>NC_090266.1:234225384-235475384 GCF_040414725.1 Anabrus simplex
TAGATAGCTCATTGATCAACTTTCAACATACAAGGGGATCTAAACAGGATCCTTGGGGAACATCTGAAGAACTGATGAAGGGATCTGAATTTTCGAGTTTAAAATACACAATCGGACGTCAATCATTTCATGAGATGTATGCGGCAACCAAAGTAATGGTTTCGAGAATTCGAGCTGGTGCATAAAAAAAGGGAATTATATGATCTGTGTTAAATGGAATTCTACGATCTCTGTTAAAGAGTTTCTCGAAGTATCTATAAACAACATCAGTATATTGTTATCCAATATATCATACAGAGGTTAAATAAATCCCAGCTGATTTTCAATAACAGATCTGTTAGGCATAAATCCATGCTGACATTCAGAAATACTTCATTTAATAAGATTGTGGATCTTAGAAAATATCACACGGTCGTTTATTTTTTTTAATTTGTTTACAATGTGCTCTACGTCATTCCAACACAGATAGGTCTTGGACGATGGGATAGGAAGTCTAGAAGTGGGAAGGGATCTTTGATTTTTTGTTATTGGCTTTACGTCGCACTGACACAGACAGATCTTATGGCGACTATGGGACAGGAAAGGGCTAGGCCTGGGAAGGAAGAGGCCGTGGCCTTAATTAAGGTACAGCCCCAGCATTTGCCTTGTGTGAAAATGGGAAAGCACGGAAAACCATCTTCAGGACTGCCGACAGTGGGGTTCGAACCCACTATCTCCCGAGTACTATGGGAAGGGATCGACCATGGCCTTCATTTAAGTAGAACTCTAGCATTTGCCTAGTGTGCAAATAGGAAATCACGGCATCTTTAGAGCTGCCGAGAGTTAGGTTGGAACAGACAATCTCCTTAATACAACCTGGCAGCTATATGACCCAAGCCACGCAGTTACTCACTCGGCCAAAATTCACGCTCGTTTACCTCTGCAACGGCTTCAATAATGGAAATGGCGGTAGTTAGAAATACATTCACAACTACCTGCCTCCAGGATTGGTATGGTTTTCTTACCTGCCTCGATAGTCATATGTCTGTAATGAGAGGCTGAAAATGAAGGTTAACTTAAGAGTTAGTAATTCTTGACATCCTTTAATTACGTAAGGTAGGACGTTATCTGGACCGCTTGCGTGTTGATGTTTTAGTTTTCTATTAGTAACGGTTTTCCTCTCATCTCATGATAAGGAAGTAATACGGAACATATCCATAGTGGGTAATAGGCCTATAGTAATCTCATCGCCGTGCGCGTAGAGGCGCGCGGCTTCGAGCTTGCATCCGGGAGACAGTAGGTTCGAATCCCACTATCGGCAGCCCTGAAGATGGTTTTCCGTGGTTTCCCATTTTCACACCAGGCAAATGCTGGGGCTGTACCTTAATTAAGGCCACGGCCGCTTCCTTCCAACTCCTAGGCCTTTCCTATCCCATGATCGCCATAAGACCTATCTGTGTCGGTACGACGTAAAGCCCCTAGCAAAAAAAAAAAAAAGTAATCTCATCCGAAGCCACGTGATCGATGTTGTAATTCAAATCCGCGCTGGCATACATCAACGAAAATTATTGCGCACATACTCTACCTTATTTGTATTTTTCGAATATCACTGGGATGTTAATGTGTGTTTCCCTCGGAATCCTAGGTTGGTACCACATGATGATAAAAATATGGGGGGAGTCCTCGCTCGACCGAGAAAAGACTCTTGAATTTACCAACAAAATTTAATTATAAAACAGAACAGAATTTAATGTTGTAGCCTACAATATACGTGCTAAAACTTTATATTAAATTGTACATATCCCTCAACCAAGAGGCGTAAGTCTTACGGCAGCCGGTCTCAAGAAGTCCTTTCCCATTTCTTCGCACACTGGCCATTTCGAAATCCACGTGTTTGGCTCGACAGTCAAAATTTTAGTCACTCACAGCACTTTCACTTCCTGGCTGGCAAAGCCTTATGATCCGCTGAAGAAGGTACCACCCTGTAATTTCGAAATCTTGCCAACATATGGCACAAGCTTTCCCTTAGATGGTAGTTTGCATGAGCTGCACTATCTGTCTATCTACAAAGGTTTTCATTCCCCACCCTGAAGAGGTAGGGCGGGCCACCTAGAGGGTAACGCCTTCTCTCTGGCCAAGAGATGCGGGTGGGTTGGATAGATGTGATGGAAGAGGGAGTGGGTAAAGAATGTGAAGAAGTAGGAGATGGGAGATTAAGTGTGCTTATGCCTAAGTAGTTTGCAATTGCGTTATTTATTTCATATTTTAATTTACATTGTTGCATAATTGGTTGTTGTGCTGTACAATGATGCAAGTTCAGAGAACAATGACTGAGATTCGAAGAATAGGGAAGATGGGAACTAGGGAGTGAAGGGAAATGTGGAGTGCCAGGATGTTAAAAAATAAGCGATGAGTTACACGAGGGTGTGAGGGGGGAATGTGGAGTGCCAAGAGGTGGAATAGGGAGGAGATATTCACGAGCGATGTGTGGAGGGGACGGAGGAGGTCAAAGTTAGGCGGTGGGGATGGAAAAGTAACCGGGACGAGGTGGAGAAAAACGGGTATGTGGGCTAGGCGGGGGAGGAGGAGCGGCTGGCTGGGGACGTCATCGAGATGAAGTAGGGCGGTTCGGAGAATGAGGAGGAGAGCGAGATTGTTATACACGATGATGTCGTCCATGTAGGTGCAGTCCATGTTCAATGAGGCGCTCGGTGCCGGCGGAGGTCGGAAGATGAAGGCGAACCAGTAAGTTAGGGCCATCGCCATTGAAGATCCTGGAAGCTCTGCGGACTGGTAGTGCTGCCCTGCGAAGTTCGTGTGCTGTGTCTTCCGGTGGAATACTTGGGTCCACTCCGCGGGCCACGCAGCTGAATATGGTGGTGCTGTCGGGCGGCGTTGGGGACAATAGTGGACGTGTTGTATCAACCCTAGTTGTGGCAGTTTCCTCTCCAAGGGGTAGAAGGGGTGAGTGCTGGGAGCTAGGTTGTTCAGAGATGGGACGGACAGGGAGGAAAGAAATCATACGTGGGAGGATGAGCCATGGATGTTGTGGTGATGGGAACGGAAGAATAGATGGGAACAGACGAAGTGATGTTGAGGGAGTTGGGGGTGGTGTTAGTACTATTAGTCACTGGTGCGGTGTATAGAGAGCACGAAGTCTGTTGCGGTGATGTGTCCCGCGGTGGCGCGGCTGCGGAAGGTTGAGCTGGTGCAGTGTCTAGGAGCTGAGCCAGAATATTCGAAGGAGTAGATTCGGTACGATAGAGATTGCGATGGATAAACACTCCGTTGTCAATAATGTACCGGAAGTCATCTCCATTAGGGATATACAACAGTACATCCGAAGGAAGTTCAGGGCCAGCGAGAAGTCTTGAAACAATATGGACGCCCAGGAGACGGAGTTCCAGTTCTATTTCGTATTCGGAAATGGAAGGAGGAATATCATGGGCGATGCAGGTGTACACGGGAAGGCCGACTTCCTTCATGGAGCTACACTAGGTGGCATAGAATGAAGGAGCAAAAGTTGTTGCCTAAGTGTAACGGGGAGCTAAATTAAACATCACAATATAATTATTACTTTTATCTGCCGGTAGGCAACGGTACGCATTTCCGGCACCTTTCTTTCCTCAAGTTAAAAGTATAATAGTCATTTTTCAGAAGAGAGATTTGTCATCAATTTTCCAGCAAATGGCACGAATTGAATTTTCAATTTTGATTCTCGCAAGTTGGTACTATACCTATATGTTTAATTGGATTAACAGGTTGGTAACGCTGGCGGAAATAGCATATTGTGTACACTTCCGAATGTCTCCAGCGTGAGGAAACCAGTCCCAGTTCACGTGAGTTTTGAATTAATCTACTAAAGGTTAAATGAGTGCAACCGCTGTTCAAAATGAGGCAATTAAGTTGGCCTAGCGATTTTATGTCAATGAGTAAAATGAGGAAGGCTAAAAATGTAGAAATATTGTCAAATCAACTTGTGTTCATGTAAAACAGAAAACTATCACATAAAATACAAGGGGTAAAGAGTATCACGAAGGTCAAAAATCCACGGGGTCAAACGTAAGCGGATACAAATAATGGCTGGCAACAACATTTTACAGAATCGAAAAAAATAGCTTCTGCGAGAGACAAGAGTGGATGTTGACGACGAGGGTACATCGGAGTGAATATTAGAAGAGAGGTAATCGCTGTAACAGCACCTACATGCTGAATATCGTCACTTTTACGCCCAGGGAAAACCCCATTTATTATTATTATTATTATTATTATTATTATTATTATTATTGCGGCCCTAACTTTAAGACCTACCCAGGTGATCTTATTTACATCAAGAGTTTATCTTACATTAAATGCTTCGTATGTGAACATGAATTACTGTAATGCAATAGTGACATGCGCATCAGTGAGTGGAAATGACAAACAAACTGTTCATATACGATGCGGGCTTGAGGTTCACGGTTTTAAAGAGCACTTCCCTGTAGCGCTTTGTTGGATGATTTTCATCAGTGTCACCTCTTGTTCGCGAGCCATAATGTGCTCCTTTCTATGTTGACGGATGACCTGTCACTTGTATTGTGTTAGGCTACAATGGTTTACGGCTCCTGTTTGACTGTCAAATGAAAGAGAATGGAATACTATCTTGAATAGCCTTAAAGATAGAGTGAATTAGCCTCACTTTTCAGTTTGCTCCTACGAATGTAGAAATAGAAATGTAACCTCAGCTCAAAGAGAGAAGTATGTATATTTGTAACGTCAGGCAAGGAATAAAAATTTTCTTTCACCACATAATAATAATAATAATAATAATAATAATAATAATAATAATAATAAAATTAATAAGACTTCATACGTACATACATACATACATACATACATATATAGAAAACCAAACCCTATGGCGCAACAGGTCAGAAGCGCCATTGCCTAATATGCAACCACTGCTCATCCCGAAGGCCTGCAAATTACGATGTGTCGTGTTGTCGGCATGACAAATCATCTTGGCTGCAATTCTTGGCTTCCTAGACCGAGGCCGCTGTCACACCCCCAGATAGTTCCTCAATTATAATAACGTAGGCTGATTAGACGGCCAACCAGCCTTCAGATCCAAGTAAAATCCTCTCATCATGCCAGGAATTGAACCCGGGTCCTTCGGATAAGACGCAGGCACAATACCCCTACACTGCGGGGCGGGCTACCTACATATATTGAAGCGGCGGTAATCTGGTGTAGGGTTCTGCCATGGCACTCGCTAATAAAATATACTTACCGCTCGGAGACTCTCATCCGCTTGAGGCGCGATCTGTTCGAGATCCTTCTTCACAAGTTCGCACATAAGGGAATTAAATACTACCGGTACTATCTCTACTAAATGAGAGTGGGTCAAACAAAAGTTTAACAAATTAATTTATGATAATCGTGAAATTAATTAAATTCTCTAAAATTTAAGTGGACAACAAAAAGTAATCGAAGACACTCAGACTATAGAAAAACAACCAATAGTTAGGTTAAGCCATAAGCAACATTTCTCCAGAAATCCCTTAAATAAATACTTTTGCCAGATCACCATCAGTTAAAATGATTAACTAATTTAAAACTGAATGATGACACCAGAGGTAAGCAATACTGATTAAATGATTGACGTAACCTTAGTTATACAGAATTTTAAATTGTCAAATACAGTAAACCTGACTGACTGACTGACTGACTGACTGACTGACTGACTGACTCATCATCGCCGAGCCAAAACTACTTGACATAAAGAAATGAAATTTTGGGGATATATTCATATTAACATGTAGGTGCATGCTAAGAGAGGATTTTTGGATATTCCTTCGTTAAGGGGGTGAAATGGCAGGTGAAATTTTATAATCAGTGTATCTATATCTCAAAACTTTAAAAGTTTACAGATGTAAAAATCGGTATTTAGAATTTTCGTTAAAAATAAGGAAACACGTTCTTTTTAGGAAAATCCCAATAGGAGGGGTGAAAAAGGGGTTGAATGCCCTTAATGAGGATACTTATATCTCAGAAACTGAAAATATTATAGACCTGAAAGTTGGTATTTGACATCTCCCGTAAAAATAAAGAAAAACGTATTTTTTTGTTTTCTCGAAAATCCACTTAAGGGGAGGTTGAAAATGGGGGTGAATTTTTAAAATGAGTGTATCTATATCTCAAAACATTGAAAGTTTACAGACGTAAAAATTGGTGATTAGAATCTCCTTTAAAAATAAAGAAACAGGTATCTTTCTGTTTTCAGAAAATTCCAATATATCTCAAAACTTTAGTTGAAGTATTTGTATGAGATTACTATTATCTCCAAAATGAAAGATTCTTCAGACGTGAAAATTGGTATTTGGAATCTGGTTTAAAATTAAAGAAACACGTATTGTCGGAAATACCTATGAAGGGGTGTGGGGAGATTGAAAAATTAATTGAATTAATTGTATGAGGATACTTGCCTCTAATAAAAACTAAATATGTTACAGACGTGCAAATTGGTATTCAGATCTCCTTTATAAACAAAGAAAAAATCGATTTGGTGAAAATTATCTTGGGGGGCGGGGAAGAAAAAAAATCCTTTTATGTAGGCACATATCTAAAAACTGAAGATGTTAGAGTCGTGATAATTGGTATTTAAAAGATTCCTTTACTATTAAAGAAACAAGTATTTTAACGGGAAATTCACTTAAGGGGGATTGTGAAAGGAACATAAGAAAACACGCCTTCTTCTTTTTTGGGGGGTGGTGGGTGGTAAATGTATTTACGGCGGTGGGGTGGAAAATGGAGTTGAGACGAACTGATTTTACTATGCATAATGTACTTATTATCCTGATCATTAATCTTTCCTGGGTTCTTTTTCAAGAAATATATTTTCCTTTGGATAACATAAAGTTAGATTACAGTAGATTATCGTGGCATATAAATAAAAATTTAAACACATTTGAAATACACGATACGAATGAAATTGACCGTGCAATTGTTCACCTCTGTAATAAGGTCAATAATGTACTGAAGTATATTATTCGTGCACTTGCCTACGTGTGACGATGGTGCTGGTCACATTGTCAACAATGACTATGGCTGCAGATGTAATTTACCGCCAAGTAGCGGTCTTGCATTTTGCTGTGGGTTCCATCCCATCAATAATAATAATAATAATAATAATAATAATAATAATAATAATAATAATAATAATAATAATAATAATAATAATAATGATAATGTTCTGGACCGTCGTCAAAATGTGGGGACCGCGCAGGAAACGGGTCCTGGCCGGGTAATGCAGTCCAGCCGCGGGTTCAGTACCGCCAAGGCACCCAAGACGACACCACGCCGGATCTCCTCAAGGAGTTGTTCCATATTAAAAATAATTATAGGAAAATATGCCAAAGATTTAGGGACCCAACTGACCGGGTGGAATACCTGGACCTAGCCCGGGAAGTACGAAATCGATTGTTGGAAAGAAAGATTTAGAAATTGGAGGAACTTTGCCGTAATCTCTCAGAAAGTGAGTCAGATTACGAATTTTAGCGGATTATCTCAGAAAATTATGAGCACGGGTATCTTGCTAGTCGTTATATAAGGTAACTCCGAGTAGTGTTAAAGCTATCTTTAATTAAATTGAAAATGATCAAAATTAAGATATTAAAATAAAACTTACACTACAATTTATGAATTTAAACTGCTCCAATAAATGACAGGAGTTTCCTCAGATCACACCTCAACTTGGGAGTAATATGCTCCCTGTTCTATCATCGTTATCTAAATTAGCATAAAAATGCATATGGCCTCAACTGACCTTTCGTGACCTGGTATCGGATGGATACTCAAACAAAATTACGTCAAATTAGTACATTACATAATCGACTTGAGTTGGATATGATGTGAATACGAGCTATCATAACCTTTATTATATGTATATGAGCAAGTTGTAAACACTTATGATCACTGTGTTGTATACATGGATTCTGTGAGTTAAATACTACTAATTTTTCCTTTAGAACAGCTGAACAGACCTACCTTACATTTACACATCAACATTTTACAAACTCAATTTTAAGTCGATTGGGTTTGTATGATTCGCAGATATTTATACCTCAGATAGTAAGGAAATGCCTTAAAATCTAAGGTTTTACATTTTTAGTCTTATTTATTTACACTTTACAGAGGTCTGCTCAGTGATGTAATTATTCAGTAGCAATTTGCTTGGATGCTGTATGCGAAATGTTGTATTAAAAGGAGTAATCAAGCTGCCTTCCTTCCCTAAGGTTACTGACCCCATATTTGCATTACATTATGGGCGTATCCTCCCACATAAACCACTAGAATAACTAAATGACACAATAAAGTATCAGCTAAGTCCATGTTACCCTAATTCCACCATCGAAAACAACACCTCAAAGAGAAGACACCCAATCATATTTAACGTACAATATTTACACAGAGTATTACAGTAACCCACCAATCTAAGATGCTGACCGCACCTGTCATTCAAATGACTGAATATTACTAAATAATATGATGATTTCACTCATCACAGTGGTTATGGTATTGTCTCAACGTGGATGGTGTGTGGCCAAGTCACATTATCTCATCTCATGGTCATCGTAACAATTTAACTGGTTTGACATGGCGCTTTAAGTTTATCACCAGAAGAGTCAGATAAAAATAAATAGGCATGTAACTTACTTCTAAAAAAATACATCCGGCTGTAATATTCTAGTAAACTATTCTATAATTGTTCATCCTAGATAAAATATACGAATGGAAGTTCAAGCAAAACCATACATAAGTATGTTTATTTAACTTTAGTAGCAAAATGTTATCGTGTCAGATATTTATAATGTGATCATTATTATTATTGATATCGTTACTGTTATTGTTATTGTTATCCACAGGTGTAATTTTAAAGTCCACAATAATTTGGCATCAATGTCAGTCTGCCTCATATCAGAGGACACAATCTGGAATCAGCTAAATATTTACTAAACATTCCCAGTGCGTCTGGATGTTGTGATTATGACGGTCCTTATACCATTTGTCCGAGAATTTATGAGCTGGCATCTGCCTTTCTCTATCACAAAGCGTCTTGTCCCTCTTTATTTCATCTAAAATTCTCACCGTTGATTCTTATTTCTATTTCTCTCTTATTATTTTCTCGGAGCTTTATTTATATTCTTTACATTCTTACTCGTAGATATTTGCTCTCATAACGGTACGTAACACGTCACTTGTTAATCGAGGAATTTTTCACTCGTACCTCACAGTAACATTTTCCTCCATTTATTACTTTCTCACTGTGGAACAAAATTCGATTATTGCTCGATATTTTTATTTATACCAAACCTAAACTCACTTCTACCCATCCTGTCGGCACTGTATCAGTTTACTCACTGTTAGTTAAATAACACAAAATATTTATCAATTATTTCTTAGAAGTTCCCAATTACCTTTCTACCGTACCCTACCATGGACTTAAATATCCTTATGTTATGACATTACGTTGAAAACTTTGTAATTCCCATAACCTAGATTTGGGTAAATAACTCATGCAAATCGCAACAGCATTATTTTTATTTTTATTATTCCGAATATCTGACTTCACAAGATTTCATGAAGAGTTATTGATGATCACCTAAACTAAAATATCATGACAATTATTGTTATCGTTGTGAACCATCACTACAAAATTTTCATTCGCAACAAAACATATTATTATTTTACTTTTTCGTATTATTATTCCCACATGATTCAGAAATTAGGGACACGTTAGATATAATTTTAGGTTATTAAGCGACACAGTGGATATCCCAAAACTTGAGTATAATGAAATCATACATTTTAAGCAGATAATAAGTTAATGCCGGGCCCTCAACATTAATTGACGACATGCCCGTAATTTATGGCATATGACATAACATTTATATTTAAGTCGACTTTAGCTGTCCTTCCTAAAGCATAAAATAAAAAAAAGTCATAATTATATCAATTGAATGACAGCGTGGTCACGGATGTAGTTAATTAATTACAGATTAATTAAAACAACATTTCAATAATCTGGTACTCACATTATCCAAGCTCCGTAATCAGGCTATCACATTCTGTCCTGTCGGCACCTCCTAGGGTTTTAGTCCATGTTAAATATGCGCGTTGTCATGGTGAAGATTGGCGTATATCCAAATTGGCACATTATTTATACACTGAAAACAAACGCCTTATTTTTGCACTCGCGTAACACTCTTCTTCAAATTAATTATATGGTCTAATACTAATTATTTAGTTCTTCCGAGTTGAACCGTGCTGTTGTTTTCTGTACATTAATGTACTTCCCTCCTCGCTCATTGTTCTCTGCCTGTCGCGTTAACGGAATGTTCTTAATGAGCTCAAGGAGAGTCTAGCGAACTTGAAGACCGGTGAATACCCGGAATAAGAAGTAAGTAATTCTACACACCATAGAAACTTCAATTCTAATACTAATTGTTAACCTAACATTGGTGATAATCTAACTCTATTATGGTTATGTGACGTTGTCCTGCAGTTACATGATTTCCTATCATCTGGTAAACTCTGTGCAAAAAGACGTGGCCCTTTAACATCTCGGTCCTAGAAGACTGGCTAGCAATTGTTTACAAACCTCCCCTCTCGTTCATTGTTCTTGAAGACTGGTGAATACACAGGCATGTTATTATTTACCAAAAATCTTCCCTCTGCTACCTGATTAGAATATTCCTCCTGTCCCTGAAGAATTTACCCGTCCAACTCAACTGTCTTTAGAGCAAACTGGCATCTTTCGTGCCGGTTTTGATCTTGCACCTTGTCTTATGATTTCTTACATTTGTCTAGGTAATGGCGCATTATTAAACAAAGGAAGCCATCTGCATAGAGCCTATCCTCCACACTAAAAGTGAATAAAAATAATTTATGAAAATTCACTTACTTTTCCAAATTTTAATGATGAAAGTCCTGAATATTCAGTCGCAAGGCGTTCACTCGGAGTAGGTTGAACACTAAGGAATATTTTTTACACGCACCACATCTGCTCATACTGAAGTAGACTGACTGACTGACTGACTGACTGAGGGTTCAGTTCACCTCTCCGTTATAAACCATCGGTCCGACTACGTGATTCCAACGCAAATTTCCGGTGTATTTCGGAGTGTCCCAAATAAATCCAGGGTCATCGAGTCTTGGAGTCCGCTGTTCCTAATTTTTCTCGTATCACGTTACGAATCTGAAAGTAGGTATACGATCGTACCGTTTTGTGTAATTCACTTGTCGAGGGTTCCATTCAACTAAAACTTCGGCCATTTGTTTGTTGCTGGCATTTTCTGATTTCCGTTTCCATTCCAGCCAAGAACCCGCGATCAGGCGCACACGATGACTGTATTTCAATTAGGTTGTAATTAATTTAGATGAGTCCACCAAAAATTACATACACTCTGCTACGGTAATTAGAATCCCAGTTGACGTGCCACTTTTCACAAACTCCCGACATAGACTAAATATTCTCAGCGGGAAATATTGGGGCTTAAAAGTGGAGGAATTTGATTTGCTGAGCCATTTTTCTACGATATTTGCCCATCTAATTCAAAGGATTTCGGCTATTCTCTTTCCTCGTCGCACATCTCAGGTTTCTCTGTCTAAAAAAGATGTGTGGAAAATTTAGGAAGTTTCGGTTTCAACGGTGTGGCGGCGAGTGCTCACATTCAAACGACGGGGTGCAGCTGTGTGCATTTAACACACAATTTGCTTACGAACCCCACAACCGAGAGTGTTCCAAGTCTGCTAAGGTGGATTAAAATTTTCTACACCTGCTGGCTGTGAAAATTTTCTGAATCCTGGACTAGAATTTTCGAATGCTGCTTCGTTTCGACTACAAAATAATGATGCATATATTCCACCATATCGCCTAAGGCAATTTGGGTGCAATGGAAAGTAAAATCCCACAGCAGGAAAGAGTTGCACTAGATAAACGAAATTCGGGCGGCGTGTTTGCATAACATAAAAATGATGCCTACTCAAATTAGCGCACTAGTAGACGAAGAGCTGTGCTAGTAGAACGCCAATGACTTCGCAAAGCAAGTTAGCCTAAAATAAGTCTTTACGAATTCATTCGTCAAACATTCACGGTGTCACGGGAGATTAGAGGCTACACATCCTTAATAGACTATATAATAAATAAATTTTGATACAGCAATTGTGTTAGGAACGTACGGGTATTCTACGGAATTTTGATGATATAGAGCAGTATATGCAGATACATTATGATACAGAGCAGTAAGGCCTACTAGATGTAGAAAGTGAAGTCAGTCAACAAGTTCACGATGAAGGAAAAATTGGGCTTCACATAGGGATGCAGTAGTAAAAATAGCAGTAGTATATCTATGAACAAGTGTGTGGAAAGGCAGGAAGAATCTAAAAATCACTGGAATAATGAAGTCAGGGAAGTTATCAAAGTAGAAATAAACAAGAAGGGATGCATATAGGGAAATGGATGAAAAGAACAAAGCTAAACAATTCATTGCTGATACCATGAAAAAATCGAGGGAAAAGTTTGGTAATATCCTGGAAAGACTTCATTAATTGACAATGAAATATTTCTGGATTGTAATGAAGAATTTTACAAAGGAAGGATTAAGGGAAATCTATATATATAAAATAGCTTGTCCTGACTGACTGACTGACTGACTGATTCATCACCGCCCAGCCAAAACTACTGGACATAATGAAATGAAATTTTGGAGATACATTCATATTAAGATGTAGGTGCTCGCTAAGAGAGGATTTTTGGATATTCCTTCGCTAAGAAGGTGAAAAGGGGGTTGAAATTTTAAAATGACTGTATCTATATCTCAAAACTTTGAAAGTTTACAGATGTAAAAATTAGTAATTAGAATCTCCTTTAAAAATAAGGAAACACGTATTTTTTTTTCAGAAAATCCCAATAGGAGGGGTGAAAACGGTAAAAAAGGGTTTGAAAGCCTTTAATCAGAATATCGGTACTTATATCTCAGAAACTGAAGATATTACAGACCTGAAAATTGGTACTTTTGATCTCTTTTAAAAATAAAGAAACACGTAATTTTTTGTTTTTGGAAAATCAAATTAATGGGAGGGTGAAAAGGGGGGAGAATTTTTAAAAACTGTGCATCTATATCTTAAAACTTTTAAAGCTTACAGATGTAAAAATATGTATTTAGAATCTTCATTAAAAATAAAGGAACACGTATTTTTTGGTTTTCGGAAAATCCCAATCGGAGGGGTGAAAAGGTTAAAAAAGTGATTGAATGCCTTTAATCAGGATACTTATATCTCAGAAACTGAAGATATTACAGACCTGAAAATTGGTACTTTTGATCTCTTTTAAAAATAAAGAAGGACGCATTTTTTGTTTTTGGAAAATCCAATTAATGGGGGTGAAAAGGGCGGTGAATTTTGAAAATGACTGCATCTATGTCTCATAACTTTTAAAGTTTACAGATGTAAAAAATGGTATTTAGAATCTTCATTAATAATAAAGAAACATGTATTTTTTGTTTTCGGAAAATCCCAATAGGAGGGGTGAAAAGGGGTGAAAAAGTGATTGAATAACTTTAATGAGGATACTTATATCTCAGAAACTGAAGATATTACAGACCTGAAAACTGGCACTTTTGATCTCTTTAAAAAAAAAGAAACACGTTTTTTTTTGGAAAATCCAAAATGGTGAAAAAGGGATGAATTTTTAAAATGAGTGTATCTATATCTCAAAACTTTTAAAGTTTACTGATGTAAAATTTGCCATTTAGATTCTCCTTTAAAATAAAGAAGCACTTACTTTTTTCCGGAAAATTCCATTAGGAAGGGTGGAAAAGGGTGAAATTGGGTTGAATGATTTTAATGAGGCTACTTATACTTCAGAACCTGAAAATTGATGTTTGGGATCTCCTTTAAAAATTAAGAAACTCGTATTTTTTGCTTTTGGAAAATCCAATTAACGGGGTGGGGGGTGAAAACGGGATGAAATTTAAAATGAATGTATCTATAATTCAAAACTTTTCAAGTTTATAGATGTAAAAATTGGTATTTAGAATCTCCTTTAAAAATAAAGAAACGCGTACTTTTGTTTTCGGAAAATCCCAATGGGAAGGGTGGAAAAGGGGGAAAATGGGTTGAATGCCTTTAATGAGGCTACTTATATTTCAGAACCTGAAGATACTACAGACCTGGAAATTGGTATTTGGGATCTACTTTAAAAATAAAGAGGCAGATATTTTTTCGTTTTTGGAAAATCCAAATAATGGGGGTTGAAAAGGGGGGGTTAATTTATAAAATGAGTGTGTCTACATCTCATAACCTTAAAAGTTGAAACATGTAAAAATTGGTATTTAGAATCTCCTTTAAAAATAAAGGAATACGTATTTTTTGTTTTCTGTAAATCCCAATAGAAGGGGTGTAAAAAGGTTGAATCCCTTTATGAGGATACATATATCTCAGAAACTGAAGATATTACAGAACTGAGAATGTGTATATGGGATCTCCTTTAAAAATAAAGAAACACGTATATTTTGTTTTTGGAAAATCCAATTAATGGCGGTTAAACTGGAGTGACAAATTGGGGTGAATTTTTTTAACGACTATATCTACAGAATATCTGAGAAAGGTAAAATGTTACAGACGTAAAAATTGGGTATTTGTAATTTCCTGTAAATGTAAAGAATCATAGGTGATAAGTTTTTGGAAACTCCGCTTATGGGGAAATAAAAAGGGGTTAAATTTCAAAATGAGAATATCTACAGTATATATAAAAAAACTTAACATGTTACAGATCTTAGAATGGTATTTTTATCTCTATAAAAAAAAAGAAACGTGTATTTTTTGTTTTCGGAAATACCACTTGGGTGGAAGGGAGGGGGGTGTAAAAGTGACTGAAAATGGTGTCGATTTCTTTTAATTAGGCTACTCATATCTCAAAGATGAAGATGTTACAGACGTAAAAATTGGTATTTGGCTCTCCTTTAAAAACAAAGAAAAGCGCGTGTTAAAGGGGAAACCATCTTGGGTGGCGGGAGTGAAAAGGAATTGAATTCCTTTCATGAGGACACACAAATCAAAAACTGAAGAAGTTAACAGTCGTGACAATTGGTATTTAGAAGATCATTTACTATTAAAGAAACGAGTATTTTTTGCCGGAAAATTCACCTGCGGCGGGGGTGGGGGTGAAAGGAAGTGAAAAAAGGTGAATTATTTTTATGGGGATACTTATATCTCAAAACTGAAGGAAACAGACGTGAACGTTGGTGTTTGGAATCTCCTTTAAACATAAAGAGAAACGCCTTCTTTTAATTTTTCTTTGGGGGGAGGGCAAATAAACTTAACGGTGGTAGTGTGTAAAAGGAGGTGAGACCAATTGATTTTACTGTTCATAATGTACCTATAAGGAGCCTCCGTTTCACACTCAGCAGCGCGCCGGCCTCTCACAGCTGGGTTCCGTGGTTCAAATCCCGATCAGTCCATGTGATATTCGTGTTGGACAAATCGGAGGCGGAACAGGTTTTTCTCCGGATACTCCGTTTTTCCCTGCCATCATTCATTCCAGCAACACTGTCCAATATTTAATTTCATTTGTCATTCATCGCTCATTGCCCAGAGGAGTGCTTCAGCAGCCGGCACAATTCCTATTGTAGCCGCTAGATGGGGCTTTATTCATTCCATTCCTGACCCTGTCGAATGACTGGAAACAGGCTGTAGATTTTCGATGTACTTATTCTGATCATAAACCGATCATTTTTAATCTTACCTGGGTTCGATTTCAACAGCCATCTCCTGGCATAAAAATAAAAATTTAAACACATTTGAAATAAACGATAGGAATGAGATTGACCGTCAAATTATTCACCTCTATAATAATTTCAATAATGCACGGAAGTATGTCATTCGTATCGCCAGAAAACCCGCACACTTGCCTATGCGCGACAATGGTGCTGGTCACATTGTCAACAATGACAATGGTAGCAGATGTAATTTACCGCCAAGTAGCGGTCTTGCATTTTGCCGTAGTTGCAGAACATCCAATAATAATAATAATAATAATAATAATAATAATAATAATAATAATAATAATAATAATAATAATAATAATAATAATAATAATGTTCTGGACCGTCGCCAAATTGTGCGGACCGGCCTGGTAATGACTACGAATACAGTCAAGCCGCGGGTTCAGTACCGCTAAGGCACCCAAGACGACACCACGCCAGATCTCCTTCCGGATTTGATCCATACTAAAAATGCTTATAGGCAAAGATGGCAAAGATTTAGGGACCGAACTGACCGCGTGGAATACCTGGACCCACCTGGGGAGTACGAAATCGATCGCTGGAAAGAAAGATTGAAAAATGTGAGGAACTTTGCCGTAATCTCTCAGAAAACGAGTCAGATCACGAATTTTGGCGGATTCTCTCAGAAAACGAGTCAGTTTGCGAATTTTGGCGGATTATATATAAAACAATATGCATTCAATTATAAATTTCAGTATAATACCGTAGCGAAGCTCGGGTATCTTGCTAGTCTATATATATAAAATAACTTGTCCTGACTGACTGACTGACTGACTGACTGACTGACTGACTGACTGACTGACTGACTGATTCATCATCGCCGAGCCAAAACTACTGGACGGAAAGTAATGAAATTTTGTAGATACATTCATATTAAGGTGTAGGTGCTCGCTAAGAGAGGATTTTTGGATATTCCGTCGCTAAGGGGGTGAAAAGGAGGTTGAAATTTTAAAATGAGTGTATCTATATCTCAAAACTTTAAAAGTGTACAGATGTAAAAATTGGTATTTAGGATCTTCTTTAAATATAAGGAAACACGTATTTTTTTTGTTTTTGGAAAATCCCAATAGGAGGGGTGAAAAACGGTGAAAAATGGGTTGAATGCCTTTAATCAGGATACCGGTACTTATATCTCAGAAACTGAAGATATTACAGACCTGAAAATTGGTACACTTGATCTTTTAAAAAAATAAAGGAACACGTACTTTTTTTTGGAAAATCTAATTAATGGGAGGGGGAAAGGAGGGTAAATTATTAAAATGAGTGTATCAATATCTCAAAACTTAGAAAGTTTACACATGTAAAAATTGGTATTTAGAATTTTCATTATAAATAAAGAAACACGTATTTTTTTGTTTTCGGAAAATCCCAATAGGAGGGGTGAAAAGGGGTGAATAATCGGTTGAATGCCTTTAATGACGATACTTATATCTCAGAAACTGAAAATATTACAGACCTGAAAATTGGTATTTGGGATCTCCCTTAAAAATAAAGAAACGCGTATTGTTTTGTTTTTGGAAAATCAATCCAAATAATGGGGGGTGAAAATGGATGGTGAATTTTGAAAATGAGTGTGTATACATCTTGAACCTTTTAAAGTTTACAGATGTAAAAATTGGTATTTAGAATCTTCTTTAAAAATAAATAAACATGTATTTTTTTGTTTTCGGAAAATCAGTCAGTCAGTCAGTCAGTCAGTCAGTCAGTCAGTCAGGACAAGTTATTTTATATATAGGGGTGTGAAAAGGGGGTGAATTTTGAAAATGAGTGTATCTATATCTCAAAACGTTTAAAGTTTATAGATGTAAAAATTAGTATTTAGAACCTCCTTTAAAAATAAAGAAACACGTATTTTTTTGTTTTCGGAAAATCCCAATTGGAAGGGTGGAAAAGGGTGAAAGTGGGTTGAATGCCGTTAATGTGGCTACTTATATTTCAGAACCTGAAGATATTACAGACCTAAAAATTGGTATTTGGGATCTACTTTAAAAATAAAGAATCAAGTATTTTTTTGTTTTTGGAAAATCCAAATAATGGGGGGTGAAAAGGGATGGTGAATTTTGAAAATGAGTGTGTATACATCTTGAACCTTTAAAAGTTTACAGATGTAAAAATTGGTATTTAGAATCTCCTTTAAAAATAAAGAAACATGTACTTTTTGTTTTTAGAAAATCCAAATAGTGGAGGGTTGAAAAGGGGGTGAATTTTTAAAATTAGTGTATCTATATCTCAAAACTTTCAAAGTTTACAGATATAAAAATTGGTACTTCGAATCTACTTTCAAAATGAAGAAACACGTATTTTTTTGTTTTCGGAATATCCCAATAGGAGGGGTGAAAAGGGGTAAAAAATAGGTTGAATGCCTTTAATGACGATACTTATATCTCAGAAACTGAAAATATTACAGACCTGAAAATTGGTGTTTGGGATCTCGTTTAAAAATAAAGAAACGTGTACTTTTAGTTTTTAGAAAATCCAAATAGTGGAGGGTTGAAAGGGGGGTGAATTTTTAAAATGAGTGTATCTATATCCCAAAACTTTCAAAGTTTACAGATGTAAAAATTGATACTTATAATCCACTTTCAAAATAAAAGAACACGTATTTTTTTGTTTTCGGAAAATCCCAAAAGGAGGGGTATAAGGTGAGAATAAGGGGTTGAATGTCTTTAATGAGGTTAATTATATCTCAGAAACTGAAGATATTACAGACCGGAGAGTTAGTACATGGAATCTCCTTTAAAAATACAGAAACATTTATTTTATGTTTTTGGAAAATCTAATTAATGGGGGTTAAACCGGAGTGACAAATTGGGGTGAATTTTTAGAAAGACTATATCTACAGTATATCTCAGAAAAGTTAAATGTTGCAGACGTAAGGATTGGTATTTGGAATCTCCTGTTAAATTAAAGAAACAGGTATTCTCGGAAAATCCAATGAAGGTTGGGGGGGGTGGGTGTGAAAATTTGAAATATTTATTGAATTAATTGTATGAGGATACTTACATCTAACAAAATCTAAAGTTGTTACAGACGTGAAAAGTGGTATTTAGATCTTCTTTAAAATTAATACGACGCATTTGGGGGGGGGGGGTCGGAGAATCACTTTTGGGGTCGAGTGTGAAAAGGAGTTGAATTCGTTTCATGAGGACACATATCTTAAAAAACTGAAGATAATCGGTATTTAGAAGATCCTTTACTATTAAAGAAACAAGTATTTTTTACCCGAAAATTCACTTAAGGGGGACGGGGAGTGTGAAAGTAAGTGAAAAAAGTGAATTATTTTTATGGGAATACTTATATCTCAAAACTGAAGGTAACACACGTGAACATTGGTATTTGGAATCTCCTTTAAAAATAAAGGAACATGTTTTCTTTTTTCTGGGGGGGGGGGAGGTAAGTCAACTTAACCGCGGTGGGGTGAAAACGGAGCTGAGACCAATTGATTTTACTGTTTCTAATGTACTTATAAGGAGCCTCCGTGGCTCAGGCGGCAGCGCGCTGGCTTCTCACCGCTGGGTTTCTTGGTTCAAATCCCGGTCACTCCATGTGAGATTTGTGCTGGACAAAGCGGAGGCGGGACAGGTTTTTCTACGGGTACTCCCGTTTTCCTCGTCAACATTCATTCCAGCAACACTCTCCAATATCATTTCATTTCATTTGTCATTCATTTAATCATTGCCACAGTGGAGTGCGACAGGCTTCCGGAGGGCTTATTCATTCCATTCCTGACCCGGTTGAATGACTGGAAACAGGCTGTGGATTTTCCATGTACTTATTTTGATCATAAACCGATCATTTTTAATCTCTCCTGGGTTCGGTTTCAAGAGCCATCTTTACCTTTGGAGAACTTTCTTAGATTACCGTAAATTCTTCTGGCATATAAACAAAAATTTAAACATATTTGAAATAGACGATAGATATATGATTGACCGTGCAATTTTTCACCTCTGTAATAAGGTCAATAATGCACGGACGTATGTCATTCGTATCGCCAGAAGTCCTGCGCACCTGCCTACGGGCGACAATGGTGCTGGTCATACTGACATCAATGACAACGGCAGCAGATGTAATTTACCGCAAAGTAGAGGTTCAGTACCGCCAAGGCACCCAAGACGACACCACGCCGGATCTCCTCAAGGATTTGATCCACATTAAAAATGCTTATAGGAAAAGATGGCAAAGATTTAGGGACCCAACTGAAAAGGTGGAATACCTGGACCTATCCCGGGAAGTACGAAATCGATTGCTGGAGAAAAGATTGAAAAATGGGAGGAACGTTGCCGTAATCTCTCAGAAAACGAGTCAGATCGCGAATTTTGGCGGAATCTCTCAGAAAACGAGTCAGATCGCGAATATCGGTGGGTTATATACAAAACGATATGCATTCAATTATAAATTTCAGTATAATACCGTAGCGAAGCACGGGTATCTTGCTAGTCTATATATATAAAATAGCTTGTCCTGACTGACTGACTGACTGACGGATTCATCATCGCCGAGCCAAAACTACTGGACATAATGAAATGAAATTTTGGAGATACATTCATATTAAGATGTAGGTGCTCGCTAAGAGAGGATTTTTGGATATTCCTTTGCTAAGGGGGTGAAAAGGGGGTTGAAATTTTAACATGAGTGTATCTATATCTCAAAACTTTAAAAGTTTACAAATGTAAAAATTGGTATTTAGAATCTTCTTTAAAAATAAGGACACACGTATTTTTTGTTTTCAGAAAATCCCATAGGACGGGTGAAAAAGGGTGAAAAAGGGGTTGAATGCATTTAATCAGGATGCCGGTACTTATATCTCAGAAACTGAAGGTATTACAGACCTGAAAATTGGTACTTTTGATCTCTTAAAAAACATGTATTTTTTTGTTTTTGAAAGATCCAGTTAATGGGAGGGTGAAAAGGGTGTGAATTTTTAAAATGAGTGTATCTATATCTCAAAACTTTTAAGTTTACAGATGTAAAAATTGGTATTTTGATTCTTCATTAAAAATAAAGAAACACGTATTTTTTTTCGGAAAATCCCAATAGGAAAAGTGGAAAGGGGTGAAAAAGTGGTTGAATGCCTCTAAGGAGAATACGTATATCTCAGAAACTGAGGATATTGCAGACCTGAAAATGGGTGTTTGGGATCTCCTTTAAAAATAAGGAAACACACGTACTGTTTTGTTTTTGGTAAATCCAATTAGTGGGGGTGGGGGTGAAAAGGGGGTGAATTTTTAAAATGAGTGTATCTATATCACAAAACTTTTAAAGTTTATAGATGTAAAAATTAGTATTAGGATCTCCCTTAAAAATAAAGAAACACGTATATTTTTGTTTCCGGAAAATCCCAATGGGAAGGGTGGAAAAGGGTGAAAATGTGTTGAATGCCTTTAATGGGGCTAATTATATTTTAGAACCTGAAGATATTGCAGACCTGAAAATTGGTATTTGGGATCTACTTTAAAAATAATAAAGAAACAGTTATTTTTCGTTTTTTGGAAAATCCAAATAATGTGGGGGGTGAAAATTTTTAAAATTAGTGTGTCTACGTCTAAAATTTTTAAAAGTTTACAGATGTGAAAATTGGTATTTTGAATCTCCTTTAAAAATAAAGAAACATGTACTTTTTGTTTTCGGAAAATCCCAATAGGACTGGTGTAAAAGAGTGAATAATCGGTTGAATGCCTTTAATGAGGATACATATATCTCAGAAACTGAAGATATTACAGAACTGAAAATTCGTATATGGGATCTCCTTTAAAAGTAAAGAAACAGTATTTTTTTGGAAAATCCAATTAATGGCGGTTAAACATGAGTGAATTTTTTGAAAGACGATATCTACAGAACATCTGAGAAACGTGGAATGTTACAGACGTAAGAAGTGATATTTGGAATCTTCTGTATATGTAAAGAAACATAGGCGATTTGTTTTTGGAAACTCCTCTTAAGGAGAAATAAAGAGGGGGTGAAATTTAAAAATGAGAATTTCTACAGTATATCTCAACTAACTTAACATGTTACAGAAGTGGAAAATGTTATTTTTATCTCTATTAAAAGTAAGGAATCGCCTATTTTTAGTTTTCGGAATTACCACTTGGGTGGAGGTGGGGGTGGGGGGTTAAAGTGACTGCAAATGGTGTTGAATTCTTTTAATTAGGCGACAGTTATCTCAAAAATGAAGATGTTACAGACGTGAAATTTGATATTTGGAATCTGCTTTAAAAGTAAAGAAACACGAATTCTCGGAAAATCCAATGAATTGGGGGGGGGGGGGGGTAAAAGAATTGAAAAATTAATTGACTTAATTGTATGAGAATACTTACATCTAATAAAAACTAAAGTTGTTAGGGCATACAGACGTGAAAATTTGTATTTGGATCTCCTTTAAAAACAAAGGAAAGCCCGTTTTTTGGGGGGGAATCATCTTGGGGGCGGGAGTGAAAAGGAGTTTAATTCCTTTCATGAGGACACATTAGGACAAAAACATAAAGAAACACGCTTTCTTTTAGTTTTTTGGGGGGGTGGGGGTGAAGGTAAATAAACTTAACGGCGATGGGGTGTAAAAGGAGGTGAGACCAATTGATTTTACTGTCCATAATGTATTTATACAGAGCCTCCGTTGCTCAGGCGGCAGCGCGCCGGCCTCTCACAGCTGGGTTTCGTGGTTCAAATCCCGGTCTCTCCATGTGACATTCGTGCTGGACAAAACGGAGGCGGGACAGGTTTTTCTCCGGATACTCCGGTTCTCCCTGTCATCATTTATTCCAGCAACACTGTCCAATATAATTTCATTTAATTTGTCATCCATTAATAATTGCCCCAGAGGAGTGCGGCAGGTTTCGGCTGCCGGCACAATTCCTATTGTCGCCGCTAGATAGGGCTTTATTCTTTCCAGTCCTGACCCTGTCGAATGGCTGGAAACAGGCTGTAGATTTCCGATGTACTTATTCTGATCATAAACCGATCATTTTTAATCTTTCCTGGATTCGTTTTCAAGAGCCATCTTTTCCTTCCGAGAACGTTCTTACAGTAGATTCTCCTGGCATATAAATAAAAATTTAAACACATTTGAAATAAACGATAGGAATGAGATTGTCAGTCCAATTTTCACCTCTGTAATAAGGTCAATAATGCGCGGAAGTATGTCATTCCTATGGCCAGAAGTCCCCCACACTTCCCTTCGTGCGACAATGGTGCTGGTCACATTCTCAACAACAATGACAATGGCAGCAGATATAATTTACCGCCAAGTAGATGTCTTGCATCTTGATGTTGGGTCCAGAACATCTATAATATAGTAATATTAATATTAATATTAATATTAATATTAATATTAATAATAATAATAAGAAGAAGAAGAAGAAGAAGACGAAGAAGAAGAAGAAGAAGAAGAAGAAGATACCATATGCTGAGAGGTCGAACCTATGTATCTACATTTGTAGACTTCAGGAAAGCATACGACTCCATCGACCGTGATGTGTTGCTTAATATCCTTGCAGAAATGGGAGTCGATGAGAAACTGCTGGCGATAATAAGGGCAACACTAACTAATACCAAATCCAAAGTAAAATTCCAAGGATGTCTCTCTGAACCCTTTGAGATCAAGACAGGCGTTCGACAGGGAGATGGGCTGTCACCTCTTTTGTTCAACTGCGTACTTGAGAAGGTAATACAGGAGTGGCGAAAGACGTTAAAAGAAAGAAACCTTTACAAACCCGTAAGGATTGGGACAAAGAAAAATGGAGTGGAAATAGATTGCTTAGCGTTCGCTGATGATATAGCCCTTATGGCAGAAAATTTCGAAAGTGCAACAGAACAGATCAATGTGTTGAAGGAAGTAGCAGAACAAACAGGTTTACAAATTTCCTTTCAAAAGGCAGAAGTAATGTCAAATATCAAAGATGATACGGCACAACTAAACACCAAATATGGAATGATAAACCGTGTTAGTAAATTTAATTACCTTGGGGAATGGATTCAGCAAAATGGACTTGACAAAGAGGCCATAGCAGCAAGAATCAAGAAAATGGAAGTCACTTTCCAAACCACCCGCAACATTTACAACAAAAAGTGCTTTTCCCTGAACACAAAAATTCGTCACTACAACACTGTCATCAAACCAGTATCACTGTATGCATCTGAATGCCTTATCCTGTCCGAGAAATGTTTGCTTGCGGATTTAGAGAGGAAAGAAAGAAAGATCTTACACACCATACTTGGTCCAAACTACAAAAATGGCATCTACATTAGAAAATCCAGGCAAGAAATATACTCTAAGATAGAGAAGATCACGGACACAATGCGTAAAGGCAGAGTTCGCTTCTACGGTCATACACGACGGATGATCGACTCTCGATGGACGAAACGTATCTTCAGTATATTTGACGCAAAACCAAAAACGGCAATGCCATGGTACGTTAATGTCAAGAAAGATCTTAAAGAACTGGGCCTACAAGCAGAAGATGCACAAGACCGAAATCTTTTCAGAGTAGCCATCAAGACTTTTGGGACTTTCCGGGACGAAAAACGGGCAACTGGTGCTAAATGGACAGAAGAACGTCGTGCTAAACACAGTGAGCTAATGAAGATTATGTGGATCAAGCGAAAGACGAACAAATTCCAGAATGTAAAGTGAGGCTTATCGTGGTCCCTAGTTGGCCGATTAGCGAAGTTGAATGAATGAATAATAATGTTCTGGACCGTCGTCAAATCTGCGGACCGCGCTGGAAACGGGTCCTGGACGGGTAATGACTAAGAATGCAGTCCGGTCGCGGGTTCAGTATCGCCAAGGCACCCAAGACGACACCACGCTGGATCTCCTGAAGGATTTGATCCATATTAAAAATTCTTATAGGAAAAGATGGCAAAGATTTATGGACCCAACTGACCGGGTGGAATACCTAACTCATCTCGGGAAGTACGAAATCGATTGCTGGAAATAAAGATTGAAAAATGGGAGGAAACTTGCCATAATCTATTAGAAAACTAGTCAGATCACAAATTTTGCCGGATTCTCTCAGAAAACGAGTCAGGTCGCGAATTTCGGCGGATTATATATATCTAAAACAATAAGCATTCAATTCTAAATTTCAGTATAATACCGTAGCGAAGCACGGATATCTTGCTAGTTAATATATAAAGTTTTTGGTAGATCTTTGAAACGCGGCATTCTAGGTGTAAGGCTTATCTCTAAATATAATATATGCTTCTGAGGTGGGGAGGCTGTAGACCACTAAAGGGTGACGCTGTCGCTGGTGCGGAATTACTTGATAAGATAATCAGCTTTGCGGAGAAAGAAACACAATGGATTGTTATTTTAGTGGGTGATCTCAATTTACCAAGTGTTAACTTGGAAGGTGATGTGAATGATAGAAAGCATGACCAAACGGTAAATAAATTAATCTGGGGAGAGCAGCTGAATCAGAAATTGATGGAACCAACAAGACGAGGGAGTATTAGAGACGAGGTGCTGATAATACCATATGGGGTAGTTTTAAAAATTAAATATATCAATGGAAACTTGTAAATAAAAATAAATAGCTGAATGAATGGGTTAAGTCAACTGTTGAGGAGTGTGGAAAGAGGTATGTACCTTTAAAGGTGGTAATAAATGTCCAATACCTACTATACTATTGCATACGAGTGAAGAGATTGAGATGAACGAACAGGTTTCAATGAAATAGATTTTGGAATGGTTGTGTGAGTAAGGAGAGATTGAAGGATCTCACTTGAGAATAGAATTTAGCACAAAATTCAGCTAAGGAAAAAATGATGGAAGATGCAATTGATAGTCATACGAAATTTAGCTGAAAGTGGAAGTACATGAATAGGTACTTCAAGGTAGAAACATGTTTCAGGAAGGGCATTCCAGGGACCATTAATGAAGAAGGTGTGTAGGCCTGTATAAGTTAGGTTAGTCGAGAAAACAAAAAGTAATGATCATTTGATTACTTTATTCGGATTATTTGTAGGCCCAATTCTCCAATGTACTTAGTAATTTGCACCTTAGTTCATTCAACGTTAATAGGAATTGTCGTTTATATTTCTGTTAGCTTGTAGGAAAAAAAATTCTAAGAAATATTTAGTTTTAACTAAATTTCTGTTGTTTCATTTAACCTATTGTAATGAGGTTACATCTAAGCGCAGTTATTTTATTACAAAATATCCTGCTTGTTTTTTATTTTGGCCTTTCATTATTGTGCAATCATGGCGCAGAACAGGAGAGATGTCTATAATAATTTACCTCAAGTACAATTCTATTGTTTCAGTTAACCTGTTGTAATTAGGACAGGCTGTCAAAGTACTGAGTTTTAACCACATTTCTATTATTTCCGTTAACTTGTTAAAATTAAGATACTTTTAAGCGCAGTTTATAATTATAGTATAGTATTTTATTTGATACGGTTTTATCTTGCTTGCATTCTTTGCTGTTATATTATTCTTGTATATTCATTTGGATATCCAGTAATCAACGACAGTTTTCATTTCTGTTCGGGTGTAGTAGGATATAATAATAATAATAATAATAATAATAATAATAATAATAATAATAATAATAATAATAATAATAATAATAATAATAATAATAATAATAATAATAATAATACGCCTATGTAGTATTTTAGTGGAGTTACTTTATTGCTTAGTGTACTGTTTACTTTACTGTCATGTGATCGTTGTGTAATGTATGTATGTTTAGTCATCAGCCCAAAGGCTGGTTGGATCCTCAACAGTTCCGCCATGAGCTGTCATAGATGGCCTAGGCATCACTGAAGAGGCGTTCTAGGGAAATGAGGAGTGAGGTAGTTTCCCGTTGCTTTCCTCGCCGAGCCAGAAGTTGCTATTATATATCAGTCTGCCAAGCCCACTGAAATGCATGTACCAACCGACCCTACGAGCGATATTTTCACACCAATCATAGCAGGGACTGGCTGCGTAAGGAATGGCATTACTAGCATCGCTCATACCTCAGTCACTTTCATTTTGTCAAAGCCAAGGATAAGACAGAGACAGATCAATGAAGGTAACAAAATTGCTCTAGCCCATACCAGAAGACTTAGTGCACTGTAAACACTAGGTCCCGCCAGAAAAGGCATCGTTGTGTAATATCCCAGACAATATTTCTTTCTTTTGATTTGTTTTAATTCTCACAATAAATGACTTTATTTTTGCTGCATTTTCGTTTTTCTTTGAAGAAATATAAAGGATGGCTAAATAATGCAGTAGTAGGAATTCTGGGTGTGACCAGGCATTGAGGAGTATGAGGTGGTGGTGGTGATTATTGTTTTAATGGGAAGTACAACTAGGCAACCATCCTCTACAGTATATAACACTAATAAGAGAGAAAAAACAGAAGGGATCCGACACTTCGAAAAATGAAGGTATCGGCCAAAGAAAGACAAGAGGCGCGAAGGGCGTGAAAGTGAAAGACTCCCTAGCCCTCGAGTGTTAACCTCGGCACGTGATGGGGTAGAGTGGTTAGCTCTATGCCCGGCCGCCTTTGCCCCCAGGAATTAATCTGGTACTCAATTTTGGTGTAGGTTGAGTGAATCTCAGGGCCATATGCACCTCCGGAAGTGGAAATCTCGTTTTCTTAAATTTTACGATTTCCTGACAGGGATTCGAACCCACGTCCTTCCGGGCGAACCGAGAGAGGGAAGATGAGAGACAGGAAACTGTTGCAGAGGAAGGGAGAAGTAGTAGAAAAGGAAGAGAAAGGAAAGGGAAATGTAGAATATAGTGTAGGAAACGGGAAGTGGAACAGGCTCGTAGGAGCGAGGAAAGGGAGGAGTTAGTAGGTTCTGCAGCCGTCAGGAAATAAAGCGAGACAGGGAGGGGAGGGGATAAAATCAGGTGGGTAGGTTTGAGACTTTTTTCATGTTGGCATCTATTGATAGGCACGTTAGGACAGTGTGTAAAGGAAAGGGAATAATGGTAGAATGGTATCCAGGAATTAGGTTAAGGCAAACGTTGAAAAAATTCGAAAAGATGGATGAGGGTAAGCACGCAATGATCGAGAATTCATCCTACTTATTTGTTGGGAACTCCAGGTTGTATTCGATCATGGATAAGACTGAGAGTGTCGAAGCTTTAGATAACCCAAAATATGTTTCAAAATCGGTGTATTGTAGTCATCTATGAATATACTTATTCTTTTATCCACCTAGGTCGTATTAGTGTATAATCTTGATCATATTCCACGACGTAATGATTTTCTTATTTCTATTAAATATTCCGGTCGTCTACGAGTTGCCATCTTGATCTTAGATTTCCTATTTCATTGGCCGATCTTTCTCCGATAAGATTAATATCCGAGATAATACCCATTAACTGGGATAATTTTCTTTCTGAATGCAAATTTAATTGATGTCTCGGTTTTATCAGTTTTGAACTGAGATAAGGATGGTTTTGCGCCTTTGTGAATACGGGCCCAAGACGTGGCTAGCTGTGCACGACAGATAAGTTATATCACGTATATCCGAGTAAGAAGATGAATGAATACCATCAATAGAAGTGTTGACATATTAATTTACGTGCTATTTGAACTATATAGTTGAATTATGGTCGGTTGAAGTGACATGGTCAATTTCATTTTTATATTAGGTTGTTCACTCTTGATTTATTCAGGCTCATAAATCATTTAGAATTAGGAGCACTAGTTTAGTGTCATTGTCTAAAGTGGCCACAAGAAGAAAGTAGGCCAACACGGACACAACCGTCATGAGTTCTTCTGGAGAAATTAATGAGGATATAAGCATATATAATGGACGACAATGATGTCATCGGATGTCTCTAATTCATAAACAATTCGTAAATTTTGCAAGGATTTAAAATAGGTGAGGAAGCTCTTACAAGTTTCAGGAAAGTTTTATAAATGGTAGCATTGATATTCAAGTACAATTGTGAAAATATTTAATATGCATTACCAGATCCTTCATAGCGAATTGCTTGCTTGAAGTTAACACTGCAAATTCTTGAAGAAAAAGGTTTACAAACGCACACATATTGATTTTTATTCCCATTGATACCCTAAAATTTTCTAGCAACTTCACGGGGGAAGAAGTTGATGACGTATGTGAACTTACGAGAGACCTAGCTTTTTATTGTGTTGGAAGTGCTTTGGTAGATTAAAATATAAGTAATGTTTTACCACTCTATGTACTATTATCACATCCTCACATTATAATTCCAGTTTGCATATTATACAACGAGATCTGTTACAAATATAAGTAATGTTTTACCACTCTATGTACTATTATCACATCCTCACGTTATAATTCCAGTTTGCATATTGTACAACGAGATCTGTTACAAAACAAGTAATAAGTTTCAACAGTTTTCTTTTCCGAGATCAGGATACAAAACGAAATTGTGAATACATTCTTATAAGTGTTGTATTTGTTCAAGGAAACTACCTGAGAGCACGGGTTCTCCGTTTCTTCCACGTCCGTTTCCTGGCATTAATTCAAAGAGATAAATGGTCACGGGTTGTGTGAAATTTTGTTTAGTTTCATATCACATAATCATATAATTGGTCCTAATGTTAGACCTTGTCATGGCATGTGAATTAAGATACTATGTATGTGAAGAATTCGGGAAAAACATACAATTTATACGATGTACACGAGATAGTTTAAAGGGGAAATCTGTGTATTGTTTTAAAATTCCAACTGGCGTGGCTACTCGCCCATGTTCTCAATTCAGTGTTTCGAGAGCACGTTCTCTACCACTCCCAATTTCCATTTCCAACACAAACAATGGGGGCATGTCGGGTGTAGGCTCGTATGTATTATATTCTTCTGCCACAATTCATTATTGGGAAGTATAGCATGAATCTCAGGTGTGATGTTTCTGAACAATAATTCTCTCAGAATTCACCTCAAGTATTTTGGCCGTTGGCTGAACACGTGGCCCATAGTTCCTACGTGAACTGTGTGGGCATATGGCATTTATATCAGTAATGGTAGTGGAATTGAATTTCACAATAAAAGAAGTTGATTTTCTTTATTTCTCATGTCTACCTTTATTAAATGTTCTTTCCTTGTTTTCTTAATTACCTAGGTACATATTTATATAATTACTTACACATTTACGTTTATATTCAATACTCTCATCCTTCCCTTCCACACTTCTTGCTCCATTAAATGATTGTTTCTTCTAGTTTCTAAACATCTCGAATTTATTTTGCCTCTACCTTCCCTGAAGTTTCATCAGTTTTACTGTTTAAGTATAGTATTTGGTCCGCCTCTGTGGTGTAGTGGTTAGTATGATTAGCCGTCACCCCCCAAGGCCCGGGTTCGATTCCCGGCTCTGCCACGAAATTTGAAAAGTTGTACGAGGGCTGAAACGGGGTACACTCAGCCTCGGGAGGTCAGCTGAGTAGAGGTGGGTTCGATTCCCACCTCAGCCATCCTGGCTTCCCACTTCTCCTCCAGGCAAATGCCGGGATGGTACCTAACTTAAGGCTACGGGCACTTTCTTCCCTCCTCCCTGCCTATCCCTTCCAATCTTCCCATCCCCACCCAAGGCTCCTGCTCAGCATAGCAGGAGAGGCCGCCTGGGCGAGGTACTGGTCATTCTCCCCAATTGTATCCTCCGACCCAATGTCTCAGGCTCCAGGACACTGCCATTGAGGCGGTAGAGGTGGGATCCCTCGCTGAGTCCGAGGGAAAAATCAATCCTGGAGGGTAAGCAGAATAAGAATAAGAACACACAATGAATTACTTTATTTTTTCCTTCACAGTTTACGTTAATCGCTTCTTCTTTGTCCTAATTTTTTTTGGGCCTAAAACAGGAGTGTATTTCATGTTAATTTCTGAGAGGATTGCTGGTCAGGAGCTGCAAGGCTGAGAAACGATGGAAATTTTACTTTCATTTGTTCCATGACTACATTTTCGGTAGGAAAATGGTTTTGCCACGTAGTTATTCCATTTCCATCGCCCTCCACCTCATCATGTTTTTCTTCACTTTGTCCTTCGGAACGTAAGGTACTTTACTTCTCTCATTCTCATTTCCGTACTTTATTCCTTTCTTCACTTCTTGGTTCTTTATATACACTTTCCTTCCTTCCTTCTTTCCTTCCTTCCCTGTTCCAGTTCAATATTATAAAGGAAACTTTTATGTACCAAACGCTCCCTGGTTATTGATGGGTTTAATCTCGCTGCAGGAATTGCATATTAAGTATAGTGTCACTGCATAAAGGTATCCTGTGCAATCACAGAAGAAACAGCAAATACTTTTGAATCAATAAACAGCAACTTTTCATCCGTAAGTAATGTACAGTGTCATGATCGTCAGTGCCGCATACATGTGGTACCCATCTTATCCACTTTAACTCCATAGCTACATGGTTAGAGTGCTGGCCTTTGGTCACAGGGGTCCCGGGTTCGATTCCCGGCAGGGTCGGGAATTTTAACCATAATTGGTTAATTTCGCTGACACGGAGGCTGGGTGTATGTGTCGTCTTCATCCTCATCACGACGCGCAGGTCACCTACGGGAGTCAACACAAAAGACCTGCACCTGGCGAGCCGAACTTTTCCTCGGACACTCCCGGCACTAAAAGCCATACGCCATTTCATTTCAACTGAATATTCTTTGCAACATTACTTATTTCGGGTCCATGAAGCCATTTACCTGCATATCGTGTGAATGATATCACTATGTGTTTCTTTCACAACGGCGAGTTTTAGGTATTAAGACAAGGAAAGCTCCTGAGAAACAGCTTCCTTAACATTTGATTGACATGATCACATACGGCACAGCATGCTTATTTATAAGTCGGAAAGGGGAAGAATGAGTGTAAATCAGATCAAATTGAAGATATTATGTTGGGGTTAACCAGTTACCTTCCAGTCCAGCTCTTCTTTATTTTTTGCGTTTAAAGCTGGATTCACTTTGTAACATAATATAATAATCTTGTTTAGTGATATGAAGGGCAAAGGCACTAAAATACACAAAATAGGCAGGCAAATATGCAAATAAAATCCAAAATAGGCACTAAAATGCAAACATTGGCACTACAAACCAATCCAGATATATCATCTGCTTAATATATAAAATCACTCAGCATAAGAGAATCATGCCATTTCTTTCTTAGATAAAGGTTTTACGCCAAGGAACAAGTGGTTACCAATATCAGTAACAGGTACTTCTTCTTCTTCTCCTCCTCCTTTTTCTTCTTCTTCTCCTTCTTCTTACTATAAATACTATTCATGAATCTTTGTCAGCACATGTTACAATGGACAACCAGATATTGTTCCGAAGTTTGACAGTAAAACCTTGCCTGTTGTCGGCTAATACAGTATATCTTTAAATTGAGGAAATGACCTTTCCACTTTATCTACACTGACTGACAGAGCAAATGCAACACCAAGAAGGAGTGGTTCGAAAGGGATGAAAGTTGGGGAAAAAACAGAGACGGCACGGGCGAATAATTGATGTTTATTTCAAACCGATATGCAGGTTAAACAATGCGCACGGCATCGACTCAGTAGGATGTTGGACCACCGCGAGCGGCGATGCACGCAGAAACACGTCGAGGTACAGAGTCAATAAGAGTGCGGATGGTGTCCTGAGGGATGGTTCTCCATTCTCTGTCAACCATTTGCCACAGTTGGTCGTCCGTACGAGGCTGGGGCAGAGTTTGCAAACGGCGTCCTATGAGATCCCACACGTGTTCGATTGGTGAGAGATCCGGAGAGTACGCTGGCCACGGAAGCATCTGTACACCTCGTAGAGCCTGTTGGGAGATGCGAGCAGTGTGTGGGCGGGCATTATCCTGCTGAAACAGAGCATTGGGCAGCACCGGCCGCAGCACATGCTGCACGCAGCGGTGGGCATTTAACGTGCCTTGAATACGCACTAGAGGAGACGTGGAATCATACGCAATAGCGCCCCAAACCATGATGCCGCGTTGTCTAGCGGTAGGGCGCTCCACAGTTACTGCCGGATTTGACCTTTCTCCACGCCGACGCCACACTCGTCTGTGGTGACTATCACTGACAGAACAGAAGCGTGACTCATCGGAGAACACGACGTTCCGCCATTCCGTCATCCAAGTCGCTCTAGCCCGGCACCATGCCAGGCGTGCACGTCTATGCTGTGGAGTCAATGGTAGTCTTCTGAGCGGACGCCGGGAGTGCAGGCCTCCTTCAACCAATCGACGGGAAATTGTTCTGGTCGATATTGGAACAGCCAGGGTGTCTTGCACATGCTGAAGAATGGCGGTTGACGTGGCGTGCGGGGCTGCCACCGCTTGGCGGCGGATGCGCCGATCCTCGCGTGCTGACGTCACTCGGGCTGCGCCTGGACCCCTCGCACGTGCCACATGTCCCTGCGCCAACCATCTTCGCCACAGGCGCTGCACCGTGGACACATCCCTATGGGTATCGGCTGCGATTTGACGAAGCGACCAACCTGCCCTTCTCAGCCCGATCACCATACCCCTCGTAAAGTCGTCTGTCTGCTGGAAATGCCTCCGTTGACGGCTACATGGCATTCTTAGCTATACACGTGTCCTGTGGCACACGACAACACGTTCTACAATGACTGTCGGCTGAGAAATCACGGTACGAAGTGGGCCATTCGCCAACGCCGTGTCCCATTAATCGTTCGCTACGTGCGCAGCACAGCGGCGCATTTCACATCATGAGCATACCTCAGTGACGTCAGTCTACCCTGCAATTGGCATAAAGTTCTGACCACTCCCTCTTGGTGTTGCATATGCTCTGTCAGTCAGTGTATATAAAATAACTTGTCCTGACTGACTGACTGACTGACAGATTCATCATCGCAGAGCCAAAACTACTGGACGTAAAGAAATGAAATTGTGGGGATATATTCATCTTAAGATGTAGGTGCTCGCTAAGAGAGGATTTTTGGATATTCCTTCTCTAAGGGGGTGAAAAGAGGGGTGAAATTTTAAAATGAGTGTGCCTATATCTCGAAAGTTTAAAAGTATACACATGTAAAAATTGGTATTTAGAATCTTGTTTAAAAATAAGGAAACATGTATTTTTTTGTTTTCAGAAATTCCCAATAGGAGGGGTGAAAACGGGTGAAAATGGGGAAAATAGGTTGAATGCCCTCAATCAGGATGCCAGTACTTATATCTCAGAAACTGAAGATATTACAGTACTGAAAATTGGTACTTTTGATCTCTTTTAAAAACGAAGAAACACGTATTTTTTTTTGTTTTTGGAAATCCAATTAATGGGAGGGTGAAAAGGGGGTGAAATTTTAAAATGAGTGAATCTATATCTCCAAACTTTTAAAGTTTGCAGATGTAAAAAGTGGTAATTAGAATCTTCATTAAACATAAAGACACACGTATATTTTGTTTTCGGAAAATCGCAATAGGAGGGGTGAAAAGGGGTGAAAAAGTGGTTGAATGCCTTTGATGAGGCTACTTATATTTCAGAAACTGAAGATATTACAGACCTGAAAATTGGTGTTTGGGATCTCCTTTAAAAATAAAGAAACACGTATTTTTTTGTTTTTGGAAAATCCAATTAATGGGGGGTTAAAAGGGGGTGATTTTTTTAAATGTGTGTATCTATATCTCAAAACTGTTACAGTTTATAGATGTAAAAATTGGTATTTAGAATCTCCTTTAAAAATAAAGAAACACGTATTCTTTTGTTTTCGGGAAATCCCAATAGGAAGGGTGTAAACGGGTGAATAATGGGTTGAATGCCTTTAATGAGGCTACTTATATTTCAGAACCTGAAGATATTACAGACCTGAAAATTGGTATTTTGGATCTACTTTAAATGTAAAGAAACACGTATTTTTTCGTTTTTGGAAAATCCAAATATTTAGTTGTGAAAAGGGGGGTGAATTCTTAAAAATGAATGTGTCTACATCTTAAAACTTTAAAATTTACACATGTAAAATTTGATAGTTAGAATCTCCTCTAAAAATAAAGGGACACGTATTTTTTTGTTTCCTGTAAATCCCAATAGGAGGGGTGTAAAAGGGTGAAAAATGGGTTGAATGCCTTTAATGAGGATACATATATCTCAGAAACGGAAGATATTACAGAACTGAAAATTTGTATATGGGATCTCCTTTAAAAATAAAGAAACACGTTTTTTTTTTTAGTTTTTGGAAAATCCTATTAATGGCGGTTAAACAGAAGTGACAAATTGGGGTGAAGTTTTTGAAAGATTATCTTGGAAACGTAAAATGTTACAGACGTAAAAAGTGGGTGTTTGGAATCTCCTGTAAATGTAAAGAAACATAGGTGATTTGTTTTTGGAAACTCCTTTATGGGGAACCCAAAAGGGGTGAAATTTTAAAATGAGAATTTTTACAGTATATCTAAAAAACGTAACATGTTACAGAAGGGAAAAATGGTATTTTTATCTCTATTAAACATAAAGAAACGTGTATTTTTAATTTTCTGAAATACCACTCGGGTGGAGGGGGGGTGAATGTGACTGAAAATGGTGTTGAATTCATTCATTTAGGCTACTGATATATTAAAAATGAAGATGTTACAGACGTGAAATTTGATATTTGCAATCTGCTTTAAAAGTAAAGAAACACGTATTCTCGGAAAATCCCATGAAGCGGGGGGTGGGGGGAGGGGGTGACAGAATTGAAAAATTAATTGACTTTAATTGTATGAGAATATATACATCTAATAAAAACTAAAGTTGTTACAGACGTGAAAATTCGTATTTGGATCTCCCTTAAAAACAAAGAAAAACGCGTTTTGTGGGGGAAACCATCTTGCGGGGCGGGAGTGTAAAGGAGTTGAATTCCTTTCATGAGGACACATAAATCAAAAAGTGAAGAAGTTATAGTCGTGATAATTGGTATTTAGAAGATCTTTCACTATTAAAGAAACAAGTATTTTTTGCGGGAAAATTCACTTGGGGGGGGGGGAGGAGTTTGAAATGAAGTGACAAAAGTAAATTATATTTATGGGGATACTTATATCTCAAAACTGAAGGTAATAGACGTGAACATTGGTGTTTGTAATCTCCCTTAAACATAAAGAAACACGCCTTCTTTTAATTTTTTGGGTGATTTGGGGGGAGGGTTGGCAATAAAAACTAACGGCGGTGGGGTGTAAAAGGAGGTGAGACCAATTGATTTTACTGTTCTTAATGTACTTATAAGGATCCTCCGTTGCTCAGGTGGCAGCGCGCCGACCTCTCACAGCTGGGTTCCGTGGTTCAAATCCCGGTCACTCCATGTGACATTCGTGCTGGACAAAACGGAGGCGAAACAGGTTTTTCTCCGGATACTCCGGTTTTCCCTGTCATCATTCATCCCAGCAACACATAATAGTAATAATAATAATAATAATAATAATAATAATAATAATAATAATAATAATAATAATGTTCCGGACCGTCGTCAAATGTGCGGACCGCGCTGGAAACGGCTCCTGGACGGGTAATGACTAAGAATGCAGCCGGCCGCGGGTTCGTTGCCGCCAAGGCTCCCAATAAGACACCACGCCGGATCTCCTGAAGGATTTTGTACAGATTAAAAATGATTACAGGAATATACGGTATAGCAAAGATTTACGGACCCAACTGACCGGGAAGAATACCTGAGCCTAGCCCGGGAAGTACGAAATCGATTGCTGGAAAGGAAGATTGAAAAATGGGAGGAAACGTGCCGTAATCTAATAGAAAACGAGTCAGATCGGGAATTTTGGTGGATTCTCGCTGAAAACGTGTCAGATCGCGAATTTCGGCGGATTATATATCTAAAACAATAAGCATGCAGTTATAAATGTCAGTATAATACCGTAGCGAAGCACGGGTACCATGCTAGTATGAGATACGAGGATAGTATTCAAGAGCAGCTAGCACTGCTGGGGTGAAATCTGGTGGTGCTGCTACGTCTTTCCCTTCGAGAACAGCAACAATGGAAAAAAGCATCCTTCCAGCCGAGATTACTCTGTATTATACTGTGAAATTTGGCAATGATCTCATCTCCTGTTGCTCCATATAGGTTAGCAATGGTTCCCTCCACCTTACTAACAATCCCTACAGCCTTCACAGGAAGTAATTCTTCCTCTTACAGCTATTCCGTTTTGGTAGGGAGCTGTTCAATCTTGGAAGAAATGCACGTGCGACCGCTGAAAATCATGGGGTTGCCCAGTGCAGCCTTAGCTTCTGTAATGCTTGCTGAATCTTCATCAAAACTGTCCATTACCTGCAGAAAATTCCGTAAAACTTCACGTAACTTATCTACATATATATAATAACATGTCCTGACTGACTGACTGACTGACTGACTGACTGACTGACTGACTGACTGACTGACTGACTGATTCATAATCACCGAGCCAAAACTACTTGACATAAAAAAATGAAACGTTGGGGATACATTTATATTAGGGTGTAGTTGCCCACTAAGGGAGGATTTTTGGATATTCCATCGCTAAGGGGGTGAAAACGGGTGTGAAGTTTTAAAATGAGGATATCTATATCTCAAGAACTTAAAAGTTTACAGACGTAAAAATTGGTATTTGGAATCTCCTTTAAACATAAAGAAACAAGTATTTTTTGTTTTCGGAAAATCCTATTGGGGGATGAAAAAATGGGGAAAAGGTATTGAACACCTATTATGAGGAGACTTATATCTCAAAAACTGAAGGTGTTACGGACATGAAAGTTGGTATTTGGAATCTCTTTTGAAAATAAAGAAACACGTATGTTTGTGTTTTTGGATACTCCGTTGTATAGGGGGTGAATAGGAGTGAAAAAAGGGCAGAGTTTAAAAAATTTAAAAAAGAAGACCATATCTGCAAATTATCTCAGACACGTACATATTACAAATTTGAAAACTGGTATTTGGAATTTCCTGTAAAGAAACATAAATAATTGTTGTTCTGAAAATCAACTTAAGGGGAACTGAAAGAGGGGGGGGGGGGTGAATGTTTAAAATTAATATATCTACAGTATATCTCAAAACTTAACATGTTGCAGACATGAAATTTGGTATTTGGAATCTCCATTAAAAATAAGGAAACACGTATTCATTGTTTATCGGAAGAAACCCTTAACGGGGGCAGATGAATGAATTGAAAAAAATAGTTGAATTATTTGTATGATAATCCACGTATATATACCAAAAATCTGAAGATGTTACAAACGTGAAAGCTGGTATTTGGGATCTCCTTTTAAAAATAAAGAAACACACATTTGGGGGGGGGGGGGGGAATCAACTTGGTAAGCGGTTGCGGATGAAAACTGAGATGAATTTCTTTTACAAAGATACATATAACACAAAAAATGAAGATGTAGCAGTCGTGATAATTGGTATTTGGATTCTCCTTTAAAAATAAAGAAACACGCCTTTTTTGGGTGGGGGATACCACCTTAACGGGTGGAGGTGGAGTGAAAAAGGATCTGAATTCTTTTCATGAGGATACTTATATCTCAAAAACTGAAAATGTTACAGACATGAAAATTCGTATTTGTAATTTTCCTTCAATGTAAAGAAACTCGTAATCTTTTGTGTTTGGAGAAACTTAGATTTCAAAAACTGAAGGTTACACGCGAGAAAATTTATGTTTCGAATATTTTTAAAAATAAAGAAACACGCATTTTCGAGGGGGGGGGGGGGTGATGAGCTGAATTATTTTTATGAGGATATTTATATCTCAAAAACTGAAGATGTTAGAGGCATGAACATTTGTAATTGGAATCTTCCTTCAAAGTAAAGAAACACCTGTTCTTTTGTCTTCGGAAAATCCACCTAAGGGGGTGAATGAATTGAAAAATTAGTTGAATTCTGTGTATGAGGATACTTATATGTCAAAATCGAAAGATGTTAAAGACGTGAAAATTGGTATTTGGAATCTCCTTTGAAAATAAAGAAACAGGCACTTTTGAAAAGGGAGAAATCAACTTAGCGGGTAAGGAATGGCGGGTGGGTGGGGGCGGGGATTGCGGGTGAAAAATGTGTTGAATTACTTTTATGACGATACTTATATCTCAAAAACGGAAGATGTTACAGACGTGAAAATGATATTTGGAATCTGCTTTTAAAATAAAGAAACACGCATTTGTTTATTTCGGAAAATCGACGTAAGGGATGTGTGGTTGAAAATAAGTAAATACGGATTTAAAATATATTTATGCGGATACTTTATCTCAAAAATGAAGCTGTTACAGACGTGAAAGTTGGTATTTTGAAATTCATTTTAAAATAAAGATAGATGTGTTTTGTTTTCGGAAAGTCCACTTAAGTCGGGAGAGGGTTGGAAGGAAGTGAAGAAGAAGAAATTGAGTATACATTTATATAAAAAACTGAAGGTGTCACAGACGTACAGACATTAAAACTGGTATTTGGAATTTCCTTTAAAATAATGAAACACGTATTATTTTGTTTTCAGAAAATCCAGTTATGGGTCTGAAAATAATTGGAAAGTCGGGTGATTTTTTAAAATGAGTACCGGTATATCTACATTAAATGTCAAATGTTAACAAGTTAGAGACAAGAAACTTGGTATTTGGAAAGTCCTTTGAAGATACAGGAACATGTATCTTTTTTGTTTTCGGAGAAGGCACTTAACGGGAAGTGAATAGAAGTAATAAATGGTTGAATTGTTATAATGAGGATATTTATATCTTAAAAACTGAATATGTAACGGACGTGAAAATTGGTATTTGGAAATCTCTTTTAAAAATAAAGAAACGTGTATTTTTGTTTTCGGAAAATACACTTATATGGGGGTGGGCGTGTAGGAAGGATGGATCAAGGGGTTGAATTCTTTTATGGGGATACTTATGTGTATCTCAAAAACTGAAGATGTTACAGATGTGGGAATCGGTTTTCCGAATCTCCTTTAAAGATAAAGAAACGTATATTTATTTTTTCGACTTGAGAGGTGACTGCTTCTCACATGTACAGTTGTATGTTGCGTGGTCGTCCTAGCCCAAAAGGTAATACCACAAACATGGTTTACAAAGAATATCTGGGGTAAATGAAACTCAATTTTTGGGTGAGTTTTTATTCTTGAGGAATTTTCAGATAATATCTTAGTACAATGCCGAGGAACGATTACTTTGATCAAATTACGAAATCCACGCGAGCGAAGCCGCAGGTAATTGCTAGCATATATATATAGGCTTATAATGATATGTGTTACACTTCCTCAAATGCTTAACTGCATTATTAGACCTACGATTAAATTAAAACAATTAACAATATACGATGGATATATTCCTTGGAAAACTGCTGAGAATTGTTTTGATAACCTGGAATATGAAGTAAGTTTTAAGACCATTAATGCTACGTAATTCTCCAATCTTACAAGGATTCTAAGAATAATACAGGGCAGCTCACAAGCACGAGCCCCAACGGGTCAGAACAGGCTCCGGTGGAAAAGGAATGTCAGGGAGTGAAATCATGAAGGCTGATGTTTCGGAAGGACCTTCAGTAGCACATTCTTTACACTCGAAATGACTGCATTTACCAGTGGCGTAGCCAGGATTAGCCGAAGCGGGGGTCGTCATAGTTACAAAACGGTAAAATAATACCATGAAGGAGTGTGTGCGGGGTGCGAATGCTTGACTTGTCATTATAAAAGCACTGATAAGTGAATTATGTTGTGGTATTACCTCCCGGTTATACTCGCAGGACGAACTTTTGTGAGAGACATTTATTTTATTGCTGGCATGTGACGCCCGAGTGCGCGAATTTCGCTTCACCCTGTATATTAATTTTGACTTCTTTATAATATGTTATCACCAGCCCAGGTTGAGTATGAGGTAATTTGTATAACTCCTAATTTTTAGTTATTTACAGCTATTTCCCTGTTAATGAAAATTATAACATAAGAAATGAGAGAAGAACCATTTGTGTGTAACCGAAAACAGAATGAAGTGCTATATAGACAAAATTAATCGATTTCTTCGTTTAGAAAGCAAAACGATAAACAACAATATATGCGCAGAGTACTATGTGGAATTAGTAACATCTCCAAGCTAAAAAAAAAAGAGTATGCTCTTTCTCAGGACCAAATCCGGGCGCATAGTACTATTAAATTTAGCGAAACGTTTCGCTACCATACCTTCAATGCACTACATAGCAATGAACACATTTCACAAGATTACTTTGAAGGAAGAAAAACAAAATAAAAAACTCCAGAGTGTTAAAGCCCTGATGGGCCTACTAAGCTGTCACTGCTCAATATGAAGTCCTGCATAATTCGATGTGACATGTGACCTGCGCGACGGATGCTCAACGGCTGTTATTCCTGGCTTTATAGACCGGGTCTTTAAAAAAATACTTAACAAAGATATACAATAATTTTTTTTTTAGTTTCATGGAGAATCCAGTAACATATTATATGCTGACAGATTAGTCACGACTTATCCACTCACGTCGAAATGTTGTGGAGCAAGTGGAAGGTTGTGCGGAGACTATTTTAGTGTACTAACAGCATCCCCCATCATCTGCAGATTAGTAGTTACTATAACGAATACTCTGTTATTAATAATAATGTTTGTTGATCTTACGTCCCGTTAATTACTGTACTTTTCGGTTTCCTGTTAAGCTGAGGTGCCTGAATTTTGTCCCGCAGGAGTTATTTTACGTACTTGTAAGTCTACCGGTACGAGGCTGTGTACCTGAGCGCCTTAAATAACACCGGACTAAGCCGGGATCGAACCTGCTAACTTGAGCCCAGTAGACTGGCACTCTACCGTGTGAGCTACTCATGCTGGCAACTAATTCCTTCACGAGCACGATTTTGTTGAAAGAAGTATAATATAATCAGTATTACTAAAAGATGCACCATATGCTTCGTGCATATTATTACTTGCACTCGGTACAAGCTACATTCAAATTAAAATAATTAGCATATTTTCTGACGTGATATGTATTTTGGTGGCGACCAAACCTCTGTCCCATTTTCCCACTTCACAATGTCTTAAGCTTCCCGAAATGCAGAATAGTCCAAAGTGAACAAGATTCCAAAAGCAATTAATAATCAAACCTGCTTGAAATATATTCCTGTTCACTATTTTGCCCATTAAGGAAATGCAGCAATTTATTTTAGAGTATTTGATTTTTACCACATATTTCCTTACTTTTACTCAAAATACCCAGACATGTCCATTACTTTAAATGAAGAATGATCAAAGTGTATATGGAAAGGAATTAGAAAACACTTTCACTTCATCCACCACACTTTTTAATTGACAGTGAATTTTATTTTAGTGTGGATTCCTTAACCTGACTGCGTGATATATATCATGATTTTCAAGCAAAACACATTCAGGCAGAATTCTTACGTCTGAGACACGAGACGTTCGATAGTCTTCAGTTTTTACTGCCATTATCTGCTCACAGTATAAGGAATAGAATATTTATTTTGAAAATTATGCAATGGAATTTTATAGCATATAGAAAAATGGTGTAGGGCAGTGTGAAAATGTAACATTTATTGCTTGAATGTCCACGAAATCATAGTTCACATCCAGTTAATGAAGTATTGTTAACACAGCATGCAAGACTCATTAGCTTCTACAACATAATTACTGTGGAAATAATGAGTTACAAGTAGTTATTTATCGTTCATCTCATCCCGTCCAAGGTATTAGAAAAGTGGTTCGGGTAAGTGTCTGGTTACGTCACATTGTATGTGTTTATGAGCGCGGCGAACCGAGCATCTAACAAGTAACCACAACATTGGGAACGATGATTTAACGGATACGTTGCTCAGAGGGGGTCATTAACCCTCAGAGATAATACACCCATCCAGCAGGTGGATATAATAATAATAATAATAATAATAATAATAATAATAATAATAATAATAATAATAATAATAATAATAATAATAAATGTGGGTTCGAACCCCACTGTTGATAGCCCTGTAGTTGAATTTCCGTTGTTTTCCATTTTCACACCAGGCAAATTTTGGGGCTGTACCTTAATTAAGGCCACGGACGCTTCCTTTCCATCTTATCCTGTAGTCCCCATAAGACACGTCTCTGTACGTGCGACCTAAAGCAGATTGTAAAAATAATAATCATAATCTGAATATACAAATCTAGAAACGTATTTACCTGGTACTGTTCTCGAAACGAAAAGTCACAGCTCTATTCTTCCTATTCCATGTTCAGTTGTAGGACCGGTCACTTAGGATTTCAGGAGTAAAAACTTCGGTTTCCAATCGCTTACTTGCTTCTTTTCTGAATTACATGCTTTTTCATGCATACAATTTGGAAGAAGAAATGCTGTATAAGATATTTCCGGAACTCTCTGTGTGAATTAGACGTAGTGAAATAATGTTACTCGTCTACGGAACGATAAGTTCCTTTAATTAATTACACAAGTGAGTATTATTGACTAACCGTGTGAATCTTAACATATTATGAACTTCTGCTGTCGTCTATTAATGAGGGACTTGATTGTGTCGATAGAATTTCGCACCCCTTTTCTGAATACGAATTTTCATTGTTGCTCATTATTCGCTTTCAAGGTGAACTTATAAATCATAGTGTTATGCTCCTTGTTTTGTGCTTCAATTGCTAAATGTTTTTTCGCAACTACAACGTCCCCAGCAGCACAAATCAGACTACAGGAGAGTTTTCGTCCATCCAGAATTGAAGAAATGTTTTCATGTTTTTGTGCACAGAGATGGGATAAATAAAAGTCTTCAGGATCCATACCAGGGTCCCTTCCCACTTATCAGAAGGGCAAATAAATTATTCGTGATGAACAATGGTGACAAAGAGGAAAGTATCCCCATTGATCGTCTAAAGCCTGAGTATCTTCCTGTCCTTCCTAGATGTGCATTGAACTCTAGTGAACCCATTCGTCTACCTGCAGTACCAGTTTCACATGGATTGCTGGATAAGCCTTGATGAGGACGCTCTATCTAGATCTGTACCTACTACCACCCGGAGTCGGAGAAATCTTAAATTCCCAGTAAGGTTTTTCGAACCATGTAGTTCGACCATTTAACTTTTCTACGGACATTTTTTAGTCTAATTATATGAGTGGATTTCTTTTCGTCAGTGTTTATCCTTAATTTTTAGATATTTTTCCGGAAGGAGGAATACCTGGAGCGACAGTTGGTAGCAATAGTGCATGTGTTTCGTTTTATATTTGATGTGTTCTTCTTAGCAACAAAACTTGTAGAGGTTCTATCACGAAATAAATAATATATTGCAAATGAATCTATCGTTCAACTGAACATATTTACTTATCGCTACACTTCTGCGACAGAATATGTTTGTTTTATTGACATATAAAGTGATTAAAACTGATTACACGCCTGTAAAATTGATTTGAATTGCGTGTATTAGACACGTTTTGCGAAATGACTAACTGGTTGGAAAGAAGTCAGTTCCAGTTTAGGGAAGGTAATTCCAGTAAATCTCAACTGGTAGGTTTCCTGCAAAATGATAGCAAACGGAATGAAAAGGCAGGCTGTATGGTTAGCCAAGAGGAAATGTCCTCTCAGTTTTAATTACTGTGTTGGTTGGGTGATAGTATCTCATGGGGATAAGTAACTAGGTATTATTATAAGGGAATATCTTCATTGGGGTAATCACATTAAAGAGGTTTGAAATATAGGCTACGGATCCCTTCATATGGTGGTGTGGCTATTTAGGGGTTGTAGTAAGGATGCCAAGGAGAGGGGGTATAAGTCTCTGGTAAGACCCCAATTAGAGTATGGTTCACTGAACGAATTATCCGTGCAGCTGTGAGCTTGCATTCGGGAGATAGTGGATTCGAACCCCACTGTCGGTAGTCCTGAAGGTGGTTTACCGATTTTTTCCAATTTTCCTCCAGGAAAATGCTGGGGCCGTACTTTAATTAGGCCACGGCCGCTCCCTTCCCACTAATAGCCCTTTCCTATCCCATCTTCACCATAAGACCTATCTCTGTCGGTGCGACGTAAAGAAAAGTGCAAAAGTAGTGTATGGTTCCAGTGTAGCGAACACCACCAGGATTACTTGATACGGGAAAAGATCCTAAAGAAAACAACGCGATATCTCCTGGATGATTTCCGACAAAAGAGAAGTGTTACAAAGGCGCTGCAAACTTGGGGCTGGGAGGGTTTGCGAGTAAAGAGACGAGCAGCTCGAATAAGCAGTATGCTCCGAGCTGTCAGTGAAGAGATGGCGCGGAATAACATTTAAGTAGACGAGTTAAGTAGAAGGGTGTTTTTAAAGGGAGGTAAGATCGTAATATGAAGATAAAGTTGGAATTCAAGATGATGAATTGAGGAAAATATTAATTCATATAAAGAAATGAAAATAGGTGCAATGAGTTTGGTATGAAAATTAGCCTCTCGAAGACTAAATTGATGTCAGTAGGTAAGAAATTCAACAGAATTGAATGTCGGACTGGTGATACAAAGCTAGAACAGGTCGATAATTTCAAGTATTTAGGTTGTGTGTTCTCCCAGGATGGTAATATAGTAAGTGAGATTGAATCAAGTAGTCGTGAAGCTAATGAAGTGAGCTCGCAGTTGCGATCAGCAGTATTCTGTAAGAAGGAAGTCAGCTCCGAGACGAAACTATCTTTACATCGGTCTGTTTTCAGACCAACTTTGCTTTACGGGAGCGAAATCTGGGTGGACTCAGGATGTCTTATCCATAAGTTAGAAGTAACAGACATGAAAGTAGCAAGAATGATTGCTGTTACAAACAGGTGGGAACAATGTCAGGTGGGTACTCGGAATGAAGAGATAAAGACTAATTTAGGAATGAACTCGATGGGTGAAACTGTAAGCACAAACCGGCTTCGGTGGTGGGGTCATGTGAGGCGAATGGAGAAGGATAGGTTACCTAGGAGAATAATGGACTCTGCTATGGAGGGTAAGAGAAGTAGAGGGAGACCAAGGCGACGATGGTTAGACTCGGTTTCTAACGATTTAAAGATAAGAGGTATAGAACTAAATGAGGCCACAACACAAGCTGCAAATCGAGGATTGTGGCGACGTTTAGTAAATTCACAGAGGCTTGCAGACTGAACGCTGAAAGGCATAACAGTCTATAATGTATAATGTATGTATGTATGTATGTATGTATAAAGGTGAATTAGGGATTGTAATAGGATATCAAGGGTATATTCGATACATTTCCAAGTTACTGTACGTGAAATCATTTAAGAAACGGCCAGGTAAACGACTGATAGGGGATCAGGCACCTTGGCAACGGCCCTAAATGCACATCAATGACGATTGATTGATTGATTGATTGATTGATTGATTGATTGATTGATTGATTGATTGATTGATTGATTGATTGATTGATTGATTGATTGATTGATTGATTGATTGATTGATTGATTGATTGATTGATTGATTGATTGATTGATTCATTCATTCATTCATTCATTCATTCATTCATTCATTTAAGTAGTTTTCATGAGAGGAACAACCCGTTGGATACACCAAATTAGTAATTTAGTAATTAGTAATTTGCGTTATCTTCAAAAGTCACCAACTGGAATTTTGCACTTAAGTCAACAAGGTCCTAGATTATACTGGTTGTTGTTGAATCTAGGCTTTGGCACCCAACGTGTAATTTATGCATTTTACTTGTTTACATATTATATTTTAGAGGGCGTGGTAGTTACGAATGAATCCCATTTCGATGCAAAATTCGTGCTTGGGGTTCTACATTATTTGTGTTCTTGTCTGTGTACATTGTTACATTGGATGAAATCTAACCGGAAGAAAGATTCCTAAGATACCGATTTTGATGGAATATTTGAAGCAATGTATGTTTGTCTACTCCATATTCCTGTTTCCTGATACTGGGTCGGGGATCAGGTGTGATTTTTTTAAATTTCGTGTGGCTATTTCTAGCCGAGTGCAGCCCTTGTAAGGCAGACCCTCCGATGAGGGTGGGCGGCATCTGCCATGTGTAGGTAACTGCGTGTTATTGTGGTGGAGGATAGTGTTATGTGTGGTGTGTGAGTTGCAAGGATGTTGGGGACAGCACAAAAACCCAGCCCCCGAGCCATTGGAATTAACCAATGAAGGTTAAAATCCCCGACCCGGCCGGGAATCGAACCCGGTACCCTCTGAACCGAAGGCCAGTAAGCTGTCCATTCAGCCAACGAGTCGGACTCAGGTGTGATATAGTTATATGGCATGTGGTTTCGGCCGTATGTTGTTCCTGGCGCCAACTTCAGTTGAGGAGCTAATGAAGATGAACTGAAAGATGATGAATTTATTTGGGTACGGAGGTGGAAGAAATTATCGGTGGCCCATGAATAGGAACTGTCGCGGTATTTGCCTTGAAATGAAAATGGGAAACCACTGAAAACCATTCTCAGCACAGTTGACGTTGGGGTTCGAAACCACTCGTGTCCAGAATGCAGAGCTTGGCTCCATAGCCATAGTGCGTTAAGACGCACGGCCACTCCGCTGGTATACTACTGGAAACAATATCACTATTAAATCACATGTTAGGTTAAGAAATGTGAGAGGTAAAGTTCAGAGCAGTGAAAAGTCTAAACTGTCATCATAATAAGCATGGTGAAATCATGACAGAAAGCGAATGTAGAATGAATAAGCACTGAGCAACCAGGACAGTTAAGTGAATAATTTAGGGCAGGTATTAAGAATGATGGGAAATATATTAAAACAAGTGTGAGTGATTAATTTCGAAGGACATACTTAGCATTTTCTCGACCAGTAATTCTAGAGGGATCAGTGAATGAGAACAGTGAAAGTAGAGAATAGAACTGCGAAGTGCGGGGATATAAAAATTAATGGGATAGGAATCCAGAAAGACACAGAGGGGAGGGATCTTAAATATTAGGCACGAAATAGTTGCTAAATTCATATTTCGTAGGCTGGTTAAAGCAGAAATGTTAGAAGATTAGTATTTCTAAGATTAGTTGGAGCAGATTTTAAAGAAGAGTATTAAGTTCAGAAATATGAAAATAGAAGTATATGAGCCGTACACGTTCATGAGGCGTTGAGAGCGTGCTCATTGTTAACTACAGTTGGCATGACCTCCACATTTTTTTTTTAAATTTCAGAAGATGTGGATTGATGATCCGAACTATGCTCGCTCCTCCTCCCCATTTTTTCTTTTGTGTGATCGTTTTAGAGATATACAGGAATGTTGTGCTCTGGAAGCGTATCTTCAAGCGAGGACGATGACACTCTATGGAAATTATTAATAAAATCAAACGTTCCGTTAGTTCGAAAACCGTTCATACCATTATACTACAGTTAGGACATAACAACTGAAATAAGAGCGTTATTAAAACACGGAATGATACGTGCACATTCTTGCATTACTCAACTCTTATTAAAAGCAAACTAAAAATCACCTTCTAAGTATATGAACAAGTATTATCTACAGATATGTTACGAACTGCAAAACTGTAGCACTGGAAGAGAAAGATGCTTTAAATAGGTGGAAGTCATATTGTAACATGTTCAAACATTAATAGAAAATATGGTGTACTGAATAACATTACATTGCATGACAGTAGAGTGTAAATTTCTTTACAGCCTTTATGTCTTAACCGCCTGTTAAATTATAGTGCTCGACCGACGGGAAATTCTATTTAATATGAATACTGCTAACAAGTTGGCAGTGAAAAGCGTGGTTTCAAACCAGTGGCAATGAGTGTTTATGTTAAAGTAGTCCGAGTTCCAAATGATTCTGCTTTGTTGATACTACACGAAGTCACTAATTAAACTGTAATATCGACGAGATTTGACATTTCTTCAATTATGAGGTCATGCGTCATCATGAAGGTTAAATGGGCAGTGCCGTAACTACATAGAAGAACTAACATGAGAAGATGTACTGAGCTGTACCACAATCTTCTTACTTTTGGCTGTGTTATGTGAACTTAATTGTGCATACGCTGCCATAGGACTCCCTTATGCCGCGAAACATTTGCACCTCATGAAAATCTGGCAAAGTATTGTAACTTGGGCAGGTAGTAAATATACACACAAGTGGTCACGTTTACTATAGGATGCATTAACTAATGATTCCTTATACAACCTTAAAGGCATACAAACACGGTAGTCACACTGGTCACACTACTTATTCCCTTTGACGCTTACAAGCTAAATTAATTGCACTACAAACTCGTCTGCAACTGCCGACTAACTTCTAGGGCAGTGCACAATTAAACACACCGTACAACTATCGCTAATGCACAGTTCACAGTTTACACGCGCGCTATACAACCTCACAATCCTGAACGTGATACACAGCCCGTACACTCACGGTGGCCTTCGCTCACTGTTAATCGTCGCTCAGTTGCACTGTTCCGCATTCGCTGTATGTTCACACACAACAGCACTGCCACGCACAGGACTGAACCATCTTGATCGCTGGAAGAAATGAACCGAGTAATTTCGCCCGGTCTGCCTAGTATGGGGAGGCCGGCCTTTACGGACACTTCGGACTAGGGAAAATTCCTCGTTTTCTGTGGAATCCGAAAACGCTTGGTTCACTTTTCAAGTCATTTATTGCGCCGCCAGGGAGGCAGCCAATACGATCACGAAGTGTGGTAGAGGAGTTGGCTATGGGTGCTTGGCTCGATCCCGACTGGCTTGAACAGCAGCAAGAGACTGGGGCCGTACTCGTTGACATGTCATGTGGCCAAGCGAGGATAATTTGCTGCTCACAAAGCCGTACAATGAAATGGCGGACGCCATCACTGCATATATCTGATGTTGATGACTGGGATAGTTAATTGTCAACATGGTGGTACCGATTGAGTGCTCTGATTATGCTGAAGGAAATAAGTGCCAGGGATATTTGGTAATTTGTGATGTTTAGTTGTGCCCTTTAATGGTGAACTGGTACTATCCACCGAAATCGTAGCTTTTGTTTTTGAGTTATACTTCATGGTTATAATAGATTTGCTAAAAACGAGAGTAGCCATCTTAATCGATATTGTTTCGTTATTCATAGACTGCACGGTACTAACCAAGCAATCCATTGAAAATACAGCACACATTATACTACGTACGTAACTGCCAACAGAGGTGGACAAAAGGGCCTCGATTTTATGGTACTTTGTTTAATCAACCATCACTTTCTAAAAGTGCAGACTGACCTCTCAGTTAGTTGCTACTACTTCCGCCACAATCACAAAGTGCTAGATTTTAGTTAAGTTGTCGTTGAGTTGTAATGGTACTCAGCCATGTTACGTCACGTCATTGCACTTTAGTACTATTATTAAGCACCAAACTCTTTATAAATGGGGAAAGAGTTAGACACAAGAAGGAAATGCCTTCGGTGTGATAAAACTTTTCTCAGAAAGGCTTACTGGTTCATATTTTTAAGAAGCATGAAAAATATACGTTAAGCCAGAAACGGAACAAGTCTGACGCCCCAACGGAATGACATTGTAGTTCATACGATACATTTTACACCACAATGTAAGTTCGGACTGTGAGATAGAAAGTGAAGATGTACTTGTTGAACAAAGGGAGCAGACTGTGAACAGTCCGAAAGATAATTCAGATACACCAAGAGCGCAATGTCCTCCTTGAGGGGGTTATATTCAGTGAGAAAGAGGTATAGACACTCACATCAGTTGCTATCCTCCACAAGTACATCTAGCTACCTTACTAACCAACTTCAGGCAACACGTAACATAATAAACTCAACCAGAATATGGTATTATTTCCATCGAGCATCAATATTCTGTTGAAGGGGAGATTATTTTCCAGTCAGAATTAAAGGAATGGAAGAACAAATTCACTCAGTTCTCAAATGAAAACGATTCTGCTTTCGATACACTCATATGAGATTTGTCAGAATTTCTGAGCGACTCTACACATCTCTTACCGTGTCCGAAACACCCTGCTACAATATTTTATGAAGTCAGGAGAAAACACCGTTTCGGACATTAAGGTAAAACAATCCAGCAGGTCCTCCAATTTGTAAGAAAGCCATGCGTAGGGTACTGGATCCAAAATCCGATTTTTGCAAGGTCGATATTTTCAAAATATTTGCTCCTTACACCGCTTTACTTTCCATTGAAAATCTGAATATAAAAGACGATTACTGTTCCAAAAGCAGTGACGTAGACCATGTAGACCTCACAATCTCACACGAAGAACTTACCTTGGCAACACGTCGCATTGCAGTAGTTACCGCTCCAGGCGCAGACCACGTTCTAGTACGAATCACAAGAGGCGAGACGGTACGAGATACCATAGCAATGATTGCGACGCTAATGCTTTCAACAGGAAAATACTCGAGTGTCTAAATCGAGCTAGAACAGTCTTAGTACATCAGAAAAGCAGTGTTGAATGTCTGTCAAACTGGAGACCATTAATAATCTGTTTGATAATTAGAGGTGTTATGGGAAGGGTATTAGATCAACATTTATAAGGTAGCCTGTCTGGTCGTTAAAGCCTATTTAGTGTTCATTATAAGTCATAAAGGAAAGCTTACGCTATAAGCGCAAATAACTTCCTTTGTAGGATTTTTAAAGGGGAAGTCGCATCAAACGTGAGTGTATCGTTATAAGCGAAACCAGATGTATTATTCCTTCTCTTTATTTAACAGTACCAATCTGAACATTTTTGTGAATATCTAGCCCTCCACCTATGAGTTTATTCTTCTCAATAAATATACCTACACATTTGTAGGAATTTGTCTGCAAATCGAATTCATGGAACAAAATGATAGCAAGGCGTGTCAACTCAAAGAGTTTCTTCTTTACTTTTCCATCAATAACTGTGTCGTCAGCGAAACCCACACTTCTAAGAAGGGAAAATTCTGGGGAAACCGATTTAGCATATTCATACAGTAGAATTTCTTCTGTTACCTCATCATAAATGAAATCTTTGGCCACGATATACAATGCTGGTGATAATGGTGATCCCTGCATAAGTCCTCTTAACAATCTTAACAATTTCAATCTGTCAGTCTGTAGTTTGATGATGACTTCTTCCAGTTTAGATTGAATTGGCCCTGCAACCAGTGCTAATTTTAGATGCTAACGTATGAAGTTGTGGAAGGCTTTTGGTATGTCCAGAAAGATCGCAGTCACATCTTGGTTATCTGTCTTTGGTGTCTTGAAGACTCATCTGAGAATGAAATTATGTATGTCACGTTGCCTGGTCGTTAAAGCCTCTTCGGTGTTCGCTGAAGGTTAAAAAGGGTTTCGCTAATGACACTGTTATTGTTATCAAAAGTAAGGAATATTTTCAGATTAGTACTGTTAGAGAAAGAGAAGGATGAATAAATCTGATGTCGATTATAACGATTTACTAACGCTTCTTATGACTTCCTTTTTAAAAATCGTTCTCAAGAAGTTAGATACGCTTACAGCCCCAGCTTTCATAAAGGCAGATCCAAAGTTCATTGTTTTAAACAAAGCAATCAACCGTACTCTAGTATATGCCTTTTATTATGCTGAAATAAGACAAATGCCCTGTATTCTGATTTCAGATTCAAAGGATTCGGACGTTCTGAAGGATCGTGGTAAGTGCATCTGCAACAAATAGGTGCATGCAACGCTATTCACCGAGCCAATAACAGCTATGATTTAAAGTTGCGTGATCTATCATCCGAAACGACGTACACTTTACAGGCCCTCAATGTCACACATAATAACAGACACTACAATAAATGCAGTGGTGTTTTTAATCCAAGAAAAATCGTCCAGAAGTTAGTAAGTCATGAAATTACCGTTTGGTGCTCAGAAGGCGATCGGTGTAGAGCCGTAGAAAGAGTACACTGCAGCCAAAAATTGGATTGGGCATCACCAAGGTCTTTCTTGTAGCGAATGTTGGGAGGCAATCAAGTAAACATGAAATGTTTCTGCAGCACGAACTGTTCCGGGCAGAACTCAGGACGAAACCTTTCTGTCGCATGTACGTCAGAGAGAAAGAAACATTGGATCACGTTCTGTGTTCTTGTTCCTGCGGCAAAGTACTGAGAATCTCGAGTGACCGTAAAGTAAGATCTTATATTGCTGATAAACTTCCGTTTACATGAAGAAGTCCACGGTCCGTCTATGACAGGCAGTACGAGACGAACTGATATTATTACCTTCAAAGATAATGACGGGAAAGGCTTCGTTATAGATCTGTCGATACATGTTACACTTCATTATCTCTGCCATCAAAATATCTTAAGTGTATTTGTCAGATGAATAAAATAAATTACATTTCAAAAATTAAGGTGGGAGTGGTTATGTTCTTGTTTATTTCTAACGATTGGGGGTTTCAGAGAATTACATAAAATATTGATAGATTTCCAGAATAGGCCTATAGAAAGATGAAACTGCGTTGGATTTCGTCCTGCTATAAAAATGAGCTGCAGAATTTTAAAGTCATTTAATTTAATATACAGTTTAATAACAATAATAATAATAATAATAATAATAATAATAACTTATATCGGGTTGAGTGGCTCGGACAGTAGAGTGCTGGTTGTCCAGGTTCAAGTTGGCGGGTGGATCCCGACTAAGTCTGATGGTATCTGACGGTGCTGAAATGCGTCAACTTTGTGTCTATTGATATTTTGGCGGGTAAAGGAACTGTTGTGTGAGATTTTTGGCACTTCGAGCCCACCGAAAAGCATGAAAGTGATCACAAGTACATATGTTCACACAGTTTACGTCCTTCAGACGGCAAAATCCCAGAAGATCGCCATGTCTGTTCCGCAATCGCTGTTCAATTCTTCCACCTTTTTCATGTTTCTTGATAACGAATTCACAATGCATGTACACATTAAAACAGTCATGGAATCCCTTCATGGATTTTTAAAACTTATACGCGTCGCCGAAGATCGTCTTCCGTCTTGATTTCGTCTCTGGTGCCATAAGTTAAAGACTACTGCATTTCACTCATTTTGCTCATAGGGTCAATTGGTGCATGCATTTCAGTGGGCTTGGCTGACTGATATGTAATAGCAACTTCTGGCTCGGTCAGGAAAGCAACGGGAAACTACCTCACTCCTCATTTCCCTACTACGCCTCTTCAGTAATGCCTAGGCCATCTATAACAGCTGATAGCGGAGCTGCTGAGGATCCAACCAGCCTTCGGGCTGAGGACTAAACATACATACATACATACATACATACATGCTTGTGTTCTTTATTATCAGACTGATAAAGTCCACAGGTGATAAAAAAGAAAATATATAACTGTTCCTTACATAATATTTTCGAATCTGCTGAATATCTTTCATAACCAAGCAATCTGACCGGCAGTTGCTGGTGACCAAGAAAGGGTAAGGACAGATTTATATCTGTGGGTCTTGTGCTTCAATGATTACGTGCAGAAACAAAATAGAGAACTCTTCTAATTATAAGTTATTTCCTAAGCAAAAGGAATACACCAATCTTCGCAACAGCCCCTACAGCCAGGCATTCACTACCAGAAACAACAGTTATATTTCTGCTTCAGTATAGAATTACCCTTCCAAGTAGTTCTGTGCATGAAAAATTCCAAAAGAACCATCATAAAGCGTGTTTTTAACTCAGAAAGTGAATGAATTTTGAAAGGTCATGGGTGTGTTTTGTCTTGTAAATTGTGCACTGTTAATGAGTGCAGAAAGGATGTTCATTGTACAACATCACATTAAATAAGAAAAATATTTGAAAGCTGTAACAAGTGCGAAGAACAAGACGTGTTCCCAGGTACTTCGGGGAGCAAGGTACTCATACATCCAGTAAATCATTAGGCCTATGTCCATATTATATACACTTCCAAGTAAGTTAGGAGATAACTATTTCTCTAAAGACAAGACCTATGCAGTGAAGAGAACAGGGATATATTACTTGTAAAACTATTGTTACACAGTCACCAAAATATGTCATTTATATATATTTTATAAAATTTAAAGTTATTTTTGCTTATTTTATAGTATTTACCCATAACTTTAAGGGCGTCTTATTGATCACTTCCAGTGATTTTCTAGGTCACCAACATCCACCCCTACAATAACGCAAATTGTTGAACCATGAAACTCGGTTCTACACTACGACGGATGATTGTTGTGCGTATGTATGGCAACGCCAGGGATAGAGTACATATCCTGGCAATGTTGTATGAGAGAGACGCATCTTGGCAATGCTGTAGATAGATAAACGTGTGGCATCATGATGTGATGAATCGTAAATTATGACACAAAATCATCTGTGTAGTGACGTAAGGGACTCTGACGGGACCATGGTACACCCGCTTCTTTGAAACTGAACATTTCCTCACATCCTGTATATCAAACTTATTAGTTAACATATGTTTCATTTTGGTTACAATTCGTATTAAAGAACCACAAATTACAAATCATACAAATCAAGAGTTGTTTTCACTTGTACCTTCCAGAACGGTTAAAATTTCCGAAATTCATCGACGATTGAGCAATGTGAACTTTGGAACTTTCATGAGTGACAGCGAAGTGCGGCAATGGTGTAGGAACATTGAAACAGGACGTACAGACGTTCATGATACAGGCGGTCAGGGAAGAAAGCAAGTGTCAACCAGTGATCTTGTTCGGCGAGTTGATCAGGTGATTCGAGAAAATTGCATAGCACCCCTCAGCATGAAGAAGTCGAATGACAGCCACGCAGTTCACATTTCGCGGGAGATGGTATTGTCCTATGTTCACTGCACATTCATAATTGCCAAGTGCGACCTGACGCGGTCGACAGGCATACTAGAGACATTGAGCAACACATCTTCCAATGCTTCATCGGATTCTCACTGTAGTTTCAATTTCGCGACGGGTCAGTGTTTGAATAAAATAGCTCTCTTATATATATTGTGACTGTCGGGAAGTTGCAACGTGATTTGTAATTAAAGATTTCTAAAAAATATTTATGCACTTTCTACGAGGATAATTATATTATTCACTAAGCGTGGAATTATCTTAACTGGGTATTTAAGTTTCAGGAGCACATATTACTGCAAATATTGGAGTTGTTCAAATGGACTGGACCAGTAACGGCACTAGTGCACCTACAGTTTTGCTGACACCGGACATTTAGTTCAGGTATCTAGCCAACAGAACAGAAACGACTAGGATACTCTAGCTCAATGGTAGAGCATCAGCCGCGAAATTCGATTCCTACCGTTATACGATTGGCCACATACATCCTGTACATAATATTTCTGTGGTGTGCATGATACCTAAGAATGCACTCGTCATGACCCTGTAAACACAAGATTAATTTGAAGTATAATGTGGTAATGGAAGGTAAGTAGTTGCATTGAATTCCCTACGGCAGGCAATTAACGCACTCTATAGCTCCGCTGGCTGTAGTGATAGACCTGTATCTCAGATCCCTAGCCAGCAGAATAAAAATGGCATGGTCAATATACGTCAATGGTAGAATATCAGGCGTCAAATATGAAGACTGTAGGTTCGGGTCACACCCGTTGGTACTGAACAAAAATGGCCAAACTGGACGCCAGTGGCATCTCTCAGCTTGGCCCACAACTAGCTAATCGCACCCACTCTGTAGTGTGATGCGAGTAGTGGCAGACTGTAAGTTAGTTTTTTCCAACAGAAAAAATATTACCTAGGCTATTACTGCTCAATGGTAGAGCAACCGACGTGAAATCGGGAGGTTGTGGGTTCGGATCCCACTGGTGTCCGCTTGGCCTTTTTTGCTCTGTACTTCTCTGTACTTAACATCTCCTCAGCATGTACTATATGAACGTTACACTACCTAATAGGCTGAAAGTCGATTTTGTTTAGAAGATGTTATATTTGTCGAAGTATTTGACTCAGGGGATCACAGATACATCGAGCTCTACTTTCCATTTCCTTCCCTAGTGCATATCCCGTATCTGGTGATAAGATGGGAGCTGAGGTGTGAATTATCAAGAACTAACATTTTTCTTGTGATTATTTTCCGAGTATTCGACATGATTTTTGTAACAATTAAATAGTTAAGAAAGATTAAGATCTCTTCACATAGTTATGAGAGTATTTAGGGTTTGTTGTAAGGAAGTGAAGGAGAGGGCGTATAAGTATCTGGTAAGACAGCAGTTAGAGTATGGCTACAGTGTATGGGACACTCACCAGCACTATTGATACGAGAGCTGGAAACTATTCAAAGGGAGGCAGCACGATTTGTTCAGGGTGATTTCCGTCAAAGGAGTAGTGTTATCAAAATATTGCAAATTTTCGGCTGGGAAGACTTGGGAGTAAGGAGACGATATGCTCGACTATGTGATATGCTTCGAGTTGTCAATGGTAAGTTGGTGTGGTATGATCTAAGTAGAAGAATAAGCCTGATTGGAGCTTTTAAAAGTAGGAAAGATCATAATATGAAGATAAAGATTGAATTCAGGAGGACAGATGGGGGCAAATATTCCCCGAGCAGTAAGTAATAAATTAATAAATTTCCAAGTTCGTTGAAAATATTTAAGGAAAACCTTGGCATAAATTATAAATAAATGTACAAAGGAGGTAAATATGAGGTAAATAAATTGATAGGAAATCTTCCACTAGGGCGACCGCCCTAAATCCAGATCATTGATTGGCTGATTGAAAATCATGAACTGAGTAATAATGTGTAATGATTTAGACATATAAGAAAACAATCGTAAACGGAACATTGCGTATTGCAGCAGAATTGGGCTTAAAAAGAAAGGAAAGTAAAAGTAAACACATGGTTTATATGGTACTCAATATAACATGTTATCGTACGTTTGATAACATTCACTGACGTGAATTAGTAAAGCTATTCACGTATATAATTAAACTGAAGGTTCTACTTTACTTCACTGTCATTTAAAAGATCCGCGCTTTGCCTGCCGAAGTCATACACATTAGTCCCGCGCAAAACAAACCTGATGAGCCATGAAGCTCAGAGTGAAAGCGCTTTATATGCGCTGAACATAAACATGACAGCGTGTGGTGAAGTTGCACACAGATTAAACAGATAATAATTATAACGTTGGAGGAAGCCAGCCGTGGCGTGGCTTGGCTTTACAGCCGAAGAGCCACTCACAGGGTAACGTACAGTCGTAAACTTGGTGTTAGTCAAAATGTAATTTTAATGGAAACTATTTTTTGAGGAGTGAACTATTATAAGAAAGAAACATTTAGGTTATTAAAGAAAATCAGAGTTGATGGATGTTGTCTGCTTGAAATGGTATTGAGATTATCTACCTCTATCCGTTTGCAGAGTTCACTTTCCTGTCCTAGCCTAGTGATTCTAAAGAAAATCAGAGTTGATGGATGTTGTCTGCTTGAAATGGTATTGAGATTATCTACCTCTATCCGTCTGCAGAGTTCACTTTCCTGTCCTAGCCTAGTGATTCTAAGTTCACTGCATAAAGAAACTGTGAGGCAATTGAAACAAGATCCTCCATTGTTCAATGGATGCTTTGTAAAATACCGTTTCATTCACAATAGGCTTAATGAAATCTAATTTAGCGTTAGGATTTGGAATAAGGTGTTATGGTTTAATAGGCGGTGCAAGCACATGTGAATGTGGTTTCAGCACGTAAAATCTTCTTACAGAACAATACTTACTGAAGACCGGATTTGTATTTTTGCAAGTAGCATTAACCCATTCCAGTCTGGGCGTTAATATCCCTTACAAACGTTCTGGACTGGGCATTTTTAAGGATATTTAAAACATTATATCTCTGTACCTTTAGGAGATTTTTGCATGATTTTTTTCTTTGTGCTTGTTTGAGCATCTCGTTTTGAAAACCGCTGTTTGCATCATGTGCACTATCACATGAGATTTTAAAATTGTTTATTTTATAGCATGTTATGCGAATGGATAAAAGGTCTGACTGATAACTAAGCAAGAACGGTTTTCTGATTACTGTTATATTTACCCTATTTTGCTAATATAAAATGTGCATTGCAATTACAAAACAACAACAGTAATGAGTACGGTATAAAAATAATAATTTTTCGACAATAATAGTATTAATTAAAATAACAAAAATGGGAGATCTTGTGAAATTTTATTTTAATTGATACATTTTGTCAAAAGTTACTCAAATGTAAAATTATTGTTCCATTTACCACGAAAGACTTCTGAGAAAGAGCAAATACAGTCTTCTAAACAGACAACTTTACTAGTATGTAGACAATCTTACGTATTCACGCAAATATGAAATACGCGGGAACATGCTCTAGGCCGTAAAACGAACTCCAGTCATAATGACGTGTAAGAAGTTGTTTCGAATTCATATGTCAATAATATGTTCATTTGCGCATAAACTTATAATGTATTATAAAATATCGAAAAAAATCACTTTCGTCAAGCTCATGTTTACCGCGAGAAGCCATGTCTTAGAGCCACTGAATGACAACATCTACTGATGCATGTTGATCGAAAATATCGTAAATTCTCTGACTTAGACATATAACACTGCCATATGCTTAAATACTCTCGTAACTAATACAAGAAACACGATGTAACCACCAGAATGCGTGCATAGCTCATTCTCGATTTTTAGTGAATTGTCAAACCTTACTACGGGCTATGCCCGCAGCGCGGCCTGAACGTAATTTCGGCCGCTGTGAGCTATGCTCGCAGTTAGACTGGAAAGAGTTAAGAATTGATACGGACCTGTGGAGTGCAATATTGAAGAATATCAGAACGCACCACTAGGAGTTTTGAAATGATTCTCTCATTGGACATTACTCTCGTTGTTTGTATCATTGAAGTGCGGCAGCATTTCCTAGTATGCAGCTGGGATGGTATGGTAAACATTGTGACCTCCAAATGTGTGTGATAGTATACTGAGGTTGAAAATTACTGTAAATGAAAAGTTTCAACCGACTTTATTTTAACAATCTGCTTTGCGTCGCACTGACACAGATAGGTCTTATGGCGACGGGGGGATAGGAAATGGTAGGAGTGTGAAGGAAGCGATCGTGGTACATCCCCATCATTTTCCTGGTGTCAAATAGGGATACCACGGTAAGCGAGCTTCACGGCTGCCAACAGTGGAGTTTCAACCCTTTATCTCCCTAGTGCAAGCTGACAGCTACGTGACCCAACCAACTTTAAAGATTACGTTAGGCACTGTAAGGTTTTTGAAATAACTATTATAAATATTATTACTGGGTATCATTCGAGGAAACATTATATATTTCAATTATATATAGTAACGTAATTGTAACATAGTATATTAAAATAGCCTATTAACAGCGCTGGTCACGGTATTAAATTATTTATTTTAGTACTTCAGATTTTTGAGTTCATCACTCTTCAAGGCCTTGGTGTTCTATAATGCCTCTCTGCTCCATTTATACAATCACTCGAAGCATTTTTCAGAAAATCGAAAGACGTCGTCCGATCTACCACTAATTTTCATTGACTTCTTGACGTCACTATCAAAATGCCAAATAGATTGCCCTTATATTTTTTGTGTTATAAGGCGTGATGAAAACGTTTCCGTTTGAGAGAATACATGCAACGTAGCGCGACTCCGATGCGACTATACAGGGTGAAGCGAAATTCGCGCACTCGGGCGTCGCAGCGCGACTCCTCACATGCCTGGGAGTATATCCGGGAGAATAGGGTCGTTGAAGAGTAGCAATCTGGCAACACTGTAACCATATGTAGGGTAACTAGCTCTGTCAGCACGTAATAGTCGGGCTGTATAGTTGGAGCAGGGGATAGAGTTTTGGGTTAACATGCAAGGGAGCGAGGGGTCGATTCTGGGTTGAGGCGTATGTTCTGTTTATGTCGTAAATGTAGTCCAGGTGGTATGGTATTTGGCATCTTAATCGTCAACAGCGATTGTAGCCGGTTCTTTAGAAACCATTTGCACTTATATACTACGATCCTAGAAATGGACGAACATTCGTTTTCATTGGTCAGCTTTGAAAGACGCCCTTTCCATGTCTTGACCGTGAATTTATTCGCACCACTACATCTACTAGATGCGTTACAACGTGTTAGGCGTTACTAAATTTCGTAAATGTAGGATACATGTGACCTAAGAAACGGTGTCTTACTGTGTTACAGTATGTAATGTCCGATGGAAATTAGCAAAAATAAAAAGCACCTCAACCCAGGCTCGAACCCTTGCATGCTAACCCAGAACTCTATCCACTGCACCAGCTGTACAGCATGACTAACGCCTGCTCACAGCGGTAGTTACCCTACATGTGGTTACAGTGTTGCCAGATTGCCACTCTCTAACGACCCCTTCCTTCCGGATATACTCGCAGGACGAATTTTTTAAGAGATATTTTTTATTGCTGGCACGTGAGGAGTCGCGCTGCGACGCCCCAGTGCGTGAATTTCGCTTCACCCTGTATAAGCATGGACGTGTAGGCAAAGGGATAAGTGTGGCAGTCGTGTCGAGGCGAGGTGCGTGCGTTAAATGCGGCCACGTGAACTATGGCGACGTTATTACCAAATGCGTCCAAACAGGACCAACGTATTGTTATGCTGATCTTGGTTGCCGAAGGACAAACACCGGTGGAATGAAGACTGCATATGGGGCAGCATGTCTGTCGAAAACCTCCGTTGTGGAATGGTGCACCAAGTTCCATTCGGGTCGTGTTTCGACACGAGACTCTGGTTGATCTGGGAGGCCACGCAGAAGATACGCCAACTCTAGTGGAAGACACTCAAGCACTCGCCCTCTAGTCCTGATTTCTCCCCATCCGATTAACACGCCTTCGGTCCCACAAAGGCCTGTCGGACGAGGGTGTGCAGAAGACGGTTATGGACTTCTTCACACAGCAGGTCACGGTGTTTTACCACACGGGGATCATCAGCCTGGTGTGTCAGTGGGATGATTGCCACAGTGCTTACGGTGATTTTACCTGATGGGCATCCCAATTCAGGACTGTAAGGCCGTCGAACGGAAACATTTTGATAGCCCCTTATATTAAATACTTATGAACTCATTTGGTATGCCCCAAAACATTTCTACCGAGCTCGATAGCTGCAGTCGCTTAAGTGCGGCCAGTATCCAGTATTCGGGATATAGTGGGTTCGAATCCCACCTTCGGCAGCTCTGAAACTGGTTTTCCGTTGTTTGCCATTTTCACACCAGGCACTGTACCTTAATTAAGGCCACGGCCGCTTCCTTCCCACTCCTAGCCCTTTCCTGTCCCATCGTCGCCATAAGACCTATCTGTGTCGGTGCGACGTAAAGCAACTAGCATAAAAAGCATTTCTTTTTGCAACAATTTGTATGGTATTGGATTGACTTTACCCCCAGGTTTCACTATACTTTTAATTTTATAATTGTCATTTCGCGGTTAGGCACAATAATTGTTACTGAGCAGTTTTGGCTTAAAGCGTTTTCCTCTCCCTTCACTCAAGGTAACAATTATTTTCGCTATTAAAACGTATCCTTACAGGCTTATGCAATTGAAACCTGGATACATAGTAGCATAGGTTTTCTGTTCATTAAATGAAATCTGTACCAAAACATCGACTTCATAGCACCAAAGTTGTGATTAAATGATTGTTAAGGGGATGAAATCCGAATTAAAAATAAATATCTACATTCAATGTACGCCAACTGAAATTTCCCAATCCATATTTTTGTTCATCCTTCTGGGAATTTCTTCTGATATTTATATGACAGTTTATCCATTATGATCCACTGCGTTCTAGTTCTTAGATCTGTAGATCATCTTTGTTTACTTCTAAATTAAGCAAGCTCTCTATAATTCTACAATAATACACGGAAGTAAAATGAGATGAATAGAACACCAACATACAAAATTATTGATCGCATCTGTTATCCACATAAAATGAATATTTGGTCAAATTTCAGTCTGATTTTTCTCGTGGTTGTCCTTAAACCCTGAAAATCAAGTCAATATAAAGGACATCAGTCGTGCTTATTGCTGTTATCAATTCTGTCTTCGCAACTGAATTAACAAAGTTGTTCATTTTGTATGAATATATGAATTTCAACTACAAAATGTGTGTGAGATTTCTTCTCTTCGCCTGTGCAATGAGAAATAGAATACGATGCTAGATATTGTTAGAAACTTTTACAACTAATTTCAGAACCGGGAAGAAATTATTGTCAATTAATAGTCTTGCATGTCCTTCAAGCTTAAAATCATATTTTTTCAAATTCACATTTTGCCTAACAGTGATTTTTGCACGCTTAATTAGGTCGGTGTTCTTTCTTTCAGCCTATTAATTCAACAAGTTCCAGTTGTAAATTTTGGGCTGCGTTTTTGGTTGAACATAAAACGGTTGGGAAAAGAGCTGCAGCTTTCATTTCACAACATAGAGGTCCTGAAACTTCCCATGAAAGTCGTCAATAAGATCACTTAAAACCTCAGTATATCTGTGCAGTTCAAACTTAGTACCGATATTCAAGGAAATTTTAGAAATTGGGCTGTTGGATTTGTTTCTTTCACAAGGCTAATTTCATTTTAAAGACTTCAATGGTCTCTTTTTTGTATGTTATCAGATAATTTTCCTCCTACAATCACCGATTTAGGGCATTAAGATGTTCTGTAATATCCGCTAAAATGTCAAGACTTTAATCCACTTAACATCATAGAATTGAAGATGTTCCTCGATCGTTTGATCAATGAAATCGGCAATTTGGTCTCGCAATTATAAAAATCTTTGAAGCGTTTTTCCCCTGCTTAACCAATGTACTTCGAAGTAGTATGAGATATATTTATATTGACATACATACAATTTTAGAAGGTTAGTAAACTGCCGATGGGACAGTTCATGACTCCAAATGCAGTTCACAACCTTCAATATTATATCCATCACATGATTTATTTTCACCAATTTTACGCAGAGAGCCTCTCGGTGGATTAAGCAATGAATTACAATAAAGGAGTGATTGCATTTTGATACATTTTGGAGTTAAGTCTGCCAACGGAACCAGACCTTGTTGCTATCATGCTAGGAGCAGCGTCTGTCGCTACCAATATAAGTTTATCCCTCGGTAAGCCAAGTTCCTCGACACACTGCACAATAGCATTGAATATGTCTTCACCATTTTTTAAATCGGAATCAAGTCTAGAAACTCCTGTGTTAATTACTGAATACAGCCTAGTGCGCAATATCTGCAACATGCGTGTACTAATCAACCGCTAATGAAAATGTTACTAATTTCCTGATAAAATTTCGAAGCTGAGACGCTGTACAGTCCGCAAGCTCTTGAATTCTCGTAGTAACGGTATTTCGTGATAAATAGATTGATGTATACCTTTCTACATCACTAGATGTTTGTATTGCAGCCACAATACACTCTTTAATAAACTCATCGTAGTTAAAGGGGTGACTACTCACTGCATTTTTATGAGACAGTTCATACGTAATCCGCACCGCTGCCTCATTAGAAATCTCGCAGGTCGAGTTCACCTCAGCCTGTGAAACATACAGTGGGTCAAAAAGTATTTGCACACTAGCATTTTATGTATAACTGCAAAAAAGACAATATTTATATCACAAATGATGTTGTGCCACAGATTATGACCAGCATTGAACTATTACTCATCTGCAAGTCTTAAATAACAAGCATAACAAAAAGAATACAAGCAAACGTAAATTCGAATGTGAAAAAAGTATTTGCGCACGATCAAAACAAATAACAGAATTGTATCTTACAAATAAACGTATGCATATCAGTATTTTATATGCATTCCATTTCCGTCGATCACGGCTTGAAATCTTCTTGGCATTGTGTGCAGTTTGATGAGATCTTGTACTATTCTTCGGACAATGTCTCCATTTGTAGAAGACCAAACTCGTGGTCACTGATCGTGGAAATCAAGTGCACCTCACAGGTCGATTAATGGGACTGGAGTTGGTAAATTACCTTGTGTTCCTTGGGTCATGTATAAGTGTGTAAGTGATACGGGAAATTGCGAGAAAGTGATAAAGAGGCGTATTGTCCTGGGACGTGCAGCCACGAGTAAACTAAGTAAGGTTTGACAGAACAGGCCAATGTCCAAAATAACGAAGATTCGATTGGTTGAACCACTAGTATTTTCCGTGTTATTTTATGGTTGTTAGACATGGACCGTCGAGGCTAAGGACGATGACCACATCGATGGCTTTGAGCTGTGGTGTTGCGTAGAATGCCACGTGTAACTTCGACAGAAAGGAGAAAAATGAGTCCATCATTAAAGAGCTGAAGATAGTGAAAATTCTCTCTTCACGTGTCAGAGAAAGAATACTTCAGTTCCTTGGACATATCTTAAGGAGTGATGGAGACAACCTGTAAAAGTCTATCATAGAAGGAAAAATAGAAGGAAGAAGACCACGTGGCAGGACAGCAAACAGGTGACTGTTAGGAAGATAACTGGCCTTCCTCTTCAGAACGTCCTAAGAAAAGCTGAAGATCGAGTTGGATGGCGACACATTGTGAAGCATGTAACTCTCTAGAGGCAAAACAATGGGGTCACGACACTCAGTAGGCCTAATGAGTAATACGACTGATGATGATGATGTTTGATTTTCGTTCAAAAAACCTGTTTGTCACACTTCCTCTCGTGCTAACTATAATACGAGGTAGCTGCTGACTCATCCCCAAGAAGCTTTTCCTCGTTCTGGTCTTAACTAGTTAACTACTGTAAGCGATGTTGCCACGTGTGACATATATTTAATCGTGCTTTCTCCTGAAGCATGCATCATTTGCCGTGCTATTTTCGCGTCTTTCAACTGGTAATGACCTGAGAAAACATGTGTTCGCGGCTGCCTAGTTACATCCCACCCACCCTCTATAAAGCTTGGTCATGTAAAAAAAGGGTATTTCCTGTGCCATGCGGAAATTTAAAATCTACTGCAGTACTAGATTTCTCATGCTGCAAATTTATTTCATTGTTAATACTATAAATAAAACTTTGACGTTCATGCTCTAACAATTAATTACTATCATGTAATTTTTAATATCCATATTTACTTTTAGTGCCTAATTTGTGATTCTGGACAATTATAGGTGGCTTAAGCAGGACGTATTTCTCATCTAAATTACTAGGACTAGTAATAGGTGAAGAAATTTGTGTTAGGAGTCTTAAATGACATTTTTAAGATCTCATTCAAAGCCCTAATGCGCGAACGTCATTTAGCTGTGTCTTTGCGGTGTAATGGAGAGGTACGACAAGCTGTACGATGTCTCCTCCGGGAGAAGTACCATGTCCCGCACGCACCATTAGCGTCATGGGAACACATATCAAGATGGATCTACCTTGTACGTCTCGCTAACGTAGTGTTTCTCAATCACGAGAGGGTTATATCTCTTCTTATTATAGGACCGCATCTCGTAAGACTCGTGAACTTGTCATCCCTTACCAAATTATGTATTAGGAACGTACCGGTACCCCTTATATTCAACCAGATATTATTAAGTACGACGAGTACTGAATCAGTAAAATTCGATCCAGTAATTATAAATATAAAATATGTATAACATTCATACAGATTCTCCTAACGTCGACTCCTTGGCTGAATGGTTAGCATTAAAGATTTCGGTTCACAGGGATTCAAGTTCGATTACCTCCTGAGTGGTCGATTTTAATTGCCTCTGACTAATTTTTCTGGCTCGGGGACCGGGTATTTGTGTTTGCCCAAACACTCTCCACCTCACATTCAGACAAAACACTGCACTACCAACCATCACAGAAACACGCAATATTGATTATATCCCTCCACATCGGGTTGGCACCAGGAAGGACATCCGGCCGTAAAACAGTGTCAAAACCACCTGTGTGACACAGTTAGCACCCGCAACTCCACAGGTGTGCGAAAACCGGGAATAGAAGAATAAGTAACGTTTTCTTAATACGAATGAAATTATGACGTGATTTTGAATTTTGTTCTAAGGTACTGAAAAACATGAAAATATTATTGCTGCTTATATACAACTGATTCCGCCTATGTGGTGTAGTGGTTAGTGTGGTTAGCTGCCACCCCGGAGGTCCGGGTTCGATTCTCGGCTCTGACACGAAATTTGAAAAGTGGTACGAGGGCTTGAACGGGGTCTACTCAGCCTCGGGAGGTCAACTGAGTAGAGGTGGGTTCGATTCCCACCTCAGCCATCCTGGAAGTGGTTTTCCGTGGTTTACCACTTCTCCTGCAGGCAAATGGCGGGATGGTACCTAACTTAAGGCCACGGCCGCTTTCTTCCCTCTTCCTTGTCTATCCCTTCCAATCTTCCCATCCCCCACCAAGGCCCCTGTTCAGCAGAGCAGGTGAGGCCACCTGGGCCTGGTCACCCTCCCCAGTTGTATCCCCGCACCAGAACACTGCACTTGAGGAGGTAGAGGTTGGATCCCTCGCTGAGTCCGAGGAAAAAACCAACCGCAGAGGGTAAGCAGATTAAGAATGAAGATACACGACTGAATATACTAAGTGATTACTTCCTTCTCGGATTCTTCAAGTCAAAAATTACCCAACAATCCTTTTCAAAGCAAGAACAACCGAGCTCGATAGCTGCAGTCGCTTAAGTGCGGCCAGTATCCAGTATTCGGGAGATAGTAGGTTCGAACCCCACTGTCGGCAGCCCTGAAAATGGTTTTCCGTGGTTTCCCATGTTCACACCAGGCAAATGTTGGGGCTGTACCTTAATTAAGGCCACGGCCGCTTCCTTCCCACTCCTAGCCCTTCCCTGTCCCATCGTCGCCATAAGACCTGTCTGTGTCGGTGCGACGTAAAAAAAAAAAAAATAAGCAAGAACAGTCCAACAGTGGCAATGAAGGCTATGGTATCAGTGTTGAATAGCTATACATACTTTGTCATTCACACAACCATGATTTCGAAGATGTCACATTTTTATCTGCACGTCTCATTACGTTATAATTATACGTTATTTATTCCATACAACATACGCTTTACTATATAAATTTGCGAACTATTTGAAATTTGTATACTACAGAGTTACTTTATTTTACAAAAGAATTTCCTAATGCGACAGGAGTGACCAATATGCAATGATCGATATTCAATTTTCAGAACGAATATTCAATGATAATATACTCGCGACATGTGTCGAAGGAAGTTGGACAAAATAGTGAGTAGGATTATGTGTTGGAACACCACAATGCAGTTTCTGCCATTCACATAATGAACGACTGGTGTCGGTAAATTCCATTTAGTAAGAACTCATTGTAGGGATGAGTGTGAAGATGACTACTTCTTTGAACTGCTAAGCGATATAGTATAAAATAGTACTCCTAGGTCATTAAATACTTGAATTCGAAACGCTGCAATGATCCTGAAAATATGGGCGTTAAGAAAGTTAATATTTTCCTCGGTATTTTGTTAGTGTAAGGCTAGAAGCTCCAAATTAATTCTTGAAGGAATATTGATTACTGTACTTTGAAGAGCGTAACTGTCAGATCCAAGTTAAATCACTTCCTAATGGACTATACAGGAATATAATAAATGCACAGAATTTCCAGGAAATTTCCGACGTGGAAACTTTCGAAGAGCTCCTTGAATACTGCCTAATCGTCGCCAGAAATTTCAACGGACAGGCCGGATTTTGGAGGGAAAATATTAGAATCCACGAAGGACGTGGATGTGGAGAGAAGAACGTCGACGGTTAGTAAATTCTCGATAGCACAGACAAACATGATTTGGTAATCACCAACAAATGACTCAGAGAACACGATTAACATTGAGTTGCTCAAAGACCACACAAGGATACTACATCCCTGTCAAAAGCCGTGACCTCGAATACATGCTGGCAGCAAAAGAATTAACATACGAAACCTTCGCGACGCAACACCGATCAATAATCTGCATTAAGCAGCAGAACACGCAGCATTGAAAGGACCAGTGAATTTCGAAGAGATACATTTCAGAGAAACGAAGGCAGACGTCATTGCATAACTAACACCGCCTCCCAATACTATGTCCAAGAAATCTGGATGAAAATAAATCTGTCCGCTCACGAAACTCCTGTACGAGCCTTCCTGTAGACAACATAGCCAGGACAATGATCAAAAGTGCGATGGCGTCACAGATGCGGTAGGCTGGATGAAAGGGTTATATCAGGAGTTTTCCAATGGAAAACATCGTTTCGTTGGAATGCCGACAAATCAGATTACAGAGAGGTGAAGAAGTTTGTGAAGGCCATGAAAGCCACTTTGTACGCAGGAAGTTAGGAGAAAATAGGCCTGCGTCAAGGAGAAGGAATCAACGAATCATGAAACTTTAGAACGGTGGACAACAATATTGAATATGAAACGGGCATTTTTTGAAAGGCATAACAAATACCGGCTACGGCAGAAAGATCGGCAATAACAACGAAACGGGCAATTTTCTTGTAGATAGAAATGAAGTGATAAAACACTGGTGAAACAACTTCTGAAAGACCTCAACTGAGGAATTCTTCACCCACTGAATCCAAATACCTATGCTGTGGAAGAATCCACTGAATATATTCGTCGTACCGATGTCAAGAGTGTGATAAATGAAGCTGGGAAAATCAACTGTACCGTTGTTGTCTATTGTTAAAGAAAAGGGATTGAGTTATACATCCTTTTCTTAATCAATTATGCTATTGACTTTACGTTCCACTAACCGCTTGCATGGATTTTTCAGACCCTGAGGTGTCTAAAATTTTGTCGCGAAAGAGTTCCTTTACATGCCAGTGGCTGGCGAATTTGAGTATCTTTAAATACCATCGATCTCAGGTGGGATCAAGTCCAGAAAGCTAGTGTTCTACCATTTGAGTCACTGAGCCCTCTCTGTCATTAATCAACTCACAACAGATCACACAAATTCAGCAAAATTTAATACGCTCTAAGAATGTGTAGACATGTGTAGACTTCTTACAACAGTACTTCTAATACAGATAATCAATTTCAAGTTCTAAGAACGTAAATATACAATATGTGGGATATCACCATTGTTGTATATGGAAGTAGGAAGACACAAGCAAAACTCCTTTTCGGAAAAAATATATATCTTAAAACAAGGCAGCATTAATTCTCATAGTTCGAGTTCGGTTGTACATAAGCTACACGTTTCCCATAAAAATATTGCAACTCTTTTAACTGAGTAATATTTGATATTCTTGCTGAATTCATATATATTCCTTATTAGCAGTAGTAGTTGTAGAAAATATCGTAAACATTGTTCTTGTTCTTGTTTACCATCATCTTATTCCTGACAGTCATCGGCAACGTGTTGGGAGGGTTTTAGTAAATATTGTACCTTCCGTACTGAATGTAGAGCGAAATGCTCTGTTAACTGGCCTGATGTGAGAAAGCCCTTTAACTCTTCTGGTTCTTTTGGGGCAACCACCATCAAGGCCCCTAAATGACAGAACAACATACTGAAGTCATCACTTAAGAGATATCGGTTTCTGAGAGACGTTGCTGCTCGTGGATAACCTGTGCCAAGAATGCCCTCCTGTGTGGCATATCCAAACATCACTTGTTGATAGCCGCTTTCTGATATAATGTAACTATGCAGACAGGATTAAACTTCGACACCGTCCCACCGGCCACACCTATATTTCCAAACAATATTCACAACATGGCAGTAATATTACTTATGATACCAGATGATGTGTTTCTCTCCACTTGGCTTCGTTTAACTTCCGAATGTCCTCGGCTTGCACATACATATTTGCAGTAACCCAGATCTCCTCAATAGGATTGAGGTTTGTGACCTTGAGGGCCAGGCATCCTCACGTCTCTGGACAGTTCATCCATCCAATCAGCCACATTTAGGGAACGATGAGTCTGCGCATTACGTTACCTATATACAGGGCTCCTCCACGGGTACTGCCGGTGAACAAATGGGTGGACAATATCTGAGGGCAGGTTCCTCTATCGTTCGCCAATGAATGATATTGGTGGACGTACCAGGGGTTCCACTCCTTTGTATGTGAATGGTCCCCGTGGAATTATATTCATCAAGCCTACCTCATAAATATATTTTCCAAACCACAGCTATCTCTATATTTTTATATTATTTTCTACAAGTTGCTTTATGTCGCACCGACACAAGTAGGACTTATGGTGGCAATGGGAATTCACGCGAAGCCATTTTTCTGGCTGCCGACAGTGGGGTTCGAGCCCACTATCTCCCAAATGCAGGTTGGTAGCAAACCACGCAGCCACTTGACGGTATCTCTAATTTAATAGCTCATCATTATGTATATGATGATTATAAGCAGGAACCCTTATTTATATATCACTGCGATACAAATTTAATGATGATTATTCTTGTTGTTTAAAAGGGCCTAACATCGTAGGTCATCGGCCTCTTTGTTACAAATTTTCTTCTAAGTGAGGAACAGATTGGGATTCGTAAATGTAAATAATTTGGTCTAAATTTAGGATATTTGTTTGATACTTAAAATAACGTACCTACTCAGTATTTACTTGAGGAGAATAAAAACATATGTAAAATTCCGGGGAAACTTACTCTCTGGGCAGTACTAGAATTCATACCAAAGAAATCCTAACGATGGATTTTTCTAATCCTCTACGGAACGTGACTTATGCTCGAATAGGGGATGAGAAGTGTAGTTGGAAATTATACAGCTACTTGCAGACGCAGTAATATTTTTGTAAGACTTTCCTATCCAGACGCAGGTGAAAATACGCTCGTCACTGATGCCAGCCGTTACGGAGTTTAACCATGGTGTAGTCGGGCAGGTAAGTATGGAATTTGTGTTAACATAAAAATAAAGTCAATGATATGTTGAAATTAATTGAGTTTTCAAGCTGAAAATTCCTCCCACTTGTGAACTGCTATGCAGTTAAATGAACAATTCAACGAACAACACTACCACCAATAATAATAATAATAATAATAATAATAATAATAATAATAGCCAACGCAAAATTATAAGAAAAATTCTAGGTCTAATACTCACCAACGGACAATACCAACTTAGAGACAGACAGGAAGTCAAACAATGCACAAATATTCAGTGACATTTGAAAACATCGGCTGAGATTCTATGGTCATATTAAAAGAATGCATCCAGACAAATAGTCGAATTCTTTGAAAATTGGAGTAAAGCTAAAACGGACACAATGAAATGGATTCGTGAAATTAAAACGGATTTGAAACAGGCAGTAATTACATCAGCAGATGTCCAAAACACGGTAATCTACAGATCCAAAATTGCAAGTTGAAAAAGAGGAAAGACCAAAGAAGAAGACTTTAAAAAACAGACAGAAAGGAAGCCTACAGCAAAAGAATGTAAGAAATATGAGCACACAGGAGAGCAAATTCACGCCTCTAAGTACTATGCGTAGTCTTAGTGGGCTTATTCGCATATATATTATAACCTTCCAATGTATGTCAGGATGAGATTGGTGGACACATTGGAAGCTTATGTCGAGAAATGGTGTCAATGAAATCTTATATCCGGTTATCACACCTCCAGATGAATTAGAAGGCAGTCGATTTGTCTAATTACGTGAACGGCATCGCTGAATTGAAGATATCAGCAGATTGATAACCAGCTCTAAACCCCGTGGTATCTCGGAAATATTAGCAGAAAGTTAAACATCGTGAAACATAGGGCAGGATTATATGAATAATACGCATTCTTCAAGTAAAGTTTCCGGAATGCATGAACGGCAGTATATCTGCGACAGAATGTTACTGAGGGCCATGAAATATGTAAACAATAAATTTATATGAGAGGGCCATACCTTGTACATCTAGTCTCGCACGATCCGACGATCGAGATGAAGAAAGGAAACTGTCGATTACTAACCTAAATACGAGGCGGCAATTATTAAATAAGTTCCTTTACTAATACAGCTGATTTGTACGAGATCGTCTTACATTATGTGTCAAATGTTTCCAATTGTCAGAAACATATGGGAGCTAGAAGCTGAGAAGAATTTTGAAAAGCAAACCGTCTGCAATTATTATGTTGTAGTAGAATCTGTTTTGTCTCTGAAGAAGTTGACACTCTCAATCTGCACCTCAGAAAGATCGGAAGCAAGAATTCATAGGGAAAAGATTGTATTGAAAGGAGTTATTAAAGAGATATTGGCATATTATAAACATACAATATTGTAAAACAAGATATCTTGTTATTGAATGAAAAGGCAAGTGTATCGCTTGAACTGTTAAAATTGTATTAAGGTGTATGACCTTGTTCTAATTGATATCTTTGAGTTTCAGGTAACATGGAACCGTCAGCAGTTATTTATTCAGATACAATGTGTGCACGTATCAACATGAACAACTAAAATAGAGGGACCTCAAAGGATCTGATCTGAAATGTGATGGACAATACTTGATAATGTTATTGAGTGAGAGCTGAACTCGGAAGGTGACACCGTCGTGGAGCAACAACCCAGGATGAGTACTTGAATATCTTATACATATTCCGCCACGTAATTGCTTATTGTAGTTGTAGAGTAGTATTTATTTTGTTGTCAATTTTGACATGAACAATTTTAACTTGAAAGCGACCGTTATTTGTTGGACATTGCGTTGTAATATTTATGATCGTTACGTCTAGTGTGGTGAGCCAGACTACGTTGTGATAATATGCGATGGTTGTGTAAGATTTCTTTAATGTTTGCTAGCAAGGTTTTGCGGAATGATTTTCGACATGGAGGTTATTGGTACCGTAATGGTGTTATGGTAATGAACGCTAATTTAACTTGGAGCTCAGAATACCTCGGAGGAGCTCGGTATTTTGCGACGTGCGATTCTGTGGTCTTCAAAACGTTATGTGCTTGTGTGGAAATACAGTGTTTGATAATAGAAGTGTGATACTATTGTGGTGATATGGAATTAATGCGGCAACGTATTTAGTAATTTTACGTAATTGCCTGAATAGATTGTTCTTTAGTATTGTGAATTCGCTGTGCATGACGAGTTGTGCGATGTAATAAGGTGTTAGTTACGGTAGGATCTTTGAAAATATTTACGTGGATAGAGAGATGTGATGATTATAGACGTGTCATTAGGATTGCGAATTTTATGATGATGTTATTTGAAGGTCCTGATGATGGTATTGACGGTAGGAACTATGTTGGTCATGCGTGAATTTTGATGTTGTCGTGATGAATAATTTATTTAGGTACGAGGCCGTATTTTAGAATAATGTTATAGGATGTTGCACTCACGAACACTAGTAGTTGGTCGTCACATTTATCCTATTTAAATACAAGATTGACCAGAGCGCACGATTTTAAAGGGATGTTTAGGATCTTCGCAAGATAATCGGTAACGTAAAGATATTGAGGTCATGTCGTAAAGAAAATATGATCTTCTATGGTAAGTAAACCATTTCTTTGCTAGTTGGATTTTGTAGATCATTTGAGTTGACGCCTAGTGCTAATGTAGTATTCCAGGTCAAACGACGCAGTGGTATCCGGAGGCGCAAAATCAACGTAGTTAGACAAGATTATCGTAGACGTTGCAATGTCACTTGATGTTTTATCTAGGTGCGGTCACCGATGAATGTACAGGAGGATCGAGTCTGTCGTGTAATGCATGATTTTGATGGATGTTACATTATGTTATGATCCTGTGTCTTTCAAGCATTTCTATTGCATTTATGGTGATTTTATGAAGTTAGAATAACGGTATTTTTCAAGTTGCTAGATAGACAGATACTGACATATATGCGGTGATTTTTTTAAAAAAGAAATGACGGAATATTATAAGATGTTTGGGTAGGAAATAACATTCTGAAGTGGAAGATTCCATAATTCCCAGTGATTTATTTTGAGAAATGCGAGATTGATAACTGATCTTTCCATGTAAGCCTTCAGCGGAGGGACACTTTGTCTCTTTTGGTTTCGAATGTCGATGTTGTATTTATTTGTAACAAGAGCCTGAAGTTAGGTGTTTATTTTCAAGTTAACAGAATATTTTCCTTCCTATATTCGTTTGTGTTGCCGATAATTTGTTCTTAACGTAATTGATACATCTGAAATTATTTTAAAATCATTAAACGGGAAATCCTTCCATAATTAAAATATTTTATGGAGTTCTCATTTAAAGTAGCGTAGGAACACTAGGTTAGTTATTTAATTTAAGATATGATGAAATGTTGGTCGATGTATCTCGTCGAATATGCCAATATCTTCGATCTTTTAATACTCTATTGCGGAACATTCACGTAATTTAGGCAGAAATGATGGTTACAGTCTACGTTAAAAGCCATGATGATAACAATCCACTTATTTAACCTGTGTCCCAACTCGTCGGACTTGCACGTCCCTTGAGTGGAGCCTTCATGGATCTCCGACTGCATTGCTTCGCCGCGGCTTAACCCAACACTGAGATACAGAAGTAAAATTTACAAAATGGTCACAGGGACTGCTGTCAGGGCACATATAGGTATAATAATTTTACTTGACACCCAACTGTGGGGCCAGAGTTGAATTATTTTATTACCGAACGACTAGATTTGAATTACTTATCGCGTGGCAGTGGACTTAAAGAAAGGAAAACTCGGAAAGACATCGGTAATCAGAGAACATTGAATCTACAACATTGTTGGTGAAGAATGTTTGAAATATTTATTTAATCATATATTTTATGAGTAATATTGGAAGGATTTGACCGTTAATCAGTACTACGATTTTTACTTAGTTTCATTTTATGACATTATGGAAGGATTTTCCGTAAAGTTTCAGCTCTTGTTAATCGGGATAATGAGTCATTTAACTCGGATAGAGCGATAGGTTGTTCCGTGTCACTTATTATTGGATGTCCGTCATATTTCGGGTCAGATCCGGAGAGACCCATACGTTCATTTATTGAATCTAATTTGTGAGGTGCTAGGCAGGTATAGGTGTTGTGGAAACACTAGATAAAGACTGTAGAGTGAGATTGAGAGTGATACATTATCAATAAGGAACGATATAGGAAATTACGATGGCGTCTCTTGCTCAAGTAAAACTGTTATTGGAGGAGCTCGCTGGAAAAATGAATAAAATGCAGGAATCGCAAGAGAGTACAGAAAAGAGAATCCAAGAGGTACGAGAATCGCAAGAAAGTACAGAAAAGAGAATTCAAGAAGTACGAGAAGCACAAGAAAATACAGAAAAGAAAATTCAGGAAGCACAAGAAAGTACTGAGAAAAGGATTCAAGAAGTACGAGAATCACAAGAAAGTACTGAGAAAAGGATTCAAGAAGTACGAGAGTCGCAAGAAAACACCGAGAAGAAAATCCAGGAATCACAGAATACTACTAGAGTAGAAATCCACGAATCCCACGAGAAAATGCAAGGAACTTTTGACAGAATCACCGATATGGTGCAAGAAAATATGAAAGTGATGCAAGAAGAAATTGTATCGTTAGGATCGAAAGTTGCTGAAGTACAAGGAGAAGTATTAAATTTAAAAGAAGAAGTGAATGCGGCGATGATTGAGAATAAGAGGAATTTTCAAGAAAAATTCAAAGAATTGAAGGATGATTTTAAGTCAAGCATCCAAGAGTTGCGAGTTCAAGTCGACCATGACCTTAAAGAGCTCAAAGAAGAAGTAGACGGGATGCAGGAGAAGATGAAAGAGTCTGATAATAATTGGGATGGAAAACTCAAGAAGGTATCGGATGAAGTCAACATCACCAATGAGAGTATACGGAAAGAGATAACCCAAGCAAGAGAACAGATCAATGACAGATTCAATTTGATAACGGAAGAATCTGAAGAGAATAAAGCTTTGATGAATCAGCAAATAAAAGGATTAAAAGACGACTTAAATGCTATTCAAAAGGACGTACAGAACCTGAGGATTGAAAACGAAACAAATAGGAATTTGGTATCATCGTTGAACGACCGGCAGACGATAATTGAGGATGGAAGGAAGACTGAAGTAAACAGTCAATTTGAGATACCTCAGCTTTGCGTTGATATTAATGACAACGGGACAGTTCATACAGGAAGTGGAACCCAGATTGTTAACATTATACGCACTTATGAAGATAGGCCTAAGAAATTTAACGGAAATATAGGATCCAGTATGACTCCTCGTGGTTTCCTAAGAGAGATTGAGGAATACTTTAGGGAGACAAAGGTATCTACAGAGCGCCAGTTAAAGACAGTGGAGAAACACTTAGAAGGTGCACCACTCATTTGGTTTAAAGCTTTTCGCTACGTTTTTGAGGATTATGCAGGCTTTAAACAAGCTTTCTTGGATAAATTCTGGGGAATCGACGTACAGCAAGGAATCAGACTCGATCTATACTCGAAGAAATATTCTTTAACAGGACCGAGTAGGTTTGCCGAATACTTCACGATGCAATTTCATCGACTGAAGGAGCTTGATTCTCCACCAACAGAAACAGAAATGGTACGAGCAATAATCAAACAGTTCCCTGCGGATATACAGAGATTATTGACGGCGGCAAACATTCAATCAGCCGTGCAAGCAGAGTCGATACTTCGGCAAATTGACAGCACGACAACACTTACTAATAGCCGCATAGTAAGACACGTCGATCCGACGGTAAATGTGGTAACACCAGCAGGAGATGAAGGTGTAGAAGGAAATCAGGGATACAATAGTCACGGTCAAGGAGACAGACCTAGGACGAATGAAGGCTACAGAAGAGTGGAACATAGGGACGAGAAAAATGACAAGACGCGCCAGAAGTGGGCACCGTCTCGGAACGAAGAGCGGAGATATCCTAGGTATTACAGAAATACAAGGTGGAGTCGGAACAGAGATAAATGGCCGTACCGCAGAGATAGGTATCGAGAAAATTCAAGACAATCAGATATTCGACAGGACGAGGAAATAAACAAGGAAAGAGAAAGGTACCTTGGCGAATTAAGAAAGCAGCAGGAGTGCAAGCAATGGGAGCGAGCGATATTGAACCAAGATATGAACGCTGATTGCGTGGGCGCGACTAGTCTGTTGTATCAGCAAGAACAAAGAAAAGAAGGTACTGATAAAACGTTAAATCCCGCGGCCACACCATTTGACAAGAATAATCAAGGCAATGACGGGGTGAAAAAAAAAACTTCGTTTTGGAATCAATGACAAATAATAGAATTAGTAAGTTAAATCCAAATTATAGGCAGCACGAATGGGTCATAGCAGGAATCGAATCGTGGGAATTTGAACCCGAGGAATTGCTACACGAAGACGGTCGACCAGAAGGAACAAGATTAAAGAGAGGACTACCCGTTATCTACGTCACAATATTGGGTATTCGAGTATTGTCATTATTGGATACTGGGGCAAGTATAAGTATCATCTCCAAACTACTATTCTCAGAGCTACAAGACAAAGCACACTTGCCTGTAATTCCGATTGCTAACATGAAAATCAAGGGCATAATTCCAGACAAGGTCACGAAATGCAAGTTACAAACTTTTTTGCCAGTAGAAATCGGAGGAAATTTAATGGAACATCCATTTGTAGTCATGGAGAAAATCCAATATAACTTAATTATTGGATCAGATTTTATCAGGGAAAACAACATAGTAATTGATTTAAAGAAAGAAGAAATAAGGATCAGATGTGACGGTGAAAGAGGACTGGACATTACAGCTAGAATAGAAAACAAGGAAACGAGCGAACTACAGAAAACCATGAACATTTCAATAAATGAAGCTGCCCATGTTGCCGAGAAGATAATGGAAAGATACGACACAGAAGATGCTATATGTGGACAGACAATCGACAGTGGAATAGGAGGAAATCCTGAACAGCAAGGGATAATTGAGAATCTGCTGAAAAGGTATAGCAATGCTTTTAAGAGCCAGCCTGGAGCAATAAAGAACTTTGAGTACAAGTTATTAGTGAAAGATTGGAGGCCGTTTAAGATTAAACCGTACCCTATACCAGATAAATTCATGCCCGAGGCTAGGAAGGTAATACAGGAGATGATGGATAATGGTATAATATCTAAAGCACATACACCATTCGTTAGCCCTCTGGTAGTGGTAAGAAAAAGCAACGGATCAATTCGCGTGTGCATTGATGCGAGACAGGTCAACTCCAAATTAATTCCTGAGTATGATAAAGCCCCAGTAATAAAAGAGATAATAAGAGGATTTCGGAACAAGAGATTTTTCACGATTTTAGATCTGACTTCCTCATACTTCCACATAGTTTTGGAGAGTAAATCCAAGCTATTTACTGGTTTCATGTTTGATAATCAAACGTATATCTTTGAAAGACTCCCATTCGGCATTTCTAACTCTGCGGCTGCATTGGTACGAGCTTTAGACAGGAACTTGAAACCGGAAGTAAAAGAATTTATAACCATTTATGTTGATGACATCGTACTGGCGACAGCAACTTTTGAGGAGCATGTAGTCAAGTTGGAACAGCTGTTAAGAAATTTAGAGGAGGCTGGATTCAAAATCAATCGATCCAAGTCAAAGTTCTGCCAATCTGAAATCTTGTTTGTTGGACATGTAATTGATGGAACTGGAATAAGACCAAACCCAGTTAAGATACAGGCCATATGTAACTTTCCGAAGCCCAGAAGGATTAAGCATATCCGACAATTCTTGGGAATGACAAGATTTTTCGCTAGCCACTGTCCAAGGTATACAGAGATATTAGCTCCCCTGCAAGATTTATTGAAGACCAATAATCGTTGGCGGTGGAATGAAAGTCATGATCGAGCTTTTGTTAACGCGAAGGAATTACTAGCTAACAGTATAAAACTTGGATATCCGGACTTCGATCGTGAGTTTATCATTCAATCTGATGCCTCAACAGTTGGAGTTGGAGCTGTATTGTATCAGGAGAGTAATGGGGAGAATAATATAAACTATTTGGCCTTCGTTAGTAGAAAATTAAGAAACCATGAGCTTAAGTATACGACCACCGAGCTTGAGATGTTGGCCATTGTTTACGCATTACAACAGTGGAGGAAAATAGTGTATGGGTATCCGGTAGTTATTAGGACGGACCATAAAGCACTAACATTTGTGTTAAAAACCACATTATCCAGCGAGAGAGTATCACGATGGGCACTTTATGCGCAGCAATTTAATTTAAGAATTGAGTTCTGCCCAGGTAAAAGTAATGTGTTGGCGGACAGTCTAAGCCGAAATCCAACAGAAAAGCCTCTGGAGGTCAATGTTATTGAAATAACTCAAGAGGATGAAGAATGTTTGGAAAGCCTAAAACGATTGCCAGAGCTGCAACTTGAAGATTCATCTCTGAAAGAGATTATTGAGTGTTGCCTAAGAAGGTCAGCTAATGATGGACCCGAAGATCAAATAGATGATTATGTGCTGACGAATAACATCTTGTATAAGTACATAGACAAAGATCGGAAGAAATTAAGAGTGGTGGTGCCACGCAAATTAAGATGTAAACTCATATGGTACATCCATAGAATGATTGGTCATGGTGGTCTAGATAAATTAGCGGCTACAATAGGAGAGACTTTCACATGGACTGGATTCCGGAGAACCATAGGGAGAATAGTAAAAACCTGTGATATATGCCAGAGGGTGAAATATAACTCCGTATTATTGTATCAACCACCGATAGCTGTAATACCAGACCGACCTAGGGAAGTATATGCCATGGATTTGTATGGGAGTTTACCTGTAGGTAAACGTGGAAACCGTTTTGTATTGGTAGTCCTCGATGTGATGTCAAAATTTGTATCACTTCAGCCCATTAGGAAGGCCAACTCTAAATCCATAATTAGGAGTTTAGAAAGAGTAACGATACCAAAGATGGGTAAACCAAAATGCATAATAACGGACCATGGAACACAGTTTACGTCAAACGAATTTGCGGAAGCTTTAAGGAAAATGAACATTCAACACCGGTTTAGTTCCATAAGGCACCCTGAATCCAATGCAGCTGAGAGGGTCATGAAGGAAATTGCGAAGTATTGTAGGATTTTCTGCCATGAACGTCATTGGACATGGACTTCGTGTTTACCGACAATAGCCGATTGTATAAATTTTACATGGCACGAGTCTATCGGCAATATTCCAAGCGTTCTTCACATGAACGAGCAACCAAGACGTCCCTGGAACGAGATCATTGCTAGACCAGTCGAAGAAAGTCCTAGCGTCGAAGAGAACATAAAGCAAGCTCAGGCGTGTATGAAAAGGCAGGCCGAAAAACGTCTAAAGAAGTTAAGGCATAAGAAATTTCGAGAACCTTTGGAGGTTGGAACCTATGTTCTTGTAAGAAAACCAGCCGTGTCTTGTCCTACGGAAAAATTCTATTCCAAGTTTGCACATTTGTACATCGGGCCGTTCAAAGTTATTGAAGCACTGGGCAATAACGCATATAAAATACAGAGTTTGGAGTCCAACAATATTGCTATTTTCAATGCTTCAAGTCTTAAACAGTACAATTTTCCGATCGTTGAAGAGGAGGAAGTCAATATCATCGTGGAAGACGAAAGAAACGGAGATGCTTGGGATGTTTATTCGCTGACCGACGGATCAGATGACGTATGATGAAGTCCAGGCAGGATATGGAATAACAGTATCTCAAGACCAGAGTTATTTTCGTTCATTTCAGGCGTGATAAGAGAAGATTTCATTGAAGGAGAGAATTATGATAAGATCTGGTATGAACATGAAATTTCTCCTTTCATACGAAATTTCATTTTTGAGTAGAGGAGGAATATAACCTTCCAATGTATGTCAGGATGAGATTGGTGGACACATTGGAAGCTTATGTCGAGAAATGGTGTCAATGAAATCTTATATCCGGTTATCACACCTCCAGATGAATTAGAAGGCAGTCGATTTGTCTAATTACGTGAACGGCATCGCTGAATTGAAGATATCAGCAGATTGATAACCAGCTCTAAACCCCGTGGTATCTCGGAAATATTAGCAGAAAGTTAAACATCGTGAAACATAGGGCAGGATTATATGAATAATACGCATTCTTCAAGTAAAGTTTCCGGAATGCATGAACGGCAGTATATCTGCGACAGAATGTTACTGAGGGCCATGAAATATGTAAACAATAAATTTATATGAGAGGGCCATACCTTGTACATCTAGTCTCGCACGATCCGACGATCGAGATGAAGAAAGGAAACTGTCGATTACTAACCTAAATACGAGGCGGCAATTATTAAATAAGTTCCTTTACTAATACAGCTGATTTGTACGAGATCGTCTTACATTATGTGTCAAATGTTTCCAATTGTCAGAAACATATGGGAGCTAGAAGCTGAGAAGAATTTTGAAAAGCAAACCGTCTGCAATTATTATGTTGTAGTAGAATCTGTTTTGTCTCTGAAGAAGTTGACACTCTCAATCTGCACCTCAGAAAGATCGGAAGCAAGAATTCATAGGGAAAAGATTGTATTGAAAGGAGTTATTAAAGAGATATTGGCATATTATAAACATACAATATTGTAAAACAAGATATCTTGTTATTGAATGAAAAGGCAAGTGTATCGCTTGAACTGTTAAAATTGTATTAAGGTGTATGACCTTGTTCTAATTGATATCTTTGAGTTTCAGGTAACATGGAACCGTCAGCAGTTATTTATTCAGATACAATGTGTGCACGTATCAACATGAACAACTAAAATAGAGGGACCTCAAAGGATCTGATCTGAAATGTGATGGACAATACTTGATAATGTTATTGAGTGAGAGCTGAACTCGGAAGGTGACACCGTCGTGGAGCAACAACCCAGGATGAGTACTTGAATATCTTATACATATTCCGCCACGTAATTGCTTATTGTAGTTGTAGAGTAGTATTTATTTTGTTGTCAATTTTGACATGAACAATTTTAACTTGAAAGCGACCGTTATTTGTTGGACATTGCGTTGTAATATTTATGATCGTTACGTCTAGTGTGGTGAGCCAGACTACGTTGTGATAATATGCGATGGTTGTGTAAGATTTCTTTAATGTTTGCTAGCAAGGTTTTGCGGAATGATTTTCGACATGGAGGTTATTGGTACCGTAATGGTGTTATGGTAATGAACGCTAATTTAACTTGGAGCTCAGAATACCTCGGAGGAGCTCGGTATTTTGCGACGTGCGATTCTGTGGTCTTCAAAACGTTATGTGCTTGTGTGGAAATACAGTGTTTGATAATAGAAGTGTGATACTATTGTGGTGATATGGAATTAATGCGGCAACGTATTTAGTAATTTTACGTAATTGCCTGAATAGATTGTTCTTTAGTATTGTGAATTCGCTGTGCATGACGAGTTGTGCGATGTAATAAGGTGTTAGTTACGGTAGGATCTTTGAAAATATTTACGTGGATAGAGAGATGTGATGATTATAGACGTGTCATTAGGATTGCGAATTTTATGATGATGTTATTTGAAGGTCCTGATGATGGTATTGACGGTAGGAACTATGTTGGTCATGCGTGAATTTTGATGTTGTCGTGATGAATAATTTATTTAGGTACGAGGCCGTATTTTAGAATAATGTTATAGGATGTTGCACTCACGAACACTAGTAGTTGGTCGTCACATTTATCCTATTTAAATACAAGATTGACCAGAGCGCACGATTTTAAAGGGATGTTTAGGATCTTCGCAAGATAATCGGTAACGTAAAGATATTGAGGTCATGTCGTAAAGAAAATATGATCTTCTATGGTAAGTAAACCATTTCTTTGCTAGTTGGATTTTGTAGATCATTTGAGTTGACGCCTAGTGCTAATGTAGTATTCCAGGTCAAACGACGCAGTGGTATCCGGAGGCGCAAAATCAACGTAGTTAGACAAGATTATCGTAGACGTTGCAATGTCACTTGATGTTTTATCTAGGTGCGGTCACCGATGAATGTACAGGAGGATCGAGTCTGTCGTGTAATGCATGATTTTGATGGATGTTACATTATGTTATGATCCTGTGTCTTTCAAGCATTTCTATTGCATTTATGGTGATTTTATGAAGTTAGAATAACGGTATTTTTCAAGTTGCTAGATAGACAGATACTGACATATATGCGGTGATTTTTTTAAAAAAGAAATGACGGAATATTATAAGATGTTTGGGTAGGAAATAACATTCTGAAGTGGAAGATTCCATAATTCCCAGTGATTTATTTTGAGAAATGCGAGATTGATAACTGATCTTTCCATGTAAGCCTTCAGCGGAGGGACACTTTGTCTCTTTTGGTTTCGAATGTCGATGTTGTATTTATTTGTAACAAGAGCCTGAAGTTAGGTGTTTATTTTCAAGTTAACAGAATATTTTCCTTCCTATATTCGTTTGTGTTGCCGATAATTTGTTCTTAACGTAATTGATACATCTGAAATTATTTTAAAATCATTAAACGGGAAATCCTTCCATAATTAAAATATTTTATGGAGTTCTCATTTAAAGTAGCGTAGGAACACTAGGTTAGTTATTTAATTTAAGATATGATGAAATGTTGGTCGATGTATCTCGTCGAATATGCCAATATCTTCGATCTTTTAATACTCTATTGCGGAACATTCACGTAATTTAGGCAGAAATGATGGTTACAGTCTACGTTAAAAGCCATGATGATAACAATCCACTTATTTAACCTGTGTCCCAACTCGTCGGACTTGCACGTCCCTTGAGTGGAGCCTTCATGGATCTCCGACTGCATTGCTTCGCCGCGGCTTAACCCAACACTGAGATACAGAAGTAAAATTTACAAAATGGTCACAGGGACTGCTGTCAGGGCACAATATATAACAACCAACCAAGAGATGAAGATTTGGAAAATCCAGTGAAGTATCGGCCTATAACCTATTTATCTACTTTATATAATATTTGCAGCTATAATAGCCAACAGAACTATGACACACTGCTAAAAAGGCACATTATTGCCGAGGAGCTGAAAGGTTGCACAAAGAACACCAAGGGATGCAAGTAACAAATGACTACTGATACTACGGTCATTGACCAAGCACATCAAAACTCCAGGAACATATACACGTGCTTCACTGACAATGAAAAGGCCTTTGATTCAGTACCGGTACCTCACACTTGGCTTATACATGTTATGGAACTATATAAAGTTGACCCTCAATCATTAACTTCCTGAAGACGGTAATGGCATACTGGAACACATCACTTCACGTTTCTCTGAGAAACAGCAATTTTACAATAAGACCTATATCAGTACGACAAGGGATTTTCCAAGGGGTCTAACGGAGTCCCATGTGGTTCTGTATGATAATAAATCCACTATCCTACTAAAAAAACAAGTCGGTGTGGATTTAACGTTAAGAACAAGCAAGAAGGGCTATAAAAATCAGCTATCTACTCTATATGGATGACATTAAGCTGTACGCCTCCATCAAACTCCATCTCCAACATCTTGTCTTAATTACCAACCCGTTTTCTTCAGATGTAGGCATGCAGTTGATTGGACAAAATCAGAACCCAAACTGTCATCAGAGGTTCCTACTCAGCACAAGAGACATCTTCTAGTTTAAGTGATGAATCCATTCAACACCTAGATGAAGAAGAAGTGTATGAATATCTCTAATTTCGTCGGAGCACTCGTATGAAACATGCCGAAATCGTAAAGAATATCACACAGCAATATATAGCATGACTTACCAAAGTACTTTCATCGAAACTGATAGCCTTACCTAAGCAGTCAATACATACGCAATACCACTCCTCACATACTCCTTAGGGGTCATAAAATGGACCCAAACGGAACAGCTTCAAACAAAAACAACAGCCTTACTCACCCGGTACCATATGTATCATCCTAAGTCTGCAACCGAACACCTTACACTTCCGAAATCAGGTGGTAGGAGATTCTTAACCATTGTCAAATTACAACATTATGAGATATCAAATCGAGAATTTTCCACTCTGGAGCTGAAACATCCCGTCTTCATCAGAATGTTTGCAGAGCTGTTATAAACTACAAACCTCTCAATCTATCACCGCCAGAAATGCCTTTATCTGCCCTAACAACAAAGGAGATGGATACGGCTGCATGGAAGCTTCAGGGAAAAACGTCTCCCCGAACTGGATCAGCCTCCTATCGACAAGCTGGCGTCGCAGGCTTGGCTGATATACTCTGGCCGTTTTCCAGAAACAGAAGTCTATCGAAGATCAAGCAATTGCTAAACGGAAGTACCAAAGATTCATCATGAATGAATCAAGAGTTGTCATAGCCAACTGCCTCCGCTGTTTCATAAATACAGAGAGCATACAGCACATCACCTCCGGTTGCCTACACTTGTCCAACACTGATTATAAGCACCGACGTGATCATGTAGCCAAAATCATTCACAAAACTTTTCTGTAAAACGTGGATTTCCTCAGTCAAGTGGGTATTAGAAATACACACCTCCACCTGTTCATGAAAAAGCTTCTATGAGACCCAGTTGTCTTAACCGATGTCACGGTCAGCAACATCAGGCCAGATATCAATCAATCAATCAATCAATCAATCAATCAATCAATCAATCAATCAATCAATCAATCAATCAATCAATCAATCAATCAATCAATCACTATTCATCTGCATTTCGGGCAGTCACCCAGGTGGCAGATACTCTGTCTGTTGTTTTCCTTGGCTTTTCTTAAATGATTGCGATGACATTGGACATCTATTGAACATCTCCCTTGGTAAGTTACTCCAGTCCTTGACTCCCCTTATTATAAATGAATATTCGCCTCAATTTGTACTCTTGAATTCCAACTTTTTCTTCATATTGTGATCTTTCCTACTTTTAAAGACACAACTCAAGCTTATTCGTCCACTGACGTCATTCCACGCCATCACTTCACTTACTGCTCGGAAAATACCACTTAGTCGAGCAGCTCGTCTCCTTTCTCCCATGCTTTCCCAGCTCAAATTTTGCAGCATTTTTGTAACGCTACTCTTTTGTCGGAAATCACCCAGAACAAATCGAGCTGCTTTTCTTTGGATTTTTTTTCATTTCTCGAATCAAGTAGTCATGGTTAGGGTCCCATACGCTGGAACCATATCATAGTTGGGGTCATACCAGAGACTTACATGCCCTCTCTTTTACATCCTAACTACAACCCCTATATACCCTCATAACCATGTGCAGAGATCTGTAACTTTTATTTACAATGATATTTATGTGATTACCCCAACGAAGATCTTTCCTTATATTAATACCTAGGTATATACAATGACCCCAAAGGGTCTGCTGGACTGAGAAGAATATTTGTTCCCAATGAAAACAAAAAATTTAATTAACTGATAGAGGCACAAGAATAAACTTACACGAGACATTGCCACATAATTACATATAATTAATATCAGGAAGTTGCCTCCACGTCCATGTAAGTCTGTTTTATACCTGGCGATCATTTGACACCTCCAGTTATCTTGTAAACCAGCACCTTGGAATTTACACTTTGCACCGGAAAATGGCGTCCCCGTATTTTATTTTCGGTACCCGCTGGTATCTGTTATATTATTGCACAAGAACACATATGTTTAAATATATACACTGGGAGTGCGCCTCTCGTCAAGCGAATATACTTATTCGGTATCTTTCATAGTGGTGAGGTATTTGATGGAAAACAGTTACCCACATTCCCATAATCATGAAAATCATATCGCCGTAGTTTGCATACTAGATTTACTTGGCTACCTTAATTAATTATTACAGTATCCATGTGCATGTTTTCCGGGATATCTTATCATACTATATCACAAAGCGGGCCGAAGCAACGTTGTTTCCTGTAGGACACCATAAACATCATTGAATAATATAAGCACATGAATATAAAAAGAGTAATCTCCTGAAATTACAACGACATATAATACACTTCACACACAAGAATGCATATAGAAATTATGACTCTTCGACGTCTCTTGGTATTGATCCAAGGTTGTCAATACTACATGGTATCGAACCCATGTTCTTCGGGCTTCGGGGTGCATGTCTGAAAACAGTATCTTCGATCTAACTTAATAAGAAGAACTGGTGGAATCACTTCATCTAATGAAACATCAAGTCCACAACTTTGGTGGTAATATATAATTGGCATATGAATCTTAACACAGTGTTTAGGTGGAGCGGACTTCTCATATGAATGTCCCGAGCATTTGACAGCCGAGCGAACCCATCTCCGGGCTCAGCATTCCTCCGCATTAGCGGGTCGTAAATCTATCTCTGAGCTGCCGCCTGTTTTCGTCAGCTGGGAGAACACTATCTCTATCGTTCCCAGCCTATCTACAGAATTCACTTCGTACGTCCTTCGCCTTGTCCCGGCACATCATCATGTATTGCTACCAAATATCATTTATCAATGACCCGGCTCTAGTGAGCCTTTATATAATTATAATATTCATACACTGACTGACAGAGCAAATGCAACACCAAGAAGGAGTGGTCAGAACTTTATGCCAATTGCAGGGTAGACTGACGTCACTGAGGTATGCTCATGATGTGAAATGCGCCGCTGTGCTGCGCACGTAGCGAACGATAAATGGGACACGGCGTTGGCGAATGGCCCACTTCGTACCGTGATTTCTCAGCCGACAGTCATTGTAGAACGTGTTGTCGTGTGCCACAGGACACGTGTATAGCTAAGAATGCCAGGCCGCCGTCAACGGAGGCATTTCCAACAGACAGACGACTTTACGAGGGGTATGGTGATCGGGCTGAGAAGGGCAGGTTGCTCGCTTCGTCAAATCGCAGCCGATACCCATAGGGATGTGTCCACGGTGCAGCGCCTGTGGCGAAGATGGTTGGCGTAGGGACACGTGGCACGTGCGAGGGGTCCAGGCGCAGCCCGAGTGACGTCAGCACGCGAGGATCGGCGCATCCGCCGCCAAGCGGTGGCAGCCCCGCACGCCACGTCAACCGCCATTCTTCAGCATGTGCAAGACACCCTGGCTGTTCCAATATCGACCAGAACAATTTCCCGTCGATTGGTTGAAGGAGGCCTGCACTCCCGGCGCCCGCTCAGAAGACTACCATTGACTCCACAGCATAGACGTGCACGCCTGGCATGGTGCCGGGCTAGAGCGACTTGGATGAGGGAATGGCGGAACGTCGTGTTCTCCGATGAGTCACGCTTCTGTTCTGTCAGTGATAGTCACCGCAGACGAGTGTGGCGTCGGCGTGGAGAAAGGTCAAATCCGGCAGTAACTGTGGAGCGCCCTACCGCTAGACAACGCGGCATCTTCTTTTGGGGCGCTATTGCGTATGATTCCACGTCACCTCTAGTGCGTATTCAAGGCACGTTAAATGCCCACCGCTACGTGCAGCATGTGCTGCGGCCGGTGGCACTCCCGTACCTTCAGGGGCTGCCCAATGCTCTGTTTCAGCAGGATAATGCCCGTCCACACACTGCTCGCATCTCCCAACAGGCTCTACGAGGTGTACAGATGCTTCCGTGGCCAGCGTACTCTCCGGATCTCTCACCAATCGAACACGTGTGGGATCTCATTGGACGCCGTTTGCAAACTCTGCCCCAGCCTCGTACGGACGACCAACTGTGGCAAATGGTTGACAGAGAATGGAGAACCATCCCTCAGGACACCATTCGCACTCTTATTGACTCTCTACCTCGACGTGTTTCTGCGTGCATCGCCGCTCGCGGTGGTCCTACATCCTACTGAGTCGATGCCGTGCGCATTGTGTAACCTGCATATCGGTTTGAAATAAACATCAATTATTCGTCCGTGCCGTCTCTGTTTTTCCCCAACTTTCATCCCTTTGGAACCACTCCTCCTTGGTGTTGCATTTGCTCTGTCAGTCAGTGTATTATTCTTTCATCTTTCCGGTCTGTCATCTCAAACACTGCCACCCGAACCACCTCTCCTTCCCTAACACACTAGTATCTCAAACCATATTTTTGATTCATGTAGAAGATTCTATATCACCACGTAATTTAACTAACACCACATCACTCGCGTACTATATAAATCATGGATCGCACCACGAATCGTGTTTTCACAATCATCTGGTTGCAGCTTTAAGATTATACCTGCATCACTTGTGAAGCATTGAAACAAACTATACTTGAAATATTATGACGACTCATAACGACCAATGGAACTGTAGTGATTTAGAATGTCTCTTGAAGGATCAATCCCATCTATAGAATGCTTCAAACACAACAAACACAAGGGCCCTTTAATTAATTCATGCAAGAAATTCCACGGGATATACTTGTGATTACCCCAATCACAGAAGAAACCCATATAAAGACCTATTCTTAAAAACCTTCACTCACTTCGAAACACGCCTATGGCGCTCACATATACTCGAAATATTCACATGCTAGAGAAAATTATATACGGGGAGGGGCATGAAATTCACGCTTAGAACAATGGTATGTACTTAACGCTTCTGCTTGTAGTCGGCTGTTATCAGAAGGTATAGCTGGGAAGATTTAAGCTGCCATCACGGAAGCCTCGATAATGGAGTGTCCTCGGTTCATCTTCTTCTGGGTCCCGTGCATGATGGCTTGATCTGCAGACTGCCGTTGGACGTTCTGGGCGGTCCCTGATCAGATGAATGCGGGCACAGGGCCCGACTCTCGTAGATTCTTCTCCTCGGTTCGACGATCACTCTCGAGCATATATGGGAAATTTATTAATGATGTAATGTTCTATACATCATAAAATCTACAGCATTTAGGAAAACCAGGTAAGTCTGTAAAGTAATTTTTTACAGGAAAGCTATTTAAAGTTCACTGCTAGCCCTAAAACCAGCATATTGAAGCACAGAAATAAAATGTATAAAATATGGTTATCTTGATGCCTTCTTTCAATGGAATACTGTGAAAATAAATATTTGTATACCATCGAGGCACAAAGTGACTTAGACGGTTTTTTCCGACTAATGACTGGTGAAAAAGAAAACTTACACCATTTTGAACCTTCACTTCTAAGACTACCACAAAGTAATTTATTCAAACAATTTTGTTAAAATGTGAAAAAAGGATATTTACAATAAAAATAATGGAAGCATCCAAGTCATTGTAATTCTGAAAGTTCCTTTCATGCATCAGCATCAACTTCTTCGCCGCCCTTAATAGTATACATTCCCTTATTTTGTGAATAGGTTAATATGGGAACTACCAGCAAATACACTCACACACACAATCCTTTCATCCCGTACGATTGGATTTTATATTCACATGGAATTGTCTGATATAACACTGACTTAAGTTGAACACAATAATTCAAAGTGAATAGCCCAAAATATTTTTCAGTCTCACTGAATTAAAATAACCGAGCACACTGGCTCACACTGACCGATGACGTTTCACAGCTAACACGTAACAACTGCGGTCGAACGTATCAGAATGGAATACTATGGACTCTACTCGCCTAGAGTGGTGGTAATCCCCGCCCGCTTGCGAAATTTCGGACCGTTAATAATGATTTCACAGATTCGTGTGAGTAGTCAAATTGTAGCCCAAAAATGCCACTTTCCAATGATCGAGTTTTACTCACATCGCATCGTTGAATCTCTCGTAAATCTCGTAAGATTTCCTTTATAAATTGACGCTTGGTCTACTCTTTCGTGGGGAGTCCCTTGTTTCTGTCCCGCGGCTCGCCTCTAACATCTGGTTTCCAGGTACGCACACCTGTCATTACTGATACACTCGTTATGTAGTACATCTACTGACGCCGTTAATTAGCATAAAATAAGCCGGCTGAAACGAGTCCTTACTCGTAGATTTCCATAGCGTGTATCAAAACTTTTAATATTATCATTATTAACAAGTGAATACTATGAGTTGGCATCAGTGGATATACAGGGAAATCGCTGAGAATATCAAGCTCTTGTGTTAAAACACTGTAATTGATTACGCCTTATCACCCAAATGTTCTCCTGCGCTTGGTGTGGCTGTTCTCTTCTCTGTCTGCGAAGTGAGCGCGATTTCAAGGACTCGCTGAACTGAGCCCCTTTCCTCTCCGTGCGCGTAACTGGAGCCTCGCACACTGGGCTGGCGCCTGCCACTCGTATCCCCGGTCTGGACGAAAAATACTCATTACGACCAAATATGTCGCATAATGTCGCCGAAAACGGCTTATACTATACGTTGGAACTCTTGACATGGTGAACTGTTACAAGGATTACAATTATGATAAGGGAACTAGGTGGTACGGCAACCGTGTTTTTTTTTTTTTTTTTTTTTTTTACTGTGATGATGAACACCCAGGCGGGTGTGGTGAGGCGGTGTAGACTTGATCTTCTTACATATGTATCTGATATCCACATGCTTACACTCCCCTCTCCCATATTTTAGAAATACGCTTTGAATAAAATGCAACTGTATTACGTCGTAAGCTGACATGTATGAACATCGCTCCGCGAATCGAATTAATGTTGTCAGTCCTGCGTCTGCTTCTTTTTACAATAGTCACGCAGTCGGCAGAGAGTCCCCTTCTTCTTCTTCTTCTCCTTCTTCCTCTTCCTCGTCAACTGCTTGGTTAGTTTTACAGGTGACGTAATTGTTAATTTCATCATCACTATCGACGGAGTGTTTGCGGGAGCGGAGCTGTCGGTATCCAGACAAAACTTCTCTCTCATCAGACGGAAATATCTTCGATTGTTTCATATCGATTATTTCCGAAACACTGCATCTTTTCGGTCCCCATGGGAAGACTCGAGCATGTCTGTCTTCGTAGTGTCACGAATAACACTATTAGCTGCCGATCTCGGAGGCCCGGGGTCGATCAAGGTACTGCCAGAGATTTAAGAATGGCAAGAGGGTTGGTATGTGGTTAAAATGGTACGCGCAGCTCATCTCAATTGGGGTGTGCCGGAAAAGAGCTGTACTACCTCGGTGCGAAGAAACGACTTTACTTTCTTCATCGAAAATTACTGTGGTCATACTTTATGCCAACAAACACGCAATGTTATAGGCTTAACGAGCGTCGATACGACCACATTTCATTCATAGTAGACACTTCACTGCAAGAAATGTTCATTTTGACATTTGGGTGTCTCCTTTGTTCATGGGCTACAGGAGACTCGTGACGTTGTATGGGAGAAAAAAAAGCGAACGATCCAGCAGACTAACTCTTCAGCAGGAGGATGGGCACGACAGTTGTCTAGAAATAAGCATACAGTACTCTTGGATGATAAGCCCTTTTCGGGAAAATGTGCTCTTACGCTTGGCACAAACACTTCTCGAAACCATGATGTGACTAAATTAGCATCCATCCAAGCACTCACTTGAGCCGAATAATACACAGGAAAGCCTCCGTGGCTCAGGTGACAGCGCACCGGCCTCTAACCCATAGTTTCCGTGGCTAAATCCCGGTCATTCCATGTGAGATTTGTGCTGGATAAAGCTGAGGTCTGAGTTTTTCTGAGGGTACTCCGGTTTTCCCTGTCATCTTTCATTCCAGAAACACTCTCCAACATAATTTCATTCATTTTATCTGTCGGTCATTAACCATTGCCACAAGACTTGGGCTTCATTTTTCCATATCTGAGCCGGTCTTATTATTATTATTATTATTATTATTATTATTATTATTATTATTATTATTATTATTATTATTATTATTATACTCCACACGGATATTTAAGTTAATTTTAAAACATCGTGGATTTCAGAATTTTCCTATGACTTTTCGCTTCACTTTATGCATACCTGCAGCTTTCGCACAAAACAGAACGGTCCCGCGGTATTTGGTCTGTTTAAATCACCTTGGCGGTGTTCACTTTCGCACGCCAATTTTGTTGTAGAAGGAATGAATCTCCAACAACAATCCTGTCCCGTCAATATTAAAAATTTTCTCTGCAGTAAGACATCATCCTAATTCGTATGCTAAATATTTCTACAAATTCACTAGCAGAGATTTCATCGGCACTTCCCTCTTCACCTGAAACATCTATTTTGCCGGTAGCGTTCTTTCTGTTAATCGGTTAATTCAACCTACTGATTAAGCACGGTATCCTGGAACGCACATTTTCTAACGCAATAATCTTGCATTATCTTACACCGTTATGTCATGAAATGACTGCATATCCTCTTGTAGAAAATTGCTTAAAAAGAACAAGATACAAACCTTCACTGCGAGACTGGTGAAGAATTTTGCAATTTTCAATTGCCTTTTCCGATTCCAAATTCCGACTTAACTTCCCGCATGACATTATTTCCTTAACTGTCCCCTAACTCTTTTTTTTTTTTCATTTATTCCAGCAATTCTTGATATTGCTCAAGAGTCAGGATATTCCTTTTACGCTTCTACTGCAGTTTCGAATTTGGCTATACAAACCACACGCATGCACTAAATTTTATTCCGAGCCTACCATTTGTGACTGGCGTATTGACAATGTACGTCCCTTATACAATATTGTTGGCTATTGAATGGCATGGACTGATCTAATAATAATGAAAGTAGCGTTATTTCCAGACTACCGGTTAACATAGCGCCTGCTAAAAGGAATTGTACTGTTTTATGTTATACTACTCGCACGTTATTTTTAACTACAATATATTTGTTAATAATAATACATGCATTATCATTATAGACTGTCATGCCTTAAAGCGTTCAGTCTGTAAGCCTCTGTCAATTTACTATACGTCGCCACAAACCTCTATTTGCAACTAGTGCCGTATCCTCATTTAGTTCTATACCTCTTATCTTTAAATCGTTCGAAATTGAGTCTAAACATCGCCGTCTTACCCTTACCCTCCATATCAGAGTCCATTATTCCCCTAGATAACCTATCCTCCTCCATTAGCCTCACATGGCCCAACACCGAAGCCGGTTTATGTGTACAGCTTCATCCGTCGAGTTCATTCCTAAATTAGACTTTATCTCCTCATTCCGTGTACCCTCCTGCCATCGTTCCCACCTGTTTATCCCTGCAATCATTCTCGCTACTTTCATGTCTGTTAGTTCTAACTTATGAATAAGATATACTGAGTCCACCCAGCTTTCGCTCGCGTAAACCAAAGTTGGTTTGAAAACAGACCGATGTAATGATAGTTTCGTCCAGGCAGCCGACTTCATTCTTACAGAATACTATTGGTCGCAACTGCCAACTCACTGCATTAGTCTTATTACACCTTGATCCAATCTCCATCCTGGGAAAACGCACAACCTAAATACTTGCAATAATCTACATGTTCCAGATTTGTATAACCAATCTGACATTCAGTTCTGTTGAATTTCTTACCTACTGACATCAATGTAGTCTTCGAAAGGCTAATTTTCAAACCATACTCATTCCACCTATTTTCAAGTTCCAAGATATTAGACTGCAGGCTTTCGGCACAATCTGCCATTAAGACCAAGTCATCAGCAGAGGCCGGACTGTTTACTACATTTCCACCTAACTGAATCCCCCCTGCCTCCTTATACCTTTCAATAGATGATCGATGTAAACCACGAACAGCAAAGGCGAAAGATTACAGCTTTGTCTAACCCCTGTAAGTACCCTGAACCAAGAATTCATTCTAATATCAATTCGCAACCGTAGCCCAATTGTCAACACAAATGCCTTTGATTGATTTTAATAATCTACTCTTAATTCCTTAGTCCCCTAATATGGCGTACAACTTTTCCCACGGTACCCTGTCGTATGCTTTCTCTATGCCTCGAAACATAAACGCAACTGTCTATTCTTCTCGTAGCATTTTTCAATTACATAGCGCATACAGAAAATCTGATCTGGACAGCCCCTCTGTGGTCTGAAACCTCACTGGTGTTCATCTGAGCTACTCTCAACCACTGACCGCACACTCCCTTCCAAGATGCCAGTGAATACTTCGCTTGCTATACTAATCAATGAGATACCTCGATAGTTGTTGCAATCCTTCTTGTTCCTTTGCTTATAGACAGGAGCAATTACTGGTTTTGTCCAATCTGAAGGTATCTTACCAACACTCTATGCCAATATTACTACTCTATGGCGCCATTACATCCCTGCCTTCCAAATATACTTCACAAGTTCAAGTCTAATTTCGTCTATTCCTGCTGCTTTATGACAATGGATTTTTTACCATCCTTTCCACTTCCTGAAACATAATTTCACCAACATAAGTATCCTCCTCTCCATGAGCTACGTTGTTCGCGACACTACCAGGAAGATTTCCTGTTACGTTGGTAAGATTTTCAAAATATTCCCTCCACCTCTCCAATGAATCCCTGGGATCTATTATTAGTTCACCTCCATTACCCAAAATATCATGAATTTCCTTTATCCCGCCTCCTAAGATTCTTAATTACTGTCCTGAAAGGTTTTTCCTGCTGCTTGACCTAGCCTTTCCAGTTTGTTAACTAATTCTTCCCAAGATTTATTTTTGGATTCAACAATTATTTATTTCGCTCTGTTTCTTTCATCTGCGTACAATTTCCTGTCTGCATCGGCCCTTGTTTGGAGTCACTTCTGTAAAGCGTTCTTTTTACGTTTACAAGCTGCTCTCAATTCATCACTCCACCAAGATGTTCGCTGTTTTCTATCTTCACACACAGTTGTCCTCTGCATTCCATTGCTCATTCTACTACAGCATCCCAGTATGTCACCCATTCTCTTTCTACATCCTGAACCTGCTGATGTCCACTGTTGGAAACTTCTCACGAATCATATCCATGTACTTCTCTCTAAGTTCCTCGTCCTGGAGATTTTATACCCTTATTCGTTTGCAGACAGATTTCACTTTATCGTAGGCCGAGAAATTCTTATTACACTACAGATCAGACACTGGTTTTAATGATAGAAAAGTCCCCGGAAAACCCATATATTCGTACGAGACTTCACGAATTCGAAGTCGGTTAAGATATTTTCTATTGTGGATCTGGTACCCCTAGTCTCTTGAATGCTTGAAGAATGTACTCGTAAACTCATACAAGCACAGAAGTCCAGCAAACACTTCCCATTCCCATTAGCTTTCTATATCTTCTCCACATCTTCCAATCACCCCTTCAAGTGAAAAAAAGTCCTGTGTCAAAGATATCAAGGATATGGATAGCGTGAGTATTTTACGCGCGCGCATCAAGGAAATTCTAAAATTGATTTTGCCTCCATTGTTTCTCTTATGTAGTTTGGCACAATGAGAATAGGTTCATTAAGCTAAGCATTAAAAATATCAAATGAAATATACAATGAAGCTTTGAAAACAGATAGGCCATCGAATTTGATTGAAGTACAAGTAGACGCAACACAACTGCTGGTGGATCTTAAAATAGAGGACTTTCCGGTAGTTTTTCCACCTTTATTATTATTCTTATAATTATATGGTTCTTGGTATAATTCTGTACATTCCGCCTCTGTGGTGTAGTGGTTTGTGTGATTAGTTACTACATCTGCAGATCCTGGTTCAATTCCCTGCTCTGCGACGCAATTTGAAAAGTGGTACGAGGACTCGAACTTAAGGCCACGGCCGCTACCTTCCCTCTTCCTTGTCTACCTCTTCCAGTCTCCCCACCCCGCCACTAGGTCCCTGTTCAACACAGCAGGTGAGGCCAGCTGGGCGAGGTACTGCTCTTCCTCCCCAGGTGTATCCCCGACCCAAATTCTCACACTCCAGGACACTGAACATGATGTGGTAAAGGTGGGATCCCTCGCTGAGTCCCACAGAAAAACCAACCTTGGATGTTAAACGGATTATGAAAGAAAGAAAGAAAGAAAGAAAGAAAGAAAGAAAGAAAGACAGAAAGAAAGAAAGAAAGAAAGATGATTTTGACGGCTGCAGAGTGACTTCGATAGTGTTGTGAGATGGACGGTGGGCAATGGTATGACGATAAACGGGGTTAAAAGTCAGGTTGTGAGTTTCACAAAATAGGAAAAGTCCTCTCAGTTTTAATTACTGCGTTGATGGAGTGAAAGTTCCTTTTGGGGATCATTGTAAGTACCTATGTGTTAATATAAGAAAGAACCTTCATTGGGGTAATCACATAAATATGATTGTTAATAAAGGGTACAGATCTCTGCACATGGTTATGAGGGTATTTAGGGGTTTTACTAAGGATATAAATGAGAGGGCGTATAAGTCTCTGGTAAGACCCCATCAAGAGCATGTTTCCAGTTTATGGGACCCTCACTAGGATTACTTGATTCAAGAACTGGAAAAAATCCAAAGAAAAGCAGCTCGATTTGTTCTGGGTGATTTCCAACAAAAGAGTAGCGTTACAAAATTGTTGCAAAGTTTGGGCTGGGAAGACTTAGGAGAAAGGAGACGAGCTGCTGTATTAAGAGGTATGTTCCGAGCTGTTAGTTGAGAGATGGCGTGGGAGGATATCAGTAGACGAATAAGTTTGAGTGTTGTCTTTAAATGTAGGAAAGATCACAGTATGAAGATAAAATTGGAATTCAAGGGGACAAATTGGGGCAAATATTCGTTTGTAGGAAGGGGAATTTTCCAATTTCTTTGTGATCATTTAAGAAAAGACTAGGAAAACAACAGATAGGGAATCTGCCACCTGGGCGACTGCCCTAAATGTATATCAGTAGTGATTGATTTGTGATAGATTTTTTGATACATTGGATATTGTATTTGGAGAACAATTACACGTTAAACGTTAGTAGAATGCTCGAAAGAATTGCATTATCTTACGTCTCACCAATGCATTGCGGTATTCCTCATCGGGGAGATTAATGTACTCCTTCACATCTAAGATCTCTAGACATGTGTAACAGCAATGGTAGTGAAATCTTTAGTAACTTTATTTCCAAGCGTATGAATTGTATTATCTGTAATTTTAAAATGTCCTTATATAAAAATGTATAGCGTAAAACATAACCCGTTATTGTGAGTGTCATGCTAATTCCCATTCCATTTCTTTGCATCGAAATATCCATAAAATTATTTAGTCTATTGCGATTGGAGGTACAAATATGGTGTGTGTCATGAAATACCGGACGATGCAGTGTGGTACTTCAACTAGTACCTTATTTCGAGTGTGGATATGGCTTTGCAGTAAACACGCACTCGTGAAATGTAACGTTTTAACAGATAGACTGACATTTATGTGAAAGGAGGAGGACCATACCAGTCCAGAGATCAGCCCCACGGACATGGGTATTGGAACAACAGGTTTCTCACGTGCAAATATTCAAGCCATGCTTTCTATGGGAAACTCTCTTAATTATTACACTCCTGAGGTTGAATTAAATCCGTTTTACTTCCTCAGAACAGTCACTCGTGGCGGACCTGGAAATCAAACCTGAGGCTTCTTGGAGAGCAACTTACTATACTAACGTACATATAAGAGAGGTGATTACTGATTTCTTACAAGCAAAATCGAATTAAAGTAAGTTTATTTCTGAAAATACTAAAGGTTAATAGGAAAATCTAAGCATTTATTACGCGAATGTTACTGACGGAGCTGTAAGATGTTCTCATATAGATACGTGAAATGTTGGACATAATTCACCGTCGTGAGATTATACTGTGCCATTCTACAGTCGTCATCGTGTTATACTATAGCAGTGTTCCACTGGGATTTACGTGCTATCACCTCACTGAAGCGTGTTTTGTCAAGAGCTATCCATTACCTGCCTTGTCATGATTCATTGATGGGTCATAAAAGTTAGAGAGGTGAAGACAGCCACGTCCATCACGAAACTGTGAGCAAACACAAGTTTAAACTGCTGCTTGCCTTGTTTACCCAACGTTCACTGAATGGTCCAATTAGTGCAAATATTTCTTAACATTGCATCGCACGAGAAGCTGATATTTGGTTACGTACATCTGAAATGTGAATCTCATTAATGTGTCATACAGATAAAATATTTTTTTCTGCAAATTCTGAAGGTTGATTTCTGCCTGTTAGCAATTTATTTAGGTCTTTCTTAACCTTCCAGCGGGCGCGTGGGCGGCAATTTGGCCGCCTTTTGGAGAAAATCGCGAGATTGTGCCCTTCATGGACAACTAGCCAGGAGGGACCGCCGGCTATTCTTTACTTACTCATTTTGACGCGAGACAGCGCTTTCGTACTTTTCCCAGTCGGCGCCGATGCGGCGCTGTTCAGTTGCTAAGTGGTGCGTGCCATTGTCGTTCGAGTTAGGCGGCCAGTCTGCCGCCATGCGCCCGATTGTCTTCGTGTTCTCTCACACCCTAAGGAAACATGTAATTAAATATATTTCGCGCGCGCGCGCGCGCGCGCGCGTGTGTGTGTGTGTGAAAAAGAGAGAGGGGAACGTTTTCTTTTGTGCATAAATGTTCAAACATATTTATATTTTGAAGTTTCCTTAGTTTTCTGTGTGATTCCCTCCTTTGTCCTATGGTTTTTCTTGAATAATATTGACGCAATTGTGTCTTATTACGCGTTTCAGGGCACGATACAATGATCCTGATTCTATTCTCCGAATTCTTGATGAATTGGAAGAAGAAGAAACGAATGAAGGAGAAGATGTTTGGGACGATCCTAATGATATTGACTTCGAACCCGAAGTTATCGAAACGGACGTTCACAGCAGTGACTCTGAAGTTGAGATGGACAGGGCTGATGGTGTAAGCGATGACGACCGTGATGACAGCACCCTACGTTTCTTCATTGGGAGAGATGGTGAGACATTATGGGCAAATAATCCCATGGGAAGAAGTACAAAAACAAAGGCCAAGAACTTGATAAAAACTTTTCCTGGTCCTAAAGGACAAGCTGGCCATTGTAAAACTGAACTAGAATGTTTTCTCACCATAATAAATTCAAACATGGTCGATGAAATTGTTAGACACACAAATACGTTTATTGACAGGGTAAAAGTGCAACATCCAGAAGGTCGAGAAAGAGATTTTAGAGAAACAACAAGATCGGAAATTTTAGCTCTTTTTGGTGCCTTGTTCTTGATAGCTGTGAAAAGAGCAAACCGCACAAACTTATCGGAATTGCTTACTACCAACGGAACCGGAATGATAATACTGCGGGCTAACTTCAGTGAACGCCGCTTTCGATTCCTGTTGAGAAGTCTTCGATTTGATGACGTGAATACTAGGACTGAACGTACGGAAAATGACAAACTAGCCGCTATTCGGGAATTTCTCAATCACTTCGTTGCAAACTGTCAAGGTGCCTATTGTCTTGGCGAGTTTGTAACTATAGATGAAATGTTAGTTGCATTTCGTGGCCGCTGTAGTTTTATACAGTATATGGCCAAAAAGCCCGCCAAATATGGCCTCAAAGTTTATGCAGTGTGCGATTCCCGAACTTTCTATACTTACAATTTGGAGGTCTACTGTGGGACGCAGAAACCAGGGCATTATGAAGTTTCAAATAAGCCTTTTGATGTAGTAAGGAGGTAGAGCGAGCCAATAAAAAATACCAACCGAAATGTGACTACTGATAATTATTTCAGTAGCTACCCCTTGGCCGAATACCTACTGGAACAAGGACTGACCTTTGTAGGCACGCTGAAGAAGAACAAACGAGAAGTTCCACCCGAGTTTGTAACTGAAAATAGACATCTAGTTCCCGGAACGTACCAGTTTGGATGCCAATACGATAAAAGCCTTGTATCAGTGGTTACAAAAAAGAAGAAAGTTGTGTTAGTTCTATCAACGATGCATGATGATCCTGAAATTGATCAGCAATCTGGGAAAACATTCCACATCATGGATTACAATGCCACCAAAGGAGGGGTGGATACAGTGGACTTGATGATTTCACGGTGCTCGACTTCCAGACAAACACAAAGGTGGCCGATGGTACTGTTTCATCGCTTCCTCGATATTGCTGGAATAAATTCATGCATTATATACAAAGCAAACAACGCAGGAAAAGACACTTCGCGGAAAGAATATACTTTCAAATTGGCGATGGCACTCATGGAGGAAAACTTGAAACACCGTGCAACGATTTGGTCTCTTCCAAAGGATTTGCATGTTTTCTTGGAACAGTACAGGGATAGTGAACCGACTGGAGGTTCAGGAAGTGTTTCAAGAACGCGATGTATTTGCTATCGTTGCGGGTCAAAAAAGAACAACCGTACTCGTCTACAGTGCCATAAATGCGAAAGATTCGTCTGCAAAAAGCATTCACAGCAAGTAGTTTCCTGTGATGCTTGCCTGAAGAACATGGAAGAGGAAGATATGGTGTAGCCTAGTTGATTTCAAAGAAAGTAATTGTACTACATGACAAGTTCCTTTCATCCTTGCCGCCATTTCAATTTATTTGTTTCACTGAAGAATTGTTTTTCGCTTCTTGAAACAAGCGTAAATAACTGAACTTCATAAATGTAGACAATATTTAGCCATTTAAAAAGTTTTTCGGGCATGTAACGTTATTATGTGTCAGACAAGACTGAATTCAGTGCTTAGGAATGTTATTTTCTCTATAATGTTTAGTTCAGGAGTGCAATTAAAAGTACTTGATTTCTTATACTTCGAAAATACTTCCTCATTTTCATTTTCTACAGTTATAAAATGCTATATTACGCCTCAGACGACTGAATTATTTGTTTAATTTATTATTCATGCCACTGTCCTTTTATGAGGACGTTATCAACTATTTTTAATAAAGTATATTGTGTGCTTTGTGGAAATGTATGTGAAGTAATTCATTTCAGTCTCCGATGATTCACTGCATGTAAATCGAGTACTGCTTATGGGAAAAGAAAGGGCGGCCATTTAGCCGCCGCGCGCCCGCACGCGAGATCCAGGTATGCGCGCCCGCTGGAAGGTTAAGGTAGCTCAGTTTATAATTACGGAAGTTGGAAGTTATTCCTTAGAACTGTCGATACTGTTACAACTTGTTCTCGTTTATTGTTAGAATTTTATCCTTCAAGACTGGAATATAAACGTTGTAGAAAATTAATCTATTTTTGAACAATACTAATTGTTTACTTATCGTATTATGGTACAACAATCCCAATAACAAAACAATAGTCAAGTAATGAAATTCTGAAGCGTTGTCCATACATTTATAAAGTCTCAATACAAAATGTACAAGTTAAGAACCATTTGGCACAATTAGATTTCCATACCCAAGTCATAAATGCATTCGAACGCTCCAGTAGATATGTGACATATGGAAATTATTGAGCCCTTGAATACCCGTTAGATGACAATGTATTGAATTGATTGCTGCGAGCTTCGCAGTCGGAATTCGCAGTAGAAGTCCAGACCCTTCTGAACAAGAAAAATCTAAATTTACACCATCCTGTACAGATCCGGTTAATGATCCTCCATTAGCATCTGGGGAGGTCATAGGCACATAAACATATTGAGGGTTTTTTAATCAAGCATCAGCATTCTGAATGCCGAAAAAAGTTTCAACTTATGATACTAAATAGTATATTGTTTACTCTGCATAAACCTATCGTTCTCTAAGTGATTAACCACGCAGCAGATCTATATGACAAGTTATAAGTTGAACTACGGTACCATGAATTGTTAGAGAACTATATCAATGCGAGCTCTCTGTTAATAATAGATGATGCTGGAGAAGAAATCTAGTCGTAATGACTTCATTTTATGTCAGTCTGCAGTAAGTTACATTTTATGCTGTGTTCGGTTTTAGATTTGAACTATATCTGGTGATACTTTGAATAATCTCATATGCCCTCTTCCTGGCAAATATTCCGCTAACAGTGAAGTTCGAAGCAGTCAATGTAGCCATTTTAATGAACGAATGGTTTGTATGTACTGGAGTGTATTCTAAAAACAAATTTATTCAAACAAGCCAATCTTGTCTGGCTTTAGTTTCGTGAAAATTCAATTTCAAACATTAGTGGAGAGAACAGGATTGGTGTACAGTATTATTGATTTGGCCTAACATACCATTTACTTATTTATACTTAAATACCGTGGAAATAAAGCTAGAATCTAATGAAGAAGTAGTTTGGAGCATCATTGCAATCGAAGTGCTGTTACCGACAGCACCAAAAGTAGGGAAAAACATGCTGGCGCAGGGTTAATGGTGGAAATTGCTCTTATAGAACTAACTCTGGGGAGCTGAAACTGGGTTACTGGGAAAAATAGCTGCTGCAGGTTGATCTTATGGGGATCGCTGGCGAAGGGGCTAATGCGTAAGATTGCTCCTAACCCAACCTGGTATACGATCATGTTATACGACAACACCCTCAGGGTCTCACAACATTTAACCTAGTGGTGCACTGGTCATAACTGGTCTTAAACGACTAACTGGCGCAGGGTGTAACGCGTAAGATGGCTACTAATCTAAAATGTTATACGATCATGCCATACTGCAATGCTCTCAGGACCCTGAAACTTGTAAACCTAGAACGTATAGCTAAGTCTGCAATTACCTTTACTTACTTTTTGCTGAGCTCTTCTACTTATTCTGTCTAACTTTCTCTGAATAGGGAAACGGAGGTTGAATTTCTGGCTTGGTTGCAGATTTTAACTCTTCTGACTCGGGGACGGGGGAATTGGGGCTAAAGAGGAAGATAGCCACAATATATTTGTCTCATCCTGAGGGTCTAACAACTTGTAACCTAGGACCCATTGGTCTTATGAGAATGCCTAGTACAGTGGCTAATGGGTTAGATGGTTACTAAACTGAGATGGTATATAATCATGTCAAACTGCTATGCACTCAGGGGTATTACAACTTCCAACCTAGTACCTCTAGCTGAGTCTGTCAATACATTTACTTGCTGAGCTCTCCTGCCTAACCTTTCCTCAATAGGAAAAAGGGGTTTTGGTTTCCGGCTGAAATGCGCATTACAACTCTTCTGACTCGGGGACTGGGTAGTTTCTATTACCTTACTACTATGTACAGCAATAACACGTAGTTTCTTATGCACGGAAAATAATGCCCACCCTCGCCAGAGGGTCTCAACGGAGGGAGTTTGCACGGTGGCAAAGCGCATACATTATTCGTAACACAGGTGTTAATGCGAATACATTGCGCTTATTACAGGCACTAATGCACATATATTAGTCTCATCACAAGCGCTACTTTGCGTACATTGTTCTTATCACAGATACTAATGCGCATACTCTGCTCTTAACAGAGGCGCTAATACACGTACCCTGCTCTTATTACAGGGGCTAATGCGCATACTTTGCTCTAATCACAGGCACTTATGCGCATACATTTACCTTATTACAGGCACTAATACGCACATATTGTTCTTATCACAAGCGCTAATTCGCGTACATTGTTCTTATCGGAGGCGCTAATGCGCATTCTCTGCTCTTATCACAGGCACTAATATGCATACTCTGCTCTTATCACAGGGGCTAATGCGCATTCTCTGCTCTTATCACAGGCACTAATATGCATACTCTGCTCTTATCACAGGCACTAATATGCATACTCTGCTCTTATCACAGGGGCTAATGCGCATTCTCTGCTCTTATCACAGGCACTAATATGCATACTCTGCTCTTATCACAGGCACTAATATGCATACTCTGCTCTTATCACAGGGGCTAATGCGCATTCTCTGCTCTTATCACAGGCACTAATGCGCATTCTCTGCTCTTATCACAGGCACTAATATGCATACTCTGCTCTTATCACAGGGGCTAATGCGCATACTCTGCTCTTATCACAGGGGCTAATGCGCATACTCTGCCCTTATCACAGGGGCTAATGTGCTTACTCTGCTCTTATCACAGGCACTAATGCGCATACTCTACTCTTATCACAGGGGCTAATACGCATACTCTGCTCTTATCACAGGGGCTAATGCACATACTCTGCTCTTATCACAGGCACTAATGCGCATACTCTACTCTTATCACAGGCGCTAATACGCATACTCTGCTCTTATCACAGGCACTAATGCGCATACTCTACTCTTATCACAAGCGCTAATACGCACACTCTGCTCTTATCACAGGGGCTAATACGCATACTTTGCTCTTATCACAGGCACTAATACGCATACTCTACTCTTATCACAGGCGCTAATACGCATACTCTGCTCTTATCACAAGGGCTAATACGCATACTCAGCTCTTATCACAGGGGCTAATACGCATACTCTGCTCTTATCACAGGTGCTAATACGCATACTCTGCTCTTATCACAGGCAGTAATGCGCATACTCTACTCTTACCACAGGGGCTAATACGCATACTCAGCTCTTATCACAGGTGCTAATACGCATACTCTGCTCTTATCACAGGCAGTAATGCGCATACTCTACTCTTATCACAGGCGCTAATACGCATACTCAGCTCTTATCACAAGGGCTAATACGCATACTCAGCTCTTATCACAGGCACTAATACGCATACTCAGCTCTTATCACAGGTGCTAATACGCATACTCTGCTCTTATCACAGGCAGTAATGCGCATACTCTACTCTTACCACAGGGGCTAATACGCATACTCTGCTCTTATCACAGGCACTAATGCGCATACTCTGCTCTTATCACAGGGGCTAATACGCATACTCTGCTCTTATCACAGGCACTAATGCGCATACTCTGCTCTTATCACAGGAGCTAATGCGCATACTCTGCCCTTATCACAGGGGCTAATGTGCTTACTCTGCTCTCATCGCAGGCGCTAATGCGCTTATTCTGCTCTAATCACAGGCACTTATGCGCATACATTTACCTTATTACAGGCACTAATACGCACATATTTTTCTTATCACAAGCGCTAATTCGCGTATCTACATTGTTCTTATCGGAGGCGCTAATGCGCATTCTCTGCTCTTATCACAGGCACTAATATGCATACTCTGCTCTTATCACAGGTGCTACTACGCATACTCTGCTCTTATCACAGGCACAAATGTGCATAATCTGCTCTTATCACAGGGGCTAATACGCATACTCTGCTCTTATCACAGGGGCTAATGCGCATTCTCTGCTCTTATCACAGGCACTAATGCGCATACTCTGCTCTTATCACAGGCACAAATGTGCATACTCTGCTCTTATCACAGGTGCTAATACGCATACTCTGCTCTTATCACAGGTGCTATTATGCATACTCTGCTCTTATCACAGGGGCTAATACGCATACTCTGCTCTTATCACAGGTGCTATTATGCATACTCTACTCTTACCACAGGGGCTAATACGCATACTCTGCTCTTATCACAGGCACAAATGTGCATACTCTGCTCTTATCACAGGCACTAATGCGCATACTCTGCTCTTATCACAGGGGCTAATGCGCATTCTCTGCTCTTATCACAGGCACTAATGCGCATACTCTGCTCTTATCACAGGCACAAATGTGCATACTCTGCTCTTATCACAGGGGCTAATACGCATACTCTGCTCTTATCACAGGCACTAATGAGCATTCTCTGCTCTTATCACAGGGGCTAATACGCGTGCACTGCTTTTATCACAGCTCACCTGGGGCTCATTGCAACGTCCGGCTGATACATGTGTCAATGCTAAGGCAGAGCATCTTGAAAATTTTTTGTAAAAAAGAGTTTCGTGTGATATGATGGTACGTTCTGATTATGTGCGATTCCGATTGTTAATGTGCTATGTAGAGTTGCAAGAAATGAACTCTAGTATGGAAATAAAGTTTTCCAGGCCCATATAACATATTTTCTTCTTCTACGCGTGAGAAATGTTTCCTGAATATTTCACCGTAACTTACTGTTACACTCTGTATGAAATAAGAACAACACTTCCTTCAAAATCAGGGCTAAATATTAAATGAAATTAACTTGTCAACAAGGGATGAATATTAACTTATTATAACTTGCTGCTTACATGAATATTAGATTCTGAAATAAGCACATGTGATTCTTCAAATAATAACTGAGTAAATCAATTTCTAAGTAATATTTCATAATTAATTATAAAAACATAGTACACTTAATACGGTACTAAATTTCGTTTACGCTGAAATGAATCAGTTAAAAACTTTACCATTCGCTTATTTAGTGCTGCAGGTGTTACTCTCACCTTCCACATATGCAGAATGTCTGACTGCATGTACATAAATGTTGTGGCTATCCTGTTATGGCCACGTACGGCCGACCATTACGCTGCTCAGTTCAAAAGAGGTGCATCAGCCTTCATTGACGTTTCTAACCAATCACCTTTATCACTGAGTCTGTCATGAAATTTCCTCCGAGTAACAGTCCAAGATTATTATTTAAAATTTTTGAATCTTCCTGTCTTTACGAAACAGACAAGGGGCCAATATACCACAAGCGATGGACCATACTAACTCATTTTGCGCCAGGTAGTAAAATGAACTGGCGTATGGCTTTGAGTGCCGGGAGTGTCCGAAGACATGTTCGGCTCCCCAGGTGCAGGTCTTTCGGTTTGACACCCGTAGGCGACCTGCGCGTCGTGATGGGGATGAAATGATTATGAAGACGACACATACACCCTGCCCCCGTGCTATAGAAATTAACCAATGATGGTTGAAATTCCCGTCCCTGCCGGGAATCGAACCCGGGGCCCCTGTGACCAAAGGCCAGCACGTTAACCATTTATCCATGGAGCCGGACCGCCAAGTAGTAAAATGTAGCCAAGTGGATAGGCCTACATTCCGTTCGAGGAATACCAGGGTGACGTTCCGTTCAGGGTCACCTTTGGTTGGTATACTCGTAGTTATGCATTGAGACGTTAGATCGCTTTATAAAATCAAGTAGTATGAAGGTTGAACATTTATAAATTCAAATTAAGCTACTAGAAGGCGGTAAAATGTTTAATTGGTATTATTTGACTATCATGAAACGAGTGTATAATTGGTGTGTACCAGATATCCATGAGTCATCCACAATCCAACATAGATTCCTGTTCGTTTAGACAGGAGTGCTTTGATCTACATCCATCTTTTTTATATAAAGTCTGGTGCTTATAAGTTATTCATTGCTTCTTCTCTAGTACCTTTTATTCCTGTGGACACGGACAGTTTTACAGTTAATTGGACGATTTATAATAGTATAATTGACAAGTTTGTCCGTACGACCAATTCACCGTGTTTCATAAAAAAGTACAAGCTGGAAAATACTTAGACAAATCGTTTGAAAATTGGTATATATCATCCTAGGTAGTAACTACAACTAATTATGCACAATAAGGTACCTGAAATTACTTTTATAATGTCTAGATTCAATGAAATACTTCATTATCCATTTTATTAAGACAAAATAAATATATTTTGGAACAAAGTGCTGCATCAAACGAGTTTTAAAGTTTTAATTATATTTTATAATTGTTATGGTACCGTGTGTTTAGCTAGCATACTAAATTGCATCTCATTACCTTTTTGAAATTAAGGATTTTATTAAATTGTATACCAAATGCTGCACAAACTGTGTGAAGTGCCTAACATTTTGTGCATATGTGAACCCGTTCTGACCTGGTGTGTAAGGGGTTAAACACAAAAATCGATGTCTGAACACATACGGATTGTCTCAAAATGTCAGTGCGCCTATTCAGCGTATTCCAATAACGTATTCCTAGTCGTGACTGCAGTGTTGAAGCGACAGTGTTCGTGAACAGTACTTACTGTCTGTATGCTGTTTAACATATACATAGGCCTAATACCCGTAGTTGCAAGGTCACGTTTCGTAATTATAGCAATAGTCCCATATAGAGGAGGTAATAATAATAATAATAATAATAAATAATAATTGCGTGTGGCTATTTCTAGTCGAGTGCATCCCTTGTAAGGCAGACCCTCCGATGAGGGTGGGCGGCATCTGCCATGTGTAGGTGACTGCGTGTAATTGTGGTGGAGGAGAGTGTTATGTGTGGTGTGTGAGTTGCAGGGATGTTGGGAACAGCACAAACACCCAGCCCCCGGGCCATTGGAATCAACCAATGAAGGTTAGAATCCCCGACCCGGCCGGGAATCGAACCCGGGACCCTCTGAACCGAACGCCAGTACGCTGACCATTCATTCAACGAGTCGGACAGGTAATAAATAATTTCGTTTGTCTATTTCTAGCCTTGTGGAGCCATTGCAAGGCAGACCCTCCGACTGGCTTGTGTGACAACTGCCGTACATATGATACTTCTTGTTATTGTAGTTGCTGATGTATTGTAGTTATTGATGCTCTCTGAAGGGAAGAGAATGACGCTGACCATTCAGCCAAAGAGCCAGACACATATTGGAGGTGGATGGCAGCAAACGAGAGAGAGCAACTGCGGCTAAAAGCAATGGTCAAAAACAGTAGTGTCATTGTTAGTAAGTTTCCGGGATATACGATATTGCACAAAATCTAACTATTTTCGAGGTCTAGGATTTCAATCCGCACTCCCCCATTTCATAATTCCTGTCGTTCTCTGTGTTCCAGTAGGCCTAATTCATGAGACGTAATTAATTTAAATTTATTATCTATATTATTGTAACGTACACATTTTAGATAGAACTAATATTTCTGGAGGTACTTGGATGTTTGTGTAAGATGTAATAGCCGCGAATATCTCCTTAATATTTCCTCAAAACGCATGAAACATAATATTGGGAATTCCACTGTATATTACGTAACTGAAACTGAGTAAATTTTCGATAGTGCTAATATTAACAGAGAAATATAAAAAGCAATTCCTGTCTACGTCCCCTGTGTACTAATGTAATAATAAATAGCTTGGTGCACAACCCGGTTATCACCGGACCTAGTTTCAAGAAGTTCTATTAAGCCATTTTCCCGCGATGTCAAACCAACCAACCAAGCAACCAACCAACCAACGAACGAACCAACCAAAGAAACACACAAAGATACATGCAAACAGACAGACAAATATAGAACTATACCTACTTTTGACTTTTAACCGATCTGTGATATAAAAACGAAGTATGGGGCAAAAAGCTCACACGTAGGGGGAAAAAAGTTATTTCATATTCTGTACGTGCATGTTTGGAGTACTGTATTCCTCGGGGAGGCGAATGAAAGATAGTGTGCGATAATCAAACAGTTCATATCCTACGTACAAACAAGAAGATTGAATCTATCCTTCAACTCTAGGAGTTATTAACAGTCTGATGCATACTGCAAGAAACCGTCCCCGACAACCGCGGAATTGACACGTTCGCACAGTTAACATAACTCTGTAAGGCGGATCTCATTTTCCTAGACCGCAGTGTTTCCAAGACAACGGTCAGCCTTCCTTCGAGAAAATGACTCTTACACCAATCCTTGGCCTGCTTTACATAGCTGCGCAAACGAGACAGAAAATAGAGAAATGGTTTCTACGTGGCGTGGAGATGAGGTTGCTGGTGGTAGCGAACAGCTAGCGAAATTAAATTACTTTCTCTGCGGATCTTAATTAAATGCGTCATGTACGGCGGGAGAGGAAAGAAGACACCAGAGTGAAAAAAAGAAAATGGAAAAACAAGTCAAGGCAATTCGAAGTCAATTATCTCCAAATAAGCCAATACCAATATCGGACTGTCAAATAGAGTACTTGGCATCTTGCCGTCGGCCGGTTTGAATCGTCCACTGGGTGCAATTGAAATTAATTTTTAAGCGTCTAAACGTGGTCGTCTAGTTCAGTGTTTCTCGACTCTTACTGTACAATTACCCGTCACGCTTCCCATATTTGACAAGTAACCCCAGAGTAAATGTCATAGTAAATTTCTTTCGATTTCGGCCCCCTTCCCAGTTTTCTTGGGTCAGGAATGATGTGGGTTAGGCCTAGTTTAACGGCCAGATGTCCTTCCTGATGCTAACGCTAGGTGAACGGATGTATTCTCTATTGCGTGTTTCTGTGCTGGTTTGTAGTGTGGTACGTTGGGTGTAGTGCGGTATGTAGTGTGTAAATGAACAAATGTAACGAGGCGACCACAAAACCCTGAAACTAGAGGAAACAAGAATGTGGTTACAATCCTCGGTCTGCACGAGAATGAAACTCAAAGCCCTACGAACGGAAGGCCACTACATTGAACATTCAGCCTTGGAGCCAGACTAACAATATTAAGATTGAAGAAGAGGTTATATCGAAAGTGACGTAAGTCCATGAAATGCAAAACTTCATCAAACTCTATTTTTATTTTCTTATAATTAAATTCAGATATGATTACGAATATAATATAGTTTCATTAATTACATCTATACATATCCGGACACTGTGTTTTAAAGATTTCTTATCAATGGAAATGCTGTTAATTATGTCGAGTAAGTTGAAGTTAGGTCGTTTTGTAAGTAAGTATTTTATTTTTACAAGTTGCTTTACGTCTCACCGACACAGATAAGTCCTATGAGGACGAGGCGACAGGAAGGGGCTAGGAGTGGGAAGGAAGCGGCCATGGCCTTTATTAAGGTACAGCCCCAGCATTTCCCTGGTGTGAAAATTGGAAACCACAGATTACCATCTTCAGGGCTGCCGAGAGTGCGTTTCGAACTCACAATCTCCAGAATGCTGGATAGTGGCAGCACTTATGCGACTTCAGCCATCGAACTCGGTTAAGTAAATCATTAACTGACGTATGTATTGTTTTGAGTGACATTTGTGAACATTTAAATGCTTTAAACACAAAAGTGTACAGCATATATACATTTAAAATATTGATTTTAAAGAAAGTACACCCGTTATTAGTGTTGGATACTGAATGCATGATTCGAAGCAGTGTATCGATTCATTCATGTGTCCGAGTGAATCGATTCACAGGAACGGCGAGCTCACGGCACACGCTTCAGTTTACTCCCAGCGGGCAGTGCTGAGTGGCGCACTCGGTGGACGTTGACGGGGAGCCGAGCTTCCGCTGCAGCGAGACAGTGAATCATGGCACATCGAAAGAATCGTGAACGAGCACTGCTCAGTGAGACACATGATACACACGGCTCACTGGACACTGGCGGAGAGCCGAGCTTTCGCTGCAGCGAGACATACAGTAAGCCATGGCACACCGAAAGAATCGTGAACGAGCATGGCTCAGTGAGACACAAGATACATACGGCTCCTTATCGGCTCACTGGACACTGGTGGAGAGTCGAGCTCCCGCTGCATACAGTGAGCCATAGTACACTGAAAGAATCGTATGCTGTAATGGACTCTCGAGCTCAGCTCATTTGAAAATAACACCCACTTGCATTCACTGTCCTCTTCTTACAGGGAGGTTTGAATAATAGATGGACTTATTTGCAGTGTTAAAAAGGTAGCCAAAACATAATTCTGAAGTAGCTAGTAAGTGGATAGGCTATTAGGTTATACTATTTATTAGTTTAATGAATCTTAATATTATAACTTAGTTGACATTTGACAATTAAACTCGACTCTAGCCTGCCCTATGATTATGAGTCATGCTCATGACCACTGTTCTATATTGGGAAGAACGGCTCAGTATTCTCTCAGTTCATATGTCACATTGTTGCACAAGACTTCAATCATATGTGGACAGTAAGTGAGCCGACTGACGCAATAACTTTACCAACAGTATGTTGAATCAGAAAACCAGCGGGCTACTGTACATCTCGGGTAGGCTATACAAAATATGACGATTTTAAAAAATCCTCAGCTGATAGAAAAATACATATTTTCAAAAATGACTGAGCGAGTTGGACGTGCGGTTAGTATCGCGTAACTATGCGCTTGCATTCGGGGGGTGGTGGGTTCGAATCCCACCATCGGTAGTCGTTAAGATGGTTTAGCGTAGTTTATCCATTTCACACCAGGAAATGCTGGGACTGTACCTTAATTAAGGCCATGGCTGCTACCTTCCTAATCCTAGACCTTTCCCATCCTGCGTCACCGGAAACCTTCGATGTATTAAAGTGACTAGCATTTTTCTAAGAAAGGAGTTCATAGTATGAAGACCAGATGGCAGCTGCGAGCACTGATTCTGTTTCTGCTGTCTTACCAGTACATACTACACAGAAGCAGTAGGAGCGGTGAATAATGTGCCGTGAATCGGATCACTGCATCGATTCAGTTACATGAACGGAATCAAATGAATCGATTCAGTAAAATGAATCGAATGTCCCATCACTGCCAGTTATTACAGCACTTACATGAGCAAAATAAATATTGAAATAATATTGAAGACATGGAGTAAATTATATCGTCTTCAGTCACGGTCATCACTGTCGCTACCATTATGAGTAATGTCAGCTAGAGCAAACACATGTTGATGAAACAGCATTGCAGGATGGTTCTCCGTTACACCGGTTTTATTTAGGGGCCATTTTATGTCTTATATCTGCTCCTGTTTCACTGGGAATCCTAGGTGTTCTTGTCTGAGCTTGAAAGATGACCATTCTCACTCCCCTTCAGTCGTGTGTGAAAACATCCTGATAGCCCTATAAAGATTCCGACCACACTTATTGAAGGGTCTACCTTACAGGGGATGCACCATGCTAGCAATAGCCACCTGAAATTATTACTATTTTTACTATCATTATTATTATTATTATTATTATTATTATTATTATTATTATTATTATTATTATTATTATTATTAGTATTAGTATTATTGTTGTTACTGTTATGCTGTTAAATATGTTATGGAATAGCTCTGTTGAAACTGATGCCTGCGTCTTTGCTATCGTTATCCAAAAGGACACGTTCGAGTTGGGCCCACGGTCAAAACATTCCCCTGGTAGATTACCGTCCATCCTCGAAGTGTCGAGATCTAGTTGCGCCCCTATTCAATGGGGTAGGTCCCTCCATTTGCTAGTTTTCAGCTGCTCGTTTTTATTTGAATGCCCTTCTTAATATTAACGAGTATGAAAATTGCATTTTAATGTCAATTAAAGACAGTTATTAAAATTATTACATCACCATTTAATTATGACCATAATAACGTCTTAATTGAAACGTCTTTTTTAATAAACATGAAATGGTAAAAAATTCATTTATGATTAAATCATTACTTAATCACTAAGCCTAACCTAACCCAACCTAACCTGCTTTTGAGTACGGACACTACACCGCTTTTAAAACTTATTTTAACTGATTTCCAAACGTTGCGACTACTGGGGGCAGTTCCATGGGGCAGTTCGACCCTCACTCCGAGCTGACCATGGGCCCAAATCAACCGTCATTTTTGTGGACATCACTGACCATGGGTCCAACTCAACACCCCCCATCCTAACAAAGAGGAAGTTCTTTCTAGATGACTTGAAGGATCTCATAATTTCAGTGACACTTCCATCCTTCCTTCTTTCCCCTCTTTATATCCACAGCCTCCATAGACTCGGCTCATCGAAACCGAGTAACTGCTACAAAAATTAACGAGTGCTGTTCGTTTAAAGGTAGCAAGGTGTCCGCGGTTCGAATCCCGGCGACGACATGTGGAAATTTTGAAACGAACAGTCATGTTCCTGTGGTTTGATTTCGATGCAAGAATTGGAAGTTCTGTGGCTATCAAAAATCACGTAAAATTACAAGGTTAATTACTAGTAGAGCCGAATCATAACAGTTTTTAGCTTTTCAGTGAAAGTTTCTGCAATAAAATAATTCAGTTCCCACCACAACGGCCATAAACATTTTAGATAATGAAGCCATTCTCAACCGCTCGGGATATTTCTCACATACTTATCACGTAAAGGAAAACTTAGACTCGTTGTAAGACTCAGCGTGGCATGAAAGACCCACACGATGGCAAACTACATCCTTTCTATGCTACACTATTAGGAGTGTTTTTCTCACCAATCCTGCCATAAACAATGCGTAATAAGGGGTACCAAATGTTATGTAAACAAAGGCCAGTATATAGACTGCCGAGTGTGAAGAAACTGCGAAGCAATTGATGATTTAATTTTACTGTTTCCGGTTGGAGGAGTTCAAGGCACCAATAAATCAATATTGACAAGAATGATTCGGTGTGTCTCATACATTTTAAAAAATATGAGCGAAACTATTTTAACTGCCTGTCCTGTCAATATGTTTCTACGACCTTCAGCATATCAAGAACTGACTGCTGATGTTAGCTTTTGTAAACTGCAGCGGTAGTAAACAGCGCCGGGAGTGAGAGAGTTAATCTCAACGATCAGTAGTCAGTCAGGGTAATATTAATAATATAATATTATTGGCTTTTACGTCCCACTTACTACTGTTACGGTTTTCAGAGGCACCGAGGTGCCGGAATTTAGTCCCACAATATGTCTTTTACGTGCCAGTAAATCTACCAACACGAGGCTGACGTAGCTGAGCACCTTCAAATACCATCGGACTTGAGCTAGGATCGAACCTGCTAAGTTGGGCTCAGAAGGCTAGCGCCTCGATTCAGTTTCTTCTCCGAGGCTCAAATATCCCATTCCAAGCTTCTTGCCAGGATATAAATCCTCCATACTTAAGACGGGAATTGAATGTGGGAATGAGGGAGAGAAGCTTATAAGTTAGCACCAGGAAGAGGGTAGCAGCTGTTATAAAATTCACAACGAGCAATGCAGTGCTAACTGTAATATACTATCTCATAGTAAGTATTAAGGAGACAGAGACAGGAAATGTCCACTTTGTCCGTTCATATTAGCTGTATCGAAATCCTGTACATAATAAACTTACGTAAAATATTATATCCAATCTTCTATGTTGGGTGTGTTCTTAACTTACGAGGATTAATACCAAATCTTCTTCCTTTCTTTCTTTTTCTACCTCTTTTCCCCACACCTGTGGGGTCGCGGGTACGAACTGTGTCTCACATGTGGATTTGGCCCTGTTTTACGCCCGGATGCCCTTCCTGACACCAACCCCATATGGAGGGATGCAATCACTATTGCGTGTTTCTGTGTTGGTTGGTAGTGTAATGTGTTGTATGAATATGAATAGGAAAGTGTTGGGAAAAACACAAATACCCAGTCATTGGGCCAAAATAATTAATCATAGGCGATTAAAAATCCACGATACGGCCGGGAATCGAACCCGGGACCCTCATAACCGAAGACCTCAACGCTGACCATTCAGCCAATGATATGAGGTTTAATACCAAATATGTAAGCTATTATTACATTTCCCACAAACTTTCAGACCTCTCCGGAAATACTACTTTTATCTAAAAACTGCACACAAAATATTAAAGAAAGTAAATTTTCCGATTATTTTTGTCCCATACATTTTTACCTACAGGCTATGAAAACAGAGATATTCACGAATTTTGACTTTTAGTGTTTAGTCCATAAGCACTTAACATCGCTGCCGTGATATATTGTTCTGCATTCATGGTAACGAGTTAAATGGTGTGATTGTATACGTTGACCAGGTTAGTATTTGGGCGATTTTTCGTTTTGTTAGTTCTATTTATCCATGTTTATTTCTCGTTTAAGCTTAGTATGACGATTATTTCTCCAAGATATTTAATTTATAGAACTATGTTAATTTTTAACCTTTATTAAGACTATTTTCTTTCATAGGTTTCATGGACATGATCTCAGTTTTCTCGGAAATTTGTAATCCTTTTTAGGGCAAATGTTTGGAGACTAGTGATCTGGGCACGAACTTCTTTCAAACCAAGATCTAAGAGATCTAAACCGTCTACAAATCCCAGGCGGTTCGTTCTTAATCAGGGTTTTTCTCCAATTTTGATTTTAGGTGTTTTTTCCTTCTGCCAAATTTTCAAGATGTAATCAAGAAGGATAAATTTGGAATTCAAGAGGACAAACTGGGGCAAATATTCGTTTATAGGAAGGGGAGTTAGGGATTGGAATAATTTACCAAGGGAGATTTTAAATTAATTTCGAAATTTTTTCAATTATTTAAAGAACATCTAGGAAAACAACAGATAGGGAATCTGCCACCTGGGCAACTGCCCTAAATGCAGACGAGTGGTGACTGAATGTGGATTGCAGAACACTTGGATTGGATTTATCCGAATATATTTCAACTCTGATATTTTAAAATCCAGTTGTTATTTAATATATTCTCTATCTGAGATTTTACACGAGTAGACACCAGACCCTGCCAAGAACATGTACAGTGCCAACTTCTAAAAAAGTTATCTTATGCTCTGAGCCAGCGGATTGGTCAGAACGGATATAAGGCACGTTGTAAATAAATAAGCGTTGGTGTTACGTCACTTTGCAAATAAACGTAGCTTTCAGGTCTCTATTAACATGGGATACAAGACGTATTGTGACTTAAACCTATTCTATACGATGAGATAACCTATAAACTACGTGATGAAAGAGAACAAATGAAAATCATCCATTTTGAATTTACGCCACGTTTAACAAACGCTATTCAATTATCATAACAATTAACTTCAGGGCCTAAGAACTATTATTATACAATCATTAACATATTTTTATTTTGAAGTAGAATACGTCTATGGCTCCGGAATTGTACTTGGGCCGAATGAGCGTTTAAAAAAAGTTAACGAAGTGTAAGGACCCATTTTATTATAACTGGGAAATAAAAAGATTAAGATGGGGGTGGAGGTTAGAAGGAAACAGGTTTAAGAATATATGTGGAATTAAGGAGATATTAAAGGAACTTACTAGGAAATTATTTTAGTTAAAAAGTCAGCTAAGGATAACTTGATGGCAAACACAATTGGCAGCCACATTAATTTTAGAGAATAAGGGAACAATACAAATAGACATATAGACAGAAGCAGGTCCCGAGAATGACATTCTAGGGATATTTTATTTTTTATATTTACAATTACCGACAGAGACAGTTCTTGTCGCGACGATGAGTGAGGAAGGGGTTAGAAGTGGTCAGGAAGTGACCGTAGCTTTAATTAAGATTCAGCCCCAGTACTTTCCGGGTGTAAAAATGGAAAGCCACGGAAAAGTAATTTCAGGGCAACCGACAGTGGAGCTCGAACACACTATGCCAAAATATAAGCTGACAGCTATATGACTGAATCTGCCCAGCCATTCGCTCGGTCCAGGGAACATTAATAAACAAAGCGAGTACGTATGTGAGGACTTGCGGTAGGAAGAAGTATTCAGTCAGCGCTATGAAAAGGTAGTTGGGAATAAGGATAATGTTGATGCAGAGGAGGCATCTAATACTGGTGAATTACTGACATTTACTGTGATGATAATAAAGTTAGTTACAAAAAAGGTACAAAATTTGAAAGCAAAACAGAGCAGCTGGTATTGATAAGATTTCTAGGGATGTACTAAAGGCAATGAGCTAGGGTAGAGTGCCGTGTCTGAAATACGTATTTGATTACTGTGTGCATGATGGAGGGAAACCAAGTGAACGAAAGTTGCAATATTATCCCCAGTGTAAATGGGATGGTGTGATAAACATAAAGCCCGTCAGCTCGATATGAGTTGTTTGTAAGCTCTGGGAAAGAATTCTTTGGGATTATATTAGAGATGGTTTTGAAACTAATAACTGGTTTATTAGAAGTTAGTTTCCGTTTAGGTGAGGTTATTCCAGTGAGAATCAACTTTTAGGATTCTGGAAAAACATAGTATATATTTTAAATTCTAGAGATCAATCGGACTGTATCTCTGTTGATCACTCGAAGGATTTTGATAGGGTTTATCACGGGAGACTATTGGCGAAAACCAGGGCTATTGGACTAGACAAAGAAGTGGTTCAATAGGTGGCTAGATTATTAAAAATTAGGAAAAGAATTAGATTAGTTGAAGTGTTATCTGATCCAGTAGTTATTAGAAGGGGTTCCACTGGCCAGTAATATTGGACCTTTACGTTTTATTATACCAGGTAGCTCACGGACGCCGTACTCTCTACTTATAAATGTCCCGCATGCATAAGTGATTTTAACAGGGGAACTACTGCCAGCGGGCAGGTTACATCAGAATATGAAGTGATAAGAAACAGAGTCACACTCGTAACATGTTACTCAGCGCTGCCGGTCGAATGCATCCCCTGCATTCGTAATCATCGTTTTCGACCGCATAGTTCTAGGCTGGTGTATGGTACAGCCGCACTGTATTTGCTGTCTGCATATCAGCAATGGCTAGTGTGATCAGCAGCGTTGAATACATAGACATTATTTTAAGTTGGACAACCTGGTCGGAATGCAACAGAAGCTCCAAACAGACGTACGCCTTCTACACCATATTTCGCCGAACAGTATTCGTTTTTGTTCCATGCAATCATCTCATTTATCGAGTTGAATGTCTACACGTGTCTAAATTAATAAGTTATTAGATTTCATTTACTGCATCTTTGGCGTGTCTACAAACAGTAGCGGCGTTTAGGGGGTGGGGTGAGGAGGGACAGTCGCTCCCACCCCCACTTTGTAGAGTAAATATGACATTTATTCCATTTTAGCCAGCTGGAACTAGGAATTATTTTTAAAATGCTATTTGTACAAGCCTTATTGTCTTATATGCTAAATATTTCCTTTATTGTATAGCGCTACGGCAAGTAGTGGAGACGTTGCATGTGCTGTGAGGAAGGGTAGTAGTGGTACAAATTTTTGCCGAGGTCGTGGCCACGGAGTTACAATTCACCCGCTTGCCGCGCGCTTTCGTCAGTCTGACAGTCTCTTTATTGTCTGTTAATTTCTTAGAGTGTATTCAAATACTAAATGATTATTAATTGCATAATCATGCCGTACATCTATGTAATTGTACCGGGCGATCTGGCCGTGGATTTACGGGCGAGCAGTTGTGAGCTTGCACTCGGGAGATAGTGGTTTCGAATCCCATTGTTGACACCACTGAAGATGGTTTTCCGTGGTGTCCCATTTTCATACTAGGTAAACGCTGAGGCTGTACCTTAATTAAGGCCACGGTTGCTTCCTTCCCATAAGTTCTATCTGTGTCGGTGAGACATAAAGTCAATTGTAGAAACATATATATTTAATTGTAATTTCAACGCGAGAGAATACCAACTTTACATTCATCGGACTAAATTATTTCGTTTGTATTATGCTTTTTATAAGTAAATATAATTAATCAGCCCCGGGGATTAGGCCTATTCGTAATAATAGTTTTTTTGAGATTTTGATTCAGTGCTGTATAATAAAATTCTCACCAGGTCTCACAAACATACTACGGGTCATTTACTTAATAAATAACATAACACATATAAATAACTTAGGAACGTTGGTATTAGCTCCTGTTGAAATACGATTACAACTGAATATTTTTTTTTACAATCGGCTTTACGTCGCACCGACATAGATAGGATTTATGGCGACGATGAGACAGAAAAGGGCTACGCCTGGAAAGGAAGCGACCGTGGCCTTAAATAAGGTACAGCTCCAGCACTTGCCTGGTATGAAAATGGGAAACCACGGACAACCATCTTCAGGGCTGCTGACAGTAGGATTAGAAACTACTGTCTCCCGAGTGCAAACTCAGAGCTGCACGCCCGTAACCCCACCGCCACCTCGGCCGGTATAATTACATAGAAGTACGGCATGATTATGAAATTAAAATAATTTAGTATTTGAATACTCACTAAGAAACTAACAAACACTAAAGAGACTGCCAGACTGATGAATGCGCGCGACAAGTGGGTGAATTATAACTCAGTAGCCATGACCTCGGTAAACAATATACACCACTACTACCCTTCCGCACAGCAAGGCAAAGTCTCCATTACTTGCCGTAGTGCTATACAAGTTGGTTAGCGGCGACGAACAGCATTTTGTGCGTATTTCCGGCAATAATTATGTTAATAATTAAAGAAAATAAACGAAGGAATTAGCAGATAAAATAACAAGGTTTTTACAAACAGCTTTTTAAAATAATTCGCCACGGCCAACTCATTTCGTCCCTTCCAGTGGGAGATTGCCTCTCTTAGTGCATAGCCTGATCTCTCTGAATCAATTGCTTCATTTCATTCTCGTCTCCTCCTATTAGAGTTTGTCTATCTTAGTCCAAAACCTGACCTTTCTTGGTCAAAAACTTCACTTATTTCACGTCTCTCCTAGTCAGAGGTTGTTTATCCTGTGATAGGCTGTCTTGTAGCGGCTTTACAGAGAATACACGACACTGAAAATATCATTCTCAGGCGTGAAATCATGGGCCAACATGTGATTTTCGTGCAGAGGACCGCATATTAGAAGGTATTTCAGACGACCCCGGCAGTAGTACTCGTCCAATCCCAGCAATGTTAAGAATGTCTCATAGGACAGTCCGACGAACGTTACGGGAAGACCGCCAACATCCGTAGCATCTGCAGCCTATTCAGCACCTATCGGAGAGAGATTATGCACCGCACATGGCCTTCTGTGAAGGGATAGAACATGAAGCGAAGAATTCGTGAATCATATACTGCCGGGGAAAGAACATGCTACATTCCCAAGGACAAGGTCATTTTATTCAAAAGCGGTGTGACAGGTAGTACATCATTGCTGGAGTATATGATTACAAATTCAGACAAAATGAAACACCCATGTTACACTAAAGACCGTCCAAACAGTCGCATCAATACACAGTGTACCTTCCTCTGGCGGCAATGCAAGCATGTATTCGCTCATGCAAAAAATCATAAATGTGCCGAATTGCACCCTACTAGAGATAATCCCAAGCATCATGTACCGATTGATACAATTCGTCAATGGATTTTCATTCTCTGGAGGGCTCGTAAGTTGCCGCTTCATCATGTCCTATACGTGTTGAATTGGCGGGAGATCCGGTGATCTTGCTGACCAGTGCAGTTGTTGTACACCACGTAGAGCAGGTTGCGTCACAACAGCTGTATGCGGACGTGCGTTGTCTTGCTGGAAAAGCACATCACCTTTCTGTCGAAGAAATAAGAGTAGCACGGGAACAACAACCTGTGCAATATAGCGGGTACTGGTTACGTTACACTGCAGAAATACCAACTCTGACCGCGAGTTGTAACTGATGGCCCCCACACCACGAAGCCTGAGACTGGACCTGGGTGTCGTGTGTGAATGCACACTGGAATAAGCCACTCACCGGGTCCACGCCGTACGTGTGTAGTACGTCCTTCCCTTGCTTACAGACCGAACTTACAGTACTCTCGCCACTGAAGATAACAGAGCGTCATTACCCTCTCCAGTTGACCCTTTAACGACACCAGAGTAACCGTGCTTTGCGGTGTCGTAGTGTCAGTTGTAGCCTGGCCAGGGGCACAAGTGATCGTAATCCTGCTGCAAGCAATGGTCGTTGCTAACACAGCTGGAGCAATATGTGACCGGATTTCGTTCCTGGATTACGTTCGGTCGGTCACGGCTGCTCGCACAATGTTTCCTTGACGTGCGTCTGTACTACTCGGATGTCCGGAGCCTGGTCTACGGTTGTTGGAATGTTCCGCATACTACTGCTGAAAGCAGCTACACACCACCGACAATGTTTTCCCGACATGCGCAGCAATCCGTCGATAAGTCCATCCAGCTTCCCGTCCGCCCACAACGCGACCCCGTTCAAATGGCTGCAGTCGTTCAGCGGGTGCACGTACTCTTCAGTGGGGCATGTTGTACCCTATAAATGATGTTAAAAACACTGCTCACCTCTAACATCAGGATAGTTACTGCCTGCAGAGTCAAAACTGAGAAACCTCCTAAGCGCCATCTGATCACTGATGTCCGTGACAAATGAATCACTAACACAACAACCCCTCAGTATGCACATATTATATCCTTGTGCTACTGAACGCAGTCCTTCAGGATGTAGCAAATTTTTATTTTTCTCGCGGAGTATTTTGTTTACAGACGAGGCTTCGTTCGCGAGGAGAGGCATATTCAATAATTTTCACAACACGCATGTGTGGTTGGGGAACAATAATCCCATGTTTTGATACGTTGCCACCAGCAAGTTCGGTTTTCCATTAATGTACGACGGAAGAAGTGGTGATGAAGAGTGAGCACGTAATCGGCATTTCTACGTAGTGTTTACACGGCTCGCGAGGGAATTTAGACTGCACGAAAATGCCAAGTTTCCAGTGAAATGTCGACTGAAGTACAAAGGGAAGAGAGTTCGTGTGCCACAATACTCTTACATTATTCTAAGTGATGTTTGTCGGAAAATCTGTAGCCTTTCTCTTAGGAAGGTACATCCGACTGTCAGGAAAGTGACACTAAATCGTCGAGCGGTAGTTTCAGAGGAGTAGAAGAAATGGATGGATATTACTGACGAATTTGTAAGTTATTATGTAATCATTACACATTAATTATATTAAGTTTTAGGGAAATTCGTATGATTTTTGCGGTAATAAATTCTACTTTTTATATCTTCTCCTGTGGTGGTTCATATAATTACTTCCTGAGGCTTTCTGAAGACGCGCCACCCTGAAAGTTGCTGAAAATTTCATTTTAGTTTTACGAAAGTGTCTGAATTATGTAAATAAGCAATCAAAGTGGTAATGGAAGTAAAATTAAACGCAACTCAACTAAGGTGTATCAAATATTTATGGGATGGAAAACGTATGCTCGTTTATCTGTTCGTAGGTATGCGCCAACTCAGTGTGAACTAAGCGCCCTCCGTAAATGAAAAAGGAAAGGCTTTAACACGATATGGATGTAGGATGCACCTGTTTGACAAAATCTTTAGCGTACTCGAAAAATGAATAATATAATGAAAAAATAACCTTTACTTTATAGATTTAACTGCCCTCTACATGCAAGGAATTTGTCGTCTTGAAAGGGTCATGAATTCTTTTTTACCTTCCGAATAATGAGACTACAACTTTTCCAGAGACAAACTCTGTTTTGCACACAGGTGAATTTACATCTGGTAGAACACTGAGAAAGTGCCGATTCTATCTATTGCTCGAGAGCGAAATCTTGCAATTATGTCACTATAATTTTCATTGCAAGTCCCCATGTGCCTTTCATTACGAAATAGAAAGAAATCTTGCTTCCCTTTCGGGAGGAAGAATTACATTTCAAAATTCACTGCTTCAGTATTTTCCATCAAGCTGTAGGTGATATGAGATGGGCATGTAACGGGTATAAACAATATAGGAATAGATAGATGCGGTTCGTAATATAAGTACATCAATCTAAATGGGAATACTTTCTTTTGCTGGTACACTATTTTAGAAAGAAGCATCATTTCTCGACGTAAATAATAATATGCTGGTTATGTTGGGCGAAACAGAGACGGAGAAGGAAAAGGGGATGTACTCACACGCGACAGGATATGTCCACAGTTCTTGAGTTGACTTCCACGATACAATAGGCAGCATGGGTTGGAGAGTAGGGACGATGGACGTAGAATTTTTTTTTACATTCCTTCAGTATGGTACAGTAAGGTTCATTTTCCCTTACACACGCACATAGGGAAATGAACTCAACGGAAATTGTTGTGATGGACCGCATATCAATATGTGGCTGGAAGGTGTGACCAGTCTTAAGGGAAATAATGGATAGGAAGAGCATTGTCATATTCGCCGTTTTGGCAGAACAGGTACGATATGTATGGGATATATGGATTGTTTTAACTTAATCAGTAACCAGTTTATTGTATATTTACAGGCGTAGGTGAGGTAGGACCTACCTTTAGAATCGCATTTCTTAAGCACCGGGCACAACCTGAGATGATCAACTTCAGTCGTGGCTTATTTAATTTCATTTGTGAGTTTACAATACATTTGACGCCCAGTATTTTCCTTCTATGTTTATATGGTCCGAAATTTTTGGTGGCCCGACATGAGATTACTATGTTTATTAAAAGTTGTACTGTATTCTCTTATGGAGTGTATTTTTTATGGTTAATGGGGAAAATTTAATTTATTTGTATTTCAATGTATTGAGATGGTGAACAGAAATTGATCCATGAATTTCTTGTGAAGGTATGTGCTAAAATGAACTGATGGAATCATTATCATGATACACTCTATTAACAATAGCGTCAATTGGCTAATGCTCAGAAAATGTAAAGGTGTGAATGTTACATCTATATTAAAAATGAAACTACTCTCCCTGTTTGCATTCCGAAATGACATTGCGTCGAAACTCCTACGCAGAAATCCATGATATATTCACACAAACATTCTCAGAGGAAATTGCCACGTGCCAATACTTTATTTAAAAATTATGACTTGAAAATAAGTTACATGCGAAATTACTGTCAAAAAGCGCATAGTAACTTAAAATTAGATGTTGTCGCTACCCTTCCCGCTCAGTCACTCCTAAGTGAGCTGGAATTTGGTACGGATATTTCCTAAATATTAATTTGAAATAAAATCCTATACTTATTCATCAACAGTTAACGCTTTCGAATTGACGTCCGTTAATATATTGGTGTTTACCGACCTTGCATATGTTTTGAAAGCTAAAATACAAAATAATTAGCAAATGGTTAGTCCTATCGCAAAATAAATTTCAAAATGGATACTTACAAAAATTTAAATTTTCTACAAAGAAGGTGATATGCATTTTGTTCGTAAACCAAATGATTCTCCTGGAAATTATATGTTTACAATATGCTTCCCAGAACTTCTAAAACTAAGCAACAATAACATTACGCTGACTGACTGTGGTTGGTTAGCTGAATTACGCTTTGCATGTTTTGCTGAAATTCATCTCCATTGACTACTGTTGCAATTGCACAGTCAACGACGAGTACAGTTGCTAGTAAATTTGTTATTCAATAATTGGTATGCCACCATATTGGTTTCAAACATTCGTGTTCGGTTAAATACAGTACATTCACTAATTAGTACCTTGATATTATATATACAACGTTTCTTCTTTTAACATCCTTGTTTATTACCTTCTTTCATATTCCAATAATATATTTTGCGGAAATAAGTTGATAGCCATGAATTTCAGTGTATCGTATCAAATCAAAGCCTATCATGGATATTAAAACCGATACCAGCTATTAGATTGATAGGGCACTGAAGTGAAGTTAAGTAAAATGAAGTGAAGTGAAGTGAATCGCTAGTAATTGCTTACCTTTTTACTGCTAGGTAGAATTTTAATGCAGTTATTTGATTATATCGTTTGGGTAGGTTTTATTTCTGTTAGCACGTAGTAGAAAAATTAGTCTATGTATTTAACTATTAAGTGTTAACCACATATCTATCGTTCAGTTAACCTGGTGTAATTCGGATACACCAAAGTGAATAATAATTATGTTATTATACACTAACTGCGTGCATTATTGTTGTATAATCCTTGTGTAATTATTTAGGTATTGCGATATTTTAACATTTAATCGTAGTTTTCAATTCTGGTAAAACGTAGGGTTATAGGAAGGTGCCTCCAAAGAAACTAAGTGGTCTAACAAGCGGTTAACAGAGTACAGGGAGCTGCTAGTCAAGTAAGGATCACCTAAAATTGTTACTGTTAAACTGTAGAAGAATTGTAAATGAAAATCCACAGCCTGTTTCCAGATATTCGACCGGGTCAGGAATGGAATGAATAAAGACCCCTTCTAGCGGCGGGGATAGGAATTGTGCGGGCTGCCGAAGCCTGACGCACTCTTCTGGGGCAATGATTAATGACTGACAGATGAAATGAAATGATATTGGAGAGTGTTGCTGGAATGAAATATGACACGGAAAACCGGAGTACCCGGAGGAAACCTGTCCCGCCTCCACTTTGTCCAGCACAAATCTCACATGGAGTGACCGGGATTTGAACCACGGAATTCAGCGGTGAGAGGCTGGTGCTCTGCCGCCTGAGCCACGGAGGCTCACTAGAAGAATTGTAAGGCAAGGAATTAAGTGATTTAATAAATATATTTTACCAGGTATTGTAATATGTGCAGAATCATGGCTAAGAAGTCATATTATGGTTTGAAAATTTTCTCCAGGAACTGGAGTGTTCATCGTAGAGATAGGATACATTTGATGAGAGGGAAAACGTTCATTTTGGTAATTCAGAAGCTATGAAATGTTAAGGAGAACAAAACTCGAAATTCTGGGTGTAAGGCTCAACTATAAAGATAATAGGCAAACTGGTGTTTTTGGGGTATACGCGTCTGTAGGGGGGGGGGGGGGGGTAACGCAGACGCCGATGTATCACCACCTTTTCCTTTTTATTTGAGGAATAGCGATGTATATCATACATGAAAACCTACAACCTGTTTTCCAGTCTTTGACCGGGTCAGGGATGTGATGAATGAACCATATATAGGCTATTAGTACGATGGGGTCGCCACTCCCAAAGTGATATATTAATGAGTGATAAATGCTATGAAATGAGAATGGAGAGTGTTGCTGGAATGAAAGATGACAGGGAAAACCGGAGTACCCGGAGAAAAACCTGTCCTGCTTCCGCTTTGTCCAGCACAAATCTCACATGGAATGACCGGGATTTGAACCACGGTATCTAGCGGTAAAAGGCCGACGCGCTGCCGTTTGAGCCACGGAGGCTCCTATATCATACATCACCCACCTTAATTGCTTGGCATTACAGTCACAGTAATGCAACATGTGAATCACTTATTGGTCGTAATTCTGAGGTTCACTTGCAGATGCGATTAGCGCCTCTTCTTCCATAAATGCGTTTAGAGGCCAATAACTGAGGTCTGTATGCTGTCGCATTTTGTTATCAGTGTGCGATTGCTGTGCAACAAAAACAATTGGGCGTGCCTTCCGCAGTGTGCAGAAATAAATGAACAGGGGAATGCGTATGTGAAGATCTTCCAAATGTCAGAAGTATTGAGTCGGCAGTATGTAAATATAGTTGAATATACGGTAAATGCCTAGGTAGAGGAGGTGACTAATACTGGCAAAGTACTGAATCTTACCTATAATAATGCCATTTACTAAAAGATCCAAAAAACTGAAAGATAAAAGAGCAGCTGGAATTGATAAGATATCTGGGGATACAGTAAGAATCATGCGTTGAGATATAGTACCATATCTGAAGTATTTAGTAAATTACTGTTTGCTTGAAGGAGCCATGCCAAATGAAGGGAGAATTGTTATAGTGGCCCAAGTATAAAAAGAAAATTGTGATAAACACAAAGCGCATAATTACAGGCTGGCCAGCTTTACAGGTTATTGCATATAAATTCCGGAAAAGCAACCTTTGTGATTATACTATACAGGTTTTTTAAATAAGCAACTGGTTTGATGGAAGGCAGTTCGGGTTTAGGAAAGGCCATTCCAGTGAGGCTCAACATGCAGGATTCCAGCATGACATACATAGCGGATATATTAGATTAATGGGCTAAATGGATTGTATCGCTGTTAGCCTATCCAAGCCTACAACACGAACATGAGGGGTACTGGACTTGGGAATATTGTGACTAAATGGGTGAACAGAGATCCTGTGACGATTAAGACGGGGATTACACAAGGCAGTGTTGTTCAATATTTATGTTTCCTTAAGTATATAACTGATATGATTAACGAACTGGAATGGCAGATAAGGCTCTTTGCGGATAATGATATAGAGTATAGTGTAGAACGGAAATTACAGGATTGTGAACAATTCCAAGTATACTTCGACAATATTGTGAAATGAACGGCAGCATATACTGTAGTATACTGATAAATGGGGTGAAATGAAAGGTTGTAAGTTTCATCAAGAGGAAATATCCTCTCAGTTTTAATTACTGTGTTGATGAAGCTCATGCGAACTGGTATAATTACCTGTGTGTTTGTATAATTTTAATAGGAGTTATGACCTTAACCAGATTTTTAATTCAAGATTACAGCTCTTCATAATCTTACGAGGGCATTTAAGAGTTATATTAAAGACGTAAAAGTCAGGTCGTATAAGTGACCTGCACGACCAAAGTTAAGGTATCGTTTCAGTGTATGGGACACCCGCCAGCATTAATTGATACGAGAACTGGAAATGATCCAGAGGAAAGCAACGTGATTTGTTCTGGGAGACTTCAGAGAAGCGAGTTGTGTTATGAAAATGTTACAATCTTTGGGCTGCTAAGATATGGGAGTAAGGAGATGAGACGTGTTCTGGGCTCTCACTGAGGAGATGGCGTGGAATGACACTATTAGATGAGTAAGCTTGATTGTAGTTTTAGAAGTAGGAAATATCACAATATTATGAACATAATGTTGGAACTCAAGGGATAAGTATTCGTTCAGAGGAAAAGGAATTACTCTAGCGTTTGTAATAACTTAGCAAGGGAGATGGTCAACAAAATACCAATTTTGAACTTATTTCAGAAAAGACTAGATAAACAACTATAAGTATAATTATAAGGGCGGGCGGCATCTACCATGTATAAGAAACTGCGTGATAAGAGGGAGATAGTGTTGTGTGTGGTGTGTGACTTTCAAGGATGTTGGGGGCAGCACAAACATCCAGTCCCTGAGGAAAAAGAATTAGCCATTTAAGGTTAAAATATCCGACCCAGCTGGGAATCGAACTCGGGGCCCTCTGAACCGAAGAGCACTACTCTTAACTTTCAGCCAACGAACCGGACTGATAAACAGCTGATAGGGTATCTGGCACCTGGGTGACAGGCCTAAATTCAGATCAGTGGTAAATGAAATGAAAGCTGTAAAATATGCCTGATAAACTGTTTAGATGTCCTGTCAGTACTGTAGTGAATGTTTGCAAGATATTGGGACTATGATTCTGAAGGAAAAAGCAACAGCGACTTAGTAAGATACTATCCCAGCATTCGACGAGAATTAAGTGGAAGATTACTTCTAGAAGAGTCAAGATTGGGATATTAATTATCCTTTCTTCTCAACTGTGTTAACTTGGGCTGAGTAATACAGAAGAAATCGTCTCTGAAATTAGCCTAACCATATTTTGGTAAAGCCAGGAAAAGAACTAGGGTCGACTGACAGGGAAACTTCCACTACACTATAGCTAGGGGTGCAACGATGACGAGCCGGCTTATCTTCAATTATTTCGGAAGAGATAGCGCTCTATGAAGCATAAAACGTGCCATTTATTTGAACAGTGTTTGTGTAGCAAAAAAGCATCATTTCTCATAGTTAGCGTTGTTAAATTTTATTTCAACTTACGCCACGTGCCGTCTTTAAATTAGGACCTTCAGCTTTTCGCTCCACGCCATGTGCCGTATATCTCGTGTGAACCTCGTCTCAGTTGAGATTTGCTCATCAGTGCCTCCTGATGCAGCATCTTCTCCTTCGCTTCCCTCGCTAAGTTATAGACCCTAGTATGTCTCTTCTTCTTCTCCTCTTTTTACGTCGTCTCGTCGTAGTTGTACTCCAGACGCTTTCCTTCTTTTCGCAGAGAGTAAAGGAGGCAGATTTACAAGCTGTAATGACCTACTCGTAAGAATCTTTATTAGCTGTGGTAGCTCTTGTTGTTCGCACTGCTCTCTTAAACTCTGCCATCTGCACCGTGTCAATACTGAATTGCATCATATCTATGACCTTTACGATGTAAATTATAAACACAGTTGTCATACATCAAGCTCAATAATTCAATGATCATATTCCAGTACTTGTAACCTTGCACCGAAAATGTATGTCCAATTACGCAATTTCGCCCGTTGGTACTCGTCCAAACATGGGATAACTCTTAAGTTTCCACTTGAGTTGAACTACCTGATTTTCCAAAGATTATAATTGATCATTATCAAGAGGAGGTGGGGTTGCTCCTCAGTTAATATCAACGAGCTGGACTGCCTACTGTGAAGAGGCCAGAGACTTGAAAATAGGATATAATAACATGCCAACCCTCTATATAGCCAACATCGGTCTTCCTGCAAAGAGCTGGTGAGTCACTTGGGAGTTCCCAGCCTGAGGGCATGGCCGGCCTCTACATGTATTTTTTCCCTTTGTCTGGTTTTGCCCAGCCCCTTTTGAAATGAGACATATTAACGTTCCGTCTCCAGCCGAGTCCTGAATATTCTAGTAACCCATCATCAAAATATAAATACAAGGCCACCGTGAACGAGGTGTGAGTGTTGGTGGGTCTAGTGTGTGGTGGGTGTTCTAGCTGTCAGTGTTAGAGTTCAGTAGTCGGACTGGGGTGACAGTAGTGTTGGCTGCCGCCAGCGTCCCGTCGGTGACAATAGTATCTACCGGGCGAGTTGGCCGTGCGCGTAGAGGCGCGCGGCTGTGAACTTGCATCCGGGAGATAGTAGGTTCGAATCCCAATATCGGCAGCCCTGAAGATGGTTTTCCGTGGTTTCCTATTTTCACACCAGGCAAATGCTGGGGCTGTACCTTAATTAAGGCCACGGCCGCTTCCTTCCAACTCCTAGGCCTTTCCTATCCCATCGTCGCCATAAGACCTATCTGTGTCGGTGCGACGTAAAGCCCCTAGCAAAAAAAAAAATAGTATCTGAGCGGTATACTGTTTTGGAGTTCTGACTGGAGATCTGTACGTGTACCGACGTGAACTGAGCGATTGGAGCTTGAAGGCAGAAGTGCTGTTGTAGCCTGTGTCCCACCAGAGTGAGTTTATCGTCAGGTACTGAGCAGAGTACTGCCTTGTATTACTGTTTGTATACAACCACGGGTTGATTACCACCGTGCAGTCTGCATGTGGTGCAGCTGTCGTGAGTGTAATCTCAATAGTGTTAGTGGTCGTTGTTGTGAGGAGTATTGTCCTACTGGTTAGCACTGTACAGCTGTTGCTGTTCAGTTGTCAGTGTTAAGTAATTTTCTGTGCTTGACTGTGAAAATTACTGGGCCTTCCCTGGAGCCGAAACAGTTAATAGTCATCGTGTGTTGAGAGGATCAGCAAACACGTTTCGTATCCATTCACTTGTAGTTAGCAAGTGTGCGTGGTGACTGAACTTGCGAGCAAAAGCGGAAGTAAGGCGAGTCTGTCAATAATAATCATAGCACTTTCAGATAATACCAACGAGCCGGACGGCCTGCTCTGAAAATTACAAAAATTTGTAGACAGCAATGTGTGAGTGTGGTCATACATAGGTAAATAGAAGTGTGTATATATACGTACATGTGTGTGTGTGTGTGAGTGAGAGTGCGTGTGTTTTCATTGGGTCATCCTGAAATGAATTAGAGAGATCAAGCAAACAGTGTTTTTTTTTCATAACAATATTTTTAAGAGGATTGGGCGTAGTCAGAAGCGCTAGATGGACATTGTGATGGACAAGCACGTTCATGAAGTACCGTGTTTTGGTACATTTATACGTGTACAAACGATGGAGAGTAAATGTTAGGAATGTAATGTGGTTAGAATATAATTTAGGATGTAACTATTCATTTTCAGGATAAATACATCTTAATATCCAATATTTAATTTAATTTGGCGTAACCTCATAACATTTGTCACGTCGTTAACTTTACTTCGTATTTTCACTTCTTCTGGTAGCTGATTCCCGGGATACCTCGTCATTCTAAGTTACCAAACATTACCATATTAGAGTGCGGATGATTTAACACACGAATTGGGCAGTCGGTCCATTAGTTGATTTAATTACATATTCAACGTCTTGAGAATTTTGAGAAGCTGTTTTTCTGAAGGATTATGGCATCTTCCTCCATATTCCTAGTCTCAGTCAGTGAAAAGGGCACACAGAAGGAAAATACTGCTAAGGCACCTGTTACTGGGTGGGTTTCTAAGCTTCGCGAACCCGTAAATTTACAGTGTTGGTTCTTTGATTACAAAGTCCCAAGAAAAGAAATGAAACACCAACAGCGCCACTTTTAATTTCGTCAGTTTTGACGTTGTTTGGTTTATTATAGTTATTTCATGGATAGGATTGTACCCGGAAAAAGTTTTACGGAACTAAAATGAAGATACTGCACCACTATCAACCAGGATTGGTCCAAGCAAACTGAAATGGAAACCGAAACGTGAACGAGAGCTCTTGACGACATGAATTTTGAGTAAATGCAACACTGAAGCTGGAGATCTAATGAATGTATTCAGGTTTCGTACTTAGTGATGTTGCCTTCAAGCACAAATTGCGATGAAATTTTGTATGACGTGAGTACTGTTTGGGGTCATTCAAATTATTTTGAAGAATTACTGTTCTGCAGCCAACTGCGAGCGATTCCTGAGCGAGTTTCAAGTGTCTGGTCTGAATTACAACTGATCAAGTATTTCATATAAACACATTTTGAGTGTTCGAAGAATAGTTGGGATACCGAATAATTTATCAGTCTCCATGACATTATATCTTCCATTCTGGATTTTTTTACGATTTAAATCGTGCTAATCCACTGAATCACTGAAATGAACTTAAATTAATATTTTACAGAGAAATTATGAATCCTCATTATTTCAACCGCAAGTACACTGACTGACAGAGCAAATGCAACACCAAGAAGGAGTGGTCAGAACTTTATGCCAATTGCAGGGTAGACTGACGTCACTGAGGTATGCTCATGATGTGAAATGCGCCGCTGTGCTGCGCACGTAGCGAACGATAAATGGGACACGGCGTTGGCGAATGGCCCACTTCGTACCGTGATTTCTCAGCCGACAGTCATTGTAGAACGTGTTGTCGTGTGCCACAGGACACGTGTATAGCTAAGAATGCCAGGCCGCCGTCAACGGAGGCATTTCCAGCAGACAGACGACTTTACGAGGGGTATGGTGATCGGGCTGAGAAGGGCAGGTTGGTCGCTTCGTCAAATCGCAGCCGATACCCATAGGGATGTGTCCACGGTGCAGCGCCTGTGGCGAAGATGGTTGGCGCAGGGACATGTGGCACGTGCGAGGGGTCCAGGCGCAGCCCGAGTGACGTCAGCACGCGAGGATCGGCGCATCCGCCGCCAAGCGGTGGCAGCCCCGCACGCCACGTCAACCGCCATTCTTCAGCATGTGCAAGACACCCTGGCTGTTCCAATATCGACCAGAACAATTTCCCGTCGATTGGTTGAAGGAGGCCTGCACTCCCGGCGTCCGCTCAGAAGACTACCATTGACTCCACAGCATAGACGTGCACGCCTGGCATGGTGCCGGGCTAGAGCGACTTGGATGAGGGAATGGAACGTCGTGTTCTCCGATGAGTCACGCTTCTGTTCTGTCAGTGATAGTCACCGCAGACGAGTGTGGCGTCGACGTGGAGAAAGGTCAAATCCGGCAGTAACTGTGGAGCGCCCTACCGCTAGACAACGCGGCATCATGGTTTGGGGCGCTATTGCGTATGATTCCACGTCACCTCTAGTGCGTATTCAAGGCACGTTAAATGCCCACCGCTACGTGCAGCATGTGCTGCGGCCGGTGGCACTCCCGTACCTTCAGGCGCTGCCCAATGCTCTGTTTCAGCAGGATAATGCCCGCCCACACACTGCTCGCATCTCCCAACAGGCTCTACGAGGTGTACAGATGCTTCCGTGGCCAGCGTACTCTCCGGATCTGTCACCAATCGAACACGTGTGGGATCTCATTGGACGCCGTTTGCAAACTCTGCCCCAGCCTCGTACGGACGACCAACTGTGGCAAATGGTTGACAGAGAATGGAGAACTATCCCTCAGGACACCATCCGCACTCGTATTGACTCTGTACCTCGAGGTGTTTCTGCGTGCATCGCCGCTCGCTGTGGTCCTACATCCTACTGAGTCGATGCCGTGCGCATTGTGTAACCTGCATATCGGTTTGAAATAAACATCAATTATTCGTCCGTGCCGTCTCTGTTTTTTCCCCAACTTTCATCCCTTTCGAACCACTCCTTCTTGGTGTTGCATTTGCTCTGTCAGTCAGTGTATAACATGTTCGCTTTTGGAAGTCACTTCAGACGGACCAGAGGTTCGACCAAATTTTATGAGCTGATATCTGTATTTTCAGTCATTCTACCTTGCCTTCTTGAAACGATGATGATGCCACCATATCTGACGTAGAACAGAACAAGTAACTTATGGTTAACCGAAACGTATGAAGTACTTTATAACTTTGAATGGTCCAATTAAGATGGCTTTTGAAAAAACTACTGGCAACGTACTTCGTCCTCAAATGTTTTCAGGTTAACTACTAGAGTATTTTTGTCATATCTCATCCGTGTCAAAGTTCGACAAATTATGAGAACCCACGCTCGACTAGGGATGTGAACATTGTAATTAGATGTTACTTGTGAAACTGCACCACTACTATTTACATGCTGTTTACTTATTCAATCGGCGCAAATTGTCTACCTTCATATTAGGACAAGAGATCACCTTACTGATGATTCATCCATTTACTGTAACTTCAAAATTTTTAGTCTGCCGAAAACACTAATCATCACACATATAACACTATAACATTCCTGCAAAATGGTTTTTTTCTTGCAGGTACTTTTTGCAGATTTTTTCAGGTATATTGTGTTATGCAGGCCCCGCGGTGCCTGTCACTTACAAAGCCGTGCCGACCACACGACACCTCGTAACCTGCAGCCTTTCTGGCTGTGCAACGGTCACTTAAGAGGTCATGGCCTGTTGTGCCGTGGGGTTTGGTTTGCATTTTTTGTTTTATATTATTGCGTTAAATGTGTGATAATTAGTGCTTTTGACAGACTGAAAGAGCTTGAAAGTTACATTATCTCAGTCAACACTGGAAAATAACGTCCTTATTTACAAATCATCCATTTACGGAAAGTAATACTCGTGAAATTATTAGGTACGAAATTATAGTCAATAGGAAATGAGTCATTCGGGTATCTACAACCAAACTCCGAATAAATTATTATATCCTATTGCTCGCCTGCCACGCTCGGTACAGGTAGAATACAAAGTGGGAAAATGAACGCGCTACGCTGGAGAGTCATCTGAGTGTTTGTATTAAGTGCACATGTCAAACGATGGATATATCTAATATTTTTAATATTCATTGCATCCTAGATAAATTAAAAACAATTGAGCATGAGCAATTAATTTAGCACATCATATTCAAAAAATTATTTCACAGCACAAATATAGTTATTTGTCTAACTGTTCCGATGCTTGTTACTGGAATTCAGTAACGAAGTTTCGCGTAAGCTGCCTGAACTGGGGCCATGGAGGAAAATCGATGAAGATCATGGAGCTAGTTTCAACAACGTAGGAACGTTGTGGAGGCGCTTAGTTCACTCACAGAAGCTTGCAGGCTGAGTACTGAAAGACGTAAGAGCCCAGAATGTATGTACGTGTGTTATTATTATTATTATTATTATTATTATTATTATTTTTGCTAGGGGCTTTACGTCGCACGACACAGATAGGTCTTATGGCGACGATGGGATAGGAAAGGCCTAGGAGTTGGAAGGAAGCGGCCGTGGCCTTATTTAAGGTACAGCCCCAGCATTTGCCTGGTGTGAAAAAGGGAAACCACGGAAAACCATCTTCAGGGCTGCCGATAGTGGGATTCGAACCTACTATCTCCCGGATGCAAGCTCACAGCCGCGCGCCTCTACGCGCACGGCCAACTCGCCCGGTGTTATTATTATTATTATTATTATTATTATTATTATTATTATTATTATTATTATTATTATTATTATTATTATTAAGAATGGGGTCACATGGTAATAACTAATTCATGGATATGGATTAGTCCGGTGAGTCATAACCCTCAAATATTTATATTGTCGAAGTACAGCTAATCAAGTCAAAACATCCACGGATAAAACCAAATATTACAGAGACTTAGAGCAGTATAATGTATGCACTACATGAGACCAAAGTTGTATAACGTTTATTCGCTGATATTCACATGAAGAAAAATGTACTTTCCTCCTCTTACAGATTACTTCACAATATCAAAATAAATAATCATAACACTAATACTAATAAAATGATAACTAAACACCTCGTTAATGGCTTGTTGTTTTACAGAAATGCTACAATTGTAATTCTGAATGGAATTATTAACTTGCCACTAAATCTATTGTCCAATATTTTGTGGAAAATATAGTTTACAACATTGAATAGAGAAGAAACATCAAACCACTCTACCTACGCAAAGTATACAAAGAAAGAGTACTCGAAGGATAGTGAACGATTAACATGTGTGACGGCACTTCAAAACTGAGAAGCGCAGCGTACCTTCTTATAATTACTGTACGAAGGAGTCAGTTTGTAATGAAAATAATAACTCTATATACACAGAGTTGTTATTGTCAATCATGACATTGAAAATAATAACAATAAGAAATGTATACATATAGTGTTCTTTTAACGTCTATAGATTTAAGAGACGCCACAGTACCAAACTTTTGCTGTAGAAAGTTTATTCTTTAAGGTAGCAGTAAACTACACTGGAAGTCGAAATAAGTCAGTGGAATGAAATTGATTCCTTCATAGTCAGAGTTTCCAAGGACAAATGACTGCCCATGGATCCATAACCAGTGTGTTGCTCAAGTATTTAAGGATTCCTAGAGGATATAAAATATTCTGCAACGCATCAGTAGTGTACAGTACATCCGTGTATGTATAAACACAGCAAGGCCACAGTGTGCTTTGACTACCAGATGATTATGGAAGTGTAAAACGGATATCTTTGAGAAGACTTTCAACGAGATATGCAGATACTTAATTTGAAGAACCTCAATCACACGGATTGTGTTACGGAAAAATATATTTTACTAGAGTACTCTGGGTACTAGTAAGAGGTGTGCTTTTATAACAGATTAGGACGGGCAAGCATGGCAGCCATAATAAACGCTGCTAGTGATGGATTTAACACCGGATCAGTGTTCTGTATGAACAGTGCCCCTTTAGTACAGCCACAGCACTTTAACTTTGGAATACTCATATTGAACGTAAACTTCAAAGCAATAAATTCGTTCAGATTTATACAGATTTCACAAAATGACATTTCGTAGAAACCGTGGTAATGAACATCGTAATTTTATGAATGATTTCCCCCTAAAAATAAATACGAATGCTTATAAATAATAGATAATATCCATTTTCTTGTGTAAAGATAGATTGAGGGGAGAACATGTTTAATAAATGAAATTATATCCATAATTCATCATTAAAATCAATATTTCAATGCACATTCATAACAAGATATTTTATATTTCATAATGTTTCTCCAACCATGAAGTTAAAATTGAACAATTGGTCTTAAGTAATCGGAAATGAAACGTACTTTTATTTTATTCAGAGTCAGGTAACAGTGAAAGTAAGTAAACCTAAATTATTAAATAGACTTGATTTTACTATACTATTTCGATTGCTTGTGTGGCTTGCTTGTTGTGTGGGTTACAGGAGATCTGTGTGACAATCAGCCTCGGGTGTGGTGGTTGCCATTCATGGTTCAGTTTGCCATTGCTGTATTAGGGATTCGTTTCACTACGAGAATGGTTGGCTATATATCGATATAGACAATTAATGCCTACTTGGGATTTTCAGGCGGTCAAAACGCAAGTTCAAATATAATTTGGTCAAATCAAACAATACTAACTTTAGAAAGGAGCTGATAATAAAATGAAATGAAAGATACAAAGTTACTGCTTCCAGACACACCTTGAAGATAACCGTACGCCCATGTACTACAAGTCAACTCACGAATGGTTCTTTTCTGTATCATAACGTGTAATATTAAGATATGTGGTTTTCGTTGTTTCTCATATAAAGGCATTTGCATCACGTACTTGGTCGTGTGAAACTGTTAACCTCTAAGGATTTGGTGTCTTTTCAGACATGTGAATCTTAACTGAGATTATGATTGGGAAGGATGTGAGCTTGGGTTTTTATGTTACGTACCATCACGATATTCACCTATATTTGGCCAAAGACTTTACGAAGAATTTCTACGAGTTGGTTAAATTGGAATTGCAATCCAGTCACCTTTTCAGTCGTGTGTTCCCCATTGGCTCAGCCTTCACAGTTTAAGAAGTACCAACTAGTCTTCTTGGTGGTAGAGCCGAGATTCGAACACTCAACTAACTGCGGTGGAAGCTACAATGCTAACTTCACGATCAAAGTAGCATACCAAACTAGTTATATGCTACTATGATACCGTGATATATAAAGGGATTCATATCGCTCTAACTGTAGAGTTAGGTTCCCTTTTACACTGGCTTGTGTTCTATTCTTATATGAGTGCCATTTTACACAGACTTAAAATATTGGCCACGGTGAATTGGATGGGTGACTGACAAATAATGCTCTCCAATCGTTCGGATCTTATGTCTGTGGAACAGGGAATAGCCTGAAATGTGAAACAAAATCCTTCCTTCCTCTTGTTCTTGCCCCCCTTCTTCTCTACCCAACAACACCACCACCACTATTATTATTATTATTATTATTATTATTATTATTATTATTATTATTATTATTATTTGAGACCATCCTTCATTCTCATCCTGTATTCTTCTACATTACCATTCTGTTTTAATGTCATCTTCTCGGACATGTATCGAGTGAAAGAGACTTTACGCCTTTCATATGGAAGTCAGTTCTTTCTTCATTGTCTTTCTAAGTGTATTAAGTTACTCTCAATGTATGTAGGTGAGGTGTTGTACGAATAATATGACTCAATTTTATGACAATTCAATGAAGTAAGCGAACGATAGACTCTTTGGTAAGAAGTCTGTGACGATATCACTTGCCTACCACGTTCCATTTCAAATCAGGGAATTCAGCTAAAGAAATCGGTTAGTTCTCCATATGTGGGCACATTCTTGCGTTATGCACTAGAAACAGAAAATTATTCCGTAACAGCAAGCATGTCCATTTCAGTCGTTAGTGAGAAAATGCAAGATATACTTCAGTGTCGACATTCTTTACAAGCTGAAGGTAACACTAGCAAATGCTGAGAGTGACATCACTCTGGCAAATGAAATCACACTCGAACGCTTGAGCTACATTGAAACAGTCGTCCGTAGCAACTGATCGTGTCAAAACAAGAATTTTACCGGGCAAGTTGGCCGTGCGCGTAGAGGCGCGCGGCTGTGAGCTTGCATCCGGGAGATAGTAGGTTCGAATCCCACTATCGGCAGCCCTGAAGATGGTTTTCCGTGGTTTCCCATTTTCACACCAGGCAAATGCTGGGGCTGTACCTTAATTAAGGCCACGGCCACTTCCTTCCAACTCCTAGGCCTTTCCTATCTCATCGTCGCCATAAGACCTATCTGTCTATCTGTGTCGGTGCGACGTAAAGCCCCTAGCAAAAAAAAAACAAGAATTAGAACTTAGAATAACTAGGGGACGTCACTGTGTTAACTTCTGTAGCACAAAACATTTATACGCTACCAATAGTGCGATATAATCTACCAGGAAACGTTCTCCTAATTCTGTTGTTATTTACCACTGTCATGTTCAAGGAGAAAATCGTGTTCACATGCAAACTGTTCAACCATGCCAGAGATCATAGAGGGGAAACGTTGAGAGATAATCACCGTATACTCAATGAGCCATCGCGACGAAAATCCCAGCCTTCGAATGGTTCAATTAGTGCGAGATTAATTAAAGCCGTCCGATCATCACCAGACTGAATTTAAACGGGAAATACTCAGTCGGTAATATTTTCGTTAGCTGAGCTGGGGTTAATCACAGCTTCCACATAGAATTCAAATCCTAATGTACTTGTGATCCTATTAAGGGAAACACGTACTTCTGTAATATCCCTTCTATCACCTATTTGTGATTTTTAGTTCTTGAAAGTTATTAAGTCTCGAATCGTCATCAGTTAGTATGTTGTTTGAATTATTGTTTGATGAAGTGAATGGTTACTGTTTAACTCGTAAAATACGTGAGTTTGTTGCCGAAACTAGTGTGAGTTGCTGTATTCATTTAAAAAATGGAAAAGGTGCAATACTACATAATTATGTACACAACAGAAAGTCATTCACCTTCGAGCTGTCTGTCGAACTGCACTGATTGGGGCTGGATCCAGATGGGGGCAAAGAAAGAGACCCATTTGTAAGGAAAAGATAAAATAACTTACCAACAAACACAGAAGGATATATATTTCACTGTTACATTGCACCAAGACGTATGTTCTAATGCAGATCGTTCACTTATCCCTCGCATTGCATTCTACGTCTTTTTCATGAGTAAGTTACGGCGTATTTGCGATGAGTATGAAAGATTGACGTGAAGGTTACCCAATAGGTTTTGCTATGCCATAAAAATACCGATGGCTTCAATAAAGTCATTGTACAGGGTTTTATTTTCCAGATCTTCTGAAGACCTAAATATGAATATAGCACACCTGCGCAGAGTTAGTTGATGGTTGTTAAATATTACAGTCGTTGTGCATTGTCATGGCAAGTCCACTAGAAGTACAGTATGGCCGTAGATGACGAAACAACGTAAAGTGCCTTGTTTGGTTTATAAGCAATAAAATAAACAATTTAATATATCAACTGTAACATTCTTTACATTTCGGTCAATAAGTCTCTGAGAAAGATAAAAACGCCACCAAAATCTCGCATTAGCTTCCAGCACAGTGATTCTCATACTATCGTTTCTATGTCATTGTCATCTGAAAAATGCATTTATAACGTCAGTACACCATTGCTCGCATGTGGGAACTTACAGCGTTAGCTCTGCTACATTTGTATTCGATTTTTCTCACCATGCCACCAACGAAAATACCAAACAAAGTGTCCAAACAGCAGTACAAAGTTGCACTCTTACATAAAAACGAACTATAGGAACATATGATATTCGTTTCAGTTGCGTTCTGTGGTGACTCCACCATTAAAGGCTGTTAGTTATGAACTGCTCACAATTCTGAAGACATGCTTACATCCATTGTTTTCAATGTCTGAAGGGGAAATCAGTTTGGAACTTCTGCTAATTCTATCCATGTAGGAACAACACGTAACTGTTGAGGAACAGGAGCATGATGGATAGAAAATGTCCTGAATATGAAAACAGATGCATTAGTGAACGGGAACTGTTAATACTTCAGCTCCACATCACGATGCTAGTCAGTGCATTGCTACGCTCCGTAAGTGACCTAGTCTATACCTTAATGGGCGCAGTAAATCACACGTCATTTTATTACAGGAATGGTACCTTGATACTGACTGAGACTAAAGTTTAGGCAGTTTTTACAGTATTTTCATCCACCCAGGAACATTTCGGAATAGTATTTCACAGCCTTGAACATGTAGCCTAGTCTTCATCTTAAATAGACCGGGCGAGTTGGCCGTGCGCGTAGAGGAGCGCGGCTGTGAGCTTGCATCCGGGAGATAGTAGGTTCGAATCCCACTATCGGCAGCCCTGAAGATGGTTTTCCGTGGTTTCCCATTTTCACACCAGGCAAATGCTGGGGCTGTACCTTAATTAAGGCCACGGCCGCTTCCTTCCAACTCCTAGGCCTTTCCCATCCCATCGTCGCCAAAAGACCTATCTGTGTCGGTGCGACGTAAAGCCCCTAGCAAAAAATAGCATCTTAAATAGTTTGTTATACTACTGCATTTTCTCCAGTAACAGATTATCAAATTATGCACAATATTATACACAAGGCTTATGGCCAAAGATGTTCCCAGGTCTAATTACTGTCTTTTGTTCGTACATGGTACATTCCTACATGTATGCGACCTCCACTGTCTCCAATAGAGAATTATTTCACAGGAAGAGTTGTTATCATACGATCACATTACTCTTACACAAGTCGATCGCATATTCAACTGGCATACAGGCAGAAAGTTAAATTCGTTAGAGTGTCTCAGAAACAGGCAGACCTTCGCATAAACCCGATGTTAGTAAGTTGTTACCAGTCTCTCCAAGAATCCTTGGACGAGGAGCAAAGAGTATTTCTAGCCAGGACCCTTCATTTTTCAGTCGCCCCCTGCACTACACTGACCATTCTCTCAGCTGATAGAGGTAATGGGACGGTGTTAGTCACTGGACGTACGAGAGAACACCATTCTTTTCTCGAGGAATTTCACACCAATGTTGTTTACGTAGAAAGAAGTCTTGAGTTATCCATGTTCTGTACCCGTCTACAATTGAATAATAATTTCAGGTGGTTCATTTTGCAGTCAACAGTGGTCATTCTCATAATGTTCTATCATAATATTCTTCAGAACAGGACAATTACTGGCCAATACTAAAACAACAACGTGCAGTTTTCCTAGTTTGACACCTTCGAACACAAATCTTCATTAACGTGATGTTTTATCACCAGCTCTTTGGCTGACTGTTAAGCGTACTGTACTTCGGTTCAGAGGGCCCCGGTTTCGATTCCCGCCAGCGGAGTTTAACTGCCTATGACTAATTCCCGTGTCAGGAGGAGTGGGTATTTGTCATCGTCTAAATACTCTTCATCTACACACAACACACAACACTATCAGCCACCATGGTAACACGGTAAGGTAAGGGTTATTCTGCCCGAAGGCAGGTCCGAACCTCCGCAGACGTGTTCCTGAGCCGGAGTTTACGTGCGGTAGGGTGGCCAGTTCCTTTCCGCTCCACCATTCCCTTACCCCCCCCCCCCCACCAACAGCGCGTGGCAACCCTTCCAACTCCTGACCACGCCCAATGTTGCTTAACTTCGGGGATCTCACGGGATCCGGATGGTAACATGCGTTAGTGAGTGAATATGTTCCACTTCATAAGGTAGACGTCAGGAAGGGCATACGGCCGTAAAACAGTGCCATGGGTATGCGATTAGTGACGGAAGAAGATTTATTTCTGAATGTTTGTACAATAGCTTAATTTTGTCCGGCCACTAGACCCTCCCTTATGTCTGACCGAAACATACAATATTTACTTGTGCAGAATTACAGTAAATAGACTACAAGTTATACTTCTTACAGTTACTAAACAATACAGTATTATAATAAACATGATAATAAAAGGAAGAATAAATTAAAATGAATAAAAATTAATGATGATGATGACGAGGAGGAGGAAGAGGCGGATTTCATAATTATAACATGAATATAGTATCGAAAAAATGTTAAATTAGCTTATATTTATTATCCTTAATACCAATAGTTCGTTTATGTACAGCATACAGCTTGAGAAAAGGATAGGTACAATATTGACATTACATATGAACAGAAGTCCAGGACTTCATCTGTTACCTAATAGATGTTGGTGAAAACGTTGTCTGAAACTAGCAGGTGAGGACTCTAGGGCAGAGAAACATGGTGAAGTCCACTATCGCGCTGAAGAAATAACAAACCATTTTGTGTATTCTGTGGTACGATGAGGTGGTATCGATAAGAGTGCATCAGTTTTTGATCGTGTTCCTAAACTGTGATTGGATGACAGGTGGTGAAATTGACAGTACGAGCTGGTAGGTGAGCATGAGGAGGATATTTGATGAAGAAGGCACCAAAAAGATCACGGTGCTGTTTTAATTTATGCCATCCATGTTCATCGCAGGCAGATGTAACATGTCATAATAACGTAGGTACAGCGAACAAAGGCACTTTTCGCATGTCGTAGTCTTTCATTAAGAGTAGAAGTCAGAACGCTTTGTACAGTGTCACAGTAGTTCAAATGAAGTAATACCAGATTGAAAATTAGGCGTTCCTTTTATATTCGAGAAAATATGTTGCGGAATATTCTAAGTTAAGTGTCGCAAATACTTCACTGGAAACGCTGATATCCTGCTGCCTCCCTGGAAGAAGTTCGTTTATGGTAACACCGATATATTTGACTGATTCACTGAAATCAGTTGGTGAAGTTTGTAGGCAAATGTTTGTTAAAGTGAAATTACTTATGATTTTGGAACGAAGTCGTGGGTGAGATTGTACGTTATTTAATCTATGACCACGCTTAACATCAATGATAGTTGCTTAAACGATGTTCAACCTAATTAACACTACAACTATTTGTCTTAAATAGCCTGTTTTATTGTTACAGTACTAGATTCGGTCCAAATTTGGGACCATCTTCAGCTGACTCATACATACATAAAACTTAAAACAGCACACATACAGCAAATAATACCTAAAATAATATTATTATTATTAATAATAATAATAATATCTAAAATATGTATAATATCTAGCACAGATATTAATATATAATATCTAAAAGTATTAAAGATTTAACACTTCACTAAAATAATATCGTTTCGTCATAAAGATCATTCAATATCTGACAATAAAATTTTTAACATTGTGTGTCCATATAATGTTTCTTACGATATAGTGTTCATTAAATAAAATATTCACCTCATTAAAGCGTTCACCTTTCGTGTTCAATCTAAGAAAGTGTGTTGAGTCTTTAGAATTATAATGGCCTACCAATATTCTAGAAAAATGTTTCACTTGTTGAAGCTGATTTGTCCATAATGTGTCTTTATAAAAGGTCCCTTGGTATCGAATAGGAAGATCATTAATTACGATAAGTCCACGCGTGTTAGTGAGAAATAGAAAGCAAGTTATCACTTCACGTACCAATATGAAAATGAAATGAAATTGCGTGGAATTTCACATTTTAAAGTATCCGCCTCTAGTAATGATAAAAATTCACTAACATTCAAATACTGCCCTAAAGAGCTGTGATAAGTGAAGAAGATGAGAACATCTTGATCAAGTAACGTTTGTACGTATGACTACAGTTATTATTGGGATGTGAAGCAGAAACCAAAAATACGAAAAATGAAAATTAAATAAACAAAGCTCATTGCGCTAGAGTCAGTATGGGCGTTGGCTAGCCAAGCAACACCTGCTCAGCGCAAGGACCTGCAGATTATTGGGTTACGGGTGGTCAGCTCGACGAATCTTCTTGACCGTTAATTCTTGACGGTCTTATAGACCGAGACAAATGCCTCGCCGTTACTTGTTACTTAACTCCTCAATAACCGTTCTGACATAGCCCAAGTGGACCTCGAACGAGAATCAGATCCAACAACATGCTAAGCATTATTGATGCTTTCGGATAAACTTGCATATGTCACTAACCCATTTACTGACATTTGGGTGTTCTTTGCTGCATAAATTTGGAAACAATCCTTCGGTTGCTAGTTCCGATTTGTTATTCCAATTAACGTATTTTCCAGATCATCGTCAAGCCTTTTCATGGAATAACTGTTGAACAGTTTAAAACCTATTAGTTCTGCACTGTTACCTGTAGGAAGAACACTAGTTTTTCAAGATTTCTTCATAAAAAACGACATAAGAGCTGTACGTCACATAGTTTTATAGACTCTCTGTAATAAAAATAAAGCAAACTCGTGTCCTTATCCCGAGGTGGTGCAGCTCTTTTCAGGTACACCCCCATTGGAGGTGAGCTGCATGTACCATTTCAACCACATACCAGCCCTCCTGCCGACTCTCTGTAATGACTGGATATTAGGCTGTTTTTCTTTCTTTCTACATTCTGAATTAATTCACCTTTTAGGGTTGGTTTTTCCCTGAGACTCAGTGACGGATCCCCTCTACCACCTCAAGGGCAGTGTTCTGGAGCGTGAAAATTTGGGTCGGAGATAAAACTGCACGGGTGGACCAGTACCTTACCGAGGCTGCCTCACCTGCTATGCTGAACCGGGGCCTTGTGGGGGAATGAGAAGATTGGAAGAGGGAAGGAATCGGCCGTGGCCTTAAGTTAGGTACCATCCCTCCATTTGACACTAGGAGAAATGCTAAACCACGGAAAATCACTTCGAGGATGGCTGAAATGGGAAACGAACACCTCTCCATTCAGTTGACCTCCCGAAGCTGAGTGGGCCCCGTTCCAGCCCTCGCCGGAAATCGAATACGGGCCTTCGGGGGAAGCAGTTAATAACACTAACCACTACACCTCAGACGCGGGCATTTGTTTCTTAACGTCGAAATATCTTACCTAAAAGAATTCTGTTTTCACCACTGATTTCCTAATCTTCTGCGGCGTTCGTTAAGATAGATCCCCATTCGGGGCTCATTACAGAAGACAGAATATTTATTCTAAATTTGTAATTAGTTTTGAGTTAGCCTGCTACTAGTTTCTTTAAGAAATACAGGAAATAGCTTAAACTACAGGGAATAAATTGGAGTTTTGTTTAATAAAGCATTGGTCTACGCTTTTATGAACCAAGTGGACATTTTTCGCAACGACGTCTGACGTTCGAGCAGTCTCTCACAGGCTAAAGGAGCTTACAGTATTGCAGAGATGTTGCCAGTGTAAGACTGCTTTCAGCTGTTGAAACACGCGCTGCCGATCTTCCCCCATTCCTTTCTATTGACTCCCCTGCCACCTTGGCTCTCGAAATGCATTCGAAAGAAAGGGCACACCAAACCATCAAATGGGTTTGCATTAGGGGAACTGATGCGTTAATAGGGGTGAGGTATATACGATCGATGAAGGTGGGGCGGGTTGGGAACCCTTCCTTGACTTGCATTCCCGGCCGGTCGATCAGATTGCCAGCTGATATCACAATACAACAAGTATGTCAACTTGAGAATGAATTTACCCGTAAAGATTTCTCAATATTGAATTGAAATTGGAAACGAAAGGCACCTTCCTCATTGCCCGCGATGAATAACTGAAGTGTTCTCTTCATTACCGCTGAACATATGATATAATAAACGGTTATCGATTGAAGTAATGACTTCTACACTCAATATAGGGAAATCGAATCCAGGCAGAGGTGAATGGCATTTTCGAGAGATTAAATGAGATATGGTTGTGTCAATAGAATAACTAGCAAGGTAAAGGAGCCCGTTCCAGGACAACATTCGCGAACTATAGTTTCCTTCAAGACAGGTAGCAATTCACGGCACGTTCTATATGTACATGATTATTATTATTATTATTATTATTATTATTATTATTATTATTTTGCTAGGGGCTTTACGTCGCACCGACACAGATAGGTCTTATGGCGACGATGGGATAGGAAAGGCCTAGGAGTTTAGGAGTTGGAAGGAAGCGGCCGTGGCCTTAATTAAGGTGCAGCCCCAGCATTTGCCTGGTGTGAAAATGGGAAACCACGGAAAACCATCTTCAGGGCTGCCGATAGTGGGATTCGAACCTACTATCTCCCGGATGCAAGCTCACAGCCGCGCGCCTCTACGCGCACGGCCAACTCACCCAGTATTATTATTATTATTATTATTATTATTATTATTATTATTATTATTATTATTATTATTATTATTATTATTATTATTATTGGCGCAATATTTACTCCAGTTGCTTCATGTAGGGAGCTTGTGAAATTGTAGGTCATTTTAGTGTGTGTGTGTGTGTGTGTGTGTGTGTGTGATAAAGAGAGAGAGAGAGAGAGATTATTCAACACAATTAGATTTGTAAATCAACAAGCTTCCTTACTTTCTTGATTGTTTAGCCTCAGTTCCTGGAAGTGAACGATGTGAACTAGAGAGTAAAGCACAGCAAAAGATCTGATGAAGAGGGTGCTGCATTTTACGATTGCCAAATAATTATATTATATATTGGCTTTACATCGCACAGACACAGGTAGTCCTTTTGGCGACGATGGGGTGTGAAAGGGATAGGAGTGGAAAGGAAGTGGCCATGGCCTTAATCAAGGTACAGCCCCCAGCATTTGCCTGGTGTGAAAATGGGAAAACGTGGAAAACAATCTTCAGGGTTGCCGATAGTGGGGATCGAACCCAATATCTGCCGAATGCAAGCTCGCTGCTGCGCGCCTCTAACCGCACGGCTAACTCACTTTGTAAATAACAAATAATAAGATCAAGTGAAGTTCAATATAATATTAGACATAAAATTGATTGCGTTCTTCCTTTTCCCGCCCTTAATCCCAATTTATTGGGGTTAGTACTTTATACGGATTTGGCCCAATTTTACGACTGGGCGCCCTTCATGACGCTAACCCTATTAGGAGGAATGTATTCGTTATTGCGTGATTCTGTGATTGTTAGTAGAGCAGTGTATTGTGTATATATGGAAATAAGTGTATTGATTTGAAGACAAGGTATAGAGTTCCGCACATGGTTATGAGGGTGTTTAGGGGTTGTAGTAAGGATGTAAAGGTGAGGGCATATACGTCGCTGGTAACACCCCAAACAGAGTATGGTTCTAGTGAATGGGAACCTCACCAGGATTATTTGATTCAAGAATTGGGAAAAATCCAAAGAAAAGCAGCTTGATTTGTTCTGGGTGATTTCCGACAAAAGAGTAGCGTTACAAAAATGTTGCAAAGTTTGGGCTGGAAGAATTGGGAGAAAGAAGACAATTTGCTCGTCTAAGTTGTATGTTCCGAGCTGTCAGCGGAGAGATGGCGTGGAATGTTATTAGTAGACGAATACGTTTGAGTGGCGTCTTTAAACGTACGAAAGATCTTAATATGAAGATAAAGTTGGAATTCAAGAGGACAAATTGGGGCAAATATCCATTTACAGGAAGGGGAGTTAGGGATTGGAATAATTTAATAGGGGAGATGTTCAATAAATTTCCAATTTCTTTGAAATCATTTAAGATAAGCTAGGAAAACAGCAGATATGGAATCTGACACCTGGGCGACTGCTCTAAATGCAGATCAGTATTGACTGATTTTTTATTTGAACAAACACCCAGTCCCCGAATCAGGAGAATTAACAATACGCAGTTAAAATCCTTGGCCCTGCCAAAAATCGAATCCGAGTACCTCCGAACCTAAGACAAGTACGCAGACCATTCAGCCAAGGAACCGGACAAAACAAATGTTGCATTATGAATTAAAATAATTTATTTCTATTTTTGCTGTTTGTTTAAGTCGCACCGCCACAGAGAGGTCTTATGGCGGCGATGGGATAGGAAAGGCCTAGAAATGGGAATGAAGCTGGCCTTAATTAAGGTACAGCCGGGTGTGAAAATGGGAAACCACGGGAAACTATCTACAGGCTGCCGACAGTGGGGTTTGAACCCACTATCTCCCGGATGCAAACTCATAGCTGCGCGCCCCTAACCGCACGGTAAACTCGCCCGGGAAAAATAATTTAGGTAGGCAGTTCATTATATACTTTTCTGCGGAAATTATAATTTGAGGACATACTACATGATCACTGGTAATGAAAATGCGTAATAAAAGGCTATTTCACCATAGGCTATAAAGAATTTCAGAGGACAAAGAGGTAAAGACATTTTATCCGTAACCTCCACACTAAAAGGTATAGAGTAGTTATCTCTGTGCACAGGAATTAACGTAGTATTCATTTCTGGTGTGCCAACGGCCGTAGCCGTGTTGAAACACCGGCTCCCGTGAGATCTCCGAAGTTAAGCAACGTTGGGCGTGGGCAGGAGTTGGATGGGTTGCCACGCGCTGTTGGTGGGGGGTAAGGGAATGGAGGAGCGGAAAGGAACTGGCCACCCTACCGCACGTAAACTCCGGCTCAGGAACACCTCTGCGGAGGTTCGGACCTGCCTTCGGGCAAAACAACCCTTACCTTACCATTTCTCGTGTAGACTGAAAGAAATCTCTCTTTCTAAAAGTGAAATTCCGGTTTCGATTTTTTTTCGATTTTCTGACAAGGAATCAAACCAACATACTTGCGGGAGAACTGTTCTTGAATTTACCACTTCGGCTAGGCAGCTCCAAAAGAATACATGACATCACGCTATATTCTTCCAGGAGAAAGCTTGGATAAAAGCATGTACTTTATGAAGGAATGTGAAGTACCCGTAGGTGGATTCTGAACCGTCCCTGGTTTAACCGAGATGTTAAATAGAACTACAATAAGATAGTGGAGGAATGTAGTATAATTAGAACCCGCAAGCCTCATGCTGGGTTACCTGCGCAATGAAAAAACAGTAATATTGAATAATAAATAGTCTCATGTCAGAAAACAATTTATGAAATGTTTGAGAAAACCTTAATAATTTATTAACAATTTATAAAATAGCCATAGGTGGATTAAACCGCGATGTTGAATAAAACTGTAATAAGAAAGAGGGAGAGCTTAGTGCTTGCAGAACTCGGAAATCAGTTGCAGGGGTACCTGTATAGTGGAGATCGGTGATAATGTGTAATGAATAATCTCAAGTCAGTAAACGTGTCATGCAAATGTATGATAAAAGCGAAAACATTTTATACATACATACATACATTACCATTATAGACTCATGCCTTTCGGCGTTCAGTCTGTAAGCCTCTGTGAATTTACTAAACGTCGCCACAATCCCCGATTTGCAACTAGTGCTGCGGCCTCATTTAGTTCTATACCTATTATCTTTAAATCGTTAGAAACTGAGTCTAACCATCGTCGTCTTGGTCTACCTCTACTTCTCTTACCCTCCATAACAGAGTCCATTATTCTCCTAGGTAACCTATCCTCCTCCATTCGCCTCACATGACCACACCAACGAAGCCGGATTATGCGCAGAGCTTCAACAATCGAGTTAATTCCTAAATTAGCATTTATCTTCTCATTCCGAGTACCCTTCTGCCATTGTTCCCACCTGTTTGTACCAGTAATCATTCTTGCTACTTTCATGTCTGTTACTTCTAACTTATGAATAAGATATCCTGAGTCCACCCAGCTTACGCTCCCCTAAAGCAAAGTTGGTCTGAAAACAGACCGATGTAAAGATAGCTTCGTCTCTGAGCTGACTTCCTTCTTACAGAATACTGTTGATCGCAACCGCGAGCTCACTGCATTAGCTTTACTGCACCTTGATTCAATCTCACAATATTACCATTCTGGGTGAACACACAACCTAAATACTTGAAATTATCGACCTGTTCTAGCTTTGTATCACTAATCTGACATTCAATTCTGTTGAATTTCTTACCTACTGACATCAATTTAGTCTTCGAGAGGCTAAATTTCATACCACACTCATTGCACCTATTTTGAAGTTCCAAGATATTAGACTGCAGGCTTTCGGCACAATCTGCCATTAAGACCAAGTCGTCAGCTTAGGCCATACTGCTTACTACATTTCAACCTAACTGAATCCCTCAGTGCCATTTTATACCTTTCAGCAGATGATCCATGTAAACTACGAACAGCAAAGGTGAAAGATTACAGCCTTGTCTAACCACTGTAAGTAGCCCTGAACCATGAACTCATTCTACCATCAATTCTCACTAAAGCCCAATTGTCAACATAAATGCCTTTGATTGATTTTAATAATCTACCTTTAATTCTATAGACCCCAAGTGTAGCGAACACCTTTTCTCTCGGTACCCTGTCATATGCATTCTCTAGATCATAAACACAGCTGCCTATTCCTCTCGTAGCATTTATCAATTACCTGGCGCATACTGAAAATCTGATCCTGACAGCCTCTCTGTGGTCTGAAACCACACTGGGTTTCATCCAACTTCCTCTCAACGACTGATCGCACCCTCCCTTCCAAGATGCCGGTGAATACTTTGCCTGGTATACTAATCAATGAGATACCTCGATAGTTGCTGCAATCATTCCTGTTCCCTTGCTTATAGATAGGTGCAGTTACTGATTTTGTCCAATTTGAAGGTACCTCACTAACACTCCGTGTTAATCTTACTACTCTATGAAGCCATTTCATCCCTGCCTTCCCACTATACTTCACCATTTCAGGTCTAATTTCATCTATTCCTGCTGCTTGATGGCATTGGAGTTTATTTACCATTCTTTCCACTTCCACTTGGGTCTTCGCAACACCACCAGGATGATGTCCTTTTACATTGAGAAGATGTTCAAAATATTCCCTCCACCTCTCCAGTGATTCCCTGGGATCTTTTATGAGTTCACCTGAATTACTCAAAACACTGTTCATTTCCTTTGTCCCTCCCTTCCTAAGATTCTTTATGACTGTCCAGAAAGGTTTCCCTGCTGTTGATCTAGCCTTTGCAGGTTATTATCAAAATCTTCCCGCGACTTATTTTTGGATTCAACAACTATTTGTTTCGCTCTGTTTCGTTCATCCAAATACCTGTCTGCCTAGGCCCTTGTTTGGAGCCATTTCTGATAAGCCTTCTTCTTACGTTTACAGGCTGCTCTCACTTCATCCTTCCACCAAGATGTTCGCCTTTTCCCATCTGTACACAGAGTTGTTCCTAGGTATTCCTTGTTTCCACTACAGTATCCCTGTATGCCACCCGTTCACTTTCACTATCCTGAACCTGCTTCTGTCTACTGTTCGAAACATCTCACTAATCATATCCATGTACTTCTGTCTAATTTCCTCGTCCTGGAGATTTTCTACCCTTTTTCTTTTGCAGACACATTTCACTTTCTCTACCCTAGGCCTAGAGATACTTAGTTCACTACATATGAGATAGTGGTCTGCATCATCGAAAAATCCTCGGAAAACTCGTACATTCCTAACAGATTTCCTGAATTCAAAGTCCGTTAAGATATAGTCTATTATGGATCTGGTACCCCTATAGCCTCCCATGTGTAGCGGTGAATAGCCTTATGCTTGAATAATGTATTCGTAACTGCTAACCCCATACTAGCACAGAAGTCCAGCAAACGCTTCCCATTCCCATTAGCTTCCGTATCTTCCCCACATTCACCAATCACCCTTTCGTCTTCGTCAGTTCTATTTAAAACTCTCGCATTGAAATCGGCCATTAGCACTATTCTATCCTTGCTGTTGACCCAGACCACGATGTCACTCAATGCTTCATAAAACTTGTCAACTTCATCCTAATCTGCACCCTCACATGGTGAATACACATAGACAATTCTAGTCCTAATTCCTCCAACTGACAAATCTACCCACATCATTCGCTCATTTACGTGCCTAACAGAAACTGTGTTGTGTGCAATGGTATTCCTGATAAAGAGCCCTACCCCAGACTCTGCCCTTCCCTTTCTAACACCCGTCAACTACACTTTATAATCTCCTATTTCTTCCTCGTTATCTCCCCTTACCCGAATATCACTTACTCCTAGCACATCCAGATGCATCCTCTTTGCTGACTCAGCTAGTTCTGCTTTCTTTCTTCCATAAGCCCCATTAATATTGATAGCTCCCTATCGAATTCCATTTCGTTCGCCAAGTTGTTTCCAAGGAGTCCCTCGCCTGTCAAATGGGAGTGGGACTCCGTTACTTCCATAGGTCCGAGGCTGGCTCAAAATGTTCTGAGCTCGGTAAATTCATGAAGCAGGATGCTACCCTACTTGCACATAGTCCAAATGAGGATCTTTCATCTAACGGGTTATGGACCATCGGTGAATTGTATAGTCCTAGCCGCCTGTGCACAAGGAGGGCCATGACTCAGAGAATGTCCGAGTTGCCCACTCCCATTCCATAGCAACTGGTATCCCGACTCTCAGGACCACTTACTAGGCCACTCAGCCGTTGCCCATGGTTCACGAACTAGGACGTGACTACAGTAACCCACAACATGAACCATAAAAACATTTTATAAAGAAGTAGAAAATAACCTAAGATAGATCCTGGATTGGTGGTTGCATTGAAAGCTCCTCTTCGTACTAATCGCAAGGGCTATCAACCAGCTTGCAGTGAGGTAAAGGGCCAGCTTAGTTTAAGTACAGAAAACATTTTTCAAAGTTAAGCAGAGAACTACTACTGTAAAATAATAATTTGTCTCACTAGTTCGTAACATCGACAGTTCACAATAATTGACAAGTTTGCGCCACGTAACAACATTGTATAAATTTGCGCATGATATAAAGTGATTTGATAGAACCTGAGGACGTCCTTGTAGAAGGAAACATGTCATTCTCAATTTATGAATGTGTGTGTTAATAGTAGTGTTAATGGTATTATAGTTAGTGTTTTTGACAGATTAAAAAGCTTGAAATTGACATTCACTGACTCATGTTAACATCATACTTGCAAATTCATATTGTGAACATAAAATTGTGTTATATACTGTATCTTCTATTTGTCTTATTTTGCCTTAATTATTTAAAAGCTTCTTTTAATTTTTTTTTACTTATATTAAATCTAAGACAGTAATAGCTTTATAGTATACTAGGTAACCCTACACGATTCAGCGCAAAGCGTTTAATATCTGTTAATTCGTACTTGTTATGTTGTAATCCTATGCGTAAATTATACATATACTATTAATAACTTACATGTCATTTCAGATTTTTTAAATACTTAATCAGGAATTATATTATGACGGTGTTTGTGTGTATAATGTATAACCTCATATTATTATAATTTCGTGTGGCTATTTCTAGCCCAGTGCAGGCCTTGTAAGGCAGACCCTCCGATGAGGATGGGCGGCATCTGCCATGTGTAGGTAACTGCGTGTTATTGTGGTGGAGAGTAGTGTTATGTGTGGTGTGAGCGTTGCAGGGATGTTGGGAACAGTACGAACACCCAGCCCCATGGCCACTGGAATTAACCAATGAAGGTTAAAATCCCCGATCCGGCCGGGAATCGAACCCGGGACCCTCTGAACCGAAGGGCAGTACGCTGAACATTAAGCCAATGAGTCGGACTATCTCATATTAAAACTGGGTTATAGATAAGAGGAGGGCATCTCACCTCAGTTATAGCAGAATAACTAAAACAGATATCATTCACTTTCATTGTAGATTGTTATAACATTCATCGTTGAGTTTGAAAGCTTCTATAAATTATCTAAACGCCTTCGAAATCGTCTACTTGTAAGTAGCTTTGCGGTCTCGTTTAGTTCCATACCTCTTATATTTAACTCAATAGAATCTGAGTTTATTTAACGTCTCCTTCTACGTCTCTTACCCTCCATGTTAGATTCCGTTATATTCGTAGGTAACATATCCTCCCCCATTCACCATAAACCGAATCCGTTTTATGCGTACAACTTCATCCATCGAGTTAATTCCTAAATTAGCCTTTATCTCCTCATTCTGAGTCCTCCCCTGTCTTTTTTCCCACCTGTTTGTACCAGCAATCATTCCCACTACTTTAATATCTGTACTTGTAATATTAATCAAACGACATCCTAATTCCACCAAGCTTTCACACCACTATAGCAAAGTCGATCTGCCTACGCAACGGCCCGGGTTTCTGACATCTGCCTCGCAGGACACCATTGAACTCAGCTACGAGCTCACTGCACTCATTTCACTGAGCCTTCATGCATTATCACTTTTTAAGCTTTTTTACAATTTGCTTTACGTCGAACCAACACAGACAGGTCTTGTGGTGACGATGGGATAGGAAAGAACTAGGAGTGGGAAGGAAGTGGCGTGGCCTTAATTAAGGTACAGACCCAGCATTTAACTGATGCTAAAATGGGAAACCACGGTAAAACATCTTCAGGGCTACCGACAGTGGGGTTCGAACCTACTATCTCTCGGATGCAAGCTTACAGCTGTGCGCCGTTAAAATCTCAATATACTTCATTATGTGAGAATACATATTCAGAGTTATCGAAATGATCTACCTGTTTCAGTTTTGTATCCCGACCTGATATTCAGTCCTCATAGGTTTCTTCCCTACTGACATCACTTTAGTCCTGGAAGTATTACTTTCCAGATCACACTCACTGCTGCTATTTTCAAGTTGCAAGATTGCAGGCTTTCAGCAGAGTCTTCCATTAAGACCAATCGTCAGCAGAGGCCAAACTGCTTACTACATTTCCACCTAACTTAATCCCACCATGCTATTTTATACCTTTCAGTAGATGTTTTATGTGTGTAGATTAACTATTAACAGCAAAGGCGGAAAGCCGAGAACACATTCTATTATCGATTATTACTGTAACTCAATTGTCAAGATAAATAGCTTTGATTGCTTGTAAGAATCTACCCCTAATCCCGTATTCCCTCAGTACGGCTAACACCTTATTTTCGGTACTCAGGCATATGCCTTCTCAAGATCTGCGAAACATAAACTTGGCTGGCTATTCCTCTCGTGTCATTTTTCAATTACTTGGCGCGTACTGAATATCTGGTCCTGAAAGACCCTCGATAGCCCAAAAACACACTGGTTTTCATACAACTTACTCTCAGGGGTGGAAAGCGTGGATGTTAGGCCCCTCTAAATAATAATAATAATAATAATAATAATAATAATAATAATCATCATCATCATCATCATCATCCCCTTGCTTGCAGAAACTAATCCCCATGGCGTTACAGCCCTGATGAGCCTTGGCCTACCATTTGACCACTGCTCGGCCTGAAAGCCTGCAGATTACTAGGTGATGCATGGTCAGTGCGGCGATTCCCCTCGGCCTTTATTCTTTAATTTCTGAAGCACGATCACCATTTTACCGACAGACAGCTCTTCAATTCTAACTCCGTAGGCTAAGTGAACCTCGAACCAACCCTCAGGCCCAAGTAAAAGTCCCTGAACTGGTCGGGAGTCGACCCCAGGGCCTACGGGTTGTAGGCAGGCACGCTACCGCTAGACAGCAGGACAGGATCCCCTTGCTTATAGACAGGTGTAATTACAGCTTTTGTCCACTGAGAAGGTACCTTACTCATACACTGACTGACAGAGCAAACGCATCACCAAGAAGGAGTGGTCAGAACTTTATGCCAATTGCAGGGTAGACTGACGTCACTGAGGTATGCTCATGATGTGAAATGCGCCGCTGTGCTGCGCACGTAGCGAACGATAAATGGGACACGGCGTTGGCGAATGGCCCACTTCGTACCGTGATTTCTCAGCCGACAGTCATTGTAGAACGTGTTGTCGTGTGCCACAGGACACGTGTATAGCTAAGAATGCCAGGCCGCCGTCAACGGAGGCATTTCCAGCAGACAGACGACTTTACGAGGGGTATGGTGATCGGGCTGAGAAGGGCAGGTTGCTCGCTTCGTCAAATCGCAACCGATACCCATAGGGATGTGTCCACGGTGCAGCGCCTGTGGCGAAGATGGTTGGCGCAGGGACATGTGGCACGTGCGAGGAGTCCAGGCGCAGCCCGTGTGACGTCAGCACGCGAGGATCGGCGCATCCGCCGCCAAGCGGTGGCAGCCCCGCACGCCACGTCAACTGCCATTCTTCAGCATGTGCAAGACTCCCTGGCTGTTCCAATATCGACCAGAACAATTTCCCGTCGATTGGTTGAAGGAGGCCTGCACTCCCGGCGTCCGCTCAGAAGACTACCATTGACTCCACAGCATAGACGTGCACGCCTGGCATGGTGCCGGGCTAGAGCGACTTGGATGAGGGAATGGCGGAACGTCGTGTTCTCCGATGAGTCACGCTTCTGTTCTGTCAGTGATGGTCACCGCAGACGAGTGTGGCGTCGGCGTGGAGAAAGGTCAAATCCGGCAGTAACTGTGGAGCGCCCTACCGCTAGACAACGCGGCATCATGGTTTGGGGCGCTATTGCGTATGATTCCACGTCACCTCTAGTGCGTATTCAAGGCACGTTAAATGCCCACCGCTACGTGCAGCATGTGCTGCGGCCGGTGGCACCCCCGTACCTTCAGGGGCTGCCCAACGCTCTGTTTCAGCAGGATAATGCCCGCCCACACACTGCTCGCATCTCCCAACAGGCTCTACGAGGTGTACAGATGCTTCCGTGGCCAGCGTACTCTCCGGATCTGTCACCAATCGAACACGTGTGGGATCTCATTGGACGCCGTTTGCAAACTCTGCCCCAGCCTCGTACGGACGACCAACTGTGGCAAATGGTTGACAGAGAATGGAGAACCATCCCTCAGGACACCATCCGCACTCTTATTGGCTCTGTACCTCGACGTGTTTCTGCGTGCATCGCCGCTCGCGGTAGTCCTACATCCTACTGAGTCGATGCCGTGCGCATTGTGTAACCTGCATATCGGTTTGAAATAAACATCACTTATTCGTCCATGCCGTCTCTATTTTTCCCCAACTTTCATCCCTTTCGAACCAATCCTTCTTGGTGTTGCATTTGCTCTGTCAGTCAGTGTATTAACACGTTGACGACGGCGTATTGTTTTCCGAGTTTATTCATGAGGAACGAAGTGAAAAATCAGAGGTACTTGAACTCTAATGGATATATTACATACTATTACACATCTTAAGTACAGCCTATAGGCGTTAGGGTGCACTGTGTGCTGAGACCGCCCGGCGGGTCTCATCGTCCACAAGTAACGCACGGGGTTCGCGCGCACTCTGTGACCCGCCGGCGACCTCACTGAAATTGGCGGTCTTTATGCAGCATTGTTTGTTTTGATCGAACGTAGTGTTGTGAAGCAACATGTTAAGTGTGTGTCTATTCTTATATTTGTACATATTTCTTCATATAAAATGATTTGAGTAATGGAACAAGCATGTTGAATAATTTCTTAATTATCCTAGCTCCTATGTACTCCCTGCGTGTCCCACTCTATACGAAGTTAGTTTGCGTTATGTAGAGACGAACTAGAAAGGACGAAAGCATAAACTGTGAACGGCGCACGATACAGCTCCAGTATATATAATGTGTCATGAGACCGCCGGCGAGTCTCACCGTCCAGAATCTGTAAAGAGTTGGCGTGGCCCGCCGGCGGGTCTCATAGTCGCCAAAGTGTTAAGCCTGCTCCATGAAGCCATTTCATCCCTTATTTCCTATTATTTTTTCAACATTTAGGGCCTAATTTCGACTACTCGTGCTGCTTTACCACCCTTTCCACTTTCTTAAGCGTTATTTCACTGTCACAATTGTCCTCCACTCCATGAGCTCGGTTGACCGCGGCTTAAATAGGGAGATTACCTTTTAAAGTTGAGAAGATTTTCAAAATATTCCATTCATCTGGCTAGTGATTTCCAGGAACCTGTTATGAGTTCACCTGTTTTATCCAATAACAAATGAAATCAAAGTCGATACCAATATATTTCATTGGAAGAAATATAGGTTATAAACAAATCATTTATAAACATAGGATAAAATAAATTGTTCGATTCGGGATGTACTAGACTGCGTTGTTGTTGTTGTTGTTGTTGTCTACTTTCCGTTTTCATACAATTTCACCCTCCATCTAAAAGTCTTCAGAAACTACCTTCTAATAGACATGTCTATATACACTGACTGACAGAGCAACTGCAACACCAAGAAGGAGTGGTTCGAAAGGGATGAAAGTTGGGCAAAACACAGAGACGGCACGGACGAATAATTGATGTTTATTTCAAACCGATATGCAGGTTACACAATGCGCGCGGCATCGACTCAGTAGGATGTAGGACTACCGCGAGCGGCGATGCACGCAGAAACACGTCGAGGTACAGAGTCAGTAAGAGTGCGGATGGTGTCCTGAGGGATGGTTCTCCATTCTCTGTCAACCATTTGCCACAGTTGGTCGTCCGTACGAGGCTGGGGCAGAGTTTGCAAACGGCGTCCAATGAGATCCCACACGTGTTCGATTGGTGAGAGATCCGGAGAGTACGCTGGCCACAGAAGCATCTGTACACCTCGTAGAGCATGTTGGGAGATGCGAGCAGTGTGTGGACGGGCATTATTCTGCTGAAACAGAGCATTGGGCAGCCCCTGAAGGTACGGGAGTGCCACCGGCCGCAGCACATGCTGCACGTAGCGGTGGGCATTTAACGTGCCTTGAATACGCACTAGAGGTGACGTGGAATCATACGCAATAGCGCCCAAAACCATGATGCTGCGTTGTCTAGCGGTAGGGCGCTCCACAGTTACTACCGGATTTGACCTTTCACCACGCCGACGCCACACTCGTCTGCGGTGACTATCACTGACAGAACAGAAGCGTGACTCATCGGAGAACACGACGTTCCGCCATTCCCTCATCCAAGTCGCTCTAGTCCGGCACCATGCCAGGCGTGCACGTCTATGCTGTGGAGTCAATGGTAGTCTTCTGAGCGGACGCCAGGAGTGCAGGCCTCCTTCAACCAATCGACGGGAAATTGTTCTGGTCGATATTGGAACAGCCAGGATGTCTTGCACATGCTGAAGAATGGCGGTTGACGTGGCGTGCGGGGCTGCCACCGCTTGGCGGCGGATGCGCCGATCCTCGCGTGCTGACGTCACTCGGGCTGCGCCTGGACCCCTCGCACGTGCCACATGTCCCTGCGCCAACCATCTTCGCCACAGGCGCTGCACCGTGGACACATCCCTATGGATATCGCCTGCGATTTGACGAAGCGAGCAACCTGCCCTTCTCAGCCCGATCACTATACCCCTCGTAAAGTCGTCTGTCTGCTGGAAATGCCTCCGTTGACGGCGGCCTGGCATTCTTAGCTATACACGTGTCCTGTGGCACACGACAACACGTTCTACAATGACTGTCGGCTGAGAAATCACGGTACGAAGTGGGCCATTCGCCAACGCCGTGTCCCATTTATCGTTCGCTACGTGCGCAGCACAGCGGCGCATTTCACATCATGAGCATACCTCAGTGACGTCAGTCTACCCTGCAATTGGCATAAAGTTCTGACCACTCCTTCTTGGTGTTGCATTTGCTCTGTCAGTCAGTGTATGAAGAGAGCAAATTTATTTTCTTAAGAAAATACCAATTTGCTTGTGCTAGCCTGCATTTACAGTACCTCAATTCTCGTTGATTTTGTAAAATTTCTCGTTATTTGATCTCGATTATCTTCAGAATATCAAAATTGTGTGATCCAATCAACATTATTATAGTCCTTTGGCAGATCTACAAGTACTTTAGGTATACCATGCTGATGGATTTAACCTTCTTCATTTGATCAGGGATATAGGTAGTACTGCTTCCCATGTCGCTACATGTCTTCGAAAACCATACTGAACATTTCCAATCTCGGTTCTGTTATCTATTTTCAGTAAATAATTCGTATTAAAACTTAACAAGCGGTGAGATCAAAAACTAACTGTTTTCAATTTTATCATGCGCACTTTTAGTAACAGAGATAACAACTTAAGAATAGAGGTGACAACATTCATTCTAAAGTCGTATGGCACTTCCGTATCATAGATCTTACTCATTAACAGTTTAGCTTCTCGCCAGTCAGTTAGTAATTCCAGAGTTATTGTATATCATCATTGTCAGGTATATTTACTTATTTATTTAGCGTTTAGTGCCGGCGGTGTCCAAGGACATATTTTGCTCTTTTAATTTGATACCCATGGGAGACCTGGACGCCCAAATGAGAGGTGGTGATGATGATGAATGAGGTAGGGAGAGATTGAAGCCAATGTTGGCACATAGCCTACTCTTGTCAAACAACCCCAAGGTGTCGGATCATACTTTAACATCTCAAGCCGACGGTCGAATCACAGACAACAGCGTCATATGCCCTCATTCCATATGACCACTGCGGAGAGGTTTGGAATTAATAATGAAATCTTTTGGCACGCAATCTAGCGATTATTAATTGTACGCAACCAACGCTCAACATTATGATGGTGAATATTCTTGCCGCCAACTGGACTCGAACCAGCTAATCGCGGTGTCAGACCATACAGACTTTACGCCTTAAGGATCCCGACCACGAGGAGGGTGCTTGGTTCCCAGTGAGGTCACTCAATGCTCTGTCAGTACTGGGTCTCGAATATCATTAGCATCGACAGCCACATCTTTCTTCAGTACGTTATCAGAAACTCATGTCTCTTTCTCCGAAAGTTTCTTCGACTTTCCCGTATGCAGTATAACCTTCCTTTTCTAGATTTTCAAGACATAAATTATCACATGCAACAAGTAGGAAGCTAGCTTACGATTAAATCTGTAGATATCAACAGGATAATGCAAATAAAAATATTTATACTTTAGTACAGGATACTGTTATTATTATTAGACTTTACAATACACGTCGTTTTCGTAAATTTGCGGTCAATAGTTTTAGTTATTTCGGAAATGAGAAGTTCCCAAATTCTACACAATATTACACCTTTCTTAAGAATAGAGTTATTGTAAATAATAATTTGACTAACAGTTTTATGAGAAATATTAGCTCTGAAATCCATGTATCTGAATTTGATTACTCGACTATCGAAACGTGTAACCACACATTCGCCTATTAACGAGCGATTACATTATCAGCAATTACATTTCATTACATTTTCAGACCCTTGTCATTTGCTTCACCAATTTTATCGTTCCGACACTTTTATGCTTTCATATCCTTTTCATTTTCCGAACAATCAATGCAAACACTTCAATGCTTTAGATGAACTCTCACAAGGTAGGACGGTGATGTATATACCCATAATAATACGAAGGAGTACAAGGTGAAAATTTTAATTGATCTAAACCTAAAGCATCAGAATGAAGACGATTGAAGTCATCTCATTCAGAACATACTGTATTAGATTAGAAAACTGAGTCTTAAATAATGTAGACTAATATTCCTATTTGGGCAGTAGAATAGCAAGTGATAGAAGAAGTAATGATACAAAGTTCAGAATAAGTAAAGAACGGAAGCCTTTTCGTGAGAGTAAGTATTTGCTGACCCTCAAACATGGATATTCTCCTTAGAATTACGTCTCAGAAGGCATTCGTGTGGAATGTTGCATTTTACAGTCAGTAACTGGTGCAGAAGGAAAGAGAAAAATCACCTTTGAAGTACAGTGTTACCGAAGAAAGTATTTTCAAATAATGTATTACTCTTTCAGACGCTTCTCATTTGTTTCACCTATTTCATCGCCCCGACACTTCATTTTTAGTTTCTCAACAATCGATGTAAAAACTTCAATGTTTTATATGAACTCTGACAAGGTAACACAGCAATTTATATCTCCAAAACGGGTGTTATGAATACATAGGTTTCGAAATGAAGAGGTACTGATTGACGTCTGGGAAAGTACAGATATCTGGTGATATTTTATAAGAACATATCCATTAATTGGATATATTTTGTGACATTTTGTGACATTTAGGACATTTTCAGTTGGTTTGAGGAGGGGATGCAGCGGATATAAAATTACAATGGCATGAATATGACAAGCAAACGGAATTAGGTGTAGAATGCAGTACTTATAAGAATATTAATACGTTATCACGTCATACCTTGGCATGGGCAGCTACATCAAACCTGTCTATGGACTGATGACTCAAACGGAAAATATAGCAACATTATGTTCTTTTTACATAGGTAATTGAATAGACGTTTCAAATATATAATTGGTTCTATGAAAATGTATAAAATTGCTACGATTCATTTCTTACGTTAGTTAACAGAGAAACTGTAAAAACTAAAATACAAAATCACTTTTCCTCCGCTTAATACAAATGGAAACTACTTGTCATCTAATATATCGTCGTTACGCCTGCAAAACCCGCTATGTGATCACCGTGTATTGGAGAAATACTGACTCAAAGCGCATTTTGTCACGAGAATTCTTTAAGTATCGTCACACAGTACTGAACCTTAGATCAGGCGTCATCACGCAGTTGCTCTAGGGAGCAGGCACTACTTGCTCCAATCAGGACAGCTGGTTTTCCGTGTGTGAAGAAAGCAGTGAACTGGCGGGTTGCACACCGTGGCGATGCTTGCAGTAATCGCAAGGATATGTTACCATATGAACAACAAAAATAATAATAATTTGGACCATGGAGCATTTGGTACGAACATGACACGGATGATAGAGTATAACAGGGCATGAAAATTACTCATCGACAAAGGCAAAACACAACAGCGTGCAATATGTAAATAATAAGTACATTTTCACTATTGGGTTGTTGGAGTTTCAGGACACGTGTATTTATTGAAAGAAAATACAATTTAGGGCCTATTTGATTTGTACACATTCTTTGCACTTGCTTTAAGCAAATTTCAATATTTGTATTAGGGGTACATTTATGACTATGGCAACAAACTAAACACAGAGACTGAAACATATCACTGATGTACTGCTCTTCTACGGGAGCTGTGAGCTGATTTAGATATTATTGCGTTAATGTTTGGTAGCATCGTTTGCGTACTGGCAACGCAAGGCACTTTTCACGTTTTGACCATTGAACCTACTTCTGTATCTAGATTTACACATCTTCCTTAATAAAAAGTCCGACTCTTTGGCTGAATGGTCAGCGTACTGGCCTTCGGTTCAGAGGGTCTCTGGTTCGATTCCCGGCCGGGTCGGGGATTTTAACCTTAATTGGTTAATTCCAATGGCCCGGGTTCTGGGTGTTTGTGCTGTCCCCAACATCCCTGCAACACACACACCACACATAACACTATCCTCCACCACAATAACACGCAGTTACCTACAAATGGCAGATGCCGCCCACCCTCATGGAGGGTCTGCCTTACAAGGGCTGCACTCGGCTAGAAATAGCCACACGAAATTATTATATTATTAATAAAAACATCTGTTCGCATAAGTTAGTTCATCCGAATATACTGTACTTGAAATGTGTGCATTACTTTGTCCAAACTAGGAAATCACTCCCTTGGTAAATGAACATATAACTCAAACTGCTTGTGTTCGCAAACTTATCGTTCACTTGAGTATCGCACTGTAAGTCAATTAACTTCAGCTGCAGTTCTGGACCAATAGTTTGTAAATCCACTAAGAAGTGTGTAATGAACACCTGAAAGTCCTTTTATAATGCCTGAATATCGTGGAACCTACCTTCCAATCCTCCATGTCGAGTGAGAGTAACGTGCTTCCCCAATATGTATTACGTCATACACTTCCCCTCCATGCTCGCTCAGCTGCTCTCGTTCATCAAGAGCGGGGACCAAACAAGCTCCGAATTTATTTCTCTTTTAGTTGACGATAGCTGCCTTAGATGACAGATCCTTAATAGCCAAAGTTCTAAGCAGAAATATTTTCACATTGCGGTTTTCACAGGCCCAACTACAATTAGTCTTGCTACTGAAGGAACTCGTCATTTTTGTTTCACTTATTCATACACTCAGGTCCCTTTACGTCATTCATTTCAGTTTCACCAACCTACCAAGTTAAGTAGCAATGACGAGTTGAATACCATCACCCGATTTATATTAACGTATGCTCCCCTGGAGGGATTCTCTAGCAAAATATCATCAAAATGTAAAATGTAGGTACGTTGGATGTGACAGAAAACTGCACAATAAAAATTTCAATCATCGTACAAACTAGAATTTTAAGAGAAGTGAGTTACATTCATAGGTTTCATTAGAAGTCCTAAATAGTACGCACTCGCGAGGAAATACGCTTCTCTCTTCCCAATGGCGAATGAGAGACTTTATAGGAAGCCATATCTGTGACTAGGTTTGGAGTAACCAGATTTCTCCCCTCGAGAGACCTACACGGAGAGCTCGCCATCGTACCAGATTTGTGGCTTCAGTGTCAGATATAAAATCAGCTCGTGAGGAGTAAGTCAATCGCACAGCTACGGAAATGAGTTAAAGGTGAAATTACACTACAAGTAAAACACATAAATACGAATCAAAATATACAACAACGGCTTGATTGTAGAATATCTATCATCACATCGCTACAGTTCAGAACTGAACGTTGAATATTTCCCAACATTTTGGATAATCTATATATTTCAAGGCGCTTTATAGTCACAAATTTGCCTGGCCCATTGGCACTAATATATTTGACGCTATTCTACCAAGTTATCCGATTAACCCTGCAACTCTCCGCGTTCTGAACTTGCCACGCAAGTGAATAGGAATTCTAATACAAAATATGTGTATTCACTAGCTTTAAAATAATCATTATAAGTTCGTTTGAATTTGTGCCCCTATTCCGAGGTGGTGCAGCTAATTTCAGGCACATCCCCAATACAGGTGAGTGTCATGTAAAGCTTCAATAACTTACCAGCCCTCCTGCCAATCTTAAGTTTCTGGCAGTACCGGGAATCGAACGCGGACCCCCGAGGATGGCAGCTATTAGCGGTATCTGTTCCACTAAGGTGCACTACGTTTATTTTAAAAGCAATGAAAAATATATGGCCAATTAATTAAAAATGCATACGGTATATCTGATGTTAGCAATTCAGCCTTACATTTCCATTTCTGTGAAAGACCTTCTGAATTATCCGCATAGATCAATGTGTGTCCTGATATTATTTACTTCTTATCGTAGCTCAGGCATTCATCACAATTTTCATAATAAATTTCGGCTGATATTTAGAATTGACAAGAATGACCTGAAAGTGGAGATAAAGGATTTCCAATCAAATGCATTCTTTCCTTTCCTCAATTACTTCAGCTTCAGATGGCATTTCATGACCAACAAGTTGTGGTCAGAGTCCACGTCTACTCCTGGGAAAGTTTTGCATTCCAACACCTGGTTTCTGAATCTCTGCCTAATCATAATGAAATCTATTTCATACCTTCCAGTGTCTCCAGGTCTCGTCCACGTATAAAGCCGTCGTTTGTGGTGTTTGAACCAAGTATTGGCAAGGACTAAATTATGATCAGTGCAGAATTCAACCAACCGACTTCCTCTTTCGTTCCTTTGTCCCAATCCAAATTCTCCTACTGTATTACCTTCTCTTCCTTGGCCTACCACTGCATTCCAGTCTCCCATCACAAGTAGATTCTCGTCACCTTTTACATATTGTAATAAATCTTCTATCTCTTCATATGTTCTTTCGATTTCCTCATCATCTGCTGAGCTAGTAGGCATATAGACCTGCACTATAGTGCTGGTCATAGTAGCTTACCCGCTGAGCTATTTTCTTATTCATTATTAAACCAACTCCTGCATTTCCTCTCTTTGATTTTGTGGTGATAATTCGGTAGTCGCCTGACCAGAAATCCTGTTCTTGCTGCCAACGTACTTCACTTGTACCAACTACATCTAAATTTAGTCTATCCATCTCCCTTTTCAGATTCTCTAATCTACCACAACGATTCAAACTTCTAACATTCCACGCTCCGACTCGCAGAATGTCAGTATCCGTCTTCCTCATGATCGCCCCCTCTCGTGTAGTCCCCACCCGGAGATCCGAATGGGGGACTAGTTTACCTCCGGAATATTTTACCCGGGAGGGAGCCATCATGTCCTCAGGAGTTAGTTACGGCTGTAGTTTCCCGTTGCTTTCAGCCGTGTAGCAGTATCAATACAGCTAACGCATGTTGAGTAGTACAGTATTACAAGGCCATATCAGTCAATTATCCAGACTGCCGCCCTTGCAACATCCGAAAGGCTGTTACTCCCCTTTCGATGAACCATTCCTTAGTCTAGTTTCTCAACAGATACCCATCCGATATGGTTGCACCTGCGGCTCGGCTATCTGCATCATTGGGACACGCAAGCCTCCCCACCGCGGCAAGGTCATATGGTTCGCAAGGGCTATGAAACAGATACAAGACCTATGATTTATATAGAACGGTTGATTTTCAGAAGCTTTAAAATTAGGAATAGCACATTCATTATACAATCCAATCCCAGAGAAGCATCATGTTATGATTTATACTGTGATGGATGAAATGAAGAAAAGCATTCGGTTACAGACAGATGTTTTTGGTGGTAATTCTGAGTTTGAGATATCCTTCGCTTACTTATTCAAATACATTCTAAGAACATTTTGCTGTAGTTGATAGTCTCATGTGCAAGATAACAATTACAATTTACGTTACAAAAGATGTGACCGTTACAAAAATGGCGATTTACGTTGGTAATGAAATGCCTGAGAACCCCGCCCTCTCCATTAGCAACCTTAATTGCCCTCTTGCAGGCTTCTGACAACATGATTTTCATGTTACGTAACTCCCACTAAAGGCTGAGTAGAGGATAATTGTCACCCCCTACCCCACTCACCGTGTACAAGGTCGAGTACCTATGGCTGGCTGGATGGTTGGCCTCTGATCCAAGGGGTCCCAGGTTCGATTACCAGTCGGGTCGTGTATTTAACTTCCGTCTGTTAATCTCAATGGCTCCGGGGCGGTGTGTTTGTGCCATTTTTAACACTAGAATTCATCTTAGTCATGGACCCATCTTGACAGATGTTCACGTTACCTATAGGTGTCAAAACTTACACCAGGCCTTTCATGTAGCCACCAGCGTTGCGCACAATGTGTTCTCCACTATGCGGAAGCCTTTGGCAACTTGCTGTTTCCGAAAACCGTAATTGTTGTTAGTGAGACGTAAAACTATGGCAGGCTATTATTATTACTATTATTATTGTTATTAATATTAGTATTAAACCTATCGGAAGAAAAACTCCATTGCTATGAACAAGTATAGGCCAGATTTTCAAGTAAATTTAATTACACGTGACATTTAAGTTTTTTGCAATATTTATTTCCGTAAACGCAGACGTCCATAGTGTAGTGATTAAATTAAGATGTTCAATATTTAAATTTGTGGAGAACTAACTAATTATATAGCAGCTATCACAGATCTTAACAAGAAGGTATCTGAGGGATCTAATTATCCAAGACAGAATATCCATCTCCATCATGAGTTCGTTGCCTAGGTTACTTTTAGTAGTGGCAACGATTTATTTTCTGGATACATGGAATATTTACAACGTTCTAGGATTTACAGACCTTTCATGCAGCCACCAGCGTTGCGCACAACGTGTTCACAGATATGCGGAAGCCTTTGGATATCATCGGAACTGCCGAATCTCTGGATGAAGCGAAGAGAGTGATCGGTTGCCTGCAGAACGTCTTTAAATCTTTGGAGGAGAATTCCTCGCAGTGGTTCCTTTATCTTAGGGATTAGGTCCAAGTCGCAGGAAGCGAATCGCATGCAGTGGTTCCTTCATCTTAGGGATTAGTTCGAAGTCGCAGGAACTTAAATCCGAAGAGTGTGGAGGGTTGTAGAGCCCTTCCCAGCCCCAGCGATTGAACAATTTAGACACGCTCCTGTTGCATGAGCCCTTACATTGTCGTGCAATGTAACGTAATGCAGATGCACCGCAAGCCACTTGTAGTCCATGACGACTTCCCGTGCTCTACGACCTTCAACAAGTTCAATTTTTAGCCAACTCCTCTGCTGTTGCTTAGAAAACATTGTGACTGAATTCTGCGATCGCTTATCCACACCTGCTCTTTTCCTGTTATTACTGCGCATGCGCATGGAGGGGGTAGAGTTCAGAGGGCGGGTAAGCACTTACCCAATCCATGATACAGGATGCGGCAGAAATACCTGACGAATTTCAGACGTGAATAACTCACCAACGCAACAAGCCATTCACAATTTTGTTGCGCAGTTCAAAAAAGCGGGGTTTGCCATTTATTTCACATACAGTAGAATGGAGCGAACTAAATCGTATTGGCCACAGCTTACAAACAGGTGTTATTGTCGTGGTGCCCGCGGTCTTGGGCTTGGCCTTGGAGAACTCGGGCATCGTCTCGTGTGGGCTAGTCAGCCAGCCAGTCAGCCAGTCGCTAGCATGGTGTGGAGTGGTGAAACCGAGGTTTCGTGATTGAGACTTATTTCCAAAATGCCGACTCTGTTACCACAACACAGCGTTCGTTTCACAGACACTTTGGCTTAGGTAGACATGAGAATGTTCCGAGCAGGAACACCATTCTGTTATGGGTGAACTGTTTGAGAAAAAGTGGTTCGAGTGTGAAAACTAAGCCGCCTGGTAGGCCTCGTAGGGTCCGAACACCAGAGACCGTCCGTGCAGTGAGACACGCCGTTACGCAATCTCCTCAACGTTCGGTGTGTAGGCTTTCACGTGCAATGGAACTCTCGGATCGCACCGTAAGGGGGATTTTACACGCAGACATGAAGTTCCATCCGTGCAAAATGGTGGGTGTTCAGAAACTCAGTGAACATGATTGGGCCAACCGCAGAGTGTGTTGTGAGACTATCCTGGTGGCCGTAGCAGCTGGCACCAGTGTCCTGGCAAGTGATGAAGCGCACTTTCATTTGTCAGGCTACGTTGATAAAACAAAATGTTCGGTACCGCTCCGCAACCAATCCTCAACAGCTCCATGAGGGACCTCTCCGCAGCGAGCGTGTTACTGGTTGGTGAGCTGTCGCTGATTTCAGAATTGTAGGGCCTTACTTTTTTAAAGAGGAGGACAGAACTATAACAGCAACATCGGTTCGTTACGTACAGCTGTTACGCAACTACCTACAACCGACGCTCACCGACCTAGGGAAACTTGCTGTGTGCTTCCAACAAGATGGTGCCAATGCACACACAGCCAGGGCGTCGATGGGTCTACGTAGAGAAATGTTTCCAGGACGTCTCATCTCCTTGTGGGGTGACGTTCCATGGCCAGCCCGTTCCCCTGACCTCGCCCCGTGCGATTTCTTTCTCTGGGGATATTTGAAGGATCGCGTCTTCCGACGTAAGCCGCGAACACTACAGGACATGAAAGCTGCCATCCGTGAAGAAATCGATGCAATATTACAGGACATGCTCAAGTGAGTCATGCGGAACCTCAGGGAGAGTATGCAGAGGTGCACCGAACAGGACGGTCGGCATTTGGATGACATTATTTTCAAAACCTAGTGTGTATGTGACGCAAATGGCAAACAATACTCTTTCCAACTGAGCAATAAATATTTAAATGGCTTGTTGCGTTTCCGAGTTATTTATGTTTTAAATTCGTCTGGTATTTCTGCCGCACCCTGTATAAACGGCTTTACCGGCCTGCGTTTCAAGGCGGCGCTACAGCATTGTCGCCACTACTATAAATCAGCCTATGTATTCAAAAAGCCGAACGTACTGTACCTATTTTCTTAATTTAATGGTTGAGTTGCTTTGGTAATGTCACTTAAGGTCCTCATGTACTTTATATCAAAATAACATCATATTGCGGCAGATAAAGTATTGGGGTTAATTTATCGTGGTAAAGTAAGTAAATTCATGTCTTCATCCTGAGTCAGTGCAGCTCCTTTCAGGTACAACTTCCGATGGAGGTGAATTGACTCTAGTCTACCATTTTAACAACCTACCAGCCCTTCTGACATTCTTACATATCTGGCAACCAAATCCGTGCCTCCTAGGAGCCGCTAAGGAGACGGATATTTATCGTGGTTAATAACATAAACTTTTGACGCCTCCTTGATGTTAGAAAGCGAACGTGTGCTAACGAAAAGACGCATTCATCTGCAGTCTAGTGCAGCTATTCATTGATGAGCAACATAAGCTCAAGGTACATAGAGATAGGGTGTTGCCTTCGAGGTGGCCCGCTTCATCCCCTCAGGGCGCATAATGAAAGCATTGAATATAAAAAATAAAAAGGTAATCTCCATAAATTAGCCAAGGTCGTCCACATAAACCAAGGTGCACGCTTTCTTGTGAAAAAATCATGGATTTAAACATCAAACTACAGTCGATAGCATCTGAGCTAGGAGAACACAGGTCGAGACTCTCAGGAGAGATGTTCAGTTCTCATATTTTGATGTGGCCACTACGTAGAAATTTCAAATGTGAAATACAGTGCACAGTGTAACTGTCTAATTATATATTGTGAAGTGTCATGCTGCTTTCGTCACTGCATTATGTGTATGACTTGTATTTCCATGATTAGAAGGCCTTAGGTGATTAACTGACTACCCGCATATCCCTATCGAATTAATGGTAGTCATTGATGTAATCTATCTATATATATAAAATAGCTTGTCCTGACTGACTGACTGACTGACTGACTGATTCATCATCGCCGAGCCAAAACTACTGGACATAAAGAAATGAAATTTTGAGCATAGATTTATATTAAGATGTAGGTGCTCGCTAAGAAAGGATTTTTGGATATTCCTTCGCTAAGGGGGTGAAAAGGGGGTTGCAATTTTAAAATGAGTGTATCTATATCTCAAAACTTTGAAAGTTTACAGATGTAAAAATTGGTATTTAGAATCTCCTTTAAAAATAATGATATGCGTATTTTTTTGTTTTCAGAAAATCCCAATAGGAGGGGTGAAAAACGGTAAAAAAGGGGGTTGGATGCCTTTAATCAGAATACCGGTACTTATATCTCAGAAACTGAAGATATTACAGACCTGAGAATTGGTACTTTTGATCTCTTTTAAAAATAAAGAAACACGTATTTTTTGTTTTTGAAAAATCCAATTAATGGGAGGGTGAAAAGGGGGGTGAATTTTCAAAAACAGTGCATCTATATCTCAAAACTTTTAAAGTTTACAGATGTAAAAATAGGTATTTAGAATCTTCATTAAAAATAAAGAAACACGTATTTTTTTGTTTTCGGAAAATCCCAATAGGAGGGGTGAAAAGGGGTGAAAATGGATTGAATGCCTTTAATGAGGATGCTTATATCTCAGAAACTGAAGATATTACAGACCTGAAAATTGGTACCTTTGATCTCTTTTAAAAATAAAGAAACACGTATTTTTTGTTTTTGGAAAATCCAAATAATGGGGGTGAAAAGGGGGGTGAATTTTTAAAATGAGTGTATATATATCTCAAAACTTTTAAAGTTTATAGATGTAAAATATGGTATTTAGAATCTCCTTTAAAAATAAAGAAACACGTTTTTTTGTTTTCGGAAAATCCCGATAGGAAGGGTGGAAAAGGGTGAAAAAGAGGTTGAATGCCTTTAACGAGGCTAATTATATTTCAGAACCTGAAGATATTACAGACCTGAAAATTGGTATTGGGGATCCACTTTAAAAATCAGGAAACACGTATATTTTCGTTTTTGAAAAATCCGGATAATGAGGGGTGAAAAGGGGGGTGAATTTTTAAAATGATTGTGTCTATATCTTAAAACTTTAAAAGTTTACAGATGTAAAAATTGGTATTTAGAATCTCCTTTAAAAGTAAAGGAATAAGTATTTTTTCGTTTTCTGTAAATCCCAATAGGAGGGGTGTAAAAGGGTGAATAGTGGGTTGAATGCCTTTAATGAGGATACATATATCTCAGAAACTGAATATATTACAGAACTAAAAATTTGTATATGGGATCTCCTTTAAAAATAAAGAAACGCGTATTCTCGGAAAATCCAATGAAAGGGGGGGGGGGGGAAGAATTCTAAAATTAATTGACTTAATTGTATGAGAATACATACATCTAATAAAAACTAAAGTTGTTACGGACGTGAAAATTGGTATTTTGATCTCCTTTAAAAACAAAGAAATACGCGTTTTGTGGGGGAAACCATCTTGGGGGGCGGGAGTGGAAAGGAGTTGAATTCCTTTCATGAGGACACATAAATCAAAAACTGAAGAAGTTAAGAGTCGTGATAATAGCTATTTAGAAGATCCTTTACTATTAAAGAAACAAGTATTTTTGCCGGAAAATTCACTTAAGGGGGGGGGGGGGAAATGTGAAAGGAAGTAAAAAAAGCGAATTACTTTTATGGGGATACTTATATCTCAAAACTCAAGGTAATAGACGTGAACATTGGGGTTTGGAATCTCCTTTAAACATAAAGAAACACTCCTTCTTTTAATTTTTTTTTGGGGGGGGGGTAAATGAACTTAACGGCGGTGGGGTGTAAAAGGAGGTGAGACCAATTGATTTTGCTGTTCATAATGTACTTATAAGGAGCCTCCGTTGCTCAGGCGGCAGCGCGCCGGCCTCTCACAGCTGGGTTCCGTGGTTCAAATCCCGGTCACTCCATGTGACATTCGTGCTGGACAAAACGGAGGCCGGACAGGTTTTTCTCCGGATACTTCGCTTTTCCCTGTCATCATTCATTCCAGCAACACTGTCCAATATTTCATTTCATTTGTCATTCATCGATCATTGCCCCAGAGGAGTGCTTCGGCAGCCGGCACAATTCCTACTGTCGCCGCTAGATGGGGCTTTATTCATTCCATTCCTGACCCTGTTGAATGACTGGAAACAGGCTGTATATTTTCGATGTACTTATTCTGATCATAAACCGATCTTTTTAAGCTTTCCTAGGGTTCGTTTTCAACAGCCAACTTTTCCTTCGGAGAACGTTCTTAGATTACAGTAGATTCTCCTGGCATATGAATAAAAATTTAAACACATTTGAAATAAACGATAGGAATGAGATTGACCCTCCAATTGTTCACCTCTATAATAAGGTCAATAATGCACGGAAGTATGTCATTCGTATCGCCAGAAATCCCGCACACTTGCCTACGCGCGTCATTGGTGCTGGTCACATTCTCAACAATAACAATGGCAGCAGATGTAATTTACCGCCAAGTAGCGGTCTTGCATCTTGCTGTGGGGTCCAGAACATCTATAATAATAATAATAATAATAATAATAATAATAATAATAATAATAATAATAATAATAATAATAATAATGTTCTGGACCGTCGTCAAATGTGCGGACCGGGGTGGAAACGGGTCCTGGACGGGTAATGACTAAGAATGCAGTCTGGCCGCGGGTTCAGTACCGCCAAGGCACCCAAGACGACACCACGCCGGATCTCCTGAAGGATTTGTTCCATATTAAAAATGCTTATAAGAAAAGATGGCAAAGATTTAGGGACCCAACTGACAGGGTGGAATACCTGGACCTAGCCTGGGATGTACGAAATCGATTGCTGGAAATAAAGATTGAAAAATGGGAGGAAACTTGCCATAATCTATTAGAAAACGAGTCAGATCGCGAATTTTGGCGGATTCTCGCAGAAAACGATTCAGATCGCGAGTTTCGGCTGATTATATATCTAAAACAACATTCAATTATAAATTTCAGTATAATACCGTAGCGAAGCACGGGTATCTTGCTAGTCTATATATATAAAATAACTTGTCCTGACTGACTGACTGACTGACTGACTGATTCATCATCGCAGAGCCAAAACTACTGGACGTAACGAAATGAAATTTTGGGGATATATTCATATTAAGATGTAGGTGCTCGCTAAGAGAGGATTTTTGGATATTCCGTCGCTAAGGGGGTGAAAAGAGGGGTGAAATTTTAAAATGAGTGTGTCTATATCTCGAAAGTTTAAAGGTTTACAGATGTAAAAATTGGTATTTGGAATCTTCTTTAAAAATAAGGAAACACGTATTTGTTTGTTTTCAGAAAATCCCAATAGGAGGGGTGAAAAGGGGTGAAAATGAGGAAAATGGGTTGAATGCCCTTAATCAGGATACCAGTACTTATATCTCAGAAACTGAAGATATTACAGACCTCAAAATTGGTACTTTTGATCTCTTTTAAAAATAAAGAAACACGTATTTTTTTGTTTTTGGAAAATCCAATTAATGGGAGGGTGAAAAGGAGGTGAATTATTAAATTGAGTGAATCTATATCTCCAAACTTTTAAAGTTTGCAGATGTAAAAATTGGTATTTAGAATCTTCATTAAACATAAAGAAACAATTATTCTTTTGTTTTCGGAAAATCGCAATAGGAGGGGTGAAAAGGGGTGAAAAAGGGGTTGTATGCCTTTGATGAGGCTACTTATATTTCAGAAACTGAGGATATTACAGACCTGAAAATTGGTGTTTGGGATCTCCTTTCAAAATAAAGAAACACGTATTTTTTTGTTTTTGGAAAATCCAGTTAATGGGGGGGGTGAAGAGGGGGTGATTTTTTAAAATGAGTGTATCTATATCTCAAAACTGTTACAGTTTATAGATGTAAAAATTGGTATTTAGAATCTCCTTTAAAAATAAAGAAACACGTATTCTTTTGTTTTCGGAAAATCCCAATAGGAAGGGTGTAAAAGGGCGAATAATGGGTTGAATGCCTTTAATGAGTCTACTTATATTTCAGAACCTGAAGATATTACAGACCTGAAAATTGGTATTTGGGATCTACTTTAAATGTAAAGAAACACGTATTTTTTCGTTTTTGGAAAATCCAAATATTGAGGGGTGAAAAGGGGGGTGAATTTTTTAAAATGAATGAGTCTACATCTTAAAACTTTAAAATTTACAGATGTAAAAATTGGTAGTTAGAATCTCCTCTAAAAATAAAAGAACGCGTATTTTTTTGTTTCCTGTAAATCCCAATAGGAGGGGTGTAAAAGGGTGAAAAATGGGTTGAATGCCTTTAATGAGGATACATATCTCAGAAACGGAAGATATTACAGAACTGAGAATTTGTATATGGGATCTCCTTTAAAAATAAAGAAACACGTATTTTTTTAGTTTTTGGAAAATCCTATTAATGGCGGTTAAACAGAAGTGACAAATTGGGGTAAATTTTTGAAAGAATATCTTGGAAACGTAAAATGTTACAGACGTAAAAAGTGGGTGTTTGGAATCTCCTGTAAATGTAAAGAAACATAGGTGATTTGTTTTTGGAAACTCCATTTAAGGGGAACCCAAATAGGGTGAAATTTTAAAATGAGAATTTTTACAGTATATCTAAAAAAACTTAACATGTTACAGAAGTGAAAAAAATGGTATTTTTATCTCTATTAAACCTAAAGAAACGTGTATTTTTAATTTTCGGAAATACCACTTGGGTGGAGGGGGGGGGGGGGGTGAAAGTGACTGAACATGGTGTTGAATTCTTTTAATTAGGCTACTGATATCTTAAAAATGAAGATGTTACAGACGTGAAATTTGATATTTGCAATCTGCTTTAAAAGTAAAGAAACACGTATTCTCGGAAAATCCAATGAAGCGGGGGGAGGGGTTGAAAGAATTGAAAAATTAATTGACTTTAATTGTATGAGAATATATACATCTAATAAAAACTAAAGTTGTTACAGACGTGAAAATTCGTATTTGGATCTCCTTTAAAAACGAAGAAAAACGCGTTTTGGGGGGGAAACCATCTTGGGGGGCGGGAGTGTAAAGGAGTTGAATTCCTTTCATGAGGACACATAAATCAAAAAGTGAAGAAGTTAGAGTCGTGATAATTGGTATTTAGAAGATCCTTCACTATTAAAGAAACAAGTATTTTTTGCGGGAAAATTCACTAAGGTTGTGGGGGGAGTAGTTTGAAATGAAGTGACAAAAGTAAATTATATTTATGGGGATACTTATATCTCAAAACTGAAGGTAATAGACGTGAACATTGGTGTTTGGAATCTCCCTTAAACATAAAGAAACACGCGTTCTTTTAATTTTGAGGGGGAGGGGGTTGGCAGTAAAAACTAACGGCGGTGGGGTGTAAAAGGAGGTGAAACCAATTGATTTTACTGTTCTTAATGTACTTATAAGGATCCTCCGTTGCTCAGGCGGCAGCGCGCCGGCCTCTCAAGCTGGGGTTCCGTGGTTCAAATCCCGGTCACTCCATGTGACATTCGTGCTGGACAAAACGGAGGCGGGACAGGTTTTTCTCCGGATACTCCGGTTTTCCCTGTCATCATTCATCCCAGCAACAAATAATAATAATAATAATAATAATAATAATGTTTCGGACCGTCGTCAAATGTGCGGACCGCGCTGGAAACGGCTCCTGGACGGGTAATGTCTTAGAATGCAGTCCGGCCGCGGGTTCAGTGCCGCCAATGCACCCAATATGACACCACGCCGGATCTCCTGAAGGATTTTATCCAGATTAAAAATGATTAAAATAAAATACGGTCTGGCAAAGATTTACGGGCCCAACTGACCGGGAAGAATACCTGAGCCTAGCCCGGGAAGTACGAAATCGATTGCTGGAAAGGAAGATTGAAAAATGGGAGGAAACGTGGCGTAATCTAATAGAAAACGAGTCAGATCGGGAATATTGGTGGATTCTCGCTGAAAACGTGTCAGACCGCGAATTTCGGCGGATTATATATCTAAAACAATAAGCATTCAATTACAAATTTCAGTATAATACCGTAGCGAAGCACGGGTACCTTGCTAGTATATATATATAATAGCTTGTCCTGACTGACTGACTGATTCATCATCGCCGAGCCAAAACTACTGGACATAATGAAATGGAATTTTGGGGATACATTCATATTAAGATGTAGGTGCTCGCTAAGAGAGGATTTTTGGATATTCCGTTGCTAAGGGGGTGAAAAGGGGGGGTGAAGTTTTAAAATGAGTGCACCTATATCTCAAAACTTTAAAAGTTTACAAATGTAAAAATTGGTATTTAGAATCTTCTTTGAAAATAAGGAAACACGTATTTTTTTGTTTTCAGAAAATCCCAATAGGAGGGGTGAAAAAGGGTGAAAATGGGGGAAAATGTGTTCAATGCCTTTAATCAGGATACCGGTAGTTATATCTCAGAAACTGAAGATATTACAGACCTGAAAATTGGTACTTTTGATCCCTTTTAAAAATAAAGAAACACGTATTTTTTTGTTTTTTGAAAATCTAATTAATGGGAGGGTGAAAAGGGGGTGAATTTTTTAAATTAGTGAATCTATATCTCCAAACTTTTAAAGTTTGCAGATGTAAAAATTGGTATTTAGAATCTTCATTAAAAATAAAGAAACACGTATTTTTTTTTGTTTTCGGAAAATCGCAATAGGAGGTGTGAAAAGGGGTGAAAAAGGGGTTGAAGGCCTTTAATGAGGCTACTTATATCTCAGAAACTGAAGATATTATAGACCTGAAAATTGGTGTTTGGGATCTCCTTTAAAAATAAAGAAACACGTATTTTTTTGTTTCTGCAAAACCCAATTAAGGGGGGTAAAAAAGGGGTAATATTTTAAAATGAGTGTATCTATATCTCAAAACTTTTAAAGGTTATAGGTGTAAAAATAGGTATTTAGAATCTCCATTAAAGATAAAGAAACACGTATATTTTGTTTTCGGAAAATCCTAATATGAAGGGTGGAAAAGGTTGAAAAGGGGGTCGAATGCATTTCATGAGTCTACTTATATTTCAGAACCTGAAGATATTACAGACCTGAAAATTGGTGTTTGGGATCTCCTTTAAAAATAAATAAACACGTATTTTTTGTTTGTGGAAAATACAATTAATGGGGGGGTGAAAAGGGGGTGAATTTTTAAAATGAGTGTATCTATATCTCAAAACTTTTTAAGTTTATAGATGTAAAAATTGGTATTTAGAATCTCCTTTAAAAATAAAGAAACACGTATTCTTTTGTTTTCGGAAAATCCCAATAGGAAGGGTGTAAAAGGGTGAATAATGGGTTGAATGCCTTTCATGAGGATACTTATATTTCAGAACCTGAAGATATTACAGACCTGAAAATTGGTATTTTGGATCTACTTTAAAAGTAAAGAAACAGGTATTTTTTCGTTTTTGGAAAATCCAAATATTGGGGGGTGAAAACGGGGGTGAATTTTTTAAGATGAGTGTGTCTACATCTTAAAACTTTAAAATTTACAGATGTAAAAATTGGTGGTTAGAATCTCCTCTAAAAATAAAGGAACACGTATATTTTGTTTCCAGTAAGTCCTAATAGGAGGGGTGTAAAAGGGTGAAAAATGGGTTGAATGCCTTTAATGAGGATACACATATCTCAGAAACGAAAGATATTACAGAACTGATAATTCGCATATGGGATTTCCTTTAAAAATAAAGAAACATGTATTTTTTAGTTTTTGGAAAAGCCAATTATTGGCGGTTAAACAGGAGTGACAAATTGGCGTGAATTTTTTGAAAGACTATATCTACAGAATATCTTGGAATCGTAACATGTTACAGACGTAAAAAGTGGGTGTAAATCTCCTGTAAATGTAAAGAAATATAGGTTATTTGTTTTTGGAAACTCTACTTAAGGGGAACCCAAAGGGGTGAAATTTTAAAATGAGAATTTTTACGGATATCTAAAAAACTTAACATGTTACAGAAGTGAAAAATGGAATTTTTTTATCTGTATTAAACATAAAGAAAAGTGTATTTTTAGTTTTCGGAAATACCACTTGGGTGGAGGGCGGGGGGGGGGGAAAGTGACTGAAAATGGTGATGAATTCTTTTAATTAGGCTACTGATATCTCAAAAATGAAGATGTTACAGACGTGAAATTTGATATTTGCAATCTGCTTTAAAAGTAAAGAAACACGCATTCTCGGAAAATCCAATGAAGGGGGGGGGGGGGAAGAATTGAAACATTAGTTGACTTAATTGTATGAGAATACATACATCTAATACTAAAGTTGTTACAGACGTGAAAATTCGTATTTGGTTCTCCTTTAAAAACAAAGAAAGAGGCGTTTTGGTGGGGAGAACATCTTGGAGGGCGGGAGTGTAAAGGAGTTGAATTCCTTTCATGAGGACACATAAATCAAAAACTGAAGAAGTTAGAGTCGTGATAATTGGTATTTAGAAGATCCTTTACTATTAAAGAAACAAGTATTTTTTTTGCGGGAAAATTCATTTAGGGGGAGGAGAGATTATTGTGAAATGAAGTGAAAAAAAGTAAATTATTTTTATGTGGATACTTATATCTCAAAACTGAAGGTAATAGACGTGAACATTGGTGTTTGGAATCTCCCTTAAACATAAAGAAACAAGCATCCTTTTAATTTTTTTCGGGGGGGGGGGGTGGCTGTAAATAAACTTAACGGCGGTGGGGTGTAGAAGGAGGTGAGACCAATTGATTTTACTGTTATTAATGTACTTATAAGGATCCTCCGTTGCTCAGGCGGCAGCGCGCCGGCCTCTCACAGCTGGGTTCCGTGGTTCAAATCCCGGTCACTCCATGTGGCATTCGTGCTGGACAAAACGGAGGCGGGACAGGTTTTTCTCCGGATACTCCGGTTTTCCCTGTCATCAGCCATTCCAGCAACACATAATAGTAATAATAATAATAATAATAATAATAATAATCCGGACCGTCGTCAAATTGCGGACCGCGATGGAAACGGCTCCTGGAGGGGTAATGACTAAGAATGCAGTCCGGTCGCGGGTTCAGTGCCGCCAAGGCACCCAGTATGACAGCACGCCGGATCTCCTGAAGGATTATATCCGTATTAAAAATATTATAGGAAAAGATGGCGAAGATTTACGGACCCAACTGACCTGGAGGAATACCTGAGCCTAACCCGGGAAGTACGAAATCGATTGCTGGAAAGGAAGATTTAAAAATGGGAGGAAACGTGCCGTAAAATAATAGATCGGGAATTTTGGTGGATTCTCGCAGAGAACGAGTCAGATCGCGAATTTCGGCGGATTATATATCTAAAACAATAAGCATTCAATTATAAATTTCAGTATAATACCGTAGCGAAGCACGGGTATCTTGCTAGTAACGATATAAATTCAGATACTCGCTTTTAAAAAAACATCCGCGTCGTGAGCTTTGCTGTCTTAAAGAAAGCAAGTCACAAGAATATTTTCATCTGGGCCTTATTGCCGGGCTGAGTGGCTCAGACGGTTGAGGCGCTGTCCTTCTGACCCTAACTAGACAGGTTCGATCCTGGCTCAGTCCGGTGTTTTTTTAAGGTGCTCAAATTGTTACGTGCTCCCGATCTCAACCTTTCTCTTACCTTGTGCATACTTCATCGCTCCGTTCCTGTAGTCATTATACTGCTCTGCTTTCGTCCCGTCTGCTTGCTAGTCTCCCTCACTACTGCTTGGGCTTTCGCCCCTCCTCGCGTCACATCGTGACGTCATCTGTCTCCAGTACTTTCTAGGCCTGCCTTCCCTGGCCTATATAACTCGCCGCTTCCCTTCGACCGGCGATCAGATGTTCTTCGCATATTGTAATAAGCAGTGGGAGCTTGTGCTTCCCGCACGGCTGGTCCGTGTTGGTTTTAACCTGACTTCAATCTTCTTCTTCAGACCGGGTGAGCAGACTTATTATGCTTTCATATTTGCCCTTTTCTTGCCTCGATAGGCTTTGCCACTGGTTTGGACTCTGAACTTTAGTCCCTTCAGGACTCAACAAAAATTATGGTGCACTAAATCTCGCTTCTGTGACCTATTATCGGAGTGTGAAGGAAAAGGAGTTGTGGATCGGCAACCTCATAAGTGACCTGGAACTTTTTTCGTGTGGTGTAGTGAACGTCATTTTCCATCATTTTGAACTGGGAATTTGCAGCCTGATCCCTACCTATTTTTCCATCCCCTTTCTTTCGCTTCCGTATTTTTCTTTTACTGGTGTTTTCCCTCGTCCTTTCCTCCCTCTTTTCTTTCTATGTTACTTTATGAAGATCTTAAAGCTATCAATGGTAAAATCGTGGTCTGCGAATCAGATAGTATACCTTCTCTTTACTTGTGAAACACTCTATCTTCTTTCCTATTTGAAGCAAAGTGTGTTTATCTGGGGGGATAAGATATTGTTTTACTTGGTCTCTTACTAGCTTGGGGGAATGTTCCATTCTACTTGTGTAAAAATTGATTACGCTTCCTCAAAACTTCTTCGCAGTCCGACTTTGAATGACTTCAATTCACGTAAACTTCTTCTGATCTAGTCATTTTGTACCTTAACAAAGAAAATATTAATAATAACTTGTGTTTGATCGTCTATTATTCTCATTTTTCTTGTACCTGTGTATACCAAAGATAATCTATTTTACTCACTCTTGTATAATACATGTTATCTTTTTTTGATGCTATTATAATACAATCTGTTACTTGAAACCTGTTATTTCGGGTGTTATCATTCTTGTATCCCGTCCCATTTTTTCTAAGTGTACCTACCACGGAATACTCTTCGGAAAAGGCCCAAAATATTATTTAATACGTTACTCTGCTGACGTCTTGCGATACTACATTTATTGTTTGTGGTTGCTTGATCACGATAATCGGACTGCGTAGTCATCTCATACCTCACGCTTTCCTGCACTCTGCTTGGTCTGGTGTTCTATCACAGCACATTTGCGTATGGTTGATGGGAGTCATCCCCTCCCTCTTTTCTTAGGAATCATTACTATTAGTATTATTACTCTGATTACCAAATAAACGTAACAAAATACGTCAGCCACGTGTCAGAATATTTACTAGCACGTAATGACCTTCTGCGGGACAACATTCGGGCACCGCGGCGTCTCCGAAACCGTCAAGAAATAGTTAGTTTTACGTAAAAGCAATAACATTAGACTGTAATAATAATAATAATAATAATAATAATAATAATAATAATAATAATGTAAAAGCAATAGCATGTATAATAATATAACATAATAATGTATTATTATTATTATTATTATTATTATTATTATTATTATTTCTTTGTCGTTTAGGCCTACGGAGGACCACGGGGCTCGTATCTACTCTTCGGTAAAGTTGTTGCTTTTTTCTTCTTCCAATACTCCTTGATTTGCTGACTATGAGCCAGCTTTCTCTCCTCTGTCCACTTAGTTCCTGTAGTTTTCTTACTTGTAAGGGACGTTGGGAAAACTCCGTGTCGGATGGCTTGACGCAACAGTAATCGGTCATGAGTTCAACCCAGTGGGATATCTAGTTGTTCCATATCCGAATTAACTGACGTGATCCATTTGTTCTTAGAAGCCTTGCCTCTTCCTGTTACTGTGAATATCCTGTTGATGAGTCTTTCGGAATCCAGAATGGCCAAGTGTCCGTAAAAGGTCAGGCACCTTGTCGTTATAAACGTGACGATGTCCTCCTGGTGTTCATACAGTTCATCATTATGGCGGATCCTGTAAATATCTCTTTCCTCTCTGATTGGTCCTAATATCCTCCTCAGGATCTTCCCCTCTTTTAATTCCAGCTTTCTGAGTGGGCCCTTCTTGGCCATTGCGAGGCATCAGAAGCATACAGAACAGATAGTTTGACGACCGAGTTTTAGTGTCTGAATTTGAGGTCCTTGGAGAGGCACTTAGATGAATAGATACTACGAAAGGTGTGATAAGCCCTTTCAAACTTCCTATATCTGGCATGTATGGGTTTACTGGCGAGATGCAGTGTTTACAGTGCACTATCTCTTCTGGTATGGGCTATATCAAATTTGTTACTTTCATTGACCTGTCTCAGTCTCATCCTTGGCTTTGAAAATTTGAAAGTGACTGAGGTATGAGTGATGCTAGTAATACCATTCCTTATGCAGCCAGTCCCTGTTATGAATGGTGTGAAAATATTGCTCATAGGGTCGGTTGGCGCATGAAATTCAGTGGGCTTGGCAAACTGATATGTAATAGCAACTGCTGGCTGGGTGAGGGAAGCAACGGGAAACTACCTAACTCCTCATTTCCCTAGTACGCCTCTTCAGTGACGCCTAGGCTATTTATGACAGCTGTTGGTGGAGATGCAGAGGATCAAACCAGCCTTCGGGCTGAATACCCAACATACGTACATTATTAGGTTCTCGCTCTGATTCGCAGAGATCCATTCTCCCAAATACTTAACTACAGGTACTTTTCGTATGGTAGCGTCTGTGAGAGGAATTGTAGAAGGGGCCTCCTTGATATTGGTCATAAATTCAGTCTTCTGGATACCGATCTTCAGACCAGTCGTAACCGCTACACGTTAAAGACTCTGTAAGTTGTACGTAGCCTCCTCTATATTGTTTGCCAGTAGAATGAGGTCATCGGCAAAGGCTAGGTATGGGACAGTGAGGTTGTCTCTTTTTTACCCAAGCTTCAGTCCAGCTCCCGGTGGTAGCATCATCCTCCATTCCTTAATGATCTTTTCCAAGACACAGTTGAAGAGAATGCAGGAGAGACTACAACCCTGTCTAACTCCTGTTCTGATTGGAAAGCTTTCGGATAGTTCACCTATGAACCTGACCTTAGATGTTGTGTTCCTCAGAGTGGCTTGAACTAATCGTAGGGTCTTATCATCCGGACCAAGTTCCCATGGTATGGAAAAAAGGGTGTCTCTGTCCACAGAGCCATTAGCTTTCTGAAAATCTACAAGTTTACCACACAGGGATGTCCACCTCGGCTTTTGTAATTGAGAACTGTCTTAAGATTGTGTATCTGTTTTAGACAAGATCTAGTCTTACGGAAACCAGCTTGGTATTCGCCTAATTTTGAGTCTAGCCGTGTGGTGACTCAATTGAGTAGGGCTACAGAGAGGATCTTGTACGTAATTTGTAACACGGAAATACCTCTATAATTGTTGATGTATGTCTTTCTTCCCTTCTTGTGGAGGGGATGAATCACGGCAGAGTCCATCCTTCGGGTAGGGACTGTTTTGTCCATATTTCCTTTATGATTTGATGGATGCTCTGCAAAGACTGGTCATCTGTCCATTATTTCTTCTCTCGTAGGGGGTTGAGAATCAGGGTTACTGTGTGAAGGCTCATGGGAAATAAGCTTTTCCTTAGGTTCCTCCGCGTTTAGTAGCTTTTGGAAATAATCTGCAAGAGTTTTGGTGCAGTCTTTATTGTTCAGTTGAAGTTTTCCGTCTGGCCCGTTGAGGATGAGGGTAGGGCTGTGTACTGGGTCGTTTGCTTCTTAAGTCCATTGTACAGGTCTCTTGAGTTGTTTCTCTGAAATTGTTTTCAGCCTGTTGCATTATGTCTCCTGAGGTAATTTATCTTGGCTCTGCGGATGGTGTTAGCTGTAGCTGCTCTTTGCATGAGGAAGGAAATTGGCTTCATTTTTATGTTGGTTCCACATAATCCAGGCTTTACGCCTTTCTTCTATAACCTCATCACACTTTGTACTCCACCATGGGTTTTTGCCTTTGGTTGATGAGGCAGGGATTGTTTCCGGAGTGGCATTCAGCAAGGCCTTTTTTAATGCAGGCCATCCGTCTTTCTCTGTATTCTTCCTGAGGGTATCCTGAAAATCACAATCCTCATCGCGCAGTCGCAGAGTATTGAACCTGGGTATCTTATGACTACTTTGGAGATTTTGTATTTTCCTGAAGGGTTGCATATTAATCTTGACAAGTGAAAGGTAGTGGTCAGAGTCTATGTTGGCTCCTCGTAATAACTTGACGTTCTGTATGTTCATATGATGTTACCGGGCTATAGCAACATGGTCTAACTGAAATTCACCAAGCATAGGATTTGGATTCTTCCAGGTTTTGGCCTTTCTAGGTACACGTTTGACGGCTGTTAATTTCAGCACAAAGTTGTACTTATCACAGAGTTCAAGGAGACGTTCTCCATTTTATTTGTTCTCTTATGGGCTGGATAATGGTCTGGTATCTTCCGGTACTTCTACTCCTTACCTACTTGTGCATTGAAGTCTCCCATGAATATGATGGAATGGTGGAAAGGGATCTTATCTAGAGTTTCTTCTAAGGTGGTCCAGCATTGATCTACATTTTTCAGGTTTGTACGGCTTGTGTCATTCGTGGGTGATTGGAAATTCACGATTGTGTATGCTCTATTACGAGACCTGAAGGATAACGAGGAGGTCCTTAGATTAGGTGAAGTGAACTCTAAAATATGGCCAACCATCTTGTGGTGTACCGCAAACCCAGTACCAAATTGTGGGAGTGTCTTGATAACACTTTCACCAGGATTACCCTTGTAGATTCTGTACACTCGGGAATCTATTGTATCCTCATCGGCAAACCGAGTCTCTTGTAGTGCTGCTATCACAACCTTGTACTTTTCCAGCACGTCAAGCGTTTGTTTGAGCTTACCTACCTTCAGTAGGAAATTAATGCTTATTGTAGAAAAGTACTCGATGCTTCTCTTTGGTTGTCGTTTAACAGAATTACATAGAAGTGGGAAGCATGAAGGTGCAGGTCCCCCAGAATCCGATGACTTGATTGCCCCAGACTATGTGGGGGTTGATTGTTTACCACCTGGGGTACATTTCTATATATTAGTTGTCTCCAAGTTTCGAGTATTACGAGAGTCGGAATGGTGGTTACCTAAAAGGTAACGGGTTTTTAACTATCAAGGTTGTAAGCCTTGAAGTCACCAGCACTGATCGGTTCGCCGATCCAGTTTCCCTCTGGGATTCAACACCCAACCTTCCACTGGGTTGGTCAGTTTAACAGGGACACATCTTATAGGTTACATGCAAGGGTTGGAGTGAAAGAGGCTAAGATGGGTTCTCTTGCTGAACCCGATATGTTATAGTTGCAGATGACAAGCAACGACGCATTCCACTCTTATTTGCCCAGAGCCATGTGATGACAAAAGCCACTTTGGACTCCTCCCAGGTTAATTTCTGGGACATATTATTATTATTATTATTATTATTATTATTATTATTATTATTATTATTATTATTATTATTATTATTATCTGGGCTTAATGAAGTCTGTGGTCCCTCGTCTTAGTCATCCATAAAATTCTATATATCAATATAGAATAGAAGGTTTTAGAAGAGATCATACCTTTATAGCTTTATATATAAGTATCCTATTGTTCAAGTTTTATTCTCATAGTTTACATAAATTTGGGAAAAATAAAATACTCTTCCATTAGTTATAAAATCCAGCTATTACTATGTAATCTCAAGGAGTGACTGCTTAAAAATAACATTTTCACTCGAGTAAACCATACACATATAAGCTTCCAATACTAATATGATGACTTCATGTAATATATACTGTACGTAGAGATACAGAATGCTCAGGAGCTAGATGGAAGATTACAAATACGACAATTAAGAATCTAGCTTAGTGTAGGACAATTTGTGTATCTTAGCTAGAAATTCACTTGGTCTAAAATTTCATCACGGCATCTCTTAAAAACTAATTGAAAGTAGTAAATCAATACTGAAGTACAGAGCCCTGTGGCCCAGCGTGTAAATGCGCTACGACTATGGCGCAAAGGTCTGCATTCAGGAGATGAGCGGGTTCGAAACCCACTAACGGCTGTCCTGTTATCTATGGTTTCCCAGTTTCACTTCGAGGAAAATACCTGGACACTTCCTGTTCGTAAGCCTCAGCGGATTCTTTCCAGCTTCTTTCCCAATTCCATTCACCAACATTCATCTTCATAAGCTCCCCGACTGAGGTTGACATCAGGAAGGGGAACCGTCCTTAACAGCACGTCATATAATTTCATCTCACCTCATCCCCAACCCCGTATCGGGAAACGGGACTAATTGGTAGACGAAGCAATGCTGAAGCACTGATTGCCACAAAATTTGAAGAAACTAAGTACAGTATATGATAAAGGGCCTGTCACGATACGTTGCACGAAGCTACCATCACATGAAGGACTTAATTTGCTCTCCTCAGGTATTCATTGCCTTCATAAACACAAGATGAACACTAGACGTGATGATTACACATTCAAATCCATAACTGGGACGTTATTAAGCAATTACGGACGAAATTTGGCGGGTTATCACGTGGAATCTCACTGAATAGAGCTATTCTAAAGTTAATGAAAATTGATAACCTATGAATCAACTGAACAATTGTCTCTGAACTGGGCAGTTGGTTCACGTAAAAAGTGATCAGATACACAACTGGAATATAAATAATATTTCTATAATTACGAAAAATCTTATCAGAGATTTCAGTTTCAAAATTTGCTGATGTATATAAGTAATCAAAGGACTTCTGAAACTCATATGAGGAATTGATACGTAGTATAACATTACATCTAAGACCGCGTAAAACACAGTGTTAGTACCGTTTTGGAGTACCGTCCGGTGAACTTAACTGTTCATGTGAAGTCTTTGAAATAAAAGTGTGCTTTCTTGGACGTAGCAGGAGCAATAGTTGCTGGAATTCGCGATGAAAGAAAAATTGAGCTCTTTTGGTTTTATCAGCTAGTATTACCATTCCACTAACAATCATAACAAAATTAATATTTTCTAAATCTAAAGAATGTACTGTATGCTATTGGCTTTACGTCGCACCGACACAGATAGGTCTTATGGGGGCGATGGGAGAGGAAAGGGCTAGGACTGGGAAGGAAGCGGCAGTGGCCTTAATTAAGGTACATCCCCAGCATTTGCCTGGTGTGAAAATGGGAAACCACAGAAAATCATCTTCAGGGTTGCCGACAGTGGGATTTGAACCAACTATCTACCGAATACTGGATACTGGCCGCACTTAAGCGACTGCAGCTATCGAGCTCGGTTGTACTGTACGCAAATTTTCCGCACCGTCCGTGCTTCTAATTAATCTGGATTGCAATTATAATCACAAATAGTGTTAGTGACACAGATATTTACCTAGAGTTAATATGATGTGCTTTTAATTTCCATTTCACTGTGGCTGCCTCAAGGGGAGTTGAAACGGGATACCACAGAAATCCATTTGGAGGATTAACGATTAAAATATTTGATCTCACCCGTCTATCAACAGCATTATCCCACACCTCGGGCATACATGAGCAGACTTTAGCACGTTGATACATAAATTCAGCATAGGAAGAAAATATTAAGGGATGATAAAGAGCATGACATTTTGTGCCTATTAATTCCGGTACTATAGCCTACGTGAATTAGCGACAAAATATGAAGTTAGTTACATTTAAACGTAAAACATCAGTGTCTCAACGAACTATCAACTGTTGAATCCACGGGAAATGTTACCTATTTATCATCAGCTGGAGTAGAGAAAATGATCAGCTGTATATCGTCGCTGAAGAAAGCAAACCTCGTAAGTTACAATACTCTTCCTATCGATTATATTCCTTAAGACTTGTCACGCTTCCTAGCCACGTATGGATATGCGGTCCATCAGAACAATGTTCCTTGTTTTTATTTTTACAGTGAGAAAGTGCTTAAAATGAACCTTAAATATGTTATTCTGTAGGAGTTTGAAAATTCGCCGCTTCCTGCAGTCCGGTACTGCCAGGTTCATTTTCCCTTACACATATGCGTAGGAAAATTAATACAACGAAAATCGTTCTGATGGACTGCATATCCATATGTGGCTTGGAGGCGTGACCAGCCTTAAGGAGAATAATGGACAGGAGGAACATTGTGATACACAAGATTTGCTTTATTAAACGACGATATATATATTGAGTGGCTATGCTCAAATTTGGATAGGTTTACTTGTACGTGATAAAATATAATAATAAGGAGAATAATAAGAATAGCAAGAAGAAACAAATGATGACGATGATGTTTTAAACTACTATAACATGACTCAAGTATTCAAAAACATTAAAACAGCTAATAAAGGCCTTAATAAAACATTTCGTGTATATAAATTGTATAGTTTGAAAACAAGGCTAAACTCTAATATTAATATTGCGTACAAACAACAATCCATGACTTCATCTATTACCTAGTAGATATTGGAGGCCGGGCGAGTTGACCGTGTGGTTAGGGGTGGGCGGCTGTGAGCTTGCATCCGGGGATAGTGGGTTCGAATCCCAATTTCGGCAGCTCTGAAGATGGTTCTCCGTGGTTTCCAATTTTCACACCAGGCTAATGCTTGGGCTGTACCTTAATTAAGGCCATGGCCGCTTCCTTCCAACTCCTAGGCCTTTCCTATCCTATCGTCGCCATAAGAACTATCTGTCTCGGTGCGACGTAAAGCCACTAGCAAAAATGATATATATTAGAGAGAACTTTGCCGAAAATAGCAGGTGAGGTCGCTTTGACAGAATAATAATTATATTGGTTTTACATCCCTTTAACTAATTTTACGCTTTACGAAGACGCCAGGGTCCCTGCATTAAGTGCCACGGAAAATTTTTCGTGCCGGTATATCTAGGAACACGGTGTTGATGTATTTGAGCACCTTCAAATACCGTCACACTGAGCCAGGATCGAACCTGCCAACTTGTGGTCAGAAACCCAGCACCTTAACCGTCTCAGCCACTTTGCCCGGCCCCTTTGGCAGAGACAGGTAGTGTATTCCACTGTCGCGCTAAAGAAGAAAAAGAGTCCTTGTATCTTATAGTGTGATGCCCGGCTGAATGGCTCAGACGGTTGAGGCGCTGTTTTTCTGACCCCAACTTGGCAGGTTCGATCCTTGCTCAGTCCGATAGTATTTTAAGGTGCTCAAATACCTCAGCCTCGTGACGGTAGATTTACTGGCACGTAGAAGAACTCCTGCGAGACTAAATTCTGGCACCTCTGCGTCTTCGAAAACCGTAAAACTAGTTAGTGGGACGCAAAGCAAATAACATTTATTATTATTATTATTATTATTATTATTATTATTATTATTATTATTATTATTATTATTATTATTATTATTATTATTATTATTATTATTATTATTGTATGACGTGGTATATCGGTAAGAGTGCCTCAGTTATTGACCGTGTTCTGATATCGTGATTAGATATAATATATAATTTCGTGTGGCTATTTCTAGCCGAGTGCAGCCCTCGTAAGGCAGACCCTCCGATGAGGGTGGGCGGCATCTGCCATTTATAGGTAACTGCGTGTTATTGTGGTGGAAGGTAGTGTTATGTGTGGTGTGTGAGTTGCAGGGATGTTGGAGACGGCACAAACACCCAGCCCCCGGGCCAATGGAATTAACCCAATGAAGGTTAAAATCCCCGACCCGGCCTGGAATCGAACCCTGGACCCTCTGAACCGAAGGCCAGTACGCTGACCATTCAGCCAACGAGTCGGACATCGTGATTAGATGAGAAGTGTTGAAACTGATAGCACAAGCAAGGAGGAGAGCATGAAGACGATATTAGATGAGGAGGGAATAAAGCATAAAGCTTGAGTTTTAGCCACTGAAGTTCATCGTAGGCAGGTGTAACGTGGCCGTAGAAACGTAGCTCACCTACTGTACCTAACGAACGAAGGCATTTATTGTGTGTTGTCGTTTGTCGTTAAGAGTATCAGTCAGGTCTTTGTATACAGGGTTACAATAGGTCAAAAGAAGTAATACCACAGTGCAAATGATACGTTCCTTTATTACTCTAGAAAATATGTTGCGGACTGTTGTATGTGAGTTAAGTGGCACAAATAGTTTTCTGCCAACGTTGATATAGTGCACCTTCCATGAAAGAAGTTCATCTATGATAACGCGGATATCTTTCACTGATTTACTGAAATCAATTGGTGAATTTTGTTGGTAGTATTTTGGTAAAATGAAGTTGCTCTTTATTCTTGAACGAAGTCGTGGTTGAGAAATGATTACAGCTTGAAATGCTGCGTTATTTAGTTTACGTGTCAGTAATGTTAGAGATTTATTTTAAGTCTTTATTGAAACTGTTTATTTCATCAGTTAGTCTTTGCGGTACACAGTGCTAGTATAATTGTATATCGTCAGCGTACATATGGTGCCTGTTACTGTTAATCGACGACATAACATAATTTATGTCGATGGAATAGGGTTATCCTGAACTAGTACCAATAGGTAGCGCGCGTGTGCTACTTGGACTACGTCATTCCACCTTCGTTTGTTTCAGGGCTTGAAGGTTAGAATATCGCTGTCATTTATAAGTACTAGTGTGGTATCCTGAGGTTCAGTAAACATGCCGAATTACTGTTGTGTGCCATTATGCAAAAACCGAGGCAAGCGGTTTTCGTTCCCTAAGTTCCCGAAAGATGTGAAACATAGAAAACAGTGGATACATACAATCAGAAGGAGGAATCTTAAACTGAGTCAGATTACGAAGAATGATAGAGTCTGCTCAGCACATTTTAGGATCGATGATTATAGAATGACGTTATTAGGTACGTAGATAATTATACAAATGATTACTAGTACGCCTATATGCTATTTAACATTAAATGTGTTAAAGTGTGTGTAGAGGTACAGCAGAGAGGTACATGCCACTTGCAATTATATTATTGTTATGTTCATTTTACTATGACGTCTTTTAAAGGAAAATGAACCTTACCGTACCATATCGTACCGTATGATGACATGTAGTATTTGCGCACTCATACAGTGAAAAGTATTTAACGCTCATTTTCCTTTATACATCATCATAGGAAAATGTGCACAACGAAAATAGCTTTGATGGTCTACATATCCGTACGTGGCTGAGAGGTGTGACCAGTCTTAAAGAATATAATGGATACGAAGAGCATTGTCCGATTCGCGGTCTTGTTTCTTATGGGACGATATGTGATATGAGCTATTTATTTTGTACAAGCGGATGGGAAAACAGTGCTACTTACAACTCGGAAAGTTTCCGTGAGTCATGTGGTACAGCCCTCAGTTCGAAGATGTTGCCATGTTGTTATTGCCTTGAGAGCCGGAAGAGGTTCGGGGCGTGGTTTTGGAATGGCAAGGTCTATATAGGAATGTGAGAAAACAGCGGAGGAAGAGGAGATGTAATTTTTGTGGAACGTGGTTTAGTTTAATCTCTGGTGGAGCGTGTTTGTCTTAAAAACTTTTGGGGAACGTGGTTGACCTGATTTTTTTGTGGAATGTGAAGTGTGGTACTGACCTACAAACTATGGAGTGCTTAGGCACTTGGTATTATATCACTTTTGGCGGCTTGGTGTCTTACATCGACGGTCCTAAATAGCAACATTGTATCTCAGAAGTCAATGTTTGGAGATATGGCACTTTTAATGTTTGCGCATTCCTCAAAAATCAGGGAAACTACTTAGTGTTGTTTTTCCAATTATTTAGTGTTGATGTTGAACAGGAAGATAACTATATATACAAATTTTGATTTATTTTAAGTATTGATTACATAATTACATGAGATACAATAATCAGATTCTAAATAATTTAAAATATGAATTTTGTATGCTGAGTTACAATGATAATACTTGTAATATACACAATAATTTGACGATTACTTAAGAATGTTTCACTGTTCAATATGCTTCAACATAGGTTATATTATTTATTTATTCACCTCTACCATACATTTTAAGTTATTCAATATCAAATATATAATTATTCGACATTCAAATTTTCAAGCCTAATACAAAAGAGATAAACAGATTTAAACGGAAAACGCTATGAAATTGCAAATTACACATAATCATATTATTAAGTCCACCTCTGTGGTGTAGTGGTTAATGAGATTATCTGCCACTCCCGGAGGCCTGGGTTCGATTCCCAGCTCTGCCACGAAATTTGAACAATGGTACGAGGGCAGGAACGGGGTCCACTCAGCCTCGGGAGGTCATGTGAGTAGAGGAGGTTTCGATTCCCACCTCAGCCGTCCTTGCAGTTATTTTCCATGGTTATAATTTCTCCTCTAGGCGAATTCCAGGATTATAGCTAATTTGAGGTCACGGCCGCTTCCTTCCCTCTTCCTTGTCTATCCCTTCCAATCTTTCCATCCCAGACCAAGCCCCTATTCAGCATAGCAAATGAGGCCGCCTGGGTGAGGTACTGATCTTCCTCCCCAGTTGTATCCCCCAGATCCAAAGTCTCATTCTTCAGGAGGCGGTATAGGGGGGATCCCTCGCTAAGTCCGAGGGAAAAGCCAACCCTGGAGGGTAAACGGATTAAGAAAGAAATAATGGAATTTTCTTTCGCTACTTGCTATTTCCTTTACGTCGCACAACACACAGAGGTTTTATGGCGATGATGGGTATGAAAGGGCTAGGAGTAGGAAGGAAATGGCCGTGGACCTAATTAAGGCGTGAACATGGGAAACCACGGAAAACCATCTTCAGGGCTGCCGACAGTGGGGTTCGAACCCACTATCTTCCAGATGCAAGATCACAGCTGTGTGATGCTAACCCTAATAGCTGATGATATTATACAATGACATGCCGTGGATATTTACGTTGGATCATGGTCACTTGCAAGTATGAATTTAACAAGTCAACGCCAGTCGAGCGGTTCGCGACCTACAGTGAGTGATAATGGCGCGGAAATTACGACATATTTTGATGAATATGCACTAGACAATGACAATGGTTGATTTCGTCTTTGACGATGGGCTGAAAGAGACAAGGAAAAATATGCTAGCCGGCATTGAAAATAGGTGTAGGGAAAGATGTAAGAACAATGTGCGCTGCATGCGGAAATGTGCCCTTGTGCTTCAACTCTTGTTTCGAGGCATCGTCCTAAACTCAACATGTAAAGGTAAGATAAAAACACATTTTTTAGTATTTCAAGAACATTCCTTTTCCAAAACATTAAGTAAATTACAAGGCACGTTTGATCAAAATAATTTACGATAAATCTACGTCCATAACGTGCGGTGGGCATTTCCTGCTGGGCGACAATTTATCGTCCATACCGGGGAACGGGTTAAGCATACTGTGGAACGACTGCAAATAAAACGTACACAAGCAATGACTCGGTAAGTAATTCTGTCAGATATTATTTACTATAATTAAAGGTTAAACAATAAAAATCTCAATAATAATAATAATAATAATAATAATAATAATTTAATAATAATAATAATAATAATATTAATGACATGTACACTACCTCCGGACTGGCACACTGGGCTTTAAAGCGGACTTAATCTTTCTGTCAAGAAGATACTCAGTATCCTTGATCAATGAGATTTTGTTATTGTACAATATTATAGGGTGTAAGAATGTGAATGTATGAGGCATGAATAAGTGAGGATGCGTGATGGATGAATGGGCTATGACAGATGTATTATTATTATTATTATTATTATTATTATTATGTATTATTATTAATATTATTATTCGAAAAGCATATATCTAAATTAATTATTTCATTGTTTTCGACGATTAGGGGGCATAATTTTAGGTTTGTATTTGTTATATGTAGACAATCAACATGTGTCCGGAAATGCTTCATTTCCGAGTTATGGCCTTCACAACACTAAACATCACCGGAGCTTTTTCTTCCGCAGGTCAATGTCATTACAGAAGATGTTCAAATTGTCCACCTCCTGCTTGAATACAGTCCTCACATCGATGTCTCGTTGACCTGAGAATACGATCCCAAACTCCAGGAGTATAGCGTACGTCCACACACGATGCCCCAATTCGATTCCGAAGGGTTTCCATATCAGGCACCGGAGACAAATACACCAATGATTTTAAATGGCCCCACAAGTACAGATCAAGAGGGTTCAGATCAGGTGAGCATAGAGGCCAATCAATTGGGCCACCTCTACCTATCCATCGATCAGGAAACATTCGATCCAAGTACCGGCGAGCCGTACGACTGAAGTGTGCAGGAGCACCATCATGCATGAAGTGAGCGTGTTGACGACGGATCAGTGGAGTGTCGTGATAAACATGACGTATGGTGTTTTCCAGGAAATTTGTATACGTCTGCCCCGTAAGTCTGTTTACAAGTGCATGGGGTCCAACTAATCGATCACGAATGATACTGGCCCACATGTTGAGGGAGAACCGCGCCTGGTGATGAGATTGGACAGTTGCATGTGGGTTTTCATGTGCCCATAACATGCTGATTGTGGAAACTAGTAATGCCATCTCGTGTGAACTGTACTTCATCTGTAAATAATACTAAGGGAGGAAAGTTGGGATTTGTACCACACTGCTTCAAGAACCACTGACAGAACCTAACTCGTGCAGGGTAATCCGCTGGTGACATGGCCTGTACACATTGCAAATGATAAGGATACTACTGAAACTCTTTTAACAGTCTCCAGACAGGCGTATGAGGAACTTTCACTTGCAACGCTATCCTTCGTGTACTGATAGAAGGTGCCATGTCCACAACGTCAAGAATCTCCCCCTCTACAGCTGGAGTTGTAGATCTTGGTCGTCCCCTCCCCAGACTTGAAGAGTGAAATTTTCCATGCTCGCACAGACGGCGATGGAGACTTACAAATATTTTCCGATCTGGACATCGTCGATGTGGGTACCTCTCCTGGTACAAACGATGAGCCAGCACGGCATTGCCATCCGCCTTACCGTACATAAAGGGCATCTCTGCCAGATGCTGAGTTGAGTACATGACACACAGATAAACGCCAAATACAATACTGAATATAACCTGCAAATCGGAATGAACCGCCAGAGTGTCCTCTTAATGTCTCCTTTCACGGCAACGACCTACGGAAAGAAAAACGTTTCAGTGAAGTTCAGTGTTGTGAAGGCCTTAACTTGGAAATGAAGCATTTACGACACATGTTGTACTGAACTATTTTGATTGTCTGCATATAACAAATACATACCTGAAATTATGCCCCCTATTTTTGAAACATTCTGTATATATGTTTTGAAATTAATGTTCATCGGGCTAACTACAATTGGTAGCTTTCGCCTCACTTTTGGTTTCCCACCTTTTTAATGTTGTGGTTGGATATTTGTGTAAGTATGGAGTATTCCAGCAGTATTTAACCTTACATAGTTTCAAACGTAATATGGCTTATGTCGCTGTCAACTGAGTCAAAGGATCAGGGAAGTTTGGAACGGCTAGGATTATAACTTATATTTTGTCCATGGCATTGAGTACGTTGCCTGTAACCTTGAGCACTGTAGTACTAGCGCTTTGGTTACGTCGAAAACCGACCAGGTGTTCGTCAATAATATCGTGTGTTGTGCAAGTAGTTGGAGACTTGTTGATGGACAATGTATTCTAGTAATTTTGAAAGCACCAATAATATACACACTAGTCAGTTACGTTGTACTCTATTGTTTTACACCTTAATATTTTTTGTCCAAATGAAGTACATTACACATCAGTTGTTACGTCCACCTTCTGAACATAATCTCCTTGTAACTGTATGCACGTTTGCCACCGATGTGTCAGTCTCTCCAGACCTTCCTGAAACCATTTTTCGGAGTGCTGTGTACCATTGCCTTGACAGCTCTGCCCATTTCTGCAAAATCCACAAAACAGCGACCAGAATACTGTCACCATTCGCTTGCCAACTGATGGCACTGTTCGACATTTGTTTGGCGATGGACAGCCCCTATGCTTCCATTGCATCGATTGTTGTTTCGTTTGTGACTCATGGTAATGGAGCAATGTATCATCACCTGTCACAAGACTAGCAATGAAGGCGGCTGTATCTTGATCATGGCGTTGCAAAACGTTCTCTGCACATGTCCACACGTCTCTGCTTTTCGTCTGCAGACAAGGGTCTAGGCACCCACGTGGATGACACCTTCCCCAACTGCAAGTGACCGTGCACGATCCGCTGCAGGGCGTTTAAGCTAATTCCCGTGGCTGCCTCCATTTCCGTAAAGGTGATGCATTTGCTTCCTTGGATGGCCTGTCGACCCAGGCAATTTTGGCTGGTGTTGATACTGTCACATTCCTTCCAGAACTGGTTCCGTTGTCCACCGATGTGCACTCTGTATTCCAACCTTCCACCCACTTGTAAACTGTTTTCCGTGACGGCGCATGTTCTCCACAGACTGCCACCAAGCTCCAATGAATTTCTGTAGTGTTCACGCTTTCTTTCCATATGAACCAAGTCCCTGACGGTTACTTTCAATATTGTTTGCTCCTACGCTGACATTGACTTATGAAATGGCTATGACGAGTGCATTCGTTGGCCTCTGTGCGTGTGCTGCAACCAAACGGTGAAACAAGACACTTGTTGGACGTCACCACCTTCAAAAGTGAAATGTGAACCATACCCGGACGTATAAAAAATAAAGTGTAAAACAATACAGTACACCTCTCGTATGTGTTATTACTTACTTGTTACAGTCTTCCTTACCTACTTGTTTATTACTTATATACTCATTTACTACGTTCCTAAGGAAAAAAGTGCAAAGAAGATATCGTGGTACATGTACACAAAGTTAATTTGTGTATTTCTACAGATATTCAAGGGTAATACTCAGAGTATTACAGTTCCTATTTTAAGTAAAATAGCTCAGACCTATGTAGGTGGGTTATATTTTGCTTTCTCTCATATTTTCAGATAATTTGTGAACGGTTTTTGAATTAACGACAGGGTTACCTGGTATAAAATATCGTTAAAGACGTGCCTCAACTTCAAACAACTCCTTCAAGCAAGTCACAGTTTTCTCGTTTACTTCCTGCTCACGAACACTTCCTCTTTCCTAGAGACATGGCGATTATATTGCAAGCGACTCAACATCTTTTTCAGAACTCCATACTTAAGTTATTTTATGTTATTTCTCACATGTCTTACATTCTTTCTCAATGCATTACGGCTGCAGTAGTGTGTACTGTTCGAAATGCTTGAAAATACAATAAATCAGCGAAAAAGAAGAAATCAGATTATATCAGAGTAACAATGAATTTATCCTCATTAAACTGTACTCAAAACGAAATTTTGAATGAAACGTCAGATCCCCCATCGCGTAAGTAAGAAGGATAGACGTTTATTTACATGAAACATTTCGATACCAAAAGCAGAGAATCAAGATTTTGATATCGTGATCTCCTCACTACGGGATCTCCTCCTTTACGTGGAATTAGATCCTTAAGAACGCGACTTTCATTACAAAAACCCCTCACGCATTCCAGGATTTGTACTGCAGCCGCCTTGGTGAGGATACCACTAGCTATCTCGCCCTGAAACATTTCGAATAATCACCTAAAATGTAAAACCAGCTGCCAGAGATGACCTCTATGCACTGCCCGAAATAACTACAGTCTCTGAGAAGACGGATAGAAGGCATTGATATCCCATTTAGTACGATCACAGTAATGCAGGAGTTCATTTACGTGTCAGTACATTCGCCAACACGTCTACCTGGCTCAGAAAATCAACGCTCTACCGTCTGAGTGAAACAGCCCGGCTAGGGAAGTCATAATTCTCGTGTATACAGAGCGTGTGAAAAACATATTGGTAACTTGTTTTACTGCCGTAATTTTACTGGTGAGCGGATTTGCAATGTCCTATTAAACTATAGGCAGCGTTAGTTTTATGATATTGTTAACCTTGGTTTAGACTGACGGGAGATTCCATAGTCTTCATTGCTTGAAATAAAATATGGCGAAAAAATAAATGTATGAATGTCTACACCTTAGGCCCGTTTCCTCATACGTGGTCGGAAATCGGGTGAGATGAAGTTATATAGGATGTTTTTACGGCCGGATCAATTTCCTGTCGCCAAGCGCAGCTGAGGAACTAGTGAAAACAAAATGAATGATAGTGAGTAAAATTAAGTAGGAAGGTGGAAGTAATCGCTGTGGAATGTGAATAGGAACTGTCCCGCTATTTGCCTGGAACTGAAAATGGGAAACCACACAAAACTGTTAACAGGAGAGCCGATGGTGGTTTTCGAACCCACTCGTGTCCCGAATACAGAGCTTGGCTTCATGGCCGTTGCGCGTTAACATGCATGTATACTCCACTCGGTTCGCTAATAAATAAATAAATTAATTAATTAATTCCAGACTTGGTTGAAAAAGGGTAATGGGTAGCTACCACACTGTCATCAAACACTTAAATGCCATTCACTCTCCACTTTAAAGAATCAGGAGTTTGGTGTAAGAAGGGCTATTTCGAAGGTAGACTGATTTAATACTACTCTGTAATGTCCACTGATTTTCGTTTAAGATTCTACATTTTATGCCAGCCGGGTTGAGTGCCTCAGACGGTTAAGGCGCTGGCCTTCTGATCCCAACAGGGCAGGTTAGTTCCTGGCTCAGTCCAGTGTTATTGAAGGTGCTCAAATACGTCAGCCTCGTGTCGGTTGATTTATTGGCACGTAAAAGAACTCCCGCGGGACAAAATTCCGGTTCCTCGGCGTCTCCGAAAACTGTCAAAAGTAGTTATTGTTATATTCTACATTTTATTTGCAAATTATACGGCTTATTTGTCTGAGGACCTGAACAATGGCTGTTGTAGCTTTCATTCAAATTTCGAAGGTTGTGAATGTACACATTTCTTCGAATTTATGAAACATTAAGTATCAAAGTCACAGAATAACAATTAGACTACCGAGCTCGATAGCTGCAGTCGCTTAAGTGCGGCCAGTATCCAGTACCCGGGAGATAGTGTTCGAACCCCACTATCGGCAGCCCTGAAGATGGTTTTCCGTGGTTTCCTTTTTTCACACCAGGCAAATGCTATGGCTGTACCTTAAATAAGGCCACGGCTGCTTCCTTCCCAGTCCTAGCACTTTCCTCTCCCATCGTCACCTTACGACCTATCCGTGTCAGTACGACGTAAAAAGACTTGTACAAAACGACAATTAGAGCTAATTCCTTTAGGGAATGTAATTTTTTTTTTGCTAGTTGCTTTACGTCACACCGACACATATAGGTCTTATGGTGACGATGGGACAGGAAAGGTCTAGGAACGGGAAGGAAGCGGCCGTGGCCTTAATTAAGATACAGCCCCAGAATTTGCCTGGTGTGAAAATGGGTAACCACAGAAAACCATCTTCAGACCTGCCGAAAGTGGGGGTTCGAACCTACTACCTCCCGAATACTGGATACTGGACGCACTTAAGCGACTGCAGCTATCGAGCTCGGTAATGTAAATCTCAAAAGCATTCCGCTCATAATATAATTGGTAAGGTGACTGCTTATTTAACATTGTTTAGATTACAGTGCAAAGGGTAGTAGGTCGATAAAGTGCGTTTGCTATGCCTACTCATGCGAGAAGTAACTTTAAATAATTGCTGCATGTAGGTGTTTCGAGTAGGTTGCGAGCAGTGGAAGACTGATGCACGTGATAAATAACTTTCCCTTGAATAGCACTAACACACTGGGCATTTCGTTTTAAATGATCGCAAATAATTTAGATTTTGTTCAAGAAACTCAGTATGGTATATAAAAAGTGTAAGGACCGTGAACTCTTAATTAGAGCAAAATAAATATTTTATTTTTAATTTTCCGTTTTTAAGCAGATTTTATTTACATACTTATTTGCGAGAATTTTACCCCAGTAACAATTGTTAAAAATAATGAGCGATCGTTTTTTATCGCATTGCAAATAGAAAGCTGTATGGTACCTAGAAAAATGAACGTGTTTTGACAACATGTAGAGTGAAATTCTCCAAATATTGTGGAAGGTAGGAAGAACATTGTTCCGTTTCTCAAATGCAATTTTCTTACATATACGTGCTGGGCGCAGCTGAATGAAGGCACTTCACAGAAAGTAAGTTAAAAGATCTGATCTCCTCACATAAGGAACTGAAATTAGAGCCATTACTAAGGAACTGTCCGATAATGGTGACAAGGTAATTTTTTAGTGTAGAAACAGGAATAAAATTTTGCATTTAGCTAAGAAAATTTTATTTACCATCATAAACTGATGAAATTTAAGGGCAGATGATGAGTTACATAAATATTCTCGAAGTCCAGGTCATTCAGTGTGTAATGCCTTCACTTATACCGTTCGAAGGCTCTGGAGGATCAAACCAAATTTCCTTAGATTTATAATATTTATTTATGCTGTGGCAACTATTATCTTAAAGAAGGTTGATAAAGTACGCTTGATTCACTACTTACGCAAGAAGTGATGTTAAATTCCACGAAAACCGAAAAGCCCAGAACAATACCTAGTTTTGACATACGATGAAAATCTTGTGGCATACGCGGTTGAACACAGGGTCTATTTCAGGCACGTACAGTTGCTTTAAATTGTCAAGATCTACGGAACTGTAGTGAATTGTTTGAAAATTAATTATCATAGAGGGCTAACCACTGATGCCTAAAACTAAATGTAGGATTTCTGTCCCTTGACCACATTATAGCGGTGATAGTGTGGGAGAGTGAGGGGCAGGGAGTAATATGTAGACTGGTTTATGTGTAGAAAATTGAACCATTAATTTCTTGATGTTCACCTTGAGAGGCCACAATATTATGCTAATCTGTTATAGATACTAATTTTCTGTCGGGTTAAAGATGATAGTGTCATTCATGTTATCATGGTCTTCCTACAAGCATGTGAGTAAATAGCTTTCTGAACATAATTTTGGAGAAATGTACTGAAATTATATTTACATGTTAGCGAAATGTAATTCTAGACCGAGTGAACAAGATGTAATTAACACAGAGAAAGGTTGTGAAAATAGGAATTCTTTTAAAAGGAACGCTGGGGTGTGGGTGGGGGATGACCTTACATGTTAGGACTTTTAAACAACAAGAATCATCATCATCAAAAGAAAGGTAATGTTAAGTTTCATTCTAGTAACTTGGCTTTACGTTTAGAAATCGATAATTTTTTCAACTATCGTAATATAGAAAAATTTTGAAGCAAAAAATTAATAATAAAATCAGGACCACAGACAATACAATTACAGTTGATATAATACGGAGAGTAAGAGAGGTGCTTGAAAGGGCAGCATGAAATATAATTTATTAAAGAAGTGTCATAGCACACAGGGAAGAATAAATAATGTCATAAAAACGACGCCTGACACATTTCGTTGGGCATTCTCTTCCTCAACCAGTAATTACGAGATCCATTTCGGCCAGCGCCGATATTGCCAATTATGGTTTCATAAATGAGATAGACCAACCTCAGTAAATTTACTAGCTTAACACTCTTCAGGATACAACATAATATCTAATGACAACTCGCATTAGAGGAATTGTATATTCATTCGGCGATGATATTATTATTATTATTATTATTATTATTATTATTATTATTATTATTATTATTCCATCAAAATGGTATGTTTATTACATAACTGCACTATATATTACGATTACATAATAATCCTTCGAATGAGTTAGTATCACTATTGTAAAATACCCTGTCACTCAACCTCCCTGACTGACCATCTAAATTCAAAATTACATGCAGTAGTTGAATAAGTCCAAGTCTTTGGTTACCAGTTATTACACAGTCAGCCAACATGTAAGAATAGTTAAAAGAGAGTAAAATTTTTAGAAAACATCCCTTGAAATCACAATTTACTGAAGGGGCAATGAACGGAATTCATCAGAAAATTACCGATTTACAAAAGTACTTGAAACATGTCATGCTGTAAGTTTTTGTTCTTAACAGAACGTGCAGTTATAGCAATGATTTATTCTACTGTTGTCAGCCAGCAGTTGAGATATCAGAACAAATTACTTTCCACGAACAGTAGAATTATTCTGATAAAATAAATAAAACTCCACAGCAAGGAGATATTTCTAGGGATTGAGAACAAACAAGCACAGAGTCTCGCCTCTCAGTAAGAAAACAAAATACGGCAGGCAAGCAAGCAGGGCTTATGTTCTTGATCTCATGAGGCATTTTCTTGACTGTCTCTCAATATAGTGGCATGTTGAATTGTAGATATTATGAAAAACTGACCATTCTTTCCTGTTCCGAAATTGTGCATAATGTTGTATAATAGGCCAAAAGAGGTATGATCCCATGATATTATGTACGTTCCTCGCAAGCACATTTTTCAGCAACAATAATTCAGTCTATACTGTAGATGTAATATTTGTTGCGGATATCAGCAGGTTTTGTAACTACATGGATTTTTAGTTCTATTTGAATTATTTAAGCGTGATAAAAAATATGAAATATGAGGAACATACAATTCCATGCCCTGAATCTCTTTCTTGAGCGACTATGCAAACTGAAAACTGTGTCTAACTATCTCCATCTTTGTCTCTCTCTCTGCTTCTATTACATTCTGTGGGCGGTTCCTGCATTTCTGTAAGTCGAGGATGATTGCTCAATTGTACTTCTTCTGAAAGTAATGATCACCACCACCGCCAGCACCTTTACTCAATACGTCGCACATAACCATAACACCAACGCAGGTTCATGGAATTCATTGACAAATTAGCCTTCATCTCCTACTGCAAGTGCCCTCCTGCCATTGTTCGTAATAGAAACTGTTCTTTCTTCATTCCACTGCGTTACATTCAGGTCACGAATATGATACCCTAAATCCACTCAGTTCTCACTGCCCTACAACGAAGTTCATATTAAAATGGACAGGATAAGTACAATTTCGTTTATGACAACTTTCTGCAAGTAAACCATTGACCACGACTGTAAACCCACTGCATTATTAATGCATTGATCTGATTACAATTACCGCCAGAAGAACTTGATAATATCCATTTCCTCCAGGTTTGTGGTCCCGATTTGACATTCAATCTTCATGGGTTTCTCCCCAACTGTGAACACATTAGTCATAGAAATCCGGATTTTTTATATTATAGTGGCTGCAACTCTCTTTATACTCCAAGATATTAGACTAAGAGTTTTCAGCAGAGTCTGCCACGTTATCCTGAATGAATCGTAACTACTTATGAAATTTCAATTGTATACCTTAAACTACAAGAGTAAATCTTCTAAACTGGTTCGTTCAACACCTTTATTTCACACTTTCCTTGATTCTGTGTTAAAATTAATCGTTAAGGTTACTTCCTATGTTTTATATCATTTTTATAATGTTTAGCTCGTGGAGACAATTTCATATTCAAAACGTGACCTTGTTCAAGTCTTCATTTGTCACATTTTATTCCCTAAATGAATTACTAGTGCACCTGTAACTGAATTGAGCTACTCAAGGTATTTCAATTCATTATAAACGGAAAGTAAATGATGTTACAACCCTCGTAATGATGCAGTAATATATGCGTTAATTGAAACTGAAGATTCCCGATAAAAGGCTCCATATCTACTCACTGTAAGGTTCCACATCCCATCCCTCCATAGAACGAAATCTCTGAACTTTTAGCAACGGTGGAGAAAGAGGCGTTTTAAGAGATTAATGCGTTCTCTTTGCCTGCATCAAGTTAAGTGCCGGGCCGAGAGCTCCTTGAATTTGGATTCATATATGACGAATTCACTCTAGAATACTGAAGTGAGTTCCGGAAAGTGGCATATAGTACTTAGAAGGTGAATTAACTTACGAAAAGTGTCACTTGCTGACGTGAGTTGTAATTAACTCTCATTTCTTTGTTGATTATTTGTTATTAATACTACAGATGTTTTGAGAACGTATTTTAAAATCCTACCCTTTAATTCACTTACCGAGAGATAACCAGAAGTTCGAAAGTTAGCCTTAAATTGCATTAATCTCAAATATGCTTAACGTACAGTATTTCTTGTGACACAGATCTCTTTGCACATTGCTAATTTCAAACAGAAATAGTTTATACTTATACTAAACTTTACCAGGCAGCATCAACGATATACACCATTGATGATATCGACGTTCGTGATTCCTTAATATGAAACATGCACATGTAGTATTGTAATTTTGTCCCACACAAGTTCTTTTACGTGCCGGTAAAACTACCGACCCGTGGATGGCGTAACTTAGCATCTTCAGATATCACCGACTGAGCCATGATTGGACCTGCCAACCAGGGACATAAGCGAAACAGGAAGAACAATAAAATTATGAGCACAGTCGTATGTATACTGTGGTATTAGATTCGAAATATACGTTGTGAAATACTGAAGTCTCTTTCGTGTATGCTAAGAAATAGGAATACGAAATGAATAGAGTAAATAAGGAAAATGAAAGTTTACGGAATGATGCTGAAGATGAGGTAAGTGGATGGAAAAGTAAGTCTAGATATATTGAATCAACTTAGTGAGGGGAGAACGATTGGATGATATTTTATCAGAGGAAGGAATAGATAAAGCGAATATTTCTCGAGACACCCAACTTGTTCAAGTAGATTTTGAGGGAAGTAGCTCATAAACAGTAGGCATAAACCACGACATGAATATGCGAAACAATTCAGAATAGAGACAAGAAATAGTAGTTACGTGGAAATTGAGAAGATTAACACAGGATTGGGTGACATGGAGGCTCTATCAAACGAGTCTGTCGTATCGATTACTTCAACAACAGAAACAATATTATGATTGTGCTCGTACTACCTTATATTAACTGAATTAGAAAAACAAAATATTGACGAATATGTCTCCAAAATTCCTGCAAGGCAAAGAATTGAAATAAATGTTAACTAGTTCACTGTCTTTATCGATATTGATATCAACTTGAATATAAAGGACGACTCCTTCCTTGTCTGCTAAAATATTCCAAATGCTAATATGAAAAGTGTTAATTTTATTATCACAATTCTCTAACAGAAAGTAGTCGATGTAAACCTATTTACATCAAAATTTTCATTTTGGAACAGGATTCAAATCGTCCGTCACTAAAGAAACCTCGTAGAATTTTAACTCAGTATTCATTTAGACCCATCAATATTATTTCTTCATTATCAGCATGAGCAGAATCATCTAATGATTTTCTGCGCAAGTAAGAGGTTACTGAATAGAGTGACGTGTCTTACAGTACCATTGTTTTGCCCCTTTGATGTTTTCTGCTCTATACTCAGTATACAGGGTGTTCGGAGACAACATGAACCTGGTATACAAGCGTTAGAGCGTTGGTCGTACTAATGCATAATTTGAAAAAAAATCGATATCTCGCGCCGTTGTCATTTTACCAGCTGCTGCAGTTAACCATGGGCCATTTCAAATGGATTTTGTGGCGTGATGTTGCTAAATCTGCATGTGGCTTAAGACAAGCTTTAAGGGCCATGCCGGGAAATCAGCAGCAAATACAAGAAACCGTGGGTTTCAGCCGGTGTCACCGTGGAGTACTTGCTATAGCGCAAACCTGTCGGCTGGGAGCTGCATGCTTAAACCCATCGATGAGATTTCGAGTGTTGGTCATACTGATAAATAAATTTGAAGGAAATATTTCGATGTCCATGCCTCTATCCATGCCTCCCGGGCAAGGCACCACTCCAAATGCAGGCGTTGGTGTTCTGGTGTCAATGGCAACCGACTCATGGGGCGGTAGGACCCCAATCCGGCGGATGCGAGTCGTCAAGACACTTTGCGGGAACTAACAGCATGTTGTAGAATCTCCAGTACATGTTCGCGGATGGCGAGTGTAGAAGTAATGGGAACCCGCAATGCTTTGCGCACCGTACAACGGTTCTCCCTCGGGATGGTGTTTCCTGGTTAACCTCAACCTGCACGACGTGTTTAGGTGCCCACATGTACCCATTGAGTCCAACATCGGGCCACTGTGTCATCTGAATGGCCCACATGCCCGGCAATTGCTCGATGCGACCAACCAGTCTCATGCAGTTCCAGAAATGCGACCTCTCTCAAATGCTCTCAATTGATGATAGGCTGTCTAACACGTCTGTGAGGCATTGTGGATGATTCGTACTCGACGTAGTCCTCTCTGCACGTCTTCCTCTGTCTGATTCACAGCAGGTGACTGGTAACAACTTATCAAAAACAGAAGGGAGCCATCACGAATGCACCCTGGTGGGCGTTCTACACATTACAGATCTTTGTAAATCTAACCATTCACTCACACGTCAATGGTATGCATGTATAACGAAATGGGACAATATTGGATTATCCCTTATGGGCGCTTAACTTTTTGGCAGGCAGACACTACTTTGCTCGTCATAGCAACTATTATTTTACATCTAGAAGTGAATGATATGTCCTGTTTGATAATATCATAATTGTATTCTGTGCACATGTATCCTTTTACATCAAGAAACTAATGATCTACGATGATTCACAAAACTATAAATGTCCTTGTGCAAAATTAAGAATGTATCCTGTACTCGGACGCAATTCCAAACTCCCAGAAGTTAAATGCATGAACATCACAGCTGATGCACATGTTCAGGTTATATTTACTTCTGGATATTCTAAAGAAAATAAATAATGTGTATCACATTCAGTCACACGACTTTCACCATCTTTGATAGGTGTTGTGGAGAGAAGATGGTAATATTCTATATCTTCTCGTTAATATAAAGCGGCAAATTAGAAAAGAACACGATTAAACTGCGAAATTTATTAAACGTACGCTGGCGTTTAATGTGTTAGAAGATACGCCATGGATATTAATTCAATATGTTAATTTAATGGTTATAAATGCTGTGTGTCTTAACAACAACACTTCTGCTTGGATAACTAATCTTTCATTCTTCGATTTGTGGGTAGCTTGATGTGGTGCATTCGTTTTCTCTTCAGACTGGATATTCTGATCATTAAAATCTTACATTAATTATTGTCATGTTTCCATAGTTGCAACGAAACATTTTTGGGCGTAAACTTCTAAATAACTGGCTGAGCAATGTATATTTACGACAGTAGAAAGCGTCAGCTGTACATCCATGTATCTCGAAAAAAAAAACAATAAACATAGCAAGCAAAAAGGACGGAATTGTTTTGCGTTGTGATTTTCGTGGGAAGTGCAATTCATTAATAACAATACCGACTAATTAACATACAAATATCAGCGGCCCATCCGTGACGGACTGAGGCAGAGCCCAGACTAATGAAAGTACGCAGAGCATGCAAGAAACTGCTAGAATTTTTAAGGAATTGACATCGTCAATCGTGCAGCGATGTGCAATGTCATGTTATAAAAAGGCACCGACGAGAACAATACACCTTGCACACAGAAAATATCTTCCACCAGAACCTTGTCGATGAAAGGTACACTAAGTGGTCAAAGGTCACGAGAAGGTGTCCGAGTAGAAAATGTGCCTTTATGACCCCTGCGCGTTGCAGCTAGCTGCGGCGTAGCTGAGCAGTCTGACACAGACCCCAGTGTCGTGAATATGGCAACATGTTGCAAGTTAACCAACTTTGAATGTGGGATGATCTGCGGCACACGGCGCATGGGTCATAGCGTTGCGGAGATTACACGTCAATTCGGGTTTCCGAGGTCAACAGTATCGAGGGTGGATCTTCAATATCGCAGAGAAAATGTTAACACCAACGTAAACCGCCCCACCGGGAAGACCACAGGTGTTTAACGAACGGACATCACGTCGCCTCCGCAAAACCATACTGGGCGCTCGACGGGCTAATGTGAATCAGATCACCGCACAGTTGAATGTTGTGAGTCAGGAACCCATTTCTACCAGAACTGTAAGGAGACAACTGCACCGCGTAGGCTTCACCAGCCGACGACCAACTCGTGTCCCTTCACTGAAACCTCGACACAGAGTGCAACGACATGCATGGACCCGCGAATATCGGCAATGGACCATGGAATAGTGGCGGCGTGTAGTATGGTCCGATGAATCCCGGTTCAAGTTGTGTTGAGCTGATGGGCGCGTGAGAGTGTTACATATGTCCCATGAAGTTATGAACCTGCGTGTCAACAAGGTTGTGTCCAGGTGGGAGGCGTCTCAGTTCTGGTCTGGACGGCATTCTCATGTTCGTAATTTGGCCCCATTGTCCGGCTGCAGGCAGCGCTGGAAAGTGCACCTTATATGGACATTCTTTCAGACAATCTGCATCCCTTTCTGGCCCTAGAGTATCCTGATGGAGATGCGATGTTTCAACAGGACAATGCGCCATGTAATCACACTCTGGTGGCACGCAGGTTATTGGAGGAGCACTCCAGTGAAGTTACTACCATGGATTGGCCCTCCAGATCCCCAGATCTTAATCCAATCGAGCATTTACGGGATGCTGTCGTTGCTGATGTACGGTCCATGAACACCGCACCAACTACATGAGACCAGATCTGGGTAGCAGTGGGTCCCGATCCCTCCAGAACGATCCCAACACCTTGGAGAGTTGATGCCTCGCCATATTGCTGCCGCTTTGCGAGCTTTCGGACGAGCAACTCGTTATTAACATTACACCCAGTGTCTTCCCATGACTTTTGGCCACTCAGTGTATATGTAAATTCTAGAGGGCGAAAAAAATGGATCCTTCATTTCGATGCTAAAGCCGAAAAGAAAATTTCGATTTTCTGAACAAACCGACACTTAAATGTATTTAGAATGGCGAGTGTTATATACATGTTCCCTCCAAGTATTTTTATAGCTTTACGCCATCTACGGTATGTTAGTACCTATGGGCAGTATTACGCACACATGACAAGAAAATTGAGACGCACTGTGAAAATCTCTTCAACATTCTGAAGTGATAGGTACGTGGTAGATTAAATCGAGAATTAAAACCTAAATATATTTCCACTGATGTTTTGTTAGTAAGCATAAATATTATCTAAGCAGTGTTCCATTAAGCTACATTAGCAGAGCACCACTTTCAGCTTGGCCACGCTTTCTGAAAACGATTGCAAGCTGAAGGATTGATTGCCGAATACAGAAGGGAGGACAGTAATTTAATGAAGGACAAGTTTCACTCTCTTATCGCGTTAGCAATTTACCGTAAAAATAACTTGAGACAGTGTTTTCTGAGCTGAAGGAATCAATTGGTGTTGAAATCGTAGACTTTTTTTTGACTAAATCGAAGATTATTTTGTGAGTGATGGAGAAGAGAACGAGGAAGGCAATCTCCAATGTCCCATCCTCATGTCCGGAATTGTTTCGCACTCGCTGAAGAGAATGCACCATGAGCAATATGGTAGCAAGTCACAGAAGAATCAACACTACAATAGTAAAACACCTCCTATAATTTTAAAATGTGATACAGTAGTTACGGTGTGAGTTAGTGGAGATTGAAAGGGCTTTTGAGAGACTAACAGCTGGCTTTCCTCCTCCTCAGAAGAAGGAACCTTGTTGAGATATGGATGCAAGAATTTTGGGCATTGTTTCAAATTATGATATGTATGAAGAAAACAGTAACATTATTATGTACCTACGAATTATACACACAACAATATATCAGGAACCTTACTGTGGTTGTTTATGAAATATGTTGTAAATAATTCGGTGACCAGAGAAGTTGTGGCTAATTGATTGATAACCACCCACAAGATGACATCTTTGTTGATAACGGCGAGTCATCCATATGTGGCTAGTTAATAACGATAATAATAATAATAATAATATGTTGTATTTATTCTGGCAAAGTTAGAGATGTACTCCCTTTCTTACACTTAACCAGTCTTAACATATAACACTGTTAATAATAAATACTCATGACAATAATATAAAAACAACATTAACAATAATAACCTTAATAATGTTCTGAAAGGTAGTCACACGTAAACAAAATCATATCATCTATATAATACACATCGTACGCAGAGTACATTAAAAGTATATGAATAATGAGAACTATAAATTCTACTTAAGAGAAAGTATCAAACATATATAAATTTCTACATTGTAGCGAGACATCGCCTTCAATTTTGAGGTGAAGAGAAGGATTAGTAAGGAGAAGGAAAAGAAAATAAGGAAATCATCTGTGAAAGGAAGAGGGAAATAATGATGAAGAGGATGTAGGAAGTGTTTTCAGGTCAGAACTTGGTCATCCATGCATGTTTACTAGTACTTCGTCACAGGCATGTTTAAATGCTGAGCTGCCGGACATGCTTCTTACGCCCACCGGTAAGATATTTTAAATTTACCGAGACAGTGTAGCGTTCCGTATATTTTTCTGCACACAGACATAGTTTTGGCAGACCAGGACAGATGTTCATCAAATATTATACCAAGATTCTTTACGTTTTGGGTATACTGTCTGGGAGTACAACTTATTAACAACTGTGGTAACGCTGTTCAATTGAATTTGCAAAGTAATTTAGGGCAACCAATAATTATTGCCTGGGATTGTGATGGGATTAATTTTAATACGTGATTTTTGGCCCATATATCTATGGTCATCAGAACTTCATTCAGGTAAAGTTTTTCTGGGTGTAGGTTTTCGGGTTTACTGTGTACATTTATCTGAAAGTCATCTGCGTGTAAGTGGTATTTACAGTGTTTTAATCCGGAAGATATGCCATTTATATACAAAGAGAAAAATAGTTGGCCCAGTACACATCCATGTTGTACCGAGTGAGTTGGCTGTGCGGTAAGGGGCGCCCATCTGTGAGCTTCCATTCGGGAGATAGTGGGTTCGAACTCCACTGTCGGCAGCCCTGCACATGGTTTACCGTGTTTTCCCATTTTCACACCAACAAAATGCTGGGGCTGTACCTTAATTAAGGCCACGGCCGATTCCTTCGTACTCCCAGGCCTTTTCTCTACCATCGTCGCAATAAGACCTGTCTGTGTCGGTGTTACGTAAATCAAATTGTAAAAATTATCCTTGTTGTTTTCCTAAGTCAATAGTACACCAATTTGAATAAATATTGTTGTTATTAAGTACACACTGCCGGCGGCCGTTGAGATAGAAACTGATCCAGTGGAGTGCACTCACGGAGAAATTTAAACCATTTCATTTGGAAATAACCATGTCTGTGTCAACAGTTCTGAAAGCTTTACTAAAGTCCAATAATGCTAGAACTGTCAGTTGTTTGTTGTCCATAGCTCTACTTATGTCATCATTCACATGTGTTAATGCACTGCAAGTGTTATGTCTTGGTCTAAATCCGGACTGGTGGATATCGAGGAGATCGTGTTGAGTACGATAGTTGGTAATCTGCTTGTGAACAATGAATTCTAAATTAACGATCTACTCTTGATCACTATAAATAAGACAGGGGCATTATTTGAAAATTTTTGTAAAACTGGATCATGAGTTGTAAATTAACACATTTCGAATCAGGCTTCAGAAATTACGATTTCATGCCAAAAACTTGAGGTATTGTTCTGTTGGACAGAAAATGATAAGTAAAGTGCCCTAACAATTCTTCAATTCTCTTCCAAATATTCCCTGCTGGAGGTAAAACTTATGTCGTAATCTTAACAAAATCAAGTAAATCATAAGAATTAATGTCAGCTGCAATATCAGATTTTTTGAGTTAAGAGAAAGGATAACTGACGAACGAAGTTCAAGTATACAACTCCTTTCACGTTCTGACTTTCTGTTAAAAAATATGAAACATTTAGTCCCAATTCGGAGGGATATCTTTGCTTTCCGAAAATCATTCATTTGAGGAAAGACGCTGTAATAACCCATGTGTTCATAAGAAACTATTAGCTACATATTTGAAGAATCATTATTCGTCAAACATCGAAGCTGTTTAGTAGGAAATTATACATTTTGTGGAGAATGATTATTGAACAGAAATGTTTGCTGACGTTTCGCAAGTATAAAGGAGTAAAGTGAAACTGTCTAGTAATAGCATCCACCAGCATTTCGAGCTTCATAATTTCTCAAGAAATGTTGGAGTGATTTTAGAATGAAATGATCATTCAGCACGAAATAAGAATGACTGAAATTCTGGATCTACTTGGAAATATGAATGTCAGGTCAAACATTGTGGATGCATCACATTGCAATTAGTAATGATTACGATATTATTACACACTCGATGAATACCGAACGTATAGAAACAGCCTTTGCAATCCGACCGCATGTGGTATTTTCTAACAGTTGTTATGATGTGTGATGACAGAGATGGTATTTCAAAGAGTAAACCACTTTGCAGTAACACATACAACGAGCGATTCCAAGAATTGATTCCAGTGAAATGAATCGAAATCCAGTGGTGATTACTGTTTAACAATGGATTGTCATGAATTCTAAACTCCCGTGCATGTCGGCCACAAAAATGTACGTAGTTGACAGAATAAATATTGAAAAAATACCCACGAATGCGGATACTGACCTCATCGGTACCAACGTGCTGTGTGGTAGTGTGTCCTCGTATATTTCCATGTACAATTGTGCTATTCTCTGTGCGTCACATCTACAAACTTATTTTATTATTATTTCACGTAGAATTATTGTACATATTCCCTGTGTATTTAACATACGTAATAATATTACAAATTATTGGACTCACTAAACCAAGTTCATTGGACACGTATGTTAACGCATTACGTCTATGGAACCAATCTTAAATTCGGGAGACAAGTTGGTTCGTACCGCACCGTCAGCAGTCCTGAGAATGGTTTCAAGTGGTTACCAATTTTAACTTCCAGGCAAATAATGACGCGGTTCCTATTTAAAGCCACAACTGATTACTTCCACCTCCTGACACAATTTCATTTACAATTATAATAAACTTCATTAACTCCTCATTTGAAGATGGTTCCAGGTAGGGCATCTCTCCGTAAAACGTGCCATACAATTTCATCTCACCTCATCCCCGACCCAATGTAATGAAACGGAACTAATACTAGAACAGCTGAGGATCTCACATTCCTAGAACAGCGGTAAGGGGGTCACTTTGACACTTCAAAAGAAATGCTTGGAATCGTTCAAAATAGATTTTTGCTAACGGCTTTACGTCGCACCGACACAGATTGGTCTTATGGCGACGATGGGATAGGAAAGGTCTAGGAGTAGGAAAGAAGCGGCCGCGGCCTTAATTAAGGTACAGACACAGCATTTGCCTGGTGTGAAAATAGGAAACCACGGAAAACCATCTTCAGGGCTGCCGACAGTGGGATTAGAAAACACTATCTCCCGGATGCGTTCAAAATAGTACACAATTGAAATGTATTTTCATCTACTGTGTTTCCACAAATTTATTTTACACACAAAGACCTGTTATTAGTGTATGGGACTTTTAAATTCCTCATGGACACATGAATAATCACAAACAAGAACACCACGTTTCTGCTTTCTCTACGGATTTTTCACAAAATGAACCAATTGAACACATTTTCTTAGTCAGTCGTCCACATTGCAACAAATATACATTTTCATAAATTCTTTAAGAAAATTAAAAACACCCTAAACACATTTTGCACACACAACTTCCACTTTTCAGGCACATTTCCGCACGCAGCTTTAAGACACTTGCTGCAGGCATTGCTAGATCTGTTCCCTTTACACAGACAAACTTGGCACTCCTTCCGCTTTTAGTTGGACACTTTCCTACAGCCTCCTATTGTTGTTGTTGTTGTTGCCCTTGTTCGTCCCACCTTTACTTTTTCACTTGCCAGCTGGAAGATAAACTTCTTTTCAGACGAATGGGGTTGATTCTTCCCACCAACGAAGTCTTTCCCTCTAGGAGCTTATTACCTGATTGGAGAGATGTAAAGATTCTGTCTGTCATCACGTTCCTTCCTTGGTTTAGAAACGGCTCCATGGGACGTAATAGGACGTACTCTCCTAGTAGCTTCTTATTAGTTTGCGCGTTACCTTACCAAGGTATGGAAAAGGGCATTGCAGTTGTATTTTGAGTCCACATCTGCAGCAATCCAGAATTTGATCTCATATTTTTCGGGCTTGTTTGTTATAAATTGGGTAAATTCTCCACAAATTTATCCAGGATTTCAGAGACAGACGCAAACCTGTTAGCTGTCGCGCTCTCGGCTCGGATTGATTTCTCGTCGAAACGGAGGAACCTGAGAAGCTCTCAAAATCTGTCCGTTGACATTGCGTCCTTCAGAAATTGCTGTCAACAAAAACGCAACCATTCATAATCCACAGACACACCTTTCGAAAAAAAGGACACCGCGGATATACATTATGGCAATCATAGCCACCAACTCCTCGAGCGATACGGTCCAGTCCATGTTTTTTGAGTTCTTTCTGAGCGTTTGATTCTGTGTGTAGTTTCATTAGACGAAGCATCTGTTCATCAAAGAGGAGATTAAAGGCACTAATGACAGAGTCGTCAACTCTGTGGTAAGCATATGTGGTAGGATCGCCCCGCTCTTTCAGGGCGTTCATTGTAGTCCAGCTTCCACAAGAAGAGGTCAAATCCAAGACCTTCCACTCGGTTCCGTCACGGGCGACCATCTCCGCTGATGAAACACCTAACTGAGAGAGACATCTGGGGCAATTTCGGAGGCAGATTAGCACTTTTGATTTCTCCTGAGGGTAATTCATCTTTTCTTTTTTTTTGCTAGTTGCTTTACGTCGCACCGACACAGATAGGTCTCATGGCGACGATGGAACAGGAAAGGGCTAGGAGTGGGAAGGAAGCGGCCGTGGCCTTAATTAAGGTACAGCCCCAGCATTTGCCTGGTGTGAAAATGGGAAACCATGGAAAACCATTTTCTGGGCTGCCGACAGTGGGGTTCAAACCTACTATCTCCCGAATACTGGATACTGGCCGAACTTAAGCGGCTGCAGCTATCGAGCTCGGTGGTAGTTCATCCTGTGTCTCATTATCTTTGTCCTCACTAGTCGCGCTTGTCTCAAGCAGGAAATCACCATCTGAATCAGATAGTTCACTTTCAGAGCCAACATATGAAATTTCTGGCATACAAGACACCTCGTCAGTAGAAAGATGATCGTAACACGACCTGTCTGTAAGAAGAACACTTTCTAAATTAGATGAAATGAATACAATAATCCCGCTAACTCCAACACTCCTCTGACTGTAAGAGCTCAATAATAATAATCCAGGCCCGTTTCACATTGTTGTCTGACAATGCAAACAGCTGCGTTGTAATAAGGAAGTGTACAGGTGTCATAATGACCCCTTCCGCTGTCCAGGGTACGTCACATCAAAAGTCTATGAAAATGTAAATATTTTGCTGGGTGCGATACAACACCGTAATAGGGAAGAAATACGATGAAAAATCAAGATATTTTAAGAGAGATGGTACAAGAATGCGCACAATATTAAGGAAAATTTGAAGGTGAGTGTCATTTTGACCCCTTCCGCTGTTTTAGTACTAAAGGGTGGGCATGCATTCATTTAAAGTCCCAATGAATACTTTCACGGTTTTCGAAGACAACGGGTTGTCGGAATGTTGTTCCAGAGGAGTTCATTGACGTGCTTGTCATTTAATCAAAATGAGGCTGGCATACTTCAGCACTTTCCAATAGCACTGGCCTGAACATGGTCGGATCAGGCCAGCTCGGGCTCAATAGGCCTACGCTCCAGGATGAGTCATTCATCCAGGCACTTATATTTATATATAGAACTAGCAAGATACCCGTGCTTCGCTACGGTATTATACTGAAATTTATAATTGAATGTTGTTTTAGATATATAATCAGCCGAAACTCGCGATCTGAATCGTTTTCTGCGAGAATCCGCCAAAATTCGCGATCTGACTCGTTTTCTAATAGATTATGGCAAGTTTCCTCCCATTTTTCAATCTTTATTTCCAGCAATCGATTTCGTACATCCCAGGCTAGGTCCAGGTATTCCACCCTGTCAGTTGGGTCCCTAAATCTTTGCCATCTTTTCTTATAAGCATTTTTAATATGGAACAAATCCTTCAGGAGATCCGGCGTGGTGTCGTCTTGGGTGCCTTGGCGGTACTGAACCCGCGGCCAGACTGCATTCTTAGTCATTACCCGTCCAGGACCCGTTTCCACCCCGGTCCGCACATTTGACGACGGTCCAGAACATTATTATTATTATTATTATTATTATTATTATTATTATTATTATTATTATTATTATTATTATTATTATTATTATTATTATAGATGTTCTGGACCCCACAGCAAGATGCAAGACCGCTACTTGGCGGTAAATTACATCTGCTGCCATTGTTATTGTTGAGAATGTGACCAGCACCAATGACGCGCGTAGGCAAGTGTGCGGGATTTCTGGCGATACGAATGACATACTTCCGTGCATTATTGACCTTATTATAGAGGTGAACAATTGGAGGGTCAATCTCATTCCTATCGTTTATTTCAAATGTGTTTAAATTTTTATTCATATGCCAGGAGAATCTACTGTAATCTAAGAACGTTCTCCGAAGGAAAAGTTGGCTGTTGAAAACGAACCCTAGGAAAGCTTAAAAAGATCGGTTTATGATCAGAATAAGTACATCGAAAATATACAGCCTGTTTCCAGTCATTCAACAGGGTCAGGAATGGAATGAATAAAGCCCCATCTAGCGGCGACAGTAGGAATTGTGCCGGCTGCCGAAGCACTCCTCTGGGGCAATGATCGATGAATGACAAATGAAATGAAATATTGGACAGTGTTGCTGGAATGAATGATGACAGGGAAAAGCGAAGTATCCGGAGAAAAACCTGTCCGGCCTCCGTTTTGTCCAGCACGAATGTCACATGGAGTGACCGGGATTTGAACCACGGAACCCAGCTGTGAGAGGCCGGCGCGCTGCCGCCTGAGCAACGGAGGCTCCTTATAAGTACATTATGAACAGCAAAATCAATTGGTCTCACCTCCTTTTACACCCCACCGCCGTTAAGTTCATTTACCCCCCCCCCCCAAAAAAAAATTAAAAGAAGGAGTGTTTCTTTATGTTTAAAGGAGATTCCAAACCCCAATGTTCACGTCTATTACCTTGAGTTTTGAGATATAAGTATCCCCATAAAAGTAATTCGCTTTTTTTACTTCCTTTCACATTTCCCCCCCCCCCCCCCTTAAGTGAATTTTCCGGCAAAAATACTTGTTTCTTTAATAGTAAAGGATCTTCTAAATAGCTATTATCACGACTCTTAACTTCTTCAGTTTTTGATTTATGTGTCCTCATGAAAGGAATTCAACTCCTTTCCACTCCCGCCCCCCAAGATGGTTTCCCCCACAAAACGCGTATTTCTTTGTTTTTAAAGGAGATCAAAATACCAATTTTCACGTCCGTAACAACTTTAGTTTTTATTAGATGTATGTATTCTCATACAATTAAGTCAATTAATTTTAGAATTCTTCCCCCCCCCCCTTTCATTGGATTTTCCGAGAATACGCGTTTCTTTATTTTTAAAGGAGATCCCATATACAAATTTTTAGTTCTGTAATATATTCAGTTTCTGAGATATATGTATCCTCATTAAAGGCATTCAACCCACTATTCACCCTTTTACACCCCTCCTATTGGGATTTACAGAAAACGAAAAAATACTTATTCCTTTACTTTTAAAGGAGATTCTAAATACCAATTTTTACATCTGTAAACTTTTAAAGTTTTAAGATATAGACACAATCATTTTAAAAATTCACCCCCCTTTTCACCCCTCATTATCCGGATTTTTCAAAAACGAAAATATACGTGTTTCCTGATTTTTAAAGTGGATCCCCAATACCAATTTTCAGGTCTGTAATATCTTCAGGTTCTGAAATATAATTAGCCTCGTTAAAGGCATTCAACCTCTTTTTCACCCTTTTCCACCCTTCCTATCGGGATTTTCCGAAAACAAAAAAACGTGTTTCTTTATTTTTAAAGGAGATTCTAAATACCATATTTTACATCTATAAACTTTAAAAGTTTTGAGATATATATACACTCATTTTAAAAATTCACCCCCCTTTTCACCCCCATTATTTGGATTTTCCAAAAACAAAAAATACGTGTTTCTTTATTTTTAAAAGAGATCAAAGGTACCAATTTTCAGGTCTGTAATATCTTCAGTTTCTGAGATATAAGCATCCTCATTAAAGGCATTCAATCCATTTTCACCCCTTTTCACCCCTCCTATTGGGATTTTCCGAAAACAAAAAAATACGTGTTTCTTTATTTTTAATGAAGATTCTAAATACCTATTTTTACATCTGTAAACTTTAAAAGTTTTGAGATATAGATGCACTGTTTTTGAAAATTCACCCCCCTTTTCACCCTCCCATTAATTGGATTTTTCAAAAACAAAAAATACGTGTTTCTTTATTTTTAAAAGAGATCAAAAGTACCAATTCTCAGGTCTGTAATATCTTCAGTTTCTGAGATATAAGTACCGGTATTCTGATTAAAGGCATCCAACCCCCTTTTTTACCGTTTTTCACCCCTCCTATTGGGATTTTCTGAAAACAAAAAAATACGCATATCATTATTTTTAAAGGAGATTCTAAATACCAATTTTTACATCTGTAAACTTTCAAAGTTTTGAGATATAGATACACTCATTTTAAAATTGCAACCCCCTTTTCACCCCCTTAGCGAAGGAATATCCAAAAATCCTTTCTTAGCGAGCACCTACATCTTAATATAAATCTATGCTCAAAATTTCATTTCTTTATGTCCAGTAGTTTTGGCTCGGCGATGATGAATCAGTCAGTCAGTCAGTCAGTCAGTCAGGACAAGCTATTTTATATATATAGATAGATTTTACTATGTGATCGACTTTATTAGTTAAAACTGTATATCGTTTAATAACAAGGAAATTAATATATGCGCACAATTTCTGTTCAACAACCTGTGCTGTTGTGGAGTCAACATTTATTACTGTACCCGGCAGCCCTGAAAATGTTTTGCCGTGGTTTCCCATTTTCACACCAGGCAAATGCTGGGGCTGTACCTTAATTAAGGCCACGGCCGCTTCCTTCCCACTCCTAGCCCTTACCTGTCCCATCGTCGCCGTAAGACTTATCTGTGTCGGTGCGACGTAAAGCAACTAGCAAAGAAAAAAAAAAAGAAAAAAAGTGTTCTTAAATTTAGAGGACGAATTTGCCTTCACTGTTATGTAAACGATTTGCCCGTGAAGGGAAGGCAATGTGACTTCTGAGAAAGTTGAAGGAAAACTGCAGTGAACAACTGATTCAGAAACACACGCAAATACTAAAGCTATATATGTGATTTTCGTGCATTCGGGTTACCAACATTGAATTCAAACCTAATACTGCGTGGAAAGTCAATTGATCAGATGAATACCGAGCTCGATAGCTGCAGTCGCTTAAGTGCGGCCAGTATCCAGTATTCGGGAGATAGTGGGTTCGAACCCCACTGTCGGCAGCCCTGAAGATGGTTTTCCGTGGTTTCCCCATTTACACACCAGGCAAATGCTGGGGCTGTGCCATAAATAAGGCCACGGCCGCTTCCTTCCCACTCCTAACCGTTTCCCGTTCCATCGTCGCCGTAAGAGCTATCTGTGTCGGTGCGACGTAAAGCAAGTTGTAAATTTTAAAAAAATTAAAAAATCAGATGAAAGTGACTATCTGCACAGAGCTTCTGACTATACTTAAATCAAATTTCGTTCATCACTCCGTACATTGTTGAAAGCGTGTTCCCACTAAAGTGAGCGATACTCTGGTGAGGATAGTAATATTAGAAAATTGGTAAAGTAGAGAGTGGCATCTTCTTCTTCCACTGCAGCTTTCTCCACACCTTGCGGGGTCGCGAGTGTGAACTATATCGCACATGTAGATATCGCCCCGTTTCACAGCCTGACCCCCCCCCCCTCCTCTGTGGAGGGATGTGTTTCTTTGGTGGTTGGTAGTGTGGTGTGTTGTGTGAATATGAAGATGATAGTGTTGGGACAGACACAAACAACCGGCCCTCGACCCAAAAGAGCTAAGCACACGCGATTAAAATCCCCGACCCGGCCGCAAATGGAACACAAGGCACTCAACCAAAGGCCGCAGCGCTGACCATTCAGCCAAGGAGCCGGACACTGTACACAGTGGCATAAAATGGTGATATGAAAATAGAAATTGAGCTCTGTCTTGATGTATTGGGACGTAAATTTAGATATTTGACTACACGAAGTGGTTAGTGTGATTAGCTGCCACCCCCGGAGGTCCGGGTTCGATTCCCGGCTCTGCCACGAAATTTGAAAAGTGGTACGAGGGCTGGAACGGAGTACACTCAGCCTCGGGAGGTCAATTGAGTAGAGGTGGGTTCGATTCCCACCTCAGCCATCCTGGAAGTGGTTTTCCGTGGTTTCCCACTTCTCCTCCAGGCAAATGCCGGGATGGTACCTAACATTAGGCCACGGCCGCTTCATTCCCTCTTCCTGGCCATCCAATCTTCCCAACCCTCCACAAGGCCCCTGTTCAGCGTAGCAGATGAGGCCGCCTGGGCGAGGTACTGGTAATTCCCCCAGTTGTATTCCCGGCCCAAAGTCTGAATCTCCAGGACACTGCCCTTGAGGCGGTAGAGGTGGGATCCCTCGCTGAGTCCGAGGGAAAAACAGACCCCGAAGGGTAAAAAGATTAAGAAGAAGAAGATTACACGAGTGGTACATTCATTAACATTAAGTGAATTCCTGGTCTGTCTTATTTCATTGGAAATGTGACATTTAACCTCCAGATTCATTATTAAGAAAAGCGGACATTTTCCGGGCAGTTAGAGCTTTCAATAAGTACTCCAGACAATTCTATGTGCACTTAATTTTCTCCTTGCTTTTCTTTTTTGCGAACTTGTATTCAATCAATTTCTTAGCTCAGGTGGTGACTTGTGTACTGTGAAAAGCTGAAACATCAAAACCGTTTTCCGAAATTGTCACCAAAACTGGTGTGAGAGAATTATCTGGAACTTGACTGCAGCACTAATTCTCCTGCAATGGAGCTGTGTGACGCAACTCAAAGCGTGGAACTTCCCGGACATCACTGTGATCCATCCACAAAGTTAACAATTGATACCACACATGCGGGCTTGGTAGAATTGTCGGGCTAAACGCAATCTAGTTCATTGAAGTGAAGTTTGATTCATTAGCTACGAGAATGCATTTATACTGTTTTGACTCGTTTAACAGTTAACTTCAAAGCATTCAAAGCATTCTATCACGCTCAGTACATTGATACGAACCTAATTGTCTTTTCCATTATTCTTTGCCAACAACCACTTGCAATTCATTGTATGTGTATTTCATGCCTGTCTCCATGTTTAGGTGTACGGTCGACGATTTTTCATTATAGAAACACAGTAATTTACCAGCTACTACCAGGAGTTAAAGTAAACTCGTCTCCTCGCCCCGAAGTAGTGCCGTTCGTTTCAGGCACACGCCCAGTGGAGGTGAGATGTACACTATCAGGGGTGAATCTGGAAAAACTTTAACTAAAACTCTTCTCAGTTCGCCGCTAAGGTCGCCGTTCTTTACGAACGAGCAATCAAATTTCACTTTCCATTCTTCAGATAAAATGAATTATGATGGGCTCCGAGATAGGAAAGTCGTTAAAGAAATTTATTTCATTGAACAAATACCGCAAAACAATGAGAAGTCTAATACTGACTATAGACCGATAGAATGAAATTTCCAAAACCGAGTGTGTCTCTCCATCTAACTGCTGTTTTGTGTGTGATTTTGTCACATACATTTCCGAACGCTCTCTGTCTAAATGCAGGAAGAATATTTGCAAGATTCTATATATCTATCCCAGTCCAAAATGTACAGTTGTTCATAAAACCAATGAGCCAGTAACAATATGGACACTCATAGCTTTTGATAGTGCTGCTAACCTATGTACCCTTCATTCCTAACACGAATCCCAAAGAATGATAACAACGATGTTATCCTCGTAAAAGAAGTTCGTTATTCGAATGTAGTCTTCTGGTACCGGTGAATACTTTCACATGAAGGACGTGCAAGGAAAAGGATGGAATTAATATAAGAAGTAAAATTCCATCAGAGCTCTAAAATGAGAAGATTAGGCTACATATTATATACCTTAAGTAGCCAACGGCCGTAGCCGTGTTGAAACACCGGATCCCGTGAGGTCTCCGAAGTTATGCAACATTGGGCGTGGTCAAGATTTGGATGGGTTGCCACGCGATGTTGGGGGGGGGGGGGTAAGGGAATGGAGGAGCGGAAAGGAACTGGCCACCCTACCGTACGTAAACTCCGGCTCAGGAACACCTCTGCGGAGGTTCGGACCAGCCTTCGGGCAGAATAACCCTTTATACTTTAAGTGTGAGTCATATAGTAAAAAATGACTAAATAAATGGAATGAAACCTTCTTCTCGTACACACTGCATAGCAGTCAATTTGTAGTCCTATCAAAAACTGCAGAGTGATTCGTTCTACCAGCAAGACTTCATGAAAGGTTGCCCTGCAGTTGCTGATTGTCATGTATTTCTGATATGTGCAAAGACTGAAATGCGGATGAACGCAATTGAAATTCAAACTAGGTCGTTACACGCCACATGTGTTGCATACAGCGCAGAAGCCAAAACTGAACATCTTGTTCCATGCATGAAGAAATTCTTCTGAGGAGATAAAAGACTAAAAGAATTTGTCATTCCGAAAAATCATTTTTTCGGGTCTTTTCTTAACCATTAGAAGGTATGTTGTAATGCTCAGAGAAAAATAAGTGTAACTGTGCTTTACACGTCAGAAGCTGAAGTTAATCTGATATTTTTCAAGTTCTTCTCCAAACGGGCGTCGCCTATTTACTTATGTTGCATTAACACACAAACTAACAACCCACATAAGTGTAACAAACGTAGTATTAATGAGTATTAGTAAATTTATTAAAATTACTTACTTTGTTCTATTTTTGATGGTAAAAGTTTTCCTGTATCCACGATAGAAGAAATAATTTACGTAGGACCGACTAAAATTATATATCCATTACGGCGTTCTCATGCCTTTGCTCGTAGGACCGAGTGTTTACAGTGCACTATGTCTTCTGGTATAGGCTAGAGCAATTTTGTTACAGTCATTGATCTGTCTCAGTCTTATCCTTGACCATGACGAAGTGACTGAGGTATGAGCGATGCTAGTAATGCCATTCCTTCTGCAGCCAGTCCCTGCTATGAATGGTGTGAAAATATTGCTCGTAGGGTTGGTTGGTGTATGCATTTCAGTGGGCTTGGCAGACTGATATGTAATAGCAACTTTTGGCTCGGAGAGGAAAGCATCGAGAAACATTCTCACTCCTAATTTCACTAGTACGCCTCTTCAGTGATGCCTAGGCCATCTATGACATTTGGTGGAAGAGCTGTTGAGGATCCAACTAGCCTTAGGGCTGAAGACGTAATATACACGCACATACGACGTTCTGTTTCAACTCAAACAAAAACAGTTACGGAAATATATCATGAATATAGTGAAATTAACATCCAACAGAAGCCTTTCATTATTATCGCAATCAGAGATGAAGAAACGAAATTTATAAACAAAAATGGAGCCGTAAGGACTCTACAATATGCCATTTGAGCAGCTATTTGTGCTGAATTGGAACACCAGCAAGTTTATGCCAGAGGGATAATGTAAATTACAAGATATTGACTTATAATATTCAGACAAATCTACCACATACTTCATTGCATAAAATAATTGTGTAATGAAAAGTAATAGTGTATATTATTATTATTGTACCTGGAGGTACACCTCAAAGCCGCGCATTCAAAATTAGCGCCTAAAGGAACTCATCTATCAATCAAAAGTGAAACTAATAACACAACAATTTGGAACTTTAATCAGAAGGTGTCTCCACTGATGTATTAAGTAAATTTGTTATTGTGCAGTTTCCTAAACTGACTAAATATCTCCTTGTTTTGTTTTGATATACATCAAGAAGTTTGGACCTTTTTCCACAGATGACACTAGCAAAAAACTATGATCATGCACCCTGGTGCAAGGTGTAAGAACTTATAACTTAAAGAAGTTTTGAATTCCTAGGTTTTCCATAACTGATCTATGTTCATTTATTTTTGGGTTGCCAACCCTCCTTTTTTCTTTCCCCCAATTTTGAATCTGGCCAATCAAAAATTTCTGTAATTAATTTTCAACCTATCACAGGCTTGGTGTTCGATTCTGAGTGTAACTTTGAGATTAACCAATTAGATTGAGAGGGTATGGCGGGTTTAGTCTTACATGATCTCGAACCTTCCCTGAGGGTTTATAAACTGCGGCTTTTTACGTTTCATGGCCAATTGATCGTCGTCTATCTGAGTGTGTGTGTCTAAGCAGCAGGTGGGCGGCGTTTTTCGTCGGCAGCAGAACATCTATAAGGTAATGGCCACATAAATTACATCTTTCTTGTTATAGCTACCTCCGCAGTTTAATCCGAGTGGAAAGGCCGAATCTTTAGTTATGTAACCTACTTTTCTAAAATGCAACTTTCTTCCGGATAATGTAAAAATTTCATAAAATCTTGAATTGTAAACCGGAGATAGAGAGTGATGTACCCTCTCGAGCTCCCCTTCATCTTTATTTGAGGTGACTACGTTTTGTAACTCTTTTTCTTCCTTTCCGTAATGCATTAATTGAACCTTTATTCGTGTCATCTCAGTAGCTTGGGATTAGCCCCTGTATCTCTGGGCCAAGGGCCCCGTTAGGACTTTATTCTTCATTATCTAGGAGTGCAAGTGTAGGCCCCCATTCATTTCGTGTTCGGGCCGTATTTTTTTACCTGTTCCTTTTCGTAAAGACCCTGTAGGTTGGGTATAGGATACCCCTGCATTAAACCCTTGTTATTTGTAATTCTGAGAGTGTAACTTTTGAGGTAATATTGCATTGAGCAGGCTGTAAGAAATGGAGAGCCTGTTTGCTCTTTTCAAATTTTGTAATTGTGAAGGGTGCCTCTGGAAAGCTTGACATTTGTAATTGAGGGAGCAAGTGCTCTTGTATTAGGGGATTTCTGCCTTTAACTAAAGGATTTCTTATTTTAGTTGAAGTTTTGTGAACTGAATACGGTATCTCTGACATTGTAAAATAGGGGCTTGAAGCCCAAAATTGTTAAAGTTCTGAATCTTGGATTTTCCTAGTATTGTTTCAAGATTGCATTGTACCTGAAATATTGTCATGTTCACTCAGTGAAAAATATTGTTAAGTTTGTTTCTGTAAAAGAAATATAACCTTTTAAAGTTTTAACTCAACTTGCATATTTTAGATAGAGCCATTCACCCCGGCACCTTCTTTAACCTATTTCTGTTCTATGGGTATCCCCGGAACAATTGTTATATTATTATTATTATTATTATTATTATTATTATTATTATTATTATTATTACTATTATTATTATTATTATTATTATTATTATTATTATTATTATTATTATTATTATTATTATTATTATTATTATTATTATTATTATTATTATTATTATTATTATTATTATTACGGATTTATCCGTGGAAGGCAGAGGTGAAAGAATGTGCGGGCTGGAATGGGTCTAACTACAAGTTCGAAAGGTGAATTAAATTTTCAACAAAGGTTATATTTTCAAAACTTAACAAAGGTAACATAGAATTTGAAAACTTAACAAGCCAACAACAAGCCAAAATCAGATACAAAGAAATTACAAGTGTTAGGGGATAATTACAAGGTCTGGGCTTCGAGCCCCACAATCACAATCCTTGAGCTATTAGCCCAACTTTACCAAGGTACAAAATTGAACAAAGGGGCAGAAAACCCCATCATGCCAAGGAGCACTTGCTCCAAATTACAATTTTAAGCCTCCTAGAGGCACACAGAAATCAAATTTAGGAAAGAGCAGACCCGCTCTCAAAGTTCAAGCCTATCAAAGGCCACAACGAATTTCATTTCTATCTGCCCTCAAGGCACACAATGAAACAGGGGTATTTAATACCCAATCTACAGGGCCTTCGCAATGAAAATAAAACATCAGGTTAAGTTACTGGCCCAAAATACAGGGAGGACTGGAGACGTGAACTTGCACTCCAAATACACCTTTTAAAACCTAAATGGCTCTAGGCCGATACACAGGGGCTAATCCCAAGCTAGGGAGGTGGCCCGTATGAGAAAACTTTAATACATTAAGAAGCGTAGAAACGGTTATGAAAACGTAGTCACCTCAATTTCAAAATGAAGGGGAGCTCGAGAGGGAAAAGCACTCTCTATCCCCGCTTTACAGTTAAACAGATTTGTAGTTTTTACATAGACAGAAGAGGAATTTACATTTTAAAAGTGGTAGGTTACATATTAAATGTTTCGAACCTTCCCCGAGAGTTAAACTGCTGAGCTAGCAAGAAATAAAGATGTTAAAAGGCCATTACATTGTTGAAGATCTGCTGACTGAAGAACGAGGCGCTTCCCGCCCCCTGCTACATATTCACACACTGAGTTAGATGTTATACTAGTGGCCCGGAGACAAGAAAATCAGCAGTTTTTATACCCTTGTGGAAAATTCGAGACCTTTCAAGAATGAGTGGACACACCCCGTCAACATTATTGGATAGCTTAGAGCTACATATCCATATCGAAGAAGACATACATGATTGGCTGAGAATTAATTAAAGAAATTTGGGATTGGCTAAGTTCAAAACTGGCGGAAGGAAGGATTAATATTGCCAACCCAAAAAATAAAAGAACAAAATTTAGTAAAGACAACAACTTTTGAATACAAAATTTCTTCAAGAAAGTTCATTCCTTCGCACCAGAGTGCGTAATCATAGTTTTTAGTAGAGACATCTGGTAGAGAACGTCCACACTTCTTGATCAATTACAAACAAGAACACATCAAAATTCACACAGAGACATCTTCGGAGAAGCTGTTGAGTTAATACAGTTTTTTAATGTTCAGGCTTTCTCCTGTAGAGGAGTTTCAATTGGCGCAATATTTGAACTAGCGGCGTGGAGGTGTACGGCCCGGTACAATTATTATTATTATTATTATTATTATTATTATTATTATTATTATTATTATTATTATTATTATTATTATTATTATTATTATTATTATTATTATTGTATTACTAACATTATACAATGCAAGTATTTAAGTACATTTATAATGTACACCACACGATTCTCCGCAGTAAAATTAAACTAAATTTGTGCATAATTTACTGGTAAAAGGGTTGGTTTTTGTTTTCTATAACTGCGTTTTATAAAAAAATCCCATGAAACTGGGATCTGTAAACTTTACTTTCTCAAGGACATCAGAATTATTAAAAATACTAAGGTAAACCGACCATCATCTTGTTTCTTAATGTAAAAAAAAATTGCAACAATTTTTATGGATAGTGTTATCCTTTTCCATCACAGGGTTCAGAAAAGGTATGTTCAGAAGATAAGTTCAATACACAGATGTTTCATGGGAAATTATACAAATGCATAAATAAATTCATGCGAAAATCTATCCCATAGCCCTTTCAACAACTGGCCTGATCATGACTACGTGTTAGAGTTTCAAGTGATACAGAATACCACTGCAAACATATACACATCTAAAATCCAAGATAAGGGCCGCATTAACACTAAAGATGGCTGGAGGTACGTGATTATTGATCCGTTCTTCCATTCTTCAAACCATGTTCGTAGAATGAGGAAAACGTTTAGCAATAATAAACACTAACAAAACTAATAATAACGATAATCCTCCCCCGCGAAACATGTGAAATTGCCACTGTGGGCAGGCTTGCGTGTCGCAGTGAAGCAGATAGCCTAGCCGCATGTGCAACCGTATCGATTGGGTATCCGTCGAGAGTACAGACTAACGGATGGTTCATCGAAAGGCGGGTAGCAGCATTTCGGAAGTCGCAAGGGCGGCAGTCTGAATGATTGACAGTTATGGCTTTGTAATAATATTCAATATGGCTTAGCTGTGTTGATACTGTTACACGGCTGAAGGCAACGGAAAAGTACACACGTAACTAACTCCTGAGGGCATGCACCTATCCGTATGAATGATGTACTGATGATGGCTTCCTCCCGGGTAAAATATTTCGGAGGTAAAGTAGTCCCCCATTCAGATCTCCGGGTGGAGACTACACGAGAGGGGGCAATCATCAGAAAAATAGATACCGACATTCCGCGAGTCGGAGCGTGGAATGTTAGAAATTTGAATCGGTGTGGTAGCTTAGAGAATCCGAAAAGGGAGATGGGTCAACTAAGGTATAGTTGGTATAAGTGAAGTACATTGGCAGGAAAAGCAGGATATTTGTCAGGCGGCTACAGAAAGTTCAACAAAAAATCAAACAGGGAAAATGCAGGAGTTGATTTAATAATGAATAAGAAAATAGGGCAGTGGGTAAGCTAGTACGACCAGTTAAGTGAAAGGATTATTGTTGTCAAGACAGACACCAGACAAACGCCCACCACAATGATGCCTACTAGCGCAAGAGATGATGAAGAAATCGAAACAATATATGAAGAGATAGAAGATTTAATACACTATGTAATTTTTTTTTGCTAGGGGCTTTACGTCGCACCGATACAGATAGGTCTTATGGCGACGATGGGATAGGAAAGGCCTAGGAGTTGGAAGGAAGCGGCCGTGGCCTTAATTAAGGTACAGCCCCAGCATTTGCCTGGTGTGAAAATGGGAAACCACGGAAAACCATCTTCAGGGATGCCGATAGTGGGATTCCAACCTACTATCTCCCGGATGCAAGCTCACAGCCGCGCGCCTCTACGCGCACGGCCAACTCGCCCGGTATGTAAAATGTGACGATAATGTAATGTAATTGTGATGGAAGACTGGAAATTGAGTGGTAGGTCAAGAAAGAGGAGGTTATACAGTACGAGAATTCGGAATGGCAGAAACGAATGAAAGAGGAAGTCGGCTGGTTGACTTTTGCACCAATCATAATTTAGTCCTTGTTAATATTTGGTTCAAACACCACAAACGACGACCGTACACGTGGACGAGATCTGGAGTCACTGGAAGATATCAAAATAGACTTCATGATGATTAGGCAGAGATTCAAAAACCACGTGTTGGATTGATTAACTTTCCCAGGAGCAGACATGGACTCAGACAACAAGTTTTTGGTCATGAAATGCCATCTGAAGTTGAAGAACTTGAAGAAAGGAAGGAATGCAAGGGGATGGGATCTAGACAAGTAGAAAGAAAAGAGTGTGCGGGACCGTTTCAAGGAATGTGTTGCACAAGGACTAAATTAAAAATCTGACGGAAACACAATAGAGGAAGAATGGACAGTCGTGAGGAATGAGGTCTTTAGTGCTGCTGAAGAAACGTTAGGAAGAAAGGAAAGATCAACTAAAAATCAATGGATAACTCGAAAGATACTAGACGTGATTGATTAACTACGAAAGTGAAAGGATGCACAAAATGAAGAGCGCAGAAAGGAATACAGGTGATTAAAGAATGACGGGGATAGAAAGTGCAGGACAGCTAAGGAAGAATGTCTGAAAGAGAAGTGCAAAAATATCGAAGGTTATATGGTCCTAGGAAAGCTAGGTGCTGCATACCGGAAAATAAAGGAAACCTTTCGAGAAAGGAAAACTAGGTGTATGAATATTAAGAGTGCAGATGGGAAACCACTAATAGGGAAAGAAGGCAAGGCAGGAAGATGGCAGGAACATATCCAAGAGTTGTATAAAGGCAAGGATGTAGACTATATGGCTCTGTAACAAGAAGAGGCTGTTGACGCTGATGAAATGGGAGACCAGATTTGATGTCAGAATTTGACACAGCTTTGAGAGACCTAAGTAGAAACAAGGTACCTGGAATTGATGACATTGACTCTGAGTTACTGACTGACTTGGGAGAAACCAGCATGTTGTGGTTATTCCACCTAGTGCGTAAGATGTATGAGACAGGAGAAGTGCCATCATATTTTTCAGCAGAATGTTGTTATATCTAATCCCAGGAAAGCCGGTGCTGACAAGTTTGAAAACTACCGCACCATTAGTTTAGCATCTCATGCCTGCAAAATTTTAACACTTATTATTTTCAGAAAACTGGAAAGGGAATTTGAAACTGAGTTGGGAGAAGATCAATTTGACTTAAGAAGAAATGCTCGAACACGTGAAGGAATCCTGACTTTACGTCTGATCTTCGAGGATCGAATTAAGAAGGACAAGCCAACGTATTTGGCGTTAATATATCTTGAAAAGATATTTGATCATGTGATTGGACAAAGCAATTTGAGATTCTAAAGGTGATCGCGATCAGGTACTGAGGACGAAGAATGATCTACAATCTGTATAAATATCAGTCCGCAGTGATAAGAATCTAGAGCTTTGAAAAAAAGGCAGCAATCCAGAAAGGATTGAGACAAGGTTGCAATTTTACTCCCTCCATTTCAAACTTTATATAGTACAGGCAGTAAAGGAAATCAAAGAGGAATTTGGGAAGGGAATTACAATCCACGGAGAGGAAATCAAAGCCCTGAAATTTTATGATGGTATTGTTATTTTATCTGAGCCTGCAGAAGATCTGGAGAAATTGCTGAATGGTATGACAGAGTCTTGGATAAGGAGTATGAGATGAAAATGAGTAAGTCCAAAACAAAAGCTATGGAGTGCAGTCGAACGAAAATAGACAAAAATATGTTCTTTTAGTAAATTGGTTAATTCACCTGGTACGGGGACTGGGTGTATGTGCCGTCTTCATCATCATCAAATAAAAAAGACCTGCATCAAGCCTCTCTGGAAGCCACACGCCCTTACATTCTCTATTTCCTTTTACAGAGAGAGTTGGCCGCGAGTTTAGGGTCACATAGCTGTGAACTTGCATTCGGTGGATGGTGGGAGCGAATCCTACCATCGGCAACTGTGAAGATGGTTTGGACTGCTTTTTCCATTTTCACACCAGGCACTTTAATAAAGGCCACGGCCGCCACTTCCCCAATCCTAGTCCTTTCCCATCCTCGCGTCGCCGAAATCTTTCGATGTGTTTGTGCGACGTTAGACCACTAGACAAAAATATGTTCTTTTAGTAAACCGAATACGAGTTCATGATTAAAGGAAATGCGTTGTAATAGTTACTTGAATGTTTTAAAACACAGTTGGGAAATGATAATATTTGCAGCAACAGTTTAACAGCACTATGTATGTATGTATGAATGCATGTTCCATCCTCAGCACAAAAGCCGGTTGGATTCTCAAGAACTTCACCGTCGGCTGTCATAGATGGCCTAGGCATCACTGAAGAGTCGTAACAGGGAATTGAGGAGTGAGGTAGTTTACCGTTACTTTCCTCACTGAGTCAGTAATTGCTAGTACATATCAGTCTGCAAAGTCCGCTGAAATGCATGCACCAACTAACCCTTATGAGCAACATTCTTACACCATTCATAGCAGGGACTGGCTGCATAAGGAATTGCATAAATAGCGTTGCTCATGCCTTAGTCACTTTCATATTGGCATAACAAAGAGACAGGTCAATGAAAGTAACAAAATTGCTCTAGTCCATACCAATAGACATACCCCCCCCCCACCATGGCACTACAACCCTTGAAGGGCCTTGGCCTACCAAGCGACCGCTGCTCAGCCCGAAGGCCTGCAGATTACGAGGTGTCGTGTGGTCAGCACGACGAATCCTCTCGGCCGTTATTCTTGGCTTTCTAGACCGGGGCCGCTATCTCACCGTCAGATAGCTCCTCAATTCTAATCACGTAGGCTGAGTGGACCTCGAACCAGCCCTCAGGTCCAGGTAAAAATCCCTGACCTGGCCGGAAACCGAACCCGGGGCCACCGGGTAAGAGGCAGGCACGCTACCCCTACACCACGGGGCCGGCATACCAATAGACATAGAGCACTATAAACACTAGGTCTTGCCAGCAAAGGCATATATTTAAGGAAACCTTCACGTTTAGAGAACAATGATTTTGGCTATGCCTTAACGTCATGTAGAACCTCGTGGTATCATTAGAAATGATTATCGTTTAGCTTCTATCTATATAAGTAAAAAACATCAATATTGCATAGTAAGAGTGAAACATTCCACTTCTCAAATCAATTATAACAATCCGAGGTTCATTATATTGAACACAACTTAAAAACAATTTCAAAAATGAAATTCTTAAATCTCAAACAAAGTTATAACAAGACTTGACACCAACAATGAATGATTTGTTCTCTCACTTCTCAATTTTAAGTATACGCTCAGCGTTTTCCCATTTTAGACGCCAGAATTGTTGCAATCGACTTTGAAACTAAATTAGTAGTGTCCAGGAGGGGCGTTCGGCGATTCTGGGGCCAACATAGCTGATATGGCCATGAGATATGAAATACTGCCACTCCATTACGATTCACACTACTGAATTCCTACAATCAGTCACTACTCACCTGTATTTAGGGCAGTCGCCCAGGTGGCAGATTCCCTATTTGTTGCTTTCCTAGCCTTTTCTTAAATGATTTTAAACAAATTGGAGGTCCGCCTCTGTGGTGTAGTGGTTAGTGTGATTAGCTGAAACCCCCGGAGGTCCGGGTTCGATTCCCGGCTCCGCAACGAAATTTGAAATGTGGTACGAGGGCTGGAACGGGGTCCACTCAGCCTCGGGAGGTCAATTCGATTCCCACCTCAGCCTTCCTTGAAGAGGTTTTCCGTGGTTTCCCACTTCTCCTCCAGGCAAATGCCGGGATAGTACCTAACTTAAGGCCACGGCCGCTTCCTTCCCACTTCCTAGTCTATCCCTTCCAATCTTCCCATCCCCCACAAGGTCCCTGTTCAGCATAGCAGGTGAGGCTGCCTGGCGAGGTACTGGTCATCCTCCCAGTTGTATCCCCGACCCAGAGTCTGAAGCTCCAGGACACTGCCCTTGAGGCGGTAGAGGTGGGATCCCTCGCTGAGTCCGAGGGAAAACCCGACCCTGGAGGGTAAACAGATTACGATACGATACGATACGATTTTAAACAAACTGGAAATTTATTGGACATCTCTCGTGGTAAGTTATTCCAATCCCTAACTCCAAGACCATTAACGAATATTTGCCTAATTTGTGCTCTTGAGTTCAAAATTTTTCTTCATATTGTGATCTTTCCTATTTTTAAAGACACCACTCAAGACACCACGTTATTGAATTCTAGTTCATAATTGTGTGTGTTCAATATGTTCCTCCTTCCAATTCTATCATTTTTATCTCAACGTTAGGAACATCAATAAGATGTTATGAACTCCACAATATAGACAACACGAACATCGATAAATTTATACTTTATCAATTAGTCCCTATTGCTACATGTCTTTTAAGATAACTCCCGTGTTCGAAAATGAATACCTCACGAAGTTGGGAGACCTAATCAAATTCAAGTACATGAGCAAGGTTTACGGACAGAAATTCCCTTGATGAAGGGGCTTAACACCCTTACCTTAAAAATTTATTCCGTGGACGAACCTATGAGAAGTATACGGGTAACAGTCTGTCTCGGAAAGAACTTTGGTGTATTGACTTTATCCTTTTTTTCCTTCTTTCCAGCAATTAAACAGTCGCACTAACACAAAGCGAATCTGGGGTGGGAAAGGACTAGGAGTGGGAAAGGACCGGCCCTGGCTTTAGATTAAGGTACAGCCTGGTTTTTAAGTAATTTGAGAATGGGAAGATACACTGACTGACAGAGCAAATGCAACACCAAGAAGGAGTGGTTCGAAAGGGATGAAAGTTGGGGAAAAAACAGAGACGGCACGGACGAATAATTGTTGTTTATTTCAAACCGATATGCAGGTTACACAATGCGCACGGCATCGACTCAGTAGGATGTAGGACCACCGCGAGCGGCGATGCACGCAGAAACACGTCGAGGTACAGAGTCAATAAGAGTGCGGATGGTGTCCTGAGGGATGGTTCTCCATTCTCTGTCATCCATTTGCCACAGTTGGTCGTCCGTACGAGGCTGGGGCAGAGTTTGCAAACGGCGTCCAATGAGATCCCACACGTGTTCGATTGGTGAGAGATCCGGAGAGTACGCTGGCCACGGAAGCATCTGTACACCTCGTAGAGCCTGTTGGGAGATGCGAGCAGTGTGTGGGCGGGCATTATCCTGCTGAAACAGAGCATTGGGCAGCCCCTGAAGGTACGGGAGTGCCACCGGCCGCAGCACATGCTGCACGTAGCGGTGGGCATTTAACGTGCCTTGAATACGCACTAGAGGTGACGTGGAATCATACGCAATAGCGCCCCAAACCATGATGCCGCGTTGTCTAGCGGTAGGGCGCTCCACAGTTACTGCCGGATTTGACCTTTCTCCACGCCGACGCCACACTCGTCTGCGGTGACTATCATTGACAGAACAGAAGCGTGACTCATCGGAGAACACGACGTTCCGCCATTCCCTCATCCAAGTCGCTCTAGCCCGGCACCATGCCAGGCGTGCACGTCTATGCTGTGGAGTCAATGGTAGTCTTCTGAGCGGACGCCGGGAGTGCAGGCCTCCTTCAACCAATCGACGGGAAATTGTTCTGGTCGATATTGGAACAGCCAGGGTGTCTTGCACATGCTGAAGAATGGCGGTTGACGTGGCGTGCGGGGCTGCCATCGCTTGGCGGCGGACGCGCCGATCCTCGGGTGCTGACGTCACTCGGGCTGCGCCTGGACCCCTCGCACGTGCCACATGTCCCTGCGCCAACCATCTTCGCCACAGGCGCTGCACCGTGGACACATCCCTATGGGTATCGGCTGCGATTTGACGAAGCGACCAACCTGCCCTTCTCAGCCCGATCACCATACCCCTCGTAAAGTCGTCTGTCTGCTGGAAATGCCTCCGTTGACGGCCGCCTGGTATTCTTAGCTATACACGTGTCCTGTGGCACACGACAACACGTTCTACAATGACTGTCGGCTGAGAAATCACGGTACGAAGTGGGCCATTCGCCAACGCCGTGTCCCATTTATCGTTCGCTACGTGCGCAGCACAGCGGCGCATTTCACATCATGAGCATACCTCAGTGACGTCAGTCTACCCTGCAATTGGCATAAAGTTCTGACCACTCCTTCTTGGTGTTGTATTTTTGCTCTGTCAGTCAGTGTATCTGCCGGACGCCCACCGGTGGAGCTCAACTCACCATCTCTTGAATGCAGCGCGCACTGTGAAGACAACCTTCTCTGTCCAATACTCTTTTTCCAATATTTAAATAATATAGTATATAATTTGTAACTGCCCATCATAATATGTATTTGCAAAAGAGTAACTTTCTTCTTTTGGGAGGAGTAAGTAAGGAAATAAGTAAGTCCAAAACAAAAGTAATGGAGTGCAATGGAACGAAATCAGGTGATGCAGTAAATATTAGATTAGAAAATGAAGTCCTAATGGTAGTAAATGAACATTGTTACTTGGGTAGCAAACGACTAAGTATGGTAGGTGTAAGGAGGATATAAGAAGCAGACTAGCACAAACAAGGAAGACCTTTCAAATAAATTTCCTCACTTCGAATGTTGATATATGGATTAGATTGATGTTTTTGAAGAATTTTGTACGGAGCGTGGCATTGTATGGAAGTGAAACATGTATGGTAACTAGCTCAGAAAGAAAGAAAATAGAAGCTTTAGAAATGTGAAGTTGCAGAAACATCACGAAGGTGAAATGAAATGGCGTGTGGCCTTCGGAGAGGCCTGGCGCAGGTCTTTCGATTAGGCGCTCGCGGGCACCTTCAGCATTTTTATGTAACCTCACATTTTTAAAGCTTCCATTTTCTTTCTGGGTGTTTGTGCTGTCCCAAACACCCATGCAACTCACACACCACACATAACACTATCCTTCTGCACAATAACACGCAGTTACCTACACATGTCAGATGCCGCGGACCCTCATCTGGGGGCTGCACTCGGCTAGAAATAGCCACTCTAAATTATATATAGGCCTTATATACCACCTTAATGCCACCCGTACTGTAAATCTTATTCTGAGCAAACTTTGATACTGCTTCAATGAAGGCCAATACCGTATAATTAGTCTGAGCTCTTGAACGAATTCCTTAATGCTTTAAAGTAACATATTTGTGATATGGATTTTTATATTATCATAGTTTAAATCTCCTTCAATGCTGATGCAAGTGGACGCACGTATGTGGCCAGTTTTCTGTTACGAACGCATCAATATAATTGAAGACTCCCCGGAATAAGGATATAACCAACAAATTTTTTAAAAGTGAGATTTCAGTGACAATAAGCTGTATCATCACGCCTCTATGCTGTGATGTCATATCATGTCTCACATTTGAACTTCAGCTGGTTCACAGCCAGCAGAACTTTGTCCTCCGTGGTGTAAGGAGGGGACATCAGTCAGGCTGGTAGACAGTGATTGTGTTGGTCCATCACCAGGTGTAGCCTAATAGATCATTTTAAAAGCCCATACACGTAATCCTATCTATATTTTGAAACATTTGATTAGCTGCCTCTGTGGATCCGTGGTAGAGTGTCGGCCTCCGAATCCCAAGATAGCGGGTTCAAACCCGGCAGAGGTAGTCGGATTTTTGAAGGGCGGAAAAAAAGTCCATTCGACACTCCATGTCGTACGATGTCGGCATGTAAAAGATCTTTGGTGATACATTTGGTATTTACCCGACAAAATTAACTAAATCTCAGCCATAGACGCCGAAGAGAGACCCGGTTTACTCTGTCTGCCATCTTGCGGACCTAGAGTAAAACGGAACGTCGAAATTGACGAGCAGACAGCCAGATGGCGTCAAATCGCAATGTCTGCACACGGTAGCTGAGGCCATACGATTATTATTATTAACATTTGATTGGCATTTTTATTTTTATTCTTGCTATTTTTTATTAAACCAAATTTTCATTTGCGTTCCAATTGTATGTTCAGGATTTCTTTTCTGTTGTACCTATTATTAAAATGTAAGACATACCTGCAGATTATTTTCCAATTTATCGCTTCCAATTCATACATTATTTTAATAATATTATTGGTTTCTATGTCCCACTACTTTTACGGTTTTCGGGGACGCCGATGTGCTGCAATATCGTCCCGCAGGAGTTTTTTTATAAGCCAGTAAATCTACCGACACGAAGCTGACCTATTTGATCACCTTCAAGTACTACCGGACTGAGCCAAGCTCGAACCTGCCCACCTGGGTTCAGGAGGCCAACGCCTTAACCGTCTGAGCCACTCAGCACGGCACATTATTTTTAAAATCTTAAGGTATTACGATCAAATGTTGTTCTTAATAGATGAACTCATATATACACTTGCATATGCAATTGGTTCAAGTATGCCATGAAGTAGACCCCGAAAATAATGCTCCTCTCTTCTGAAAAACAAAAAGAAAAAAGAAACTGATTTGTTGTTACATCCTTACTCCGGGGAGATCTTCAATTTTACAAACCTATGAAGTAACTTGTCACGAATGTCACTCCAGTCTAAGACTAAGATTATTACGGGGATTGTTTTATTTTACAGCCCTAGAGAGGAGACAGTTACGGTAATAGTTCTCTGGACGTAAGTTAGGATATGTCACGTGGCTGTTAGGAATAAGGAAATGTGCAGAGTTAAGATTTGAAAGGATCTGGCTGCTCTCTTGCTAATGTGGTCATATCACACTATATTCAATATGCATCGGCTAGATTACGTGTTCCGGGTGTTTTTGGGTTTACCTGTCTCCGTGAGCTAGATGGGACCTGTAAGTTAAGACCTCCTTTTTTGTTGCTTGTGACGGTTGGCAGCCCTGATTTTCTTACATTGTACATAGTGTTACGAATAAAACACTGTTTTACCTACCTAATTTAATATAGGATGGCCAAATTAGCACACACGCAATCACACACAATTAAAATTGAGAATGAATGAACAGTTAGCCAATTGCGGGCTCTTTACAAAGTATCTAGCCCTCTCACAGCAGGTGGCCAGCAAGTTGGTATCTACCTGGACTGGCGATCCCGTCAGTAATCTTGATTGATTGCTCGCCTTTCAGTTAGGTTGCACTTCCTGTCACTCCTCACTGCAGCTTGGCACCAAAGGTTTGAGCACGTAGTCTGCTAGCAATCACGATGCATGACGAGTATTCCCTGGCTCGACTCCACTATCAGCACGTTCAACATAATTGAAGAGTGGAAATGTCAAACGTGCTAAGTGCCATTTTCTAAATTTTACTGGAGAACGAGAAAACTGTATATCTCTGTTTGCATTTAATTTATTACATCAAAAATACGCATGTAGGCAGTTTCTTACTACATAATTCTTTTGTATTAGAAAACTTTGCCAGAAAGACAATGGTTTAGGAGAAACAAAGCAATAACAACAAGAACGTTCTATGTGCCATATGATGATAGAGTCAGTTACAAGTGCCATTCAACCTGTTGTTACACTTTGTTTAAGGTTTTGGAAGGATATGATAATAGCAATAACATAAATGATTAGTAGGAACATATGTAATTGTATTATACACAAAATATTGCATCTTGTTAAGGAGAAAACAATAAAAATGCATTTTATTTTAAAAAATGCCTATCAATCTTCATATTCTCTCCTGACGACTGACAGTGATCTGCATCGAACCTAACAAGTACGCTCCTTGTTCGCTTTCACTCTTTAATCCATGGTAATCATTGAAAAGTTTCAGCTTCCATTGAAAGGATACATCTGCACACTTGTAACTGCACATACAGGACAACTAAAACAATATGCACATAAAATTCCTTTATTGTGGAAGTAGCATTAAAAAGTACACTAGGACAGATAATACATAAAGTATTGATCAGATAATTCTAAGTTTATTCTTGATACCCATTTCAATTGATATAACACAACATTTTCACTATTGTCCTGCATAGTTGATAAGGATTACTAACCTCATTCATGGACAGTTGTTTATTTGGAACAACAGCCTTTGTATTTCTCTTCTCACAACATTTTCCCGATATCTGATCACATACAATTTTCCGCTCGCAACACACAGAACGAAACACTCGTAAAAAGGAGCGTGGCACTTGAAACAAGAGATGGCAGCACAGCACGGCTCTTAGAACAGCGCTATTTCTTACAGATTCTTTGAACTACTTACTCAGTGTATTGGCTCTTGGTACCCGGCTAGGTATATGCTCCTGGGCACATAGAACGTACTTGTGAAATAACATTATTTTTTTAAACTGGCACTTAGAACGTTTGACATTTCCGCTCTTCAATTATTTCACAGTCAACCAGGCCGCACCATACAGTGGACTATTCTGCACGTATTATTCGACAGCTCAATAGCATAGAACCACTAACCAACAGTGACCACATTTTAACGTTACTCTTCGTGGCATTCACTCGATTAACTCTGATGACAGTCACACTACTGCTATCCAACTCCATAACTGACACTGACGCTGACTCTGTTGCAACACCCACTACACACTCGTCAATCCAACACAGCAACAACTCCTCGTTCGTTGCGGCCTCGTATTTATATATCTGGTGATGAAGCACTAGAATCTTCGAGGTACGGCTAGAGAAGGAATATTCTCGTTTCGACTTCTAGAAGGTCTGCAGATAAACCGGAAGGAAACGATACAATACCGAGCGAGTATCTGAGCTGTTTGGGCCACGTAGCTGTCAACTAGCATTCGGGAGATAGTGTCGGCCGCCCTGAAGATGGTTTTCTGTGCATTCCCATTTTCACAAGAGGTTAATGATGGGGCTGTACCTTAACTAAGGACATGGCCCCTTCATTCCCAACCCTAGCCCTTTCCTGCACCGTCATCTCCCTGAGACCTATTTTTGACGGTTCGACGTGAAGCAAATTCTACACATAAACAAAACAAAGAAGTTATCTGCCACGTCATCGGGTCGACTGGGAGTTTTCCGGCTTGACTTACTCATCCCTTCCTGCTAATACCGAAGAGAAAACTACGACAAGGCTTACAATCGCCTGAGCACTTAACAATAGGCTGTCTTACATCCAGTCTTAGACCTGTTGGGTTTGTGCAATTCTCTTTGACTGATTCTTTCTATACATTTACGTTTGGGGATAGGGTTGGACTTTCCTGAAATTAAGAAGTTAACAGTTCTCAGAATTTTCAGAAAATTCTCATGCAATTTTTTCACGCATCTAGTCAAGGTTTGTCACAATTGTTTTTACAGATATCGGTAGATGTTGTGTAGAGGAAATGAGCAGCACGTGATAGTTTCATGTGAGACGAATCGTTCGTGTGCTAAAGTTTATCGTGTGATGAAGCATTCGTCAAGAATGATCCGGACACCCGCTCCATTCCCCTTCAACATTTTGTGCTCTGGCCCGCTCAATCCAACACAACGGCCACAGTGTACGTCTACCTTGATGTTCATTATTTAGCTTCGCCTTCCCATTGTTCCCAATGACATGTCCCAATAATCTCTTTCTTCTTCTGTTGAAATTTCGCCATATAAGTACCCTGTTCTCACAAAGTAGACTGTGTTTTTCTTGTGTGTGAAGTTAGGTTTTTCATTCGAACTAATGGTCCTCACCGGATGAGTTGGCTACGTGCCTTGGGTCACGTAGTTTTGAGCTTGAGTATTGCAGATAGTGGTTTTGAATCCCATTGTCGGCAGCCCTGAAGAATGTTTCCTGTAGTTTCGTTTTTTTACACCGGTAAAACGCTGGGGAAGTACAATTTTTTTACAACTTGCTTTAGTTCGCACCGACACTGATAGGTTTAATGGCGACGATGGGACAGGAAAGGGCTAGGAGTGGAAAGGAATCCGCCGAGACCCTAATGAAGGTGCATGAACGCCCTAATGGTGTGAAAATGGGAACACATGGAAAATAAACTTCAGGGCTGCCGATAGTGGGGCTCGAACCCACTGTCTCCCGAATACAAGCTCACAGCTGCGCGCCCCCAACCGCGAGGCCACTCGCTCAGTGGGCTGGACGATAAAGCTATGTTTGCTGCCTTCCCAGTCCTAGCCCTCTCCCTACGCCATCTCGCCATAAGACTTGTCTGTCTCAGTGAGACGTGAAGTAATTAGCAGAAAAAATCAGCGAATGGTCCTTATTTGGAATATTATATTCTTTACATCTTCATTTTACTACGTAAGGGACAATCAACATTCATGAAGTCAGGACGTCAACACAGGAATACAGTATAATTCTCGACATCTAAGCAATACTTACGAAACCCATTGTCTTCACTAGGATTCAAACCTCCTTCCTCAACACATAGGGAGTATTAAGCCTTCATATCTTCCACTTCTGCTGTTAAACATAACAATATCACCGTTAAAACTAAAGTGATATTTGATATGTGATCCCAACGAGAATTTAATTTTAGATATCAAAGTTACACAAACTATCTCCTAGTTCAAAAAAATCCAAAGGCAGGTTTTGTGCAAGTCACCGTCACTGCATTGGCCTGCACAGGACGAGGCTTATGTCTCAATGGTGCATCAACCACCAGCTTCTTGGAAACGTATGGCACTTGAATTGACGATTCCACTGTTATATTCGGGCGAAACGCTGGTCATTTCACTATTGAAAAGGCCTTAAGTGCTTGAATGTTTTATACATAAGTTGTAATTATTTATTTTCTGGCAACAGACATAAATAAATGTAGATCATATTAATATTCTTTAAGACAACCCTGTACGATGCAATGGAAGAAAGAGGGACACGCAGAAGGTTGGTTTTGGGGATAACGGGAATAAGAAATAGCAGGCGAAAGCAGAGAATGAAAGTATCTCGTGCCAAAAGTCGTGCGCGGAATGCATTAGGGGTCATGAGGGAGTTTACAGGCCGGGGCACACTGTTAAAGAGGAGAGACTGAAAAGAGGTGTGGATCGAATAATTAGCACAGCCAATATTCCATGCATGCACGACCTCCTGGGGTGAGAAAATCAATAGTAAGAGTTTATACTAAATTTGCGACTTGCTCCATTCGGAAATGAATCTAAGTAGATGCCACGCTGCCTCCATAACTTCGTCATATTACGTTAGGAGTGAAAGTAGGTCACTAAGCATATCCCCTTATATTCCTCCATCCACTTTAACGAGACTACACTCGTTGGATCACAATTAAGTGGGCTACATTTTGCAGCATAGTACTGTTATTTCTTGACTGCTCTACTTTACTTCTACCGTCACTCTGGTATAGAATCTCAGGGCCCTTTGCGAGTGACTTTTAGAACTCAGGTGTTGCCAGTATCCACGTTTCTTGTTGTCTTGCAGAAATACACAAAGTTCCAAATACACACACACACACACACACACACACACACACACACACACACACACACACACACACATCTCTCCCTCTCTACCTCATCTCGCAAAGAAAACTGAAAACATTAATTCACCACATTTCCGAAATTGATTAATAAAATCCCGTGGCACATATAGGTCATTAAGGAGTTTCGTCTACCAGGACGCTGCTACCAAGTGAGATGGTCTGCAGACATTGGAGTATCACATGATCAACGTCAACGTCATAATAATAATAATAATAATAATAATAATAATAATAATAATAATAATAATAATAATAATAATAATAACACCGAGCGACTTGGCGGTAAACTGTAAGCTTGCATTCGGAGATAGTGGGTTCGAATCCCACTGACGGCAGCTCTGAAGATGGTTTTCCCTGGTTCCCATTTTCACAAATGCTGCGGCTGTACTTTAATTAAGTAACTGACTTCGGTGAATATGGACCTTAGAGAGTATTAAGCCTAAATGTCTTCCACTTCTGCCGTCGCCATAAGACACCTATCTCTGTCGGTTCGACGTACGGTAAAGCAAAATTTTGGCGTACCGTTTTACTCTTCCAGATAGCAGATATATCGGAGCTCTATAGGGCGACGTAGTGCTTATTTTTAATGGATGCGGTCTGGTAAATAACACTTGTGCCAACTCCTTTTATATATCCACCTCTTACAGCATGGGAAACAATTAATAATGAAAATGTTTTTTGTTTTATGTCCATCTAATAACTTTTACAGTTATCAGAGTTTTCGTAGTTCTGTCCTTCAGAGTTATTTTGCGTGGCAGTAAATCAAACAACATGGGCCTTATATGATCACCTTCAAATCTTGTCGGACCGAGCTGGGATCAAACCCGCAAACTGAATCACTCAGCCTTGATGTGGAGATCCAAATGAGCTTCTTTCCATCCTGCGTAAATCCGGCTAATTATGCAGATTTAAAACTCACAATCTTGTGATATGGATCCAGACACTGTCATTCATTCTATGAAGGAGTAGCTGAATGGACGCTGAACGCATACAACATGTATGCCCACTTGAAAACTGTAATAAGCTCTGGTTTTTGTCGTGCCCACGAAAAATTCTCATTTAGAAATATGGGCAGGAATTGGAGTAGAGATGGCTGAATCCTAAAACAAGATAAAACTGAAATATTTTTAGGGTTTGAAATATGATTTTGCGAAGAATAATTTCCAGGATGGCCGAAAGTTGTAATCGATACCACGGTGTCTCTGTAATTCGAGACCATGATCATACAGGCCACTTCTTGAACACATTGAGATGCAGTAGTCGATAGAAGAAAATTTATCGTTAATAATCTGTTCTATGGTATTATTAAGACTCATCTCTACCTCCTACCCTCCTACAGGAAGCTCTTATAAAACATTGACTGACTGTGCGCTGAAAACGGATAGGGCCTAACTGACAGTACCAAACTTAAGGCATTGTCGGTCGGCATTTGAAGTTCATTGGCGACAAGGAGCCATGATTGTATATTATAGAACGCAAGGTGGTTTTGAAAGTTTAATACGCTGTAAACAGGACGGAAATCTTCCACCGGGACTTGTACAAATTTATGAACTTTCTTCCTCAATTGTAACCCACAAATTCTCGGCGGATGCTTGCTGATGATCATGCTTGTTATTTAAAAAGCCTAAAATCTAGGCCATCGGCCCCATATTGTCGGTGGAATAGTTTGTTTTGTCGAATATTATTTCGCTTCGTCAAGGTGGCTACTATATTAATGGTGAGAAATGCTTAGTTATTTTGTAACAGCAACAAGTATCCCTTGGTTTGAAAGCACTGAGAACATGAGCTGAGTCTGAGTTGGAACAGGTGATGTATTATGATGTCAACAAGAATCTATTTGGTATGAAATTTATATTCTACTTGCACCTAGACGTGTAAAATGAATTCAAAAGGAAAAATGTTACTGATCTAAATTGGTAAAATAATAACCCTTCATTTCTCAAGTAAACTGTATTGTCTATTCTGTTCTGTTTATGACCCACAAGCGTGTATATATTGCTCCTAAAAACTGCAAAAGGGGAGGGAGAGCAATAATCCAATACTAATCATTTCTGACACAGAGCTAATTGGAGCGCTACGTCTCATCAGGATGATTAAACGCAATGATTACCAGTCCTCGGAGAAACACTGAATTGACTGATAAGCAACCACTTTGAATTTTGTGTTCTTACTCTCTCGCCTTAAGCTCCATGGTGACTTCAGTCATGTTCACTGCTATGAACCAGTCTTCCTTTCGTAGTGAACTCGTTCTGAGATGCTCAACGAAATATGACCAACGCATCATTCTCTTCTTCGCTGGCATCTTCTCAACCAATGTCTGTAAATGTATGCATGCATGTATATATAGGTCTTTATAAACATGCTCACGGAAAAATGCCTTCGAATACCCACAGCCGTTGATAAACGAGATCATACTACTAACATGAGGATGGGAACCAACCCTTTAACTCGCATTTTTATCCAGAGCGAAATGGGGCGAGGAAAAGTATGGCGATGTAGTATTGAAAGCATAATTTATGAGATGTGAGTCTCCGCGGTCGTTATGTTTGGTCTCAGTTATATCTTTATTACTTTCAAATGCCAGTGTGAGTGAATGGAGTATTGTATTCGTGCAATCCGGTTCTGACGGATCTTGATGTTTCATGACCAGTAGACACAGAGAAAGGCGGTTTAGGAAAATAAATGTTGTTTATGAGGTCGTGCGTGCTCCATTCGAGAAATTTGGACAGCGGACCTTGTCCACAATAAAACGGCATCACGTTGCTTGTCTCATTTGAATATCGATTAAAATTGCGAATTAGAAGTAAAGTTCCTCTCCTCATGTTAATAATAATACCCTATATCATGGAAATTGTTGAACGGCATTTTCTTACACCCTGTATAGCAAGGGTGTTCCCAAATATGTGACAAGTAATATAAGAAAGATCTTCATTGTGGTAATCACATAAATGGGATTGTAAATAAAGGGCACATGGTTGTGAGGGTATTTAAGGGTTTTAGTAAGGATGTAAAGGAGAGAGTAAATAATTCTCTGGTAAGACCCCAACTAGAGTATGGTTCGAATGTATGGGACCCTCACCAGGAGTGCGTGGTTCATGAACTGGAAAAATAAAAAATAAAAAGCAGCTCGATTTGTTCTGTGTGATTTCCGACAAGGCAGTAGCGTTAAGAACACTTTGCAAAGCTTGGGCAGCGAAGACTTCGGAGAAAGGAGATGAGCTACTCGACTAAGTGGTATGTTCAGAGATGTCTGTGGAGATATGGCGTGGACTGACATTAGGAGACGAATAATTTTAAGTGGTGTTTTTAAAAGTAAGAAAAATAACAATATGAATATAAAGTTTTAACTGAAGAGGGCACTCTAGGGCAAATATTCGTTTATAGGAAGGAGAGTTAGGGATTGGAATAATTTACCAAGGAAGATGTTCAATACATTTCAAAATTCTTTAAAATCGTTTAAGAAAAGGCTAGGAAAGCAACAGATTGGGAATCTGCCACCTGGGAGTCTGCCCTAAATGCAGATCAGTGGTGATCGATGACTGATGATGATAGAGGGGGGGACAGTACATCCTAAAATAACACAAATATTCCCCGTCACCACATGTCCTACGATAGATCGTTCACGGATAAGCCTGTTTTAGTTATTAGCTGGAATGCGGAGATAGTTCGTATTTATGGTTAAGTTCGGAGTGAGAGATGCCATTGCCGACAAAGCAGGACTTCGCCAGCGTGTGGAATAAGGTTGCCATTGAAAACGTGCAGTGTTTGGAGTGTTCCAATGTGTCCGACATTCAGTGTAGTGGCGCGTTCAGGCGCATGTTTCGGAACAGCCTTTATGTGTGTATGTATGTATGCCTATTTACAGACAGAATCACCTGAAATTACACACCACAAATATTTTCTGAACGAGATGCGAAACTGATGCACTGTTTACCCTCCAGGGTTGTTTTTTTCCCTCGGTCTCAGCGAGGGATCCCACCTCTACCGCCTCAAGGGCAGTGTCCTGGAGCTTCAGACTCTGGGTCGGGGATACAACTGGGGAGGATGACCAGTACCTCGCCCAGGCGGCCTCACCTGCTATGCTGAACAGGGGCCTTGGTGGGAGAGGGGAAGATTGGAAGGGATAGGCAAGGTAGTGGGAAGGAAGCGGCCGTGGTCTTAAGTTAGGTACCATCTCGGCATTTGCCTCGAGGAGAAGTTGGAAACCACGGAAAACCACTTCCATGATGGCTGAGGTGGGAATCGAACCCACCGGTACTCATTTGACCTCCCGAGGCTGAGTGGACCCCGTTCCAGCCTTCGTACCACTTTTTAAATTTCGTGGCAGAGCCGGGAATCGAACCCCGCCCTCCAGAGGTGGCAGCTAATCACACTAACCACTACACCACAGAGGCGGACATGCACTGTTTTCACAGAATGAAAGTACACACAAGGGTTGACAAATGTAGCCCACGCTTAAGTGTGGCCAGTGTCCAGTATTCGGGAGATAGTGGGTTCGAACCCGACTGCCGTCAGCCCTGAAGGTGGTTTTCCGTGGTTTCCCATTTTCACGTGAGGCAAATGCTGGGGCTGTACCTTAATTAAGGTCACCGCCGCTTCCTTTCCACTCCTAACCCTTTCCTGTCCCATCGTCGCCATACGATCAATCTGGGTCGGTGCGACGTAAAGCAACTTGCAAAAAAAAGAAATGTAGCCCATACAGTGATTCGAACTCACCCTAAAAGTGGCCGGTCATGTTAAGCATACAGCGGCACTACAGTTCATAGGCCGGTCTGAGTAGCTCAGACGGTTGAAGCGCTGGCCTTCTGACCAAAACTTGGCCGGTTCGATCCTGGCTCAGTCCGGTGATATACGTCAGCTTCCTGTCGGTAGATTTACTGGCACGTAAAATAACTCCTGCAGGACTGAATTCCGGCACCCCGGCGTCTCCGAAAACCGCAGAGTAGTTAGTGGGATGTAAAGCAAATTTATATTAAATTATTATTATAAATCATGAAGAATTTTCACATGGAGCCTGCAACATAAGCCGTTGTGATTGTAATTTTCTTCTCTTTTCATCTGACTTAATAAACTTTGTTGCATTTACACTAGAAGGACCGGAAGTACATGTCAACCTAGGAGTACCGTACCAGTCATTCCTTACGTTAAAAGTCCTATAAATTGTAGTAAAATGTCCGAAGTGGTTACTAGTACACAAAGATATGAACTCGTGAATTACTGGTTTCAATAATAGGAAGAATACACTTTTTTGTGTTTGAAGCTTGGGTTCTGGCTCCACGCCTAGTAGTAAGTACTTTATTTGGAATTTGACTTGAGCTACCATGGAAGGACATTACTTCTGCTTTCCTGCTTAAACTACATCTCTCTTGTCATTTTCACCATCGTCTAAGATAATTCGTTCAGATGGGATGAAAAATGGGCATAAGGCAGCTGCAATAAGGGATTATTTTATACAGGTGGTAGGAAACACTCATTGTTACAGCTTAGGAACAGCCGACATGACTTATTGTTTATTACTGTCGCGTTCTGTTGGGTTGCATACTGCGAAGTTTTGAGACTTCTTTTTTTGCGAGTTGCTTTACGTCGCACCGACACAGATAGGTCTTACGGTGACGATTTTTGAGACCTTAACTCTCGAAATATGCACCAGTCATTAGGACCAGCGGAGGCCCTTTAAGGTAGTAACTTTAATAACTTTGTCCATACATCCGATATAAGTTCGATTTTGAGGGAACGTTCATTGCTTTAGTTCATTGAAGGTCGTTAAATATAGACGAGTTGAATTAAAATCTGTGTAATTTATGTAGCAAACACTCTTACAGGACAAAATGACCGGTACGGTCTTCCTAGTGTTAAGAAATATAAAATAAGTTCTCGAAAAGCACTTTCCGAGCATTTTTTAATCATATATGGCCTATAATTGTCAGTCTCAGTTTGTACTTCTACTCTGTGAAAACAGCGCATCATTTGCCCTTTCGGAAATATCCGCAGTAGAATTTTAGTTGATTCATCTTATATCTCAATCGTATGTGAGTTTGTATACATGTACCGTATGTATTATTACTATTTTATGAGTGTTAATATTGCATATCTCTGTTTGCCAACAGTGATCCATGTTCTGAAGTTCCGCTAGTTGCAGCTTCATCACCTTGATACGTGTAACCGAAAAAGGTAGGAACCAAACTACAGTACTTATTAGCATAACGACAGTCTTCTGCTGTGTTCTGCAGATTAGTATACTGTACTTATTTCTGCTTCGTTGACGTCCGCTCGATTTCCAGCTCTCCCGCACAGTTCTGATTTGTTAACGGGGCTCGAAATTGGCTAAACAAGCACAGCTTCAAGGGTAACAGACAGTTTCTAAGCAAAGACTTACAAGATGTAACAGTCATGTTGTATTTTTCTTTTATTGTTAGTGAGTCTCTTTGAAATTTGAATATTTCAGTTTAAAGACAATTCTCTTGAAGTGGGAATTGCTTGTTAATATTCGTGTTGCTGTCGTTTAATCATGAGATATCGTTGCGAAAAAGGACCGGATATTGTGCGATGTTATCTGATGGCTGATGTAGTACCGCTGTATAATAAGGTGGGATTAAGAGTAATGGAATTCTTAAATCGGGCCGCGTTACACAAAGATTTGCAAAAAGAATGGCGGTCAATCGCCAGAAAGCAAGTGTTCGTGAGATCTACAATAAAAAAGGCCAATTATAACCTTCAGCCAGAGATTTGCACATTCAGCGTTTAACTTGCTCACGCTTGTCTGGAGAGCAGGCGGGCAAACTAGTCGTAGGCCTACGTAAACAATAGAACAGGCAGGCTACTGCACCCTTGTCCAAGTCAAGCTCAGCCCGACTTGAGCAGGCTACAGGTTAAATTTCTTGCTTGCTTTTTTCTTCCTACTTCGCTAATCAACGTAGGAATTTATTTTATATTTGCCTGTTCTTTGTTTTGATATGAAACTCGTGTGAGTGCAGGCTGGGATGGGGTTATTTGCCTGAATTTTAATAGGATTCGTCAACACGTTATTTTATTTAAGTAATGATTATTTCGTAGTATGTTAGTCATTACAAAACTATGTTTAAATTTACTTCCTAACACAGACAGCTTACGTAACTAATGAAAAAATAATATTTCACTCCGTCAAAAACCATTTAGGTCTACCTAAATAAAAACCAAAATTTCTTATTAAAATCTTTCAATATTTAAATAAACGTATTTAAAATGTATATCAATATGACCATAAATGTAATTTAATATGGAATTATCGAAGAGGATTAGAGGCAAAAGATACATACTGTAGGAACAAGTTATAAATATCTGAAAAAGGATTCATTTTGTACTCAAATTCTTGAAATAGTTTCAAAAAATTTCGGATCCCGCCCCATAAAATGTAACACATATCTTAGAAGTGCAATTTTTCCCCTCCCTTGGTTTGTGATCTCCTCATACATACTGCATCTAAGTGTTTAATGCATGAATGTGTTTATTACCATGAGGTCGTTAAGTCTTTGTGCATCATGACGTGAACGTTTTTAACTGATTAAATTCGCCGAGGAAATGAACACCCTCGCGCTGGATGCACACGTGCCATGTATGTTCAGCAACTTTCTCGCTGCACACGAAATCCGGGGAAGCATTTGGGAATTATGTTTTTACCATGGCAATATATATTCGTCGCCAATAAACCCTTCTTGTTAGTACCTACTGACCTCATCATGCAGCCACACTAACATTCAGCGGCATTTACACGTCGCATTGGTAACAAACTCTACGTACAGCATACACTTACCAAGTCCGGCTGTGCCAACGAGACTCAGGTATTGTGGCAGGCTTAAGGAAATCCATGTTTTAGTCCGCGAGACAAGCGTGCGCAGTAACAACAATCTGCTTTACGTTGCACCGGCACAGATACATTTTATGGTGACATTGGTTTAGGAAAGGACTAGCGGTGGGAAGGAAGTGACTGTGGCCGTAATTAAGGTACAGCCCCAGCATTTTCCTGGTGTGAAATATGTAAACAACGGGATTTTTTTTTTCAGTGCTGCCGATAGTGGGGTTCAAACCACCTATCTCCCGAATGGAAGCTGATAACTACGTGACCGAGCTTGATAGCTGCAGTCACTTAAGTGCGGCCAGTATCCAGTATTCGGGAGATAGTGGGTTCAAACCCCATTGTCGGCAGCCCTGAAGATGGTTTTTCGTGGTTTCCCATTTTCACACAGGCAAATGTTGGGGCTGTACCTTAATTGAGGCCACGGCCGCTTCATTCCAACTCCCAGCCCTTTTCTGTCCCGAAGTCGCCACAAGACATATCTACGTCACCTGAACCGCACAGCCACTTACTCGGTACGCTTGCCGAAGTACGAGTGCGCTCTTGCTTTGCTGACGCGCAAGCTAAGCTGCTATGCTTGTTGCAGGGTAGCTTATAGTAAGCAAGCTTGAAGTAGAATTTGTGCACCTTTGGTCTAGGTAGCATAACGGGTCGCACTATTGGCTGCCCTTCTCGGTGGTCCTAGTTGGATTCTTGGTACTGCCAGAGAAATAAGAATTTCGGGAGAGATAGCATGTGGTTAAAATGTTCACGCTGCTCACCTCCATTGCGGGTGTGCCTGAAAAGAGCTGTGCCACCTTGGGACGAGGATACGAGTTTACAGTAAGTAAGAAGAAGAAGAAGAAGAAGAAGAAGAAGAAGAAGAAGAAGAAGAAGAAGAATTCACCTTCATTACCTATACCAATTAAAGATTTCCATTTATCCTGTAACTGTATTAAGTGATCCCTGATTTGGAACTGACATGTTATGTCAATCAATCAATCAATCAATCCATCAATCAATCAATCAATCAATCAATCAATCAATCAATCACCACTGAACTGCACTTATGCCAGTCACCCAGGTGGCAGACTTCATATCAATTGTTCACCCAGTCTTTTCTTAAATAATTTCAAAGAATTAGGAAATTTATCGAATATATCCCTTGTTAAATAATGCCAATCCTTAACTCCTCTTCCTATAAACGAATATTTTCTCCAATTTGTCCTCTTGAATTCCAACTTTATCTTCATACTGTGATAGCTCGTATCTTTAATAACACTACTCAAACTTTTTCATCTACTTATGTCATTCTAGACCATCCCTCCACTGACAGCTCGGAACATACAACTAAGTTGAGTAGCTCGTCTCCTTTTTCCCAAGTCTTCTCTACCCAATGTTTGCAACATATACGTAACGCTACTCTTTTGCCCAGTTCTCGAATCAAGAATTCCAAGGGACAGATGTCACTTGCAAAGGTTTTTAAACCGGCTAACGATATACGCAAGCCTAACATGAGCTCCCTCCCTCGAAATCACATTGAAGTATGAGAATACAATAAAATAGAATAATTTTACTGTCGAACATCATATAGTTGTTATTGACGAACTCGATCACATATTAAAATCTTTGATACACTTATGTAGACGCAAACACATTCTACCGAGCTCGATAGCTGCAGTCGCTTAAGTGCGGCCAATATCCAGTATTCGAGAGATAGTAGGTTCGAACCCCACTATCGGCAGCCCTGAAGATGGTTTTCCGTGGTTTCCCATTTTCGCACCAGGAAAATGCTGGGGCTGTACCTTAATTAAGGCCACGGGCGCTTCCTTCGCACTCCCAGCCCTTTCCTGTTCCATCGTCGCCATAAGACCTATCTGTGTCGGTGCGACGTAAAGCAACTAGCAAAGAAAAAAAAAACACATTCTACTATCTGCGCCTGACGAGAAGTCGCGGAAGCTTGTAGGTACGGCACGAGTATCAGATACTACACACTTAGCTACAAAAATTAGTCTCTGAATCATGGCATACTCATTATCAAATTGTTCATTATGCGGTACATAGAGTAAATATGTAACAATTACACTACCACTTTGAAACTTCTCAACAGCACCTCATTTCGCTAAAGTCAGAGCGGACGGAACAGATATTTATTGTCAGGCTTTGAGTTTTGAGATATGAGCATGCGCGAGAGCCATGGTTACCCCTCGCACATCTTACCCCGTATCCAAGTGGCATCTCATCAAACGACCATGTTATATCAATGTTTAAAGGTATGGTCTTCAAATTGTTGAATTATTTCAAGTGCATTGTCAACTTTATGTTTTAATCGCTGATGGATATCATGAATTGCAGCACAAGAAACTAACAAAGATACAAGAAAGGTTATAACACAGTTTGTTGATAAAATTTTCATTTGGAAAAGGGATGTGACAGGAGTACTAAACCGGCCTGATGGAGTATATGAGAGGTTGGAAGACTGGAGAATAACAAATTGTGTGGAGTGTAGACATGCCGATTGCACTAAATTATTCGACTGTTTTCGTTTCCCGGTTTTTAAGGCTATGTTCTTCTAGTCATTTCGAGGATTATTCAGCGAGTGCTGAGTAGACGTGTCCTATTCTTGATTGTTCTACTCCACAACCGGAAATAAATGCACTGCATCTGATACCGCTAAAATGGATAGCAAATGGTATCCGTGGAACGACAAGTGATCTGGATGTAAATATCGGATGTGATGAAAATTTTAGCCGACGCCCGATGTAGATACAGTGAGAAGAACGACGACTGTTAACGGATCGTTGATTACACAGAAACATTTGACTTTTTTATCACCAATATCTGGTTCTAAGGATGAAATTTATGTTTAATTTCATGCCACATTGTCACGAAAGAAACAAAAATCCATTTCAGTTTCGTTAACCGTCGACACTTATAAGTCGAGCCAGAGGCAAAAGTCACATCGTAAAAAAGAGTTGCGACGCAAATCTCATCAATAGTCTCCTAGTTGCACTTTAAGTTACCGAAAACTGAACATTTAAATTTAAAAAATAAACAGAGATGATCACGGGAGGTGCTGACGTCGAAAGCGGAAATAGCACTGCCACCCATTGGCTCCGATGAAGAAAGCTAGTCGTAAATAAAAGAAACTGCTCGTGAAAGTGCGCGTGCCATTCTTGGAGGAATGAATCCAGGACGAGGACGCATTGCATATGATACCTAGTTTAGATGATGACTTTAAAGGTACGCTACGCAAGAAATACTTTTTATGTCATGAGTTCATCGACGTTGACAGGCCTTCCCGTTAGAACGCCTCTAAAGTGCCCGTCCAAAAGCGAAGAAGATCGTGAAAGCAACAAAAGCCGTTTGCTAAGCAGAACTTAGTGCGGATTTCGATACAAATGAAGGAGGAAAGGACAACCCATCAAATTAAGACGTCGCAAAATGGAATCAACGATGGAAGGGGATGCTTGTTCATTGATTACAAGATAGTTGTTGAACGCTGGATTGAAACACTACCTTGAAAATATTCCTACTGAGTAGTACTCCCACATACCAGTCTCAAACACCAGGGTTGTCGAAGGACATATGAAACATGCTGACATCGGCAAATAATTCTAGGAAAAGCCACTGGCGCAAACAACACAGCGTCAGACCTTCGATATTCCCAAATATAGAATGCATCATGTTTGTTAGCATTGCTTTTAAATAGAATTACTAAAAAGGGATGAATGTTGACTAACTGACTGACAATATAGCATTACCGTTATTCCACTTAAGTAAAAAGGAAAATGATTATCGCATGTGCTAATTACCGCACAATTTGACGTGTTGATCATGCAATAATGATCTTTGAACACATTCTGGACAAACGGATTTATAATATCTTAAAAATGAGCGAGATCAAGGTGGATTAATTTAAAAAAATACGATACAGTCTATCTACGAGGCTGTTATTTGATGACCACTGTAAACTCCTCCAGCTGGATGTTATGACCGTCATCTACACGGTACCAAAGGCTCCCTGTCAGTTGGGTGAAGCTCGTTTATGCAGTATGCTTAAACTTCTTATAAACATCTTCAACAATTTGGCCATGGTCAGCAACCGAAGATCTAAGATCATTCACTGATCCCCGCCATAGACTTATATTGCTTCGGTCTACTGTAATTTTCATTTCATAAATTCGGCTATAATTTCCTTGTGTCGCAGCCCATATTTCAGTCGGTTGTTCCATTCTTGGGCTTGAAGTCGGAGACCAAGCAGGTTTTCGGTGGCCTGCATGACGTTTTCAGCGTAGAGAAGGGTTTAAGACATCGTTTGGGGCAGGGCAAGCATAACACAGGAATGAACGGATGTGGTTATGATAGGGCAGAACTCTGCTGGATACTAATGGCAAAATTAACAGTATTGAGTTGGGCGTGTCTTAAGTGAAGACGTGCAAGAAAATTCTTGGTTTCCTACATTCTCTGTAACTCGGACACTGTCGGTGTTATAATAATGAAACTTTGCACACTGATTTAAAATGCGTAGTTAGTAGCTACAAATACTAATCTAATTTAGATAAAATTGAAAAACATAGTTTTCTAATTTTTATTTTGATCATATTGACGTACCATTTCCTCATAAACGCTGAGCTCCTAGACCTTGTAATATTTTTAGTGATGTCTAAGACCTTTAGTATTTAATCCCTGTAGGATTTTTTATACAGTCTATATTATGTGCCGAACCATGCCAGGCGGAGACTACGATCATCTGGGGAAATACAACCAAAGGCGGAATATTTATCTTCCACATCGTTGCTCTGTATGGTACCGAATGTTGTCGAACAATGAAAGAGGCAGAATATTGACTAAGTGTCATGGAAATAATGATGCTGAAATGGTCAGTCCTTGACACTAGATTGGACCCTCCCGCGTTGTACTGTTGTTTATTTATTTATTTACGAAGCATATGATACAGCTACACTGAACAAATTTCACTTGTCAACAGACTATTTAACAAACGTAAACTTCCATTATAAAATATAACAAACATAACAAAGTATAACAAGATCAGGTACACAGCCTGCTAATAACAACTGTCCAAATCGAAAACCACGAGAATGTCCATGTTCATAGCCAAGTCGTCGTGGGTCAAGATGATGGTATAATCCCTTCACATCAGCTTATCTTTAAGAGACTATTTACATCCCTCTTGAATATGATTTGATGCTATATCAAGCTCTTGTCTCCTATTAATATTGTTAAAGAGTGTTGGGAGGCGGATTAGGAATGATCATGAAGTATTGAGTGCTGAGTGTGGGGAATGTGGAGAAGGTCTTTGGTTCTGGTGGAGCGAGAAGGAACACGGAGAGAGAAGAGAGAGACAAGATGTTTCGTGCGGTAATACCCATTTAAGATCCCGTGGAGGAAACTCAGATCAGCTACCTGTTGCCTGATTTGCAGCGGTGGGTCAAGATGATGGTATAATCCCTTCACATCAGCTTATCTTTAAGAGACTATTTACACCCCACTTGAATATGCTTTTATTTGATGCTATATAAAGCTCTTGTCTCCTATTAATATTGTTAAAGAGTGTTGGGAGGCGGATTAGGAAAGATCAATGAAGTATTGAGTGCTGAGTGTGGGGAATGTGGAGAAGGTCTTTGGTTCTGGTGGAGCGGGAAGGAACACGGAGAGAGAAGAGTGAGACAAGATGTTCCGTACGGTAATACCCATTTAAGATCCCGTGGAGGAAACTCAGATCAGCTACCTGTTGCCTGATTTGCAGCGGTGACATATTAATTGCCATTAATACCTGCTGCGTAGACAGATTTCTGAGCTTGAGGTTTCTGTTCCTTACAAGAAGCAAAGAAGGACACTGCTCTGTCTAACTGCTTAGTATTGGAGGGGGAGGCTGTTGTCCAAATCGGAGAGCAGTAGTTTAAGAGAGGTTGAATGATCGTGAGGAAGAAGTGACGAAGAGCAATGGGGTCAGAAATTTCTGTGAGGCGATAGAGAATGCCTAGTAATTTCATAGCCTTGGTTGTATATGTTTCTATGTGGGTCTTAAATTGTAATTTTGTATCGAATATTACACCTAGGTCACGCTGTTGCGTCATGGAAAATGAGGGAATATTAACTACGAAAGTTTTAACATGTATTGAAAGAAGAACATTATAAGTTTGCAAAGTTAGGTAACACGCTGTAAATCGTCGGGAAGTGGTCCATGGAATGGAACTACACCAAGACATGGCCCCTGAACAACAAATGCAGGGACAGTGGAGCTTCGCAGTTGATCCCACCTCTAGGTGGGAAAAACGGCATTGTTTATTGAGTGATGACTCGCAAATTAGTCTTGTTTCACTCTTATTCCTGTAGTACATGCAACCAATCTCGCTGCTTACACGTCTGTTATATCCAATTTCATTAACTAGATGCTACAAGTGCTATCACCTGGCGTTCCCGAAATATTTATTCGATTTGAAAACTGAATGATGTAATCATAGTTGGTTCTCTGGCCGAATATGCATTTTTGTATTGTCTATATCGTATACGGCAACTGTAAAATATGTACGTTAGTGCTCCAACAACTTCATTCCATTTCTACCACGTGGTTTTCAGTCTAATGTTTCATTCTCAAATGACAACCCTTTGTCTTACAAATACTGATTTTTCCATACCTCTGTAATTATAGCAATGGCGCAGTACTCTGCAATGCAAGTGATATATTGTATTGCAACCCTTTCATAAATTTCCCATAACGAAATCTTCATTCGGGAGTGATATATCTTACAAGTCAGTCATGGAATGCATGAGCAACTATAGAAATAATATAGCCGTGTCTGATTCCTGAACCATGAACTCATTCCGCTATCAACCCACCGCAGTCTGATTGATTGCCTCTAGTACCATACCCTTGATAACATAGCTCCTCCTGATAACCGCCATCCTCCTCCTTGGCAGTCTGCAATACTCTTTCTGTAGTTCTACAGGACACACACTTAATTCCTGTTTCGCACGGAGAACCCGTCAATTGCACAGGAAACGCCTTTGTAGTCTAACTGCTTTAATTCCTCGATTATCTGCTATGTTAAAAATATCCCTCCGGTTAGAATAACATGAATTGATAATTCCTTCATCTTGTTATGAAATTATTACATCGTTGAAAATACTGTAATCTGCATATTATTACACTAGAATAGTTCCTAACGTCTTTCAAACATTACAAGTCATTTTGTTAAACTGAGATTCTTGAACTTTGTGTGTGGCTGTGAATTTTTAGTGGTTTCATATTTAATCTTAGAATATCTTTCTAACAGACTAGTTCATTGGTTTAGATTTTAAATAAATAGTAGATAATTAAAATATCAATTTTCATTTTCTATCTCGAAGTCACAGTTGTTTCAGAATTAAGATTTGGGCCGCTGATCGGAAGGCACAATATTCTTGTTCTGGAAGTTCAGAGGTTTCAAGTTCATTGGAAGCTGACTCTGACAGTACTCGGTGAGAGTTGTGTGCATACTCATTGTTTATGATGATCATCTTTGTAGAGTGACAGCCAGTGAAGCCGTAGTTTATAAATAAAACAAGCGAAATATCTCATTACACGTAAGACTCGAGGAAATAAGACGTTGAATTTTTCTACTTGGCCAAACCGCATGATGTTCTTATTTGTAAATCCTTTAAATTTGACCTCGTAAGGTTTTATCCCATTCCATACCATGGCCGTGCGGTTAGGAGCGTGCCGCTGTGAGGTCGCATCCGGGAGATAGTGGGTTCGAACCGCATTGTCGGTAGCCCTAAAATGATTTTCCGTGGTTTCCCATTTTCACACCAGGCAAATGCTGGGGCTGTACCTTAATTAAGACCACGGCCACTTCCTTCCCATTCCTAGGCCTTTCCTGTCCCAGAGTCGCAGTAATATCTATCTGTGTCGGTGCGACGTAAAGCAACTAGCAAATCCCATACCATAAGTAATTAGCATACTTCGAAGTTAAATTATGTAGAACATTGCGATAACATAATACTCTCCCTGGATGGAGAATTAAGGCTAAATGTGCTTTGTGCATTAATATTTCACTCCTTAATCCCTTGTTTAGAAAGAAGTGCTTTCACTTGTGCAATATATTCTTACCTAGATTTACAGTATTCTTTATTTTTAAAAATATGATGAAAGTCACAAAATCATGCTGGAGTCCAAGTGTAACCATTACGTAGGAGGAGAGGAACGCTTGGAAATTATGTCATAGATACAATGGGGCCGAAATGTTACGTATAGTGCATTCTACTGGAATTCACATATTTCTTTTCCTCTGGTTTTCAAATATTGCTCTAAACTCACGCCAGTCGATCAGCCTGGAAGCTGGCAACTTGCTTTACGCATCAAGACGTTCGGATATCTAAAGGATGATTTTACACTGTACATTTCAGAGTAGACTGGAAGTAAGCATCGAGAAGTTCTCGCCCGAGACAGAGGTATTTTGGTGATCATATTCAATATGTTTTATTTCAGAATTTTTACCTATTCACTACAGAAAAACTTTCAAACTCTGCCTCATTTCGAATCTCTCGCCTCTGACCCGAACCTTATATCTCAGTAAATAAAAATAGGCACACAACTACACACGCAGCGATCACTCAGGGACATGCTGCACGGACCTGATTATCCAATACGTTCATACTCATCGGAAGTTAAAGAACGTAAATAACTATAATTTACAGGGTAAAAAATTAATATTTACCTGACTCAGCTCCACCAATGACAAATCAGGTGGACAACAGGAGCTTCAATATAGATTTAAATGTACAAGGTTGTTCTGCGATTTCCAAAAGGGATGATTTTCAAGCCAGTTATTTCCTTTCATATAAAAATAAAAATTCTTATACATCAGGTTGTTGGGAAGCACTGGCTTTAATTTCTTCCTCTGTACCTTACTACCTTGTTTGCTACAGCGGAGGTACATCAGAGTAACATTTTCCAATGACAATGTTAGGTATTCAAACTACTTTCGTTGGTACGAAAGTATATCAGAAGTTATGTGTCTCCAAGACACAAGTTATTTGCCGTCATTGCTGCATGGGGACATTTTGGTGAATAGATAATCCAATAACCTGCGCATCTGTGACGTATATCAACAAATGATATGAGTCGTTTAGTGATACAGTGGAAGAGAGATCGATCATAAATTCATCAATACAATGGGAACCAGCTACAATCTAAATAGTGGCAAGTGGCTTTCATATATTCGCATATCTAAAGATATTTCTTGATGCTCAATATTCATACACAGATGACGCGGTCAAATTAGTCATTTCTATTTGACCTCGACCACAAACGGCATTATTTATTATACGTTGTAAAACGTTGAAGTACGTTAGGACACACGTCTTACAAATTACGGTAATTGTTCAGATATATATATTAAGGTACACAGAATCCCTTGGATATAATGTGGCATAAGGCAAGACGTCAGTGACAAATTATAAAAATTGCAATATTTTATTTTTTATTTCAACCGTCATTGCTTGATGAATAAAATTCCAAAACCATTAAATAGGTTCAGCAGTAGAGAGAGCCAGGCCCCTTTTTACAGCAATGACATACACTAGGTCTCCTTGTATCGTATTCCAAAAGATTTTCTCATAACTTTGCATGCAAAATTTTAAAAAGGTGTTTTTCCTTCCTTATTGTACAGGCAGATAATAAAACTACAAGTATAGAAGGCACTGACTTGTGTTAACAATGTTTCAATTGCTGAGTCTGAAAATCGTGATATTTTATTGAGTTTTTACGGTGAATGAACTTCTTATAGTGAGTTTTGTTATCATTTATAGCAAAGGGTAGATCACCAAGACCGAGCTCGATAGCTGCATTCGCTAAAGTGCGGCCAGTATCCAGTAATCAGGAGATAGTGGGTTCGAGCCCCACTGTCGGCAGCCCTGAAGATGGTTTTCCGTGGTTTCCCATTTTCACACCAGGCAAATGCTGGGGCTGTACCTTAATTAAGGCTATGGCCGCTTCCTTCCACTTCCTAGTTCTTTCCGCTCCCATCGTCGCCATAAGACATATCTGTGTCGGTGCGACGGAAAACAAAGTAGAAAAAAAATAGCAAGTAGCAAAAAGAAGAAAAAGATCACCAAGAGTGTTTCGGAAGATAAAGAGGTCAACAATAAATAATATACCATCCATAAGCAGAGAGTGTGTCCCTGTAGAGGTTATGGTAACTAGGGATATCAGCAATTCTACTCCAAGTGCTTCTAGGCAAACGCTGTCGGGAAGATTATTTAGTGAACTTTCTAGTGCGGATGTAAATAATATTTCTATAAATACTGGATTTAGGTTAACTGATAGAGAAATTCTTTGTAAGGCCCTAAAATCTGCTTGTTCACGCACAAAATGTGGGAAGAATTCCGTGAAATTCATTGATGATGGCACAAGAAATGGACTTGTGACTAATCTTCATATTGTTTGTGATATTTGTGAAAGTGATACTAGTTTCAAAACTTCAAATTATGTGGACAAATTGTTTGAAGCAAATGTAAGGTTTGTCTATCGCATGAAGTTTTATTGGTGTGGGAAGGGAAGGTGCAAACTTGTTCTGTGGGTTTATGAACGTTTTGACACAGTGAACAGTGCTTTGTTTGAGTGCTTGAGTGACGTATGTGAAGGAAGCATGTCAGTTGCAGCTAAACTGGCTATTCAAGAAAATGAATCTGAAGGAGAAAATAGCCTGGTGATATGAGTGTATCGTGTGATGGGACATGGGTGCGCAGAGGTCACAAATCACACCCTGAGGTGTCAGTGGTTATCTCTGTAGATGCAGCTAAAGTTTTAGTTTTAGAAGTGGTTACTAACTAATGTGTGTTGTAAGAAAAAAGAATTACAACAAAGAATTACTGTGGGAACACCAACATAAGGGGAAGTGCCAGAAGAACTTTACTGGCACTAGTGGTGGTATGGATGCGAGGGCAATGGTGAAAATTTTCAATCGCTCCGTTGTAAAACGTGTTCTACGATATGTGAAATATTTGGGAGATGGAGACTCAAGTGCTTACAAGAGTGTTTGTGAGAGTAAATCTTATGGCCCAGATTGTGTTGTGGAAAAACTTGAATGCATTTGTCATATTCAGAAACGCATGTCGAAATTATGCAGTGATCCACAAATGAAAAAGTTAGAAGATGGTAAGGGTATCAGTGGAAAGAACAGACTGACAAAGATCAAAATCAAGGAAATTGAGTTTTATTATGGCATGGCCATAAGAAACAACATAAATGATGTGCAAACAATGAGGAAACAATTTGGGCCATGTATTTTCACATACTGTCCACTGATAAAAATCCACAACATTATTAGGGCTTTGAAAGTTGGTGCAGTTACAAACAAATGTTAACAACTGGCAAACTCTACAGTCATAAACATAGTCTTCCTGAAGCAGTTATGAATGCCATCAAACCAACATTTAGAGACCTAGCAGATCCAGAGTTGTTGAAGAAGTGCACACATGGCAAAACGCAAAATCCTAATGAAAGTTTCAACAGTTTAATACGGAAACGGGGTCCAAAAATCAGTTTTGCTTCAGTAAAAGTGGTTAATATGGCAGAATTTGATGCTGCTATTTTCTTTAATGATGCAAATTTAGGTAGAATGAATGTTGTAAAGAAGCTGGGCTTCACTCCTGGAGACCACATGGTACAAACACCAAAGAGTATTGATGCTAAGAGCGTTGATGCTGCAAATAAAGAAAATGAGAAGGGTCAAGAAAGGTGCTGAAAGTCATGCTAATGATCTTCATTATTCATATGGAGCCTTCTAAATTCAAAGTGAAACAGTTTATGAATTAATCGTAGTAGCACAAAGCTTTATTCTTAATTTCCCTGAATTTACCCATTCTTAAATATGTGTTTACTTTTCTCCAAAAACCATGTGGAATATTCAGCTGAAATTTAGCACACATACTAAACTATAATCGAACTTCATTTCCATGTGAGCAATTTACAGCATTGTTAATACTTTTCAGTTTTTACTGTTGTTAACTTCACATCTGCAAGAACATATAATAATGTAAATATTTGAAAAATCATAACTGCTGTGCCAAAAACCGAGAGAGTTCCTTACATGGAATTTATCATGTGTATTAGTCAAAACAGCATACAAAATATCATTGTAATATCTTCTCCTGTTTTCTAAAAAAAATTATATTTATATATATTTTTAATTTCAAAAATTTTTGGAGCCAAAATACATCCAAAATTGTTCCGAATATTTCAAAAATGAGATAAAATTATTGGAAAATGGTGAAGTTCCAACCTGTCAAATTTCATACCACTAGAGTTAAAACTTCCTGATTTACTGTATTTTAGTTTCGTTGAAGCACTGCTTATACATTGATATCTCCTCGGCTTAAGGATATAAGTCCACATCTTCAAATAGTCACATCCTTCCCGGATAAAACTCATAGTGTCGTTAGTGATAGATCAATGGGATTTCATGCTTAATTTTTGAGTGGATGATGGTACCATTGCATAATTCAAGTGTTAATTTAAGAGTGTGAGTTTTGCAGTGGATGCAGGAAAATGAATAATTCAGTTTTTGTGTACTGCTGGGATTACAATGAACCCGATCTGTTCTCGCATAGGTTTAAGCTAAGCTGAGCTGTCTCCGTGTGTTGCGATAATGCAGAACGCCTGTGAGACAGTTACATGGGGCGGGGGGTGGGGGTGTTCGTGAGTAAGCGATGTATGAGAGCTAACAGCATCATAGCACGAGCACGGGCTCTTGCTTCCCATTCACGACATATCACAATACTCAGTAATAGCTTGTAAAACAATTCGCTCTGTGTCAACCCAGATCTGCCCAAAACAGAGCAGCCTACAAATTATTATGCTCATGGCGGCTTCATAATACTGGGGAGCATGGTCTGCATACAGGGAATTGGGTCACAGAGGCCGAATAGGGGAATGCACCGTTGAGAAATGTTTTGTAAACATTTTTCATTCCTGTTTCCTTTGTTTCTTAATTTCTTCCTTCATCATCTTTCCTGATTTTTGTTCACTGTTGTCAGGAAAGAATCTTGTGTCGGAGAAGTTCAATGTAAAAATCTTATCCATATCAACAAAAATTTTAACAAGTCTGATAGCGAAAAGCACTGTTCCGAGGTAACTAAAGATTACATTTTCTTTTTATTCCTATCTCCTCACTTTCTTGCTAACCTACTTAATTCTTTCTCAGTGGTGTGAGAGAAGAATCCTTCTTTCAGACGAGTTCCATGTTCGTAACTCATGTATACCCACATCTGTGAACAAGCCTTGGATAGCAATATGCATTGATCAATAGAAAGCAAAAGTTACTCTCCTTATCCCTCTGTTTCTCTTTTCTGTTTGTGCTATGTCACACTGAAACAGACAGGTCTTACGGTGATGACAGGAAAGGAAAGTGTTAGCACTGGGTAGGAAGCGAGCGTGATCTTAATGAAGGTACAAAACCGGCATAAAAAATGTGAAACTACTGAAAATCATCTTCAGGGCTGCTAACAGTGGGGTTCGAACACATTACCTCCTGAAAGCAAACTGGCAGCTATGTGATCCAAACCAACTAATTCGGTTTTCTTTCCTATTCCATCTATTTCTTATTTTCCATATTTTCTTCCTTGATTTTTCTTGATTTTTTCTTTCATTCTTTCTTTATTTTCTTCCTTTCTTACTTCTAACATCTGCGACCACCACACAGGTTAAGCACGAAACAAATTATTCTGCGATGTTGGATTGTGCTGTGGTTCATGATCAGGTTTTTATATTTATATTTTGACTTTAGAATAAATTACATGTTGGCATGTTTAAATAATCGACGCAAAATATGACAACCTCGCTTTTAACAGCCCTCACCTGCCTTTTAAATGACACTTTAAATTTTTAATTTTCTTTTTTGCAAATGGCTTTACGTCGCACCGACACAGATAGGTTTTATGGCGACGATTGCATTGGGAAGGCCTAGGAGATGGAAGAAAGTGGCCGTGGCCTTAATTAAGGTCAGCCCCAGCATTTACCTGGTGTGGAAATGAGAAACCACGGAAAACCATCTTCAGGGCTGCCGACAGTGGGATTCTAACCCACTATCTCCCCTATGCAAGTTCACAGCCGCACGCCCCTAACCGCACGGCCAACTCGCCCGCTAAGAAACCGACTGACAACCCTCATTATCACTAGGGCGGGCAGACTGACATCCCTCATTATTACCAGGGTGGGCCAAGTTTTGAGATCAGAAGATACCGCATGGGTATGCGTTCAGCGTCAGGACTATATAGACGTAGTGCCTCGCAAGCGTTTTGTCTTACTTCCCCATAAATGAGGAGCATGCTAACGAATTCCTCTGTGTAAATCCCGCAGAATGACAGCGGAGATTACAGTACATTCAGGTCCTAACCAGCGGAGTATGCGCAGGGCACAACATGAACAACAGTGTCATTCTACTGTTTGAATGTGGCAAACGTGGGCCCCTGTTTATGTATTCAAACATCGTACCGATGCAAAAATACCGGAACGATGCAGGATTTGAACCGCCGCTGGTACATTCCTCCGACTGCTTGGCGAACGCCTACCCACATCCGCTACGCTACACTGCTGGAAACATGTTGTAGTACAACGAGAGCAGCGTACATACGCCATTCGGTTCGGTGGTTAAGACATTAATAACTGCATTGTTACCTGGTTTTATGCATTGGTTCCCCTCTTCGTTACACCTGATCATGTTGCATGGCACATTAACATAGTTACATGGTAGAAGGACGCTGCTACATGAATTCAAGGCGTCATCTTTTTCAGAATCGTGTGAAAAATGTGCTCACTGAAGATTAATACCTTACAGTACAACTGCAGGAGAATAGCACCCCTATAACCATGTACATTTTAGTTAGGCTGCGTCATATGATATTTGAAGAGGCTTTTGAATCACACTGTGTAAACGACGAACATGTTCGCGAGAATTCTATTTTGTGGAGTTTAATGAATTTTTTTTTTTTTTTTTGCTAGGGGCTTTACGTCGCACCGGCACAGATAGGTCTTATGGCGACGATTAATGAAATTTGAACAGGAATCATGTTTCCGGAATGAAAACACACATTTAGCGTGAGCTAATGGTGTGAAATGTGAATGAGTATGAGTAGTAGGGCAAAGGGGATCCCACCCCGGGCCAATCAGAGGCCGCGGAGCGGGTCACGTGATTGCTGACTCAGCAGCGCCGGAAATTTGAATTCCACGGGAGCTCATTGACCCCTACTAGTGTACCTAGGTCGATTCCAACTCCGCAGTCAATAACCCGAGGTCATTGACCCCTAGTATAGTAGTAGAGCAATGACGATTTGCGGATTTTGCGTAAGACAGTGAGCCTAACCTCACAGTCGCTATCTTGAGGGGCGCAACCGCACTTTAACGGATAGTTACCCTTCCCGACGCCTGAGAGGACGAGCCTAACTCACATCCACCATCTTGAGGGGTAATCCATAGTTTTACGGCAAGGTGCTTTTCCCGACGCCAAATGCACAAGATCGCGGCTATACACAGATCCTTATGAGACGGCCTAGGGACGCTTGCGCAAGATGGCGGCTATACACGGCTTCTTATAGAGAAATATGCCGGCCGTGGGAGCTTGCGCAAGATGGCGGCTGCTCTTATGACACGGGCTAGGGGCCCTTGCGCAAGATGGCGACTATATGCAACTTCGTATCGAGAAAGATGCTGGCCACGGGCGATTACACAAGATGGCGGCTATACATGGGCTCTTATGGAGAAAGGTACCGGCTATAGGCGATTGCGCAAGATGGCTGCTATCCATAGCGTCTTATGGAGAAAGATGCCGGCTATGGGCGATTGCGCGAGATGGGGGCTATACACAAGCTTATATGGAGAAAGCTAGCTTAAAGGCTACTGCGCATGATGGCGGCTTCTCTTATGAGACGGCTTAAGGGCGCTTGTGCAAGATGACGGCTAAGCACAAGCTCTTATGGAGATAGCTGTCTGAGGGGGCCTACTACACAAGATGGCGGCTACACTCAAGGTAATATGGAGAAAGCTAGCTTAGAGGCTGGTAGGCAAGATGGCGGCTACACATAGACTCTTATGAGAGGGCTTAAGAGTGCTTGCCAAAGATGGCGGCTGCTCTTATGGAGAAAGCTGGCTGAGGGGCCTACTGCGCAAGATGGCGGCTATATATAGTCTGTAATGACCTCCTCCTCCTCCTCCTCTTTCTCTTCCTCCTAAGTCAATTCATAGCTTTATGTCTCCATCGAACAAGTTTAAATATGCATTACTCTAACGAGGCGATCTTATGCTTAAGGCTTGAGTGAGCACGTGCTATTATTCTGTTTTTAACCTGCAGCGATGACTTCATGATAGTTATGCATGTTTAGACATGATCGTTATGAGTGTTATATATAATATGAGTAAGAATTTTTCTTTAGTCTCCGAGATACAGTGATAGAGAGTATAGCGCTTTATTCAAACATGACGAGAACATTAATAGTTGATGTACAAGGCTTCAAAGTAAACGGCAACAAATTTGTGTTTAAAGGGGTGGTTGTGTTGGATTGCGGTGATTTGTGGGCACCAAAACTTGTTAGTTTATTATTTAGTCCACCTTTCCCTTACTGCTTGCAAACAGATGAAGATAAAAACAGACTCAATGGATCGAAAAAATTAGGTTTGCAGTGGGAAGAAAAAGGATTAACTTATCCTTTTCTATCTTTAATGATGAACGCACATTTGGCAAGAGCAGATCTTGTTTTTTTTTATAGGGATCTGAAAAGAAGGAATGGTTGCGTGAGTATCTACCATCATCGTGTAAAATTATCGACATGCATGAATTAGAGTGTCCATCGTTTAAAACTCTTCTGAAGGAGCATAGTTGAGAAACAAGTAAACAGCCTTTGCAACAAGTGTGGATGCTCTTTGATTTGTTGTGTTGCAGTGCATGCCGGGAATTGAACAACGCAACAACGTTAGTGTGAAAGAAACATTTGTAAAGACTTCACGTCATTTCTAACTGACACTAAGTATAACGCAGCTGAAAATGCAATCGCAAACGTTTTATTCATGCAAAAATAAAATAAAAACACTTTTAATCAATAAGAGTTAAATGCATTTCCAAAGGCATTTTCAGTTAACGTAGCTGCGAATGCTCTAATCAAAATCTTGGAGAAGGTGCCTCATAAGTGGACTCCTGTTTTGTCAGAGCTTCAAACGTTTAGTTTACATCATGAAAAAGTGAGTTTAGGTAGGAGACCTTCTGTGAGATACTGTCGTACATATCAACTCATTAAACTGTATCACGAACCTAAAACTAACGAGTTGTCATCGCTTATAAACACTTATCATGACTGCGAAAACAGTAAACAAGTTTTCGCAGAAAAAGGTAAAGAAACGTGCTGGGAGAAAGATGAGGAAACATGCTGGCCATGGGCTCATCAATAAAGTGATTGATCTTCTTCCCTTCGAGCCCTAGAACACGACTTGATGTTCGCTTGGCACGTGATGTTCCTGGTATTAATATGTTAGATGCTGCCTGCAAAAAGCATGACCATGCTTATCGACAAAACAATCCTAAACTAAGACGTGTAGCTGATGAAAATCTGCTTCGTAAAGCTATGCTGCGTGTGTCGTCACCTAGTAATTGAGTTGCTGAGAAGAAAGCAGCACTTATTGCTGCCCGTGCAATAAAAAGAAAATTGTTACTAGATAGTGGCAAAGACAGTAAAAGAAAGGAAGGATAAAACAGATTTACTTGAAGAAAAAATGTATTTACTCTAAAATAAATATGAATTGTAAAACATACTACAGGTGTTGTTTAATATTAATCCTACAGCATGTCCTAGATGATCTAGTAGTAATAATTTTGTTGTGTACTAACTTAGAAGAAAGGAGAGGTAGAGGATCGAGAATTAAGACACACAAGATTTAAAGGGCATCCTGTTCATTAATCCATGAATTGAAGCTGTTATTAAAACCAAGCCATTTAACAAGCAGTTTATTCCCACGTTCAATTAAATAGCGATCAGGATATTTTGTTTTTTACAGTTCTTCGATGTAGAATCCTCGGAGATCGCAAACTAAATTCGTAACTAGATTAATAAGCTTAACACTCCTGATTTGAAAAGTTTCAGTGCTCAAATTCGGGGTGTATCCTTTTGCAAAGATAGACTTGTGTTTGCTGATGCGAACAAAATCACCTTCTTTACAGCGTTAGCGGAGCGGATAAGCTGTTTTAATTACAGGATGAATAGCATCTAAGCGAGTTGTATTCTTTGTAACAAGGCGTGGTTTGTCACGCTAGTGCGATGAGGTGTATCGTTGTAGGTAGATACAAGTCTAGGTAGCAGATCAATCCAACGATATGAACCTTGTGCTGTAAATTCCTGCCACATCATTGTTTTGAGTGTACGATTAAAGCGTTCTACAACACTTGCCTTGAGACTGCTGAACGTACAGTAGTGTTGAATGCCAGGTAACTTTACGTAAGAAGAAAAATCCTTGATATAAACCTCGTCACCTTGATCGGTTTGGAAAATCCTTGGGCAGCGTTTCAAGTCTTCAACAATACGTTGAAATGCGTCTTTGACATGAGCTGCTGTCTTAGAACGCACAGGTTGTGCAAAAGCAAACTTCGAGTACACATCGACAACAGTAAGTAGATACTTATACACCTTATTGCTAGAGGCATATGGAATCATTTCTACTAAGTCTGCTTGCCAGAGATCATCTTTTCCTCGTGTAATAACGAGTATGTGACAGTAGGTGCGACGTGCTGGTTTATGTAACTCGTGTGCAATGTTTACGTTTACAGGTGAGATCTTATCTTGACGAGCCATTACAGAATAATACAGGCATGTTTTAATTCTCTCTCTCTCTATTTCTAGAATTTCTGATTCGTGACCTGTGTGACCAGCATCTTGCGATGCTCCTAGAAGTTGTAATCTTTCAACTAATAAGTTTGGGTCATTCCAGTATGTTACGTCTACATACGGCAACAAAGGCTTGTAGATAACATTAAGCACATGTGCAGTCGGAAACAGCTTAGAAATAAACTCATGATACATGTAACTCTTATTTGCATTTACAGCTTCAGTTCTCTTGTAATTACGTCGTGTTGCGTTAGTGGTCAAAATTATTGCTTTACGTTTTTAAGATCATCTTGCAAAATTTTATCCTTGTCGGGTATTCGTGAAAAGAGAAGTTCTAAGAGTCCTTTTGTAGGTTTCTATGTGTCACCTTTTACAATAAGTTTGTTGCTATTAATGTTAATATTTGAATTTCAGATCCAGAAACAGTCGTCTTCGTAGCGTCAGTTTGTCTGTAAAGAGTTTTTCTCTATGAGGTGCAAAGAGAGATCCATAGGTATCTTGAATAAAAGTTCTAAGCTGATTACGATACTCTGGCGTGATCATAACCTCAGACAAAGATGGTAGATCTTGTGCCGATATAGTAGGTGTTTCAGCAATAACATCTGTAGATAAAAATCAACACGCTTAGATGGTGAATTATCGTTAAGATCTTCTTCCTTATCCTCTTCTTCTTCATCCTCTTCTTGATCTATATCATGCTTCTTCTCTTCCTCATCCTGCTTCTTTTCTTCTTTATGCTTTTTCTTGTTTATCCTTCTCTTCTTCATGCTTCTCTTTGTTGTATAATGCTTGCATAGAAGCAAAACTTGAAGTAAACTGCGGCAATGAAGTAGAATTAAAAATTTCTTTTAGTGGTGTACCTAGTTGTGTTTTAAAAAATAAATCAGTGTCTGCTTGAATACGTTTAAGCTCTTTAAATTTCCGTCGAGCATGGATTATATGTTTTGTAATCTCCTTACTAGATGTTAACATGATGATGGTTTTTGATAAATTAGACACTGTAATTCTGTGTTAATGCATAAAAAATGATCGAAACCCATGCGATATCGTCAATGCTGAACATTACCTTCTTTATCAATAACTAAAAAGCTGTAACGATGTGATGACCAACATTTAGCACACATACGTTAACATGATCGTCATACACATGTCGCACGTTGCGCTCATCTTGCCGAAAAAGCACAATACTTTTTTTGTAAGCTGCTTAACACCGTACCGACACAGATATGTCTTATGGCGACGATGTGATAGGAAAGGGCTAGGAGTGGGAAGGAAGCGTCCGTGGCTTTTATTTGCCTGGTGTGAACATGGGAAACCACGGAAAACCATCTTCAGGGCTGCCGACAGTGGGGTTCGAACCCACCATCTCCCGAATACTGGATACTGGCCGCACTTAAGCGACTGCAGCTATCGAGCTTGGTAAAAGCACAATAACATTTGCTTCTTTTGCTTTACGTACACCGATACAGATATGTCTTATGGCGACGATGGGACAGGGAAGGACTAGGAATGGGAAGGAAGCGGCCGTGGCCTTAATTAAGGTACCGCCCAGGCATTTGCCTGGTGTAAAAATGGGAAACCACGGAAGACCATCTTCAGGGCTGCCGACAGTGGGGCTCGAACACACTATCTCCCGATTACTGGATACTGGTCACACTTAAGCGACTGCAGCTATCGAGCTCGGTAATAACATTTGCGTTGTTGCGTATCAACTTCTTAGGCACACGAGAATAGGATTGGCATAAATAGATGCAATCACCATACTCATGTCGTTCGATACTAAAGAATGCACGAATAACATTTTGGTGTTCTGTTACGGCATCGTCAAAGATCATAAGAGAATTAGGAAGCACATCGTCCGGTGATGGTACTTGCTCATATGAATTAAATTCAAAATATTTTTATCCACCTTTAACCAGATTATGCATTACAGTTTGTAGAGTGGTATATAGTGGTTGATAGAGTGACTTTGCGAAAACGTATTCTCGAAGCGTATACCATTTAAAGAATTAATAAGTGTAAGTAAAAGAGTTGTTTTCCCACATCCCGATGGGCCTGATATAGTACATTGAACAGTAAAAGGAAACAACGTTCCGTGACCTTTTTCGTAGTTGTACTAGAACTAGGTAAGATATGTGGTACAATGCAACTAACAGGTAGTTTGTCTTGCTGCTTTGTAATCTTCATGATAAGTGTATAGTAAGGTAGGCAATAGTAATATATATATTTAACGAAACAAGAGGTAACGGTTAGTTTATAATTTGCTTTTAAGCAATAAAGTCGTGTACAGTATGGTGAAACAAAACTATCCAAACGATATGAAGAAGAAGAAAATTAAAACTGTCGTATAGAACGATGTTATAAAGGCTGCACAAGAAGCTATCAGTGGGGAATACAATCCGCGTGTAGTTATTACTAAGGCACTACGCTCAGCAAGAGCGAGGATTTCTTCAAAGTGCGAAGCAATATTTGGTAAACGTGTACGAATTATTCCTGTACCAAACCCAGGAGGAATTCTTCCTGCGCTGTTTGCTGGACTAGCGGCTTTAGAACATTGCTGGGCGGCGCTAGTGCTGCAGCAAGAACGGTTAAGGCTGTAGAAGAAGCGATACAACAGTTGAAAGAGAGTGAACGTCATAACAAGACGATGGAGGCAATTCCGTTACGAGGCAAAAGTGTACACATGAAGCTAGCACTATCATAAAAGTGCGTATCATCTACATATCTCCAAAAAACTTCTACTGAATGCACTGCCATATCGAGCTGTGACGCACGATGATTTTACGTTTGCTAAACACCTAGGAATTCATTATCTTCGAGGTGTGTATATGCGCGATCAACTACCAGCGTGCCCACGTGAACGTGCCGTAATTAACTTGGACAACAGTTGCGGACCTGGAACTCATTACGTTGCCTATGAAACACGTAAATCTAAAGTGTGGTATTTCGATAGCTATGGAGACTTACCTCCTCCATTTGAGCTCATACGTTATTTCGGAAGCAGTGCAGACATTGTTTACAATAAAAACCGTGTGCAAAAATTCAATACACCCATGTACGGACAATTATGTTTTATGTTCTTATATCAAACCCAGACAGTAGAGAAAGAGCATTAGTGTGCACGTGATGACTAACAGTGAAAGAACGCTTACTGTACGTGGAGAACGACCTGAAACAACTGTCTATTTTAATCCACCGATCGAACTTGGATATCAGCTACATAGTCTTGGACTAGTATGGTTTGAAAGCTACAATAAAATCTATAATGAGCGTAATGGTATAAACAATTTCTATTACGATGAGTATGTGCTAACGCTACCTTCAGGCAGTTATTCAGTAGACGATATTCATGACTATGTTGAAAGTACGTTAATTGATCAGTTTGGAGAAGAGGGTTTTATTACTGTAAGGAACATTACAGATAAATGTGTTATTGAATCATCATTTAAGATTGACTTCAAATCACAACCTGATTCGATTGGTCTATTGCTTAGATTTTCACCAAGGGAGCTCCTACCGAACGTACGTTACGAGTCTGATCAACCTGTAACACTCTTCGATGATCATCATGTGAACATTACTTGTAATATTATTATAGACTTGAATAGTAATCAACAACATTCGCACGTCCTGCACGACTTTATTATTACAGAGGAACGTGGATATACGATTCGTGAGAAACCGGCAGTAGTTCCTTATCATCCTGTGTCTGTAAAACGCATTAGTAACATCATTCTTAGGCTTGTAAGTAAACATAATCAGCTTATTCATTTAGATCGGCACACATACGTAGCTTACAAACTTCATCTCATACCAGTATGAAAAACATCTATAAAACACGGTGTAAATTCCGAAGACATACTACATGTTTGCGAAGACTCATCGAGTTAACAAATAACCATAAGCAGATACTCCAAGGTTTAGGTTATACGCTACAGCAACAAAATGGAGGAAATGCCAGACATTATGAATACAGTAGAAACTCGTCAAGGTGTAGTACGAAGTGAGCTTCATTCTTATCAACTTTTTATGTTTGGATTAAATAACAATGATGAAATTCACTTTATTATTAATCAGCAAGATGTATACACCCTACCACACGAAAGCTACCTCCATATTGAAGGACGACTAGATAAGTCAGATGGAAGTGGACCAAGCACATCACAACTACACAACCATGCTCTAGTTTTCTCTTTTCTAAAGCGCGATATGAATAAATAATGTTGGTAATAAAAGTGCAATGAAACTCTACCCTTCTTTTTCTGATGAAGGAAGTAATATTTTGCGGATGGCAGGATGGTGTTCAAAAGCTACTAACAACTGGATGATTTTTTTTTTGCTAGGGGCTTTACGTCGCACCGACACAGATAGGTCTTATGGCGACGATGGGATAGGAACGGCCTAGGAGTTGGAAGGAAGCGGCCGTGGCCTTAATTAAGGTACAGCCCCAGCATTTGCGTGGTGTGAAAATGGGAAACCACGGAAAACCATTTTCAGGGCTGCCGATAGTGGGATTCGAACCTACTATCTCCCGGATGCAAGCTCACAGCCGCGCGCCTCTACGCGCACGGCCAACTCGCCTGGTAACTGGATGATTAATGAGGACGGAACTTTTACCGGTGTGTTATCATTGAAACTTATTTTTGCCTTCGCAGAACAATTTACACGTATTATAATCAACGCAAAAGAAGTGCTTATTCTGATCCGTGATCGAAGTGATTACAATTCTATTAAAGCAGTAGACTCGAATATTACACTTCATCGTATATTGTGGAGGATTTCACATGTAACATTATATGATCGTGAAAAAGTTCGATTGCTCAAGAATGTAGAAAATGATACACCATTACCTATACGTTTTCGAAGTTGGGAGTTACATGAATATCCTGCGTTACCACCTATTACAACCATAGCTGGTCTGTTAAAACGCCACGTTTTACTGAGAAGCCCTTGTATATTATTTCTGGATTTTAAACCCATCGTAAATTCAATCACGAAAAGATAGCTCACAGTTTGATCACTGTAAATTAAGAAATGTTAGAGTATATCTCAACGGAATTACGTATCCCTACGAAAACATGGACATTAATTTTGAGAAAAATAAAATTGTGATGCTCTATGACATGTTTTGTAAATTCCAATCATCGTATTATCAGAAAAAGATCGACCGCTATTTTCGCCTCAAGAATTTAAAAATAAAGCACCGATTGTAGTTACAGACTGCTCTTACCATGAATAATCTGTCGATATTCGTTTAGAATTTGAAACATCTGAAAAAATTTCAGCTAACACAGTTTTCTATTGTCTTATTATTCGTATGAGTGATTTTACTTACCATCCATTAACGAATATCGTTACAAGACTATATAATAATGATAGCACTTTATCATCAATATTAGTGTGTGCTTCGACATCGTACGCTATGGAACAGAAAGAGTACACGGTTAATAACAAACAAAACTGTCAATGTACATGCTGTTCGCATGCTCAAACGCAATATCTTATTTATCTCACACGAGTAAGTGAGGCTGTTAAGATATTCTATAAACATAGAACCTTATATGAGATGCCAAAATATCTCATTCAATATTTACCGCCAGGGTTTTTATCTACGTAAGCTGCCCCTTATGTACATGATTTTTGGGACATTCTTCCTCTACAGAGTAAGATGCCAATCGATGTAGCTTTATGCAGAACCTGTCAACATCATTACAAGCATCGAGGTAAAAATGGTGATGATGATTGGGATGGACCAAATCCGAGGATTGAACACTGTACACAGTGAATGGATGAAATTTTTCCATTAATTTCAGTACATGATGACGATGATTCAGAAAAGGAACAAACCACATGAATAACAACAAGGTAAGAACTGCATTATCTTCTTTGTAAAGCACAGCATACATTGTATAATATATTTCTAAATGTTTTGTTTAATTTGAATGTAGCAGGGGACATTACAATTTCAGAAGCAAAACGCTGTTAAGGAGCATAGCAACCTTTTCAGCAGCAAAACGAAAACTGTTGTAGTACGTTGTAAATAATTATTTTATTGCATTCAAAATGTTGTACTTATTGCATTCCTTTGCCTCCTTACACCTGCTCATTCTATCTATAAAATCTTGAGTAAGTGACCCTGATAACGAACAAGGCTAAATATGCATAACTATGAAGACGGCTTCGCTGCAGGTTAAAAACGGAATAAAAGCATGTGCTCACCCTAGCCTTAAGCATAAGATCGCGTCGTTATAGTAATGCATGTTTAAACTTGTTCGATAGAGACATAAAGCTATGCCTTTACAGGTGAGGAGGAGGACGAGGAGGAGGAAGTCATAACAGCCTATGTATAGCCGCCATCTCGTGCAGTAGCCTCTAAACTAGCATTCTTCATAAGAGCCTGTATATAGCCGCCATCTTGTGTAGTAGGCCCCCTCAACCAGCTTTCTCCATAAGAGCCTGTGTATAGCCGCCATATTGTGTAGTAGGCCCCTTCAACAAGCTTTCTCTATAAGAGCCTGTGTATAGCCGCCATCTTGCGCAAGCGCCCTTGGCCGTCATCTTTTTCCATAAAGCCCATGTATAGCCGCCATCTTGTGCAATCCACCATGGCCGGCATCTTTCTCCATAAGAGCCTATGTATAGCCGCCATCTTGCGCAATCGCCCATAGCCGTTATCTTTCTCCATAAGAAGCCGTATACAGCTGCCATCTTGGGCAAGCGCCCCTAGGCCGTCTCATAAGGAGCTGGTATAGATGCCATCTTGTGCAGTTGGCGTCGGGAAGGGCATCTTGCCGTAAAACTAATGATAGTCCCCTTCAGGATGGCGGATGTGAGGTTAGGCTCGCTCTCTTAGACGTCGGGAAGGAAAACTAGCCTTTAAAGTGGGGTTACGCCTCTCAAGATAGCGACTGTGGGGTCGAGCTCGCTCTCTTATGCAAAATCCGAAAATGGTCATTGCTCTACTAATATACTAAGGGTCGATGACCTCGGGTTAATGACCGCGCAGTTGAAACCGGCCTAGGTACACTACTAGGAGCCAATGCCCTCCCGTGGTATTCAAATTTCCGGCGCTGCTGAGTCAGCAGTCACGTGACCCGTTCCGCGGCCTCTGATTGGCCCGAGGTGGGAACCCCTTTTCCCTACTAATAGTTGCTATTTGTTTTACGTCGCGCCGACACAGATAGGTCTTTGGCGACGATGGGATAGGAAAGGCCTAGGAAGCGGAAGGAAGCGGCCGTGGCATTAATTAAGGTACAGCCCCGGCATTTGCCTGGTGTGAAAATGGGAAACCACGGAAAACCATCTTCAGGGCTGCCGACAGTGGGACTCGAACTCACAATCTACCGATTACTGGATACTGGCCCCATTTAAGCGACTACAGCTATCGAGCTCGGTCCTATTACTAGTATGAGCAAATAACTGGCAAGTGTGAGGTACAACTTACTCGGTAGAATGTTTATACTAACTTCATCAGAAATTAAAATGATGTGCTCTTGTATCATCCTCCTTACATTTGCTATTGAAAACCTTAGGAATTGATGTGAGTGAAATTTAGTTGTAATTTAGTTACAATTTAACTGATTCGAAACTCAAAAGAGATGGCTTCAGGTAAACAAAAAAAAAAAAAAAAAAATTGAAACACACTATTCCTTATAGTTATACGTATTAATACTTGATCTACTTTAGTAGTTATTCCCTCTCTAGGAATAGGAAAAAAACTTTTATCTTGGGGATAAACATCATATTTAAGTCCAGAGTCATTACAAACTTCAATTATTGAGTCTTGGTGTCAGTCCCTGCAATTTCATATTTTGGCAAAGGATAACACACAGAATTCTTAGATACACTGCTGTTTACCAGGGAAAATACGGATGGGCCTAATATTACACTTTTATCGACTGGGTTAACACATTCCCTCCAAGAATAAATTTCTCGTGTATTATTGTGACTGCACAGGAAAATACGAGCACAATACAACCCCACAATCGGCAGCCCTAAAGATGGTTTTCAGTGGTTTCCCATTTTCACACCAGCCAAATGCAGGGGCTGTATTCTAATTAAAGCCAGAACCGATTGCTTCCCACTCCTAGCCCCTTCCTATCGTCGCCATAAGACCTATCTGTGTCGGTGCGTCGTAAAGCAAATTGAAATAAGGAAAGAAAAAAAAAACACAAGCAGTATGAGTCCAATTATAATTATATGTCAGAATGGAGACAAAGGATTATTTACTTAAGACAAGTTCCTGATTTCAAGGTCCTAAATATTTACACCGAAATAAACAAAATATACATACTTTTCTAAATACTATTCGAGGGTAATTGATAGAATCTGATGACGTTCTTTAAAGAAGGAACTAGCCATTCTATTTTAATTAAGATTTTTTTTGTATAATACCATATGCTTCATTTTCCAGCAAAGCAAAGCAAAGCAAAAGCAAAGCAAAGTCTTCTCCGTGCAGGCCATGAAGGCCCTTGGAGGGGTGGAAGGTAAAGGCTTCCACTATCCGTAACCTCGGCACTTGATGGGGTAGAGTGGTTAGCTCTACGCCCGGCTGTCTTTGCCCCCAGGAATTAACCTGGTACTCATTTTCGGTGTAGGCTGAGTGAACCTCAGGGCCATATGCACCTCCGGAAGTGGAAATTTCACTTCTTAAATTTTTACAACTTCCTGACGGGGATTCGAACCCACGTCCTTCCGGGCAAACCGAGCACGCCTTTACCGCCTCGGCCAGGCAGCCCCTTTTCATTTTTCAGGTAGTTTATAAATGTATTACTCAGAACTAGTTTCGGCCTTTTGAAGAACCTAACAGTAATAAACAAGTCGGTTGTTTAAACATAATATAAGTAGTGAACCACAATTTCGTCATGCTAAATTATACAAGGGTACAGCAAGGTCAAAAAGGACGTTGTTTTCAATTTTTATAATAGGGTGTGATGCAGTATTTGGTTGACCATACAATTTTTTCCGCTTATGTCCTTGGAAAATGTTTGTAATTTCCGCAAATAATTCACTAGTACTGAGGTAATAAGATAAGATAAATGGGGCGTTTCTTCGGGAGCCTTTTAAAGGTGCAAGTATTTGTGTGTATACTTGTGTCAGTATTTTTGTGAATATATATTGTAAGTGAGGTCCGGCTCCATGGCTAAATGGTTAGCGTGCTGGCCTTTGGTCACAGGGGTCCCGAGTGCGATTCCCGTGGGGTCGGGAATTTTAACCTTATTTGGTTAATTTCGCTGGCATGGGGGCTGGGTGTATGTGTCGTCTTCATCATCATTTCACCCTCATCACGACGTGCAGGTCGCCTACGGGTGTCAAATCAAAAGACCTGCACTTGGCGTGCCGAACTTGTCCCCGGACACTCCCGGCACTAGAAGCCATAGGCCATTTCATTTTTCATTGGAAGTGAGGATCTTTGATGGAGGCTATGGTTACGGTAACAGAGTCTAGGAGAGTTACAATGATAAATAGTTTCATACAAGTATAGAATAATTCATTTGAAGATAATCCTGTAATATAAATAAACGAGATTAATATTCCCACAAGTAATACTGAGAACAAAAGGTAATTATTATAGTATTTCAAAGGTTTTTGGGACAATGCAAGTTTGGACAAGAATAATGCATTTGATAGCTAATTAGCAGTTACACGCGACTTTGCTCGCCTGGATTTCGTAATTTTATAAAAGTAATTGTTCCTTGGTACTGTACTAAGAACTTATCTAAAAATCCCTAGAGTACAAAAACTCACCGAAAAACTGAATTTCATTTACCCCCAGGAACTCTTTGTAAACTACGTTTGTGGCATTGCCTTTTGCGGCTAGGATGACCATGCGACATATAATTTTACATGTGTAAAAACAGTCTTCTCTGAAGTCGAAACAAGAAAACAAGCAATACATGGTTCCTTATTTCTTATGGTGATTCCAAATATCTATTTCCACGTCTGTAACATCTTCAGTTTTTTGAGACATAAGTATCACCATAGTAAGAATTTAACCCTTTTATCTATACATGTTTCTTTGAAAGAAGATTCCAAATACACATTTTCATGTCTGCAAAATCTTCATCTTTTTAGGTGTAGGTATCCTGATAAAAGGAATTCAAATCCTTTTTCACCCCCACCCCTCATTAAGTTTATCACCTATCCCCGCAAAATGCGTGTTTCTTTATAAACGAGCTTCCAAATACAATCATCATTACTGTAACATCTTAAATTATATATATATACATATATTCAACTCCTTTTATCACCCCCCACCGCCAAGTTGACTTCCCCACAAAATGCGTGTTTCTTTATATGTAAAAGAGATTCCGAATACCAGTTTTTACATCTGTAATATCTTTAGTTTTTTAGATGTAAGTATCCTCATTAAATAGTTCAATTAATTTTTATACCTTTCACCCATTTAAATGGATTTTCCGAAAACAAAGAAATACGCATTTCTTTATTTTTAAAGGAGACTCCAAATATCAATTCTCCTCTGTGTAACATATTGAGATTTTCGGATAACACTATCGTAATAGAATGATTTCAACCCCTCCCTTTTCAGTCCTTTTTACTCCACCCTCAATTTTTTCCGGAATCAAAAATGCATGTTTCTTTATTTTTAAAATAAATTAAAGATACCAATTTTCACGTCCGTAACATGTTAAGTTTATGCGATGTTCTGTAGATATATCTCATTTTTTAAATTTAAACCCATTTTTCAGTTCCCCTTAAGTAGATTTTCCAAAAATAATTGATCCATATTTCTTTACTTTTACAGGATATTCCAAATACCAATTTTCACGCCTGTAAGAATTTATGTTCCTGAGATATAGCCTACTGTAGGTATTGTCCGTTTAAAAATTCACCCACTTTTCAAATTTTGTGGCAGAGCCGGAAATCGAATCCGGACCTCCGGGGGTGGCAGCTAATCACACCAACTACTACACCACAGAGGCGGACCCTCTTTATATTAGGTTTGCTTTTAAATAAAACATGCTTGAAATATGTTTATTGTCTTTCACAGTTCTTTATATACATCCGAAACCCTACTCCTTTTCTCGGGGTACCCAAGTACTCTACTGTGCTACTGTATACTTCAGCCACACACCTGGCATACAATTATGAACATGCAAGGAATTCTGACAGTTCTACAAGGATATTTTTTTTTACAACTTGTTTTGCATCGCACCGACACAGATAGGTCTTAAGGCGACGATGGGAGAGGAAACGGCTAGGAGTAGGAAGGTAGCGGTCGTAGCCTTAATTAAGGTACAGCCCCAGCATTTGTCTGGTGTGAAAATGGGAAAGCACGGAAAACCTTCTTCAGAGCTACCGACAGTGGGATTCGAACCCACTACCTCCCGAATAGTGGATACTCTCCGCACCTAAGCGACTGCAGCTATCGAGCTCGGTAGGAGAATTTCAGGCTACGCCTAATCCCACTTGAATCGTTTGTTGGAAGGGTACTTTTCAGAATTTCAGACGACGCCTAATCCCACTTGAATCGTTTGTTGGAGGGGTACTTTTATGCCTCTGTGTTAATTCAGGATGTTTCAAAACATTGTAACTGCAATCATACTTTGCTCTCTCAGCGTCTCACCTCGAGTGGTTTAATAACACAAGTTAAGCGGCATGTGTACCACAGTTGGAATAAGGAGGATATTGCAAAATGCATATTCTGCGCGGCACTGTCCTATAGCGACTGTTACGAAGAGACTGCAAATATACGCGAGCCCAACAAGATACATGAATAAATATTATTTTATTACAGTACCTGAATGGAAAGTCACAAAACTCAAGCATTAACCATATTCATTGCAACATTTCTTCTATTTGTTGATCGTAAAATATCAACTGTAATGAGCTCCAACAAACTGTTTAAACCCAACTGAATGGCGTAGTCATCATTTTCCTGCACATTATGTTAGTCTTCTTGATACTGGGCGAGTTGGCCGTGCGGATAGAGGCGCGCGGCTGTAGGCTTGGATCCGGGAGGTAGTGGGTTCGAATCCCACTGTCGGCAACCCTGAAGATGGTTTTCCGTGGTTTCCCACTCTCACACCAGGCAAATGCTGGGGCTGCCTTATTTGAGGCCACGGCCGCTTCCTTCCAACTACTAGGCCTTTCCTATCCCCTCGTTGTCATTAGACCTATCTGTGTCGGTGCGACATAAAGCCACTAGCAAAAAAAAAAAATGTCTCCTTGATATATTTATAACTATCTCTCGCCATAGAACATATTATGAGGGGAGGAGAAAACTGATGGTGACATATTCGATGAGATGTCACGGTGAATTTCCATGTTTATTGTACCTTATTCTTCGATTCATCCCACATACTCGCTTCAGGATAATTCTGGTGTGTTGCAATAATTTTCTTTAAGTCTAAGGGCAACTATCTATTCTGATAAACAAGTAATTCAAGTTTTAACAGGCACACAAAAGTTACATACACAATCACATTTTAGTGAAGTTTGATCTAGTCTATGATTACCAGATTGGAGTACTTGATGTTACTTTCACATCGAATATTTGAACATCTCCTTGTCGATGTTAATGGAAAAGAGTTATCTAAAGTACTGAAAACACCAAATCGAAACTTCCAGTATCCAATTATTCTAGTGTTTGGCCAACGAGTTCATCGTAATTTCCGTCCTTCATGCAGAATCCGAGCGTCTGACCACACGTCCAATGTGACGGGCTGATAAATGCCGGGATTAAACGTTAAATATGTGGACCGTGTCGGCTATCTTACGGATGCACGGCTGTACATGAGTGAGGCAGATGAGTCGCGTCGTTCAACATGCAAGCACGCACACACTCAGGGGTAGGAAAAGTACATACCGCCAGAATTTTCTTACTATTTTCCCTCAGTGATCACAGTCACAAACAATCTCCCGTGCTTCGACGCCGAAGGGCGTTCAAATGGACGGAATCATCCTCCCTTAGCGATTCCAGACTTTGTTTGGATACCTGAGAAACTCCTCTACAAGAAAATGTTAACGGATACCCGAAACTCCTGCATCACTTTAAGATTGGCAGTGGCTGTTGAACGAGGTGGTAAAGGCGTGGTAGGTTCACCAGCGGGGGCGTTGGTTCGATTCCCGTCGAGAAAGTAGAAACACCTACGAAACGATATTTCCACTCCAGAAGAGACATTATGGTCCTAAGATTCACTCAACCTACACCAGAAATGAGTACACAGTTAACTCCGGGCTGCAAAGGCGGCTAAGTGGCATAGAGCTAATCACCATATTTCACTCAGTGCCGAGGTTATGGATAGCGGGAACCCAACTCCCAATTATCAAACGGCCTTCGTGGTTTATAAGGAAGTGGCCTAAGATGAATGTAGTAGACCTGACGTAAAAACACGTAGCGCTGTTATAAAACACCCTCATGAGTTCCCCTTCAAAGACACATAATTCTCTTCCGGCTCTGAAATACAGTAGTTTCAACATTTAAAATCATATTTTTAGAAAGAAATCCGATTTTAAGCTCTGAATTTCAGTTCACTTCTCCAAGTGATGACTCTCAATGGAATTCATTTAAATGTTATGTCATTATTATGCCTAATCTTCTGCACTTACGGGATCGACATAAATCTATTTTGTCCCAAGGCTCCCGGAATTGAAGTCAACCAGGGCTCTTCACCAAGCATGTCCATAACCTGTAATGTAAACCCCATAGACACCCGGTGTAATTTTAAAAGTATTGCTTATTTACATAATACACTGTATTTCATGATATGGTATTACACACATACTGTATATGTACTTTTTATGTATCACTTCTTGTCGATATTTATTCATTATAAAAGCCTTCTAATTAACGGAAAATTTAACTTACCTCAGCACTTGTCACTGAATGATGTAAACTCCGGCGGATTTACCTTATCTGTGGCTATTTGACTGTGTTTTGGTAGAAGATAGTCAAGTGACAAAAACGTCATGCCAAGATAAATTACTTTAACGACAACTGAAGTAGGAATGTGAACTCGTTCCTTTTACAGGGGAATAATTTCTTTTAAATAAAATACCGTATTCTAAAAGGATATCAAGCATCAGTACAAAACAGGAAGACTACTGGAGTTGAACCTGCAAGTCTTCTGTGATTGAATAACTAATGGATGTCTTGACCGTTGAAAGTAAAAACAAAAATTACATAGTTATTACAAAAATTACACCATTCTAGATATTCCTACCTTGAATACTGACTGCACAATTATTTAGCCACTACTTTTGCCGGGGCATTAGCTCGCTTCCCCAACGAGACTGGGAAACGGAACCATAAGAAGGCAGAAAACTTAAATCCCAGCACGGAGGGTACCAACTTATGCTGGTGCTATGCAGTGATTTTTTACACCCTCTCTAGGAAAACGTTATAAAGCACTACGTTATTAAAAGTCATAGTACGTATGCTTTTGCAGCCCCAAATACGTATAATTTAACACTCTAACGGTGACTGTAGTAGTACAGGTCATCATGAAGCTTGTCATCATAAGTATTCACCCATTGGTGAGCATTACGATAAACAAAATGATGAATCATTTTTGCCGATTGAGGGTTCTTAGGTGGCTGATGATATCAGCTCTATGTACATCAAACCTACTAAAGCTCCTTGTTGCTGTTATAGAAGCTAGTGGTTATTTCTTCTTTCATTTTCTCCGCCTTTTCTACAATTCCCTTTCTCAGACACTTGCCTTCGTCGTTGCCTTTCAAAATGTTGTGGAACATTGTGAACAATACGTGACTACGTTGTCCTATCTGACGTTGCACCTTCTCATTTGCCGACGACACACAGACTAATCCAAGGCTGGTCTTTTTGACCAGTTTATTTATAGTTTTCGGATACTTCCATCACTATAGGATTTTACATTTTTGTTCTTGCTTTGCCACCGTTGTTACCTGATACAAATGGTACACTGCTCAAAGCAGTCAGATGCACAATATCGGGAGTACACATATAGCTGCCTTAGTTGGGTTTACAGTGACATATTATGTGTTGTTTGTGTGTCAATGCGCACATGGATGATGCTTGCAGATATTAAATAATTTATCCTAAACCACAGTGGAATCTATGTCCATAAATATCAGAGTGCCATATAAAGGAACTATTCAGTGTCTAGTGTGTCTTTCATGTGCTTAAATGTCTGCTTCACGCCTTCGAGGCACACTCCTGACCAGTCGACGCACCTCCACTTGCGTGATGCTCTCCCATTCGCGATCAAAGCATTTACAAATTCATGAATTGTCCGAGGAGTTCAAGAGCGAGGTTTAACTCGTTGGTCTAGCTTGTCCCACAAATACAAAACGGTACTGATCTCAGGACCTGTAGCATTCCAATCCGTGGTTTGATTCTGGAGTTCTTGCTGGCTGCCCCTGAACATACCGTGCGTTGTTTTGTTGCAAGCATAAATTGGGCCCCATCCCTACTGCAATGGGTATAACCTGATAGAATAAAATTATCGCCATGTCCCTGACAGCCGTAAGTCGATGTCTGCTCACCACAAGGTCCATTCGGTAGTAGATAGTGACGGCAAACCTCATCACAAAAGACCCAATGTTAAACCAGTCTAGTTCCCGAACTGCTGCGTCCGCATTCTTCTCTCCATGACGACAACATATTCACAGACCTCTACCACTCTGCAGTAGGTGAAAATGCGATTAATTCGTGAATAACGCATTTTGCCAGTGTCGTAGCTTCTAGTTCCGATGTGCCTACGAAACACTAAGTCGATAAGTCTTATGTCGAGGCGCTAGTCGTTGGTTTTTATGAGGCCTTAATGAACTTCAGCCTGCCTCTTTAAGTTTGGTTTGCTGCCCTCAGATCATATTGGTGGTCCCGAGCAGAAGCACTTCGTCTCCAAAGTGTGCAGTTAACCACATACGTAGTATGTCTGGAAAATACGTATAAAAGTTGAATAATAACTTTATTTGACAATTATTCAGGTATTACAATATGGTCTCCTTCAAAGTACTCTCCCTGAGACAAGATGCACTTCTGCCAACGCCGTTTCCACTGTTGATAACATTGTTGAAAGTCTTCAGTTGTGATGCTGTTCAGTTGCCGTGTCGTTTCTCCTTTGATGGCTTCCACATCACCCAAGTGCCGCCCCCGAAGCACCATTTTGCATTTCGGGAACAGGAAGAAGTCACAAGGGGCTAAATCGGGTGAATAAGGCGGGTGGTCTGTCACGGTGATTGAGCTTCGGGCCAAAAACTCACGCACAACGAGCGACGTGTGAGCGGGCGCATTGTCGTGATGAAGGATCCACCTGCCCCCTTGTGCCAAATCCGGTCGAACTCGGGCCACATGAGCTCTGAGACTTAATGTTGATGCGCTGTTCCTCAATCAGAGAGAGCTCCATACCGACGGCAGGTGAAAACGGGTAACTTTCAACAAGCAGCCGCACACTGCTACTGACACGCAGAGCTCTCCGACTCGAACTGAGCGTTGAGAAGATTGGCGACAACAGCAGTGCCACCTGGCGGCGCCTCCACGATACGTGCTACGTCACCCCGACGGATTTATACGTATTTTCCGGACACACTACGTATTGGCAGTCTCTGGTCGACGTTTTCCGCAGACCATCTTGGTGTAGGGTGTAGTCTACTAGTGCAAAATCCTGTCTCCCCGAATCATTTCCAGCCATCACTAACGAAAATAAATTTATCCACATTAAGATCTGCAGCCACTACACGAATAATCCTGCCTTCCTGCAACACTGTGATCACACAAACAGTTTCCGCCTCCCTTGGGTACCTCATTTTGACAGACTTAAGGTAAATAAGATGTATAACCACGAACTTGTTACCTAGAGGCACTACATGTCGGTGTAAGACTAAATACCCCATTGATCACACTTTAAAATATTCAACATAACACAATGTATTTCGGTATTTCGTATAGAGTATAGCTATATTGATTAAATTCCATAAACCACCTATCACTGCAGAGCGTTTCGAAACAAGACAATACAACATTCATACCCTAATAATAATGTTATTTGTTCTTACGTCCCACCAACTACTATTACGGTTTCTGGAGACGCCAAGTTGCCGGAATTTAGTCCCATAAGTTTTGTTTTACATGCCAGTAAATCTACCAACATGATGCTGACGTATTTGAGCACCTTCAAATGCCACCGGACTGAGCCAGGATCGAACCTGCCAAGTTGGGGTCAGAAGACATTTTTATTGTAAACAGCAACTGGATAAATCCAAAAATCATGCCACTCTAATTGCTTGGAGCAATGTTTATGATATGATGGTGACAATCACCCTCCTATTATCTGAAGACTGCTTTTGAGCTGCTGTCAAATTGCTATCATTAACTATGGTGGGATATACTTGGCGGGCTATGCTATACCAGGTCTACAAGAAGAACTACAACAGCTATGAATTAGAAGGTAAACACTTGTGATATTAATTCAACCATTTGAATAATAATAATAATAATAATAATAATAATAATAATAATAATAATAATAATAATAATAATACCTCCCCAGTGAACAAAATTACTTTGCCGTGTTGGGGAGGCTTTTGTGACCCAATCGAAAAGGCGCATTCCATATCGGATGAGTGTCTATCGAGAGACCAGACTGCCGAACGTTTCCTCTAAAGGAGTGTAGCAATCTTCGGTATGCTGCAAAGACAGCAGTCTGAATAATGGACTCATACGGCCCTGTAATAATACTTAACATAACTCAGCTGCTGAAAACAACCGAAAACAGCAGTCAAAACTAACTCCCGAGGACATGCAGCTCTCACAGATGATGGATTCTTCACGGGTAAATTTTTCCGGGAGTAAAATAGTCCTGCATTTGGATCTCCGGATAGGAACGACCATTAGGAAGATGAATACTGACATACTGCGAGTCTGAGTGTGGAATGTTAGAAGTTTAAATCGTTGTGGTAGTCTAGAGAATCTGGATTGGAAAGTGGATAGACTAAAGTTAGATGTAGTTGGTTAGTGAAGAACAGGACGTCTGGTCAGTTGATTACACAATTTTGAACAAAAAACCCAAACAGGGGAAATGCAGGATATGATTTAATACTGAATAAGAACAGCGACAGCGAGTAACTTTCTATGACCAGCATAGTGAATGGATTATTGTTTGCTACATAGACGCCAAGAAAATGCCATTCACAATAGTGCAGTTCAGAAGATGATGAAGACATTGAAAGAATACGGGAAGAAGTACGGGATTTAATACAACATGTAAAATGATATAAGAACCTAATTATGGCGGGAGACTGGAATGGAGTGAAAGACCAAAGAAGAGAAGATAATGTAGTAGAATAATTTGGACTGGGGCAAAGGAATGGAAGAGAAAGTTGGCTGGCAGAATTCTCCACATGTCATTAATTAGTCCTTGCTAACACTTGCTTCAGACACCACAAACGATGGCTGTATAAGTGGAAAATAAACGCAAACACTCAAAAGCATCAATTATACTACATTATGATCAAGCAGTAAATCACAAACCAGGTGGGCGACTAGGACTCTACAAGTTGAAGGAAAAGAGTGTGAGGTATTCTTTCCAGGAATATATTGCACAAGGACGAACTGCAGAGGGTGATAGAAATACAATGGATGAAGTGTAGACTGTCGTGAACAATGAGGCCACTAGGGCCGCTGGAAAAGGTTAGGAAGGAAGGTCAGTTCAAGTAAGAATCAGTGGATAACTCAAGAGATTCCGGGCCGGACTGACGAACGGCAGCAAGCACAAGACTGCAAAGTAAATGAGAAGGTCAGAAAATAATGAAGATGATAGAAAGTGCAAGGCAGCTAACGAAAGATAAGTGCAAGGTTGCTGATGGTTGTATGGTTTTAAGAAAGATAGATGCTGCATGTGAGAAAATCAAGGAAACTTTTGGAGGAAAACGATTTAGGTGGATGATTATTAAGAGATCAGGTGGATGAACACTGCTAGGGAAAGAGGACCGAGCTCGATAGCTGCAGTCGCTTAAGCGCGGCCAGTATCCAGTAATCGGGAGTTAGTGTGTTCGAGCCCCACTGTCGGCAGCCCTGAAGATGGTTTTCCGTGGTTTCCCATTTTCACACCAGGCAAATGCCGGGGCTGTACCTTAATTAAGGCCACGGCCGCTTCCTTCCACTTCGTAGGCCTTCCCTATCCCATCGTCGCCATAAGACATATCTGTGTCGGTGCGACGTAAAGCAAATTGTAAAAATAAAAAAAAATGGAAAGAGGACAAGACAAAAAATGGCATGAACATACTGAACAATTGTATCAAGGGAAAGAAGTGGACGAAAAGGTACTGGAATAAGAAGATGCTGTTGGTGCTGATGAAATGTGAGACCCAATTTTGAGGTTAGAATTCAACGGAGCTTTGAGAGACCTAAGTAGGAATTAATCACGTTGAACTGATGATACGCCGTCAGAATTACTGACTGTGTTAGGAGAAATCAGCAGTCCAGTAATCCATTTAGTGTGTAAGATGAATAATACAAGAGAAATGCCGTCAGATTTTAGACAGAATGTTGTACCTATTCCCAAGAAAGCAGATGGTAGTAAGTGTGAAAACTACAGCACCATAATTTAGTATCGCAATCCCGTAAAAATTTAATACATGATTGGACAGACAAGTTGAATCTGAGTTTTAAGAAGATCGGTTTGGCTTCAGAAAAAATGTAGGGACACATGAAGCAATCGTAACTTTACATCTGATCTTAGAGGATCGAATTAAAAGGAAAAACTCGCGTACATGACATTCCTGGATTTAGAAAAGGTATTCCAAAACATTGATCGAACCAAACTACGAGTATTTGAGATTCTCAAGTCGATTAAGATCAGATACCTAGAATGAAGGATTATCTATAATCAGTAAAGTCAGTCTGCAGGGCCAAAATTCGAAGACTATGACGAAGAAGTAGCAAAACAGAAGGGAGTGGGGCAAGGCTGAAGTTTGTTCACGTACCTTTCCAATTAATCAATTTTATTGGCTTTACTTTCCACTAACTACTTTAATGGTTTTCAGAGACGCCGAGGTGCGGTAATGTAGTCCCGCGGGAGTTCTTTTACTTGCCAGTAAATGTACCGACACGAGGCCGACGTATTTGGGCACCTTCAAATACCATCGGACTGAGCCAGGATCGAACCTGTCAAGTTGGAGTCAAAAGGCCAGCTCCCCAACCGTCTGAGCCACACAGGTCGGCTCTCATTTTCAATGTTTATATAGAACAGACGGTAAAGATCAAACATACAAGTTTGGAAAAGGACTCACATTCCATGGAAAGGAAATGAAATCTCTCGGATTTGTCTCTGATACTGTTACTGTATCTGAGTTTACAGAAGATCTGGAGAAATTTATGATTTTGTGGGCTCGTTCTTTAAGAAGGAGTACAAGACGAAAGTAAATAAACAAATAAATTAAAAATAAAATAACGGAGTGCATCGAATGAAGTTGCAGGATAAATAAAATTAGGAAGTGAAGTATTAATGGCTGTAGATGAATAACGGAACTTGGGTAGAAGAATATCTAATGATGGCAGAAGAAAGGAATAAAATTCAGACTAAAAGAAGCGAAGAAGGCCTTTCTTAAGAAAAGAAATTATCTCAGTTCAAACATTGGCATAGGAATTTTACAGCTGCTTTTGAAGACTTTCATCTGGAGCATGGCATTGTGAAACATGGACTATAACTAGTTCAGAAAGAAAGAGAGTACACCTTTTCGAAATGTGGATTTTCAGAAAATACTGAAGGTGATTTAGGTATATGGAGGCATGAATGGTGCTATACTGAAAACTGGTGAAAGGAGAACGAATTGGTGAAATGTGACCAGACGAAGAAATAAAAGACTCCCAGGACTTTGGCAATAAGACATTTCTTAGTCAGTGCGACGTAAAACCAATACCGCTATAAAGAAAGTAACTTGGGAGCATGTGTTGGCAACCACTGGGCTGCTAGCTGAGTCTGTCCTTGCTTCCAGTTACTGATACCATGCAACTAAATTTAAGTCATGCAAAATCTGTCCGCAACTATCGACGCTTTGTTCTCCCTCTTCTTTAGTTACCCACGATGGCCGAGTCCGTTATTCTTCTAGTTAACAAATTCACTTGCATTCGCCACATATGGCCCCATTGGCGGAGGTGGATTTAACATAGGGCCATATTTCTTCATTCCTAGGAAGATGATTGTTCCTAGCTGTTTATATACCTACCACCTGAGATCCCCATTACTTACAAGTCTGCTACTTCCAAAATTCCCATACAAGAACGTCACACAAACTCTTCACTAATATCTTAATAAAACAATTTTCATGGCAGTTATTAATTTAAACTTTCTTGAATACTGATAAACTACAGTACGTCTAGAATAAACATGGTTGTTATATTAAGTGATATGGCAAATATTTGTTGTTAATTCCCTTAAACGTTCACGTATTGAGAAAGATAATGAATGATTCATATCTATAAAAATGGCAAGAATTCTTGATATTTGGGATGCAGGAACACTGTAAATTTCAGTAAATTTATTGGGAATTAGTTCAGAATTACTTTTACTTTTTTCTTCAGAAAATTGCTCCACGTACGGCTTTGTAATCCATAATGAGATTAGGGTGTAAATATTCCACCGATTAAAGGGTAGAATAACTAGTATATGAATCCTGATACTGTATTATTACTGCTGGCAAACGTTCTCAAGTAAACTGTGAAGTAATCACCTCATAACACGCATACGTATGCAAGCTGGGTCATACATATACATAAATTCCCTCACATGAGTAGTTTGTTCTTCAAGTCCGGAATAACAGTTCAACTAGTTATCATTATAAAACCAAATTTAGAAGCTACGATATTGTAAAATTATCCAATATTTGCTAACAATTTTATCTCACTGAAGAATGTATATATTTCATATCATAGGTTGTTCCAATTCGCTACGTTCCTGACCACACGCAACGGCTGAGTGGCGTGCTAGGAGTAGGAATGCGCGCTTCTCAGTCCTTCTCGTGTTCAGGCAGACCGAACTATCCCAACCAAAACTTGTTCTTGAAACAGAATAGACGGAGCTCGATAGCTGAAGTCGCTTAATTGCGGCCAGTATCCAGTATTCGGGAGATAGTGGGTTCGAACCCCACTGTCGGCAGCCCTGAAGATGGTTTTCCGTGGTTTCCCATTTTCACACCAGGCAAATGCTGGGGCTGTACCTTAATTAAGGCCACGGCCGCTTCGCTCCCAGTCCTAGCCCTTCCCTGTCCCATCGACGCCATAAGACCTATCTGTGTAAAGCAACTTGCAAAAAAAAAACAACAACATAATAGTGAAAATTTCAATCGGTGTGGGTGGATAATACACCAACGGTATCTCTTTCAGTCGTAAGAATTGGCTAAAAGAGGGTGACCCCGAAGAACTTTTAAATTGGGACCGAGTGTGTTGACTGCGTGGTACGCGCCGTGTAGCTGTCGGCTTGTATTTGGGAGATGGTAAGTTTGAACTGCACTGTCGGCAGCTCTAAATAAGGTTTTCCATGGTTTCCTATTATCGTACCAATCAAATGATGGGGATGTATTTATTTGTATTTAGTATTTATTTATGAACAAACAGGCTTTCCGCCCCATTACATGTTCACAAAGCAATAAGACACAATATTAATAATTATAATAAAAAAAAAAATAATAATAATAAAAATAATAATAAAATAATGATAATAATAATATAATACATAATTCTGTAGCAGTCCTCGGCTCGAGGATCCAGCAAACTCATCACTTGTCCTTATGCCTACAGCAACTTTCGTCACATTCCTTTTCCCTGACCTACTCCCGATCAATACCAAAACATCGACAGTCAGCACTTACATTCTAACCAGCCATAACACAAACAAAAGTCCTCCACGTTCACAACAATAAATAACACAATCCTAACCCAGCAGAAAATCATAATAACTTACAATCAAATTTCAACACTGGTCTCCCTCCACACTTTCCTTAAATACCACTTTTATTTCAATGCATTACTACCTCTCATGTTGCAACTTGACCATTATTTAGCCATGCTTGATCTCATTTTAAAACCCAAGCCATGCTCAGCATTACATTTGCTATCGCAACCACCACTCATTCCGTGTCCTTGTGGATTCAGCACATACGTCATCTTCATTGTCCTCTAACTTACTCTCTGTCCAAACCATAACAACCAACATTCCGCAATTGCCCTTCAATCCATCATACACTACATTTACCAACCCGCACTTAATACAATCATCTCTCCAACTCCAAAAGTTTCAGCAATAAATTAAACCATCTCATTACCAAACCATCTTCGCCTATACCAACACTTCTCCCACACCACATTTTTTTTTTTTTTCGATAAATCTAAACTAATTCAGCAATAAATAAACCATCTACATACAACTCCCGGATTCAGATACCACCTCTTATCCACAATTTCCATTCCAGATCCACCTCATATACCTTCCACAATACACCACTAAATCTAAATTTACAACATCTCAGATTTACAAAATAACACCGCTTAACACCGCTTCTCACCATATTTCAACCATAGTCCTCAATAACTGCGACCATTTTATACCACCACTTCTCCAACACCTCATTTCAGCAATATGACACATCTTACCTTAATCGTATCTAGATACCAGGTCATCTTCACCTTAAAATACCAAACACTCATATACCATCTCTTCACCAACACCACATTCCAATCTCTACCATCCAAAACTCTTGTCCCTCTTAACACTCGCTTAGTTAGCATTAAATAAACCTCCTACCCAACCAAAAGCTAATACAGCTACCCTTCAATACCAACACATCGCTTCATATACCACCTCTCAATCTCATACCACACTATCATGCTATCCTCTCTCTTATATACATCAACAATAAATATACCACTTCACCATTGCCACATTTCGGCCTTCACAAATAATTACCATCATAACCTAATAAATTTACAGTGAATAACAATTACTGACATATCGTAAGACTTACCAATCAGCGTCAACTCCAACTATCACAATAAATATATCACTTCACCCTTACCACGTCTCAGCCTTCACAAATTATTTACCATATTTCAGTCTTCACAAATAGTTACCATCCTAGCCTAATAAAATTACAATGAATAACAATTACTGACATATCATAAAACAAACAGACCATGCCATCCTGTCCTCTTACCCAACTCCCCTAACTAAATACTCATTCCCTATATACACTAAACCATTAAAATTTTAACCTACTATCTCCTTCCCTTATACAGATAACTATTCTACCCCCCTATTCCCCTGCCCACCCTCTAACTCACTCTCCTTCATTTTACTCTCGCAGGCCTTTTTTGTCGCACAAAAATACCTGTTCAATTCACCCCCTTTTTCCCATTGTTTAAGAATCCATCTCAGTATTGCGTTCTCATCCCCTCTCCCCAGTACTTCCCGATTCTCGGCACTCAATAATCTATGTCTTAACCCCCTCGTTCCCTCACAGTCTCTTAGCAAGTGAAACTCATCATTCACATCTCCACAAAGTACACACCTTGTCTTATCCCTGCCCTGTAACCAGCCCTTATTCCTTGGCAGACCTAAAAGCCACCACATCATCCCATATCGATTTGACCTATCAACGTATCTAATATTCAACCCTGCTATCTCCTCTATTTTCGTCAAAACAATCAGCGAATTTCTTAGTCTGCTTTCCCCCAATAATTTCTGCCTATGGATATCCCTAATTCTCCTTTCTAGTATTTTCATCCCTCTCACTTCTGTCTTTGACCAAACCTCCCCCCACAGGTGCCCTAATCCTATCCTCTCTAAATATCCTTTTATCTTTTCTAACCATCCACCCTTATACATGCTCTTAAATTGCTGTACATATGCAGCCTGTAAAACTCTCCCACCTTCCTGTCTTTTTAAATTCATCCAATATCTAACTATTCTTTTCACACCCTCTGATTCCAAATCCTCCCCACACATTAATTCCGCCCCTACATTTGCTGTACACCTCGGTAAGCCCATCACTAACTTAGCAAAACTACTAACAATCTTTCTTAGTTCCTCTCTTTTTTCATCCAGCCCCCAAACTTCTGCTCCGTATAATACCCTCCCCACTATTACCGACCTGAACACGAGTCTCAGTGTTTTATAACTGATCCCCGGGAACTTGAGTAGCAAATTTCTGACTGAGGCTAAGGCTGCCAAGCCTCTATATTTCATTCTTTTGATCTGGTCACTCCAAGTTCCTTTATCATTAAAAATAACTCCTAGATATTCCAGCTTCCTTACCTGTTCCAATCTTTCTCCCTGTATTACCCAATTCCCTTCCATCTTTCTTCTTTTGTTCACCTGTACTATCAATATTTTAGACTTATTTCCATTAATTTTCAATCCCCATTTCCTCGCAAATAGCATCACTGACTCTAAGGCCCTATTCATCGCCCCTGAAGTTAACGTCATCAATAACACATCATCCGCAAATATCAGTCCTGGCACTTCCAAACCATTAATTACCGGTACAGCCCAATTTCCTGCCCCAAACCCCTCTAAAATATCGTTTATAAATAAAATAAACAGTATGGGCGATAACTTGCAGCCTTGTTTTAAACCCACCTTGGACTCCAATGGTCCACTCATTTTCTCTTCTCCCAATTTTACACAAAACCTGACGTCCCTGTATATTCCTTCCACTGCCCTCAACATCTTCTCCGAAATCCCTAGCCTACCTAATTTCTCTCGTAGGGCCTCTCTATTTACCTTATCAAAAGCTTTCTCAAAATCTATTGCTGCTACATAAACCGTACTTCTATTCATATTCTTATACTTTTCTAAAATAGTCTTTACTATCATTATATTATCCACTGTTCTTTTCTTTTTCCTAAATCCCCCTTGGTAATCTGTCAAAATTCCATTTTCTTCCGCCCACCCACTTATTCTGTTCGCTAGCACCCCCGTATATATTTTACTCAGAGAATCCAACAGAGATATACCCCTATAACTGTTCACATCGTTCCTACTACCCTTTCCCTTGTATATAGGGCATATAATTCCTGTTTCCCATTCCCTAGGGTAATTTCCTCCCTCGAATATCCTATTGAATAGTTTCACCATGCCCTCTATCATTATCTCATTTTTACTAATTTCCTTCCAAAACTTATTATTTATACCATTACACCCCCCGGCCGACTTCGCTCTGGCTCTACTTATCACTCCCCGGATTTCCTCTCTTGTGATTTCTTTATCCAAGTCATAAATTGCCACTCCCCTATTACTCCAAATTACTTCTTCTCCCGAACCTCTCCATCTATCACCCCCCTTTTTTCCTAGTAATTCCTCGAAGTGCCTGACCCATTGCACTTCCTCAATACTCGTTCTCTCCATATTCCTTCCACCCTTAATAATTCTATTAATCTTATCCCAGACTCTCTCAAAATTGTTAGTCTTGCAGTCATTATTTATGGCTTCCATTTGTTCCTCTAACCACGTCTTTTTTGTCTCAGAAATTTTCTTTTTATACTCCTTCCTCAATCTACAGAAAAACTCCCTTTCTTGGCTTCCACCTTTCCTTCTATATTCTCCTAAAGCGTCCATCACCCTCCTCCGCAATCCTTCACACTCCCTATTAAACCATTCTTCTCCCTCTTTCTTATTTCCTTTTCTAGCTTTCACCTTCTGCGCTATCATCTTTATTGGATGTAGCAACAATTCCAAGGCTTTATCAGTATCATTCTCTTCTAACGCCCCTTCCCACCCATATTTCAGAAGATGTAACTCCTCCTTTACTACCCTATTCCAATCCCGGCCTACCTTCTCTGTCCATTTGTACTTATTATAACCCCTCCCTCGTTTATCCTTTGTCTCATTTTCCTTCATTGTACGCTTCTCTACCTCTCTTTTCAGCATAACCCTCACCGGGAAATGGTGTGACTCAATCCAATCTCCTATTTCCATACTTACAACTTCCTCAATCATCCCTTCCGAGCTCAGAACCATATCTATCACACTACCCCCTTTCTCCGTAACATATGTCAATTTCCCCGTCCTGTCACCCTCTATCCACCCATTCAGAATATACAAGTTTCCCACAGCACACATCTCTAGGAGCTTCTCTCCATAACTATTTGTAATTTTGTCCTCACTCCTTCTGCTTTCTAACAAACACATTCCATCCTCCCTACTATAAATTGGGCTTTGTTCTCCTATTCTCGCGTTCCAATCCCCAAATAACAACATATCCTCCTCCCCTGGATACATTCCCCTTATCCTACCAATATCCACCAATAACTCTTCAAAAAAATATTTATTTGCATATTCTGAATTACTAGGATGACAGTAAACAAAAGCTAGATTTATTTTCTTCCTCCGTCCCTCTCTCTCTCCCAAATTCAATCTCAGCCATATGGTTTCCATCATATCGGTCTCTATATCCTCTACTCTTTCACTAATTTCTTCCCTAATTAGAACTATCATCCCTCCTGGTGCTCGTCCCTTATTCCTCTCTTTTCTTCTATATTTATATTTTATCTCAAACCCCTTCCATGTAATCTCCCTCCCTGTTTCCAACCACGTCTCTAAGAGTGCCACAACATCGAAACTTTCAATTACTTCCCTAACTTTCTTGTTTCCTAATTTGCTCCTTACTCCTTCAATATTCACACATCCTATCTTCCAAAATTGTTATAACTTTCCCTCCCTCCCTTCTAGGTCTCCCACTCTATTCTTACTTCTAGTATTTATCGACCTCTCTCCCTCTGTATCCTCCATCCCTTTACGTACTTTTCCCCATATGTCTTTTAAGCTCTTACTCCTGACTTTACTCATAAGTTTTTTACCTTCTTGTCGATCTGTCTCCTCTTGACCTTTCTTTTTCGCTACACCACTGCACCCTGCACTCACCTCTTCTTGCTGCTCACCCCCACTCTCCCCCTCACTATTTTGGACTTCTGAATCCATCTCCCTTTGTCCTTTCTTACTCACTGCACCACTACACTCTCCTCTCCCAGTTTCTTGCGGTCCACTCTCACCGTCCACTTCACTATCTTGGTCTTCTGTCTCCCGGCTGCACTGCCCATTCTCTTCCGAGATGCCCTGCTCTCCTGCCACGTCCCTCCTCCTCTTCTTTTCTTCTTTCTTCTTCCCATCTTGCCTTGACCTCTCACCACTCTCAACCCTCTCGTTTTCGTCCATTTCCTTTAGCTTAGAAACTGAATGAACTCTGACCCATCGCCCGTTCGTCACCTCCAACCTCAGACCTCTTATTCGGGCCTTTAGCCCCTGGTTCCTCGCTCTCCAAAGGTGCCTATTCAAGATCTTCGCGTTTTCACTTCCTTCTCTTCCCATGTCTCCTTTCACCCCTATTTTCCGCCCTTGTAAATTCTTGCTGTTTCTTAACACAGAATCTGCCATTAGGGTTGAGAACAATGTAACCCTAATTGGCCTCCGACCTTTGATTCTACCAACTCTCTCTACATCATCAATGTCTACCTCACTAAAGTTTACCTTCATAACATCACGTATAGCTTCCACCACCTTAAATATCAGCTCAATCTTGCTCTCTCTCGCCCCTTCCTCAATTCCATATAAAAATATGGCTTTTTTCAATCTCTCCTGCCTGTACCCCTCCGCTTCTTTCTTCATCTTCATCACCTCGTCTTTCAGATGCTTCACTTCCCCTCTCAATAACTCGATTTCTTTCTCGTTATTGACCACTCTCCTGCTCGATTCCTCTGTCTTCGTTTCAAGCCATTTCTTCATGTTCCCTATCTCCCTTCTCTGCTCCTCCATCATGTCCTTTATTTCCTGCACCTTATCCCATTGACACTTTTCCTGCATCACTTCACTTACAACCACCCTGAGTGCGGCCAAATCCTCTGCGCTAAATTTTCCACTGGTATTTGGGCCTGGGTTCACTTCCACCCCCCCAATAACCAGTAACACTGCTATCACTGTCACCACCAGCACCGCTTCACTCATTTTCAATCCGTCCGTCACCAATCCATTCCTGACCTCCTTCTTCTGCCTTGCCTGCCATTTCCCAATAGCGGCCCGGTACTGTTCAATGCCAACCATGTTTACAGCACGCACTTCGCTACGCAACCTCTCTCCTCGACTGCTCGAGCTAGACTGTGTGATGGGGATGTACCGTAATAAAGGCAACGGTAACTTCCCGCCCTTACACATCCTCGCGATAAGACCAGTCTGTGTCAGTGCAACGTAAAACCAGTACCGGTTGTAAGAAATTAATTTTGGAAAGTGAGGTAACAATGGGCTGCTAGGTGAGTCTGACATTGCTTCCAGTTACTGGCACAGTGCTACTAACGTTCATCCTACTCCTTAAGCTTTCCTCGGTCCACCCTTGTTCTCTTCTGATGCCGATGTGATAAGGTTTTCGAGGCTTACGGAATAGTTCACTTTCACGTCCGCTGTGGTTTGACATCTTCATACCTCGAAGGCTTCATTTTTTATCTAGTAGTACTTCCCCTTGAAACAATAACCACGAATCACTACGTGTAGCAAAGACCATTAGATTGCTTCACAAATATCTACAGAGCACTCACAAGATATTTAGCGAACTGTGTGGTACATCTGATCTTGGTCCTGTTTAAGACAAAATGCTCTTCTTGACTCCAAACCCTATGTGGAAGGATTTATTCACTATTGTGTGTTTCTGTGGTGTCAAAGACTCGATTACAAGATGGAATAAAATGGTGCACCATTAGCATGGACAGGGATACTTAAGAAGGTCAAGAGAATAGGCTATTTCTACAAACTAGATGGATCTGAACACGTTAGAAATGATAGGCCTAAATATCTAGGAAGAGGTGGTCGGAGAGTATAATGAGTCCTTTAAGAACTGTGAAAGAAATGCAGTAAAGAATGTACAGTGGGACTACAGCATGCAGTAGAAGAACCGCGGTAATCTATGTACAGTAGTTCGTCTTTGGTACAAAAGTGAAGGCAAGGACATAGAAGGCTTTTAGTTATTTCAGACAGTTCGCAAACTGAAATCTGATAAGCACAAAAGCATATAATGTTTATGCATGCACGCATGTACTTATACATGTATGTATGTATGTATGTATGTATGTATGTATGTATGTATGTATGTATGTATGTATGTATGTATGTATGTATGTATGTATGTATGTATGTATGTATGTATGTATGTATGTATGTATGTATGTATGTATGTATGTATGTATGTATGTATGTATGTATGTATGTATGTATGTATGTATGTATGTATTGTGCCCTTCTCAAGGCAACAACTGCGGTGAACTTCTTCCTTCTTCTGTGCGCCGGCTGCTCCTGTAATAAATGACATTTAAATGATACTCACCGCTGCATGTAGACTCTTCTTCCTCAGTCGCGGTGCGTCCGATAATATCCCCGATGATAGGCCACACGTCGATCAGGGAGTGAGGAAATGAAAAGATGGGGTAAACTAACTATAAATGACGGTACCCAAAGACTGAATTAAAATTTAAATAACAAACTGATTTATTGAACAAAGTGCAAAGTGCCAAAATTACGAGAAAAATAATCTGGTGAAAATAAACAAAGTGAAATGAAATTAAAAATTTAAAAGAAAGATTTAAGATCTACCTTACAATAACTCAATTATCTGCCCAATAAAACTGACTGAAAGTCGATCAAAATTTAAAATATTCCAGGTTATGTTGACACTGTCTTCAAGACGATGGCGTGAATAAATTCAAAACTCAGGTCAGAAAATACCACCTAATTTGAAGTACTGAATTGTAATACCTAGGAAAATGTCTCTCAAAATAAATTAGTGTAGTTGGTTAATTAATTAATTGATCAGCAAATTAACACAGACTCAGAGGTGTTTATCAAATATTTAGCACAAGTGACTTAGTTGGGAAACACCCAACTTTAAAATAATCATGGACTGCACTAACCATGTGTAACAAATAAAAGACAGAATTCAAAGAAAACAGCCATGAACATCGTACTTCATTTACCACGTAACCACTGTCTCATTCAAACTACTCATGGTTGAAAAGGAAATTATTGAAACATGAACCTGAGTGTTACATTCACTCATCTAATTATTTAAACTTCACCTGCATGACTGTGATAGCCTGGACTTTTAACAATAATCCAAAGGATTAGGCCAAGTGCCTCATGTTTACATTTCAAATGAAAGCGATCCTTGTACATTAAAATTTTACTTAATTCGCCGCTAACTCCATTTCATTACGAACTCATTATTTGTGGTACCACCACTAGATGGAGGCAGACCCCATCTCATTTACCTCATTCATTGCGGCAGTTATTATACAACTGGTTTATTAAATATCGCTTCATTTCCTAATTAAAATGTAGTGGATTTTAAAGGTTTGGTGATTACTGAATGTCTGGTATGAGAATACCACTACTATGGTTTTTGACTATGACCTAATCGATGATCTCTTATCCTAACAAATGAAATCTTATTTACATCATTAGACCTGTTAATGGAGAAACACTGCTCCAACAAAAGAAAAATACAGAAATAAAAAAACTAGCCTAACTACACCTATCTATATACATCAAATCAAGTGCAAATAATCCACGTACGATCACATCCTACAAATAAACGGTAATAACAGGTACACAAAGAAAGAATAGTAAACAAACAAATCTAGATCCCAACATCGCTGCCTGCTGAAACTTAATAAGAATAAATGCGCAAATATCGAAGTCCAAAGGAAAATTTCCCCGCTACGAGTAGCAAAAATATTGTGAATTTGACGGCAATCTCTAACCTCAGACGACAGATGTCTGGCCATGACACTATTTAACCTTTATGGGCAATAATTACTGCTATTCCATGTCATCCATGACTCTACATGACTGTCAAAATGCCCATTGATTCGTCGCTCTGCTCACATATACCTCATGCTTAAATTAGCATACTTGCCGAGCATCTACTTTCCCTGGAACTATTAGAAACAAAATACAGGCTTCTGCCTACAATCATAACCCATGTCGTAACGTATTTAACACCCTTGGTTAAATTATTCATCTCTCAATTCTATTTACTCATCATTATTCTCGACGTAGTATCTCATAATACGGCCTCGCTCGTATCCGTCGGGCGAAATATCTGTCGTGCACATCTCTATTTCTTACGACAGTTCATGACATGGTCCAAATATCACATTTCCATTATCAACGCAGATCATCAGGGATATTACTCACTTAGCTCGATCTCTAGATCATTCTCTGCTTCACATATCACAAAATATCAGAGCTGACTCATCGATGGCTTCCTGTCACTAACTGTTTACTAAAAATGACGAGATTGCCTCTCAAAACACAGCTATTGAATAATGTGCACCCGCAACTACACACAGAAATAAATACTCGCGTCCACCAAAAATCGTCGTAAAATACACGGTATAAGAACTACCAGAAACGGTCATCTGAATGATGATTCCACAACATAAAACAAGCTGAATGCGCAAGTAGCAAAAGTAAGCGTTAAAATCAACAAGGCGGCATCTACAAAATCACAACTTCAACAGAAATGTCTCTCAAAACCAACGTTATAGTAACATGATGATTATTAATATTATTATCAAAATCGGCATTACACTCATTGAGATCTAATAATATAGCATCCTAAACTGTCAAAGTGACTTACTACAAATGATCCATAATAATTACGCAAACACATCTACGTAAAGGAAGTGCGCAAATAACCCTAGCTACAAGTGCAAAAAAATATTATTATTATAATTGTGATTATTATAATGTGAAATATTTACAATCCTATCTAACAGTCTAAGCTACATTTGATCATCGATTAGTTCACAGTCCTACATATTTCTTTACACATTATTTTTGTTGTTGCTCATACCTTGGTGCTGGAGGCAGTTTGGATCACCCTCCGGGCTCCGTCATGATGAATTAGAATTCCATCTTGAAGCTGATGTGGTATTCCGAATTTTCACACACGCAAACTTGAAACATTTTTATCATGGCGTTACACACGCTCACATTTACATAAAACACGCATTTTCTAGCACTTCAGTGAAGATTATACAATGGCACTGCATAACATCTGACGTGAAGTCGAAAGTTTTCTCTCCGCTATCTGCCTGACGTCCTGCTGGTCTCTCACACCCCTCTCAGTTTGTTTACTTACAGCATACCGGTTGTTCACCTCTTAGGAACATAACAGTTTGTTCAAGGTCTCAACATCGCGGCCTTCCATTAATGAGAAGTCATTCTCCTCCCTGTCTGCTTTAACTAGTTTCTCCCCGATACATCTCGCTTGCCATAACAGCTTATTGTAAGTGATGAAAAGCAAGCTAAAGTACAGTTTCCAATGATGTGTGGAGAAATTTTATACCGATCGTCCTCCAAAAAGAAAGAATAAAATAGCTTTCCAACAAATGTCAAACTACACGTGAATTAGAAAGGTTTTATGTAGTTACGTGTCGCAACATGTTCCATTGTCCCTCTTGGTTGGTAATCTGAGTTCATTTAAGGCAAGTGTTGAAAAGTGTAGCTATTGCCTGTCATCTCTGCATAAATTCAAATAAAATAAATAAAGATTGTTAAAGTGTTCATTTCTCCTGAAATGTTACTCTCCCAAGTAAAATAAATGGCTCACTTGGAATGCCAACAAGTGTCTCTGATCGCGTTCCTACCAGACTCAGAATTCACAAAACTAAAGTTCACAAGACTGAATTTGAAAGCTCACTAACTGAATTAGCTGACACACTCTAAACACACTCTGAATCAACTAACCCACACACAAAAAACACTGAAGAATCACCACTCTGCTCGCTGGTTTTGTAATCAGTTCTCCCCCCACCTCGAAAATAGTTCTGTGGAAGGGATGTGGCGTAGTAATCTAGCACTTGGGAGCGCTTTATCATACATCCGTAGGTTAAAGCTTCAAAAATTATGTACAAAATCTTCCTAAATTCGGTCTGACTTACTTGTTATATTGCACCGTGGGAAACGATCACAGGGTAATCCACACGACGGCGCGCGTCACCGGCGTTATTTTCTCCCAGCGAATGGCTTCTTCCCGCCATGACGGTTCAGTTCCTGGGCGATACTACTCTTCCGTGTGAAGTTCAAATTTATTTAATTAGCCAATAATTAATCACACCTTCGCACCGATAAATTTTCAAATATTATTAGGAAGTCAGGACACTATTTTACACAACTCCTCCGGGCTCCAAATAGCGAAATACTGACTGTAGATTCCCGCTATGACAGGACATTCAAATTTCGAATTTTGTGATTGGCTGAGACTTTCGCGCTCTTCGCAGCATGGATGCTTCCATTTCCTCCCAAGGGTTGGTGGGTGTTATCGTTGTCTCTCTTGTCCTGCTAAGTAGTTCAAGCCTCAACGCGTGATTTTCTCGTGAGAACCAAGTATAAAGTTGCCACTCCTAGGCGGTACAATAAACTTTATTGGATGTTAGCACTCAGGGCCGGTCTATAAGCTGGTCGTGCCATGAGAGAAATTTCGAGGATTTCCTTGCCGACTGACTGGCGCCAGAATGTTGCTTTGTGGCTGCTCTCTTTCACAGCCTACTGTAGTATTCCCATATGCGAAATATTCAACTTTTAATTCATAAATTAATTACGTAAATTCGCTTATGAGTGCAGTATGTATGTATCTATGTATGTATGTATGTATGTATGTATGTATGTATGTATGTATGTATGTATGTATGTATGTATGTATGTATGTGATGTGACCGTTCACAACGTCACCTATGGTATGTCATGATATCCAGGAGATGAAATATGCCGTTTTCCGCGTCATTCTACGATAAAAACTGACCAAGTTAGAATTTTTCTGCCCGCTCCAGGACTCGAGTTGCAATATCCAGAGTCGCGCGACCCAGCTCTAGTTGCTGGTAATTAGCAGCAAGGCGGTGCAAGGGCGCTTGTACTCGAAGTTTTTTCACTCCCACCGCGAGCGAAATGAAACGATACGCGTTATCACGTGACAAAGAATCTAGGTCACTAGCTGAGCCCAGAGAGTACATCCAACGTGAAAACTAACATTATACCCTGTTTTCCTCGCTTATTCACCACTGCCAACTTAACGCATTCAACTGTTTTATTTCTGTTAATTTTCATAAATCGCAAAATACCCAATGGATAATTAAGCGCAAACATTCATTTGAATCAGGGAATTTTACGCATAATTATGAGACCGAGAAGTGCTCTACTTACCTGACAGAGCGGTAACTACGCTGTAAACAAGGGCGCGTCTTAATGACTAACAGATGTTGGACCCTAACCGTGCCAAGGAACACAAGGAATCCCCTGTGCTCGTCATCATTCACCGCCAGAGACTAAAGGACGCTTTTAAGATTGCTTCAAAACCTACGAAGTTATTTTAATAACAGTCACTCAGTGGAGATGGGAATACAGGAGCTACATTTTGATACCCTGTTCGTCACTGTACGTTGCGTATTAACGGACCAATGTGTGAGAAAGGATTGCATTTTTTCCCCCACCCTCAGCATTCGGGTCTCTAGCGTAGCTTGCCTATATATTCATGAGCTGAGGAGGAGACACTACCCAGTGCATTCTCAGTGTAACGCCAGTACGGTAGTATTTCGTCGTGGTTTGTGTATGAGTCGTTTGTGAAGAAATAATCTTGTAATTTGAGCAGTGTAATGCAGATTCATTAAAGCCTGTGAACATCTGAGAAAATACCCACAATCTAAGTTTTTTTTGCGAGTTCAGTGTCGCTAATTAATATAGTGGGAGCAGCACGAAACCGAAATGACCGCTGTCCGTGTGTCGAAGAGGTCGTGCGTCGAGCCTCATATGTGCCGATACTAATACGGCTCAATTAACCACAATAGCCAGGTATCCCAGTGCGTGGAGTTGTGTGTGTGTGTCTCGACATAACTGAGAGATACAAAGAAAGTGCGTGAACGGCTCAGTGTCGGCATAATTAAGGGTAGTGTCTCGTCTATAAATCTATAATGCAGTTGAGAGCCTGACTTACGCACGACTAGGCGAAATAGAATATGCTTGAAGTGTGGTCGTGTGAGACGAGAAATATTAATCCGGTAGTGGCCTAACCAGTGACATTCTTTATTCAGGACCTAGAATAGCTGTATGCTGTTTATAAAAGAATAGGTACATGAGAATGGAGCAGTGTCGGGCTACAGAGACAATACCGACATTGGGTTGGAATGCTCGTGCTATTGAGCAAATCCAACCATATGTTCAAATTGTGGTGTGTAATAAACTAACGCATTCACTTAAGATAATTTCCCCTCATTTACATGTCTACGAGAACGCCGGAGTGAACGCCGACGTCCGGTTGAATGCCAGAATTTTGCCTGTGTACCGGAGTGAACGAGTCATCTAGCTGTTTGCCGGAATTTCGTCTGGTAGCCGAGAACGTCTGGAACGTCGCTGTCATGTGTATGACCTGCCAGGAAGTCATCATGGGTCTTCACATCGCCGATAACGTGATGCAAGCAGTCTAAGTCCATGGAGTGCCCTCCTGTAAAGCTGTGAACGTGGTATCCAGAAGGCTGAGTACATTTCCAAGTATTTATATCTTTGAAGGTCGTGTCCCATTGTAAATATGTAGATTTTTCACTTAGATATAACGTAGACTGCAAGCACGCCATTTCAGAGGGATAATAATTATAATTTCATTTTTATTTGGGTCTTTTATAGAATACTTTCTTCATGGTTTGGGAACGACCATCTTTTACTTCCATTTTTTTACAATGGTTTGATAATGCATGACGTAAATTTAAGGACCTCAGATTAATTATGTGTGAAGTACTGTCAAGTAAAAGGGCTTAAATATTCTACGTAAACGACTCCAGTTATCATCTTTCTACAGCCAATAGGAGTCCTCAAGGATATCTCAGTAACTGATTTTTTTGTGTACTTCACAAGCTCTTAGGAAATCCTCCTTACTAGAAATTTAAACTGCTGGAACAACGAATGGAGCATGAGATTGGGGTATATATCTTACATCGCTAATTAGTTCGCGAATGCGCAAGTTAATTTGGGCCCTGGTGGCAGGAGATCATCATTAGATCTGCATCGTGGTCAATGTACCGAGAGGAAATGAAATGGCTGAACAGGCTGTAGCCATAATATATATTGTGAAATGAAATGTGAAATTCCCTTGGAATCTGTCATTAAGACACGCGAGGCGCATATCGCGATGTGAATATGTTGATTACGGCCGGATATAGGGCCGTGATTTGTGTGATGCCATGATGGCCAGTAATGAAAGAAGTGAATAGATTATTTGCCGTGAAGCCATTGCCCGAGAAGGCTTAGGGGACCGCTCTTTGGAAGTGTGTCACGGGCAGCTCACAGCTGGAGTTTTATGAGGCCCTTTAAACGGGGGAGTGAAGGTGTTTTCTTCAGTGAAATAGAACAGATACAAGCGGCGAGTTTCTTTTCCTTTCGGCACAAAGATTACGCGTGTTAATTTAAATAGAGCCAACGTCGCAGAGATTCCAAATGAGCATTAAATGAAGGATCCCTCCAATTTATTTCTTTAATTATTCACAGCGTATAGGGAATTCCAGGTCAGATATACCCTGTCTCAGAAGGTCCTGAGTTCATTGCAGGAGACAGTAAAGCTTACTGTCACAAGCGGCAGGTGAATAAGGCCACATGCGGCTCATTGTGTGTATGTTAAATGTATATATTCTTGTCCATTTGTTGCAGGTAGTGCTATAATACTTTGTTTATGATGTCTGGTATTGAAGTCGCTAAATGCTTGTCCATAGGTAACATCGTTGTGTAAATAATGTCCTGATATATGTGTTGATAAAAATCCTAATTAAATGAGCGTATTTATCATACTGCATATTTGGCAACGTTTAACTTAAGGTAGTGTTGTAACGCGACTTGCAAAGGACTGGGAGTGTAAATTGCCTATTTCAGTTCATACGATACTAGCAAACTTATATCATAATTTGATGCAAATTGAATATATTAATTCTTGGCAGGTAAACAGATTTACAGCGGGGTGTGTCCATAATGATTAAATATGTGTGTGATGTAATATAAGTGTAGAGTGAAATAATTAGAGAAGAAACGCCTCTCTAAGTCTGAGGTAGTGTAATAGTTCGAGAGGGAACGCCTTCTTAAGTTTGAATATTTAAACGTGTAATGAAGTGTAGAAAAGGACTACCGAACATTTAAACGTCAAGATCACCCAAGTTACTATATGTAAGGTGTTTGTATGGTATACCCATGTAAATAATGTGTTTCACTAGTATAAGTAAAGATTTGTTATACAAGATATTGTCTCTCTTCTCATTAGTAATGAAATGGTATTCCTCTCATAATTAACTTTTCCCCCTACTATAGAGACTATTACTAAAGGACTTACCGCCCCATCGGACAGTCCACAGACCCGAAAATGCGATACCGACTCAGCTAGCGAACTATTCTAGTAGGGGAGGGTGAGACTTCGACAAACCGGGCTGAGTTCGAAGCTCACCGATGGTGCTCCATTCTAACGTCATATTTATGAACAATGGTAACTGGTTCATGTACTGATGCCTTGGAAATGTTACATATTTGGCGTCCCGTAACGTGTGGCCTTATTGTTGTTTGGGGCGAGCTACATATTGTTCTCGCGACGCATAATTTAGCGTCCCGTTGTTGGGACAAGTTTGTAAAGCCCTACGGCACCATAAATATTGATATAGCCAATATTAAGGCACAAGTTTGAATACCATTACTATAAAAGGAGTACCTAAGGTAGTAGGATTATCAAATTGATTCGGTTAGAACTGAACGAATGGAAATACCAAATTTTATCCGTATATTAAATTTGCTAGGAGAGAGGAATACAAAATAGAATCAGAGCGTGTGAACGTGATAGGTAATATGGAGAATGTGTCGGATGGAGTGCGTAAGCCGCTACCATAGACAGTTACGTCACGCGCAATGATATTTAAATGAGTGACGGGAATAAATTAAATCTAACGGATGTAGGGAGAAGAATGAAGAGACCGTGTACCAGGTTAAGTGGAAATATACACGATGGTCACTCAGAAGTATGGCGGACCTGAAAAAGTTATGGAGTTGTGTAACTTCAGGGGAGCAATAAAATGACCTTCCCATTGTTGAGGATAAAATGACTGTACCGAGTTCTTCAAATTCTTCCTGTCACAGGTTCATGCCGAAGGCGATGCGCTTGTAGCAGGCCTTGGTTGTTTAGGGGATTCATCCAATGTAAACAGAGTAGATATCGCGGACAAGAGTGGAAGCCTCATCACTCTTAATTGTTTTCTCAAAATGAACAGTGCAATGTTGTCAGTTCGAGACGGGGAATTGTCTGCTAAAGCATCTTCCAAATCTCGTGGCTGAAAACATCCAATGTTTATTAAGTGCATCACAATTTTGGCACACGTAAAGTACCGAGCCCATTTAGGTCGCGGATTTAGGTAATATTTATTTTAATAAAGGGCTACATAAATTTAATTATTAAAAAAACAATATGTCGGGATAATGCTTATGAGTTACGTAAGAAAATACTAGGGAAACACAAGTAATTATTAGGAGGTGTGACGCAGCTGTTTTGAAGCTAATTTTGGCGTAAAACGACTTGGTCATTTTCAAAAATTGCACACCTTCCTAAGTTTAGGAAACTGAATCGTATGAACTGAAATACCACGAGCAGCATAATTCAGGGGGGCACAAATTTCTCAAGAAGTGAAGTATTATGGATGTGGAAGGTATTAAACAGTTGATGGCCGCCTTATTGGCCGAACAAAGTGAGAAGCAGGCAGAGCTTTTCAGGGAACAGAGTGCGAAGTTTGATGAGCGTCTTGCGAAATTGGAACAGGCTAATGCGGACAATAGTGAAAGACAGGCAGGACTTTTAAAGGAGCAGCTAAAGGCCGATAGTGAAAGACAGGCAGGACTCTTAAAGGAGCAGTTAAAGGCTGATAGTGATAGGCAGGCAGAACTATTAAATAAACTAGGACAGGCAACCACACAAATTGAAGAACGTTTAGACCAGCACAATAGTCGAGTAGGTCAGCTCACTGCACGGTTAGACGGATACGAGGCGTCGTGTAAAGCCCAAGCCGCGGAGCTCAAAGAACATGTTAACTCCCGCATTGATGACGTGACGACACGCATAGATTCCCTCGCGTTGAAGCTAGAGCAAACCAGTCGCCGTCTGGATGAGCGTACAGCCGAAATAGAAATAAAAATGACAGCTCAGGAAAGCAAAATGGAAGAAATGGAATCGAAGGTTAACGCCAGCACGGAAGCCATGATAGACCTACAAACAAGATTTGAGGACCTGTCTTTAAGGACTGAAGAAATGGAAGGACAAATAACGCAGGTTCGGGACGGCACAGAGACTAAATGCAAGGAATATATTGATCAGCACTTGGATCGGGCGAAGAATGAATTGAACGTTACCGCCGAGGGAAAAAAACGGGAAACGCAGGGAAAGGTCCAGGAGTTGAAGGACAAAATTGATAAATTTGAACTGAAGGCTCATAATGCTACCATTAAATTAGACGTCCACGAGAGGCTAATCTTGGAACTCCAAGAAGAAGTAGAGAACCTCAAGACGCAAGAATCTCGAGGAGAGGACCTGTTGAAGTCCATCTTGAACAAGTCCGATAAGAAGGACCAGGAACCGCCAGGAACGCACAACGAATCTGACGTGACGGGAAAATCAGTTCCAACCCATGAGAACAATTAAAACTCGCTTTATGTCAGGACGTAGCTCAACACCACAGGATCTTGGTTCGATCCCTTTTTACAACCTTTTGCGTTTCAGTCATGATGAACCTAAGAAATTCGGGTCCAATGCCCATATGACACCAAAAGGGTTCTTAAATGAGATGGACCAATATTTTTCCGACCACAATGTCCCCGCAGAGAGGCGCCTACGGATAGTTGAAAGATATCTCGTGGACCAGCCGTTGATATGGTTCAAGGCATTTAAATACTGCTTTGACGGATACGAAGAATTCCGGCGTAGGTTTTTAGAGAAATACTGGGGCATCGAGACACAGCAAGGGTTACGCCTCGAGCTGTACTCACGGCGATACTCGGCAACTGGACAAACGAGGTTTTGTGAGTACTTCGTCCATCAGCTTCTTCGCATGAAAGAGTTAGACAGCCCCACCTTCCGAGTTAGAGCTGATCTCAGCGATCGGGAGACAACTTCCGCCAGAAGTCCAAAAGATTCTCATTTCTGCCAATGTTAAGACTGCAGTAGAAGCTGAGCACATTTTGCGCCAGTTGGACCAGACAACAAGTGGAGGACATGTGAGACAGAGACACCATGAGACGGTGCACACGATAGACGTGAAATCACAAGGAGGGTCACCAAAACGTCGAAACCAGGGCACGAGTACCGAAGAGAGAAGGAAAAATTACTCAACGTCGAGGGATGGTGATAGAAATCCTCCGAGATGGAGTGAGCCGAGAGATAGACGCCGTGAAGAATGGAATTCCAGGAGTTATGACTACCTAAGACGACCTGAACGGAGAAATAGGTTTAGGTATAGTCAGGTCGACCATTGTAGAAGGCCATACGGTAGATGGAGAGGAGAGAGTAGACGGCCATGGGATAGACCGAGGAATATGGACAACCAGATACGGGATCGACAAGCGGAATCGAAGAGGTACGTCGAGCAACTCCGAAACCAGCCCGCAAGAACTGACAAATGGCAAAGGCCTATCCAAGAGATGGCATCATCTGAAGAAGTTACGGGAGCTGAGAGTATCGAATTTCAAGCTCAACGGGAACAAGACCGAGGAAACCGGCTGAACCCTCATGCGTCAGAATACTTCGCAGGGGGCGGAGCTGTTAAAAAAAAGCAGAACTTGGTAGCGAGGAGATAGTTTCTCCACACATTAGCAACCATCGAGACGATTCAGACTTAGTCATTGTCACGATTGACTCATGGGAAATTCAACCCGAAGATTTGTTAGAGGATCCAAGTCCATGTTGTAAAAAGATTATCCGAGAACTTCCAGTAATTTATATACGTGTCCAAGAGTTACGTGTACGCTGTCTAATAGACACAGGAGCTAGTGTCAGTGTAGTTTCAAGAACGTTTGTACGTGAAATACAGTCAAAATTCAAAATTCCGACTTTACCCGTTTCCAAGGTGAAGGTACCAGGCATCATTCCGGATTGCACGGCAGTATGTGACACGCAAGTGTATTTGGATTTACAAATAGGCAACGCCACACTCGCACAGCCGTTTCTGGTCATGAACCGACTGGAATACAACGTTATCCTGGGATCTGAATTTTTACGTGAATACAAGGCAGTCGTCGACATGGATCAAAACCATGTTAAGTTGTACATAAATATGATTCAAGAGAACGTGAAACTGAATGATAAACCAGAGACCATGGACGGAGAACGGGTATGGATGACCCAGTTGTCACTAGATACAGCGGAAGACTACCATGAATTCTTGAATTGGGACGAACAGAAAGTTGAAGAAATTAGAAAGCAATTCGATGAGATGGTTGCTAATCTGGAGAAAGTGGAAGAGGCAGAACCGAAGTTTGAGGATATTGTACAGCTCAAATTGAGCGAGGCGAAGATTGATGACGAGAACAAATGTAAATTGAAGGAAATTTTGGAAACTTATCGGGATGTTTTTGGATCTCAACCAGGAAAGATTCTAAATTTCAAATATAACATTGTTGTAACTAGTTGGGAACCATTTAAGAAAAACCCCTACCCTGTACCAGAGAAGCACTATCCTAAGGTGCGTGAGATCATCAAGGAGATGGAAGACAATGACATCATTTCAAAGGCTCCAACACCATTCCTAAATCCATTGGTCATTGTTGCTAAACCAAACGGATCTCTGAGGGTTTGCTTAGACGTCCGAGCAATTAACGAGAGAATCGTGCCGGAATACGACCGTGCGCCGAATATCAAAGAGCTCCTAAAGAAATTTCAACATATGCAGTTCTTTTCCAGTGTAGATTTGCGAGCCTCCTACCATCATGTAGAGTTGTCAGCCGAGTCAAAGGTCTTGACTGGTTTTCTGTTTGACCAGCAGACATACGTTTTTAACCGGGTCCCGTTCGGACTCAAAAACGCTTGGTCAGCCCTCATTCCAGCACTTGATCGCAACTTAAGTGATAAGGTGAAGAAAATCACAGTCCAATATGTAGACGACATCTTGATAGCTACGCAAACTTTGGAAGAACACATGGAACATTTGCGGCTCGTTTTGGAAGATTTAGGCCGAAACAATTTCAAAATTAACCTTGAAAAATCCCATTTTTGTCAACGCAGTATCCTCTTCTTAGGGCATGTCATTGATGCCGAGGGTATCTCTCCAAACCCCGTGAAAATCAAGGCAATTCAGAACTTCCCGAAGCCAACCAGAGTGAAGCACGTTCGGCAGTTCTTAGGCTTATGCGGATCCTTTGCGGATCACTGTCCGTCATATACCACCACGGTTGCTCCCTTGCAAGAGCTATTAAAGAAAAACAACCGATGGAAGTGGGATACAGCCTGTGAGGAAGCTTCCCGTAAGACTAAGGATCTGATGAGTAACAGCGTTAAATTAGGATATCCTGATTATAGCCAGAAGTTTATAATACAGACGGATGCGTCCATGATTGGTGTCGGCACAGTGTTATATCAGGAGAAGGACACTGAGCCACGAATAAATTACTTGGCCTTCATGAGCCGCAAGCTACGCGGACATGAGCAAAATTACACCGTTACCGAATTGGAGATGCTTGCGATCGTAACTGCATTGAATCACTGGCGCAAATACATCTATGGTTTTCCCATTTTATTACGAACGGATCATCGAGCTTTAACATTTGTACTCAAATCCACCATATCCTCTGAAAAGGTAAATCGTCGGACCTTGTTCGTTCAACAATTTGATCTGGAGATAGAACATTGCGCGGGCAAAGAAAATATCATTGCGGACGCCCTTAGCAGAAATCCTGATCCCGAGGGCGAAGCCATACATCATCTACAGCTAGTTGAGGAAGATCGAGAGACCTTGGATCGACTCAGAAAAATTCCTGAAGAACAAGGAAGTTGGCCGGAGACCCATCGAATGATTCAGTTTCTGTGAAAACAGTTGCAAACAGGAACGCCAGAATATCAAGACGCCGAGAGACATGCGCAAAACTATAACTACATTAATGGGATCTTGTACAAATATGTGGATGATGCGCATACTCGTCTTAGAGTGGTCGTTCCACCCGCTCTCCAGGTTGACTTAATATGGCTGACGCATCATTCCATAGGACACGCTGGCGTAGACAGAGTCATGGCGACGCTTAGAGAAACCTTTACATGGCCGCGAATGAGGAGGATGACTCGTACAGTTGTAATGACTTCTGACATCTGTCAACGTATTAAGCCCAACGCGTACTTACTCAAACAACCACCAAAGCCGTTAATTCCCGAGAAGCCCCGTGAACTGTTTTCCATGGACTTCTATGGTCCGCTTCCAAAGGCGACCAGGGGGCTCCAATTCATTTTGGTGTGCATGGACGTCTTCAGCAAATATGTTATGCTGTGTCCAGTACAGAAAGCGAATACGCGTACTGTTGTCAACCAGATAAGGAATAAGATCATTCCCAAGATGGGCAAACCCGATAAACTCTTAACCGATCACGGATCGCAGTTCACATCAGCCGCGTTCCGTAGAGACATGGAACAGATGGGAATTCAACACCTCATGAGTTCGATTCGACATCCAGAATCGAATCCGTCTGAAAGGATTATGAGGGAGATCGGAACATTTTGCAGAATCTATTGCCCGAGACAGCATTGGCATTGGGTAGATGTTGTTCCAACCATCATGGAATGCATAAACTCAAGCGTACACGAATCGACAGGGCAGATTCCTAGCGTCGTGCACTTCAACGAACATCCCGAGAGACCATGGAAAGAGGTCGTGCCATGTCCAGAAGATCTAAGACCATCAGTAGAGTTGAGGGTGAGAGATACGTTGGAATCTCTGAAGAAACAGGCAGAGAAGCGGTTACGACGATTGCGACGCAAACGATTCCACAGACCTCTACGTGTGGGAGAACTCGTATTGGTCAAACGTCCCGCAACTTCGGATCCACCACGGAAATTTTACCACAAATTTGCAGAGCTGTATATTGGGCCTTATCGAATAATTCAAAATTTAGAAAATAAAGCGTACAAGGTACAATCCATGGATGGGACAACTGAGGCTATCTATAACGCCTCAAATCTAAAACTATACCATGTGCCAGGACAATTACCGGAGGAGAATCCAAACGATCCAGATGACCTAGAAGATGAAGGACAACCTCCAGAAGAAGACGAGGACGACGACGGAGTGGACGTCGCGGATGAGGGGGATCCTGAAGAAGAAATGAATGGAGTAAACTACATGGAACTAGAAGATCACCATGGGATGGATGATAACATTGACGAGTCGGGAGATGAAGATTGTCTAGCATGCACGGAAAGACGAGATATCATGACCCAAGAATACTTGCGTATCCTTATATCAAGATACGCTCTAAGACAAGAAAATGCTATCCTACGATACACTCACATTTAATAACACGAGAACCATGTGATTGGTAAGAAAAATTCCTACCCGTGATTTTTCTTATTTTAAGCAGGGGAGGGATGTGACCGTTCACAACGTCACCTATGGTATGTCATGATATCCAGGAGATGAAATATGCCGTTTTCCGCGTCATTCTACGATAAAAACTGACCAAGTTAGAATTTTTCTGCCCGTTCCAGGACTCGAGTTGCAATATCCAGAGTCGCGCGACCCAGCTCTAGTTGCTGGTAATTAGCAGCAAGGCGGTGCAAGAGCGCTTGTACTCGAAGTTTTTTCACTCCCACCGCGAGCGAGATGAAACGATACGCGTTATCACGTGACAAAGAATCTAGGTCACTAGCTGAGCCCAGAGAGTACATCCAACGTGAAAACTAACATTATACCCTGTTTTCCTCGCTTATTCACCACTGCCAACTTAACGCATTCAACTGTTTTATTTCTGTTAATTTTCATAAATCACAAAATACCCAATGGATAATTAAGCGCAAACATTCATTTGAATCAGGGAATTTTACGCATAATTATGAGACCGAGAAGTGCTCTACTTAACTGACAGAGCGGTAACTACGCTGTAAACAAGGGCGCGTCTTAATGACTAACAGATGTTGGACCCTAACCGTGCCAAGGAACACAAGGAATCCCCTGTGCTCGTCATCATTCACCGCCAGAGACTAAAGGACGCTTTTAAGATTGCTTCAAAACCTACGAAGTTATTTTAATAACAGTCACTCAGTGGAGATGGGAATACAGGAGCTACATTTTGATACCCTGTTCGTCACTGTACGTTGCGTATTAACGGACCAATGTGTGAGAAAGGATTGCATTTTTTCCCCCACCCTCAGCATTCGGGTCTCTAGCGTAGCTCGCCTATATATTCATGAGCTGAGGAGGAGACACTACCCAGTGCATTCTCAGTGTAACGCCAGTACGGTAGTATTTCGTCGTGGTTTGTGTATGAGTCGTTTGTGAAGAAATAATCTTTTAATTTGAGCAGTGTAATGCAGATTCATTAAAGCCTGTGAACATCTGAGAAAATACCCACAATCTAAGTTTTTTTTGCGAGTTCAGTGTCGCTAATTAATATAGTGGGAGCAGCACGAAACCGAAATGACCGCTGTCCGTGTGTCCAAGAGGTCGTGCGTCGAGCCTCATATGTGCCGATACTAATACGGCTCAATTAACCACAATAGCCAGGTATCCCAGTGCGTGGAGTTGTGTGTGTGTGTCTCGACGTAATTGAGAGATACAAAGAAAGTGCGTGAACGGCTCAGTGTCGGCATAATTAAGGGTAGTGTCACGTCTATAAATCTATAATGCAGTTGAGAGCCCGACTTACGCATGACTAGGCGAAATAGAATATGCTTGAAGTGTGGTCGTGTGAGACGAGAAATTTTAATCCGGTAGTGGCCTAACCAGTGACATTCATTATTCAGGACCTAGAATAGCTGTATGTTGTTTATAAAAGAATAGGTACATGAGAAGGGAGCAGTGTCGGGCTACAGAGACAATACCGGCATTGGGTTGGAATGCTCGTGCTATTGAGCAAATCCAACCATATGTTCAAATTGTGGTGTGTAATAAACTAACGCATCACTTGAGATAATTTCCCCTCATTTACATGTCTACGAGAACGCCGGAGTGAACGCCGACGTCCAGTTGAATGCCAGAATTTTGCCTGTGTACCGGAGTGAACGAGTCATCTAGCTGTTTGCCGGAATTTCGTATGGTAGCCGAGAACGTCTGGAACGTCGCTGTCATGTGTATGACCTGCCAGGAAGTCATCATGGGTCTTCACATCGCCGATAACGTGATGCAAGCAGTCTAAGTCCAAGGAGTGCCCTTCTGTAAAGCTGTGAACGTGGTATCCAGAAGGCTGAGTACATTTCCAAGTATTTATATCTTTGAAGGTCGTGTCCCATTGTAAATATGTAGATTTTTCACTTAGATATAACGTAGACTGCAAGCACGCCATTTCAGAGGGATAATAATTATAATTTCATTTTTATTTGGGTCTTTTATAGAATACTTTCTTCATGGTTTGGGAACGACCATCTTTTACATCCATTTTTTTTACAAGGGTTTGGTAATGCATGACGTAAATGTAAGGACCTCAGATTAATTATGTGTGAAGTACTGTCAAGTAAAAGGGCTTAAATATTCTACGTAAACGACTCCAGTTATCATCTTTCTACAGCCAATAGGAGTCCTCAAGGATATCTCAGTAACTGATTTTTTTGTGTACTTCACAAGCTCTTAGGAAATCCTCCTTACTAGAAATTAAAACTGCTGGAACAACGAATGGAGCATGAGATTGGGGTATATATCTTACATCGCTAATTAGTTCGCGAATGCGCAAGTTAATTTGGACCCTGGTGGCAGGAGATCATCATTAGATCTGCATCGTGGTCAATGTACCGAGAGGAAATGAAATGGCTGAACAGGCTGTAGCCATAATATATATTGTGAAATGAAATGTGAAATTCCCTTGGAATCTGTCATTAAGACACGCGAGGAGCATATCGCGATGTGAATATGTTGATTACGGCCGGATATAGGGCCGTGATTTGTGTGATGCCATGATGGCCAGTATTGAAAGAAGTGAATAGATTATTTGCCGTGAAGCCATTGCCCGAGAAGGCTTAGGGGACCGCTCTTTGGAAGTGTGTCACGGGCAGCTCACAGCTGGAGTTTTATGAGGCCCTTTAAACGGGGGAGTGAAGGCGTTTTCTTCAGTGAAATAGAACAGATACAAGCGGCGAGTTTCTTTTCCTTTCGGCACAAAGATTACGCGTGTTAATTTAAATAGAGCCAACGTCGCAGAGATTCCAAATGAGCATTAAATGAAGGATCCCTCCAATTTATTTCTTTAATTATTCACAGCGTATAGGGAATTCCAGGTCAGATATACCCTGTCTCAGAAGGTCCTGAGTTCATTGCAGGAGACAGTAAAGCTTACTGTCACAAGCGGCAGGTGAATAAGGCCACATGCGGCTCATTGTGTGTATGTGAAATGTATATATTCTTGTCCATTTGTTGCAGGTGGTGCTATAATACTTTGTTTATGATGTCTGGTATTGAAGTCGCTAAATGCTTGTCCATAGGTAACATCGTTGTGTAAATAATGTCCTGATATATGTGTTGATAAAAATCCTAATGAAATGAGCGTGTTTATCATACTGCATATTTGGCAACGTTTAACTTAAGGTAGTGTTGTAACGCGACTTTCAAAGGACTGGGAGTGTAAATTGCCTATTTCAGTTCATACGATACTAGCAAACTTATATCATAATTTGATGCAAATTGAATATATTAATTCTTGGCAGGTAAACAGATTTACAGCGGGGTGTGTCCATAATGATTAAATATGTGTGTGATGTAATATAAGTGTAGAGTGAAATAATTAGAGAAGAAACGCCTCTCTAAGTCTGAGGTAGTGTAATAGTTCGAGAGGGAACGCCTTCTTAAGTTTGAATATTTAAACGTATAATGAAGTGTAGAAAAGGACTACCGAACATTTAAACGTCAAGATCACCCAAGTTACTATATGTAAGGTGTTTGTATGGTGTACCCATGTAAATAATGTGTTTCACTAGTATAAGTAAAGATTTGTTATACAAGATATTGTCTCTCTTCTCATTAGTAATGAAATGGTATTCCTCTCATAATTAACTTTTCCCCCTACTATAGAGACTATTACTAAAGGACTTACCGCCCCATCGGACAGTCCACAGACCCGAAAATTCGATACCGACTCAGCTAGCGAACTATTCTAGCAGGGGAGGGTGAGGCTTCGACAAACCGGGCTGAGTTCGAAGCTCACCGATGGTGCTCCATTCTAACGTCATATTTATGAACAATGGTAACTGGTTCATGTACTGATGCCTTGGAAAGGTTACAGTATTTATGTACGTACCGGTGTGTATGAAAACTTGTTGAAGCCAAATTTAAACGGAGATCAGGTGAAACATCGTAAAGCTGATTTAGTTTGTAATTAAGAAAAGATGAAACTTTGCGCAATATTTGCAAATCCTCTTATATCGGCAGGTGAAGAGTTGTACTGCACCATATTTCTAACACCTGGTCGTATCAGAAATCAACGACGTCCTTTACCTTCGATTTATTAAGAGGTATATGGTTTCTACGAAAAATTTGAGTCCATAGTCTAAGTTTGATTTGATTTGTTCATTTATCATCATCAGATGTATTAATTCTCCAGTTACAGATGATATATTAAATTCAAATAATAACAATATTAACAGCACTTACTACTACTAATAATAATAACTAAGCAAATAAAATGACATGTCCCGACTGACTGACTGACTGACTGACTGACTGACTGACTGACTGACTGACTGACTGACTCATCATCTCCCAGCCAAAACTACTGGACATAATGAAATGAAATTTTGAAGATACATTTATAGTACAATGTAGGTGCTCGCTAAGAGAGGATTTTTGGATATTCCGTCGCTAAGGGGGTGAAAAGGGGAGTGAAAATTTAAAATGTGTCTATCTAGATCTCAAAACTTCAAAAGTTTACAAATGTAAAAATTGGTATTAAAATCTCCTTTAAAAATAAGGAAACAAGTATTTTTTTCGGAAAGTCGCAATAGGAGGGGTGAAAAAGGGTGAAAAATGATTTGAATGCCTTTAATGAGGATAGTTATATCACAGATACTGAAGATATTACAGACATGAAAATTGGTATTTGGAAACTCCTTTGAAAATAAAGAAACATGTATTTTTTGTATTAGGAAAGTCCGAATAGTAGGCGTGAAAAGGGAGTGAAAATGGGTTGAATGCCTTTAATAGGACACTTATATCTCAGAAAAATAAGGTATTACAGATCTGAAAATTCGTATTTGGGATCTCCTTTCAAAATAAAGAAACACGTATTTTTTTGGAAAATCCAGTTAATGGGGGGGGAATGTGCGGTGATTTTTTTAAATGAGTGTATCTATATCTCAAAACTTTTGAAGTTCACAGATATAAAAATTGGTATTTAGAATCCCCTTTAAGAATAAAGAAACACATATATTTTTGTTTTCGGAAAATCCCAATAGGTGAAAAACGGTGAAAAAGGGGTTGAATGCCTTAAATGAGGATACTTATATCTCAGAAACAGAAGATATTACAGACTTCAAAATTGGTATTTGGGATCTCCTTTGAAAATAAAGGAACACGTATTTTTTGTTTTTGGAAAATCCAATTAATGGGGGTTAAACAGGAGTGACATATTGGGGTGAATTTTTAGAAAGACTATATCTACAGTATATCTCAGGAACGTAAAATGTTACAGACGTAAAAATTGGTATTTGGGATCTCCTGTAAAAGTAAAGAAACATAGGTCATTTGTTTTTGGAAATTCTAATTAAGGGGAACTAAGAGCAGTTTTAAATTTTAAAATGAGCATTTCTACAGTATATCTCAAAACACAACATCTTACCGAAATTATAAATATTATTTTTTATCTCTATTAAAAATAAACAAACATGTATTTTTTGTTTTCTGAAAAACCACTTGGGTAGAGGTCTAAAAGTGACTGAAAATGGGGTTGAATTATTTTATTTAGGATACTCATATCTCAAAAGATGAAGATCTTACAGACGTGAAATTTGGTATTTGGAATCTCCTTTAAAAGTAAAGAAATCCCTATTTTTTGTTTTCGGAAGTACACGTAAGGACGGTGGAGATTGAAAAATTAGTTGAATTATTGGTATTTGGAATCTGCTTTAAAATTAAAGAAACACGTATACTTCGAAAATCCAATGAAAGGGGGAGGTAAAAAATTGAAAAATTAATGGAATTAATTGTATGAGGATACTTACATCTAATAAAAACTAAAGTTGTTACAGACGTGAAAAATAGTATTTGGATCTTCTTTAAAAACAAAAAGAAAAGCGTTTGGGGGGGAATCAATTCGGGGGGCGGGGTAAAAAGGATTTGAATTCCTTTTATGAGGACACATATCTCAAAAACTGAAGATGATAGAGTAGTGAAAATTGGTATTTAGAAGATCCATTACTATGAAAGAAACAAGTTTTTTTTGCCGGAAAAATCACTTAAGGGGAGGATTGTGAATGGAAGTGAAGAAGTGAATTATTTTTATCGTGATACTTACATCTCAGACCTGAAGGTAACAGAAGTGAACATTGGTATTTGGAATCTCCTTTAAACATGAAGAAAAACGCCATCATTTTGGGTGGGGGTGGGGGGAGGAAATCAACTAAACGGCAATGCCGTAAAAAGGGAGTTGAGTTCAAGTGATTTTACTGTTCATAACGTACTTATTCTGATCATAAACTTATCATGTTTAATCTTTCCTGGGTTCGTTTTCAAGAGTCATCTTTTCCTTTGGAGAACATAAAGTTAGATTACAGTAGATTCTCCTGGCATTTAAACAAAAATGTAAACACATTTGAAATAAACTATACGAATGACATTGACCGTGCAGCTGTTCACCTCTATAATAAAGTCATTAATGCACGGAAGTATATCATTCGTGTCGCCAGAAATCTCGCGCATTTGCCTACGCGCGACGATGGTGCTGGTCACGTTGTCAGCAATGACAATGGCAGCAGATGTAATTACCGCTTAGTAGCGGTCTTGCATCTTGCTGTGGGGTTCATAAACATAATAATAATAATAATAATAATAATAATAATAATAATAATAATAATAATAATAATAATAACCTAAATTCAACTAATATAACCCACCCTAATAATAATAATAATAATAATAATAATAATAATAATAACAATAATAATAATAATAATAATAATAATAATAATAATAATAGTGTTATGGACGGTCATCAATATTTGCGGACCGCGCTGGAAACGGGTCCTAGCCGGGTAATGACTACGATTGCAATCCGGCCGCGCGTTCAGTACCGCCAAGACACCCAAGACGACACCACGCCGGATCTCCTCAAGGATATGATCCATATTAAAATACTTATAGGAAAAGATGGCAAAGATATAGGGACCCGAGTGACCGGGTGGAGTACCTGGACCTAGCCCGGAAAGTACGAAATAGATTGCTGGAATGAAAGATTGAAAAATGGGAGGAACATAGTCGTAATCTCTCAGAAAATGAGTCAGATCACGAATATTGGTGGATTTTCTCAGAAAACGACTTATATCGCGAATTTCGGCGTATTATATATAAAACGTTAAGCATTCAATTATAAATTTCATTAAAATAACGTAGGGGAATCTTGCTAGTGTATACATATTTACAAAACACATACGGAGGGAATAAACATGAAAACTTTCAGTTACCAAATGCGCAGAACAAGATACGAGGAACTCTCTGTCTATTGAACGCCCATAAGGTGTGTGCGAATTTCATCAGCTGACGAGTGCAATACATCCACCATCCCGCTATTTTCATTCAGTGACCTTAGGGCCTGCATAAACCATGTGTTCCTGTGTGATTCAGTTCTGCACCTAGGTAAGTGAGAAGTGACAGCCTGTCGGGTGTTGCGGGAAGAAGAATTGATAGCAACTGGAGTAAATTAGGACAATCAAGGAAATTACCGACATATTGGTGTATGAAACATGTGTTAGCATATCAGCCCCTAGTTCTAAGAGACTCAATTCGCAACTTTGTACAAAAGAAATCATAATCTATCAATGACAGATTGGTACCAAAACACTTTTTTTGTTGGTCTAAAACAGATTGGTGTAAAGATAGATTTAGATTTAAAATCGCCTCATTCATCCAATGTACCGTTGTTTGCTATTATGAATTCATTGCGTTAAATTGGGAATTGGTTTTTGTGAAGAAGTTAAAAATAGGATTAAAGCGTTACGTGGAGCTGAGCGCATAAATTGAATTCAACGGTAAGTAACGTGAGGTCAAATGTTCATCCGAATCTGCCTAGAAGATAAAATATACTGTATATTGCAAAAAATGTAGAGCAAAACTCGAAGACTCGCATAATGATTCCAAAGTAGAATCCATACAAAGGAAACAAGCGTTGAATCTGTGTTTGGTCGTAATTTAAGAAAATGGTATTTTAATGCCATTCATGATCAGAATAAGAAGAAAATGCATTATTTAAATTTCCTTCATCCGTCTGCACGTATGGACGCGCATCATGAGAAAACGGCAGAGTAGAATTTAATGAAAATCGGTATTTAAAGTTTGGGAAGAAGGCACTTCAATGTAAGCTATAAGTAATTTTAAATAAGTACTCCTTTATTATACCACTATATATCTAACATATTTTTCATTCCTTACCCTGAAAGGTTAACGTGGGCCGCTTAGAGGATAACGCCCTCTCTCTGGCCAGGATATCTTGGCCCTTAAAAGGGGAATGGGATAAGCTCAATATGGGTAAATACGATGTGATAATTAGCGGAAGAGAATGTTCTGACTCTTGTCTAAGTAGGAAGAGAGTTCAGACACCATAGATGAGATTTTAAGGCTAGCTGAGTGTGACTATTATATGACATAGGGTAGAGTTTGGCGTTTGTGAATAATTATGGATGTGCAAAGAACAAGTGGAAAATGTGGGAGTGGTATGGTAGAATTAAGTGGTATGTGACTGGATGAATGTGTGTAGCGATAATGGGACGAATGAGAATTTTCGTTACCTCCACCATTAACCCATAAACCTCATTAGCTGACATGAGTTCTTCCCTACATATATGCATCCTGATCCACCCGCATTAACCTCATATGCAGATATATAAAGCGTTCATGATTATGAAGATGGTTATGATAGAGATGGACGATAATTCAAAGGGATGGTGGGTATGGAAGAAGTGTCGGTATGTAAATGACCATGAATGAATTGTAAATGGTTGTAGGAATGGCTGGATAAGGGGGTAAATAGATTCACTAAAGGCTGAATGAATGGATGAAGGAAGGAAGGAAGGAAGGAAGGAAGGAAGGAAGGAAGGAAGGAAGGAAGGAAGGAAGGAAGGAATTAATCACTAGGTGTATGGTCTGGTGGGCAGATTATATAAAAGGAAAAGAAAAGGAAAAATGCAAGAAAGGCAGACAAGTCAAGGAATGTGATCCTTGAACATTGTTAATTTGATATGACTAAATGATGACGTAGTGACCATCGGCTATGGGTCCATGTGATGGATATTATATAGTGAAATTGTTAAGAAGCGGTGCATGTCTTCAAGTGTAGATGGACGGAACCTGGAGCGGTTACTGATACTGAGGATTGATGGCTTTACGTGCGGGATCTCAAAGTTTAACCTGACTTGCGGGAGGGGGAGCGGTGGGGTTGGACAGGCCCTGCACCGTCTGGAGTAAGTTATGCTCCTGGTCACAGATGCTACAGCTATATCTGGGTAGTGTTTTGGCGTTGGTGCATTTGGGGGTGGAATTTTTTACCTGCAATGACCAATCTCCGGATGTTGGACGGGAAATTGTGCTGTAGGAAACAGGTTACGCTCGCCGCAGATGGATTATAGGGCAGGGTTGAGAGATGGCTCAACCTCGTGGCGACGGTGAAATATGGTGACTTTCTCAAGGACGTCATCAACATCTTCGTGATTAGGTAGAAATATCCGCACCGTGTAGGTAGGACCGAAGGAATCCTATATCATAAAGGCCTTCCGAACAGGAACGCCCTAAGTTTCTATTTCTTGAAGAAATATCTCTTCAGAGATGAGCGGATGACACAGCTGAAGAGCCTCCGTCGTGGTGTTGGGGTGTGGATTATAATGAGAGGTTGATTTAAAGACTGCAGTGAGAAGTCTGATCCCAGCTGAGTCGCAAAGATGGAGTGGGCGAGCTTGCAGGCAGCGTTGTATTCATTCACCTCGTTAATGACGCCGCTGGAGGTGCGGTGGATATCCGCGATCTCTTCTCATTGCATGTTGCATCGCCGGAGAGTTTTGAAGATGTGGAAGGGTGAGCGTATATCCGGAGATGGGTTGAGAAGGAGAAATGAGTGTGTGTGCCGGAAGGGGTAGGTTTAAGAAGGCGGCGATTGGAGATGGGACGACGGATACCTGAAATAGGAAGGTCACATGTGGCAGAAGTGATTTCGGAAGGAGGACGTGTAGTCTCGCTGTCCAAGGTAGGTTACTCTGGCTGGCGTTATGGTGTTGGCGGCTGGTTGTGTATCAGGAACCAATGCGGAGCGTCGTGATGCTGGTTTTTCAGCGGCGGCGGTGTTGGTGGTTACGGTGGTTATTATGATTGTTATGTTGGCAGGAATATTTTTTTTTTTACGAATCCGTGATGATTGATAACTTCAGTTAGACGGGAGATGTCTTCTGGCCCCGTTGCTAGATTGTAAAATTCGAGAAAAGAAGGGGCCCCACGAATTTTTGAACCAAAACCCGCCCAGCAACCCAGTCCTTGGAAAGGCCCACCTGACCCATCCGCACCGAACTTAACTCCCAAAGCGAAGATACGGAAAATATAACCTGAAGCATTAACGCGAAGAAGAAGTGTGCCCTAACTGACACCTCCTTATTGACTCTCGCTCCACTTACCGCTCCAACGTTTCTACTCAGCAGTAAACGGTCGGTCGCTTACACTCCAGCTGCGAACTAGGTGGCTCATTTCCAATACCTGAACTGCATACATCGCTGACTTATTGAGGGGAGGTGCGATACCTAGTCGTAAATATAAAAGAAGTCGCAGTGGCTGACAATAAAAATATATGGGGGCGCGCAATTCGTTCACATCGGCTTGCAGACTGATCGTTATAATGCATAAAGATATCTATAACGTATAACATTAATCCTGCTATATACTTTAGCAAAGCAATACCTCATATACCACTCACAGTAGGCCTGTAAAAGTGAATTTCATGTAACATTCCCATTTAAAAAGCCCCATGAAGATGAAAGATTATAATAACAATTATTATTTGCTTACGGGATACATGTTTCCATATTCCATGGAAGAGTGGAAGGAACGAGGTTGCGTATTTTTAATTGAGATAACCACTGAAAATGTATCTAAATCACCGCGTCTTTAAATTCATTTCCAACTATCATACAACCAGATTGTATAAGAAATCCGTCTTCGTACCGAACAAGTTGTAACTTTCAGTGGCAGCAATATCCATTGGTCTTCTAATTGCACAAATTTGTTCAATGCTCATATGAATCAAATCAAATGGAAACCCACAATATTGCTTGAAATCTGAGTTGAACGCTGTTAATGGTGTACTCCCTCTGCGGTAGGTAATACCTAGCAACAATTACAATAACAACCACTTAGAGCCATTTTGATGTTTAGAGAATGAGTGTGCATGATTTGGAATATTATTTTCCTCAGTAACCTCCTTTTATTGTGTAAAGCGTTTCCAGATATTATGATATAACAATTTAAAAGTACCATTAATTCACTTGTAATACAGAAAAAAATACTGTAGATGAAGATCTCTAGGAAACTCTACGGATGCAAGAAATGTTTGCAGCTCTTCCAGGTAACAAACGACCAAGCAAACAAACAAACAAACAAACAAACAAACAAACAAACAAACAAACAACTACAACTATGGTTGACAACGGCGTGCATTGATAAAGTCACAGTGCATACAATTTAGCATGAATTTGTAGAAAAATGCTTTCACCATTTTGTCATCTCATAGCGTGTAATGAACATACGGGGAGATGCCTTTGGGTTTGTAGACATATAATGTAAAGCCCATTAAAAAATTATAATAACACATTTCAGTTTTTTTTTTAAACCAACCCTTTTTCTGAAGACTTAATTTCAGCTTACGTTTCCTTCCTTGTTCTTCTTGTGAGGTACAGGTCTACGGAAGAACCTAAAGCATAAAATGTTATGATCTAGCCACGTTAAATATCTTAACCAATATCTCCCAAACATAGGATGCTCCTCTCCAAACACAAGCAATCAGGAATTACATAGTTAGGTGAGGTGAAAATATGAGTTTTCCCTGAGTTCATGTGATTACGGCACAATGGAGTTAGGTTTATTAGCTGCCTGCCAAGAAACGTGCAGGCATCTATCATTCCTCTGTCAAAGAAGACTTAAATTCCAGAGAAAGGCTAGAGCGTTGTGCAGTCCACGACACGAGAACAACTGAGAAGAAGATTCGGACTGTTCACTCGCCCTTATTAGGACAAAGGTTATCTACCAAGTTAACTTGGAGCCATCTTATTGACAAGGAAAATGATATGGAGTTTCAGCTGCACAGGGTTCCGGCAATTAAGACTGTACTTCACCTTCATAAACTCTGCAAGTAGCCAAACAATTACTTCTTACAATATAAGTGACATGAATGGCATAAATGATGCTGATGATAATGATGATTCTGTGGGTGGTTAGCACTGAACAAGTCAGTCGGAAGCTAGGACGGTAGTTACGTGTGCCAGCGTTGCCAGCGTTTTGTGGCTTCTGGGCTACGCACGACACCAAGAAATCGTAAGGTACCAAGAAAACGTAAGGTACCCCGTTACATCTCTCTTAATTACTAAGTTAGATCCGGCTTCATGGCTAAGTTGTTAGCGTGCTGGCCTTTGGTCACAGGGGTCCAGGGTTGGATTCCCGGTAGGGACGGAAATTTTAACCATCATTGGTTAATTTCGCTGGCACGGGGGCTGGGTGTATGTGTTGTCCTCATCATCATTTCATCCTTATAATGAAGCGCAGGTCGCCCTCGGCAGTCAAATCAAAAGACCTGCACCTTGCGAGCCGAACATGTCTTCGGACACTCCCGACACTAAAAGCCATACGCCATTTCATTTCACTAAGTTAGATGCTCTTAAGCAGAGGGCAGACAATGAATGAGCAAAATATAGATATTAAGGTAATCTCTATCTAAGAAAGGTACAGATGAAATAAACACATGTGTATCGATCACTCTTTCAATACAGTTAAAGTATGAGCCATTTTCATGGCTACACAATGTATAAAGACCGTTCGTACAACCACCAAGCCGTGCACATCCCGTCACGCCAATGCCAATTGTGATTACATTGATTCATTACGATTATTATTTTTTCGACACCTAGAATATATCTAAACTAATAACCGAATGAGTCACATTACAAACATTTTAACAATATTGAACATACAGTAAGAGCTGAGTCACATTATTCTGCTAGATGCAAAAATTGTCAAATTCAAAGGACTACCGTTCGAAAAATGTAAAAAATTTTGATCATGTGTCCAGTGACACATTTGATCTACACGCTAAGGGCTATTATTTACCAGAGTTTCAAGAATTGTGAGTGGGGGCCATGTAGGCTACAATAAAACTGTCAACTTCAAATGGCTGTAATTCGAAAACAACAATTTTTAGGACTTTATGGCGTGTAACATATCTTATCTACTTTTTAAGATCTATTATCTGATAGAACTTCAACTATTTTTGGCGTAGAGTCATTTCCTCTATGTATTATGCGGGTACCCTTCATTGTTGGCCGAACATCTCTTGGCAGGTATCGTTCCCTAAGTATTCGACACACCCAAACCATCTCATTAGACTACACTAAGCTACATGGTAATTCATCACTATAAATCACATAATCACAAATTTCTACTGTCCAATTTAAGATGACAGAAGATATGTAAGATTTACGAGGAGCAACTCGACGGCAGAACAACATTCCTTCTAACACCCGACCGACAATCATGGCACTGACAGTCTTAGTACTACTATAGAAACCTCGACGGAACGTTTCACTCGGTGTCTGGTGATTTTCACGAACAACCTTCTTCAAAATTCAATAGTCACTTGTTGGTCATTAAACTTGGCCAAACCGGGCTCGATAGCTGCAGTCGCTTAAGTTCGGCCTGTATCCAGTAATCGGGAGATAGTGGATTCGAACCCCACTGTCGGCAGCCCTGAAGATTGTTTTCCGTGGTTTCCCATTTTCGCACCAGGTAAATCGGGAGATAGTGGATTCGAACCCCATTGTCGGCAGCCCTGAAGATTGTTTTCCGTGGTTTCCCATTTTCACACCAGGCAAATACTGGGACTGTACAATAATTAAGGCCACGGCCGCTTCCTTCCCATTCCTAGGCCTTTCCTATCCCATCATTGCCATAAGACCTATCTGTGTCGGTGCGACGTAAAGCAAATAGCAAAAAAAAAAAACGTCGCCTGCCCAACCATAGTTTCCGTATGGTAGTACCTTCACATTTTCACTTCACAATTATATCACCGACAGTCAACCCGAGCCACTCGAGAGAGTCTGGAATATTTCTGACAAACTAATTAGGTACTGATGTGGAAACCTATCTGTAGTCCATATTCAAAGTCACTGAATTACCCTGATCTACTTCTTCTGCCGTCGTTTGTTATTAATGAATAATACAAACTATGCTGCCTCCTTCTGACACCTGAAGTGGTTTCAAATTTCGGTTAACTATTGCAGATATTGTTGATATGTATATATTCTTTCATTCCAGTGCTTATAGTATACTGTAAGTCATGTTATATTGTCTAAGACATTTTATATTTGACCTAACTAAGGCATCTGATAGGGTAGATCATGGGAGACTACTGGCAAAAAATGAGTGTATCTGGTCTAGACGAAATAGTGACTGAATGAGTGGCTATATATCTAGAAAATAAATCTCAGAGAATTAGAGTAGGAGAAGCTTTTTCTGACACTGTAATAATGACGAGGAGACTTCCTTAAGGCAGTGTTATTGGACATTTATATCTTCGTAAGTATCGACGAAGCTGTGACATGGACAGTAGGCAATGGTATGATGATAAACGGGGTTAAAGGTCAGGTTGTGTGTTTGACAAATACAAAAGTCCTGTCAGTTTTAATTACTGCGTTGATGGGGTGAAAGTTCATTTCGGGGATCATTGCAAGTACCTAGGTGTTAACAGAACGAAAGATCTTCATTGGGTTAATCACATAAATTGGGATTGTAAATAAAGGGTACAGATCTCAGCACGTGTTTTTGAAGGTATTTAGTGCTTGTAGTCAGGATGTAAATGAGAGGGCATATAAGTTTCTGGTAAGACCCCAACTAATTTATGCTTCCGGTGTATGCCTCACCAGGATTAATTGATTTAGGAACTGAAAAAACAAAGTAAAGCAGCTCGCTTTGTTCTGAGTTATTTCCGAAAAAAGAGTAGCGTTACAAAAGTTTTACAAAGTTTGGGCTCTGAAGACTTGGGAGAAATGAGACGAGCTGCTAGACTAGGTGGTATGTTCCGAGCTGTCAGTGGAAAGATGGATTGGTACGACATAGTAGACGATAAAAATGGGGTGGTGCCCTTAAAAGTAGAATGATCACAATATGAAACTAAAGTTGAAATTCAAGAGAACAAGTTGTGGCAAATATTCGTTTATAGGAAGGGAGGTTAGGGATTGGAATAACGAAGGGAGATGTTCAATACATTTCCAATTTCTTTGCAATCATTAAAGAAAAGTGTAGCAAAACCACAGATAGGGAATCTGCCATCTGGCGACTGCCCTAAGTGCAGATCAGGATTGATTGATTGATTGATTGATTGATTGATTGATTGATTGATTGATTGATTGATTGATTGATTGATTGATTGATTGATTGATTGATTGATTGATTGATTGATTGATTGATTGATTGATTGATTGATTGATTGATTGATTGATTGGTATGGGGTCTTCATAGTGCAATCCACTGCTTTAATTTCCATCCAGTAGCAGAAAAACTATTATTAAAAATGAATCAATTTCTGAAATGTTCATTTATTCAATTCAAACACACTTTAAATAATACTGATTCTGTCTTTAAAGTATCAAACGCCTGTCCTGAAATCTAGCTGTTTTGTACTTTTACTATTAAGCCCTAGCACAAAGGTATATTATGGCAACTAGCCTGTGCTTTAGGAGGCGCTGCAAACTAAGCACCATCATAATTCTCTATTCATACATAAAGCCGCATCTCATTTTGATTCTGTCTCTGCTTCCTGGGAACGGTGCAGCGTCTAATCATCGTCTCCAGATCTGTATAGTCAGTTTTGTGTAGGGACACTTGAGACTGAAAGGAAAATACTTCCACTCCCAAACGACGATTTACACATTTCTAATTAACCATTATCAGCTTGAATGTCAAGCTGGTTTCATTGGAATTTTTTTCTATCGGTAACAAGGATATCATAAACTCTAACATCAGAAACCTGCAATTCAATTTCATGATTAGGCAGTAAGAGGAATTCTACTATCAGACCTAACATTACGTCTTTATTACAGCATTAATCATCTCTTCACTGAACTTTCTAAATTTAATTTCTTGTTACTATTGCTAGCATGGTTCAGTCCTAGCAAGGCAGACCCTCTGACAAGGGTGTGCACAGTGAGCAAACCATGCACATACTGTTGAAAATCGTTTATGGTATATTTTCTCTCAGTCACCTCCTAACCAATGAGCAACGTAAATAACGTTCTCAAGGCTTCCGAAGGTGGGATACGAACGCACAATCTCCCGAATGCAAGCTCATAGCTACGCAACCCAAACCGCACGCTCAAGTTGCTCGCTGGGTCGGGGTGGTAAGTCCTAAATAGTCTGTTTCTGCCTCTCAGACATCTTTCATTAAAAACTAGTTTTACCAGTTAATTTTCTTTACATAAGGAAGATGAATTTTAGGGGAAGACTAGGTGGATTTTGTGATAAGAACTCGCTATAAGTTAGTAAAATATGTACAAAATGTTGTTATTTTTCCAAGTTGCATAAGAAATTATCTTTATTCTTCGAATTGCATGTAATTTGCACTTCGTTCGCAAACCCCATGAAATTTCAGCCATCATGTACAGAGCAAATATTATATAACCACCAAAATTCACTCAAATTTACCACCATGAATACCGCGTACTACTTAGAGAACATATGTATGGAGGGTCTCCTCAAATTCCATCTGGTGTATTTAACAACTTGAGCAATAGTTCAGCGAACTATTTTACACAAGCGTATGACAGGGCTCTTTATCTCTATAAGTACACCGTGTTCTACGGGGACGTTTATATTGTTGATACAAAAACATGGTACACTAGCTTTATAATTAGAGGACTGCAACAGTTGTGACGCTTATTTGGCTAATGAGTAATGAAATGTTCATGAGATTCAATGGATATCGGTAAATGCAACGATAAATATTTAGCGGTGTCACCATAATAATTTATAATCTGAACGCTACACTTGATGTCAATTATAGTGGTTTTCATGACTCAGAACATGTTTATTCATTGACACCCTAGAAACAGCATCAACTGCTTTACTATTGCAGTTTCACACACGACTTTCAGTACATGCAACGAAACGTTGTTTTCTAACCTATTGGAACTGATTCATGGCATTGTACATTTTTCAGGACCTGCCGTTATCATAAGTTTAGATAAAACACAACATGCAATGCAAAACAGGAATCATACATTCTGTTCCAAGACCGAAATTTGGAGCCCGGTTTTGGCTGTTTGATCGAAGGAAGCAAAGATTTCATCAGACGTATTTTGATTTCCCCTAGGTATTTCTTCACTGGCATCTGGGAAGTGACAGAATATTATAGCTTACAGATTAGTCCCCGCCTCTAAAGGCATTTTGTTCTGGGTGTCATTTCAGCAGGTTTGACAATTCAATTGAACTGTGATCAAGGTAAAATTTTGGTAATAGTGTAAGATGTCAGAGTATCAGGCACTGTGTAAGGAAGTGGTCATAGTTACAATAATACTAGCCGTTCTTGACAAGGGTGATAACAGACGATGAGAATTGTTCATAATATTGAATTAATTTTATAAGATGAAAACAATTCTTTTTGTTGTCGACTTTAATTAATAATTAATGAAAAACCACTGTAGGCTATTAATGCTACATTTGCTGCAGTATTTTGGAGCCTTGTCGTCACCTGTAGTTTCATGGAGATACCTTCAATATTTTACTCTGTAAAATACAAAATTAAATTTGAAAAACACGACAACGTACTTTGAGAACGAAACATTGTATTAAGACAGGAATGACATAATCCCTCGTATAAAATCATCCTTAGATTCTATCAAATGATGTTATATTGATTTTATGTCCCACTAATTCTTGTAGTTTTCGGAAACACCAAGGTGTTGAAATTTTGTCCCGCTGGAGTTCTTTAATGTGCCAGTAAATCTATCGTCACGAGGCTGATGTACTTGAGCACCTTCAAATACCACCAGACTGAACCAGGATCGAATCTGCAAAGTTGGGCTCAGAAGGCCAGGTTTCTATCGTGTGAGCTATTCAGCTCGGCAAATCACTTGTTCATCACGTGCATATATGTAGGAAATGCATTGTTTACGTTGCGTGGACTTGTTGCATAGATTCTGAGCGGGTAATATTACGAACAAGCACAAGAAGCAATGTAAAAGTTAAAATTTTGTGATCAACACAGGCGAAATTGTAGCCCACGACTGTACGCCCGCTGTTCACAGCAGCTATGCTTCGACAGAGTCCGGTCCTTGGACTCGTCTGTACACGACTTGAGGCTGACATAACCCAGTTTTGTTGAGATAGGAATGGGATTTTATTCTCTCTGCTTTCTGGAGTGGTTGAAAAATGTCTACAGGAGAATAATTTTGGAATATGTCAGTGTTCATTAATTAATAATAGAGTAATTGTGTATAAGACTTCGTTTAACGAACATGATAATGGTTGCCATTTCGAGTGTCAGGTCCCTGCTTAAATGCAGAGCGTGTAGTACGTGATAGATATAACCGAACCCACATTTCAGACGTACTTCCCGCCAGTGTATACCCCAGTGGGAATAATTGAATAGCTAAAGTTTAAAAGGAATGTGAAAAGTTGAACTTCAACAATATTTTGTATTAATGTAGTAGAGCGGAGAGAAGACTTTTCTGCGCGTGTGTGGTCGTTTAGGTTAGTTTGGTTAGCTTTTCTGCAAACCATATTTCTATTTGCTTCATTTATATTTAATGATAATATTATTATAATTATACATAATTATATATGTATATAATATAATTTATATTTAATGATGATTTGCGGTTCTTGATCAAATTGAAAATATTGGTCGCAGTTTTTCTTTCCGCCTCGTGTACCTCACGTGATAAAGACAATGAAAACAATAAATCAAACTGGTGTGAAACCTCTAATATTCAATTTGTGTCAATTCTCATATTGCAAAATACAAAAACAAATGCACGATCCCAAGAACTGACTAATTGCTGATCACAGTATACACTCAATATACACTCAAAAATGTACGGTAAACAACGATTTATAGTCAGACAGAGCAGCGCTTTAATATACTGCCATAATGCTGTTGCACGTACGGATTCATTCTAACCGCTTATCTGCGACGAATGAGTCAGTGTGGCAGCTAATACTTGCGGTACTGCCATCCAGTACATCATGTATGCCTATTTACAAAATTTAAAATAATTACCCGCCAGGAACTTCAAGAATATTTCTTGTCAGAGGACTGAATTGAGAACGGCAATCGCAGAAGATGGCTGTTCAAGTTAGGTAAAGTAGTATCTATACTATCGTCATATATACGTCTCAGCTTCACCTAATCGCATGTGGAAGAGAAATAGATATATGCTAATATGAGGTAAAGACGTTCTCTTGAACATGTCTAGCTGACATAACACCTAATATTCTCGACTGTTAGGATTAACAGTTTGACACTGAACAAGAATCTTGGCAAGCGGAACATTTCCCGGACGTCAAAGAATAAAATAGCGTAGGCGGTTACCACGCGGATCGGCGTTCGCAGTACTAATCATTATTTATTATTTTTCAGGATGTTTATTTGTTTGGACCTAATGTTTCCGAAAGCATATTCCAGTACGCATTTGCCAACCTGCAAAATCTCGGGAAACTTGGAGAACAACTAAAATGTATAATCTTACAAGGGGAGGGTCAGATGTTCGAGTCTGCAATTTCCTTCAAATTTCACACCTTTGTAGAATGCCATAAGGAAAGTAAATTGTACAAACAAGAATGTGCACAAATCTACCTTTTCAAGATAAAAGACAGATAATTTGGACAGATCCCACACGTACTTTTCCATTACAGCTTAAATTCACCATCGCCGATATAGTGTAGGAGTTAGCGTGTACGCTATGCCATTCCACGCTGGCTTGTCCGAAACACCATACGGACTTCTATTTATTTGTTTTCATTCATTTCTTATTCCCTAATTCTTCATATAAGTCCATGATTTTGAAGTGATACACGCCCTCGAAGGAATTTTCGGGACACAAAATAGTTCTTCATAACTTGGTGAGCCAAAGAATGTGGGAAACAGTAGAAGAATGTCAGTAATATTATAAACAACGTATGAATTTCCCTATAATGTCTGCTCGTTATGTCCCTACTTCTGAACTCAATGAAAACGAAGGAGTTAGGCGTGACTACACTCGTAATCCAGGTAAAGAGTTCCATTAAAAATAACTAACAATCGTAATCAGGATTCATTATGTTAGAGGCTGTACATCTCTGCTGAAACAGATGATTTTCGACTGTGTATTTTAGTACAACACTGCGTTGAGTATATATCTGTATTAACACTTCTAAAGTGCCATTTAACATATTATAATGTAATCTATTAAATATTTCACTCACGTCAAACATAGGTAAAACATCACACACGCATAAACAGGATTAACAATGATAATACTGTCATAACGAAATGGAAAAGATTTCATTTGAAATAAGACACTGTTTGGGATTAGAATTATTATGTTCAGAAGAGCAATCCTGAAACTGAGAGCACATATGAATCTAAGTGAAATTAGGTCTGTGGCTGTACACTGTAACTTGTTACTCGAGCTAGCTAATCCGATTATTCACAAGCGTTTACGAAAGGGTATTGCTCGAATATCGACTCGGCCAGAAATCATTCTGACAGAATGCACCCTTACATAAAATCAGCTTCGTGGTCCGTATCGCACTTCAATAGATTCACAACTAAGTGTTTATTTATTTTCCACCTAGTCGATACAATGATTGCTTAGGGCAATTTAATGGTTCAAAGTGGTACATGTTTCGTATATTATCAACATTTTCAGCCACATAACACTGTTTAGATGAAAAATACATACATTGACAAAGTAAGGCTTTAGAGGAAGTGTCCTTAAAATTAACATAAGATTCAAATTATTTTTAAGGCATTCCTTCAAAAACACTATATCTTTTATTAGCTATTTCCATCTTTAGTCTGAGGTAGGTGTTAGCTTCTTTGCTTGCCTGATTGGCATTAGGATTACATGAAATCAGCTTCATGGTCCGTATCGCACTTCAATAGATTCACAACTAAGTGTTTATTTATTTTCCACCTAGTCGTTACAATGATTGCTTAAGGTGCGATACGGACCATGAAGCTGATTTTATGTAATCTTAATGCCAACCAATCAAGCAAAGAAGGCAATACTGGCTTTGCAATGAAATTTGTTTTATGCGTTTGTTACCATATGTTTTTCTCCTTCAGGTTATTTCTTTTTCAGATGTAATACTATTATCGTATGTTTTCCGTTTCAGGTTATTACATTTTCAGGTGTAATGCCGTTACCATACGTTTTCTCTTTCAGGTTTAATACTGTTATCGTATGTTTTCCCTTTCAGGTTATTTGTTTTTCCGTGTGTAATACTTTCACTAAATATTTTCTCTTTCATGTATTATATAATGTACTAGCAAGATACCCGTGCTTCGCTACGGTATTATACTGAAATTTATAATTAAATGCTTACTGTTTTAGATACATAATCCGCCGAAATTCGCGATCTGACTCGTTTTCTGTGAGAATCCACCAAAATTCCCGATCTGACTCGTTTTCTATTATTTTACAGCACGTTTCCTCCCATATTGCAATCTTCCTTTCCAGCAATCGATTTCGTACTTCCCGGGCTAGGCTCAGGTATTCCTCCTGATCAGTTGGGTCCGTAAATCTTTGCCATCTTTTCCTTTAATCATTTTTTATATGGATAAAATCCTTCAGGAGATCCGGCGTGGTGTCACATTGGGTGCCTTGGCGGCACTGAACCCGCGGCCGGACTGCATTCTCAGTCATTACCCGTCCAGGAGCCGTTACCAGCGCGGTCCGCACATTTGACGACGGTCCGGAACATTATTATTGTTATTATTATTATTATTATTATGTGTTGCTGGAATGGCTGATGACAGGGAAAACCGGAGTAACCGGAGAAAAGCCTGTCCCGCCTCCGTTTTGTCCAGCACGAATGTCATATGGAGTGACCGGGATTTGAACCACGGAACCCAGCTGTGAGAGGCCGGCGCGCTGCCGCCTGAGCAACGGAGGATCCTTATAAGTACATTAATAACAGTAAAATCAATTGGTCTCACCTCCTTCTACACCCCACCGCCGTTAAGTTTATTTACCGCCCCCCCCCCAAAAAAAAATTAAAAGAAGGCTTGTTTCTTTATGTTTAAGGGAGATTCCAAACACCAATGTTCACGTCTATTACCTTCAGTTTTGAGATATAAGTATCCCCATAAAAGTAATTTACCATTTTCACTTCATTTCACACTACCCCCCCCCCCACCACCTAAGTGTACTTTCCCGCAAAAAATACTTGTTTCTTTAATAGTAAAGGATCTTCTAAATACCAATTATCACGACTCAAACTTCTTCAGTTTTTGATTTATGTGTCCTCATGAAAGGAATTCAACTCCTTTACACTCCCGCCCTCCAAGATGGCTTCCCGCCCAAAACGCGTTTTTCTTTGTTTTTAAAGGAGATCCAAATACGAATTTTCACGTCTGTAACACCTTAGTTTTTATTAGATGTATGTATTTTCATACAATTAAGCCAATTAATTTTTCAATCTTTCACCCCCACCCCCCGCTTCATTGGATTTTAAGAGAATACGTGTTTCTTTACTTTTAAAGCAGATTGAAAATATCAAATTTAACGTCTGTAACACCTTCATTTTTGATATATCAGTAGCCTAATTAAAAGAATTCAACGCCATTTTCAGTCACTTTTAAGCCCCCCCCCTCCCCTCCTCCCAAGTGATATTTCCGAGAACTAAAAATACACGTTTCTTTATGTTTAATAGAGATAAAAAAATACCATTTTTCACTTCTGTAACATGTTAAGGTTTTTAGATATACTGTAAAAATTCTCATTTTAAAATTTCACCCCTCTGGAGTTCCCCTTAAGTGGAGTTTCCAAACACAAATCGCCTATGTTTCTTTACATTTACAGAAGATTCCAAACACCCACTTTATACGTCTGTAACATTTTACGTTTCCAAGATATTCTGTAGATATAGTCTTTCAAAAAATTCACCCCAATTTGTCACTCCTGTTTAACCGCCATTAATTGGATTTTCGAAAAACTAAAAAATACGTGTTTCTTTATTTTTAAAGGAGATCCCATATACAAATTTTCAGTTCTGTAATATCTTTCGTTTCTGACATATATGTATCCTCATAAAAGGCATTCAACCCATTTTTCACCCTTTTACACCCCCCCTATTGGGATTTACAGGAAACAAAAATACGTGTTCCTTTATTTTTAGAGGAGATTCTAACTACCAATTTTTATATCTGTAAATTTTAAAGTTTTAAGATGTAGACACACTCATTCTAAAAAATTCACCCCCCTTTTCACCCCCCAATATTTGGATTTTCCAAAAACGAAAAAATACGTGTTTCTTTACTTTTAAAGTAGATCACAAATACCAATTTTCAGGTCTGTAATATCTTCAGGTTCTGAAATGTAAGTAGCCTCGTTAAAGGCATTCAACCCATTATTCACCCTTTTACACCCTTCCTATTGGGATTTTCCGAAAACAAAAGAATACGTGTTTCTTTATTTTTAAAGGAGATTCTAAATACCAATTTTTACATCTGTAAACGTTTAAAGTTTTAAGATGTAGACACACTCATTTTAAAAATTCACCCCCCTTTTCACCCCCCCATTATTTGGATTTTCCAAAAACGAAAAAATACCTGTTTCTTTATTTTTAACGTAGATCCCAAATACCAATTTTCAGGTCTTTAATATCTTCAGGTTCTGAAATATAAGTAGCCTCATTAAAGGCATTCAACCGCTTTTTCACCCTTTTCCACCCTTCCAATTGGGATTTTCCGAAAACAAAAAAATACGTGTTTCTTTATTTTTAAAGGAGATTCTAAATGCCAATTTTTACATCTTTAAACTTTAAAAGTTTTGAGATATAGATAGACTCATTTTAAAAATTCACTCCCTGTTCATACCCCCCATTAATTGGATTTTCCAAAAACAAAAAAATTTATTTCTTTATTTTTAAAGGAGATCCTAAACACCAATTTTCAGGTCTGTAATATCTTCAGTTTCTGAGATATAAGTATCCTCATTAAAGTCATTCAACCACGTTTTCACCCCTTTTCACCCCTCCTATTGGGATTTTCCGAAAACAAAAAAATACGTGTTTCTTTGTTTTTAATGAAGATTCTAAGTACCAGTTTTTACATCTGTAAACTTTAAAAGTTTTGAGATATAGATGCACCCATTTTTACAATTCACCCCCTTTTCACCCTCCCATTAATTGGATTTCCCCAAAACAAAAAAATACGTGTTTCTTTATTTTTAAAAGAGATCAAAAGTACCAATTTTCATGTCTGTAATATCTTCAGTTTTTGAGATATAAGTACCGGTATCCCGATTAAAGGCATTCAACCCCTTTTTCACCCTTTTTCACCCCTCCTATTGGGATTGTCTCAAAACAAAAAAATACGTGTTTCCTTATTTTTAAAGAAGATTCTAAATACCAATTTTCACATCTGTAAACTTTTAAAGTTTTGAGATATAGACACACTCATTTTAAAATTTCACCCCCCTTTTCACCCCCTTAGCGACGGAATATCCAAAAATCCTCTCTTAGCGAGCACCTACATCTTAATATGAATATATCTCCAAAATTTCATTTCTTTATGTCCAGTAGTTTTGGCTCGGCGATGATGAATCAGTCAGTCAGTCAGTCAGTCAGTCAGTCAGGACAAGCTACTTTATATATATAGATTAACTGAAATTTAGTTTCGACAGACAGAGGAGGCTAACTGTCATAAATTAACTGAGTGAAACGTGAAAAGAGATTGCTTCAAATTTTATAAAATTTAGAAGTGCGAAGTCAGTAAAATTACTTTGTATTGATTGAATTAACATCTACTTTGGGAACCTGATGCCTTTGATGGCAGGACCTAGTGTTTACAGTACACTATGTCTTCTGGTATAGGCTAGGGCAATTTTGTTAATTTTATTGTTCTGTCTTTCTTATCCTTGGCTTTGACAATGTAAAAGTAATTGAGGTATGAGCGATACTAATAATGCCATTCCTTATGCAGCCAGTCCCTGCTGTGAATGGTGTGAAAATGTTCCTCATAGGGTAGGTTGGTGCATGCATTTCAGTGGGCTTGGTAGACTGATATGTGATAGCAACTTCTGGCTCGGTGAGGAAAGCAACGGGAAACTACCTCAATCCTCATTTCTCTAGTACGCCTCTTCAGTCATGCCTAGGCCATCTATGACAGCTGATGGCAGAGCTGTTGAGGATCCAACCAGCCTTAGGGCTGAAGACTGAACATACAATCACATTGGGGACCTGAACGTTCAAACAGCGGTTCAACGCATGTAGGTTTCTCCTGAAGTGCTGCAAGTGGAGTTTGGTATCTATAATGTGAAGCTTAACTGTTGAAGTAAGATTGAATATATGATAAGGTGTTCGTGAATCAGTGAACGTAATTTAAAAGTAACACAAAGACCCTCAGAGTTTTGTTAACAGCTCCAAAGTTCACAACAATCAATCTTACTGTATATGATGACTGTTGTAAAGAGTTGCTTCGTCAACAGAACTCAATATTCCAAGGTGAAAAATGGTTGTAAACCGGTAACAGAGCGCTATGCAGTCCATAAAACCAACTATAGGACTTATTAAATTCTAGAAGCGTAGAAAATAAACCAGAACCGGAAGAAAGTAAGAGCCAATTGAATTCTATTTATGTCGTGGCTGTTTATTGGGAGCTAAACTAGATGACTGAAATGAACCGCACGATAAATTTAAAATGAATTAGAGGGAAATTTATATGCTTATAAATTATTTATGGAAGAGAAGTATATCTGTGTTATTGGACATGAACTCTGAACTGCATTGTGACTTATTCCTCTGATTTATATCCCACTACATGGGCCAGCAGTCAAGCCTCGGGTCGCTTGTGCTGTCACCATGTTTCATCTTATCTTGGTCTGGGTCCCACAGTTCAACAAGTAGGCCAGCTTGAGCTACTGGGACCTTAATATATCTTTCGACAGCCTCTACTGATATCACAATAGCTGAACTCAAACACTCCGGCCCACGCAGTCCATGATATTCAAGAACTGGTGCATGTCGCAGACGTTTAGGCGGAAAGCTAGGCAAGACTCTTCCTGGATCAAAACTTTAGCACTATAAATGGTCAATTGTATGCATTTCAAGAATACAAAGAAAATTGTTTAATAGTAATGAAATGAAATACCGAGCTCGATAGCTGCAGTCGCTAGTGCGGCCAGTATCCAGTATTCGGGAGATAGTAGGTTCGAACCCCACTGTCAGCAGCCCTGAAAATGGTTTTCCGTGGTTTCCCATTTTTAGACCAGGCAAATGCTGGGACTGTACCTTAATTAAGGCCACAGCAGCTTCCTTCCCACTCCTAGCCCTTTCCTGTCCCAACGTCGCCATAAGACCTATCTGTGTCGGTGCGACATAAAGCAACTAGCAAAAAAAAAGTAATGAAATACTGAGGCCTGAAATATTATTGGAGTAAAATACTCTTTCAATTAATCAGTATTTGGATAGCACTAACCATGAAATTTCGTGAAGGGGAAGAATGAAACACCCGAGCGAGTTGACTGCGTGGTACGGGGGATGTTGGGTTCGAACTCAAGAATCAGTAGCCTTGAAGCTGTAGTTCCGTGGTTTCACATTTTATCACAGAGAAAGTGCTGGGGCTATACCTAAATTAAGGTTCCTTCCTATACAGTCCTAACTCTTTCCTGGCCTATTATCTCCGAAAGCTTATCTCACTTTGTATCACGTTAAGCTACTGGTAAAAGGGAGGATTGACTCATTCCTACTGAAAGCAAACTGTAGCCGAGAAGATTTTTCCAAACCGTTAAGTAAGATTTATTTTCTAACACATTAGTGATGATATCAGAGCAAATAATCTAAACTCGTTGCCCGCATGATGTTGACAGTAAATAGTTATATGCATATGAGAAAATTCAACAATTGTGTCTTATACAAGACCTACTTTAAACGCTTACTCTAAGATCGGGAAGGTACATGTATATGAGGTAATAAAACATACCAGCCTACAGCAAGCTTCTCATTCTCTCGTAACGAATGTGTATATGTATCGTTTAAAACGAAGTCACAATTTTCTTTTGAAGATTTCCCAGAAGTATATATTCACTTGTGCTAGGACTCCATGATTCACATTTATTTGTCGTTGTTAGTTAGAACAGTTAACTGCGAATGCACGGTAGGAAATGCCGATTCGCTAACTGTGTTTACAAGTTACATAAGGTACTTTGCACAAAACTTAAAAATTGGCAACGCAGACAGAATTTCACGCTCTTCATATCTATTTCACAAACGTATACAGTATACGATTATAACAAAATATTAGGGATTTGATATTTCTGTGCCCTGCTCCTTGGCTGAATGGTCATCGTACTGGTCTTCGGTTGAGAGGCCACCGGATTCGATTGCCGGCCGGGCCGGGACTTGTGGGGGGGGGGGGGGGGCGAAGTTTCGTGTTACTACACGTCTCTTCATCTGCATGTAACGCACCACGCTATTAACCATCGCAGACACACGCAACAGTGAATACATCCATCTACATAGGGTAGGCGTAAACAAGGTCATCTGGCCTTAAAGCAGGGTCAAATCCATATCACCGAGCTCGATAGCTGCAGTCGCTTAAGTGCGGCCAGTATCCAGTATTCGGGAGATAGTAGGTTCGAACCCCACTGTCGGCAGCCCTGAAGATGATTTTCAGTGGTTTCCCCATTTTCACACCAGGCTGTACCTTAATTAAGGCCACGGCCGCTTCCTTCCCACTTCTAGTCCTTCCCTTTCCCATCGTCGCCGTAAGACCTATCTGTGTCAGTGCGACGTAAAGCAACTAGCAAACAAAAAACAAAAATTCCATATCAGTGCCAATTCAGTCATATTCATTGTAATAGTAATGTTTGGTGTTTTATTATGAACTACGAGTGCTACGGTTGTGCAAACAAAATAGATTCCTTGTGAAAACCAGTTAGCCAATGTGGAGTGATGTTAATATGACACCACAATGAAAACTATACGCACATTATAAACCGACTTACACATACACCAAAGCGCACAGAGTTCATTACCTAGATGGATCCATCCCGAGTGGAGAGTGTCTTTTCAAAAGGTCCTATTTCCATTTCTAAACAATCATTCTGTATTTCGTCGACGTGGATTACAGTAGTCGAATATTATCGATTGCCACGAGCAATCCAGATCAGGAAGATGTAATTCCTTTCGGTGTTGTGCAGCGTGCAGTATATTTTCAGATATTCTCACCCACGCCGCAGAAATACGCTGTTGCGTATCTTCTGTTGTTGGTGGAACTTCTGAGAGGCCCTCTACTCTGTCTTTCAGTAATCCACAGGGAAAGAAGTCTAAAAGTGTTATGTCGAAGGAACGAGCTGGTCATGTCACTTGCACACCCTGTCCTACTCACCGGTTTGGAAATTAGTCATTCAGTACCCATCTGCTTACACGTATTAAGTGGATGGGGTAGAATCATGCTGGAACCACTCTGACAAATGAACTCCGTGACTTACCGGCTTTCTATTTTTATGCATCTTGGCCATAATTAATGCATTGAGCTAATAGCAAAATCCGATAAGTTTATTTCGGAGCTCTTTCTATCTTAAGTTATTGAAAGCAAAACGTTTCACTCCTCCCAGCACTCTAGTAACCTAGAAGCGACGTTTGGTAAAATGAAAGATAGAGATTACGTTGGAAACGTTATCTTAGCTCAGTTCCTAAGGAACGTGCATCTTATTTGAACAAAACGATAATACATTAGTACGAATTACCTCTGAAATGGAAATTTAATGCGATGAGGGCACTTCAAGGCAAAGTAGCTGAAGTACGCAATGTTCTGTGCACAGTTTATTGTATTATCACCCCAGGAACACAACATGAAAACATTTTCATCACAGTAACCTAAAATACAGCTGCCTGATACACGAAATTTAATTGTCCAGAACATTTGAATATTGGTCACGAGAAGTCATGGGAATGAATTCTCCTGTTTGCCAGGCATAGCACTGGTTGATAGAACACACTTAATTGTAAATGGCGGAGATCATTTTGATGACGAATGTTCTGTCAAGTATATATAATTATATATATATTAATGATAATAAAAACAATAATAATATTCAATAAGGTACTAATCCCGACAGGAATTTAGGTGCGATAACAATAATTAAACGTCATTTCCGTCTTACATGTTACTAAAGGGCTCTTTAATTTGCCTAACTACAGGGAGGAATTCAAAGATTTCCTTCCGGTAAGTCGGGATAGAAAAAGCTCCAAAACAAACTACTTTACGTATGTTACTTTGATCTCGATGTGCCCTTTTTTTTTTACAATTGGCTTTAAGTCACACCGACACAGATAAGACATAGGCCTTATGGCGACGAGGGGACAGGAAAGGGCTAGTAGTGGGAAGGAAGCAGCCGTGACCTTAATTAATGTACAACCCAAGCATTTGCCGGGTATATAAGTAGGAAAATACGAAAAACCATCTTTAGGGCTGCCAGCAGTGGATTCGAACCCACTATCTCACGATTTCGAGCTCACATCTGCGCTTCCCCAAGCGCATGGTTAACTCGCCCGGACCGATTATTTATTAGTAAGTTTCATTAAAGTAAGAAGCGAGAAATTCGTAGGCTTTCCAATCACGTGTCACAGATCTAGTCCCCAATGCAGATTATAATATTTCAGAAAGTACAGCTGAAGAGAGTAACGTGAAACGAACTTTATTATACATTATATTGCGATTACTTTCCTATTCCGCAAGGAGAATATGCGTTCCGTTTAAAAAAATATAACTGTGTGCTGACTGGAGTGCATTTATCCTCTCAACTTTTGAGTCCCCCTGAATGGAAACAATTCCGTGGAGTCGGTTCTTCAGTATCTTCTTCCGTCTAGGAATTACTTCCAGTCACAAAGTTAGATGAAACAGGCTGTATTCTGAGGAAGGCAGTTTTCCGTCCGTAACTCTCGTCTTATGATGCACCGTTATGAGTAGTGGTTTTTCACGAGATCTGCAGCCTCCACTTCTGCCGGCGCCTGGGAGGAGGCCTCCTCCGCTGAGGAGCCCCGATTACGTGTGCTGGCTTGACCCCACTTGCCGTCATAACCTAACTCTGGCCACGTATGTGGGCTTAACCTCACATGACGTCATAACCTAACGCTGGCTAAGAGTGCGGGTTTAACTTCACATGACGTCACAATCCAACGCTGGCTGAACGTGCATGCTTATCCTCACGTAACATCACGCTGACCATGTGTGCAGGCCTAAACTGACATAACTCAACGCATGCTAAGAATGCAGGCTTACATAAAGTAACGCTGGCCACGTGTACAGACTTACCCTCACATGACGTCACGCTGACCACGTGCATAGGTTTAACCTCACATAAAGTTACGCTGACCTCGTGGGCAGACTTAAAATCACATAACCTAGAGGGAGAGCTTAATCTCACATAATGCCACGCTGATTATACGTGCAGGCTTCACCTGACACGTCACGCTGACCACTTGTGCGGGCTTAATCCCACACGACGTCATAGTGACCACGTGTGCAGGCTTAATCTCTCATGACGTCACGCTGGCTACAAATGCATGCTTAACCTAACTGGGCAGAATGACCGCTATAATGTTCTTATGAGTAGGGTGACCTTAGGGCTTCGGTGTTGAGCTAAGGTGTGAGCTTAAATTCGCACGACGTCATGCTGACCACGTGTTTCGGCTTAACTTCACATGACGTTACGCTGACCACGTGTGCAAGCTTAATCTAACTAGGCAAGATGGCCACCGTAATAGTTCTGGGTGACCTCAGTGACCCGAAGCTGAATTTGGATTTCCGAACAACGTGCCAATAGTTCCTATAGGACTAGGGAGGTGAAGTAAGAGCTAAGGAGCCCTAAAGGGATAAATGAAGAGGCGGAGGAGGAGTGTGAGGGGGAGGATGCCATCTCACATCATCACAAAACCTTGTTCGAATCTGTCCACTTGCTGTGCAGCACCTAGCAATTAACGCTGATCAGAACCTCTACATTCACGTGCAGGGCCATCATTCTGAGACAGGAGAAATCGTGACTCCTCCAGGAATAGCAAAGCCCTCCAATGTCGAAGTTGCTAATTGACATGGTTGCGGGTGGTCTAAAGGCGAGCTGCTTGATGTCGCTGCATTAAGAGAGGCACTTGAACATGTCGTCTTGGTCACAAGTTTCTTTCGCGTAACCTGGTCTCTACAGTCTAATCTGATACTGCAACTGCTGTTGCCCTTCTGAGATCATGCTGGAGTTCTCTTGCACTGGTGTCATTACGAAGACGTACCGGAGAAATGACCAAATATAGATCGTCATTTTGGATTGTGATGCGTCGATGACCTTGTCCATTTCGCCTGGTGAACTGGCCTGTCTCGTTGTACCGACACCATAACCCCGAAAAGACGGGCGAGGGGACATTGAAGTCCTCAGCAACACGACGAAAAGCCCACCCTTCCTGAATCAAAGCTTCTGCTCTTGCGATTTGTACGTTATTAAGATGTCTCGTTGAGCGTGCTCGGGTTTTCTCTTTGTTTAGAGGAGTCCCCTGGTACTGCACTGCAGGGCTAAGACTATAGAGACAGTGTGACTCAGATGTTTTCAGCACTTAATACACTATGCCAATTGTACCAATTGTATCAAAAGTAGTGTAACATACCACACATGAGCCGCTAATTCTTTTGTACGGTGTACATATTAAAAAGGCGAGTAAAAAACTGTAATCGCAGATAAGGCTTTCTTCAGATGATGAATGCACTGCATAGAGTAATAAATAAGTTACAGGATTGTGGGCAACTGCATAAAACTCGAGAATGTTGTGATGTGGACAGTAGATAATGGTGCGAAAAACGGGGTGAAAAATCAGGTTGCAGGTTTTACCAAGAGAAAAAGTCCTCTCGCTTTTAATTACTGTGCTATAAAAATTTCGTGTGGCTATTTCTAGCCGAGTGCATCCCTTGGAAGGCAGACCCTCCGATGGGTGTGGGCGGCATCTGCCATGTGTAGGTAACTGCGTGTTATTGTGGTGGAGGATAGGGTTATGTGTGGTGTGTGAGTTGCAAGGATGTTGGGGACAGCACAAACACCCAGCCCCCGGGCCATTAGAATTAACCAATGGAAGTTAAAGTCCCTGACCTGGCCGGGAATCGAACCCGGGATCCTCTTAACGGAAGGCCAGTACGCTGACCATTCACCCAACGAGTCGAACTAATTACTGTGTTGTCGGGGTGAAAGTATCTCATAGGTTAACACTGTAAGTACCTCGGATTTGTGATATATGGAACGATCTTAACTGGGGTATCACATTAACGAAATTGTAAATAATCTCTTCTTATGGTTATGGGAGGATTTATGGGTTGAGTTAGGGATGTAAAGGAGAGGGCATGTAAGTCACTAGTAGGGCCCCAATTAAAGTAATGTTCCTGTGCACGGGACTCAATGCAGTTTAACTGCACGTAAGTGCATATTACTCCAGAATTTATGGGGAAAGCCCTGTCACAGTAATTGATCAACTCGTCCTTATGTGTCCGATTCCTAATAATTTGCGAGTCCTAGATGTGTAGAATGGTATAGGCAACTGTTTTGTAAAATTATTTGACGTATGAAAGACAAAGCGGTGAATTGCAATGTTTTTATGCTGGATACAAACACGTTTGGCGGTTTAGAGTCAGTAAGAATACCGACAAAGCAGGAAGCGCACACGAGAGGCCTTTTATTTCTGAATGTAATTTGCTAATGTATGTCCGAGTTTATTTTAATATCCACATCAGAAAAGTAATTAATTTACTTTTAAGTTAATGCCATCCTGATTGTGTTGCTAATCTCTCAACGATCATTTTAATTAATTTGTAAATATTTTTGCTATGTAGAAAATTTGCATGGTATGGTTTTAATTAGCCGAAGCGATCCAACTTGAACTCGCTTGGTTGGAATTGATTTTTAATAATATATTTTATATAACCGATACTGAAGTCCCCCGTTACAGTTTTATACGTATCGTATCCAGCACTTAATGCAATATGATTTCATTGTGCAAAATATGCTTTTAAATGGAAATTGCCATCCTTGAGTGGGAATAATTATCTGAGATTTTGCAGTAAGCTCTTTAGGGATTAGTCGATGTACAGCTGACCTAATATCCTGAGTTTGATTCATAAACGGTACGTGGCTAATTCTTTTCTGATAAACTTCTTATTCTTTCTTTACCTTTATACAATTTCATGGCGGCGGGTTCCTTCAGCCACTGCTGGTACACTGTTCGGTTAAGTGCAAATCGGACCATTTCATTCAGTGTTTCTCACCTTCATAACTCCAGTCCCAGATCATACTCTATACAGTTTAAGTTTAACCTGATCTTTTTTCTCCTCTGACCAAGCTTCAAAGAATCTGAATTGGAATTGTCGATTGACTTATTCTGCTAAGATGAGCGAACCAACTTAGTAAACTTTTTCTCTACTGGTCAGTGGTTCATAATCCATACATGTCACTCTGCTTCCGATGTCTTTCTCCATTTCACTTATTATATTTCCCCTCTGTATTCTAAAGTAATACATTTATATCACTGTATAAGTCTGCTCTACCGTTTAGTCTGCAGCGTCCAGTTTTTTCATGTATACAACAGTATGGAGAAGGCAACTGTGCTCGTTGGTTCTCATTTTTCTTCCTTAACCAGCTGTCTTCAACTTAAAAGCATTAACAGAGGTTATAAGACGAATTGTGGTGTAATTGAGGGAGCTGGAAGAAAGGGAAGGAAATTAGCTGGTAATACTCAGTACCACAGTTACCTGTAAACATTCTCCGCAAAACTAAGACATCGGAATTTGGAGAACATTTTTTTTAATGAGTGGTCGATATTTTCGGAAATTTTCAATCGTTAAATATTTAGTGTTTTTGCAGGGTGAATGGTATATGCTACATTAAAGTTGATGGAAATATTCAGTACTAGTGCTGCGGGCGGGCAATCTCCTACCCGTCATCAGTTACTGTTGAAACAGTTTCTCGGCATTTATTAATAATGTGTACCAGTACTGTCTCCTTGGTGGTCTCTTCTGAAACACTTCAGTGAATTGACAATACAGCAATGACTCAATACATTTTCAAAAGACGTTATTGGCAACACAAGTGAAACAATAATGCTTTATGGGAGGAATTAATTCCCTTAAAAAGGATGGTAGACTTAGTCTACCAACAACTTTGTGAAGTGCACACAACGTATCTGTTCAATATATACCAAACTAGCACCTGAAATTAATGCATGGAAGTCTATCGAATAGAGCTAAATATTTTAAAGCTTGAAGCCGCATACATAACCAGTACTAGTATAACCTTCTGTACATCAATTTGCTTGTAGTACTGGTAGATATTTCATACTTGTAAGACGACCACCTTGGGCATATTTTTTCCATGCTGATATCAGAACTCGTATCGTCACGACGTCTCAAGAATTCTTACAATACAGTGATTTTAAAATTAGGAATCGCCCTTGGGATCATATTCTCTCCAGCAGTAACCCATATGAACTGCCATAGATTATAACCGCAGGATTAACACAGCGTCTGAATAGTGAATGGAAGCGTATAACTTCGACAGCTATGTAGTAAGGCACCTTCTGAGTAAATGACGATATGATTTGATGCACTGGCTAATACATGAGATTATAAAACACTACAATCACCCTTATTTCAAAAGACAATATCGTGTAACTATGCCGTCGAATATGAAATTCAGGAATATCTGAACTTCTGAAATTGAATACGTATGTAGAGTAATGTTCTTCTCCTGACGTTCTAAATTCCTGAAGTAATAATATTTATATTTGGTTGTCAGTAAGCACGGTTTAAGTCAAGAAATTGGGGTTAAGTATTTTTAAAAACATCTGGTTTGGAACATTTCCTCACGGCCTGGATTTTGAAAAGTCCATATTTCAACTTAATGATTGGTATGAACAGATAAAGCTAACATTTGGCATATAGACCCTGTATATCAATGGATTTGTGATGTGGTTTGAAATACATATCACGTCATATGGCCATCTACCCACCTCACTCACAGGGATAAATAAGGAACAAGTTGTGTGTGATTTAATTCCCTATTTTGTATAAGTGAAACTTAGTGGAACTAAATCAAATCTGGTTTTAGAAAAAATGCTCATAACGTTGTAGCTCCGATGCCGATGTCATAATCGTGTGTCTGTAGTTCGTGTGTTGAAAGCTGCTGAGTTTTAGAATTAAAACCGTCAAATTTTAAACAGCTTCAACGTCAGTCTATTCTGTACCTTTTTGAATGGGGAATGCAGAATAGAAACGTGATATGGAGGACGCGTATGTGTCTTGATAAATGACGTCGGCAACCTAAACAACGCATCTAGACAGGAAATTGTAAATGAATGTAATAATATATACAACATTGTATGAGAGATTTAGTCATTTTTAGTCATTTCATATTAAAACAGAAATCGTCAAAGGGTGCCTATTTCACTTTGTGTTGTCATAATGTTTTAGTATCCATTCCTCATCTTCGTGTACATAACGAATCTAAAAATCTCATGTTACCGTATATGATCACTAATCAAATAACAACGTAAGGGAGTACAATGACATTTTTATCAATCCCGGCGAATCAAACAGAAAGTCTAGGAGTAAGTGCCTGCTGCTTTAAAATCAAAGGAAAAATTCACAGATATATAGGAATAAACTGGAAAAGGAACTAGGAAACGAGCTAATACGTATTCCAACAACTTATTAAGAAATCATTCTCTTATACAGAATGTATTCGTAACTTCCTAATTTTGTGTCGTACTACAAAAAACCTAACCACATGGCACTACAGCCCTTGAAGGGCCTTGGCCTACCAAGTGACCGCTGCTCAGCCCGAAGGCCAGAAAATTACGAGGTTTCGTGTGGTCAGCACCACGATTCTTCTCGGTCGTTATTCTTGGTTTTCTAGACCTGCCTTACTACAACAAAGCAATTGTATGCTCGTTCAACTGTGTACAGTATGTGGAAATGTAAACAAGCAAATTCTGGTAGCTAACAGCTGGTGATTCTAAAGAATATTACAGCATTGATATTTTACAAACTGATGACGATGATTCGATTATTGTTGAACAAATATAATACTTTAATTTACACAATTGGGTACGCTTTCTCATATATTACGCTTCAGAATTTGTGTTCTTGTTGTGCTTATTCAGAACACGGGCTTGCAGTGGTAAATGGAGTTCGAGATTGTAAAAGGAATGCTTCCACTGAAACGGAATTACTGAATTACTAAATTATAGGGCAGCTACAGGCCAAATATTTTTTATACTCAGGATCGATTTAATGTCAACTGATACCAATCTTCCCTTGTCATTTAAAAGGCGACAGTTTCTTGTACATCAAGCCTTTGCTATTAAAATGAACAAAGCACAGGGACAAACATTTGAAACATTTGTAATTCATTCATTTCGGTGTGCATTTACTTATGGGTAATTGCGCATGGCATTCAGCTCAGTGAATGCATCAACAGATGTGATAGTTCGAATTGTTTCATCACTTTATGAACAGTTTGTCAGTCATTATGAATATTATAAAATAAGTGTCGTTTGTACTGAAATATTAAGACACTGTAGTGATTCGGAAAAGTATTTCCACTATATTTCACATCTGAATCATGATAGGACATATTCAAGGTACATTTTAAATTATTATTATTATTATTATGATTATTATTATTATTATTATTATTATTATTATTATTATACGTGAATGGTCCCTTTTGGAACACACGAAGCATTATTTATGATTTCGTTTGCGGAGGATCCAGGATGCTTTCATCTGTTGACTAAAGATCCTTTTCCGTTCTTCCGTCCGCTTGGTACCTACTCTTTTCGGTACTTCATTCTCTGGAGTAACTTCCCACTTGTCAATTTCCTTTCTATATATATTTCGATTCAAAATGTCTTCAGGTTGAATTTGTGCGTTCTTCATGTCCACTTTTGTTTGTTGTATCCAAGGGAAATTCTTTAGTTTGTCAACTCTTTCAAGAACTTGGTGGGTTAATCTATTTTCTGGAAGCCTATTAACATGTCCATAAAATTTCAGCCTTCTTTTCCTGAGGTCTGCCGCAATATTAGATAATTTTTCTGTGGATTTCCGGGTTGGGAGGCGGTACCCTTCTCCCGTGTGTCTTGGTCCTAAAATTTTCCTCATGATTTTTCGCTCTTCTTCTAGGATATTTTCCAGCTCGCCCTTTCTATGAAGCGTTAGAGTTTCCCCTGCATATAAAGCCTCAGGTTTGATTACAGTATTGTAATGTTTAATCTTAACGTGGTTTTCTGTTGTAGATTTCTCTTGTTCTCCCATAAGCTCTTCTGAGTTTTTGGACACGGTTGTTTTGGGCTATTTTCTCTTGTCCGGTTGGTTCGAGAATTTCGCCCAGGTATTTGAAGTGAGGGACTCTGTTGATTTTTCCGTATTTTGTATCGAGACTATGAATGTCTAGTTTTGCACAGAAATATTCAGTTCTCTGGAAGGAGATATGAAGTCCGACCTTTCTGGCACATTCTTGGAGAATTTCAACTTGCTTTATTGCTGTGACTTCATCGCTGGACAAAAGGGCCAAGTCATCCGCGAAGGCTAAGCATGGAATTTCAAGCTTGTTTTTTCGTGTCCCGATGTTTACTGGGTTCCAGCTATTTTGCGCTTTCAGTTCTTTTTCCCATTCCCTCATCACCTTATCTAGAACGAGGTTGAAGAGGAGGGGTGACAGTCCATCTCCTTGCCGGACACCAGTTTTTATCAGGAATTCCTCTGAGATTTCTCCCATGAATTTCACTCTTGACTTCGTGTCAGTGAGGGTCTGTTTGGTCAAGTTTAGCGTTTTGGAGTCTAGTCCCTGTTCTTTCAGGATGTTGAACAGAGATTGACGATCAATTGAATCATAACCCTTCTTGAAATCTACGAAGGTACAGATGATTGGAAGGTTTCTGAGGGCCCGGAATTTTAGAGCGGTTTTGAGGTTCAAGATCTGTTCAGTGCATGATCTGTGAGGGCGGAACCCAGCTTGATATTCACCAATCTTATGCCCTAGTTGTTCTTGTATTCTTTTCAACAGGCATGCAGAGAAAATTTTGTAGCCAACTTCAAGGAGGGAGATTCCCCTATAGTTGTTCACATCAGTTTTGTCTCCTTTTTTGTGAAGTGGGTGAATTAAGGCACATTTCCAGTCTTCTGGAAGATTTTCGTTTTTCCAGATTTTCTGTATGATTTCTCTAAGTTCTTTGAGTGAATTTGGACCAATATTCTTAAGGAATTCTGCAACAATCCCGTCTCTTCCTGAGCTTCTGTTGTTCTTCAGTCGTTTAATGTGACTCTGAATTTCTTCCTTGTTTGGTGGAGGTGATTCTGGGTGAGTGAAACTGGATGCTTCTTCAAGAAATCTTTCAGTGGGTTCGGAGCAGTTAAGAAGTTCTGAGAAGTACCGTGCAAGTTCTTGGCAGTTTTCTTTATTAGTAAGCGCCAGTTTTCCGTCTTGTTTCCTGAAACATAAGTTCTGTGGAATGTATCTTCGGATTTTTTCTGTGAATGTTCTGTAGAAATCCCTTGTGTTGTGGTTTCTAAAGTTTTCTTCAATTGACTCCAGTTGTTCTTTCAGGTGCTTTATTTTCTCTTGCCTGATGGTTTTGGATACTTGTTTTCTGGTCTCATAAAATTCTCGTTGAGTTTTCTGGGATTTTCTACTGTTGTATTTCTGAAACGCAGATTGTCTTATCTCTAGGGCTTGGTTGCATGTTGAGTTCCACCAGGGGTGTTTTGTATTCCTTTTAATGGGTACCATTTCTCGTGCATTCTGTATGATTTTGGTGTGGAATTCTTCCCACGTTTTCGCTGGCTGATTTTCCCATGCTTCTTTTAGATCCGTAATAGGAATCCGTTTTGTGTCAAATTTCTGTTGTTGGATTTTCTTTGGGGTGGTATTTTCTTGGAGTAAATTTTACTTTAACTCTTGTGAGGTAGTGATCAGAATCGATGTTTGCTCCTCTTCTCACTTGTACATCATGTACCTCTTTCTGTAGCTGATACGAGATAGCTGCATTATCAATCTGAAATTCACCAATGGATTCAATGGGGGACCTCCAGGTCTTTTGTTTCGTGGGATGCTTCCTGAGGGATGTGGACATGATTTTAAGGTTGCACTGTTGACATAGTTCAATGAGTCTTGAACCGTTTTTGTTGGTAAATTTGTGCGCTGGGTAGAGTCCGACAGTTTTCCTGTGTTCCTTTTCTCGGCCGATTTGTGCATTGAAATCGCCTAAGAGGATTTTAACGTCATCCTTTGGAATTTTTGACATTACTTTTTCAAGTTTGTTCCAAAATTTGTCCACGTTTTGGGGATTCTTCTTGTTGTCTATATTTGTAGGGGTGTGTGCATTTATTAATGTATATTTTTTATTGCCACACTGAATCCTCATGGTCATTAGGCGATTGCTGACGGAATTAATTTCCTGGATCGAGTTCAATATACTTTTATGTACTACGAAGCTCATACCAAATAAAGGGGTCCTATTTAGAATCTTTTGGTCTGTTTTACTTTTGAATATACGGTAATTTCCATAATCCATGGTGGCATCATCAGTGAATCGAGTTTCCTGCAGGGCAAGGATAAGAATTTTTTGCCGATCAAGTTCTGTGACTAAATTTAGTAATTTTCCTGGTTGTATGAAAGTGTTGATATTGAATGTACCAATGTATGTGGGGGTTTTGTGGGATAGTTTACCAGAGAGCTCCGACTCTCTCCCATGTTTTCGTGGTTGTCCAGGCTCCCCAGAATCCGAAAGCCTGGTTGCCGTCTCAATGCGACGGGTTGATTGGATACCACCTGGGGTAATGTTGTTACTACGCTCACGAATGATGTTTGGCTTGTAATAGGAGATCCAGCAGTGCTGGGTGCTTAGAACCAGGGATTGTTAGTTCCTGGAGCTTGATATTGCAGCCGCACCTACAAGATGTCAGATGCGGACCAGGAAGCCGGTGGATACCACTCAGACGCACCTGGATTTTAAACAGGCTTTTTATTACCATCGCAAAAAGCAAGGGTGCCTCCTCCGCCAGTTCCGCCATACCAATGATCTTCATCTCCGCCTTCACTGCCCTTGAGGTCTTCACTCGTAACCCTGAGCTGGGACCCTTACCAGATGATACACACTGGGTCAGTGTGCTCTGGGACTCACATAGGCTGGGGCGCCACTCCCTGGGCAGCGCTGCCTCCGAAGAGGGTCCCTACCTGCTACCTTAATTTTAATTATTATTATTATTATTATTATTATTATTATTATTATTATTATTATTATTATTATTATTATTATTATTATTATTATTATTATTATTATTATTGCTTCTTCAGTAAATGAAATATTTAACAAGCAGATATTCCTGTTACGGGACGCCCGTAAGAATTTAATGTGAAAATTATGTGTGTAATTGGCGTTATAACCCATCTAATTTTACAGTCTTCCTGTTTAAGACTATGATAATTCGTTTCCGCACGTATTAGTTTAATACTAGCTGTTATGTTTCCAGAAATGGTCACTGAAGGTCATGATAAAATGTTGAGAAGCTTAAATGGAAAATATGTACACCGTTATTATTGCTCTCCAATGCCTAGTGGACTGTAAGATGATACTGATGTAGTCCAAGATGTCATCTCGTTCGCTGCTTGAATCTTTATTTAGTACAATGGAAATTCTCAACTTTATTGCAAAGTGCGTATTGGGCAAATGTATATTAAATAGAAAGTAAATATACAAATATATATATGAATGGCCTTAGCACACGAAGAATTATATTATATTTGACACTGATTCTTCCATATAGGAGTCGGCTAAATTTTATGTAGGATGGTTTGGTTTTTTTTCATTTCTTTTCTTTACAAGTTGCTTAACGTCGCACAGACACAGAGAGGTCTTATGGTGACGATGAGATGGGAAAGGGTTACGAGTGTGAAGGGAGCGACCGTAGGCTCAATTAAGGTACAACACCAGCATTTGTCTGGTGTAGAAATGGAAAACCATCTTCAGGACTATCGACAGTGGGATTCGAACCGACAATCTTTCGAATGTAAGTTCACAGCTGCTTGCCTCTAACCGCAAGGCTATGTGGCTCGATGTGTCGCGTAGTGTGCGTACTTATTTGTAAATAAACGAGATCCAACATCTTCGAATGAATAAGACATACTTTCCTAAAATGCAGTAATTAATCACCACCATGTTTCAGTAGTTCATTAGCTATAATCATTCTGAATATTATTTGCTAGCTGGGAATTGTTCCGTGTCAGTGATTGAGTGTTCCGCTGTGCTTTTGTGCACTGAATTTCATTTAGCTGACCATTCATGTGTGAATACTGAAAGGTACCACAGCATTTACGGTATACACAATATGCGTAGACGTAATCTCTACTGCGGCACTCTGCGAACCTCATCACCAATAGAGTGGAGTAGTTTCACTCATTGTTTGTGAATCTCAATAATCGCGCTACACATTTGCAAAATATTTCGGGAGTGGATAACATCTGCTCCCGGACAATGTTTCGACGGTCTCGTATTCATGTAAACACTAATCCCACTTTAGGCAATTGCCAGTCATATATCACACAATTCTATATCAGCCAAATGAGTGGCACGTGCATGGCGCTAACAATATTTATCCAAATACATTTTTAAGCCATTTAACACAAAATCAATTACTGTGGTCGTGGAAAGGGGAATATGTGTAGATTGAGGTTTTAACAAAGAACATATTTCACACCGAACATACATTTACTGCCTTGTAGTACTGTATTACATTCATTGTAGTATAATGTATTTCATTCAAATACAAAGTCGTACGAGTAAAACACTGTATTTCATTGAACAATTTACACGTCGATCTAACCCTAGAAATAATACATAAGTCGATATTTCATGCGAATTGTTTTGTAGTGTAAATGTTTGTTGTACAACAGAGCGTCATAGCTAATCAAGGAAATATTAAAGCGTGAATGCAAATTGTATCCTACTAAAAATAGGTATAGGGCTATGTTTTTACGTGTAGCTAGATCCGTAGATGTTAATGGAGGAACATGGATTTGAAACCAGTTTTAACCAGTCCAAGTACACTGTTCCTCTAAATGCCTTTACGGCTTTAGAAGTGCCGAAATTATTTTGCGTGTCATTTAGTCTACCGATACGAGTCTGGCGTATTTAAGCACCTTCCAATACCATCGAGCTAGTCCAGGAACGAACGCGACAATCTGAGCTCAGAAGGACACTGCTGTACCGTCTGTGCGACTCAGCACGGTGCAGTGTAGAGATGTTCAAAGAGCAAGCTAACGAAGGAGAGGTGATATGATATGATATGATATGATATGATATGATATGATATGATATGATATGATATGATACGATACGATACGATACGATATGATATGATATGATATGATATGATATGATATGATATGATATGATATGATATGATATGATATGACATGATATGACATGATATGACATGATATGATATGATATGATATGATATGATATGATATGATATGATATGATATGATATGATATGATATGATATGATATGATATGATATGATATGATATGATATGATATGATATGATATGATATGATATGATATGATATGATATGATATGATATGATATGATATGATATGATATGATATGATATGATATGATATGATATGATATGATATGATATGATATGATATGATATGATATGATATGATATGATATGATATGATATGATATGATATGACTTCTCCTTCTTTAGATTGCTCTTTAATGATGGTAATTTTGGAAGGATATGTGTTTTGAAACATTTAAACGTTGAACATGGTAAACACACTATGAGAGCGCTTAATGAAATTTATAGTTTTAGAGTTAAAAGAGCTGATAAGTATCAAAGACTTTATTAAGGAGGCCAGGAAGCACAAGAGGCAATTTTCAAAGACTGAGGATGAGGATGAGGATGATGATGATGACAAGCCGGAGTATGCTGCAGGGATGCACTGGTATATGTTGAAACTTTAAGTTTTTTTTCTGAAAACTAATTTTTTTTGTATAAATGACCCATTTTTCAGAAACTTCTCATCATACAAAAATGAGTTTTTGTTAATACATAATGCTATTAATGATAAATCTACTAAGTTACTTCTAACTCCCATATTGCAGTTGTATGGATGTTACAGATAAATTTTTGATGATAAATGTACTAAAAATTGAGTACTAAAAAAAATCCCTTAAAATTTCATATTGAGTAAGAACTTCTTGAAACAAACTCAGTATAAATAAAAGGTATCACCATAAGAGCATACCAAATTTGATATTCGTGGGGCTAACGATTCCAGAGAAAACGGGTCACAAATTATGGCAATTTGACATTGTTAGTATAGGGGCTAACACCTCAATAACACTAATTCTATAACAGAAGACTGTGCTGGAATATTTGAGTTCCATAACGGACCAGTAGATTTATCCCGTATCTGAACAAACGTAAGAGACACCGATAGTAGCTATGTCAAGATCTTGATCATAGGAGGCGAGTACTTCACCTGCTACGCTATATAGCCGGTGGATATATTAACCCAGTAGTTTTAAAGAAGTGAGTCGCGAATCCCTGGTGGCTCGTCGATATTATCATTATTATTAGTACTAATCACGTTATTCACAATTTATCTAAGGGATCTATTTTAAAAGTATCATGCATAATTTCCCATATTGGATTTTTAATTAAACAATATTAAAACAGAAAAATCTGCAGATATAACATGTTTTTCTGTCTGTACGTTACAAACATTCGAGCAGTACCAACACGGAACAGGTGTATACGAATCAATTCCGCCTTCGGTTTATGTATGACGCCAAGCCTACTGGAGTAACTGGCATCAAAATTGGTAATACTGATGGAAAAAGTTGTTTTAAGGGGTCGTAAATTAAGGGCATAGTCAAATGAAAACTGATTTTTAAGTAAAATCCAAAAATCCAAGAAGAAATGAAAGTAGGCTAATTTTAGAATATTCATGAGTAGACGTGGTTCAGGAGGAACACCTAAATAATTTTGAGCTTATTTTGTTCAGCGTATTTTTGGTGCAATGAGTTGTTTCTGATATATCTGTGGAAAATGGTTTCTGATAAGGTTCACATAATAATAATAATAATAATAATAATAATAATAATAATAATAATAATAATAATAATAATAATTTCGTTTGGAAATTACTATCATGCTGAAGCTGTTGTAAGGCAGGTCATTCGACGAGGGCCGGCGGTAAATGCCGCGTATTGGAAACTGCGTGTTATTGTGGTGGATGATAGTGTGGTTAGTTTTGTGTCTTGTGTATGAATTTCAGGGATGTTGGGGACCTCACAAAAACTAAGTGCCCGTACTAAGGGAAAATCATTTTAGATTAACACCCCGGACCCAGCCAGGAATCGAATCCGCGGCCCTGTGAACCGAAGACGAATACGTTGACCATTCAGGGAATGATCCGGACTTAATAGTAAGTAAGATGATGGCGTTAATAATAATAATAATAATAATAATAATAATAATAATAATAATAATAATAATGTTTAATGACCAAGCGAAGTAACCGTGCGTGTTAACGCACTACTGTTATGGAGCCGAGAGCTGCATTCAGGAGAAGGTGGGTTCCAAACCCACTGTCTGTCGTCCTAAAAATGGCTTTCAGCAGTTTTCCCTTTTCACTTCCATACAGATGCCAGAACAGTTCCAATTCATAGGCCACAGACGATTCCTTCTAACCCCTTGCTCAATTTTGGTCACCATCATTTATTTCATCTTCATTAGCTCGACAACTGAGTTTAGTGTCAGGAATTGCAACCGGCCGTAAAAGAATGACATATAATATCATCTCACCTCATCCGCGACCCCGTAATAAGAGACGGGACTAAAGGATCTTTAATGGAGTTGCTCTAATGTTCATGAATTTCTCTTGTGGTATTTCATAATAATCAGTAATATTATTGAACCCAAATATTTATTTCAGCTACAAACAACTTTTTGAGAGTAGCTATGTTTTTATTACAAGAGCCTCTCTGTCTCGTGGGAACGAACTCTCCGTGAAAAGCGAGACACGAGCTTGTGAAAATCCGGGATACTTCGGTGGACCTCGAGTACTGAATAATTTGTCAATTTCGAGAAATCCTTCATAACGAGAGATTTTGGCGACATGGTAAATCCAGGAATAAAGGATCGAAATTATTCATAAACCGTATGTGAAGGTAGAATCCACAGGGTAAATATAAATGCAGTTAACCCTGGAGAAAAGATTGCGTCCTACTGCCCGAATTAGCGACACGTGCCAAGGCAAATGGATGACGAAAAATGCAGCGAAACGCCACGGCAGAAATAATTCATTTCGCCCGTTGCAAGTATGGAAAAATGCGAAATTAACACCGTAATGAATCGTAAGTCTGTCCGAACTTATGGAATAAATTTCAAGAAAATTGGTCCAATGGATGTGGAATTAGCAGATTACATAACAAAGCCTCGTGGAGAGGGTGGCGTCCCACGCAGAGGGTATAAAAGAAACCTCCCTCAGCCTATTTTAGACATTCTGTCTGATGGTCTGAACGGCGAAGCCCACGTCACTTGTCTGCAAGAAAGTACGGGGTTTTGTTCTCAAGGTAATTTGTTAAATATTCGTGTCAATGGTTCAAATAGAATATTAAGTGGAAGGTGATAGAAATTTTCCTGAACTGCCTCCGATGAAAACTTTGAAGGTTTAGAGGTTTTTTTAAAATACATAGCTGAGTTTCTCTCTGCATTACAATTGTGCGCGTTTGATATTTGTAAAAGTGAAGTCTGGAAGTTACCAGTGAGGTCTGATTGTCTTATCTGTTTGGAACACCTGGCCAGTAGTAGCTTGAACGGAAGCAAGACCCTGGGAAAACTGTGGCAGTCGCCATTTGAGGAGCGTGCTCGTCGCATGGTTAAACGCCAAGAAAGTGCAGTATTTGCGGTGTTAATCGACACCGATTGTAAAATCTTTAGCTTAAGTTATATACATATATGAAGATGATATCAAATGTAGCTATGGAAGGTTAAGCATGGGGCCAGCTGGCTAAATGCAGCCTGAAATCTAGGATGACGACTGTGATCACAGGTCTGTAAACATATTTGAATCAATATTGTAGTTAGAATTTGTTTGTCCCAATAAATGGTCAGTGAGGGCGTAGGACTTATATTCAATAACGATCAGGCGAAGGTATTACATTTCTGGTCGCCGTGTGAAACTCTTCAGGGCTGTTAAAATTCATGTCGAGAAAATATAAAATGCGAAGTTTAAATAATGTGTTACTATTCTTTGCGATATTGTTCAAATTTAGTAAAATTAGGAAGGTGAGAACGATCATGTAGTCGTGGTGAATGTCTTAATTTGGAATATCGTATGAGTTCAGAATTTTTTTCGAAATAATAATAATAATAATACTAATACTACTACTACTACTACTACTACTAATAATAATAATAATAATAATAATAATAACAATAATCATCATAATCATAATAATAATCATAATAATAATATTTACGCGGGATAAAATTTTCTATGTTAAAAGTGTATTTAACAGTTATTTTGAATAAGGTTTGAGTGTGTCTCGAAATCCAGTCTGATAAAGTTATGTTTTATTCATGGGAAGTTAAATTTTGTGACATCGTGTATGTCGGTGATATAGGAAATCACGGTGTGTTGTTGTATTCCTGAGGTCCGAAAGTTGTAGTAAAAATTAATGAAAAAGGATTTTGATAAAAGTTGTTTGTCACGAAAGGATTGAGTTTTGAAAAGTCTTGGAATAGAAGAAAAGGGATTGTGCCGGAATGACATGTTGAGATAAGAGTTGTATAGATGTTGAATGCAGAGGAAGCCTGTATTTCATGTGTAATACCGCCGTGCGAGGCGATGAGAATCCATTTTTGAGACAGGCTATATTTGTTGATGAGGATGAATTTTTGAGACAGGCTATATTTGCTGATGGCGAAGAATTTTTGAGACAGGCTGTATATTAAATGTGATATTTTTGAGGCAGGCCTTAGTATATTCCGCTAACCATCCAGAACAGCTGACCGGGCGAAGGTTGGTTCGAAGTGAGTGCTCTCTGACGCACATTATGACTTCAAGTTAAGATCCCCAGTGAGAAACAATTTCTGTTGAAGATTGTAACTCTTGGCAGTTAAATCCAAGTGACTAGTTTACGTAAAGTCAGCATAATGAATATTATGGTAAACTTATACGACCTCAAAGGTAGAAGAGCATTCTGAATACACGGTTAGTGTTATTTGACTGTAATGACAAATTTCTACTCAGTAAATTTCATAATCATGAGACGATGATTTATCATTAAATCGGAAAAATTGTAGGATGAGATATTGAACGTTCTTAAAGCGATAGTTTGGCTGTGCAGACTCGTTGAATTTCGCTTCACTGGATAGTTTATGGATATAGATATTTGGAATAGTGAGATGATAGGCGAAGTGAGGGTCTCACCCTAGAGTTATCGTGTGGATTTTTGCGATGGTGATGATTACTGTTTTGGCGATAATCACATAATATTAGACGTGTGTTAAAAATCATTATTATTTTTCCAAACTTCATTGTGCATGTCGAGATGGTGTTTGAGTTATGGATTGCTTGCCACGCGTTATTTATTTTCAATTTCACGTTTTATTAACAAGATAGGGACTTAGTTGCATTTCCCGACTTGCGTTCATTCTGTGGCAAGATTTGTTTCATTGTGTGCTATTAGTTTCGACAAGGTTTACAGCTAAAATATCTAAGAGTGTGTTTGAAGTTACGATTTCGCCTGACATTCTACAGGAAGCGTTGATAACCCAATTTCCGTTCGACAATAGATTTAGGACGTCACATATTATCCTAGGAGTATACTGATGATGAGACGTCCTAGTTCACGCTCAACAATAGGTTTAGGAAGGTGTGAGTATGTACATAGAGATTAGTGTTAGGGTGTGCATCCATTAGGTAGGCCCGACGATAGGTTTAGGGTGTCAGCTGTATATACTCAAGTCTTAGATTAGGTGTTTTTGCGAAGTGACTTAAGGGATGGTAGTGTCTGCAGTAGTGTATGCAATGCAAAGAGTGTTAGCTAAGTAATATTGATGCCATGATTTGCGCACAGCCCTTACTAGCTGGAAAGTGTTTACCTAAATTTATGGAACGACTAGTGGCACGAACGTGAGGGTTGTCCAATATTGGGTACTGAGCTAACGATGATTGCATTTACTGCGGTCTGCCAAGCATGTTTGAGTTCATTGAATTTCAGTATTTTATTTTTGTTACGGACTAGTTTGTTTTGTCGTTCTGACGTCCGATTGCTTTGCAAGTGTGCGTGTTGACACTCAGCTTATTTGTGTGAGGCTTGAGTTATGAATACAGGTTCGATTCGTCAGCCGGGAATATGTTTTATTTTAAATTTATTTCGTTCTTTCATTTACATACGTAGTTGATTGTGGTCGATCAATAACTTTGTAGGTAGTTTGTTGGTACAAATAACAAGTACATGGATCTGTAATGGTAGTCGTTGTTGTAAGGGAAAGAACTGCTGTTTTTTATTTTATTTTACCATGTGGACTTGTAATTTTATTAAGCGTAACGTAACCATTTATAACCTGAAAGTTGGTTTTATAATAATATTTTTCAAGTGATTTACCACTTCTTATTTAACTTCAGTGTTTGGCATTTCCTCTAAATGCGTGATGAATAAGTGTTTCCTGCATTTCGCAGTTTTTTTCCTTCAGAACGACGTAATGTAAGATCATCTCGGGACGTGTGGTTGCTGGTTCCTTCTGTACAGCTGTTTGGTGTGATGCAAGTTTCAGCATGGGGATTATTTCATAACTTTAGAGTATCGCGAGATGACAATACATGGTGGAATTTTATTTTCAATTGTGAATGCTGCTGTTAACTTGTAGTGAACACCATGCTTTCCAGTAATATTTCCCAACCTATCCAAAGCAACTGATAGTCAATTTGGTTTGATTAAGGGTCCATTCGGCGGGTGTTCCCATATCCGATAGGGTATTTGACTGGTGGATAACCTTAATTAAGAGTAAATCTGGAATTCTACTTGTTGAAAGTCAGATTTTCAACGGATCGTGTGGATTAATTCTCAGTTATCATTTGGATCAATAGGTGCCCTACTTTCAGGTTACTTTTCATTTGTCTAGTTTTCGCTGTCCACTAGTCTGTGAGATTTCTACTTTTCTCCGAAGAAAATTCTTCGATACTGTAATCAATAAAACTAACGCCATGCAATGTGACTGCGTTTGAAACATTAAATAATTAAATTATTTTCCAGATCAAGGATTATATATAAATGATTTTTTGTGCAGTTAATTGATTCAATAAAAGTTAGTAAGCACATATTTTCTCCTCATTTCAAGTAGTTAGGCTCTCTTCTGAACCCAATCGTTAAGATCGTGACCGAATTATTCCCGCTACGACCCCAAGATTTAAGAGTTCGATATTGCTCTACTGCAGCAGCTGTGGCCAACCAACGATGGAATGGTAAGTTAAAGGGTTCAATTATATCAAGTCCATTCGACATATCTGAGTACCGACCAAGTGGCTACGCACTTGAGTCACGTAGCTATCACCTTGCATTCGACCGGGCGAGTTGGCCGTGCGCGTCGAGGCGAGCGGCTGTGAGCTTGCATCCGGGAGATAGTAGGTTCGAATCCCACTATCGGCAGCCCTGAAAATGGTTTTCCGTGGTTTCCCATTTTCACACCAGGCAAATGCTGGGGCTGTACCTTAATTAAGACCACGGCCGCATCCTTCCAACTCCCAGGCCTTTCCTATCCCATCGTCGCCATAAGACCTATCTGCGTCGGTGCGACGTAAAGCCCCTAGCAAAAAAGGTTTGCATTCGGGAGATTTAGGAATTTCTCCCGGTGTATTTGATAATCATCGCTAAAGTACTAGGATAAAATATTATTATATCAAGTCTCGTACCACATAGCTGAGCATTGAGCAAGTGGCTGTATGGTTTGGGTCACGTAGCTATCAGCTTGCATTCGGGGAATAGGGGGTTTGAACTCAACTGTTGGCAGACCTGAAGATGGTTTTCCGTGGTTTCTCATTTTCACACCAAGCAACTCTCGTGCTGTACCTTAATTAAGTCGCGGGCACTTCCTTCCCACTCCTAGCCCTTTCCTATCCCATCGTCACCCTATGACCTGCCAATACCAGTGCGAAGTAAAGCAAATATACTGTTTTTAAATATATACAGTATGTATTCCTCCTCTACGAACCATGTGACGTTGCCGCGGTGGGGAGGCTTGTGGGTCCAAACGAAGCAGATAGCCGAGCCGAGAGTGCAACTATATTGGATGGATATCCGTCGAGAGACCAGACTAACGAATGCTTCATCGAAAGGGGGGTGGCAGCTTTTCGGAAGTTGCAAGGGCGGCAGTCTGGATGCTTGATTGATATGGCCTTGTAATAATACTCAACACAGATTGGCTGCGTAGATAATGCTACACGGCTCAAAGCAACGGGAAACTACAGCCGTAAATAATTCCGGACGTCACGAAGGTGTATCTTATAAATGATGTACTGATGATTGCTTCCTCCCAGGTAAAATTTTCCGGTGGTAAAATAATCCCCTTTTCTGATCTGCTGCTGGGGATTACACAAGAAGGGGCAATCATCAGGAAGATGACACAGACATTATGTGGGTCGGAGCGTGGAATGTTATAATTTTGAATCGTTGTGGTAGGTTACAGAATCTGAAAAGGGAGATGGATAGACTATTATAAGATGTACTTGGTATCAGCGAAGCAAGTTGGCAGGAAGAACAGGATTTTTGGTCAGTCGACTACAGAATTATCAACACAAAATCAAACAGGGGAAATGCAGAAGTTGGGTTAATAATGAATAAGAAAATAGGACAGCAGTTAGGCTACTACGACCAGCATAGTGAAAGGGTTATTGTTGCCAAGATAGATACCAAATCAGTGCCCACTACAATAGTGCAGGTCTATATGTCTACTAGTACAGCAGATGATGAAGAAATCGAAATAATATACCTGAAGAGGTAGAAGATTTAATACAATATGTAAACGATGACGATATTGTAATTGTGATGAGAGACTGGACTGCAGTGGTAGGCCGAGTAAGAGAAGGTAATACAGTCGGAGAATACGGATTGGGACAAAGGAGTTAAAGAGGAATTCGGCTAATTGAATTCTGCATAGGTCATAAATTAGTTCTTGCTAATACTTGGTTCAAACACAACAAACGACGGCTGTGTACGTGCAGGAGACCTGGAGACACAGAAAGGTACAGAATAGACTTCATTATGATTAGGCAGAGATTCAGAAACAGTTTTTTATTTCAAACTTTCCCAGGAGCGGACGTCGATTCGCCCACAATTTGTTGGTCATGAAATGCCATCCGACTTCGAATAAATGGAAGAAAGGAATACAAGGAGATGGGATCTAGACAAAATGAAAGAAAAGAGTTGAGGAACTGTTTCAAGGAACATGCTGCACAAGGACTAAATTAAAGGTTGATGGAAACTCAGCAGAGGAAGAATGGGCAGTCGTAATGAATGAGATATCTAGGGTTGATGAAGACATTTTAGGAAGAAAGGAAATATCAACTAAGAATCAATGGATAACTCATTAGATAACAGACTTGGTTGATGAAAGACGAAATTACAAGAATGGCTAATGGTTAAGCAGTGCAACTGTAGGAAATGTAGGAACTGTGGGTGTGGCCAGGCAGTAAGGAGTATGAGGGAGGAGTTATTTATTTATTTGTTTATTTATTTATTTATTTATTTATTTATTTATTTATTTATTTATTTATTTATTTATTTATTTATTTATTTATTTATTTATTTATTGGCTTTAGCAGTGGCTAAGTTAGGGCTCATGGCCCTCTCTTACACTTAACCACATATTTAATGTACAGATAATACATATATAAAAGAAATGTACTATTCTATCATCAAAGGTAAGCTAAAAATTACAGATTTGGACAACATATAATAAAGAAAGAAAGCAGAGTTCAACAAACTAAGTAGAATAAAATTCGGACCGTAAAGATAAAGAGAAAGAGACAAAGTCATAATTAAAAAAGTAAGAAACAAACTGAAAAATAAGCAATGCATAAAGAGAACACAATAACTACTAAAGTAAATGGAAATATAAGTATGGCCATAAAAGTGATCTATGTACATGAGTAAGAAGCTAAATATTATGTGCATTACACTGTAATAATAATAATAATAATAATAATAATAATAATAATAATAACCATAATCACACGACCTATCATACGTCACCATACACACGAAACAATCAGCGGTATTTAACAGGTAATCTCTACATGCAGTCTTAAATTTCGATATTGAGTTAGAGTTCCTGACAGCAGCTGGAAGTGAATTCCAAAGTCGTGACCCAGCCACAACGAAGGATCTGTTATATATTGAAGAGTGGTTGACGGGAATAGCGAGGGAAGTGCCAGATCTAGTGTAACAATTATGGAATGAGGATAATAAATGGAATTTTGAAGAGATGTATTCGGGTAGATTTTCCTTATGATTTCGATATATCGTGAAATTTCCGTCGCCTCTCGGGTTTCAGCCAGGAACGAAATGTGTAGCTAGGGGTTATGTGAGCATCGTAACTCAAGTTAAAAACAAATCGAAGACCAGATTTCATTGCTCGTTGAAGTCTCATAGTTTGTTCACGGGTCGTATCAATGAGGACAATGTCGCAGTAGTCAAGTATTGGTAGTATCGAAGTTTGGAGTAGTTTTATCTTTACGTCTTGTGGAAAAATGTCCTTATGTCGTTTCAGAGGGTGTAGCATAGCGTACATCTTTCTACATGTATTTCTTACGTGTGGAGACCAGTCAAGATTTTCAGTCAGGGTCATACATAGGTTCTTCACTTCCTTATTGAACGGTTTTACGGTGGCATTTAATGTCACCGGAGGAATAGCATACTTTTGATACATGATGTTTAATAATTTCTGAGAACCGATAATGATTGTTTGAGTTTTTTTGGGGTTGAGGAGGAGAGAGTCTTCACTGGCGTACACACTGAGTTGTTGGAGGTCGGAGTTAATATCTCTTATTGCATTCGACATATCATTTATATTAACGTGGCAGTAAATTTGGAGGTCGTCGGCAAAGAGGTGATACCTATTATACTTTATTTTAGAGGAGATGTCATTTATGTTGGAGGACAAACAAAAGGGACCAAGAACAGAACCTTGGGGGGTTCCTGCCTTCCGGAGTCGCCACAGAGAAGCAGTATCTTGTACTGTAACACGTTGCATACGATCTGTAAGATTTGAGGTGAAAATTTTTAAAGCAACATTACCGAAAAACGATTTGAGCTTCATCAGCAATGTCTGGATGTTTGTCGTGTCAAAAGCACTGCTGAAGTCAAGGAGTGTGAGTATTGTCACTTGTCTTTCGTCCATTGCTTGTCTGATGTCCTCAGTCACTTTGAGTAAGGCAGTGGCTGTGCTATGACCCTTCTTGAAGCCAGATTGCAGCGGGTCAAGAAGAGAGTTAGCCTTAAGGTATTCCAGTATTTGCGCATGTACCAACCGTTCTAACGCTTTGGAGAGAGCAGGAAGAATCGAAATGGGACGGTAATCGGATAGGAGTTTCGAACCTGGGTTTTTAGGAAGAGGAATTAAATTCGCGTACTTCCAAATTGTCGGTAATGTGCCGTTTTTGAGACACTAATTAAAAATATGGGTGAGAATGGGTAGAATAGCGCCAATAATATTATGTATGAAAGTAATAGGAATTTCATCGACACCGCTTGCTTTGGATTTACTAGAATACAAGACTTTCTTAACTTCATTAGTGCTGACGATACGAAAGACAAAGTGATTTGTTCATGTGTTTTCCCTATGCCATTGGCTCGGAGATGCTTCCAGGCCCTAGCCGTATTTAGGTTACTTACTGATTCGCGAACATATTTAAATTTAAGGTTACGGATGACTTGTTTAGTTTTATTCCTAATTATTCTATACTGTTCATTGTCATTTGGGTCCCGAGTACGTCTGTAATGTCGGTAAAGAGCATCACGTTGAGACATCATATTTTTAACTGCAGAGGTTAGCCATGGATTAGGTTAGCGGGATATTCTGATGTGTCTTTTCGGTGCATGTTTGTTGTATAGATTGTGTGTTAACGAATTAAATGTATTTATTTTTCATCAATGTCTGTCAGATTTAAAAAGCTATTCCACGGAAGTTTGTAGGCATCGTATCTTAATTCATATATGTCAATATTTTTCATATTCCTGCACGTTATATACATAGGTTTATATTTTGGAACGCGAAGTGAGTACGCAAGAAATATAAGATCGTGGGTGGACACGGCCGGTACTGATATTTGTCCGTGTGTTACCACTTTCTGAGGGTTGTTTGTTACTTTGAGATCTATTAAGGTGTGGGAAATGTTGTTGGCCGTACGTACAAGGTTAGTAGGGTCAGAGGGAAGGATAGTCAAGTCACATCAGCAAACAAGTCTTCTAGTTTCTTAGTATTGTATTTCTTCACAAGTAGATTTATACTGAAGTCCCCGAATATAACGATATTTTGATAGGCTGGTAGCAAGTTAAGTAGTTGCGTTTCAAACTCGGTCAAATAAGATACTTTATGTGGTCGGTAAACCACTCCAATAAGTATATTCTGTCCACTAGCAACTACTTCAACGAACATAAACTCCGTCCTCGGCAATTCACCGGTCGATGAGGTACAAATGACACGGCTCTTCAAGTCATCTCTGCAGTAGAGAACAATACCTCCACCACTCTTAATTGTACGATCATGGCGGTAGAGGTTATAGGCATCAAGGCGAACCATGTTGTTTAGATATGATGGCGATAACTAGCTTTCACTAATACCTATCAAATAGACGCTACTTTTGTTATATATAGCCCGAATTTCGTCAATGTGTGCGGGCAAACTTAGGCTGTTCAAGAGACATCGCTGGAGAGTAGGAGGATATAGTGAAAGTTCTTGTTTCAAAAGGTTACCGGCGTCTATGTTATGTGAAGGAGTGAGGGGTGTGTTAATCCTAGAAAGGTCATTGTCATGAGGAAATACCGTAGCTACCTGACTAACGGGCATATTTTAACTGAGACCAAAAAAATCTTACCTCGATTTACTGAAGAAATGGACTGCTGACTGGTTAAGGCGGCACCACACACACACACACACACACACACACACACACACACACACACACAATCACACACGTAAACTTAATAATAATAATAATAATAATAATAATAATAATAAAAATAATAATAATAATACAAAATATTCATTCGCCCCAAGGAATTTGACGAACAAATTACCTGTTGTTGTGTTTCAGATGGAGGTCATGGTAGGTAAGATGGAGTTGATAGAAGATTGTTACTCCATGTTTATGCAGTTGTTCAAGTATGAAATTCCATTGCTTTCAAAAGTTATCATATCAGTGAAAGCTATCAGCTAATGTGAAGAATGAAGTAGGCAACACATCAATTCGAAAGTCCTGTACTGCGGGATATTTAATGCAACCCATATGTGACAGGGGGAGTACCGATTGCGAGAGAGCGCTTCATCAGAATGTTGATCATAAATTGTTCATTAAAATGTACATCATGATATACACCCATTTAGCAGTTGATAACGAATATCACATTGGTGTGAACCGTTTTTCATCCAAGTTTTAACGTGTCGTTTCAGCAATACTAAATTTAGCGGCCAATATTTTGAAACGATATTTTTAATTAATCCATAAAAACGGTGATTTACTGAGATTTATGATTATAAGTAAATTTTCATTGTGAATATTTCTACCCATATTTGATATTCATTCCAATCTATGTCCATATATTTTTACTGTGTGCGCAGATGAATATTCTGGTAGACGCATTCACAAGAGACAGTGCCAATCCCACACTATTAAATATAAAACAGTTCTAACAAATCGCAGTATACCTATAGAGATACATTGAAATAAATCCTCTTCACTGGTAACCTACATACAGTACACGAAATTGGTAGTCCATTCTGTCTCTCACTGCAATACTGTTAATACGAGAATGTACTGTATTAATACCAGATATCTATAACTTGTTTGTGGTAAAGGAAACACATCATTTTCAAGGGAAATTAATGCTTTGTGTATTCAGAATATTGGCCATCGGCTTTTACACGCATTTTACACCCATCTTTCAGGTAAGTTATGAATACCATGCCAGAAAAACTGCTTGTCTTTTGCGGCAAACCATTCGTTGAGCTATTTTCCAACTTCCTCAAAATTGCCGGAGTGCTGCTCTGCAAGGGCGTGTCTCATACATACGAAGAGATGATAGTCAGATGGCGCCAGGTCGGGGTAATACGGCGGGTGCGGAAGGATGTTCCATCCAAGCGATTTCACGGTGTCTCTCACTGGTTTTGCTTTGTGAGACGGCGCATTGACGTGTAACAAAATCATCTTGCACCGTGAGAGTTGGCCGTCCGGTTAGGGACGCGAAGTTGTGAGCTTGTATCCGGGAGGTAGTTGGTTCGAATCCCACTGTCGACAGCCCTGAAGATGGTTTTCCGTGGTTTCCCATTTTCACACCAGGCGAATGCCGGGGCTGTACCTTAATTAAGGCCACGGCCGCTTCCTTCCAACTCCTAGACAATTACTATGGCATCGTCGCCATAAAACCTATCTGTGTCGATGTAACGTAAAGCCGCCAGCAAAAAAATCACTTTACGATGTCTTCTGGCCTATTCTGGTTGTCTTTCGATCAATGTGGGATTTAAATTAATCGTTTGTTGGCGATGGCGTTGTGCATTAACGGCTTCGCCGAGCTTCGAGCGTTCATTATAAACAATACCGATCTGGACCCACCAGACACAAAGCATGGTTTTCTTGCCGAAGCGATTTGGTCTTGGTGTTGGAGGACAGGTGACAGTCACGATTTTCTCCGCTTCGGGTTTTCAGGATAGCCTAAATCCACCCATTTCTCGTCACCCATCACAAGTCGGTACAGAAATGTTTTTCATTTTTTTTTTCGTGGCGTTGAAGCAGCATTTCATAGGTGACTTTGTGATTTTCCATTTGCCGTTCATTCAAATCATGTGGGACACATTTACCGAGCTTACTATGCCTATTGCTCGTAAAAGTCTGCTGATTGTTTCTTGTGACACATTTAATGCTTTATGTTTGTTTTCATTCCCCGCCCTGAAGGGGTAGGGCGGGCTACCTAAAGGGTTACGCCCTCGCTCTGGCCAAGAGATGTGGGCGGGTCAGGGAGATGTGTGGAAAAGGAAGGTGGGTAAACGAAGTGAGAAACGATAGGATATGTGTTCGAAGAGGAAAAGTTAGTTAGATGGGAAGTAGAATTGTGGAATAGGGAGGTGCATATGGACGTTTTTAACATATGACTTAAGAGAAACATGACGAACTTAAGGAAGAGAAGTTTTAAGGGGGTGATGAGGGAGTTGAAGAGCAAGTATATGAAACACAGACGAGAAGGTAAGAAGAGAAGTGAGTAAGAGTCGGAACAAGTCAGTGGGGGGCGGTGGTGGCGAAAAGAAGAAATTAGTTGGAGGAGGGGGTGGACTAACGTGTTGAGGGTGTGGAACCGGAGGAGGAGCTGGCCGGGGGCGAAGGTAGGTGGTGTTGGATGGATAGTGAGATAGTTGAGGTGGGGAACGAGAAGGCTCCACTCTGTATCCATGGCTGTAGATGTGGACACCGGTGACAATGAGGTTGCGAACGTCGTCTGCAGTCGATAGAAGTAGGCGTACCATATACGTCGGGCCTGTACTTGTCTGAATTCTAAACGCATGACCAGTAGGGTCGCCGGCGGCGTGAAGTTCACTGAGGATGTCCTGGTTGGAGATAGAAGGGTCGATGCCGCGGATCACACAGCTGAGCAGTCCGTGGGAAGACGTGGGGAGCTGCGTGGGCGGTGATGACGTTGCTACTGCTGCGGCGTTTTCTTGATGCGACGTTGGAGGCGACAGTGGCGTTGCGGCGGTGGATGCCGGGGGGTTATCAGGGAGTGTTAAGGGATTAACTGTTGCGAGAAGTGTGGAAATGGGAAGGTAGGAGATCGTAATTGGCGATGGATGGCAGGTCGTGACAAAAGTGACAGGTGTATGAGAGGAGGAATAAGCTGTCGTGCTAGAGGTCGTGGTGGTGATAGTTGTCGTGGGGGAAATAAAGGAGGGGGGAGATGTAAGTTGTTGCAGGGTCGTGGTCGGTGGCGTGTTTACTACAGGGAGACGAGTGGGGTTGGCGGAGAGTTGAGCAAGTATGGGTTGAGGAGTGGGGTCCACGATGTAGTAACGATCATGAACGGACACGCCGGTGTCGATGAGGCGCTTCTGGTCGCCCAACGTGGGTAAGTAGAGAAGAATCTGCGTAGATGTAAGCAGCTGGTGCCATCCAATAGCCGGTAGGCATCATCGAGTACGAAGCCGGCGGAACGGATTGCGATGCAGATGTCGTCTTCTGGTATGGCTGGAGCGATCTCTGCGATGACACAGGTGAACATGGTGATGGGAAGGCCAACTGCCAACTAGGCGTCAGCCTATTTGCTTTTCTGGGGCGGCGAGGTAGCTGACCACAGATGATAGCCACCCGGCCGCACAAAAAGACGGAGTGATGCGTAGACGTACAACGGGGTCCTCTTTACAGAAGTTGTTGTGTCCCCCGAGAAGCGATGTGATGATCCCTAATGCTTGTGCAAATTGCTGTTGACTTTGTGTTGGGTCATCATCCAGTACCGCGCCATGCCTTTCACATTGAAATCACCACGTTTAAATTGTCGGAAATATGTCTCACACGTTCTAATCGTTGGAGAGTATTCTTCACCATATGTTTCTACCAGCAAACGATGACTTTATAGAGCTTTCTTCCTCTGATTAAATAAGAAAATCAATGCGTACCGCAAATGTTCTTTTTCAGGCACAAACGTCGACATGATCACTGAACGATACAACAGCGACGCTAGTGTTTGGCAGACTCGACTTGTGTGCGTTGGTAGGATAATGTCAGGTGAACAAATTAACGTATGTGTCAAATTCATACGCTGCATACTGTTCGCTGGCGCCATCTCTTAGTGGCAGCAGAAAAGACATACGCATACACCTGGTAGCTGAAATTGGCTCCGCATATAGCTTGTCGTCGCCCCTTTACAAGAAAAGAAAAATGCACTCCAACAACCACCATATTTGTGCTTCAAGAAGAATGCGTTCCTTTCGGTGAAGTGATTGTCATAATCTCCGTGGTGACGCGTACAGTTTCGTATACGAGGAAGAGATGTAACTACCTTTCTTGAGTTTTGTTGCCTTCGACAGTGCTGCTAAGAAAATAATAACGTTTCGAAGACTGAAATTGCACTAGAAATAGGTTACAAGACATGCCGGCCCCGCGGTGTAGGGATAGCGTGCCTGCCGCTTACCCGAAGCATCCGGGCTCGATTTCCGGACAGCTCAGGGAATGTTGCCTGGATCTGACTGCTGGTTCGAGGTCCACTCAACCTACGTGATTACAGTTGAGGACCTATCTCAGGGTGAAATGGCGGCCCCGCTCTAAGAAGCCAAGAATAACGGCCGAGAGGATTCGTCGTGCTGATTACACGGAGCTTCATAAACACTTTCTTTCAGTGAAGGGAGTGAATCTTCTTCACAAATATGCAAATATACTATATCGATCTATAAACATGGGGGAGAACTATTACCGCCGAGACTGCGGATTGACATCTAACAAACGTTGATAGTGAATGCATCGTTGCAGGCATTTTCATGGTAAAGATACGATACGGGTGAAGTAAAACTTCACATGCTTGGTTCTTTCTCGATTAAATACCTCTCATTCATTGAGTTGGCACAGTCATTTTGCTGCACGTGGAGACATTAGCCTAAATTTCTACCGACATAAGCCTGAACTACTTCCTACAACCTCCTTTGAAATGCTTCCACGGAGAGAGCGATATCCAGGAGCCAACGACCACAGAAGAACATATAGATGGTAATACTTACTGCAGTGCGTTCGCTCACCGTAGCCGAAATTTACACACGTCACCACATTGGCAAAAACATCATTGCCTGTCAACGAGCGCGGAATGAAACGGTAGAGTCACCAGTGTGCTACCCCAGTTGAAGCCTTCGGACCCCCTTGGCCTCCATATTGCTTGGAACGAAACATTACAATTCGATAGCTGTCTTTATAATCGACACACACACGCCATTTGAAGAAAAACGAGAATTTATGTCATGATTTGAGTTTATTGGAATGTTCGAACGAGTTACAAAATGATGAAGTGTTAGGCCTATACTTAGGAGAGAAAATAGGAAATTAATATGTAAAGGACAGCAAATTGAATACCAGTCAAATTAGCCGCACAAGTTTCGAACCTCTTCAGACGACTTCAAACGTCAATGCCAGCAGTGGTTTGTACCTGTACGGTTCCCGATCCCTGTTCAGTCAAGTTTAAATTATTGTTTTCTACGACACAAAATTAAGATATGTTAAAAAATAGAGCACTACACTAAATAGCTCCTTAAACTCATCAATGGAGAACTAGGCTATAAAAACAACGAGATTTAACCGAACTGGATTTCAAAAGATATTATACAACATTCTTTCATGTTCTTCTTTACCTCCAATTAAGAATTACATCACTTCGAAGTGAGCAATTTTATACTCAACAAACGAACAAGTTAACATCAACAATCAGTAGGTTCTAAACGTTTTTAAAGGTTTCCAAATAACGTCCATTAACACTTACTGCGTAGAATATGGTGCTGTTAATAAAGTTGTATATTACCCCATAAAATTTCTCAACACTCTTCATCCATTAACTTTTTGAATATTAACAAATGATCACTTTCAGTAGTGTAATCTCTATATATAGAAGAACGTGTCCTGACTGACTGACTGACTGACTGACTGACTGACTGACTGACTGACTGACTGACCGACTGACTGACTGACTGGTTCATCATCGCCGAACCAAAAGTACTGGACATAAAAAATGAAATTATGAGGATACATTTATATTACAATGTATGGGCTGGCTAACGGCGGATTTTTGGATATTCCGTCGCTAAGGGGATGAAAAGGGGGTTAATTTTAAAATGAGTGTATCTATATCTCAGAACTTTAAAAGATTACAGATATAAAAATTGGTATTTAGAATCTCCTTTGAAAATAAAGAAACGCGTACTATTTTGTTTTCCGAAAATCCGTATAGGAGGGGTGAAAAAGGGTGAAAAATCGGTTGAATGCCTTTAATGAGGCTACTTATATTTCAGAAACTGAAGATATTACAGACCTGAAAATTGGTGTTTGGGATCTGCTTTAAAAACAAAGAAACACGCATTCTTTTCTTTTTGGAAAATCCAAATAATGAGGGAAAAAAGGGGAGTGAATTTTTAAAATGACTGTATCTATATCTCAAAACTTTAAAAGTGTGTAAATGTAAACATTGGTATTTAGAATCTCCTTTTAAGAATAAAGAAACACGTATTTTCTGTTTTCGGAAAATCCGAATAGGAGGAGTGAAAACGGGTGAAAAATTGGTTGAATGCCTACAATGAGGATACTTATATCTCAGAAACTGAAGATATTACAGACGTGAAAATTGGTATTTGGGATCACCTTTAAAAATAAAGAAGCACGTAATTTTTGTTTTTGGAAAATACAAATAGAGGGGGGAGGTGAAAAGGGGGTTAAAATTTTAAAATGAGTGTATCTATATCTCAAAATTTTAAAAGTTTTCAGATTAAAAATTGATATTTAGAATCTCCTTTAAAAATAAAGAAACACGTATTTTGTTCTCTGAAAATCCCAATAGAAGGGGTGAAAAAGGAAGAAAAATGGGTTGAATGCCTTTAACGTGGATACTTATATCTCAGAAAATGAAGATATTACAGAACTGAAAATTGATATCAGGGATCTCCTTACAAACAAAGAAACACGCATTTTTTTGTTTTCGGAAAATCCAATTAATGGGGTTAAACAGGAGTGACAAATTGCAGTGAATGTTTAGAAAGATTATATCTACAGTATATCCCATAAACGTAAAATGTTACAGACGTAAAAATTGGTATTTGGAATCTCCTGTAAAAGTAAAGAAACATAGGTGATTTGTTTTTGGAAACTCCACTTAAGGGGAACAAAAAGGGGGGTGAAATACAGTGTATCCCAAAAACTTAACATGTTACAGGAGTGAAAAAATGGTATTTTTTATCTGTATTAAAAATAAAGAAACGTTTATTCCCGGTAGAACCACTTGGTTGGCCGGGGGGGGGGGGAGGTGGGCGGGTGGTAAAAGTGACTGAAAACGGGGTTGAATTCTTTTAATCAGGATACTGATATCTCAAAAACTGAAGATATTACAGACGGGAAATTTGGTATTTGGAATCTGCTTTAAAAGAAAGGAAACACGTATTCTCGGAAAATCCAATCAATAGGGGGGCAGGTGAAATAATTGAAACATTAATTTAATTAATTTTATGAGTATAGTTACGTATAATGAAAACTAATGTTTTTACAGACGTAACAATGGTATTTGGATCTCCCTTAAAAGCAAATAAAAACGCGTTTTGGGGGGAAACCCTCTTGGGGGCGGGGGTGAAAAAGAGTTTAATTACTCTTATGAGGACACATATCTCAAAAACTGAAGATGCTAGAGTCGTGATAATTGGTATTTAGAAGATACTTTACTTTTAAAGAAACCAGTATTTTTGGCCGGAAAATGCACTTGGGGGTGGGGGTGGGGGGCGGGAGTTTGTGAAAGTGAGGGGAAAAGTGAATTATTATTATGGGGATACTTACATCTAAAAAGCTGAAGGTAACAGACATTAACATTGGTGTTTTGGAATCTCCTTTAAGCATAAAGAAACACGCCATCGTTTTTGGGGTGGAAATCAACTTAACGGCGGCGGGGTGAAAATGAGTTGAGACAAATTGTACTGTTCATAATGTACTTATTAGGAGCCTTCGTGGATCAGGCGGCAGCGCAACGGCTTCATACCGCTGGATTTAGTGGTTCAAATCTCGGTCTCTCCATGCGAGATTTGTGCTGGACAAAGCGGAGGCGGGATAGTTTTTTCTCCGGGTACTCCTGTTTTCCCTGTCATCATTCATTCCAGCAACACTCTGCAATATCATTTCATTTGTCATCTATTAATCATTGACCCTGAGGAGTGCGACAGGCTTCGGCAGCCGGCACGATTCCTGACCCGCTCGAATGACTGGAAACAGGCTGAGGATTTTCAGTGTACTTATTCTGGTCATAAAACGATCACTTTTAATCTTTCCTGGGTTCGTTTTCAAGAGACACCATTTCCTTTGGAGAACGTTCTAGTGTTACAGTAGATTCTCCTGGCAAATAAAAAAAATTGAACACATTTGAAATAAACTATAGGAATGATATTGATGGTGCAATTGTTCACCTCTATAATAAGGTCAATAATGCACGGAAGTATATCATTCGCATCGCCAAAATTACCGCGTACATGCCTACGCGCGACGAAGGTGCTGGTCACATAGTCAGCAATGAAAATGGCAGGTGATGTAATATACCGCCAAGTAGCGGTCTTAAATCTTGCTATGGGCTCCTGAACATCAATAATAAAAATAATAATAATAATATTAATATTAATGATAATAATAATGTTCTAGACCGTCGTCAAAATGTGCGGAGCGCGTTGGAAACGGGTCCTGGCCGGGTAATGACTACGAATGCAGTCCGGCCATGCGTTCAGTACCGCCAAGGCACCCAAGACGACAGCACGCCGGATCTCCTCAAGGATTTGATCCATTTTAAGAATGCTTATAGGAAAAGATGGCAAAGATTTAGGGACCCAACTGACCGGGTGGAATACCTGGGCCAAGCCTGGGAAGTACGAAATCGATTGCTGGAATGGAAGATTGATAAATTGGAGGAGACTTGCCGGAATCTCTCAGAAAACGAGCCAGATCGCGAATTTTAGCGGATTCTCTGAGAATACTAGTCAGATTGCGAATTTCGGAGAATTATATATAAAACGTTAAGCATTCAATAATAAATTTCAGTATAATACCGTAGCGAAGCACGGGTAATAAAATAAAGTTAAAATATATTTACCCAACAACAACAACAACAAGAGTACAAAAAGGAAATCCATGCAAAGAAAATATTACAAAAGTACTACTAATTTTACATTCTAAGTACAGCATTATCATATACAAATTCACACACAACTGAAGTATTTCCAGTGTTTAACACTACGGCTTAGAATACTATAGGCTGAGTTTACCACTAGCCTAACATTACAAGCGATAATGAAGCAATGTTGAAACCCAACTACACCAACTACAATAACAAGAATATAACAAGCAATTCCAAGGAAAGAAAATATTATAAGAAATACAACTGTACTGTACTGGTTCATGTTTGTGGGTTACTGTAGTCACGTCCTAGTTCGTGAACCATGAGCAACGGCTGAGTGGCCTAGTAAGTGGTCCTGAGAGTTGAATTACCAGTTGCTATGGAATGGGAGTGGGCATCTCGGACATATTCTGAGTCGTGGCCCTCCTATATACAATTCACCGGTGGTCCATAACCCGTTAGAGGAGAGATCCTCACTTGGACTATTTGCAAGTAGGGCAGCATCCTGCTTCATGAATTTACCGAACTCAGAACACTTTAAGCAAGCCTCGGACCTATGGGAGTAATGGAGTCCCACTCCCATTTGACAGGCGAGGGACTCCTTGGAAACAACTTGGCGAACGAAATGGAATTCGATGTGGAGCTATCAATATTAATGGGGCTAATGGAAGAAAGAATGTAGAACTGGCTGAGTCAGCAAAGAGGATGTATCTGGATGTGCTAGGAGTAAGTGATATTCGGGTAATGGGAGATAATGAGGAAGAGATAGGAGATTATAAAGTGTACTTGAAGGGTGTTAGAAAGGGAAGGGCAGAGTCTGGGGTAGGGCTCTTTATCAGGAATACCATTGCACGCAACATAGTTTCTGTTAGGCACGTAAATGAGCGATTGATGTGGGTAGATTTGTCAGTAGGAGGAATTAGGACAAGAATTGTGTCCGTGTATTCACCATGTGAGGGTGCAGATGAGGATGAAGTTGACAAGTTTTATGAAGCATTGAGTGACATCGTGGTCAGGGTCAACAGCAAGGATAGAATGTTGCTAATGGGTGATTTCAATGCGAGAGTTGGGAATAGAACTGAAGGATACGAAAGGGTGATTGGTATAATGTGGGGAAGATATGGAAGCTAATGGGAATGGGAAGCGTTTGCTGGACTTCTGTGCTAGTATGGGTTTAGATGTTACGAATACATTCTTCAAGCATAAGGCTATTCACCGCTACACATGGGAGGCTAGGGGTACCAGATCCATAATAGACTATATCTTAACAGACTTTCAATTTAGTAAATCTGTTAGGAATGTACGAGTTTTTCGCGGATTTTTCGATGATACAGACCACTATCTGATCTGTACTGAACTATGTATCTCTAGGCCTAGGGTAGAGAAAGTGAAATCTGTCTGCAAACGAATAAGGGTAGAAAGTCTCCAGGACGAGGAAATTAGACAGAAGTACATGCATATGATTAGTGAGAAGTTTCGAACAGTAGACAGTAAGCAGGTTCAGGATATAGAAAGTGAATGGGTGGCATACAGGGATGCTGTAGTAGAAACAGCAAGGGAATGCCTAGGAACAACTGTGTGTAAAGATGGGAAAAGGCGAACATCTTGGTGGAATGATGAAGTGAGAGCAGCCTGTAAACGTAAAAAGAAGGCTTATCAGAAATGGCTCCAAACAAGAGCAAGGCAGACAGGGATTGGTACGTAGATGAAAGAAACAGAGCGAAATAAATAGTTGTTGAATCCAAAAAGAAGTCGTGGGAAGATTTTGGTAATAACCTGGAAAGGCTAGGTCAAGCAGCAGGGAAACCTTTCTGGACAGTAATAAAGAATCTTAGGAAGGGAGGGAAAAAGGAAATGAACAGTGTTTTGAGTAATTCAGGTGAACTCATAATAGATCCCAGGGAATCACCGGAGAGGTCGAGGGAATTTTTTGAACATCTTCTCAATGTAAGAGGAAATCATCATGGTGGTGTTGCAAACAGCCAAGCTCGTGGGGAGGAGGAAAATGATGTTGGTGAAATTATGCTTGAGGAAGTGGAAAGGATAGTAAATAAACTATATTTTCATAAGGCAGCAGGAATAGATGAAATTAGACCTGAAATGGTGAAGTACATTGGGAAGACAGGGATGAAATGGCTTCATAGAGTAGTAAAATTAGCGTGGAGTGTTGGTAAGGTACCTTCAGATTGGACAAAAGCAGTAATTGCACCTATCTATAAGCAAGGGAACAGGAAGGATTGCAACAACTATAGAGGTATCTCATTGATTAGTATACCAGGCAACGTATTCACTGGCATCCTGGATGGGAGGGTGCGATCAGTCGTTGAGAGGAAGTTGGATGAAAACCAGTGTGGTTTCAGACCACAGAGAGGCTGTCAGGATCAGATTTTCAGTATGCGCCAGGTAATTGAAAAATGCTACGAGAGGAATAGGCAGTTGTGTTTATGTTTCGTAGATCTAGAGAAAGCATATAACAGGGTACCAAGGGAAAAGATATTCGCCATACTGGGGGACTATGGAATTAAAGGTAGATTATTAAAATCAATCAAAGGCATTTATGTTGACAATTGGGCTTCAGTGAGAATTGATGGTAGAATGAGTTCTTGGTTCAGGGTACTTACAGGAGTTAGACATGGCTGTAATTTTTCACCTTTGCTGTTCGTAGTTTACATGGATCATTTGCTGAAAGATATAAAATGGCAGGGAGGGATTCAGTTAGGTGGAAATGTAGTAAGCAGTTTGGCCTATGCTGACGACTTGGTCTTAATGGCAGACTGTCCGAAAGCCTGCAGTCTAATATCTTGGAACTTGAAAATAGGTGCAATGAGTATGGTATGAAAATTAGCCTCTCGAAGACTAAATTGTTGTCAGTTGGTAAGAAATTCAACAGAATCGAATGTCAGATTGGTGATACAAAGCTAGAACAGGTCAATAATTTCAAGTATTTAGGTTGTGTGTTCTCCCAGGATGGTAATATAGTAAGTGAGATTGAATCAAGTTGTAGTAAAGCTAATGCAGTGAGCTCGCAGTTGCGATCAGCAGTATTCTGTAAGAAGGAAGTCAGCTCCCAGACGAAACTATATTTATATCGGTCTGTTTTCAGACCAACTTTGCTTTACGGGAAAGGAAGTTGGGTGGACTCAGGGTATCTTATTCATAAGTCATATGTAACAGACATGAAAGTAGCGAGAATGATTGCTGGTACAAACAGGTGGGAACAATGGCAGGAGGGTACTCGGAATGAGGAGATAAAGGCTAATTTAGGAATGAACTCGATGGATGAAGCTGTTCGCATAAACCGGCTTCCGTGGTGGGGTCATGTGAGGCGAATGGAGGAGGATAGGTTACCTAGGAGAATAATGGACTCTGTTATGGAGGGTAAGAGAAGTAGAGGTAGACCAAGACGACGATGGTTAGACTCGGTTTCTAATGATTTAAAGATAAGAGGTATAGAACTAAATGAGGCCACAACACTAGTTGCAAATCGAGGATTTTGGCGACGTTTAGTAAATTCTCAGAGGCTTGCAGACTGAACGCTGAAAGGCATAATAGTCTATAATGTTAATGTATGTATGTATGTATGTAGTTTAACATTCCAAATCCAGCATCATCATGTACAATTTCACACACAACTTATGTATTTTCAGTGCCTAACGCTACAGCTTACAGTAGTATAGGTAGTGCTTATCACTATCTTAACGTTACAAGTGATAATGAATAAAAATTAGAACATAATTACCCTACAGATATAACAACAACAACAACAACAGCTACGACAACAGGAGTACAAGATACAATTTCATGGAAAGAAAATTTTACAAGGAATACTATTAGTTTAACATTAAAAATCCAGCAGGAAATCACAAATTCAGTGTCCATCATTTACAATTTTTACTTTTCACTGTACTCTAACGCTGGTGATCTTATACGAATCGATACCCGGAAGGGAATCCATCAAAGGCTACCCCTGGAAGCCCTTCCCGTGTAGCTCTTATAAAGACTACGCAGGCGAAATTTATTTTCTCCATATTCAAGACTTTCCCAATTAATTATACACTCCTATTCCCGTTCACGAAACGCATCGCACTTCTTTGTCCTTTTTCTACGGAATTGATTTAACCTATACTTTAAGCACCACAGCACGCAGATCCATATTCTATAATCAGTCTGCTGAGTGGATTAATTTCTAAGAGGAATATTATTACATTTCCACAGGTGTCAGTCTTGGTTCAGTAGTTTTGGCTCGGCGATGATAATTAGAAAGCCAGTCAGTCAGTCAGTCAGTCAGTCAGTCAGTCAGTCAGTCAGTCAGTCAGTCAGTCAGTCAGTCAGTCAGTCAGTCAGGATATGTTATTTTATATAGAGAGATTTCTTACGTCCATTAGCGCTACGATATTGGAGTGTTACTGAGCACTACAGTCGAAAGGAATAAGGTAAATCAAAGCAAAGAGAAAGGGAATGGGCACGTAATTGAATCATAAGTTTAAGTTAAAAAATTGGATAAACTTTAAAGTACACTTATGACGATGTTGTTGCCGTAGAAACAATATCACTCAAAATTGACATTTTGGTGACTTAGATATTCACTGGGTGTTTAGCAAGTTTATATTATCGTTTATCAAACATCGTCTCCTAGGCATAAATACAAGAATGTCTCATGAAGTTAGAATAAAATAAAGAAGGCTGATTTGGTTGCAGACAACATAAGTAACATTACTCCAAGACAAGTGCCACATAACATTATAACAAGCTCCGAGACGAAGGAACGTCCATCAATGCTCCTGTACAATTATTTAGCCCTTAAGAGTGATTTACTTGACTAACACGTCATATAGGCCTAATTCTCATTAAAGAATGGATTGTCTCTCTATAACCATGTACAGATTCCGAGATCCCAAATTGCCTATTTTGTTATTTTAAAAACTCCTAGAGTTATCAGTGGCCTTTGCACTGTCAGAGACTGTATTCAAATAGATTTGGAGCTGTAATGTCGTTGTAAAATTGATATCTATGCATTTAAGTATGCCGACATAGCAAAGTCGTTATGTATAGTGTACCGGGCGGTACACCTCCACGCCGCTAATTCAAACTTTGCGCCAGTTGAAACTCCTCTGCTGGAGGAAGTCTGAACTTTATCAACTGTATTAATTTTCAAGTTTCTCAGAAGATGTCACTACTTGGAAATTTTGAAGTTTCTGAACTGGGTCGTTTTCGATGTATTTTTGTTTTGCCTGTAGTAAGAAGTGTGAACTTTCTCTTCTAGAGGACACTACTGAAGAACTACAATGGTGCACCCTAGTGCGAAGTGAAAGAACTGTTTTTTGGAGAAAATTTGAGTTCATAAGTTTGTTCTTTGTTAAATTTCTTGCAGTCATGGTTTAAGTTGGCAATATTAACCCTTTCTTTCCCCTTGTTTTGAATTTAGCCAATCCCGAATTTCTTTAGTTAATTTATAACCAATCAGGTGTATCTTCCCCAACGGGGATATGCTGCTTAACCCTAGCCAATAAAATTTTTGTGGGAGGGTGTTCTCATTCCTGAAACGCCTCGAACTTTCTGCGAGAGTATATAAACTGCTGATTTTCGGGTCTCCGGGCCACTTCTGTAACATCTTTCATTGTGTAAAGTACGTAGCAGGGGGCGGGAAGCGCCTCTTTCTTCGGGCAGCAGTTCAACAACAAGGTAATGGCCGTTTAATAACTTCATTTCTTGCTAGCTCAGCAGTTTAACTCTCGGGGCAGGTCCGATGCTTTTCCGCCATGTAACCTTTCCCTAAAATGTAAAGACTCTTAGTATCTATTCTCTCTTAAGCTGCATATTGGGATAGAGTAGTATGGGATTAGCCCTTGCATTAACGGCCTAGTGCCAAGTAGGTTTTAAACAAAATGTATTAGGAGTGCGGATCGCCTCCTCTCAAATTGGTATTTTAGAGGCCCTGTAATTAACCTTTTTTCACTTAATAGGCCTCAGTAGGTTAGGTATTTTACCCCTGTGTTTATGTCCTTAGAGGACAGCTTGAAGGTGGAATTTGGTGTTGCCTTTGACAGGCTTAAATTTTGAGAGCGTGTTGCTCTTTCTTGAAAATTTTGTTTTCTGCGCGCCTCAAGGAGGCTTTACTGTGTAATTTGGAGCAAGTGCTCCTGGGCATGAATGGGGTTTTCTGCCCCTCTCTTAAAACGTGTTTTGGGGTAAAGTTGGGCTAATTGCTCAAGAATTGTGAGTTCGGGGCTCGAAGCCCAAATCCTGTAAATACTGTAATTGTACTGTGTTGCCTTGCTACTCTGTACCTGCCATGCTTGTTATTTCTTGATTTTGAAAAGAAAATATAACCTTGTTAAATTTTAAATTAAATTTAATTTCGTAGCCTGAGACCTGTTCACCCCCGCAACCTTCTTTCACCTCTGCTGTTCCACAGATATCTCGGAACAAGTGGTAGCAGAGCGTGGTTGAATGGGTCTCAATTTAGCCCCTTTTGACAGCTAAACATTGTTTTGATCCGAACTCTAACAATTTTCTCTGTTGCTGGAAATTTTTGATTTTTCTTTTTTCAAAATTGTTCTGTCATCATGCCCGGCCCTCGCGATGTTCTCCATCTTAACTATTTGCTCAAGGAGGAGTTGATCTATGAATTAACTATCAGAAATGTGCAATCTGGAGGCACGGTTGCGGTAGATACGAATAAGCTTAGAGAGTCCCTTGATTTGCCCATTTCCATCACCACTTTGGGAGAGAAAGAAATTGACGACTCTCTTTCCACGATCACCGACAATACTACTGAGCTAGCATCTGTAGTTAGTTTTTTTGAAGAAAATGATCCTTCTCCTAATCAAATTAAGCGTGTGCAAGCCAGGTTATTTCATTTTTCTAATAGAGTTAACGATCTGTTGTCTCTGAAGTTGAATGACGTTCAGAGGAAGGAAGCTAGTATGGTTCTTGAAAATTTCTCTGAATTGTCCAGTAAGGTTACCCAATTGTTAACTGGGGAAGTTCCTCCCAAAACTGATCAACCCGCCACGGTGAATGTAGGTAGCGAGGAAGAGCCTCCTAAGGGAGAAGTCAATAGGAAAACCGTTGCAGCTCAAACAACCTCTGCCCCATTGGACAACGAGTCTGAACGCCGAACCTCGTTGAATAGTGTACGTTCTGAATTAACGTCATTGCCATTTAAACCTTTACCTACTATGTCACCTGGGTTCAGCAGCTTGCCTCATCCATCAGCAATGTTGCTCAGAGGTATCTCTAAGTTTTCTGCTAATACCATTAGTGAAGTTATTTTTTTTAAGGTTTTTAGTTGAGTTCCAGGACCATGCTCTTGTTTTTTCTCTTTCTCCATGTCAGATTTTGCAAATCATCTATCCCTATGCAATTGGTATTCTCTCAGACAAAATAGTAAGAGCCATTGCCGAGCAATCATCTATTGAAGACTTCCACGCCCACTTGCTAGCTAACTTCATCCCGGCTAGGGCAAGGTCCTCCCTTATTCAGAAGTACTATTATCGTGTACAGCGCTTGGATGAAAACTTGGCAGACTTCATCCAAGATATTAAGTTTTATACTAGGGTGTTTGCTCTTCACTTTCCTGAGGATCAGATTGTACAAGCCATTGTGGAAGGTATCTCACCATCCTATAGGTCATATTTGTGTTTCGCGGCGTGCCCGCAAACTTTCTCTGAACTTGAAGCATTGGCCGTCTCAGCGGAAGGAGTTAGATACGCCGATTTCTTGCGTGTCGCGAAAGAACCCCCTCCTTCTTTTGGTAATCCTCGGCCTCCACCTCGCCGACCAGTCACACCTCGTAAATGTTATGCTTACGGATCGCCTGACCACCTTCGGAACAAGTGCCCATCAATCAAATCTAGTAGGGCAAATAATGGAGCTGGCTCATCACAAGGCTGTTTTAAATGTGGGGCTTTCTCACATATTACCAGGAATTGTCCAAATTGCTCAACTTCTGGTGCAAATTCCACCAATGCCAATAATAAAAAGTGACTAGTGGCTTCGGCTGAGTCGACTAATCCATCTTCCCGAGGCTCAGCCCCTGGTAAACAGGTCGAAAATTCAGGGAAAATTCAGTCCTCAAATTCATCTTTTGAATGCCTCAAAGAATGTCTTAGGATTGCGGCGGATACCCCCGCACCCGTACCTTTTCTCAAAATTGAGTTAAATAATGAACCTGTAACTGCTCTATTAGATTCAGGCAGTGTTTGTTCTATTATTTCGGCTGAATGGTATTCAAAATTGAAATCTGTTTGTAAACTACCTGACTATGGCTCATCTCCTGTTCAATATGTTTCGGCTAATTCATCTCTATTAGAAATTCTAGGTTCTGTAAATGTCAAAATTCGTATTTTTAAATTTACTTGGAAAATTAAATTGTTTGTGGCCAAGCACTTGTCTTGCCCCATTATATTGGGAGCTGACTTCATTTCTCACACTGGTCTTGTGCTCGATCTTCAGAGTAGGTCGTGCACTTTCAAATTTGCGTCTAATTGTAAAATCCCATTATTGAAATGTAATTCTGCATCATGTTCATCTATTTCGCCTACCCAGGATGAGATGTTGTTAGACCTTAGACATCTACCTGAGGAGCAGGCTGATACTATTCGTAAGTTGTGTCAGTCGTTTCCAGAGGTGTTCTCCGATACTCTTGGTGTTACTGACCTTATTGAATACAAAATTGAGGTCACGGATTCGATTCCGGTCCGTTTTCCACCTTATAGGCTATCTCCACCTAAAATGAAGGCTCTGAAAGAAATCATCGATCAGATGTTGAAGGATGGTATTATTAGGCCCTCCAAGTCGGCGTATTCTTCGCCTATTTTTCTAGTCCCGAAACCCCAAGGTGGCTTCAGGCCTGTCATTGATTATAGGGCTCTCAATCGGAAGGTGGTGTTACAATCTGTGCCCCTTCCTGATCTTCATTCTTGCTTTTCGTGGTTTCGTAAAGCTAAATTCTTCACCATCTTGGACCTGAATCGGGCCTACAATCAAATTCCCCTTGCCGAAGAGTCTAAACATCTGGCAGCGTTTGCCACGGATTGGAATTTGTATGAATAAAACCGCGTGCCTTTCGGGCTCCCCACGGGAGCAGCTGTACTTACTAGGCTGCTAGATAGGGTCTTCTCCGACATCAAATTTGAGTACTTGTATCACTACCTGGATGATGTCGTCGTATTTTCGGAGACCTTTGAAGAACATCTAGATCATCTGCGAGAAGTTCTCAATCGCCTTCGTAAGGCTGGGTAAACTGTGAAGTTGTCCAAGGTTGCCTTTGCTAAGCCCTTCATGTCATTCCTAGGGCATATTGTGTCACCTGATGGTGTTGCAGTCGATCATTCTAGAACACAGGCCATCCGTGATTTTAAACCTCCCAAGGACATCAAAGGTATCGCCAGGTTCATTGGTATGGTGAATTTCTTCAGGAAGTTTATTCATAACTTCGCTAATAGAGCGGCACCCTTAAACCTTCTTCGTAGGAAAGGCATCAAATTCGAGTGGGGACCTTCTCAACAAGCCGCTTTTGAAGATCTTAAATTAGCTCTCTGTAATGCCCCTGTCCTTGCTATGCCTGATTTCTCGAAGAAATTCATCGTCCAAACCGACGCGTCGTCGTCGGCGATAGCTGCAGTCCTTCTTCAAGAGACTGAACTAGGGAGGCGACCCATCGCCTACGCATCTAGGACTCTGTCGGCTCAAGAAGCCAAATATTCCATCTATGAGCTCGAAGGTTTGGCAGTCTTATTTGCCTTAGAAAAGTTCCGTCTCTATCTGGAACATGTCAAATTCGACCTGGAGACAGACAATCAAGCCTTAAGCTGGGTCTTAGGTAGGCCACGTCGTACTGGTCGTATAGCCCGTTGGGCCATTCGTATTTCTGCCTTCCAATTCGATGTCAGGCATATCAGAGGAACGGAAAATGTTGTTGCTGATGGACTCAGCCGTATGTTTTCCAACGACGTTGAGACCCATGAACCGGTCGACAGTTCATCACCTCCCGAGTCCATACTATTTGATGTTAATGCCATCTTAACAGATGCTCCCATGCTCTTTAGGGATATCGAGAAATACCAACGTGAAGATCCGACGCTGGCTCCGATAATGGAAACCCTTTCTTCTGGGGAACATGTTGTCCCTTATGCATTGAGGAATGGTGTTCTATGTTGCCCTTCGAGGCATGACAAGATGATGAAGGTTGTCGTTCCAGCTGTTCTTGTACCTATGATCTTCAAGTACTATCATGAGACCCCATTAGGGGGGCATCTTGGAATCTTTAAAACTCGTGAAAAGATTCGTGAAAGGTTCATCTGGAAAGGTAAGGATGGTGAAATCCGTGAACTAGTAAAAGCTTGTAAATCCTGCTTGCTTAGTAAACCCACCATGTCCACCAAGGTAGGCCTGTTGTCTTCTCATCAAGCGTCGCGCCCTATGGAACGTCTGTATATTGATTATGTAGGACCCTTCCCCCAGTCGAAGGGAAATGCCAACAAGTTCATCTTTGTATGTGTAGATGGTTTTACAAGATTTTCCTGGTTATTTCCGACTAAGCTGGCTACCGCTCAGTCCACCATTACTTGTCTAAATTCTATCTTTGCTTCTTTTGGTCCGTGTCAATATATTGTGTCTGATAATGCTAAGGCTTTCACATCTAATTTATTTCGTAAATTCTGCTTTGACCTGTCCATCTCTCATGTGACAACTTCCGCTTATTACCCTCAACCATCTCTGGCTGAACGCGTTAAACGTAATCTCAGGTCCGCGCTTATCGCCTATCATCACGAAGATCATTCCAGGTGGGACACGTCCCTGCATTGGTTAGCTTTTGCTTCGAAATCGGCGGTTCATGAATCTCATAAGTTTGCGCCAGCTTCGCTGATGTTCAAGTTTGTTCCCAACACGCCGCTCTCTAACCTCTGGTCTCTGAGTGACATTCTACCTGAGACAATAGACCCAGATAACATTAAAGATCTTTGGAAGAAGGCTAAAGCCAATCTCAAGGTGTCTCATGAAAAGGTTAGGGAAAGATATGATCGTGGACGGAGACCCACCAATTTGAAGGTAGGCGACCAGGTGATGGACAAGAATTTTGTACCCGCGGGCAAGCTTGCCCCCAGATTTCATGGGCCGTGTATCATTCTCGATTTCCTTACTCCCGTTACCTTATTGTTAAGCAATCCAGCTACCGAGAGGATATTTAGGGTTCACCTGTCACAGGTGAAACCGGTGTAATTTCTGTGTTAACTTGCTTAATTTAATTTGGAAAGAAGTAAGAAGGTTATATTTTTTTGAGGGTTTCACTTTTAAGGCCTTCTGCTCTTGGAATCTGTTTCCTTTGTGTGTAATTACTTTTTGTAAACCTCCCCCGATCAGTTAAACTGCCATCCTGTCCTTACCATGGCCATTACCACGCTCCCGTCACCTGCTAACATAACACACAGTGGCTTATATATGCCATGAATATCTTCACGCCGCTGGCCCCTCAACCTCTCCACAATGCCTGTGCCCTCAAAAAAGATGATGGTCCAACAAAATTCTGCCGCCGAGCTTTAATGTTTCAGTGCCCCCGCAGCAGCGCGGCGCCGTACCGCTCCTGAGGCAGGGTACGGGCCCGCCCTTCTCCAGTGAGGCCAACCTGTGTGCGGCGAGCCGGAGTCCTCCTCCCGGCCAAGGCTGATGTGCGGCGCACAACCTGTAACTGGCCCGCGACCTGCATGTTCGCCGCGGGCGCGGCGTGCTTCAACTCCACTACTCCTCTCATAGTGCGGGCGAGCGGTATCTCAGGGTACTTGAGGGGTCCGAGCGGCCTCCTCTGAACTGAAGCAGCGGCGGCTGGTCTGGCCGTCAAACTGATCAACGTTTAAAGTACATATCCAGCTATATGGACATTCCAGTTCAACATTACTACCTTTTTTTTTTTTTTTTTTTTTTTGGATCTTACTGCAATATCTGGTGGACTTAGAAAATTTTTCCTCAACTTTAAAAACTAAAAGTTTCCTTCTGAATTCAACTTCTACAAACATAAAGACATTACATCAGCAATAACTATAAAAGAATTTTGAAACTGGATCAAACCCAAATTTAGAAAATTTTTATAAATGCTTCTGCAATTAATCTCCATATCAACATAACTTGGACCTTGTTATCAAACAAATTTTATGTGTCACCCCTGGAGGGATTTTTTTTTTGGGGGGGGGGGAGGTCTGTACCGGGCGGTACACCTCCACGCCGCTAATTCAAACTTTGCGCCAGTTGAAACTCCTCTGCTGGAGGAAGTCTGAACTTTATCAACTGTATTAATTTTCAAGTTTCTCAGAAGATGTCACTACTTGGAAATTTTGAAGTTTCTGAACTGGGTCGTTTTCGATGTATTTTTGTTTTGCCTATAGTAAGAAGTGTGAACTTTCTCTTCTAGAGGACACTACTGAAGAACTACAATGGTGCACCCTAGTGCGAAGTGAAAGAACTGTTTTTTGGAGAAAATTTGAGTTCATAAGTTTGTTCTTTGTTAAATTTCTTGCAGTCATGGTTTAAGTTGGCAATATTAACCCTTTCTTTCCCCTTGTTTTGAATTTAGCCAATCCCGAATTTCTTTAGTTAATTTATAACCAATCAGGTGTATCTTCCCCAACGGGGATATGCTGCTTAACCCTAGCCAATAAAATTTTTGTGGGAGGGTGTTCTCATTCCTGAAACGCCTCGAACTTTCTGCGAGAGTATATAAACTGCTGATTTTCGGGTCTCCGGGCCACTTCTGTAACATCTTTCATTGTGTAAAGTACGTAGCAGGGGGCGGGAAGCGCCTCTTTCTTCGGGCAGCAGTTCAACAACAAGGTAATGGCCGTTTAATAAATTCTTTTCTTGCTAGCTCAGCAGTTTAACTCTCGGGGCAGGTCCGATGCTTTTCCGCCATGTAACCTTTCCCTAAAATGTAAAGACTCTTAGTATCTATTCTCTCTTAAGCTGCGTATTGGGATAGAGAGTGCTTAACCCTCTCGAGCTCCCACTCATTTTGCATTGAGGTGAACTTATTTTCACAACTTTTTCTTCCTTAACGTAATGTAAACTGTTTCCTTCTATAAGTCACCTCTTTAGTATGGGATTAGCCCTTGCATTAACGGCCTAGTGCCAAGTAGGTTTTAAACAAAATGTATTAGGAGTGCGGATCGCCTCCTCTCAAATTGGTATTTTAGAGGCCATGTAATTAACCTTTTTTCACTTAATAGGCCTCAGTAGGTTAGGTATTTTACCCCTGTGTTTATGTCCTTAGAGGACAGCTTGAAGGTGGAATTTGGTGTTGCCTTTGACAGGCTTAAATTTTGAGAGCGTGTTGCTCTTTCTTGAAAATTTTGTTTTCTGCGCGCCTCAAGGAGGCTTTACTGTGTAATTTGGAGCAAGTGCTCCTGGGCATGAATGGGGTTTTCTGCCCCTCTGTTAAAACGTGTTTTGGGGTAAAGTTGGGCTAATTGCTCAAGAATTGTGAGTTCGGGGCTCGAAGCCCAAATCCTGTAAATACTGTAATTGTACTGTGTTGCCTTGCTACTCTGTACCTGCCATGCTTGTTATTTCTTGATTTTGAAAAGAAAATATAACCTTGTTAAATTTGAAATTAACTTTAATTTCGTAGCCTGAGACCTGTTCACCCCCGCACCTTCTTTCACCTCTGCTGTTCCACAGATATCTCGGAACATATAGAATATTAATCCCATAAAATTTGTTCAGTGGTACTTGATTTAAAATATGTTATTGAAATGAGGTGTTCATCCAATGTATAACTGAGTGTGCTACCGTTAGACCGACAGGAAGTCCTGATACGAAAAATATCATCGAAACGTTCTGATTACAGTACTCATTTCAACAGTCACTCACTATATAATGTAACGGTTTGGTTTTGTATGGTCACCACAAATGTGTTACGAAGACAAACCCTCTCCATCACTGAAATTCGCTTAAGTAGACAGTGCTTTACAAACAGTCCCACATGTAATACAAAAAAGAAACACTTATTCACTGGCATTTGAGTGATAAATAGCCTCTATCATGTATAAGGGAATTTGATAGAGAGCTCCTTAATTATGCGAATTTAATTAAATTGCCAAACACTCCAATTCAATTTAAATAAAGCAACATGAAAATTTCTTAAATATCATCGACAGTCATTTCGGGGTCTGTGACCATACATCCTATCTGAGAACATCATCTGGAATTCGATAAAATAAATAGGCAAAATCACCCTCAAAACTTGTTAGAAATCGTAACATATAAAGACAAAAAGAGGCAATAAGCAAACTAACGACTTCTTACCGCAAGTATACAGCTATGTTAGACAATATTTCTTTCCTTTCATTTTTATTTTGCGAAAAATAATTTATCATTTGTTTCCTTTTCTTTTCATTATTCAGCAAAGTATGGCTAAGGAATACAAGCGTAGGAACTGTGGGTGTGGCCAAGCTTTAAGAAGTGCGAGGGAGGAATTGAAGAGTTTGAGGGAGACAATTAGGATTCTCCCAGAGGTCAGGAAGGAAAGTAGGCCTTCCTCAAACAATGTACATGATACAGTAGGTGTTAGAGAGGGATGGGAAGGAAAAGGGGGGAATTGTAGAGGACAGGTGGTCGAATGTTTTAAGGGGAACGACGAGATTGCAGGCTGAGGCCTCTATTCGAGATCAGAATTCAGGACAGATGTCTGTGAGAAATCGGTACGAGTCACTGCACGTAGAAAAACCAAGGGAAAATGAGGAACAGGGAACTGTTGCTGAGAAGTGTGGAAGTAAGAGGAAGGGAAAATGTAGGAAAGGGACATGTGGAGTAGTGGATAGGATAAGGCAGGTGGAACAGGGTCATCGTATGGAAAGAAGGGAGGACGAAGTACCTTCTGCAGCTGTCAGGAAAGATAGGACTGATCAGGAGGGGAGGGGATCAAATGAGTTGGGTAGGAATTAGGCCCTTGTCATGGGGATTCCATCGTTAGACATGTGGGGAAGCTCTGAGGAGGAAAGGGAATGAGAGTAGAGTGTTACCGAGGCATTATTTTAAGGCTGATGTTGAGGAAAGTAGAAGAGAAAGCGGAGGAAAAGGAGAAGATGGCAGTGTTTCACGTTGGTACTAACAACGTAAGACAAGCGGGTATAGGTACTAACATATTGAGATCTGGTAAATGCAGCAGGGTGAAGGTTAAGGAAGTGGAGTACTGTGCAGGACGGATACTGGCTGTGAGGTAATTGGGGATTTAAATGAGACGACGGATTGGGTACGTGGGAAACTGGGATTGAGATTTCTAGATCTTAATGTGTGGGTAGGAGGTAGAGATCTGCGCTCAGATGGCCTTCACTTCAACCGCAGTGGTACATATAAGTTAGGAAATTTGTATAGAAGTGTTATAGGGAGGTACATTCCGGGAAACGGGGTGGTCAAGGTGCGGCGATAAGGGAACAGGAAAATGGAAGTAGGGATGACATAAATAAGTTAGTGCTGAACTGTAGAAGTATTGTAAAGAAAGGAACAGCATTAAGTAATTTAATAGATATGTACTTGCCAGATATTGTAATAGGAGTTGAATCATGGCTGAGAAATGATATATTGGATGCAGAAATATTCTCACGGAACTGGAGTGTGTATCGTAGTGATAGGATAGGAATGGTAGGAGGGGGAGTATTCATTCTGGTGAAAGATCAATTTGTAAGCAACGAAAAAGTTAAAGATGTCAAACATGAAATTCTAGATGTAAGGCTCTTCATTAAAGATAATAGGCAACTCGATGTATTTGGAGTCTTCAGCACGGGAAAAGGTAGCGCTGACGCTGATTCAGAATTATTTGATATGATAAGCAGCTATGTGGGAAACGATAAGGAAAGGAGCTTGATTGTAGCGGGTGATCTCAATTTACCAAATGTCAATTGGGAAGGTAATGCGAACGACAGGGAGCATGACCAAGAAATGTTAAATAAGTAAACATGGGTAGGGCATCTGATTCAGAAAAAGGTGGAACCAACTAGAGGGAAGAATATTCTTGATGTGGTGCTGGTTAAACCAGATGAACTCTGTGGAGAAACCGAATTAATAGATGGTATTAGTGATCAAAAAGTTCTCTGTTATAGTTAAAAATAAATGCGGAAGAAAATAAGGTGTTTAAATCAGGACTGTTAAGCAGTACCATATGGCTGATTGTTTATTTAGCGTATGATGCTTCAGTTGACAATCGCTTGAAATGTATTTTACATATAAGTGTTATTAGAAAATATAAACATATTTATATACATGGAAATAGGCTATTTACAGACTAACTAGCAGGCATATACACACACACACAACTGCAGGTTCTGAGATTTCATCACAAGCTGATGTCAAGTCCTTCCAGCCAAGTGAGTACCGTAGGTATTCCTCCATAGGCCCAGTGAATGCTCGTAGAGGACATTCTTTCACGATGTGGCTGATGGTTTGCACTTCAGCACCACAGTTGCGGGAAGGAGACTCCAACCACCCCCATTGGTGTAATGCAGAAGCAGTTCTTCCAACACCGCAGCGTATCCTGTTTAATCTAGTAAAGATGGTGCGTGGGAGGTTGAATCCAGGATGTTTTGCTGTTGGGTCAACGATGTTGATTAGACCATGTGGGTGTAATCTGGCACATTCTTGCTTTCATGCTTCGTAAGGTCTAAAAGGTATGTCAGTTAGTTCCCTGGCCGTCTTCCAGGCAGGTTTCCAGGATTTCGGTCTTGCAACGGCGTTTCCTTCTGTATCCTGGTGGATGGGAATTGAGCTGTTCATCATCACCTTAGTCCATAATCTGACAAGGGCATTTTGTTGTCTGATTTGAGGAGGTTGAATGTGGCTCAATACGGGTAACCACTGTACAGGAGTGGAATGCAGGGTGTCAGATAAGATTCTCATTTTGTGACGCAGATGGACATCGACCAGACGAGTATGGGAACTATTCAGCCATACAGCAGATCAGTATTCAGCTGAAGAATATACAAGTGCTAAAGCAGTTGTTCGCAATGAATTCGCATCTGCACCCCATGATGTTCCAGCTAGTCTACCCAGAAGGTTGTTACGGCTTTTAAGTTTAGCTGCCAGTTTCTGAAGGTGATGGCGGTAAGTTAGTGATCTATCTAAAGTTACACCGAGGCTTTTGGGGGTAGCATTACACCGCAGTGTGTGATTTCTGAACCTGATTGTCGGTTTGTAGTTTGCATTCCTGTTACTGAGGTGTAACGTAGTTACTTCTGTCCTTAGAAGGCTAGGTGTCAATCGCCACTTTGTGAAATAACCGTCTATCTTCTCAATGTCCTGGGATAGGATTTCTTCAGCTTCACTGAAGTCTGCTCTTTGTATGGTGAGGTTGATGTCATCTACATAGATGGACTTGCGAGATGTGGTTTCTGGAAGGTCGTGTATGTGTAAGTTGAAGAGAATTGGAGACAGCACTGAACCCTGTTGCAAACCATTGTTCAGTTTGTGGAAACGATTGCGGACATGTTCTGTATGAACCTGGAAAAATCTATTTCCCAGCATATTTTTTATTAGTGTGAAGATCTTGAGACATGGTATTGCTCTGCTGAGTTTCAGGAAGAGGCCTTCTTTCAAGACTGTGTCATAGAAGGCCGAGGAAAACAGAGACACTTTTCTTCTTCCTCTCAAATCCATTTTCTAAAAGGAAGTCAAAGCGAGCAACTGATCGCTGCAGGCGTGACAATGACGAAAACCAGCTGGCTCAATCGGAATGAGGCATTCAATCATAGGAGCTATCCTGTTAAGAATCAGTCTTTCCAGAAACTTGTAAGTTACGCTTAAGAGGGCTACTGGTCTGTAGCTTTGGGGTGATTTGGGATCCTTGCCTGGTTTCAAGATATCGATAATTTTAGTTTTCTTAAACAGGGGAGGCAGTCGGCCAGACTGCACAACATTACTAAAGAAAGAGGCAAGCCAGCGTTTGGTTGCTGGACCACAGTTCTTTTAAAGTTCTGGGAATATGCCGTCAAGTCCAGCAGCTTTACCACTACGAAGGGAGTCGAGGAAAACGGACTTGAATATTGATCATTTGGTTGGATTTCTTGTTTCCTGTGCATTAGTTCCGACTGAAATTGCTTTGTGAATTTCTTATTCCCCGGAGCCCTTGATACAGAGACCAGGTGGTTTGCTATAGTCTCCACATAATTTGAGGTCTGCATCCTCAGTGGTGAGGAAGTTGGATCTAGTTTACGGATGAGTGACCACGCTTTTCTACCAGAGTGTGTGAAGTTGAGATCTTGTACTGCTGTTATCCACTTCTCTCTTCTAGCATTATCTAGAGATTTCAGAAGTTCAGTTGCTTTATCCTGACTGTTTTCCTCTAAGTACTCAGCAGACAAGCGACTTGTTTCTTCGTTGCAACCAGGTATGTAATCCTTCCAATAGCTACGAGGAATGGTTCTTTTTGAGCTGATTTTATTAGCCCAACGATCCTCCAGTAATTTTCTGGCGTTGGAGCTATCCACCTAATGTTGGCATCTGTGTGCAAAGCATAATGCCCTCCAGTCAGCTTTCTGGAAGTTCCATGTAGTATGGGTACAGACCTAATAACAGGGATCTGAAGACCATCTCTATAAATTATGGGTCTGTGTTGGCTCCGAGGGAAATTGTTCAGTACCTGTCTGCGTATTGAGGTAGTTGTCATAAGGTTATGGGAGGCAAAACAGAGATCTGGCGAATAGACTTTTTTCCAACGACAAGAGTGGAAAGTTCCTTTGTCCTTGGCATCGTACACTAGCTTAAGATCTCTTGCATCCATCCATTCAAATAGCCTGTCTCCTTTTCATCGCACTCATCGTATCCCCATAGCGTGTGGTAAGTGTTGAATGATGCTGTTTTCTGGTGGTACCAACATTCTGTGCTCTGGTCAGCTGACGCTAGGTGGTTTATATACGTTAGTAATCACGACATTATCTACCTTTATAGAAGAGGAAAAGAATGCTCGTTTGTAACGCGTTCCATTCCTTCACAGTTTGCTATATCGTCCTTGAAAAAGGTGGCTATGCCATACTAAGGATCATTCACTGCTGCCGCTAGTTGGTATCCTAGAATTATACCCCTATGTTTCAATTGCTGGTCATCTTCAGTGTGAGTTTCCTGGAGTACTACCACATCCACGGAGAGTTCATGAAGGATCTTGGATGAATATTCACTTTTTACCTTACTGATGCCTTCTATGTTAAGTTGGCAGATGGTTAATGGGTGTGTGAATGTGAATGTGAATGCGAGTCCTCAGAAGGACTATTATTTAAGTTCGTTGCACGATTTTCATAGCCGTGAGGCCCTGTAGGGCAGTACGGCGGCATCTTGCTGTTGTTGCTCGATTAGCACCAATCGGAGGACACGTGTAGGGTTCTTTATGGTTAAAACCTACGGACGTTGAGCAACGCTGTCCCCCATATGGATGATGAAACAGGCACGAGGGAGATTTTAAAAGTAACTATAATCGGTGGAAAACGGTAAATAAAAATGTAAACAGACTCTGGGAAGGGTTTAAAGCAATTGTTTTGAGGAATGTAAAAAAAGGTTTGTACCTTCAAAGGTGGTATGCAATGGTAAAGATCAGATATATTATATCAGAGAAGTAAATAGACTAAGAAGGAGGTTCAGTTGGAAAGGAATACAGTTAGAAAAATCTGTAGAAGTAAGGAGAAATTGAAGGAACTTTCTAGAAAATTGAATCTAGCAAAGGAGTCAGCTAAGGATAACATGACGGCAACAGTAATTAGCGTTCATACAAATTTTTGTGAAAAATGGAAGAGTATGTATAGGTAGTTCAAGGCAGAAACTAGTTCCACGAAGGACTTTCCAGGAATCGTTAATGAACAAGGGGAGTGTATATGCGAGGATCTTCAAAAGCCAGAAGTATTCAGTCAGCAATATGTAAAGATTGTTGGTTAGAAGGATAATGTCCAGATAGAGGAGGAGACTAATACTAAAGAAGTATTAAAATTTACCTATGGCAACAATTGCATCTAGAGTAAGATACAAAAGTTGAAAATTAGAAAAGCAGCTGGAACTGTTAAGTTTCGCGGGATATACTTGAGACAATGGGTTGAGATATAGTACCATACCTGAACTACTTATTTGATTTTTGTTTGCATGAACGAGCTATACCAAATGAATGGAGATTGCTATAGTAGTCTCTGTGTATAAAGAAAAGGGTGACAGACATAAGCTGAAAATTACAGGCCAGTCAGTTTGACATGAATTGCATGTAAACTTCGGGAAAGCATTCTTTCTGATTATATTGGACATGTTTGCGAAATTAATAACTGGTTTGATAGAAGGTACTTTGGGTTTAAGAAAGGTTATTACACTAAAGCAAAACTTGTAGGATTCCAGCAAGGTATAGCAGATACCTTGAAATCAGGAGGTCAAATAGACTGTATCGCGATTGATCTATCTAAGGCAACTGATAGAGTAGATCATGGGAGACTAGTGGCAAAAATGAGTGGAATTGGACTTGACAAAAGAGTGACTGAATTGGTGGCTATATTTCTAGAAAATAGATCTCAGAGAATTAGAGTAGGCGAAGCTTTATCTGACCCTGTAATAATTACGAGGGGAATTACTCAAGGTAGTGTTATTGGACCATTATGTTTTATATATATATCAATGAGATAAGGCTTTTTGCGGATGATGTTATTCTGTACAGAGTAATAAATAAGTTACAATACTGTGAGCAACTGCAAAATGACCTCGATAATATTGTGAGATGTACAGTAGGTAATGGTATGATGATAAAGCGGGTTAAAGTTCAGGTTGTGAGTTTCACAAATAGGAAAAGTCCTCTCAATTTTTATTACCACGTTGTTGGTGTGAACGGTCCTTCTGGGGATCATTGTCAGTACCTAGGTGTTAATATAAGGAAAGATTTTCATTCGGATAATCAAATAAATATGATTGTAAATCAAGGATACAGATCTCTGCACATGGTTATGATGCTATTTAGGGGTTGTAGAAGGGATATAAAGGAGAGGGCATATAAGTCTCTGGTAAGACCCCAACTAGAATATGGTTCCGGTGCATGGGACCCTCACCAGTATTACTTGATTCAAGAGCGGGAAAGAATCCAAAGAAAAGCAGCTCGATTTGTTCTGGGGGATTTCTGACAAAAGTGTAGCGTTACAAAAATGTTGCAAAGTTTGGACGGGAAGGCTTGGGAGAAAGGAGACGAGCAGCTCGACTAAGTGGTATGTTCCGAGCTGTCAGTAGAGAGAGGGCGTGGAATGACATCAGTAGACGAATTGATTGATTGATTGATTGATTGATTGATTGATTGATTGATTGATTGATTGATTGATTGATTGATTGATTGATTGATTGATTGATTGATTGATTGATTGATTGATTGATTGATTGATTGATTGATTGATTGATTGATTGATTGATTGATTGATTGATTGATTGATTGATTGATTGATTGATTGATTGATTGATTGATTGATTGATTGATTGATTGATTGATTGATTGATTGATTGTAACAAGCGGGGCTACATTTCCCAACATCATTCGAAGCCGATTAGAACCTGTAGTTTAAAGTATTCAAACCATTTTGCGTAATTTTTTCGGTGAAGACACCTTGAATATACTGCACACCAACCTACTTATATGGACGATATGATAGTTTTCCAAAAGATCACCAGTTCGCAGGATACGGCACTGCTCGTTAGCTCTAAACACAAACCTTCGATCTTCAAATCCTCCACCGTTCTGGTTTACCGTGAATGGAATCTCCTTCCGCAAAAGTCAGAGTGATATCAAGCCCTGAAATCCATAAATCTGCCTGCTGCATACATAATGTAAATAGTCGCGTAACAATACTGTGTTTTATTACTATCATAATTATAATACTAACAATAACTTGATTAATGTTTAGTTTTTACTTTATATTTCTTAAAAACGAAATTCAACCTAGAAAAGAAGTCAGCTCAGGATAACACGATGGCAGGCATAATTGGCAGTCATACAAATCTTAGTAAAAAGTGGAAGGGTACTTTAAGGCAGAAGCAGGTTCCAAGAAGGACATTCCAGGAAACATTAATGAACAAGGGGAGTACCTATGTGAGATCTTCTAGAGGCAGAAGTATTCAGTCAGCAGTATATAAAGATTGTTAGTTACAAGGATAATGACCATATAGAGTAGGTGACTAATATTAAAGAAGTATTAAAATTTACCTATAATAACAAGGTCGACCATTACGGCATACGTTTAGTTATTATTATGATAACAATGATATTTACAATAAGGTAAAAATGTTGAAAACTAGAAACGCGACTGGAAATGATACGATTTCTTTTCTTTTTGCTACTTTCTTTATGTCGCACCGACACAGAAAGGTCTTATGGCGACGATGGGACAGGAAAGGCCTAGGAATGGGAAGAAAGCGGCCGTGGCCTTAATTAAGGTACTGCCCCAGCATTTGCCTGGTGTGAAAATTGGAAACCACAGAAAACCATTTTCAGGGCTGCCGACAGTGGGGTTCGAACCCACTATCTCCCGGATGTGAGCTCACAGCTGCGCACACCTAACCGCACGGCTAACTCGCCCGGTGATACGATTTCTGGTGGTATAGCTCACTAAAAACAATGGGTTCGGATGTAGTACCATACCTGAAGTACTTATTTGATTATTGTAAGCATGAAGGAGCTATACCAAATTATTGGTGAGTTGCTACAGTAGACCCTGAAAATTACAGGCTAGTCAGTTTGACAAGAATTGCATGTAAGCTTTTGGAAAGCATTCTTTCTGATTATATTAGACATATTTTTGAAATTAATAACTTGTTAGATGGAAGGCAGTTCTGGTTTAGGAAAAGTTATTCCACTGAAGCTCAGCTTGTAGGATTCTAGCAAGATATAGCAGATAACTTGGATTCAGGAGGTCAAATGGATTGTATCGCGACTGACATGTGTAAGGCATTTGATAGGGTGGATCATTGGAGACAACTGGAAAAAATGAGTGCAATTGGACTAGGGAAAAGAGTGACTGAATAGGTTGCTATATTTCTAGAGAATGGATCTCAGAAAATTAGAGTAGGCGAAGATTTATCTGACCCTGTAATAATTAAGAGGAGAATCCTCCGGGCAGTATTATTTTATCTCTATGTTTTATTTCATACATAAATTATGTGAGTAAAGAAGTGGAATCAGAGATAAGGCTTTTTGCGCATGATGTTATTCTGTATACAGTAATTAATAAGTTACAATATTGTGAGCAATTGCAAAATGACAATGATGATAAACGGGGTTAAATGTCGGGTCGTGAATTTCAGTTATAATTACTGCGTTGATGGGGTGAATGTTCCATATGGGGATGACCGAAAGTACCTAGGTGTTAATATAAGGAAAGATCATCATTGGGGTAATCACATAAATGGGATTGTAATTAAAGGTTACAGATATCTGCGTCCAGCTCCATGGCTAAATGGTTATCATGCTGGTCTTTGGTCACAAGGGTCCCGGGTTCGATTCCCGGCAGGGTCGGTAATTTTAACCTTAATTGGTTAGTTACGCTGGCACGGGGGACTGGGTGTATGTGTCATCTTAATCATAACTTCAACCTCATCACGACGCACAGGTCGCCAACGGATGTCAAATCAAAAGACCTGCATCTGGCTAGCCGAACTTGTCCTCGGACACTCCCGGCATTAAGAGCCATACGCCGTATTTTTACAGATATCTGCATATGGTTATGAAAGTGTTCAGGAGTTGTAATAAGTTGTAGTAAGTCTCTGTTAAGATCACAAATAGAGTATGGTTCCAGTGAATGGGACCCTCACCAGGATTACTTGATTCAAGAACTGGACAAAATCCAAAGAGAAGCAGTTCGATTTGTTCTGGATGATTTCCGACAAAAGAGTAGCGTTACAGAAATGTTGCTAAGTTTGGGCTGGGTGGACTTGGGAGCTGCTCAACTAAGCCGTATTTTCCGAGCTGCCACGGGAGAGATGGCGTGGAATGACATTAGTAGACGATTGAGTTTGATTGATGTCATAAAGTTGGAAAGATCACAATATGGTGATAAAGTTAGAATTCAAGGGGACAAATTTGGGAAAGTATTTTTTTATAGGAAGGGGAGTTACGGGATTGGTATAACTTACCAAGGGAGATGCTCTATAAATTTCGATTTTCTTTTAAATCATTTAATATAAGGATAGAAAAACAGCAGATAGGGAATCTGCCACTTGGGCGACTGCCCTAAATGCAGATCAGCAGTGATTGAACGATAAAGATATCATCATGAAATCGGGAAGCAACCTCTATATTCGTTTTGTGCTGGATATTATATAGTACAATAGAGCAGGCGTTAAATATCAATTATGGTTATCATGCATTTATTAGTTAAATGTAAGGCAGGGACGCAGTAATTTACCTGTGTATCTAACGATTTACAGTGCACTATATCATTAATTGGTGAGAATTTCGTTTAAATTCATGCACAACTTCAGAAACATTACATTTTGATTGTTTGGTAACACATTTTACATTCTGTGGTTCATTTGCTTTTGTTACCAAAACATAAATTAAGGAAATAATATGCAACAGGTTCAATTAATTCTAGTTGCCTCAATACAATTGTGGTCGAGACAAATTCGAAGAACATCCTGAAAGTCTCGCTGAGCGCAAATAATGTTCCGTTATGAAATCGTTGTACAAACGAGAAGGTAATGAAAATCGGTTTCAGTTAGGCTCTAAACTCGTAGTAGTATATGTTTATTTTCTGGATTGCACTTACGACTTAGCTATTTTTGCCAATAAGATCAGTTCGGCAACCAGGAAAACGAACAATCTGAAAGTAACAACAGAGAAATTAGTACTGCAAATCTCCCCTGAGAAGACGAAGCAGATAAAGAACATCCGTGACGGACCGGAGTGGATGAAAACTGTCCACGGAAATATAGGAAGAGAGAACCCCTAATTTCGCCACGGATAATAAAGGCTTTTATCTATGTATCTGTCTGGGTGAAGTAATCCAAAGGATTGGCTTAAAGCAAGAAGCGACCAGCAACCGGAGCTGGAAATTTGAGCGGACGTACAAACTAACTAAAACCATCTATACTAATAATGCTGAATCCAAACCAAAGCCAAACCCCATGGCACTACAGCCCTTGAAGTGCCTTGGCCTACCAAGCTACCGCTGCTCAGCCCGAAGGCCTGCATATTACGAGGTGTCGTGTGGTCAGCGCGACGAATCCTCTCGGCCGTTATTCTTGGTTTTCTAGACCGGGGCCGCTATCTCACCGTCAGATAGCTCCTCAATTCTAATCACGTAGGCTGAGTGGACCTCGAAACAGCCCTCAGGTCCAGGTAAAAATCCCTGACCTGGCCCCGGAATCGAACCCGGGGCCTCCGGGTAAGAGGCAGGCACGCTACCCCTACACCACGGGGCCGGCTTAATAATGCTGAATATAGGAGCTAAACTAAGATGTTGTGCATCGACAAGGGTAAGTCGACCAGTTTCTTAAAAGAGAACGCAGGCTACTACGAAAGGTCTTGGCAACAGGTGGGTTGACGGGCAGGTTCGATTAAGATCCAACAAAGAAGCATACATCAAGAGAGGATAAATAACTACAGCAATTAAACATATAAGACTGCAGTTCTAAGGCAGATATTGAGTATGGATAGCGAGTGGCTAACTAAATAATCTGTAATTTTCTGAATCCGAAGTCACTGTTTTCGTGATCCAGTCTGTCTATTTTATCTTCAATATTCTTCTGAAAGACCTCATTCTAAATGCATTCATTGTCATTTTCCCCCACACCGTACATTGTACATATTTTACTGTCAAGCAATTCCATTTTCAGCACAGAAATCTTCTGAAATATATTTCTGGCGTTCACATGTACGTTTGAAATGAGCAAGTGTCCTTCCATATGACAGGTTTTGCTTGCTTCAGTTCTCTCATAGCATTTCATAATTATTCGCCTGGATTTATCTTATTCTCCTCTGATCTCTTTGATGAAATGGAAAATATTTATTTTCAAATTGTTGATAATCTGTACTTTAAAAAATTAAAACAGTTGAGTCTTTCTATAATAAAATAGGTAATCACGAATACCTCTAAGTTTAAAAACAGAGTTGTAGAACATGAGCCTGCCGAAACACTTGGTGCTTGCTGAATGGCATACAGTTATTGGAATGTCAAATATCCACTCAGTTATTTTCACTGAGTTCAGTCTATGTTTAAGATACTTGAACATGCCGAAAATTGCACCTAGGATCTTCAGGTGAGAGGTGAAGGCGCAGCTCTTATAAGGTAGGGAGCACATGAAATAAACGTTTTGCAGAACGTAGACTAAGAATACTTAATACGCTTCATCCATCACAACATTTCTGCTATATACTTCCAGAATCTCACAGAATGTAACGATAAAAATACTTTAGAACATGATTTTCCTTGTTAACGCCTCACAAGTGTCGTGTGTTATTAATATTATTATTACTGTTCCACAGCAATCACGTTTCTAGTGGTCTGTTGCTTTGGGAGTTAAATGATTTATAAAGGGAGTGTGTGACATATGCAGAGGAAGGAACTGGGAGAGGGATCGTGGTATTCAGAGTTTTTCTTAACTGGAGCGGGCCACATCTGTGAGTTCTTGAGTCTCCTAATTAAATGTGTTTTGTGGGAGTGTCGCGACCGCCACACGACACCACACGCGTGGCTCTGCAGGAGATCGCTCGTATTGATGGGGGACTCAATTAGTGACTCCAGTCCTGTTCCTCCCTTCTTAACAACGTATGTGTGGTAAAAACAAAAGATGAACCCATTGCAGCAGGTAACAGACGGAAAGCACATTCGTGACTATCTTATCATTGTTGATACATTATGAGTTTATAAAAACTGAGTTTCCATTGTCTTCTGACATTTCAGAGTATTGTCACCGGTAGAAACCAAAGTCTCTCATGGCAAACTCAGACGAAATGTTAAAGAAATGAGTAGAAGGGTAATGTAACTAATTTACACCTTCCAAGCAATGTTTCCAAGTTGTCGTAATAACTACCAGTTACATTAACTATATCTGCTTTCGAGATATTCTAGATAAGAAATAAGTTGACAAGGATGAATACATCAACATGGAATTGTATACATACATACGTTCTCATTATAGACTCTTCTGCTTTTCACCATTCTTCCTGCAAACTTCCGTCAATTCTCTATATGTAACTACAGTAGCTTTGTGTTCTCGTTCAATTCACATTTAATCTCTAAATCACTGAACACTGAGTCCTTTCATTACCTTGGTCTTTGTCTGCTTCTGTCTCTCTTCTAGGTAATCTTTCCTCCTACGTTCGACACATATAACGCTATCTTCATACACACATCATGTTATTTCCCAGCTACCCTTCTTCTCCTCAACGCGAGCACCCTCCAGACAATGTCCCTCCCTGTTTGAAGCACCTATCATTCTAGCTGCATTTTTGTCTGTTACCTCTGGTATATGAATGAGATATCTTCAGTCCGCCTAGATTTCACACCTGAAAACACACCGTTGCAAAGAAAATTTATCTTCTACCATATACTGCATTAGCATTGCTAGACTTCGATTATCGAGCGAGTTGGCCATGCGGCTAGGAGCGCGCGGATGTGAGCTCGCATCCGGGAGATAGTGGGTTTGAACCCCACTGTCTGCAGCCTTGAAGATGGTTTTCTGTGGTTCCCCATTTTAACACCAGGCAAACGCTGGGGCTGTACCTTAATTAAGGCCACGGCCGCTTCCTTTGTATTCCTAGGCCTTTCCCGTCCCAACGTCGCAATAAGGCCTATCTGTGTCAGTGCTATGTAAAGCAAAATTATCAAACAAAAAAATATACACCTGGATTAGTATTCATTTAGCATACTACGATCCTGATAAATATAATTCCTTTTTTATATTCCGTATCTGAAATTCAGTCCTATCAGGTTTCTTCCCAACGGACATCCCTTTAGTCTTAGAAATACTGATCATATCCTACTTACTGCACCAATTAGCATCCCCCAAATATTAGATTGCAGGCTTTCGGCAGTCTGCAGTTTAGCCCACGTCGCCAGCATAGGTCAAACTGCTAACTAGATTTACACTCAAATAAATACGTCCTTGTCATTTAATACCCGTTAGTAAATGAACGGTGTGTGAATAATAATAATAAAAATATTGCACTCATTTAACCTTGCTTTGTCTCACCCCAGTAACTGTTCTGTACCGAGAATTCATTTCACCTTAAATTTTCACTGCAGGCTGATTGTAAACATAAGCGAATTTGATTGCTTTTAAAAGCCAACCAATCATCCACAATTCCTCAGCATTGTTAACACCTTAAACCTCTGTTCTCTTGTGCCTTCTACAGGTAATAAGAAATGAGCACAAACTCTATGTTCCTCTAGTAGTACCTTTCAATTATTTAAGCATACAAAAAATTTGCTGCTGACAGCCCCCTGTGGTCTGTAAGTGCTCTGGTTTTCATACAATTATTCCTTTATCATTAACAACACCTTTGTTTGTAAAATGCCTGTTAACGGTTTTCCTATTAAACTGATTAACGAAGTACTCGGATGGCGGTTAAAATACTTCCTTGCTATAATAATTGCAACCAAAATATGATTATACTTCAGTCCTAATGATACCATTATCGAATATTTATTGATAGGCTCATTTACTACCTTCGCCGAAACGAAAGATAGTTAACTAAAATTCCATGCTAATCCTATAAAGCGATGAAGTCATTGCATCTCTGCGCGTCTATTACCATATATTTCACAGTTTCAGATCTAATAAAATGTATCCCCGCTGTTGTATGAATCTGTAGTTGTTTACCATCATCTTCACTCCCCTCCCTCCGAGAGTAATTTACTTGTCATCATTGTACTCCTGGGATTGAACTCGACTTCTCCGGGACTTCACCGAAAATATACCTTTAATGAGAATATTTTATAAGTATTCCCTTCTCCTATCCGCTATTTACCTAAGATCTAAAATGAGTTTAGCTGATTTATGCAAACGATAATTATATTTTCCTCTCCTTTTAATTTTACTTATTAGAGTCCAGAAAGACTTATTGGCCCTATAAATAAGCTTTTTCAAGTTTTATTCGAAATCTTCGCAGGATTTCTTCCTGGAACCCGTATTTACTTATTTTGCACTATTTTTTTCTTCTACGTAAATTTCTCATTGTGTAGGCTATAAGGTTTTGCAATGGGCTAATTTTTGATACACATTCATTCATTTACAGACTGCCATTCTACAAAGACGTGCACTTATTCCTATCCTATTGCACTGTTTGTGCCGTTTCTATCAAATAACGCTATTCCGCTTACTTCTGCATCCTAAACTTGCTTAATACATGTTCTTGGGAATGTTTCACTGTTTATACCTACGTACCTCTAAATCCGTCCTCCTTGAGATATTCTACACTTACCGTCTGCTGATAGAGTTCACATTATCTCTCCTGGGCCTAGTGATGCTTAGTTACCTGCAGATATGGTAATAGATTTTATCATCGAAAAATTCCAAGAAAGATTACCTGATTTCTCAGTCAATTATGATATACAGTAGTCTATGATGTATTGGTGTCCCTAGTTTGTCATTCGTAATATCATATAACCTTATGCTTGAAGAATTAATTCACAGCTGCTAATCTCATACTAGCACAGAGGTCCAGGAAACACTTTTCATTTATATTTGTTTCCGTATCCTCCCCATATTTACACATAATCTTCTCATATCTTTCATTTCTTTCTCGCATTGACATAACCCATTAGCTCTGTCCTATCTTTGCTGTTGTTCTTAACTACGATGTCGCTCTGTGCTTATCTTATCCACTTCCTCCTCATCTGTTTCCTCGCATGGTGAATGCATTGAAATAATACCTGTCGTAATTCCTGCAACCAAGAAATCCTTCCATATCACATATTCTGGGTAAGTGCATATAAGAAACTCTTTTGCTCACTACGGGTTTCCAAATAAACAATCCCACTCCACACCTTCCATTCCCATCTCTATATCTGTTGAGGATTTACTTTAATCTCCGAATTTTTCCATTTTATCTCCCCTTACCCGAACATCATGACACTTTCAGATGCATCCTCTTTACTGACTGCGCCAGCTCTATTCATAATTATTTCCAAAAGTCTCTGTCCTGTCGAATGGAAGAGGGACTCTGTAATTTACATGTAATTTCGTTAAACACAGCCTGAGAAGCGCTCGGTGAACTTGAATTATTATCCTATCTGTCTCAGTAAAAGGAGGGTCATAACTCAAGCTATGACCGAGATTGCCACATTTATTCCATAGTAAATGATACCCCGATTCCCAGGACCACTTCTAGGATCACATAGCAGTTTATAACGACACACATACTTCGATTTGGTAACAGCAAACAAAGACACGAACTACAGCTTCATTTATTTTTTAATTTAATGAAGATTATGTTGAACATGGTCGTCTCGTTACGCCTTTTTTGTAGAGAAAGTGGGACCATTTTCTTTCAAGCGATTGGCAGTAGTTTTTACGAGTGTTGCACATCTGGAAGCTGCCTAGGCTACTGTACAACACAATAACCAGTTGTATTAATCACATTAAACGTGAATTTTGTATACTTTCGTTCATAAATATTAGTGATTTACTAACGAAATTCTTCACGTTATGCTTGTAATATTGTAGCTGAAATAGGGCTCAAAAGAAAATGAATACGTTATACGTATTGAAAAATTATTGTAACTGTGAAATCTACATTTCACCTGGAGAATCATAAGATGTTCCTTTAACGATCTATTAATGTCAGCGTCACGATTTGTGTATATTCCCTAAATACCATGATATATTTATGATGCATGTACTGTAATTTCATGAACAAGAGTTTTAACATTGACTCTAGTGTTAAAAATGGGGAACATATCAATTCGTTGAATTATATTCACGAATTTAAGTTTTGTACAAAGTTTATCGTGCTGTTGAGATTCGTTTGCTGTTGGTAATTAATCATGTACTCGAGTGAAGCTCTCTGAGTTTTTGAGGCTACTCGACACACTACCCTGCTCACATAGAAAGCATATTCTAATACGTCGGAGAGTGAGGATGACTTTGTCATATTCGCTCTAGAATCAATAGTCCTTTCATTCCATTCATGAATTTCTGCAGCACGAACTGTTTCCATGACAGCGGTATTCTCTTGGAGAACTCATCGTCACAACATCAGAGGAGAGATTGCTGTTCTCTATGCAATGAACATATGCGTAGATGTCTCGTGAAACATTACTTACTAATTCACACCGTACACATAGTAATCACGAATTTATTGGCAAGGTTTTGGATGTCCCCAAGCCCCAAAACAAATTGTGCAGTGATGTGCCACATAGGTTGACATCACTATAGCCCTATGCAGTGATGTTCGAGCTGAATTACCTTCTTCTTGTGTCACCAAGGGGTTTATTTGTGATAATTGTGGAAATGAAGGCGAATGAACAGAGGTGTTATATTTACCACTTTGCAAGGGAAAAACAAAATTAAATCTGACCTTTCACAGGAATCACAATTTACATTTCATGCTTAAGTAGCGAATAAAATTCTTAGTTTACCTTAGTCAGAATACTGGGTCATTTTTTTGCCGATTAGTACATACTGGCTCAATTAGAGCAGAGCGTAATTTTCATCATAAAATACAAAATTGTAAGCACATATCTATATTCACACCCGAGTACATGGATTATCCACATTTTACTTAAATGGGTGTATGTCATCATTGTCACTTTTAACAGGTTCGAGGAAGTGAAGTGTATAAATTCACGAAATAATACATAAATAATATCGTACGGTCTTCTTGATGTATCCTTATCTCACATATTATATTTCGTACATTTCTCAAGGAATTTTAAAGAACACCATGAAAGTATATAATAAACATTTTGAGGCTTTAAACGGTATGCTTTTTATACGCATAAACGATAAATATACGCATTATATCGCTGTTTATATATGAATATTACAGAAAATTTGAGCATTATTTCTGTTAATATAATGTTAACATTTTCTCTCTTTTGATATGTTTTCCTTTGTCCGTTCGGTTAAATCGGGGACACATATTACAGAAATATGAACATCAGATTCCATAATTGTTTAAACAGTTACCAAACCAGAAACCAAATGTATTAAAGTTGCCTATTGTATTCAGAGCAAATATGCCATTTCTACACGAATACTATACTAAAGTCCAAACGTTTTACACACACCTACCTAGTATACATTTCCACCATCCTGGAATGTCACTACGCCGTTGTAGTAACGATTCTGCTAATCTCTGATAATATTCGTTAAGAGGGGGGGGATATATAGTCTATAGTACCAAACTGGTAGGATAGCACTTGGTGATTCCAGCAGACATCAGTGAAGGACAGCTCGTTCTACTATTTCATCTTATTAGCGATGAATGCTGCTTGTTGTTTTAAGGGGCCTAACATCGAAGGTCATCGGCCAAGCGATGAATAGGGTTAAAGTCAGGGATTACGGGAGCCAGTGCATAAATGTTAAATACACTCACATCCATACTCCTGTAATCCACCTAAGGTGATACCAGCTCTGCGGCAGGGCTCATTAACCAGTTCCAAATTGTCATATCCGTCTGGAAATATCAATGAATGAACTAGTGTAAGAGGTCACTAGGTTTTATTTTCGATACACACGGGGCTTTTTCGTCAGCTTAGTATAGCTTAAGCCTGGATTCATCCTAAGAGATGACCTTCTTCCTGTGATCATTTCAAATGCAGTACTCCTTGGCAAGTTGAAGTGGCAACTAAAAAGGACACACCTTTCTTCCACATAGAAGAATAACGCTATGGTTTGACGAATGGTGACACACTATATAGGATGCTGATATTATTGTTACGGAGTTTCCGTGGCTCACAGAGTATTAGGAAGCACCTGTGTTAAATGGCGGGACAAGGAATTACAGTACTTAGAGCAACATTTTATATAGAAAATTTGAAAAAAAAAATCTTTCCTTTTTTTTATGATAGAAAATCTGAATGAAAAAATATTAATGATCTTGTCAGCTCTAACAACACCGGGGACTTAGAAGTCCGAACATCAGATACAAAAACATACTCGTAGTTACAATAAGTTTTAATACAAAAGAATGATGAATTCATAACATAGTTAAAAAACCTGATTTTTCCAATATTGACAATGACCCATCATGCAAAAATTAAGTTATTTTGAGGAAAGACGTTGTTAAATTCTATTTATACTGCACTGAAGTCCAAGTGAAAATCAATTTCTAATGATATACAGTTATATTTGTTCAAAACGTATGTCATTCATTTAAGGATAATGTAAGAAATCCGATTAACGAATATTTTATTGTCTGGTAAATTGACTTACCTACAGTATGTCTATTTCAGTTATAATTCGCAAGAAAATTGAGTGGATATTATGAATCGGTGCAGTAACTCAATTTTACAATTGAAAGTTATATATGCCCTTTGTTTAACATTTATTTATTACAAATAATTGAGAATATGTATTGTTTCTTGAAAAAACTTTCTATTTAGATTTCAATATTCGAGGATAGTGACTTCGATACTTTAATAACAGAATGACATTCAAAGTTGGAATTCCAAATACATGCTTAGAATTCTCTACGACCTGTTGAAAGGTTCATCTTCACCCTTCTATTGTATCCTCAACCCATAATTTGTTTACTTTAACATTGTGTATCTTGCAACCTAAATGAAACTTTGATGTTATCTCAAGGGAAGATATTATCCGTTACGAACTGCCATTCTCAAAAATCTCTGTGAGGTCATATTTTAAGATAAAGCTTCAGAATGTTTTACATTCAATAAACCCATACTGAGCCTTCCCAAAAATAATATTGTTCTGAAAATAAGTGAACAATGTGCCCAAAATTCATAATGTATATGTGAGGAACCTTAAAATGTAAGTATATAAATCTCTAAGTAACTTTGATAACAAGCATTATACTTGATTTACAAAAACTACAAATTGATATTTAAGGATGGTAGTTTCATAGAATTAATATTTTCAGTTTATATCCTGACGTTCTACTGTGTGCATAACCATTTACATATTTGTTGGTAGCCCACCGTAGTATTAACACTGAAATATGTTAATTGCCATACAACTTCCTACCGAAAGAAAGAAAAATTCAAAGCTCTATTTTTAGCAGTTGCTGCGTGAATACTAGTCAGTCGCCAGTTTGCAAATCGGGCCAAGTAAAAAACATATAAAAAAAAGATTTGTTGGCACTATCAGGCAGAATTTTTTTATGTGGTGTCAAAGGCATTGTTTGTCAGGCAGGAAATTTGACTAAAAGCCCTTTAAGATGCGTTTTAAAAAGCGCATGCGGCTGCAATGTGGGACGAGTGACTGCTGGCTCAGGGTGCAAAACGGGCCAACTGCACAGCGGTTGCAAAACGGGCTATTTTCGATTGAAAGGATGGCCACAGCAAAGGGGTGCGTGTAAAAAACGGGCTATCATTACAATTTAGTCGAGGTCCCCTTTTCAGGAAATAAAATGCAAATGTGATTGCTGTGATTGTAGAAGTTTAAGTGCGGTGCCGGAGATCTGCATTTGTTTCTCCCGCCACTCCGGCGCAGTAAAAACTGAGGGAGAAAATGATGGAGATCTTACACTCAGCTACGACTGCCAAAATAATTTGGTGCTTCTAAAGGTTCCCATCCAAGCCGCTTACTACTATTTGTACAACTTTACCGTTAGCCTGGACTCATCCACAAGCACTCAGATCCCAGAAAACGTCACGCCCTATGTGTGTTTAGAGAATGAGTTCCCTAAAACCTCCAAAGAAATCGCGTCTGCTGTACATCATCAACTAGTTCAGGTGGATTTGGAAGGTATTACCAAAATGCGATTGTTTTCGGATGGATGTAGTGGTTAGAAAAAATATGTGACTCTATTTGGAATGCTGATGCTTCGGTTCCTGTGCGAGGCTCCAATACCCATCCAAAGGATAGAAATTTGGTTCGTGATCGTCGGCCATTACATCATTCATCCCTCAAGAGAGAGCCTTCGGAAACTTGGATAGGAAGTTTAAGAATATAAGTGTGGCTAAAATCCCAGAAGTCTAAATCAGCATAATGAAAAATTTTCGAAAGTAATTTCATTGGGGGTGGAAGATTGTGAAGTAAGAAATTTGAAGCAACTCGCCAACGTCGCCGCCAAGAATCCAGGAAGGAGCTAAGAAATTCATCATCACCAAAACAGCAAACAAGAATGCATGCCTTGTGCAGGGAGATCCATTTTACAATTTTGAATTGGGATAGCCCAAACCTCTTATCAAAAGAGGCACACCTTTCCAAAATGATGTCATTCCTGATTTGATTCTGAAGGTGGTCAGACTGAAGCCAGCTGAAATAAAGGACGTCAAGAATCTCCCATAATTGCACTTTGGGAAATCATGGCCTCAACTGGAGAAGTTGGATTTCTTCAATGAAGTGATTCTGCAACAAGAAAGCTTGCTGTTAGATCCAGCACCAAATGAGGAAAACGACGCTGAAGGTCTTGATGTTGAACTTATGGATGATTACGATAGCGACAATGTTGCTTGAGGATATTTTTATTTGTAAATACTTTCATAATTTTTCAAAGATTGATTCTCAGAACACCTAGGCGTTTGCAAAACGGGCTAACTCCATTCTTCGCTTGCAAAATGGGCTCAATGGAAATTTTAAATAAACATATTCAGCTAACCTTTGACCACAGATTTCACAGCTACAACAAATTAACCCGCGTATTTGTTAGCTATTGTATAAAAGAAAATTACGATTTTAGAGTAGCTGCGATAGTAGAGATAAGTTTTTCCTCATTTACCAAAATTCTGTTAAGATGGACTTGGCCCACTTTGCAAATGGAGAAACTCAAGTATGAACATTGAAAATGTGGTAGCAGTGGAGACTCGTTATAAATGTATACTTATACTATTGAGCCCACACTTGTCGACAAAGTGCGCAGAAAATATTGTCCGTTAACAACACTGGAGACTAAAAGATGCCATGTCTATTAATTTCTGCATAGTGTAAAAAAAGTCCTCGATTCTGTCTCTTATGTATGTCTTCCTGTCTGCCTGTCTGTCCGTCTAGTTGTCTGTCTGGAACGGCTAATTTCAAAAACCAATGAATGGATTTTGATGCGGTTTTCGTCATTGAATAAATCATTTTTGGAGAAAGGTTTGTTTGTAGAAACATTCACCTGTGACCAAAGACAGCCGAGTAGTAAAGACTTCAGCGCAACAAATCGAAGGGTAAATGACCGTCCGTGCTCATTTTTAACTTACGCTTACTTGCATTATCACTTTTCCGTGCAGTCTCTATTCTGAACTGAATATGAAATGTACGGTAACGATTTAAGTACAGCAAGGCGAAGAAAAACCGTCGTCCGCATGCTTTTTTAGCTTACACTGGCTAAGCCGTTAGAGATACCTCTATGTATATGGGTAAGAATTGTTCTGCCTATCATGAACTATAAGAATATCCCTGATAGCATAAAAATATTGAATTACTTGTTGTACTATAGTTGTTTTTCTTGTTGTTGTTGTTGTTGTTGTTTAGTTATGTTTTTTTACTTTACTTAATTTTCAGTTGTAATGTTAAGCTAGTAGTAAGCTCGACGTATAGTATTGTAAGCCGTAGCGTTACGCACTGGATATACTCAAGAATGTTAAACTAGTAATATTTCTTGTATATTTCCTTTCCATGGAATATATTTTTGTAATTTTGTTGTTTAACTTTTGTTTATGTTGTTGTTGTTGCTGATGTTCTTGTTGTTGGGTAGTTATATTTTTACTTTACCCTATTATCACAGTACTTGTAAGTGAACTTTGCCACGGGGATATATCCCAATTACGATGTATTTGTTAATAATAATAATGACGATATTAATAATAATAATAATAATCACAATCAGTTATTTATACATAGCCCAATAACTATAACTGCGTTCATGTTACACTTTGATGTATGATACTTTAAAATTTCAAAACAACTTACAAATTAATCACTTAATCCTTATCGAAATAAATTGTTTTTTCGCCTCAAATATCTGATGTTATCTTCATATATACTTCGGACATATCGTCGTTTACATTTTAACACGCAATCTCCGTTCTGAAATACCGAAATGTAAATGACCAACTTAAGAGCGAGTGAGTAAATTGCGAGCCTCTCACACAAGCTATCAAACGGCTTCGGCCAGCAGCTACCGGTCGAGTTAAAACCTCAGTGAAGAGTGGATGTGATGGGAGTTTCTCTATTCATTCGAAGGACGAGAATCACCTAGCTGTTCACCTACAAGCTGCTGTTGTTACCAGGTACTAAGTTGAGATTTAGCGAGTACCAGTACCTGCGTCCGCCTCTGCGGTGTAGTGGTTAGCGTGATTAGCTGCCATCCCCGGAGGCCCGGGTTCGATTCCCGGCTCTGCCACAAAATTTGAAAAGTGGTACGAGGGCTGGAACGGGGTCCACTCAGCCTCGGGAGGTCAACTGAGTAGAGGTGGGTTCGATTCCCACCTCAGCCATCCTGGAAGTGGTTTTCCGTGGTTTCCCACTTCTCCTTCAAGGGCTCTAGTGCCATGGGGTTGGTTTGATTTGAGTGTAATTGTCATTCTGAATTTGAGATTCCAACTGTGAAATGGTACCTACCTGAATGCCACGGCCGCTTCCTTCCCTATTCCTTGCTTATGCCTTCCAATCTTTCCATCCCTCCACAATGCCCCTGTTCAGCATAGCAGGTGAGGCCGCCTGGGCGAGGTACTGGTCATACTCCCCAGTTGTATCCCCTCGACCACGAGTCTGAAGCTCCAGGACACTGCCCTTGAGGCGGTAGAGGTGGGATCCCTCGCTAAGTCCGAGGGAAAAACCGAACCTGGAGGGTAAACAGATGATGATGATGATGATGACCAGTGCCTGCTCTGCTTACCACTAAGCTACTTCCAAGTACAAGTGTTAATGAGAGCGGATGAAATAGGATTATGCAAATGTAAATGCAGAAATATTAATAAGGGTGTTAATAGGAATGACTGGAAGAATTGGTGGTGGTGGTGGTGGTGGTGGTGATGGAGATTATTGTTTTAAGGAGAAACTACAAGTGGGCAATCATCCTCTACAGGAATGGAACAATAAATAAAAATATGCAACAACTTCACCTGTAGATAAACACATAAGTGCTTTGCACGTTTAAATAATTGCAAAAGTTATGTGTAAGGTCCTACTGAACGTTTGCATACATATTGCACGTAAGTGAAAAGATCAAATTGTTATTCTTACTCTTATGCTTATTCTTATTATTATAATTTTCTTCTTCTTCTTCTTCATATTATTATTATATTTTTACTTTGCTGGGTAATTTTACTCGAATTCGAAATATATTCACATGGTTGAATGTAATTGGCCGGCCCAGTGGTGTAGAGGTAGCGTGCGTGTCTCTTACACGGAGGCTCTTTGTTCGATTCCCGGCCAGGTCTGGGATTTTTACCTGGACTTGAGGGCTGGTTCGAGGTCCGCTCAGCCTACGTGATTAGAATTGAGGAGCTATCTGACGGTGAGATAGCGGCCCCTGTCTAGAAAGCCATGAATAACGGCCGAGAGGATTCGTCGTGCTGACCAAACGACACCTCGTAATCTGCAGTCCTTGGGACTGCGCAGAGGTCGCTTGGTAGGCCAAGGCCCTTCAAGGGCTCTAGTGCCATGGGGTTGGTTTGATCTCAGTGTAATTGTCATTCTGAATTTGAGATTCCAACTGTGAAATGCAGGCAAGATTATACTTCAAGAATGGGCAACAGAAAAATAATTTGCAAAATTAAATGTGAGAGAAGTGAAGAGGGAGAAGGAAATATTTATTCATTTTAATCTTTTGTCAGCAGAACTATGTAACACATAATTGCCCTGTCCTAGTGGGGAAAAATCGAGCCTTCTTTTATTGCAATCTCTTATTTTAAAAGTGGCCTGTATATGTGTTTATATGAAAGGCATTGTTGTTATGCGGGATAAGAATCTGATACTTCCACTGGTTAATTACTATCTGGTGAACTGTTCCTATACCAGCGGAGTTGAGAGTCATTTAGATAGTGGCTAATAAAGTTAATTGATCTATCTAGACTGGAAGGAAGCGTAGGAAGAACAACAGCTTTTCCGGGTGACAACGTGAAGATCTAATACTATATGTGCGTAGGCGCAAGATGAATAAGCCTGTATACTGTCACATTTCTGGAGCGAAGATGCTATGTAGGTGGAAAAATCCCATTGTCACTCCATATAGACCACCTACCTTTACAAAGGGCTTACAAAAGAAACAATGCATCGTAAGCTTTGTTTAATTAATTGTTAAGGTAGAAAATAGCCCTGTACCACAATGAAAATATTTTAGATCTGTCACACAGTTCTCCACCCTATTATCATCTTGTTGACTCTTTAGCTGTTCAACAGGTCGGCAAGTAGAAGTCTGTGAAAGTGTTCGTTCCAAAATTATTCATCCTGCGTACATTACGGAATTGAAGGCCTCTGCATCGTTCTCACACGACATGGAATGCAGAATGAAGGAAATGAAACCCGTGGATGTAGTCGGATATATTTATACCGTAACGTTGCTAAAGAGTCCGGCTCCATGGCTAAATGGTTACCCTGCTGGCCTTTGGTCACAGGGGTCCCGAGTTCGATTCCTGCTATGGTCGGGAATTTTTACCTTAAAGGGTTAATTCCGCTGGCACGCGGGCAGGGTGTATGTGTCGTCTTCATCATCATTTCATCCTAATCACGACGCGCAGGTCGCGTACGGGAGTCAAGTGAAAAGACCGGCATCTGGTGAGCCGAACTTGTCCTGGGACACTCCCGGCAATAAAAGCCATACGCCATTTCATTTCATTGCTAAAGAAAATTTTAACGCCGTTCCTTGGTGAACAAACGAGAGAATAATAATAATAATAAATTATTATATTATATTATATTATATTATATTATATTATATTATATTATATTATATTATATATTATTATTTTCATTATTATTATTATTATTATTATTATTATTATTATTATTATTATTATTATTATTATATACATCATAAATACATACATATATCTTCATTATGAAGTGTTATGTCTTTTAGCGTTCAGCCCTCGTGAATTTATTAATCGCCGCCACAATCCTCTATTTGTAACTAGTGCTGGGGCCACGTCTAGTTCTGTATCTCTTATGTTTAAATCGTTAGGAACTGAGTCTAACCATCATCGTCTTGGTCTACTACTTCGCTTGCCCTCCATAGCAGAATCCATTATTCTCCTAAGAAACCTATCCTCCTCCATTCGCCTCACATGACTCTACCACCGAAACCAGTTTATTTGTAAAGCTTCATCCATCGAGTTCACTCCTAGCGTACCATTTATTTCCTTATTCCCTATACCCTCTTGCCACTGTTCGTACCGGCGATAATTTTCGCTACTTTCAGGTTTTTACTTCCAGCACATGAATAAGACACCTTGAATCCGCCCAGCTTTCACTCCCGTAGAGCAAAGTTGGTCTGAAAACAGAACGATAAAAAAGTAGTTTCGTCCGAGAGCTGACATCCTTCTCACAGATTACTGTTTATCACAACTGCGAGCTCACAGCATTAGCGTTACTGCAACTTGATTCAATCACACTTACTATACTACCATCCTGGGAGAACATACATCCTATATACACGAAATTATCTACCTGTTCCAGCTTTGTATCCCCAATCTGACATTCAGTTCTTTCGGATTTCTTACCTACTAACATTAATTTAATCTTAGGAAGGCTAATGTTCATACCAAACTCATTGCACGTATTTTCAAGTTCAAAAATATTAGGCAGCAGGCTCTCGGCACAATCTGCCATTCAGAATAATAATAATAATAATAATAATAATAATAATAATAATAATAATAATAATAATAATAATAATAATAATAATGTTGAAATACGTGGGTAAATATCGACTGAATATTTTAAACTTATCATATTCACGTAGTTAGTGGGAAATCCGGCGCCGCATGTTCGCTGCAAGTTGAAGAAAATCCGATGTGCAGCTGGAAGAGGCTACTTGTAATTCATCACACAGGTGAGTGTTTGACAGGCAGGATCTCTTTTTATTTTTGGTGATGTTCATTGACGAGCAGGACACTTTATAGAGATATGTAGAAACGAAGCACGAATACATTTGAAGAGTGACAATATGAGATTTGTAATATTTATTCCTTTCAACTAAATCCCGGAAAATGCTACAAGCGGTATGGGAGGATTTCTTGGAGATTTAAAATTTCTAGTTCTACTTTCAAAATATTATACTTTTCAAAGAATTCACGCACCAAAGCCGCAAGTTCACTAACTTCCACAGACGTGAAAGCAATTTTGATGAATATTTCCACAGCCTAAAGATTTGAAAATCGGTTAAATCTATTACTGAATACTCTCACAAGGTTTTCAGGATGCTTGATGAATGGAAACAGATCCCAAGCACGGACACTGATAGTTTCCACAATTGACTACAAGCGTGGGAAATTAGAGAAATAATTCCTGTTTAAATATGCAAACAATAATTTGATTTTCTCCATAAATGCATTTAACGCATTTATCATGACTCATATGTCAGGATCATTTCTTGCAATTCGGATTCAAGTCGAATGCATTTATCATGACTCAAATGTCAGGATCCTTGCTTGAAATTCGGATATAATTCGTTTAACTTGAAAGTGGTCTCAGCCAGGTAAGCTAAATATGATTGCTTTTTGTTTAAAGAGGCCTAACATATAGGTTATAGTCCCAAAGCTAAATCTAGTGGTCATACCATATTATCATGTTTCCCATAATACTGTCCGTGAGTTGATTTAAGAAAATATCTGATCCAATCTTGAAGACTGCAGAAACTATTCAGAGTTTTCCTCCGCTACACCTTACTTCTGTGTGAGAATTACATCACAATGTTATGGCATCTGACAGGTTCAAAAGATTCTTGGACAATCGATGACGAGTGGGTGATGATCTGATGTAGTTTACAAAGCGTGTGACCATTTTCATAACATGCTCAAACTACAGCACTTTAAGCTTTCTGGTGAATAATCCAATGATATGAAAGGAACTGTGGTAGTGATTCACCTTTAGCACGAATAGCAAGGGACCCAATGTCTTTGCCAGTCATTGCAGGTGCACAATCAGTTGTTATACAAGTTTGGAAAGCTGTAACTTACTATCATTCAAAAATTTTTGAATGGTAAAGTGTGCCCCCTCCCCTTGAAGGTTCATGACTGGTGAACAGTTTAAAAACACTTCCTTCACTGTAACAACATGAAATACCATTCTAAATAATGTAGACAACTGAGCAACATTATACATGACCATGCTTTCATCAAAGTGGAGTGAAAAATATTCACAGACTGAAAACCACGATATAATTGAGATTCTGTATAGCCTAAGCAAGCATTGAATCGGACATGCTGAGTGGCGAGTGCCGAGAAATGATTGCAGTGGAGCAATATCGAGCTGCAATTGGATGATGGCAGAGAAGTTTGAAGAGGAAAACATCAAGGAGAATGGAGTGCAAGGGTGATTTGGGAAGTGTGAGTGAGGTGGTGTTGATGGCAGCTGTGTTGACTCGGTTACTAGTTATTGGGTGAGTGGAATTGAATCCTGGCCCAAATACAAGTGGAAATATATGTTGGGATGACATCAAAGCCATTGAGGAGGTGATTAAGGAGGTGGTTAAAAGAAGCGTGTCATTTCTACCAAATCAAGGAAATGGTACAGGATCAATCAAAAGAGTTTGATGACATGAAGAGGTGGATCCAAGAAAACACGGGTGTGACAATGTCGAAGGGGGAAGCAATGAGGAAGAAATTGCGATATTGAAGAAGAAGGTAAAAAATCTGGAAGAATAGGTGGTCAAATTGAAGAGGAAGCAATTATTAGTCAGGAACGTATGAGGAAATGTATAATATACATGGTGTCCAGGAGGGTGCGACGGAAAATAAAATGGACATAGTATACAAAGTGGTGCAGGTGATACAAAACAAAATGAAGATTAACTTCTGTGAAGTTGTCAATGACGATGTAGAAAGGGTAGGCAAAGTGAGAGGGCATAGACCAATCAAGGTCAGGTTGTTATCTACCTTGATGGCCGATATTGTAGCGAGAAACGCAGGGAAATTACAAGGAGAGAAAGTTTGGGTGAAAAGAGACTTGGATACATCTAGTGAAAGCTAGGCACCAAGGACTGAGAGCGTACGTCAGGGGCCAACGGATGGTTGTGACAAATGGTAGATGGGTGAGAATGTGGACAGTGGCTAAACTTCAAGAAATGTTTGAAAAGCTCAAACAGGAAGAGCGCATGGTGACGAGGCAAGGTGATAGACAGGTCGCAGAGCTATCGGGGAGACGTGACGAGGCAAGATGCGGGCGCATGATAGAGGCCAGTGTCTTGTGTAGCTCAGGAACGGAAATGAGAATTCAGCGGGAGAAGTCTGAGTTTAAGAAATCTGTGAGGAAAGAAAACTAAATGTGTAGAGGATAAGGTGGACAAAGTGTGCCACAATAACGAGAATAAATTAAGTAATGTGACAGAGGGGAGTAAAAATAAGGAAGGAAGTGGAGATGCAGCGGAGGTTAGGTTATAACTAGACTGGAAGATAGGATGTGTTCATACTTAAGGGTTGTTAAGTAAGATGAATAAAGAAGAAGTAATAAAATTAGTATAAAGCATCGATTTCTTTCGCTCCCAGAAACGTGGTTAGATATAGGGAAGGTGTTAACGCAGAGGAGGTCTATGGTCAAGTACGAATCAAAAAGAAAAGAATGAACCAAGGGCAGTACGCCGGGGGGTATCGTTGTTTTAATAAAGGAAGAAATTATTGACGTAATTGAAAACATTGATTATGAGGTGGAAGAGGTGGTCTGGATCAGGTTCAATATATGGAATGAGGAAGGGAGAGAAAAGAAGGTATGATTGGCTTTTCTATACTGTCACCCCAAGGACTCCACTTATGCTAAAGACAATTTTTTTAGGTTATATTATGGGAAACAAGTATCATAGTGGGGGAAATGAAGAAGGTGGATTGTTCTTATTCGGTGATTGGAACACTAGGATAGGTGAACTTTGTACAATATACTGCAATGAGGATAAGATGATGATGAGGGGAAGAAGATTTAGCGAAGATAAAGGAATAGTTATGGGTTAAAACTCCTAGAATTTTGTGCAGCCGGAAAATTCTATATCTTGAATTGCTGGCGGGAAGGGGATAGGAAACAAAACTGACGCATATTACATCGCAGGGTGGAAGTGTTATAGTTTTAGTAATTAGCTCGGAAGACATGCTAGGGGAAATTAAGAGTATAGAAATAGGGGACTGGTTTGAATCCCACCATGCCCCGGTTTAGGTGATGATGGAAAGAAGTGAGAGAGAGGAAAAGAAAGGAGAGAAAAAGAGGAGTGTTGAACAGGGTAGAAGATATATTAAATATAAATGGTCAGAAAATGTAGAGCGGGATTTACATGTTCTTATAGAAAATGAACTGCAAGTAATTAAGTGTGGATGGGAGGTGGCATTGAGAGAAGTCAATGTTAACAGAGCGCTGGAATTAATTGAATATCCAATTAAGAGGGTAGCCTAAATAGCTAGATGTAAGAAAAGAAAGAAGGGGAAGAATGGTGGTACAATGAAGAATGTAAGGAAATGAGGAAAATCGTCATGAAGTTTGTAAAAGAATATAGAAAGCGCGGGGGTGCGCAAAAAGAGATAGTTTTCTAATTTAAGGAAAGAATAGAAGCTTTAAATTGCTGAGAGGAAGAAAGTATGGATTACAGAACAAGCAGAGGCAATAAACAGAGAGAAGCAACCTGAAGAGGTGTGGAACAGAGTAAATAAAATTAAGGAGGGGTGGAAGAGGGTTAATAAACCGAGTATCGACTACAATTCGTGGGTGGACTCCTTCCGAGAATTACTAGGAGGGAAGGATAGATGGAAATATACAGGGGGAAGAAGGTCATACGGGGGGAATGGATAATCAGATATATGAGCTTGATAATGAAATATCGAAAGAAGAAGTACTAGGTGTGATAGGAAAGCTTAAGGTAGGTCGGCTGGTGGAAACAATGGTAACAATAACCAAACGAACACTCAGTCTAAAATACTTCCTGAACGTTGTCTCATCACTTAAAATATGCCTGTTAATGAAATTGTTATAGCGTCCTTCCTCATAGTGCGATGCAATTATACTGTTGACTTTCCTTCTTTTCGGGCCGAGATACCACTTTAACAATACTTCTTATTCTTCCTCCATTAAATGTCAAGGATAGCCCTGCCACTAACGAAATCGCCCGTGCTCTCGTCCATTTCTGACGGACTGGACTGCGCGACTGGCGGCTGCAGTCGTGTCTAAGAAAACACCCCAGGTGCCCGTCGCTTGCGGCTGCTGTCGCCAACGTATATTGCGACCCCAGTCGTTGCGGCACTGGCCGGCATGGCGGCTACAGTCGCACCTTGGAAAACGCACCTTGACAATGATTCAGAATTATTTGATAAGATAATCAACTATGTGAGAAACGATATGGAGAGGAATGTGATTGTAGTCGGAGATCTCAATTTACCAAATATCAATTTGGAAGGTAATGCGAACGACAGGAAGCATGAGCAACAAATGGTAAATAAGTTAAGATGGGAAGGGCAGTTGATTGAGAATGTGATGGAATCAACTAGAGGGAAGAACACTCTGGGTGTGGTGCTCGTAAAACCAGATGAGCTCTCTAGTGAACCCGATGTAATAGATGGCATTAGTGATCACGGAACAGCTTTTGTCGTAGTTAAAATAAATTTGATAGAAAGGAAGTCTTATGATTAGGGCTGTTAGGCAGTACCATATGACTGAAAGGAAAGGCATGAGGGAGTTGTCTAAAAGGATACTATGATCGGTTGAAAACGGTAAATAAAAATGTAAACAGACTCTGGAATGATTTTAATGCATTATTGAGGAGTATGAAAACAGGTTTGTGCCTTTAAAGTTGGTAAGGAATGGTAAAGACCCACATTATTATAACAGAGAAATTAAGAGACTAAGAAGGAGGTGTAGACTGGAAAGAAATAGTTAAAAATGGCTGTGGAAATAAGGAGAAATTGAAGGAACTTACTGAGAAATCGATTCTAAAAAAGAATTCACTTAGGATAACATGACGGCGAGCATAATTGGCAGTCATAGAAATTTTAGTGTGCATGGGTGCTTTAAAGCAGAAACAGGTTCCAAGACGGACATTCCACGAATCATTAATGAACAAGGGGAGTGTGTATGCGAGGATCTTCAAAAGAGAGGTGTATTCAGTGAGGAGTATTTAAAGATTGTTGGTTACAAGGATAATGTCCAGATATAGGAGGTTACTAATACTAAAGAAGTATTAAAATTTACTAATGATAACAACGGCATTTACAATAAGATACAAAAGTTGAAAACTAGAAAATCGGCTGGAATTGGTAAATTTTTCGGATATACTAAAGACAAAATGCTGGGATATAGTACCATATCTTAAGTAATTAGGTATTGTATGCATGAAGGAACTATACCAAATGAATGTAGAATGAGTTTAAAGCAATTATTGAGGAGTATGAATTTTTCAGGAGATCAAATTGGTTGTATCGCGATTGACCTCTCTAAATCATTTGATAAGGTGGATCATGGGAAACTACTGGCAAGAATTAGTGCAATTTGACCGAATGGGTGGCTGTATTTCTAGTAGGCAAAGCTTTATCCAACCCTGTAATAACGAAGAGGGAAATTCCTCAAGGTAGTATTATTGGCCCTTCATATTTTCTTATATATGTAAAAAAAGTTACAAGATTGTGAGCAACTGCAAAATGACCTAGAATTATTTTTAGATGGACAGTAGAAAAAGGTAGAATGATTAACGGGACTAAAAGTCAGGTTGGGAAATTCACAAACAGAGAAGTCCTCTCAGTTTTAATTGCTGAGTTAATAGGGTGAAAGTTCCTTATGGGGATCATTGTAAGTACCTAGGTGGTAATATAAGCAAATATCTCCATTTCGGTAAGTACATAAATGGGGTTGTTAAATAAAGGGTACAAATCTCTGCACATTGTACTCAGCGTGTTTAGGGGTTGCAGTAAATATGTAAAGGAAAGGGCATATACGTCACTTTTACGACCCCAACTAGAGTATGCTTCCAGTGTATGGGTCCATCACCAGGATTACTTGACTCAAGAACTGGAATAAATCCAAAGAAAAGCTGCTCGATTTGTTCTGGGTGATTTCCGACAACAGAGTAGCATTACAAAAATATTGCAAAGTTTGGGCTGGGAAGAATTGGGAGAAAGAAGACGAGCTACTCGACTAAGTGGTATGTTCCGAGCTGTCAGCGGAGAGATGGCGTGGAATGACATCAGTAGAAGAATAAATTTGAGTGGCGTCTTTAAAAGTAGGAAAGATCACAATATGAAGATAAAGTTGGAATTCAAGAAGACAAATTGGGACAAATATTCATTTATAGGAAGGGGTGTTAGGGATTTGAATACCTTACCATGGGGGATGTTCAATAAATTTCGAATTTCTTTGGAATCATTTAAGAAAAGGCTAGGAATACAACTGGTAGAGAATCTGCCAACTTGGCGATTACCCTAAATGCAGATCAGGATTGATTGATTGATTGATTGATTGATTGATTGATTGATTGATTGATTGATTGATTGATTGATTGATTGATTGATTGATTGATTGATTGATTGATTGATTGATTGATTGATTGATTGATTGATTGATTGATTGATTGATTGATTGATTGATTGATTGATTGATTGATTGATTGATTGATTGATTGATTGATTGATTGATTGATACAAGAACACCAGTATGTTTTGCATTTAAGAGTCTGATCAACGCTGACAATAACTCTATAGGAACGGTTTTCGAAACATTCTTGCGTCTCTGATCATAGTTATTTAAAGACAGGTTTTCTCTTTGCTTGTTGAGGTTAAAGTATGATATTATTATTATTATTATTATTATTATTATTATTATTATTATGATTATTATTATTATTATTACTCTATTATGATTATTCTTATTAATAATAATCACAATCATAATAGTAATATACTCAATGGGAAATAAAACTCAGCAGTCATTTCAAATTCAACGGCTTTATAAATGTTGAATATATTGTCATGTTAAAAAGGAATATTTTAATACCACATGGGAGTTCGTGAAAAGAAAAATTAACTGACTTACTTGGCACGTTTTCCTCTGTGAAAAACGTCTGGACCTGTAGTGTATTTTCAGATCAACGAGAGGCATTTGATAATGTTGACTTAACCAAGGTACCTAAGATTCTGAATGTGAGCTGGACCAGATACCGAGAAAGAAGTAGCATACACAATAGGCACAAAATTCATCGGGGGCAATGGTTAAAAAATGCAGAAATCCACAAAGGGGTGATTCATGTTTGCAGATTTTCCCCCTCATTATTCCAATATTTATGAAGAACAAGCGGTAAAAATATCAAAGAGGAATTTTGAAAGGGAATCAAAATCCCAGGTGAGGAAATCGAATGTTTGAGATTTCCGTATCATATCGTTATCTGCAGAAGATCTGGAGAAATTGCTGAATGATATTGACACAGTCTTGGAGAAGGAAGACAATATGAAAAGAAATTAATCTAAAAGTAATGGAGTGCAGTCGAACAAAGTGATGTGATGCTGGATAAATTAGATTAGGAAATGAAGTCTTAAAGGAAGTAGACGAATATTGTTACTTGAGTAGCAGAAAACCTAACGATGGCAGAATTAAGGGATACGCAATGGTCAGAATAGCAAAAGTGAGGATGTATATTTCACAAAATAAATTTTCTCCCGTCGAACATTGACATAGGAATTACAAGTGTTTTCAAGTCTTCCGTCCGGAGCATAGGATGGTAGAGGTGTGAAACATGGACAATTACTAGCTCAGAAAGAATGAAAATGGAATCTTTTGAAATACACTGTTATAGAATAATGCTAAATTGAGATTGATAGATCGAATTGTGAGTGGACAATGACTTGTAGGATTCCAGCAAGATATAGCAGATATCATGGATTCTGACTGGCAAAAATGAGTGCAATTGGACTAGACAAAAGAGTGACTGAATGGGTTGCTATATTTCTAGAAAATAGATCTCAGAGAGTTAGAGTAGGTGAAGCTTTGTCTGACCCTGTAATAGTTGAGAGGGGAGTTCCTCAGGGCAGTGTTATCGGACCTTTATGTTTTCTTATATATATAAATGATATGAGTAAAGGAGTGGAATCGGATGTAAGGCTTTTTGCGGATGATGTTATTCTCTATAAAGTGATAAATAAGTTACAAGATTGTGAGCAACTGCAACGTGACCTCGAAAATATTGTGAGATGGACAGCAGGCAATGGTATGTTGATAAACGGGGCTAAAAGTCAGGTTGTGAGTTTCACAAATAGGAAAAGTCCTCTCAGTTTTAATTACTGCGTTGATGGGGTGAAAGTTCCTTTTGGAGATCATTGTAAGTATCTAGGTGTTAATATAAGGAAAGATCTTCACTGGGGTAATCACATAAATGGGATTGTAAATAAAGGGTACCGATCTCTGCACATGGTTATGAGGGTGTTTAGGGGTTGTAGTAAGGATGTAAAGGAGAGTGCATATAAGTCTCTCGTAAGACCCCAACTAGAGTATGGTTCCAGTGTATGGGACCCTCACCAGGATTACCTGATTCAAGAACTGGAAAAAATCCAAAGAAAAGCAGCTCGATTTGTTCTGGGTGATTTCCGACAAAAGAGTAGCGTTACAAAAATGTTGCAATGTTTGGGTTGGGAAGAATTGAGAGAAAGAAGAAGAGCTGCTCGACTAAGTGGTATGTTCCGAGCTGTCAGCGGAGAGATGGCGTGGAATGACATTAGTAGACGAATAGGTTTGAATGGCGTCTATAAAAGTAGGAAAGATCACAATATGAAGATAAAGTTGGAATTCAAGAGGACAAACTGGGGCAAATATTCATTTATAGGAAGGGGAGTTAGGGATTGGAATAACTTACCAAGGGAGATGTTCAATAAATTTCCAATTTCTTTGAAATCATTTCGGAAAAGGCTAGGAAAGCAACAGATAGGGAATCTGCCACCTGGGCGACTGCCCTAAATGCAGATCAGTATTGATTGACCTAGATGTTAGCCTCTTTGAACAACGACAGTAATAATGATCATCACCATCATGAATTGAATCACTTTTGTAGAGAGAGTGAATCAAGACTTTATTTCCTAACCTGATATGTCATTAATCATCTGATTTTATTCAATTGCTTCTCATTAATTCAGTTTTGTCCTATTTATTTTCATTGGTACTCCTTCTTCAGACCATGTTCTCTAAATTATTCAAAATTTATCCAACAGTTCTGCAGACTCAGATATAATAATTATAACACCAGTGTTTTATTATATCTCATTTATCAATGCGAAATCTAAATTTTTATCAGGACTAGTCGATTGAAATAATGTACAATGTCCGCAAACGTAAATGGCTTGGAAGAGTCCAGAGCAGTGGCATAGATTATCTTGTGATTATTATTTTACATGTGATTTCAATTACTCTCATGTGCTGAGTCTGTCGCGGAAGTCACGTCATTGTCTGGTAACAATAGCAGATCCATCAGCGTGAAATGTACGCGCACGAATACACCTTTAGAGCGCGAGACTAGGAAACAATAGTGTGTATTCCTACCATTAGCAGATCGCTCGATATTCAGGGATAGTACGAAAATAGGAATTTGAGTTTACTTCTTCCTCTATCACCTGTCGTCTACTCTCTGCTTTTTTCACAAGACACAGCTACTGTGGCATTTTATAGAACTAGCAGTTACCCGCAGCTTCGCTCGCGTGGATTTCGTAAGTTGATAAAAGTAATCGTTCCTCGCTTGTGTACTAAGATATTATCTGAAAATCCCTTAAGTATAAAAACTCGCCGAAAAATTGATTGGTGACCGGGCGAGATGGTCGTGCGGTTAGAAGCGCGCAGCTGTGATCTTGCATGCGTGAGATAGTGGGTTCGAGCCCCACTCTCGGTACCCTTGAAGATGGATTTCCTTCGTTTACTAATGTCACACCAGGCAAATGCTGGGGCTGTACCTTAATTAAGGCCACGATCGCTTCCTTCAGACTCCTAGGCCTTTCCTATCCCATCGTCGCCATAAGACCAATCTGTATATGTGCGACATAAAACAAATTGTAAAAAAACGTTCATTTACTCCAAGAAACTCTTTGTAATGCACGTTTGTTGTATTGACTTTTGGGGCTAAGATGACCATGCGACATACAACTGTACATGTGAGAAATATTCTTCTCTCAAGTCGAAAGATATAATTCTTTATTTTTAAAAGAGATTCCAAGTACCTATTTCCACGTGTGTAACATCTTCAGTTTTTGAGATATAAGTATCTCTATGAAAATAATTCAACAGTTTTATCAGTTTTCCCCCCACCCCCACCTCCACCGAAGAGGGTTTTCGAAAAAATACACGTTTCTTATTTTTAAGGGAGATTCAGATACCAATTCTCACGTCAGTAACATCTTCAATTCTTGAGATATATGTATCCTCGTAAGAAATAATTCACACTTTTTCACTTCTTTTCGCCCCGTCAAGTGCCTTTTGTGAAAAGAAAAAGAAAATACGTATTCCTATATTTTTAAAAGTCTTTCTAAATATAAAGTTTCATGTCTGTAGCATATTACGTTTCTGACATATAATGTAATTTAAAATTTCGTATGGCTATTTCTAGCCGGGTGCATCCCTTGTAAGGCAGAACCTCCGTAGAGGGTGGGAGGCATATGCCGTTTGTAGGTTATTGTGGAGAAGGATAGTATTATGTGTGGTGTGTGAGTTGCAGGGATGTTGGGGAGAGCATATACACCCAGCAATCAGGCCATAAGAATTAACCAATTAAGGTTAAAATCCCCGACCCGGCCGGGAATCGAACCCGGGGACCTCTGAACCGAAGGCCAGTACGCTGACCATTCAGCCAACGAGTCGGACACATATATAGTAGATATGCCGGTACTCATTTTAAAAATTCACCCGTTATTCAATTATTTTCATCCCTTAAGTGTTTTTTCCGAAAACAAAAAATACGTGTTTCTTTTAAAGGAGATCACAGATAGCAGCTTTCGCGTCTGTAACATAATCACTTTCTGATATATAAGTATCCCCATAAAAAGATATATACTTCTTTTTCAGCCCCACCCCCCATGAAAAGTGCCTTTTCCTTTATTTTTAAAGGAGATCCCAAATACCAATTTTCAAGCCTGTAATCTCCAGTATTTGTGATATAAGTAACCCCATAAAAAGAATTCAATTTTTTCACTTCCTTTCACCCGCGCAGGTGAATTTTGCAAACACTAAAATACGAGTTACTTCATTTATAAAGGAGCTTCAAAACACCAATTATCACGTCTATAACATCTTCAGTTTTTGAGATATACAGTATGTATCGTCATGAGAAGAATTCAGTTCCTTTCCCAAACCACCCTCCAATATTTCCCCCCCAAAAATGCGTGTTTTTTTTTAAAAGGGGTTTAAAATACCAACTTTTACGTCTGTAACATCTTTAGTTTAAAAATACAGTATATAAGTTTCCTCATACAAATAATTCAACTAATTTTTCAATTCTTGCACCTCCCACCACCGCTTACGTGGATTTTCCGAAACCAAAGAATACGTGCTCCTTTGTTTTTAGAAGAGATTCCAAATACCAATTTTCACGCCTGAAATATATTAAGTTTTAGAGATGTGCTGTGAATAATCTCATTTTTAAAACTAACCCCCTTTTTTAGTTCCCCTTACATGGATTTTCCGAAAACAAATTGTCTATGGTTCTTTACTTTTACAGGAGATTATGAAAAACAGTTTTCATGTTTGTAACATGTTTACGTTTCTGAGATATACTGTAGAAACAGTCCTTTTAAAATTTCATCCCCTTCCTCACTGCTGTTTACCCTGCATTAATTGAATTTTCCAAAAAGAATACGTGTTTCTTTATTCTTAAAGGAGATTCTAAATATCAATTATCATGTCTGTAAAGTATTCATTTTTGAGCTATAAGTATCCTCATAAAGGGTATTCAACCACTTTTTAACCTGTTTTCATCCCCCTTAAGGGATGTTTCCGAAAACAAAAAAATACGTGTTTCCTTGTTTTTAAAAGAGATTCCAAATAGCAATTTTCACGTCTGTAATATCTTCAGTATTTGATGTATAAGTATCGACATAAAAATAATTCAGCCCCTTTTTCAGTCCTTGTTACCCCTTCCCCCACTGAAGTGTTTTATTCCGAAAAGAAAAAAATACGTGTTTCTTTTATTTTTAAAATAGATTAAAAATACCATTTTTCATATCTTTAACGAGTTCAGTTTTTGTTATAAGTTATACGTATAAATGCTCATTTTAAATGTTACGCCCTTTAACACTTCCCCTTAAGTGGATTTTCAGAGAGAATATTATGCGTGCTCCTTAACTTTGGCAGCAGATTCCAAATACCAAATTTCACGTCTGTAACATGTTACGTTTTTGAGATACACTCAGTCAAAGAATTCATCCCGTTTGTCACTCCTGTTCACCATCATTTAAGTAGATTTTCCAAAAACAAAAAATACATGTTCGTATACTTTTAAAGGAGTACCAAAATACAATTTTTATGGCTTTAACAACTTCATATTTTGAGATATAAGTATCCACATGAAAGGTATTCAAACACTTTTTCAACTTTCTCACCTCCCTTAACAGGATTTTCCGAAAACAAAAAAAATACGTGTTCCTTTATTTTTAAAGGAGATTCCAAATACCAATGTTCATGTCTTTAAACTGTTCAGTTTTCGAGATATAGATACACTAATTTTAAAAATTCACCCAACTATTCACCCCGTTAACAACGGAATATCCATAAATCCTCCCTTAGCGAGCACCTACATTATAATATGAATGTTCACCAAAATTTCATTTCATTATGTCCAGTAGGTTTGACTCGAACCCGACTGTCCACATATGATTGAAGTCTCGTGCAACGATGTGAGATACGAACTGAGAGAATTCTGAGCCGTTCTTCTCAATATAAAACAGGTACTTTTGAGTGGTCATGAACATGACTCATAGTCATAGGGCAGGCTAGAGTCGAGTTTAATTAATTGTCAAATTTCAAATAAGTTATAATACTAAGGTTCATAAAACGAATACATAGTATAACCTAATAGCCTACCTACTTACTAGCTACTTTAGAATTATGTTTTGACTACCTTTTTAACACTGCAAATAAATCCATCTATTATTTAAACCTTCCTGTAAGAAGAGGATAGTGAATGCAAGTGGGTATTATTTTCAAATGAGCTGAGCTCGAGAGTCCATTATAGCATACGGTTCTTTCAGTGTACCATGGCTCTGTATATATTGCTTCAGAGGAAGTTCGGCTCCCCGCCAATGTCCAGTGTACCGATAATGAACCGTGTGTTTGTTGTGTCTCACAGATCCGTGACTGCGTACGGTTCATTTGGTGTGCCATGGCTCACTGTATGTCTCGCTGCAGCGGAGGATCGGCACTCCACCATGTCCAGTGTGCAGATAAGAAGCCGTGTGTACCTTGCGTTTCACTGAGCTGTGCTTGCGCACGATTCTTTCGGTTTGGCATGATTCACTGTCTCGCTGCAGCGGAAGCTCAGCTCCCCGCCAACGTCCAGTGTCCCGCTAATGAGCCATGAGTGCGCCACTCAGCACTGTCCGCTGGGAGTAAGCTGAATAGTGTGCCGTGAGCTCGCCATTCCTGTGAATCGATTTACTCGGACACTTGAATGAATCGATACACTGCTTCGATTCCCTGCCGGGACAGGGGTTTGTAACTGTAATGATTAATATCCCTAGCCTGGAGACTGGGTGTCTGTGACGACCTTAATCTTCCTTTCCACACACACAACATTCCACACTATCGCCATTTCCAATTACACTCAGGAAGACCAGATGGCAGCAGCGAGCACTGAATGCTGTTGCTGCTGTCTTACCAGTACTTACTACGGAGATGCAGTAGGAGCGGTGACTCTAATGTGCCGTGAATCGGATCACTGTATCGATTCAGTAGCGTGAACGGAATTAATTCAGTAAAATGAATTGAATGTGCCATCATTAGTGAATATATATTTTCGGAAATTCTACAACATAACGATGGTATTTGTTAGTGATAATGACAATAGTGTGAGATTCTTCGAGATTATCCCCTGTAAAAGAGGGATTTACAACTAATCCTTGAGTTAACTCGCTCAGCTATTAACATCGATATAATTTAGGGCCCTGACACTCCCAGTGGTTTTCGAGGAGTCGGCAGGAAATTTGGGCAAAACTTTTCAAAGCACACGTGGTTGTGAATGAGCTGCAGTGTGATTGCGTACGCGACGGAATATGGGTCCTGACATAGGTTATTTATTGGAGGAAGAGTATATATAGTTTAATTCAGGCCATTGACATGTACTTCTATTAAGGATAGTCACTATTCTTGCCGAAGATTTTGTTCCAGCTGGACACTAAGGCATCGATGCCGGAATAGAAAAAATCTGCGTCCATTCACTGAAGCCACGTCATGACGGTATGCTGAATAGTCACATCATAATTGAATCTCTTACCACCCAGGTGCTTCTATAACAGTCGGAAGAGATGGAAATGTCTATCCCATCGGTGCGAAGTAAAGTAAATTCCTAATAATTCAATGTAATTGTATAATTTCACGCGTGCGCGTTCGCGCGAGCGCGCGCATGTGTGTGTGTGTGTGCCAGCTTTGCTGTGGTATCTGTTGAAGAAGCTGGGACTAGGATTACGAAAGAAGTGGCTGAGTCCTCTGTGCTCTGTACTGTTACGATAAGTCATAGTGTAAAAATTTGAAATAATTAAGGTACGTGTGAGTTTGTATATGATGGTGTTGTAATGTTATGCTAGTGGTAAGCTCAACCTTTAGTATTGTAAGCCATAGTGTTAAACACTGGAAATACTTAAGTTGTGGTAAATTTGTATACGATGATGCTGGATTTAGAATGATAAACTAGTAGTATTTCTTGTAATATTTTCTTTCCATAGAATTGCTTGTTGTACTCTTGTTCCTGTTGTTGTTGTTGTTGTTGTTTTATATAACTATACATTTTTTTTTGCTAGGGGCTTTACGTCGCACCGACACAGATAGGTCTTATGGCGACGATGGGATAGGAAAGGCCTAGGAGTTGGAAGGAAGCGGCCGTGGCCTTAATTAAGGTACATTTGCCTGGTGTTAAAATGGGAAACCACGGAAAACCATCTTCAGGGCTGCCGATAGTGGGATTCGAACCAACTATCTCCCGGACGCAAGCTCACAACCGCGCGCCTCTAAGCGCACGGCCAACTCACCCGGTAGCTATACATATTCTTAGTTAAATATCAGTCTGAAGATACCATACGTAATTATATACATGTAACCAATCAACACTTTACTTAACATGGATAGTTCATGAAAACATCCTAAATCTCATATATTACGGCTATATCATACAGAACAGGTCCTTTCCTAGAAATACACTAGTGTCCAAAAGTTAAGCATAAGTTACGAGTAAGCAGGGCAACAGGAAATAGACTGCAAATCGCACGACATATGCACCTACCAACATTACGTGTTCGCTCTGTGTAGGAAAGGAGTGTCCCCTGCCTTGACTAGCAGCGTAACCGCAAGGAAAACACAGAGAGTGCCAGCGCCCCATATTCGCTCAGTCGCAATTGCCCTGTTATAGTGTGCGGAGTGTAGCCTCGTGCTGAACGTGACAACATAATGGCACAACGACGCCATTTCGAGCCCGTTTTGCAGGATAGAATACTCTGCCACCTGGAAGCAGGCCAGACACAGGCCGAAGTCGCCGTATCCTTGAATGTGTCACAAAGTGTAATTTCCAGGCTTTGGAGACGATTTCGAGACACAGGACATGTTAGTCGTAGGACAGTACCAGGTCGGCCAAGGGTAACCACCCCACAGCAGGACCGATATCTGGCCTTAACTGCCCGAGTGCACCTGCATGACAATTGTCGGCGGAGCTTGCAGCCGTCACAGGGTTGCCGTTTCCCGGCAAACTGTGTACCGGAGGCTCAGAACAGCAGCGGTGTGCGTCTCGCTCACTCGACCACAGAGACGGGCCTGTTTACTGTGGAGCCGTCAACATTGAAACTGGACCAAGAATGAATGGAGGCATGTGCTCTTCACAGATGAATCCCGCTTCAGTTCGCAGATCGATTCCCGTCGCATATTAATCTGGAGAGAACCGGGTGGCCTATACAACCACAGGAACATCGTGGAACGGGACCAGTATGGTGGCGGTGGTGGCATGGTGTGAGGCGGCGTCATGTTGAGTGGCCGTACGTACCTGCACATCTTTATGGGTGGTCCGAGGAACACTGTTATTGCTCGGAGATACAGGGATGAGGTACTGAGACCACATGTTCGACTCTTCAGAGATGCGGTTGGTCCAGACCTCCTCTTAATGGATGATAAAGCCCGACCGCACCGCTCTGCTCTGGTGGATGAATTTTGGCTGGGGAAGACATGCATCGCATGGACTGGCCAGCGAGGTCTGCGGATCTTAATCCTATAGAACATGCCTGGGATGCATTGGGGAGGCGAATTGTATCCCGTCAGCCTCCGCCAAGGAATCTCCAAGACCTTCGCATTGCCCTTTCGGAGGAATGGGATCGACCGCCACAAGAGCTCTTGGACCATCTGATAGAGCGCATGCCACGTCGGCGCGAAGTACAGTATGTGTGGCAGTTGGGAGTAACCGTATACCCTATTGACAGCATATTTTGTTGTGGAAGACATTGCAAGTTTTGTTATTTGCTGTCAAAGGTGTACCTTAGCTATCAGAACCATTCTGGCACTGTAATTTTGGACACGTTGTGTGACATATGGTGTGTGATTCAACTTCCGCTTGTTCAGAAATCCGTCTGATATTCCTATCAGGCGGTATGGCCTCGTTTAGTGATTATGCTTAACTTTTGGATACTAGTGTAAAATCCAGAGGATGGTCACACCTCAACATTACTCAATGTCTTCTTAAAATGATAGAATTTACTGTAAAGGTATGTCACCATGTCCTTGTTCCAATATCGACAAGTAGAGCACTTGTAATCACTTTATGACGAGTCTGACATTAATAACATGGCAATAACCAATCATAACAACATCCAACTCGGAGAGTAATATTCAGTTAAGATAGGACTTATCACAATGGTTAGCCGTCCCATGCATTCCAGTATAAAATACTCGAAATCAGGGAGACCTTATTTGAACATAGAACTTACATAATGCCTATACATATCACACCGAACAAAGGAATTATAAAATGCCTATCAATACCACTATGAATATAGGAATTACATAATGCCTGTCCATATCGCAATGAACACAGGAATTATTCAATACCTGTACTATGAACATAGGAATTACATGATACCTATCCATATCACAATGAATATAGAAATTATAAAATACCTATCAATATCGCTATGAACATAGGACTTACATAATGTCTGTCTATACCACAATGAACATAGGAATCATACAATGCCCATCAATACCATGATGAACATAGGTGTTATGAAATGTCTATCAATACCAAAATGAACGTAGGAGAAAAATGACTCGCAATCCCATAACAAAATACTCAAGCTGTCATACACTGAACCACATGTTAGTAACGAGGAATACTTCACATTCTATCAGAACATGTTGCCTCACTGCAAGAAACTGGTATACGACTATTGCCTCGCTGTAACTAACATATTCAACTTTGGGGATTATTCTTAAATTACACCAGACATTCCTTAAGTGGATATAATAAGCTCTACCATATCCAATCTCCTAGAGAATTTCAATCACCCTTTCTTTTCACCCTATTCCTTTAACAGCTGACTTCATTTTTAGAAATTTAAACCCTTTCCTAGATACGTCTAATAGCATGAACACATGAAACCAAGAACATATTTTTAGTAACTATCATCTGTCATGCGGTAGTTAATGGATTAAAGTACTTTGTACATTCCTCTCTGGTAAAAGCTCGACCGTACTGAACGAAACATGAGCACGGAATAGTTTTCCTGTCACAAACAGACCAGAAGGAATGCTGACGCTACGAGGTAAAGCGGGAAGAGATATGCTTTACGATAATTACAGGAGTGGATTACGATCAAGCTAATGGAATTGATCTACACTGGGCACTGTTTGGCTCATTCGTACTTGTATTACGCTACGGGCCAATGATGACTTTGAATGCAACACCTGACCTGTCAGAAATCGAGTAAGTTTTGTTAATTAATATAATTGTATTCAAACCGACATAATTAATTTATTTCATTTGAATCTTCAGGCAATATTTAAAGGGTTTCGTGATGATTATGAGTACCTAAGGATATCCAGTTAGTAACTATGTAAGATTACTTATTGGTATTTGGATACCAGTATCATATTTAAAGAACCTATTTCAAATCAATGGGATACGTTAAGGCTGATGAACATGGTTCCTAAATAAGCAAATGGAACTTTAAAGCACTGTAATGGCCATTATTTTGAATGTCGAATGAAGATTGAAAATTACCATTTCTAACGTTCAGCCGTCTTTAACCTGCTACTGATTATGATGATAATGGTATTCTTAGCTGGTTTCAGAGTATTTTCATCCATTGTTCCAGCAATTTTTCTTTAAACCTTACACCTGTGAAAAATGTTCGCGTTCATAAGTAAGTTATTTGATTTGTCATAACTCATCCCCTTTATTAAGTAACCGATTCAATTCTAGTTTTCATCTGTATGTAAGAACGTGAGAAATCATTTACGCTGTCAGTTTGTTTTACGTCTCTCAATGGAATACTCCATATGCCAGGAATGTGGTATTGGTCACCATGTGTGCAACTGACGGCGTTTCAGCAGAAGGGAATGGTAGAACTTGGAGGAAGTGTTCTTAGTTTTTATGGTGACGAAATGTTAAAAAATATCGTCTATGCATTATTTATCAGCATTATCGTGAATGGCAACAGACTACTCATATAAGTAGTTCTAGTCAGCACAGCTACAAATCTGAACATATCTACTAAGCACGAGACTTTTACGAAGAAAAGGGAGCAGCCAATATAGCACCCATCAGTCCCACTGTGGGACCTCAAGTTTCCCCGAAGGTACAACAGGTATTAGTAACTTTCATTGCTTCAGGACAATAATTGGGGTTTACTTATTTCTTTGAGATGTGTGAACTGCATACGGAAAAATCAACAAACGACCTAATTATACAAATAATCGATTGATCGGCATACTATCCCTGGTGTTCTCAGCTTGAGAGATATAGATAATGATCATTGGATTGGGAGATACTATATTTGAGTGCCGCTCAGCTGCAGTGCCCCGCACTCGCCATCTCTACACACACACACACAGCATTGACCGCACTCACTCAGTCGTTACTATACAATGACTGATCCAGTGTTCCACGGAAGCAGTGACTCTCGGACTGAACCGAACAACTGACAGAACTGAACGTTCTCAATTGCTAGACGAATTTAACCACTGAAGCTCATCTGGCGTGCCCTAAATAGATAGACCGGCCCTTCCAGATACTTCATGAAATGAGAAGTCTCAGGAGTCCTCCAGTTCTTTCTGACGCGTCAGAATGCCGGCAGTGATACGAGAGAGTTGTGCCTGAGGGGTTGACATGGCGCTCTTTCCTCGTTTCTGACTGACAGCCTCAGAGCCGAGCGGGTTGGCCCTAACTCGGTAACGTCACTCGCGGCCGGAGCCAAGCTAACTTGCTCCTCCCAAAACATTACAATGAAATGGCGGACACTGCACTGGGTGTTTGAACAACTGAACGGTTACTAGCGTGCTCACAACTGTAAAAGTGACCTTTGCAACAATGCATGTCCTATGACGATATTTGATAAGAGAAGGAAATTGTGCCGTATAGCCTCTCCCGTAGTGTTCTTCAATCATAGGGACAGTTTGCTTCCCTCGGTTTCCTTTCTTACCCTATTTCATACTTCCTTTCCTCCCTTCCTTACTTTCCATTTCTCTTATTTTACACTTCCTGTCTCATTTCCTTCTCCCACCTTTGAAATGTTAATGTTAGAGCTAATTTTCATACCAATAGAGTAATAAAATCGGCTGACAGGAAAATTTCATGTTCCTACTGATATGAAGTCTCCACTAGAAAGCGTGGTTTCTAATGGATCGGGTACTGCTTATTTCAAGTTATGTTTTGGAAGCCGAAGGCAACTTAGGTTTATCTCTCACTGTGTTGACCTCTACTCAAGCACAATCCTGAATTTGATGCACGACTGAATATAAGGAAAAGCAGTGCTGTAATGGGTAGGCATAATAACTGGGTTAAATGTTAGCTACGCTACAAAACATAGACATGGACATGCACGCAACTCAATATAACATACTACAATGTATTGTTTCACTTAAAAGAGATGTAATAAAATACTGTATAATGTTGTAACAAAACAGGGTGCTTTTCTTTTTATAAATCTCCTGAACAATATGCAACAGTAAAGTGCTTAAATATTACTGGAATTCGGAGATAATTTGGCCTGGAAAGACACATCTTCCCTCTGTGTAATGTAATAATTTGGAAGTAATTGTGGGTCATTTTTCTTCAATGTCGATAATAATAAGAGTAATAATAATTGTCGTCGATTTAAACTGATGAATGGATATTTGGAACATAGTCTCCATTTTCTAGTCAATAGACCTAAAAATGATCAAGTGCTCTTCATTACTATTCGAGAAGTACCGTTACAAATCACAGTATGTTCCTCGTGGGAAAAATTGAGTTTGATGTGGTTTCATGTGCTCTTTGATGCTGCGAAATCAAATTTTGTAGAACCGTGTGTTTTCCTAGTATAAATGAAGCTTGAAAAGTGCCTGCCGTTTCAAATCACATTTTATGCACCGAAAGGACCGGAGTATACCGTGCCCAGGGATGTACTTTGTTTCGTTGGATAGAATGTAAGTTCATTTCATTCCTATGGTGGATATTTTGCAAATTAGTCACCATGCACTTACAACACTGGACAGGATGAGTTCAGTCGCGAAATGGCCGTGCTGTTAGGGCCATGCAGCTGCGAGCTTGCATTCTGGAAATAGTCGGTTCGAGCCCCACTGTCAGCAGCCCTGAAGATGGTTTTCCGTTGTTTCCCATTTTCACAACTGGCAAATAGTGGGCTATACCATAATTAAGGCCGTGGACACTTCTTTTCAACCGCTACAACTTTCCTCTCCCATCGGTCCGAAGTAAAGCAAATTCTGATTAATTCAATGTAATTGTAAAATTTCACGTGCTAGCGTGCGCACGTGCGTGTGTGTGTGCGTGTGCGTGCCTGCCTGCTTTGCTGTGGTATCTGTTGAAGAAGCTGCGACTAGGATTACGGAAGAAGTGGCTGAGTACTCTATGCTCGGTACTGTTACAATAAGTCAGTGTAAAATTTTGAAATAATTTAGGTACGTGTGAGTTTGTACATGACGGTGTTGTAATGTAAAGCTAGTAGTAAGCTCAACCTATAGTATTGTAAGCCGTAGTGTTAAACACTGGAAATACTTAAGTTGTGGTAAATTTGTATATGCTGATGCTGGAATTAGTATGTTAAACTAGTAGTGGTTCTTGTAATATTTTTATTCCATGGAATTGCTTGTTGTACTCTTGTGTTGTTAATGTTGTTGTTGTTTTTGGGTATTTACGTTTATCTTAAGCTATCATTGTCACCGGGATATTTCCCAATTGCGATGTATTTGTTAATAATAACAATAATAATAATAATATCATATTAAAACTGACTAATGAAAAGTCATATATTCCGAGAACACGCCACACAAATTCCAGCCAAACATATCATTCCATGAAGACACTTCACTGTTAATTTCCTTAGAAGACAGATTTTTTCAGTTTTCTTTCAAACTACATTTCACTGGATATTTCTTGCACTAGCGGGCTATTAACAAAATGTACTGCTCTTACTCAGCATTTCATATCGTTGTCCTTTGCAACTCAGTAAGCCACTATATATTATTAAGTTATAAATTAAAATGCAATATGACAATAAACGAATATTACTAATAAATTATACGCATGATATGATATAACCCTAGTATTGATATTATATATAATATGATACATCTATTGAGAGAGGTGGGATAGTGGGTCATTGCCGTGCCATTCTGACAGAAGTGTGACAACGCTATCGCACGATTGTAGGTAAATTTAACACACTCTAGACAGGAAACTATATTTGATACTCATGCAGTCTATGTAAGCATGAGGTCAACGTTACACTACCGCTCATTAATTTCAATACACCCTGCTATTTCAGATTTACAACACAAATCAAACGTTATTTCTCACAAAAGACAATTATATTAACTTACATATATATAATACAATCACAATCATTATATTTTACTTTCATCAAAGTATCCTCCTTTGGGTTTAATGAGGGCGTCACAAACTCGAGGCATGTGGTCAATCAGTTTTTAAAGGTATCGTGAATCTGTATGATTCCACACATCCTTAACAATATTCCAGAGATGTTCCTTGCTGGATATATTAACATCCCGGATACGTCTGTCCACTTAATCCCAGATTACAATCGGGATTACAATGGGATTACAATCGGGGCTCTGGGACGACCATACCATATCTTTCATTATTTTCTGTTTTTCCTTTGATGCAATGTAGTTCGTACAGTATGCCGACCGATGTTTTGGGTCATTATCCTCTTGTAAGGTGAACCCATTCCCTATTAAGTGCAATCCACTTGGTATTGCATTATACTGAAGTACGCGGTAGTACTGTTTCTGATCCGTACACTCTTCTATTTTCACAATGTCGCCAACTCTATCTCCGACAAAACATCCCCAAACCATAATAGAACCTCCACCGTGTTTAACTGTTGGTAGAACACACTGCTGGGCTACCCTTTCCCCTACAAATCGGCGAACAAATATTCTCCTTCTGGTTCCAAAAATTCTCGAACTTCGACTCATCGGTGAATAACACCTTCGTCCACTCTTCCGATGTCCAATGAAGATGTTTTCTAGCCCATTCAAGTCTCTCCAGTTATTTATGGGCCTTAGAAAGGGTTTTCTTGCTGTGACACGTCCTTTCAAGCCGGCTTCAATCAGTCTCCTTTTCACCGTTGCAACAGATATTGTTGTCGTGTTCATTTCTACCAATTCTGCACGAATTTGGGGCGCTATTCTGAATCTATTTCTCTTAATGGTAATTCCGATATATTTATCATCACTTTTAGTTGTTTTACGAGGTCGTCCTGGTCGTGGTATGTCCTTATTGCTACCTGTTGTCTTCTGGCGGTGAAGGGTGTATTGAACTCCCCCTATATACACACCAGACTGTTTCGCAATTTGGCGAATAGGTGAATCTGCTTGGCTAAGTGCTACAATTGCAGCATGTTTTTATATGGATATCTCCACTCGTGGAGTCATACTAGCGATGTGCACACTTCAACTGTCACATTCCAAGGTCCATCGTTGGAAACGTGCTTTGTAACACTGTGAAGTGGTATCTGAAAGAAAATCATACCACACAGCAGCTGACACCATGGGGTGCACAAGAACACATTGACTGCGTTTCTTAGCTTCCTTTCAAGGGTTGAAGTTGAACAGTTGACCATACTATGGAGTGATGAGCACATATTTATCTTTCTGGAGATGTGAACACTCAAAATTTCCGAGTGTGGAGATCATCGCCTCCTATCAAGGTGCTACAATTTCCTTTGCATTGTGAACGTGTGACAGTATGGTGTGGCCTGACGACAAGTTTCACAATTTTTTCACTTTTTATTGAAGAGTTTGGTGCTCATCGTCCTAGGACATGCAGCGTGATCGGCCAACTTAAACCTGATTTGTTTCACCAACACGTGATACCCACCCTACAAAAAGATTCGTTGGACACAACTGTTCTTTTGCAGGATGGGGATCCACCGTGCATCACCCCTCAGGTTCAAGAGTTTCTTCCTAACACTTTCGGAGACGACAAAAGTGTTAGCACATTGTTTACGAATGATTGGCCACCCCGACCACCCGATATGAATCCTTGTGGTTTCTAGTAGTGGGGCTAGCTGAAAGACAGGATTCATCAGCGGTATGCTCGTATTTATACGGATGTGGTGAGAAGTATTCCAGATGGGTTATCAGGCATACCCTCGAGATACCTCGTGCAGACTTGCAGCAAGCTATCCTGCACCTTTAGGCTGTCCTGGACACGGTTGGGCGCTTTCTCGAACACGCCGTGTATTGTGGTGGATGATGCGCCTACAAAATCATGCATATTGTGGGATATGACGACGCTATAAAATGTTTCAGAGGAATTTCTTATTCATTACCTTCCTTCCCCATATCCATGGCAACGTTCATGTTACAGTTCCTGTTTTTGCGATCTCCCGTTTCCCACACAGATACAGTTAAGTAGAGAAAGCTTAACGGTAACCAGCCTGTGTTCCTTTAATAGGTCATACTCCACCTGCCTGAATAATTCCCGATTTAATCTCTGAAGTTCGTTTTAAAGTAACGAAGGGCCAAGAGTCGAAACAAAGCCAACAGGATGTGAAACTTCCTAAATCACTAAACAACGAAGATTGACAAGAAAGAGACCAGGTCATGAAATATCAAACTGAAAGCCTGTGCAATATTAGTACTGGCCATTTATCCTGTTGTCCTCTTTATTTGACATAAGCAATAATAGCATACATCATGGCACTGTATTTGCTTCTTCTAAGCTTTCACTCTGTAAATCAGGTTATATCGTAAGTCATTGTCTGGCACGTACAGTAAATGTAAATGAAATGTAATTTAGTTTAGACAGCTACAATTTTGGTAGAGTTTTGATTAGCCAAAGAAATGAGAAATAATTAAGTCAAATTAAGTTGTCGTAACGACCGCACGTGAAGGATTGTCTGTTAATTCAGGCCATCATTTAACAAAGTTATTAATATTGGTATAGCTATACGAGGATTGATTTATGGAAACCACTGTCTCCACCTCGCTCCTTAATGGCATGAATACATCACTCGGACTAAATTGTGTGCGTGCAAGTACAAGTCTGACGTATTACCTTGCTGTTCCCTTTATCTAACCAAGGATATTATGTGGTTAGCGGCTTAAGTAAATAATATGTATTCACATAAAGGACATGAAGTGATACTGTCCTCAGTCTTAGACTTTACAAATTGTAATTTTAAGAGTGTCTAACCTTCAGGACTGAAGTCCAGATACTCTAGAGAGCCAAATTTTTAACCATTGGCTGAGTAAAAAAGCCTACCTTCAATTCGTCGTTTGTCAGAAAGTGAAAGAAAATACATTACGGCCAAGAACAGTTTGTATGGTTTTGAAAACAAGCATCCTTAAATTTTTACGCACTTTATCGTGCTTCCAATTTTTTGTGGAATATGAACCACAATGACGCGAATTATTATTTCAACAACTGCACTGGAATTGATCGGAATTCGAAACACGTCACCATCGTGAGCAGACAGTGATGTGTAAGTCGTCTATCACTTTCTAAAACTGCATGGTTTTACGTCATAATGTGAGTTGATTTGACGCTGTTCCGGCAGCGCCACTCAAGTCGTTTCCGAAATTGTTTCGTGTACCCTGCCAATATCTGTGGGTGTTTTAAGATGGGAAGATCCACAGCTCGACATATTGTCCACATCGTCGACAGAAAGTAAAAATTGAAGGTAACACTTCCGGTGGGATTGTGGGGTTGCGTGGTCACATTCTTGAAAATAGACTGATGGTGTAAAACATACTGTCACTATCGCAGGCATTGTGTTCACTGTAGGGAACAAGAAAGACTCCAAGTGCAGAAATATACCGAATACCTTCCATACCTTTGCACACTTCTGTTGATTGTGTGGATTGGGTTAAGAAGTTATTGGGAGTATAAATCCCATTTCGACAGCCTTGGAGATGGATTTCCCATGTACTATAGAGATAAACCTGTAAACACAACAAATTTTGAAGGAAAAGGTGATATTACTTACAATAATAGAGAATGGTTTCCTAATTCACTTTAATAAACCGACAATGAAAATTGAAGTATATAGCAATAACTGGAAGTGGTAACACCAGTCGTAGTCACAATGTACATACACACAAAATATAGAGTGAACTTTAAAAAATATTTATCGAATCAAGAAAATGAACATGGATAATTAAAACAGAGCAACGCCTGAGATACAGTAATGTAAAATAGTCGTACGTACGAGTAGTCTGCATCAAATTAGTTTCATAATTCAATTGACATGAGAAAAAAGTCAGTATCGAAAGCAGCAGCATTTTGTCTTCAGATTTTGGGCAGCAGATGTAAATTTTTGTACGGAGTGTATCCTTAAAATACCGTACTATTTCAATGAAATATAAATGTAAGTTACAACTGCAAAGGCAATTAGTTTGATTAGGATGGATATGTATTTTAATAACAATAGCTTCAGCAAATGAAAGGTTGACAGTCTTGGTACTGAAACCCTTCAAAACCACGTTATTGGATATTTCAGGTCTTTGGGTCTTTGTTCGCATCAATTTATGAACTATTTGTGTGTAAATAGCATTTTATTACACGTCCGGCACACGAACGACGCTGCGCGAGTAGGAATGAGATTTAGTACCTCCGGCTTTCATGTCAATTGGTTAAACACTTTAACTACTTTAGCTACCTGCCACATAATCTCATTTAATTTCTACTAATAATAGTATTGTGACAACACAAACACAAAATACAAAATTGCAATACCAAATCTATGATCAGCAGCGTACATACATAGTGACAACGTATATTCAATTTCTCACACATTGGTGTTCACAGTATGCAGCACTCTACTACTGTAAATTACCGTACTTAAAGAAACATGAAGCGACAGTCTGTTTCACATTCCCATTCAAATAATCGAAACACACAAAGACCTAATTGCTCGGAAATTACTGATGCATTTACAACACGCCTTGGAATGTACGACAGTTGGTCAAAACGAATAGCTGTCCGATAACCACAGTAATGCGGTTTAAATTCTTCTGAATACATACGACCTAGATCTTTCTGGAATTCCATAACTACCGAGTTCGCACAGTTGCTCAACAAACCCACGCACTTAGGCAAATACACAGCTATAAGCACTCTTGATTGCTATGCCTACGCTATAGGAGAGTTCAAGATTTGTATGACAGTAACAGATGGTATTAATAACTTTTGTGCTTGGTTTATCGTAGCACCGGGAAGAAAGCTTATCGCCGGCGTCTGAAAAGGCAATCGCAATACATTCTCATTAACGAGAGCATCGTTAAATCGAGGGGAATTTTACATTGAATTAATGGATTGAATGCCGGGACCAGAATATTTTATCATTGCAGAGGGGATTATCGTAACGCCAATCGTTGAATGAAGATTTCACTGTATATCATTCACAATTCCTTGACATTTTTAGACTTCATTAAGCCGTATGCAATAGTAATTCACAAACTTATATAGACATCAGTTTCACCGTGTATCTGAATTACAGGCCTCTTAATGAAACTTGTTTTCAATTATCACTTAAAAGCTCGTGTAATATGAACCACTGATATGTGTTTCCTGCAATTTTCGTAACTTCTTGTAGATATTGGTTTCAGCGGCAACGCTCCGCTTTTCTAGAAGCGATAAGGGTAACCTTCTAGAGTGACGACCACAATGCTACCTCACTGAATGTCACAAACCCGGAAGTGATTAATCATGGTTCAGAAATTATCTCTACTATTGTTACGCTGTAGATAACACCACTGAGTCGTATTTAAAAATATTATTTTATTTTATCAGCGACTGAGGAGTGTACTAGCATACTTATTTTTTCGAACTGATTAAACTGACCTCTGCAAATCCTTGTTGTAGCATTTTTCTGCATAATTTCTTTTTTCAGCAACATTTTTTTTAAAGTTATGTTTGTGTTAATATCATTTATACGTTTCATTTACTAATTTACTGGAAATAGCAGTATAGACGCTAATGCCCAGGTATTCATTTTCTGGCGAGTTTATTGATGTACAGTATTTATATACACTATGGTAAAATTATGAGATGCATACATCATAAATGATCTTGAAATTAAAATCCAATTTGCTTGTCAGTATTAGAATTAGTATACGACTTTACGACCAGAAAGTGAGCTTCCTTTCCATCTTCTAACTCATTGCCCGTCTTGCCTTTGTCGGTATATCGACATTAAATGCATTATACTGAAGGAGTAGGTACATAATTCATGAAAATATACATTCCTATAGTACGATACAATAAGATTCATTTTCCATTATATTTTGGCATAAGAAAATGAACGTAACGTACGTTGTCCTGTTGGACTGCATATCCGTGTGGGGATGGAAGGCGTGTCCAGTCTTAAGGACGACAATAGATCGGAAGAGCAATGTGGGAAGCGATGTATTGCTCGCGAACCGTCGATAGGACTGTATAAACTGCCAACGACTTTTTTCTTAACCCATGTTAAGTTTAATGATTTCCTGTACATAGCATATTTCAAACGAATACAGAGGACCTATCAGGAGACACCTTAGTCACAATATTATTCTATGATTTCTTCTTATTGCCCTTATTTGAGTAGCCTCCGCAATATTTAGCAAAGCTAAAAAGGAATGCCCAGGAATACTTTTATTTTGTAATGATTTTATACTGCGGGCATATGAAATTTACTTATTAGTTCCACATCCTGACATTGCTACTTATAATATTTTGTCAATGAAAATAAAAGGAACTAAGTGATATGTAGTACTGTGATTTTGAAATCACAACAGAGTCACGATGCAAAAGATGTGATACCTAGCCAGACTGCATTTTAATGGAATAAAGAAAAATCTACAATATAGTTCTGGGCCACTTTCACGATGTATTTTTACCATTATGAAAAATACAGCTGCAATTAGAAACGTGTCATATCTACGCACTAGGTCTTGTACAATTAGGAAATGAAGTTGCATATTTTCCTATTGCTTTCGTGTTCCCTATGACGATTCTAACAGTGTTTGAAGCTTATCTTTACTCCATCCTAGCAAGGTTCTGCTAAATAATATCATGAGAGTCACCATCGACATTTTATTTGAGTACACAACCTTATTTCCCGAATTGGTGGTACAACAAGTAGCGATCTCACTCGGGAAAGACTTAGACAAAGTCGCACATGGTTGAAGACTGTTTGGTAAAATAAAGACATATTTTGTCAAAATATGAGTGTGAGTCTTACTGATCGTCATTGACAAAGATAACCGTATTGGAAAAATGTCTGCTCAAATCTAAGTGCAAAAGGTTGGCATGCGTCAAATGGAGTAAGTGCTATTCTGGGTACGAGAGCAGCCTCTAACATTTAAATCGTAATTCTTTCACTGTAAGTTTTATCCCATTGCATATTCATAGTGGATGGTAGTGAATATATTAGCTACATGTTAAAAACATCTTTCTTCAATTTCAGTTTGTGTGAAAGCATTCCAGTTGGTTAAGGCTGATTAGAAATTATTCCCTGTAAGCAAGTTCATCTTTCCCATAGTAGGTCGCAGTACCGTCTACACTTTTTAGACCACCTCATCCACATGCAAACTTCTAAGTAAGCGATTGTTGATTTCAATTATTGAATCCTCATTAGCAACAGATCTCAATCTATTCATCGGTGACCGAAAGGTTAAGCACATTTGATTAGATAATTGAGAAGACTTTTGCTAAAAATGCATGCAGATGGCTCATTGGAGCTTCATCTCACACTATTAATTTTTAATGTGATCGGGCTTTCTCTCCAGGTGTGTTTAGATTTACGTCTCAGACAGAATAAGTACTCACAATCGAAGATACTTTGAAAACGGAATGAGTGACCCTTCCTCCAGATTGTCATATGGCGATCTCTAATTACTACTAAAAATTGAAATTAGTCGCAAAAATATTTATTTTGATTTTATTTTGTCGATATGAATGATTTTGACATACATTGATTCCCCAACACATTCGCGCATTACTTAGAATTAAGTTAACTAACAAAAATCGCCATCAAACGCAAGACGAGGACCATTAAAATGTAATCCTAACGAAAAAAAATTCTGTGTGCCCTCGTGTAACCTTGTTACATCTTATAAATAAAATTCTAGAGGGTCCGCTGTCTGCTATGTTATTTATTTCGCCAAATGTTGATATATTTGACGGTTTCTGGTCAACCCGAGATCATATCAGAAGTTTTTAACTTTCGTGTCTGTTTGTTTGTGTTTTTGTTTGTTTGTCTATCTGTGTGTCTGTTTCTTCCATCATCACGGGTAAACGGCCGAATATATCTCAACCAAACTTCATATTTGGAGTCTACTCATCCAGGAACAGGTTTCAACATGCAGATCATTTTAACATTTATGAATAGACTGGGGGTTTATAGGAATAGTCGAAGAGTTTTCTCCAGATTTACCTTACACTATTGATTACATGTCAACCAAACTTCATATTTAAAGTCTACTCATTCAGGAGCATCTTTCGATATGCAAATCTTTTAAAAATCACTAAACCGACTTGGGGTTTATAGGAAGACCAGAAGAGATGTTTTCAATTTACTTTTATACTGTTGATTATCCCTCGACTACACTTCATATTTACAGTCTACTCATTCAGGAGCAGGGTTTGATATGCATATCATTTAAAAATCTCCTAGCAGATTAGTGGTTTACAGTAAGACAAGAGGGCGTTCTTCCAATTTCTCTAACATTATTCATTATATTTTGACCAAACATCATATTTAGAGTCAACATATCCAAGAAGCAGGTTTAGATATAAATATTATTTAAAAATCGCTGAAGAGACTGGGGGTTTATACGAGGACCTGAAGAATTTTTCGATATTCTCTTACACTATTGATTATATCTCGACCAAACTTCATGTCTGGAGTCTACTCATTCAGGAGCAGGTTATAGTATGCATATTGTTTAAAAATCACTGAACAGACTAGGGGTTTATAGGAAGACAAGAGGAGTTATTTTAGTTTTCTTTTACATTATTCACTATGTCTCTACCAGACTTCATATTTAGAGTCTAATCATCCAGGAGCATGTTTCGATATGCATAACATATAAAATCACAGAATATACTGGGGGTTTGTAGGAATAAAAGGAATGTTTTCAATATTTATTTTCACTCTTGTTTATTATTATTATTATTATTATTATTATTATTATTATTATTATTATTATTATTATTATTATTGAATACCCCGTTACAAACCCTATTTTACAAGCAGTAATATATGACAATTGAAATTAAAATAGAGACGACTTTTAAATGAGGTTGAGAAATTTTAACGAACACTTTATAACAGCATCTTCTCTGAAATACCATAGTAAGAGGTGTTTGGTATTCTATGCTGTACATGTTTAAGTGCATTCATATCTATTCCTGTCAAAAAGTGGACACTGGAACAAAAGATGAGGAACAGTTTGTAGCACTTCACAGGTACAGCTGTAGGGCTTCCGAATATTCATTCTAAACCTCTCGAAGTACGATCCAAACTTTCCATGTGCTATCAGAAACTGAGTTATAATATGTTCTTGTTGCAATAACCGACTTTGTAGTCTGTATTGAATATTTGGATAGAACAAGTCACTTGTTAGCCGGCCGTTTGTGCTGGTGATCCATTGGTTGTTCCACATATCTTGTGTATACTCCCTCAGTTCCTTTTTTTACATGAGACATAGGGCTCTTTTCATATATCAATAAGGCGTCAGAAGTAGTAACTGCTTTGACAACTTCATCAGCTGTCTCATTTCCTTCTTCTCCGTCATGACCTCGGACCCGTTTCATGCAGATATGGTTACTGTAGCCTAATATGTGTGATCTTATAATAGTAGCTACCGGATGAAAGTTATATTTTTCTTGGATTGCTCTCAAAGCTGCCTTAGTATCACTCAATATTTGCGCAGCACAACTGTGTTCTTTAATCCACGCAACTCTCTGTTGAATAGCGCACAATTCTGCTTGAAAGACTGAACAAGAAGGAGATAGTCTAAATTTTTCAGCATACACCTCACTCTTATTGTGTAGCACTACAAAAGCACATCCTACAAACCAACCATATTTTCCTTTGCTAATCCGGAATCCATCCGTATAAATATTGCAATGATATAGTGTGTTGCACATTTCTTGCACAAGATTATTGGCATACTTACTTGGGTGACCTGCTGTCAATGCATTAGCTTGTATCAATCAATCAATATCAATCAATCAATCAATCAATCAATCAATCAATCAATCAATCAATCAATCAATCAATCAATCAATCAATCAATCAATCAATACTGATCTGCATTTAGGGCAGTCGCCCAGGTGGCTGATTCCCTATCTGTTGTTTTCCTAGCCTTTTCCTAAATGATTTCAAAGAAATTGGAAATTTATTGAACGTCTCCCTTGGTAAGTTATTCCAATCCGTAACTCCCCTTCCTATAAATGAATATTTGCCCCAATTTTTCCTCTAGAATTCCAACTTTATCTTCATATTGTGATCTTTCCTACTTTTATAAACGCCACTGAAACTTATTCGTCTACTAATGTCATTCCACGCCTTCTCTCCGCTGACAGCTCGGAACATACCACTTAGTAGAGCAGCTCTTCTTCTTTCTCTCAATTCCTCCCAACCCAAACTTTGCAACATTTTTGTAACGCTACTCTTTTGTCGGAAATCACCCAGAACAAATCGAGCTGCTTTTCTTTGAACTTTTTCCAGTTCTTGAATCCGGTAATCCTGGTGATGGTCCAATACACTGGAACCATACTCTAGTTGGTGTCTTACCAGAGACTTATATGCCCTCTCCTTTACATCCTTACTACAACCCCTCGGGAGTAACCCTTAAGATACTATCAGGTACAAAACACTTTCTTTGTTAATGTGAGCTCAGCTTTGGCAATGTCTGTTATATACAGGGGTGGGATTCCCGCCACAACAAGGGCTGCTTCCGTGCATATTGTGCGCTATGCACGAATAATTCTGAATACAAAACATCTTTGAATTTGGGCTAGTTTGGCATGGACGCACTTCTTTCTCAATACTTTATGATAAGCAGATGCACCATACAGTAATGACGGTTCAACTGCTCCATGATACGTTGTCTTTAATAGTTCTGGATTAAGACCCCATGTCAATCCGGTAGCAATAGTGAAGCCAGACAGCAAGCTTTGGTAAACATAGCATTGATGTAAGCTCGAAATGTTATTTTTCTGTTTAAAACAACACCTAGGTATGACATTTGATCCACCAGTTTTATGACTTGTCCATTCATGTGTACTACAAGTATTTCAGCTTTCCTCTTCCTCGTAATGAATATGCCGCTCGTTTTTTGAGGGTTGAACTCCAATTTATTTTCAAATCCCCAGTTGTAAATTATATTCAGCGCTGTATTAGCTCGAAAAGTCAAATGTGAAACATCATCACATTTAAGTAGGAGAAAGGCATCATCTATACGTAATTATGTGACAGTCAGTAGGTATTTTCCAAAATCAGTAAATCATCATATAGAGTTGTCCAGAATCCTGGACTACATGCAGAACCTTGAGGCCAACCTTTAGTAAAAATTTAGTACTGCCCATTGTGAGCTTTGCTTTTCGATTAATAAAATAGTTTCTGATTATTATATACAGGTCCCTAGGACAGGATTGTTTCTTCAGCTGATGTAATATTTTCGGCCACCAGGCATTGTCAAGCGCTCATGAAGTATCTAGCGAGATCAGCACAGCGGTCTTCTTTTCTGCAAATACCTCTTCTATCCATTCAACTACCTGTCGTATTTCATCCTGTGTTGACTTCTGTGCTGTGAATCCAAACTGATCGTCATTTAAAAGATTGTTACTGCGCAGGTGGAACATAACTCGATCAATTAATAGCTTTTCTAATATTTTTCCTAACACTGGCAATAGACATATAGTCCTATAAGATTTTGCACTAGTCTTGTTTGAAGAACTTGGTTTTGGAATAATTTTCACTGCAGCCACCTTCCAACAGTCAGGGAAAACACCAAGTTTCAGGCACATATTAATTATATTCAGAAATAATTTTGGAAAACATATTTGGAATTTTTTTATTATTTTCGCTAAAATTCCGTCTATTCCTCGGGATTTATTATCACATTGTTTGTTGATTACACGTTTAACTTCTTCAAGTGTAAAGGGAGAATAGCTTATCGTGTCTGGTGCAGTTTTAGTGGAATTTCTGATATATTTCTGAAAGTTATTATCTTGTGATTCTTCGGAGAATAATTTTTCTAAACGTGCCTCTGCTGTTTCTTGAATGGTTTCCACTATTGATAATATCTCGACCAAACTTCCTATTTAGAGCCTAAACGTCCAGGAGCAGGTTTTAATTTTCATTTCATGCAAAAGTCACTGAATAGACTGGGGGTTTATAGGAAGACAATAAGAGGTATATTTCTAAACTTCCTTTTTCGCTATTGATTATATGTAAAATCTGTGGACTATATGTGAAACGACCCTTCATTTTAAGTAATTTTTGTTGTATGCATAATTTCGCTTACTCTTCAAATGACGGAGATAAATGCTATTTTGCTACGGGCTTCATGCTCTGCAGCCACTGATGACACCCTCGCACACCTACAGTTATTCGAAGGATCCATAACAGGAGAAAATCAGAGGATGCATAATATTTCTTCCGGCTTGATAATTAACCCCACCTAATATATCTCAACGCCGAATAAACATGAGGCAGAACTTTTCCTTTTGTGTCAGTCTGTCTGTCTGCTTGTATATTTCTAAGAGTGGAAAACTGGTGGACTTATTTGAACCAAACTATTTATTTGGAATCTGCTTCCTCAGGAATGTGTTATCAGGTGCATATGTCATGGTAATAACATGGAGTTGGTATTTATAGGAAGTTTACTATCGAATATTTTCGTTGACATTAGGTCTATCAAAAGACTGTATATAACAAACGTTTAAGAACATTTTATTTCCGTTCGTTTATACTATGTACATATTTATCGTACGACGGATAATAACGCACGTGGTTACAAGAAATTGGATTTTAGTCCAAGGCCCGTGGGCATGTCGTTCATGTCCAATTCAGGTGGGTAAAGGGGAAAAATTAAAGGGCCATTTTGCACTTTTCATTAGGGCATATATTAAGAGAGGTATCAACATCAGAGCGCCACGCAAGTGGTCAGAGATGCAATCTGCAACCTGAGAACCACAGAAAATTTCGCACAACTTCGGACCAGGAACTGTACTCTACAACGAATTCAGAAATCATTCTCATCCTCTCTGGACAATGTTCAGCTTCATCGTATTTTCGTTACTGTCCTGGGCTGTCGTAGCAAAATATCAGTTTAAAATGTCGCATTAAACGTTTCGCGTAAAATCCTGAAGGAAAATGTAATCCTCTGCAACTTCCCGTGCGAACAACGGGTACAAATGCTAGTATATGTATAAAACTACATACCTTTTGCTGTAATTTCTGAATTTGCAGAATTTGCTGTGATTTTAATTTCAAAATGAATTTGATTTGCTTATCTACACTCATACCATGATACTATCGCTCGATACAGTTGATCTCTTGCACCAGGCCCAATTGTGCGTCCGTTAGTCCCCGGTTGGTGTCGCATCCCACGTAGCTACGCATATTTTACATCCACAGATTTAATATACCCACATTATTTCAATACAGGAATACCATACTTAATGACGCCGGTTATCTAGTTTACTGTCATCCCAGGATAGCGACTCACGGACTTGGGTTTCTCTATCACCACACTTTATTTACCATTCGCACTAATTAAACTACCGCATTATGTCCGTTAATGTAGATCCATATAATGAATTGGTGTCTAATTCCAGGTACTAGACTTTATAGCTGAACTCACATCTCACACTTGTTGCACTAAACATCATTTATAATAGGAGCAATGCTTTAACAGTAATCATGCCTAGTGAGTTGTTGGCGACCATTAATATTTCAGTAACGTAAATGACAAAAAATAATTTCATCAGTGTCTGCAAAGATTATAAAAGTGTGTAATAATGTTTTCTTTCTTGAAAGCATTTATTATTGTACTCTCTTTCTTTTAAATGTAGACCCAGGTATTCTTAACGCTGTTGTTAAGACTTAATTAGAATCTGCTGATACTGCAGCAAGAATGAAGGTTCAAAACCATTCATGTTTTTCATCTTTAATATTCCCACACTGGTGCATATTAACTATCTCCACAATTGTTCCTGTCTGCGACCAGGTTTGCCAGTCTTGTTATATCATCCTTTATGCTGCATGTTACGGGTATACGTGCAGATACTTCTTGTAGCAGTAGAGAACGATGAGACGATATCAAACTCCTAGTAATCGTCGGAAGTTACTTTCGTGAGCAAAGGGATGAGATGTTTTCAGAATAGGTAATATGCCTTGTTCTTGTGAATGAATAGCTTTCCTTCGATAACAGGCAATTAACGCGCACTACTTGCCAAACTTGTTTATGTTTATGTTTAAGTTCAAATGTACAAATACAACAGCTGAACGCTACCAATAAAATGCCACGAGATGTTACGCAATATTCTTGCAAAACTGATTTTATGTTTAAGAGCAGTAAACTACCATAACAGCTGAAGGATGTTCGTAGGGTATGCCGTGCTACGTAACATACTCGCCAGACCGGTTTTGTGGTTGTTAGTACTTTATTTCCGTCTCAGGGACTGCAGACACCCCTGATCATCGGTTTCGGGCAAAGGAAATGTATCATATTGTCGGCGTTAATGCTGGTTCATTTGCTGTGACCTCCTTTAGGGGACTTCGACATCTTTGGTCATCAGCCCCATTATTTAGTGAGTAAGGAAATGACCTGAAAACCGGTGTCGGTGTAGGGTCTGTACGAGCGTGTGATATAATTTTGGAGCGTTAGTTTGAGATAGGAGCTCCGGGACGTGAAGTATGGTACGATCCCCGTTTTTCATTGTATAAAGTTTAAGGAACAAGGCAAAATGATGCTGACGTGTACGTAAATAAATTTCCGCATGAAGGAATGCATGGGATAGGATGTCCAAATTAGTAGTGTCGGAATTGAATTAACGAAGCGTATCGAACGTTTTGTTTTAAACGAATAATGGACATGTTGTAAAAGTAAATAAATTAAACGTACCTACATTTCGTGCTTGTTACCGGACTGAGTGGCTCAGACGGTTGAGGTGCTGTCTTACTGATTCCAACTTCGCAGGTTCGATCCTGGCCCAGTCCGGTGGTATTTGAAGGTACCCAAATACGTCAGCCTCGTGTCGGTAGATTTACTGGCACTTAAAACAACTCCCACGAGACAAAATTCCGGCACTTCGGCGTCTCCATAAACCGTTATGGTAGTTAGTGGGACATGAAAAAATAACATTATTATTTTGTGCTTCCAAACGAAAAACATATGTGTAATGGTGAAATAAAGCATTATACTTACTGCTGCTTTTGCAGTGGTCGTTAACCGTATCATAATAAAAGTTGCAAGTCTGAGTTGTTCAGATCATTAATGCACTGGTCTCTTGGTCCCAACTTTGCAGGCTCAATCCTGGCTCAGTCCGGTGGTATTTGGTGGTGCTCGAAAACGTCAGCATCGTGTCGGTAGATTTAGTGGCACGTAAAATGAACTCCTGCGGGACTAAATTTCTGCACCTCGGCGTCTCCGAAATCCGTAAAATGGTTAGTGGGACGTAAATCAAATAACATTATTATTATTATTATTATTATTATTATTATTATTATTATTATTATTATTATTATTATTATTATTATTATTATTATTATTATTATTATTAAAGTAGTAAAGTATGCATGGTTTAGGAGGAAAGAAAATTAACTATACGTTACACGAGACAACATCGATCGCAGTATTTAACTACAGAATACTAGGCGTAAGACCAGAACCAGGTAAAGCGTTTGGGGAAGAGTCAGCTGTAACACCATATTGTGGTTAGCACAAAAGGACGAAGTGTGACAAACAGGGTTTGGGTATAAACATCAAACATACTCATCAACAAATCTGAGAAACATAAACAACGTTACACGTTAGAAATACGTAGATATTAACCCGACGCCAAGCTGACGGTCGCTTTCATGAGTACCAGATGAGTTATCAAATCATACACAATTTAAGGATGTCGAACGTACCTAAGAGGATTCCGCCACAACTACACCCTGCATTTTACTATGATGGTGCTAATAACAAATTGCAGCAGATTATGCTACAGCATGTCAACACGATGCCGGTAGAACACATCTGAGATAAGACATAAGGCTCCAGTAGAAGAAGAAGACGGTAATGGGAACCACATAGTCAAGCAGAACATCGCCGAACAAGGCTCACATTAATGACACAGACATAAGAGTGGTATGGACGAAGGAACTATAGTCGTAATAGTAATACTATTTTGTAGAAAAGAATGAACTAACATACAGCAGGGGCACTGTAATTGCAGGTGAACGGTAACGAGACAAACTTGAATAGAAAAACACGGATTTATAGAAGTACACGAAAAACCCTGTGTACACGGAAAATTTACTTGTGTTAAGCATTACAGCACAGCAGTAGTTTAGAAAACTAAAACACACAGAATGCCTTACACTAAAAGAAATGTTAAAATGTCTTCTGTAAATAAAAAACACACTAGGCAACCTACTTAAGTTAAACGTTATAGTTCCTATTTCAGTAGTGATTAATATAAGAACACCAATTTATTGAATTGCTTAAATGTGATAATGATTAAGGGGGTGTTAATGACGACGGTGATGATAATGATTATTGTTTTAAAGTCATCGGTCCTTAAAAACGTTAAGTGTCTTCAGTGCTGCTCGAACACACGTAATGAAACCAAACCACGTGCGGGTAGGAATGAAGAACTGTCGAATTGCGTTCAATGTCAATATCTAGCGTTTTAAAAAGCACGTCTTCCGTGCGTTGTGTTTAGCTTTTGAAATGTACAAGGCACTCGCGCACTGAAGCTCCCGATTTACAACATTTGTTAACGGTACTTACTTCAGTATTTCTTCTCGGATTTATTGGAATAAAGAACTATCGAGTCTCAAAATACTACTTAGATTCTGTACTGTACTCCCAAGTCAATACGCTATAGAAATGGCGTAACACATGGCATACCAAAGTGAAACTTGTAGCAATTGTTCAAAATGACCACCCTGGGCTTCTATGCAGGCTTCTCTTCTCCTAATCCAGTTGCGATGCATCCGAGCCGAGACACGAGGGTTGTTCTGAATATCCTCTGCTGTTGGAAAAATGCGTTCTCGAAGTTCATCCGAAAAGGTTACTTCAGTTTGATACACTTTGCTTTTCATGTCTGCCCTGACATAAATATCCATTGGATTAAGGTCTGGTGATCTGGCGGGCCACCTGCTGGGTCCACGTCGTCCTCTCCATCATTGAAGAAATGTCTGATTCAGATGATCACGCAGTAAGCGGCTTAAATCAGGTGGTGCACCATCGTGTAAAAACCACATGGTTCTGCGTAGTCGAAGCTGCGCGTCTTCTGAAAGCTCCAGTAACGTACCTATGAGGAACTCTATGTAAGCTACATCAATCAACAGTGCAGGTAAGATGATTGGTGTCGAGCTGAGTAAGGGGCTGGCCTTCTGACCCCAACTTGGCAGGTTCGATGTTTGCTCAGTTCGGTGCTATTTCAAGGTGCTCAGTTACGTCAGCTTCGTGTCGGTAGACTTACTGGAAAGTAAAAGAACTCCAGCGGGTCTAAATCCCAGTACCTGGGCGTCTGGGGAAACCATACGATGTAGTAAGTGGGGCGTAAAGTAAATAACGTTATTATTAGAAGTGCCGCAGGGTATTTGCTTATTACTGGACAGGAAGTGGCGATAGTAAAGTGATGACTAATTGACTATGTGAGCAACACCATAAGTATACGTGGCCTATGATTAGTTCCACTATGTGAGGAACACCACGGGAATACCGGCACCTGTGATTAGTCCCGCTAAGTGAGGAACACAATGAGTGTGCGTTTCTTGTGAGTAGTACTCTTATGTGAGGAACACCATGGTCTTGTGTTACCTGTGAGAGGTGCCATTGTGTGTGACATACCTTGGGTCTACATTACATGCGATTTGTACCACAATGCCAGGAACAAAATGAGTCCACGTTACCTGTGATTAGTACCACCATGCGAGGAACAGCATGGTTCTATTTTACCACTGATTAGTACAATTATGAGGGGCGGGTGACATAAATTTTGGACCCCTATGGGCAACAAGCATCAACTCAGATTATGGGGTATTTGAATTGGATCCACCGATTGTTTTGGATTCATGGTCATTTTTTCATCATATTTCGATTTAGATTTTAGTCAGTGGAAGTTGTAATTACGGTTTCATTTCGTTGCACCTCGTACCAATAGGGGCCGATGATCTAGCTGTTAGGCATCATCATCATCAAATCAACAGACATGAGGCTGACGAATTTGTGCACCTTCAAATGCCACGGGACTGAGCCAGGGCCGAACCTGCCAAGTTGGGTCAGAAGGCCGACGCCTCAACCGTCTGAGCCACTCATCCCGGCGCGGCACTTTCATAGTAGCCATTTATCCTTCCAACATTTTTCAAAGATATGGATGCAGCTACGAACTTTGAAATTTGTGGCATGAATAACAATTTCATTGAATCTATGAATTGCGTATTATTTTTTAGTGTCCACCGTTCTTTCCTTGACCTGACAATATGATGAAAATAGACAGCTAGCCTTGTCTATCATCAGAAATTCAACATAGACTGACGTAGTAACAGCACCGAAATCGTGAATCCACTGTTCATTAACTCATTAAATATTTCCTTTCATTTTTGTCAGCATGGGCCTCTGAGTAATGTCACTGACGTCTCATAAATCACACACCACTGCACAACACTTGATTAGCACGTTTGTGCTGGTGAGGATATTGCGCGTCAAATGCTGTTTTAATTGTCGTACCCCGTAGTAAAGACTAATTTTCTACCGGACATAGTCCTGAAGCTTGAAAATATTAAAATTATTTAACTTTAGGCATTGTTTATGAATTACGTTTTAAGCTCGGATCCACTTCAACCAAAGTGTATATGCGTACAAGTCCGAATAACACAATCAATCAAGGTTTTTAGGAGTACATAATAGAACTCGGCGGCAACATGAGAAGATTCAAGAGTGGATACGTCGGTAAGGATTACGTGTACTTCTCACAGAGTACCCTACACCGGTTTTCGAGTACAGAAAGTGGTCTGGCATGCTGACGGTTCAACAACCTCTATACTTTGCTACTCTGCTCTTCTACACGAGGGCAGCATAATAACCGGCGTTTCCTTCTACGGCCTTCAAAACACATTAGGTCCTGAAATATTTGGCACATTTATAGGGCAACTAATAGGATAAGATAAAAAGTACATAGCATTTTTGAATGGCTCATCTCTATAATGCCTCTATACTTAATGTATGATCAGATATCTCCTTGTTCTTGAATATCGTAACCAGTCGGCTCTTTCTCCATTCTTCTGTCATTGATCCACTTGTCATAACGTTATTGAATAGTTTGGTTAGGAAAATAAATGCTTCCTCTCCTAAACTTTTCCATACTTCCACCGGAAATTTATGAGGCCTAACTGCCTTTCCGTTAATTTGGTTTAGTGCTGCTTGGAGATTTTTGCACCATGCCCGTAATTGATCGTCCCTTTCTTCTCTCAATTCTTTTAATTTCCATATTAGAAGATTCCCGAAGTTTTCCATCCATAGGTTTAAAATAAATTTGTTTTCATACAGCATTGTAATATCTGTGTTCTTCATTGTTTTTGCTTGAAATGTATCCCTTCTATTCCTCTCCCGTTCAGAATACCGTTGTATAACAAATAAAGATGTTGCAATCCTATTGGTCAACAAAGTTTGGGAACGTTTACTGGTTCTCCGAAACTGCCAACTGTTCCAAATAATGCTGTTGCGTAAATTGGCATACGTGTGTAAGTTAATTCAAATCAAGTGTGATGTCAGATTTTAACCTCCTTGAAGAAGTCCATGTTATTTACATGCTTCTACAAAGGTCTTTCATAGTCTGTATATTCTGGAAACGATTGGCTCTCTTCTCCCTCCTTATAAACATTCAAGGAAAGTATAATTTCCTATTGCGCCGATTACCTGGATGTTAAGCATCATAATTCCCTATCCTGCATATATTACCCCGTTTATCAAATTATACCGTCTCCTCCCCATTGTCATCATTTTACTTGTGTTCTGCTCTCATCGAACTTGTAGTAATTCGGTGTGGGCTCTATTTTTACGGCAAGTACCTTGATTAATTTAGAACCAAGCAGTTAGCATGGTGTGATTTGAAGAAGCTCTTCCAATTGCTTTCTGTTCCTGAACATCATTAAGAGTCGAATAGCCACAGTGGCCGCGGTAAGGTTGTCACTTGCTGAATGCATGGCTATGTTGAAGTGGTACTGGAAGGGCGAGAACACTCAGGAGGTACAAAGGCGGTGGCAGGAGGAGTTTGGAACACCTCCATCAGTACGTCGTACAATTATCCGTATCCGAGATAAATTCGAAGCTCATGGAAAGGCGTATGCTGTACACAAGGCAAGATCCGGCCGACCACAAACAGCTACAAGCCAAGCGTTCAGTGCTGCGGTGTTGCAACGTTTTACTCCATCACCTCAAGAATCAACATACCAGGGCGCGTGCGAAAGTCGGGTGAGCCTTTCAAGTGTGAGACGCATTCTTAAGGATGTAAAGTTTAAAGTGTATATTCCACGACTGCTACGCACGATGAACGAAGACGGCGCGGATCGAAGTATTGAATACTGCGATTGGTTTGAGCGCATGGTCCTCGAGGATGAGGATTTGGTTTGCAACTTTGTGTGGTCTGACGAGACCCAATTCAAACTTAACGGTACATTAAACCGCCACAATTGTGTCTACTGCGCCCCTGTATATCCTCACCTTCATGCGGACAAAGCAGTGAATCTACCGGGGCTTACTGCTTAGTTCTTCCTGCCATCGCGTGGTTTCATTGGTCCCTTTTTCTTGGATGGTATCGCAACTAGTCACGCGTACCTTGTTATGCGTCAGACAAGGATTTTGCCTGCCATCCAAACACTGCATGGCAATGAAATGTTTTACTCCCAGCGAGATGGAGCACGCCTTTCTGCCATCGAGATGTCAGGCTGTACATGGACGACACTCTACCAGGCCGGTGGGTAGGTCACAGAGGTGCTGCGGCTGAGTATCCACCTCGGTCATCCGATCTGACACCAACGTACTTCTACCTGTTGGGGACCGTCAAAACTGAAATGTATCGACAGAAGCCACATACAATCATCGAGTTACGTGACAGAATAGTAGCGTCATGTGCGGCCATTACACCAGAAACGCTGACACCTGTACATCGGTCTGCACTTCGGTGACATCGGCGTTGCATAGATGTCGTAGTTGGACATTTTGACCATACTATGACATAATTTCTTCAGTGCCAATAAGTGTACCTGAAAGTCTAAATTGTCAGACTATATATAGACTGTCCAACAATGAGTAATTTTTTGGACTGCCCTGTAAATTGAAAACCTCTGCAATACCGAGAGGCCGAGGTAAAGTTGAGAGGGGTTGAGTCACGCTCGTACAGTTGGAGTGTTGGCTGAATTCGCTCTCAAGAAGGGATTCACTGGTTAACAACGCATTATTGCAGGTAATGTCACATGAACGTGAGTGAATATGTACTAGTCTGATACTGAAAAATAATAATGTAACCATGACGACGTGTTCGTTGCGAATATTTACTTCTGTAGCTACGAAAGCTGAGTTGCAGGTGTATAGATACTATCTACAAAGAAAGATGACCACTAGTGGAATCATCATAACTGAGTAACATCACTGCTGGCTGTTCATCATGGCGGCCAAATGTCAAATCCTAGCCAGTTCACGTTAGATTCCTGAAAGGAATAGTCACATTCTTGTGGTTCGGATTCCACGTAAAACTGGAGGTCCTGTGGGTATGATAGCAATACCAACAGTCACGTAAACGTATAAGCTTGCTTGATACAGCCTGTTTCAATGATAACATTCAATTGTCCGTATGCCGAAAGTCCGAGCGGAAGGATAACGTTCGGTACTGGAATAATGAACAACTCATGAGTCAAACCCTATCGTTTCAGTAGCTGTTCTTGTTTATTTTGTGTCTTCCATGCTACTCCTAAATCATTATCAGTCCGTCCATAGCTGACATCCTCAACCTCAATTTTTTGCAAGTTGCTTTACGTCGCACCGACACAGATAGGTCTTATGGCGACGATGGGACAGGGAAGGGCTAGGAGTGGGAAGGAAGCGGTCGTGGCCTTAATTAAGGTACAGCCCCAGCATTTGCCTGGTGTGAAAATGGGAAACTACGGAAAACCATTTTCAGGGCTGCCGACAGTGGGGTTCAAACCCACGATCTCCCGAATACTGGATACTGGCCGCACTTAAGCGACTGCAGCTATCGAGCTCGGTCATCCTCAACCTCATTATTATTATTATTATTATTATTATTATTATTATTATTATTATTATTATTATTATTATTAACTCAGCCTTACTTCAACCGCAATCTAGCTACAGCACGGCACTTCTCACCACATTTGACGTTTAATAAATAGTACTGAATATTATTCCTGGCAAAAAATGTTTTTTCACTCTTGGAATGTGAATTATTTCAGCTACTAACATGGAAAATGTCAGAGGAATTTTGGGCTTAACACCTCGAAGGCTTCTATTGTCAGCCCAGTCGTTCGGTGTAAACGTATTTGTACAGGAATTTGACACGTTTGACAAGAATCGCAAACTTCTACATTGATATAAGCATGGCATTTCTTTAATAAACACGATATACACAGAACCACTTATCGATTATCAGTGCCAAATGGGTTAAAAGTCATGTTGTGAGTTTCACAAATAGGAAAAGTCCTCTCAGTTTTAATTACTGCGTCGATGGGGTGAAAGTTACTTTTGGGGATCATTGTAGTATCTAGATGTTAATATAAGGAAAGATCTTCACTGGGGTAATCACATAAATGGGATTTTAATAATAAAGGGTACAGATCACTGCACATGGTTATAAGGGTGTTTAGGGGTTGTAGTATGGAAGTAAAGGAGAGGGCATATACGTCTCTGGTAAGACCCCAACTAGAGTATGGTTTCAGTGTATGGGACCCTCACCAGGATTACCCGATTCAAGAACTGGAAGAAATCCAAAGAAAAGCAGCTCGATTTGTTCAGGGTAATTTCCGACAAAAGAGTAGCGTTACAAAAACGTTGCAAAGTTTGGGTTGGGAAGAATTGGGATAAGGAACACGAGCTGCTCGACTAAGTGGTATGTTCCGAGCTGTCAGCGGAGAAATGACGTGGAATGACATTGGTAGACGAATAAGTTTGAGTGGCGTCTTTAAAAGTAGGAAAGATCACAATATGAAGATAAAATTGGAAATCAAGAAGACAAATTGGGGTAAATATTCATTTATAGGAAGGAACGTTAGGGATTGGAATAACTTACCAAGGGAGATGTTCAATAGATATCCTATTTCTTTGAAATAATTTACGAAAAGGCTAAGAAAACAACAGATATGGAATCCGCCACCTGGGCGACTGCCCTAAATGCAGATCAGTATTGATTGATTGACGTTTACTAGAGTTATTTATCGCTTCCTGTATGTATGATACTCATTAATACCTCCTTCCGTTATTTCTCGAATTTTGAAAAAAATAAATGAACGTAAGAAAGTGTGAACATGTTGCAGCTCCCGACTCTAGACTTGACAATTCTCGTAATTTCATTTCGAAAACCCTAACGTTTTTGTCTGGTACGTTTTCAGGCCGTTGGACGTTTTGCATTTCTTTTTCAACTCGGGCCAGACAACGTTATAGGCGAAATTATCTCCATTTCATGACCATCAACGATTTAATTGATGATTGTCGCCTCATATAAATATGGTATAATATTTTAATAGGAACACTTCTCTCCTTTTCTCTGTTACGCGTATGTGGTAAACAGTACATTGACACATAGAAAGAGCACCACCGCGTAATTCACTTATCTGGTACAAAGACAATGCAAAATGTTAATACGTTAATACAACTCGACAAAAGACGAGAAAAAATATTTGCAATGGCTAAGGATCGAACTGGAAATCTTTATGTGGGAGTTTAGTTGGTTAATCACTCGGCTATACCTGCAAACCAGTTATGCTTCAGGCGCAATAGTAATATACTTAACGCTATAGCAGTATCCAAAGTAAAAGGTATTCCGCTTACCCTTTATGAAATGTAGGACATTTCCTGAACTATTAGGTGATACTGAAGCCCTGGGGTAGTTCAGAATTTTGAGTTTCGTTAAAGAAACGCCTTCAGGTATTTATTACATGGATACATATTCTTTATAATAACTTAGAATATATCTTGGTGAAATTTTTCCATACGGCAGCAAGAAGAATATAAAACATGAAACACATGTTTAAGATTGTAAAAGACCTATTCATAAGGCTGGATAGTATCAGAGAAAACACCACGCTGAACTTTACGTTTAGAAAACATTTGAAATTCTTACGCGTATCTGAATTTGAAAATCGAAGAGTTAAGGTACTTTGTCTCGTTAGACATCTAGTGCAAAGCTCATCGGCCAAAAATTATTCACCCCTGGAGAAATCACCACAAGCATCATTCAATACGTGTAACTCCACTGCTTTACTTGATAACCGCCTGGATTTGGTTGGGAAGTGAGTCCACAAGGTTGTGCGGATACATCGCATCCAGGTTAAGTAATTTGCTGAGGATAGCGCAATTCTACCAAATTCAGAGTTTGCTGATGTCAGCGTTTTATCCGCTGTTGCAACATGTCCCACATATTTTCATTGGGGTTCATGTCAGTTAATTATGAACGTCAATCTAGATGTAATAGGATGGGGGGAGTGTTCTTGAATCCAGTCACATATGCGTCCAGCCAGGTGAAATTTGCTGTTGTTATCTTGAAAAATATGGGTATCAATAGCATACTCACCATGCAGATGTTTACTGAGAGACAACATCTGATCATCCACAATGATTAAATAAATATGCTGGTTCATGTTAGTGGTCACCTCAGTGAGTGGGCCCATCCACGATACGAGAAAGAACCCCTGAACCTCACACACCCATCTCCGGCTTGAACCTGACATTGCATGCATACATACAGGATGAAAAGCTTCATTTGGACTTCGGTGCAGTCATTGGAACACAGAAAAACACGTGATTCTTCAGACCACATTACGTTTCGCCAGTCAGCCAACGTCCACGTTCGATGATTTCTAGCCTATTGAAGGCGCGCAGCTTTTTGTGCCTGTGTGAGCAATGGCCCCTTGCGAGGTGACCGACTCCAAATGTTCATTGCACCAGTTCCCGCCAAAATGTTCTCTCGTTAACAGGTTGGGATGGAATTTCATTCACTGACTGCAGTAATTCCTGTCGGGTTTGGAAGCGATTTTGATTCACAAGCCCTGAAACGCGTCTCTAGTCCCTCTAAGTCAGGATTTTTTCCGACCTCGATTCTGACGTCGTGTTTCGTGGCCGCGTGTAGTACACCACTGCTTGTAGACAGGTTGGAAAGTCGGCTGCGAAACATCAACAAATCCAGCAACTTCACGCACCGTATGGCCATGGACTAGGCCAAACACGATTGCCCCTGTTTGCCACTCTGTTACTTCCATGTTGAGATTCATTGTATGCTTGAAATATCAATGTCTCAGTAATGGATATTGCCTTATGCTCACTTAGAGGCAGTGCGCGTGCGGTTGAGCACTAGGGTGACTACTGTCGGATTTTTTATTATTGACACTCGAGTTTAGGCTTTAATTACAAACGAACCAATAGGCCTATTGCAATGCGAGTTATACCAATATTTCTTTGTTTAATTCTACATTAGCTTATACAAGACACATTGTTTTCGACGTTCTTTACATTTTTGTAGTTGTAATAAATATTGCCCGGATTTTTGGCTTCTTCTATAAGAAGCGCTCACTTAGGAATATATTCAAGGAAAACTAATTGTCTGATAGTAATGAAATTTTTACATGTTATAACCACACTATTTGCAATGTAACACTTAAGTTACGATTTTTTCCAACCACGCCAAAAAAAGTTCTTATCATTTTTCTAAACCAACTCTTTCTCAGCCCAGGATAAACGTACAGCTGCAAACTCGGGTTTGTTTTGAAGCACTCAGTCATGGTTTTCAGAATCTACAACAACTGTAACCGTACAGTGTGGTACCGAATTTATGAAGAGTAATATTGAAAGGAGGTTTTGTGTACGCCGGACCGTGCGATTAACAGCAGGCCGGGTGGTGAAATCGGGTGCAGTGTTGCCGCGTTCAGTAGTAATCACGTGCGCAAGGAACACAGCTTTTCGTTTACTTTCAACCTTTAATTTTATTTCCTCTTATAAATGCCACAAAACCTCCTTTCAATATTACTCTTCATAAATTCGGTACCACACTGTACGGTTACAGTTGTTGTAGATTCTGAAAACCATGGCTGGGTGCTTAAAAACAAACCCGAGTTTGCTGCTTTACGTTAATTCTGGGCTGAGAAAGAGTTGCTTTAGGAAAATGATAAGAACTTTTTTTGGGGTAGTTGAAAAAATTGTAACTTGAGTATTACACTACAAATACATGTGGTTATAAAATATAAAAATGTAATTACCATCAGACAAGTAGTTTTAATTGTATATATTCCTAAGTGAGCGCTTCCTAGAGAAAAAGCCAAAAACCCGGGCAATATTTATTACAACCACAAATAAAAACATTTGATGAACGTCGAAAACAGTGTGTTTTATATAAGCTAATGTAGAATTAAACAAGGCAAATATGGGTAAAACTCGCATTGCAATAGCCCTATTGGTTCATTTGTAATTAAAACCTAAACTCGAGTGTCCATAATAAAAAATCCGACAGTAATTGTTTGTCCGGTGAGCTTATCTACAAGGGGCAGAAATTGAATCATCACTACTTAGTAGCAATAATTAATGACACTCGAATCTTGACGAATAGACACTGCTAATGGTCCTACTCAGTTGATTTCCTTATGAAATCTCATGTCATTGCAATTGACTTACGGACGGCTAGGATTTTTCTTTTCTTTTACGATCTGCTTTACGACGCACGGACACAAATAAGTCTTATGACGACGATGGGATAGGAAAGGACTAGTAATTGTAAGGAAGCGACCGTGGCCTTAATTTATTAAAGGTACAGCCCCAGAATCTGCGTGGTGTGAACATGGGAAACGACGGAAAACCATCTTCAGGGCTGCTGGCAGTAGAGTTCGAGCCCACTGTCTCCCGAATACAAGCTGCGAGCTACGTGACAAAAACCGCAGGACCACGTGCTTGGAGATTGGTTTGTGAATCGAGACAAACATCACTATCAAGTATAGACAGCTTAGGGTGCATTTTACACCTGAGTTCTGTTATAAACAGTGTCCTAAAAATGATTCAATTTGCAACTGTAACGATCACTCACTGAACGTAGGTATTCTGTTTATGAAAGGGAAGCATTAGCATTAATCCTCACTATTGAGCATTTTTCGGAATACATTGACCATCGTCAATTTCTTGTTCAAACCGATAATCAGGCCTTATCCTGGCTACTGAACAATGCCCCTAAAATAGGCAGGACCGGTCGATGGCTGCTCCGCCTTTCTCGTTTTAAGTTTTCTGTAAAATTTGTTTCTGGTTATCAAAATTCAGTTGCTGATGCTCTTTCTCGCCTTTTTGACCAATCTTCCTCGTCAACCTTAGATCAATTTCCTTCTTATGAAATCAATGCGATTTCTTCTCTTATTGATTTTCCATTATCTTTTGACTCTTGTCATCAGCATCAATCTACTGATTCTTATTGTAAAGACATTAAGATTTCTCTTTCTGCTGCTAACTATGATGGACCTTTTCGGATCCATAATGATTTGCTGGTTTTTAAACCAACTCCTAAATCAATCCCTAGAGTAGTCATTCCTTTCCCTTTACGTTCGATGCTGTATCAGTATTATCATGGGTCTCCTACAGGGGGACACTTTGGGCGCGCTAAAACTTATTCCCGGTTGGCATCTCAATTCTTTTGGCCCAATATGCGTAAGGATGTCTTCAATTGGGTCAAATCTTGTACTTTAAGCCAAAAACACAAACCCCAGAACACATTGTCCTTTGGTTCTCATTCCGCCACCCCTTCTACTTATCCTGCTGAGAGGTATTATATTGATGTTGTCGGACCTATCACTAAATCTTCCCAAGGCAATGCATATATCTTTACTCTGCTTGATGGTTTCTCTAAATTTTTAATTTTGCGTCCGTTGCGTACGCTTTCTGCTCATACTATTATTCGGCTTTTGAATGACCAAATTTTCCCTATTATTGGTCTAGTTCCTGATAACACTACCGTTTTTACCTCGCAATCCTTTTACAACTTTTGCTTTATCAATGGTATTAAAAAGGTCTTTACCTCCCCCTCCCACCCTCAAGCCAATCTCGTCGAACGATATCATAGAAATTTGAAAGTTCTATTGTCCATTTTTCATTCTGAAGATCAACGCCATTGAAATTCTGAGTTACCTGCCTTTGCGCTAGCACTTAATTCTCCCATCAATAACTCCACCTCCTTTTCCCCAGCGAAATTGTTTTTGGGTAGAGATTTGCAAACTTCTTTAGATTTAACATGGGATCTACCTTCTTTGCTCCTTTCTCCCCCCTAATCAGGTCACTCAGGCGGAGTGGAAAAGGGCATTAACTAAATTGCACCAGGCACGGGAGGTCCATCGACGGGTTCACGACCGTGGGCACCGTCCCTCAAAATTTAAACTTTTAGATAAAGTACTGTTAAAGAACCATCCTCAATGTTCCGCGAGTGATCATATATCTGCTAAACTTTGCCCTCGTTGGACAGGCCCTTTTTCAATCATTCACTTCTCTACTCCGGTTTCTGCATTATTACAGGATGCAAATGATCCTTCCATTGTTAAAAAGGCCCATGTTTCGCAGTTGAAACAGTATTTTCAGTAATTTCTTTCTTTTTCTTCTCTCTTTTACTCTACCCAGTGACCCTTCAACCCCACCCGGGTCAACTGGACTCTCCCATCTTGGTGAACATTAGGGAATGTTCCCCTTCTTTTGTTTTATTTATTTATATTATGCATGTGAATGGGAAAAAAATTACCCTAGACCATATTGTTTGTTTATTGTAATTGTATTGTAATTCCTTGTGATTTTACTATTTGTGTATTTAAACTTTGTTTCTTGCCGAGTCTGCTTTTGTTCCAACTCCTTTCTCTTCCTTCCTCTTCGCCCGTCGCCATTTGTCGGAATCCTTCGGATTCCTGGCCGGAGGGGGAATATGTAACGATCACTCACCTATTTTCGGCTGCCATCATCTGGAACTCCATCTATGTTCATATACTCGCCGCTACTTTACTCATCTAACCGGCCTTGGACTTTCACTTGCTGCCTCGCCGTGCATCCGTCCTGGTGAACTGCTCACTACTCACTGAGTCTCCACTGGATTACGTCACCCGCTGCGTCAGTGTCCGATATTTCTCGACGTTTTGTGTACTTTTTTCCTGAACTTTCTGCAGCGGTATAAAGGCTTCCCCCACATACTCGGTGTTCAGTCCAGAACTGACACCGAGTGTGGTTGGAGGGTCGTCTGAGGACTTCCCAGTATTTGCTGGGAAGTTCCACTTCTTTTATTTGCTGTATTGGGTGAGCAACAGAGTATTTATTTTATAATTACTACTATTATTCTTCTCCTATGGATTTTGGAGTTATCTTCATTGTTGTGGCCGGTTTTCTTTTAAGCTTGATATGAGTGATATTTCTCCTTAACAAATGAACATCGAGTAATATGCAATTTCAAGAGTTAGTGAGTGATTGAACTTGTGGCCTGGACGGTACAACTTATCACATACAACTGTTCCTACATTTGGCAATGTTTATACTCAGGCGACTCCCATTATTGTGATCCCCGTCCTTGGTCTTTCCCGTGCCTTTCTTCTCCCTTTGTTTACCTTTTTGGAAATCTGTGTCAATATTCTCCGAGACTTATAGGTTACCATGTTCATTTGATTAGTCACACATTAGAACTTGTAAATGGTCTACGGATTCTATTCTAATGTACGTCATTCACGATGAGCGTTTCCTTTTATGTGCCAGATTACAAAAGTTTGAGTTGTAAATTTGAAATTGATCTCCTTGTAAAAACAATATACTGTTTTGATTAACTTTTTTCTTCTTATTATTACATACACCGACCTCCAATTGGTCCCAGCCCTTTTCTCCTTGAACGTCTTGTCAAAGAATCTTAATCAACTACTACGTTGTTGCTTTGTTTTTCTACGAATTGATAAATTTGTTTCTTTCTACATCCCCAACACGTCACACAACTGAACGAAATTCGTAGCAGGTGCTTGAGGGTATGTTACGTGTCGTCCAATCCAGCGTAATAATCGGTCAACCACGGATAATTCTGAATATCAAACGGACCACAACATCTAGGTGACATTCTCCAGAGGAAGTGGTACTTCCCAACCATGGTGACGTGTTGTCCCCTACTCGGAGAATAGGTCCCCCTTGCCATGCATGGAGTGAATCAAGACTGGTGGAATGACCTGATGCATGTATTGTAAGAGTTTGAAAATGAATACGTCCGATCACAACGTGCATTTTAGTATTTTCATTTTGCACCGCAAATCAGTGTTTTTAGCTTCCTATATTCTATGATTAGAATCAAATTTGGATGACTACCTTCTCGAAATAGATTTCTATATATAAGGAAGCCGTTACGAGAAGCAATACTTCTCGTTCTGTTCCCGGTGAATGTGTATTTATTTCTGTTTACTGAACACACTTGTCCAGAGCTCCCACTCAATCATCACATCCTTACAAATGAGTAGCAGTTACAGAACATTATAAACCAGAATTTGCTTAATTAGCATTACTGTCAGACCAAGGAGCTTATGTCAAATTTCAGTGCCAGAGAGTTTTTATCCATTCTATTTAAATTAATATTTTCGTGCCACTTGTTGTTTCCATACAATGTAAATGCTCTATCACCCTTTCCTTTCCTCAGAGTTGCATAATTATTTTTGCCTGTTCGAAGTACGTATAATTAAATTGATAAGAATATATTATAGGGTGAAGAGGGAAAACAGAGGGTTGAGGAAGGAAGTATTGAACGTCGACAACGTAGGCATTGGCACGTTGTGCGGGGGGACTGCAGTGTCGTGCGGTGCCCTGACACGCTGGGACCTGAGCGGGAGTTCGTGTCGCACGCGACATGGCACGCAGAGCGACCTGGTACGACAGGAACACACACAGTACAGCAATTGATTAGCACGTACATTGCTCATTTCTGCCGGCTCGTCACAAACTGCTATTGACTACCTCACATACCTGACATAACTTCTGCTGCTTAGGGTAATTCACCACGATCCTGAGGTGTAAAGAAAGACACTGCCAGACAATAATGTAGGCCTATTACCATATAAGCGTTTACATGTCTGAATTCTCACCTCTCCGGCAAGATAGTTGTGCGTATTCCCTACAGTATTACAGAATATGCTTCAGGAATGCAACAAGGAAGGTGAATAATTCAGGTCCCCTATTTCATGGTTCCAAGACAATGTATACATCAGAAACTTTTCTCAAAATAAATTAGGCGGGAGAATGTTTCGAAAAGTGTAAAATAATAGATAAGCGTATTTTCTTAGATTACAAAGAATGCTTTTATCGAACAACCTCATATCTATAACCGGATAAATTATGGCCCTCGAATTCTGTGACATATTTTGTCTTCAAATAAGAGATGTAAGCAAGAGGAAGTTATATCACTCAGTAGTGGGCAAAACTCCGGCTGTGGATCAGTGGTAGAATGTCAGTTTCCGGATCCCAAGATCGTAGTTTCAAATCTGGCAAAGGCTGCTGGAATTTCTAATTTTTCGCCACTCCTTGTCGTATGATGTTGGCACGTGTAAGATCTCTAGTGACACTTTGGGGTTTGCACGTCCGAATTAATTAAAACAGAGATCTAGTTTATCTTGCCATCTGGTAGACAAAAACGGAATGTTAAAACATTTTCACGCAGGCAGCCGAAATGACATCAAATTAAAATGCCAGGGCACTGTAATAGATGCCATACGATTAGTATTAATTGTAAGAAGAAAACACAAAACGGAGGTGGGACTATGATTGTGTCTTCTTCCTAGATCCCGGCTGTTTACTTCCTAGTTGATTCAAATGAATGTCCTGTTGCGAATGTTGTGACGTGTATGACTGAGCTTCGTGAGAAATATTCGATGTGAGCCTGATTGTGCAAGCAAAGCGGGTGCATGCCATTTGGGCAAAACTGACCGTAAGATACCGTGACATAAACGTAAAAATGCAGGTTACAGTACCGCAAATAAATGTGACAAATTTATCACACAGTGAAAGTGACTACAATGCTTACACATCTTTAGTAAAATGGAAGATTGAGTCTATCAAGCCATCTTTTAGTTTCCGAATTTATGAACAAGCCCATATGGTAATGGTGTGGCAGCACTGCTGGTGTAACAGTATACGTAGACGTTCTTCAGTGTGTCAGTACTAGTGCCGGCATGGAGCATGTGAAAACATTGACCAACCGTGAAGTGCCATGCGCACTCTGGGGTATTCCTAAATACCGTAGAAAACGAGTACGGGGTACTGGAAATATATGATGGCGGCGCACTGTGTAGCTACATTACGGACTAACTCAGATGCTAATGAAGTTGTGTTTACAAGAGATGAGCCTACGAATGAAAGGGAAGAGTGAATCGAAAGTCATATAATTAGAAATATTTGTAAACGCGTAGCTGCAGAGGACCTGACTACACAGCCACGTAAAATTATTCGTAAGGAACTCTGTAAGTCGAATGCAAATCATATTAACAAAGGGAACATTAACAGTATTCCTATATCAATGCAGAGGGAACGAAGGAAATTACTACAACTTTTACCTCGTTCTTCTGACAATGCAATAGTAACTACACGAGTTATTATATATTAAGTAACAGATATGAGAAATTTTGTTAAGTAGATCTTAAGAACAAGATGGTGTTCTTTAAATGTGAAAGAAATTTAAAAAATGTAACTCAAAAATTCTAATACCATATTATCAGATAGCACATTTATATGAACCCATTTAATTTTTTATCAGATATAAACTATTCACTCATATACAAATACAGGATACATTCAACTCATATTTTGCTTACTTTAATCAAAAACTGTTGAAACGTATGAAAATGTGTGGAATGATATTCGACAGTTATGTAGAAACAATTTTAACTCTGAATATATAATTTTAGACTTTCAATTGGCAGCTCTAACTTCAGTAAGAAATGCGTTTCGAACGTACGTCTTAAATGTTGCAGCTTTCATCAGGGACAGGACTGGCTACGGGAAACTGTAAACATCTGGCCTAAACGTGAATAATTGAATAAAAGCTTAGAATTAAGACAACTTCTAAAATATTTCTTTGATTTGCTGTATTTGCTCCCAGATATTGTAGGTGATGGGTTTTTTGAATTGCACAGCATAATTCGTGGCAATTCCCAAATGAATGCTTTCGTCGAGTATGTATTCGAAAACCACATCAATGATGACGCCAAATTTCCACCGGTGTTATGGGATAGTTGTCCTTCAAGCGATTCCCGAATGAAAAATTGGGTTGATTCTTTCCGTAGACATTTAACAAAACCATTTCATGAATCACAGCTATCCGTTTATGTGTTGACTGCAATGCTTAAGGAATTCCAGAGCAAAATAGACAAATCTATCACTTCCTTGCGGAAGTGGAAAGTTAGGAATCATACCATACCAAAACACACATACAACATGGATCTCTGGTAAAGTTATTCAGCTGGTTAAATATCGTTACTACAGTACACCAAAATTTTGGGATACCGTCACCAGCCACAACAGCTCTGAAAAAATTAGTGCTATGACGAATCCTTTGGAGAGTGCAGTGGACGCCACAGTCCTAGTGTAAGGTAAGCTTCAATGCTCATTTGTCCTAAAGATATGACAACGTTTGCGGGATTCTAACCATACCTATTTGCGTAAATGCAACGTACTTTTGCGTAATAGTGCTGCACCGAGCCAAGCAATATAAACAAGAGAAATCACCACAATGAACGTGTCATATCGCTGGAAGATAAAGAGGGAAGAGGGAGGGAGACCGAGGTGCTTTTCATAATGTCTTACCCCGCTATCTTCCAAAAATGAATTCTGAACTCAGCTTCTAATTTCATATAATATTTTACTATATAATGCTGACTGAATTCCATGGTGGTTGCAGAACTCTGCTATCACCGTAAGTAAGCATATTAAATTTAATGGAGGTAAAATTTTGTAGGAAATAGAGCAATGGCTCAAGCAAACTACTTCTTTCCTTCCTTCCGAATTCACGTCTATAATATCGTCAGTGACGGGTAGGGTACCCTAGACGAACTATTCGATAAGTGGTGTGTTCATAGAAACCCGTTTATTAATGAGGGTTCCTGATACAACCAGCGTGAACCTAGGGTTCTTCAGCTAGATGGCGACCATGACTCGACCTAGTTAAGAACAAAAAGTACACACGGATATTCATTAACTACTTTAGCACTTGCCACTGTCGATAGAGTTGCAACAAGAAGTTATCCTCAACTGAGGCCCTGCCACTAATGATGCCTTATAATTACCACTGGACTGAATTGACATCCATCTTACTAAATTAGACACAATCTCTTAAGCTTATATTCTTTGCATTAGCTACCAGCCTCGGCTTCGCACGGGAGCAGTTATAAAATTAAGCTTTCAACCGAGGACTTATCGGACTTCATTGTATACGACATTATTAGCTTTCTTTCCAGTAGCGTCCATGAAAAGATTTCATTTTAATGTAACACGTGAAAATGACACGTAAATCTGTCCATGAGTAAAACATTCTTCACCGAGATCAACTCGAACAAAGCTGAAGATTCTGACACTGCTTTGATTATTGTCATGCCAAAGCAGACCTTACTGTGAACTGGACTCGTTTGATATCAAAAAAGCAAAACTGGAGTAAGCATAGTGATTCTTGGTATTAAGACAGTTTCTCCTGTGCACACAGCCAGTTAAAATAGTTGCTTCATTCAAACAGTATTCAATGTTTTCACTACCAATCGTATCCCATTGCATAACTTTGGTGGGTCAAATTACATATTTCGAATGCGATGTACTTCGACCTATATTCGCTTTCCGTCTCGGCATGATGGGCTATCATAGAGTTTATAGAGGGAACGAAAAATCACTGGAAAACTATTATTGTATCGTAGCATGTGCAACGAGTTGTTCACGGACGGAATTTTAACAAGCCGAGGTGCATGAAATTAACACCAAGCCTCCACACATACCCCTCCCTCTAACGAAACTCTACTGTGTAGCCTGCTGAACGAAATGATCACAGGCTGAAGAAGAAAAGCCGACGTGCACCAAATTACCACGGAAAATCCAAATATACCGTGGAACGGAATGTTCACAGATGGAATACAGAAAAGGTGAGGTGAATCGAAGGAATGCAGAAACACGCAAGACATCCATTGTCCTCTGACCTTCACTCGACAGTTAGTTGCTGGTCGAAGCTGTTTAGAGCTTAATCTACATTAGCTGCTTGATGGGATTAAGGCATTTATTTGGTAAGGATGTAGTGAATAACTGAAAAAATTGGTTTGAAGTTTGACTGTTTTTTCCTACAATCATAAAAACAATTATGTATTAAGAATAGATATAAACCGTCGCTGAATTTTTTTTGAACTTTTTTATGCTGAACAATTTTTACCCTCATAGTACGGTATATCTTTAACGGTTTATGCAGCTTAAAAAAACTAAGGTGCAAGACTTGCTTCATTGGAGTCGTTACATCGCGGCTTCCTTTGGTGACTGAAATGCTTTATAGAATGATGATAACCGCATCAGAATCCACACTGCGGTTCTCAAGATTAGCCGCCACATATATACAGAGCGATAGACAGACAGGCTGAATAGAGGACTTTGTTTCATAATATGTATATTTTATAAAATGAAGAATTACTTGTAAATTAATATTACGTATTGATTTCCACTACGCTTCTCCACCGTCTGAGGCGCTTAGACCACCTAAATTTTTTTTATTTGTAAGAACCCATACGACAATGAAGTCGGACTCTGGAGATCGATATCCGCCATCCCAGTGTTAACAGCTAGATGTTTAGTGTATCTTCTCCGAAATGTTCAGCAATTTTCAGAAGTCGATTTATTCACAGCAAATTCTCTGTTAAGTGACGGAACCCCATCCATTATGTAGATACGGATTGTGCTAATGTGAACGGACAAATGTAATGAAGCTGACTGGGAAAATGGAACTTCGGAGAGAAACCATTCCAATCACAATGCTGAACACAATAGCCTATTTCGTACGTTACTTGACCGGAGTCAGGATATACCGGCAAAAGCCTCACATTTCACCAGTGAGCCACTTCAGCGAATAGTCCCTTATCGAGTGCCTATCACACCATCATTTGGAAATTATCTGTTTAGTTTTTATTTTATTTATTACTAGCATTTGGACCGAACCTTCGCACGGGAATTTTTGAGTGGATTTACATGTTTCCTTCAGGAATTTATGCCATGTAACATGGCTGTATCCACACGTTTATTGCAAGATGTTAAACTGATATTTTCGTACGCGTGGCAGTAACCTGAAATATCATGAAGCTGAAAAAAGTTGAGAGGGAATAGAACGAATTCCGGATTTGTTGTACGATACAGTTCCTGGTCCGAAGTTGTGCGAAATTCTCCATGGTTCTCAGGTTGCATATTGTATATCTGACCACTGGCGTGGCGCTTTGACGTTCATGATACCTCCTTTAATACCTGTCCTATCGAAACAAGTGAAATGGCTCTTTAGTATTCCCCATTACCCAACTTGAAGTAACATGCACGACATGTCCCAAGGGACTTGGACTAAAAATGCATTTTTTTCGTAATCATCTGTGTATTATCCGTCTTACGATAAATACTTACCTGCCACAAAGGAAAGAAAATACAGTTTTAAATGTTTGTTGTATACAGTCATTTGATAGAACTAATATTAACGAAAATATTTGGGAATAATATTCCTACCATGGGATTACAAAGCCATCATATGCACCTGATAACACAGTCCTGGGTGAGTAGAATCCAAATATGTAATTTGACAGAAATAAGTACACCAGTTTTCCACTTTTAGCTTTATACAAACAGATAGATAACCAGACAGACAGAGAAACAGATAGACAAACAGACAGACAGACAGACAGACAGACAGACAGGCAGGCAGGCAGATAGACAAACGGACAGACACCAAAGGGAAAAGTTCTACCTCATGTTACCTCGTTGTTGAGATATATTAAGTAGGAGGGAAGGTGTAATTTTAAACCGAGAGAAATTTGAGGTATCCTCTGATTTTTCCTGTTATGGATCCTTCAAATAACTGTAGGTCTGTGAGAGTGTCCGTCAGAGCATGAAGCCCGTAGAGAATAGTAATTTTATGCGTCATTTGAAGAGTAAGAGAAATTATGTACATGTTGTTTGAGTAATCAGTCCATAGACTGGTTGATACAGCTCTGCATGCCACGCTACCCTGTGCTAATCTTTTCATTTCTACATAACTACTACATCCTACATCTGATCTAATCTGCTCATCATATTCGTATCTTGGGCTACCCCTACCGTTCATACCCCCTACACTTCCCTCAAAAAACAACTGTACAAGTCCGGTGTGTCTTAAGATGTTGCCCTACCATTCTATCTCTTCTTCTGGTCAAATTTAGCCAAATCGATCTCCTCTCACCAATTCGATTCTGAATCTTTTCATTCGTGATTCTATCTACCCATCGCACTTTCAGCAATATTCTGTAACACCCCATTTCAAAAGCTTCTATTCTCTTTCTTTCTGAGCTAGTTATCGTCCATGTTTCACTTCCATACGATGGCACTCTCCAGACGAAAGTCTTATAAAACATCTTTATAATTCCTATATCAATGTTCGAGGTGAACAAATTTCTTAAGAAAGGCCTTCCTTGCTTGTACTAGTCTGCATTTTATGTCCTCTTTACTTCTACCATTATTAGTTATTTTACTACCCAAGTAAGAACAGTCATTTACTTCCTTTCATACTTCATTTCCTAATCTAATAATTCCTGCATTATCGGACTTTGATCGACAGCACCCCATTACTTTTGTTTTGAACTCATCTTGTATTACTCCTGCAAGTCTCTGTCCATACCATTCAGCACTTTCTTCAGATCTTTTGAAGAGTCAGATAAAATAACAATATCACGGCAAACCACAGGATTTTGATTTCCACTCCTTGGAATTTGCTTCCCTTTCCAAATTCCTCTTTGACTTCCTTTATTGCCTGTTCTATGTAAACATTGAAAAAGAGAGGGGACAAACTGCAGCCTTGGCTCACTGCTTTCTGGATTTCTGCCTCTATTTCAAAGCTCTCAATTTTTATCACTGCAGACTGATTTGTGTATAAATTGTAGGTAATTCTCATTTCTCGGTATCTGATCCCGATCACCTTCAAAATCTCAAACAGCTTGGTCCAATCATCATCATCGAATGCCCTTTACAGATCTGCGAAAGACACGTACGTGGGCTTGTCTTTCTTAATTCTGTCCTCTAAGATCAGACGTAAAGTCAGGATTGATTCACGTGTTCCCACATTTCTTCTGAAGCCAAATAGATCCCCTCCGAACTCAGTTTCAATGTGTCTTTCCATTCTTCTGTAAATAATACGTATAAAAATTTTGCAGGCGTGAGATACTAAACGAATGATGCGGTAGTTTTCACACTTGTCAACACCTGCCTTCTTGAGAATAGGTATAACAACATTCTGCCGAAAATCGGACGGCACTTCTCCTGTATCATACATCTTACACACTAAACACAATAACGTCTCCATGCTGGTTTCCCTTAAAGCAGTCAGTAATTCCGAGGGTATGTCATCAATTTCTGGTGCCTTGTTCCTAATTAGGTCTCTCGAAGCTCTGTCGAATTTTGACCTCAAAATTGGGTCTCCCACTTCATCAATATCAACTGCCTCTTCTTTTACCAGAACGCTATCACCTACTACTTCACCTTGATACAACAGTTGGATAAGTTTCTGCCATCTTTCTGACTTGTCTTCTTTCCCAGAAGTGGTTTACCATCTGAGCTTTTAATATTCATACACCTATTATTCCTTTATCCAAAGGTTTACTTGATTTTCCTGTACGCAGCATCTAGCTTTCCTAGGACCATACAACCTTCAGCATCCTTTCACTTCTTTTTCAGGCATTCATCCTTAGCTTCCTGCACTTTCTATCTACTTCATTCTTTATTCACCTAAATTCTTTTCTGCCCTCCTCATTTTATGCATTCTTGTACTTTCGTCGTTCGTCAATCAAGTCTAGTATCTCTTGAGTTATCCACTGTTTCTTAGTTGATCTTTACTTTCCTCCTAATATTTCTTCAGCAGCCTTACTGATCTCACTCTTCATGATTGTTTATTCTTCCTCTGCTATGTTTCCTTCGGCCTTTCCATTTAGTCCTTGTGTTACATGTTCCTCGAAACAATCCCTAACACTATTTTCTTTCAGCTTGCCTAGATCCCATCTCCTTGCATTCCATTCTTTCTTCAATTTCAGATGGCATTCCATGACCAGCAGGTTGTGCTCAAAGTCCACATCAGCTCCTGGGAAAGTCTTCCAATCCAACACCTGGTTTCTGAACCTCTCCATAATCATAAGGAAGTCTATTTGATACCTTCCAGTGTCTCCAGGACTCGTCCATGTAAACAGCCGTCGTTTGTGTTGTTAGAACCAAGTGTTAGCGAGGACTAAATTATGATCGGAGCAGAAATCAACCAGCCGGCTTCCTCTTTCTCTCCCGTTTACCGGGCGAGTTGGCCGTGCGGTTAGTGCCGTGCAGCCTTGAGCTTACATTCGGGAGACAATGGGTTCGAACCATACTGTGGGCAGCCCTGAAGATGGTTTTCCGTGATTTCCCATTTTCACACCAGGCAAATGCTGGGGATGTACCTTAATTAAGGCCAAGGCCGTTTCCTTCTCACTCCTAGGCCTTTCATATCCCATCGTCTCCATAAGACGTATCTGTGTCGGTGAGACGTACAGATTATTGAAAAAAAACATTCCCTTGTCCCAATCCGAATTCTCCTACCGTGCTACCTTCTCTTCCTTGGCCTATCGCTGCATTCCAGTCTCCTCACAATTATTGTTCGTCGCCTTTTACATATTGTATGAAATCTTCTATCCCTTGGTATATTCTTTCCATTTCTTCATCATCCGCTAACTAGTAGGCATATAGACTTGCACCCTGTGGTGGACATTGGCTTTTTGTCTATCTTGACAACAATAATCCTTTCACTATGCTGGTCATAAGTAGCTTACCCGCCCCCTATTTTCTTATTCATTATTTTGTGTTTATTATTCTGAGTCGTCTGAATAAAAATCCCTGCTCTTCCTGCCAACGTACTTCACTTATACCAACTACATCCAACTTTAGTATATCTATCTCCATTTTCAAATTCTCTAACCTACAACAACGATTCAGACTTCTAAGATTTCACGCTCCGACTCGCAGAAAGACAGTATCCATCATCCTGATGATCGAACCCTCTCGTGTAGTCCCCACCCGGAGATCCGGATGGGGGACTATTTTACCTCCGGAATATTTTACCCGGGAGGAAGCCATCATCAGCACATCATTCATACAGAGATATCTGCTTGTCCTCGTGAGTTAGTTAAGGCTGTAGTTTCCCGTTGCTTCAGCAGTGTAGCAGTGTCAACATGGCTAAGCCCTGTTAAGTAATATTACAAGATCATATCAGTCAATCATCAACTTCCGAAATTCTGCTACCGCCCTTACGTTGAACCATTCTTTAGTCTGGTCTCTCGACAGATACCCATCCGATATGGTTGCACCTACGGAATCGGCTATCTTCTTCATTGGGACACGCAAGCCTCCCAACCATGGCAAGACCACATGTTTCCCAGGGGAGTATTATGTACATAACATAATTTATTTAATTCTTTTCTCTTACCATGTTGGTTATATGTAAAATCTGTAGACTATATGTGAAACAACCCTTCATTTTAAATAACCTAGTTATACTCCTGAATATGTAGAATCTAAATATGAAGTTTGATCGATATATATAACCAATAGTGCAGGAGAAAATGGAAGAAATTTTCTTCTGGTCTTCGTATAAATCCCTAGTATATACATTGATTGTTAAATGATATGCATATCGAAGCCTGCTGCTGAATGAGTAGACTCTAAATATGATGTTTGGTCGAAATATACGGTAGTCAATAGTGTAAGATAAAATGAAAAAACTATTCTGATCTTCGTATAAACCCTAAGTGATTTTGAAATGATATGAATATAGAAACCTATTCTTAGATGCGTGGTCTCTAAATATGAAGTTTGCTTGACAGATAATGAACAGTGTAAAATAAAACTGAAAAGAACTCTTCTAGTCTTCCTATAAACCCCCAGTCTCTTCAATGATTTTTAAATGATATGCATATCGAAATTGCTCCTGGATGAGCATACTCTAAATATGAAGCTTGGTAGAATTATATTTAATAGTGTAAGAAAAAATTGAAAAACTATTGTGATTCTTGTATATCGAAACCCGATTTTGGATGAGTAGACTCTAAATATGAAGTTTGGTCGAAATCTATTCAGCCGTTTACCCGCGATGGTGGAACAAACAAACAAACAAACAGATACGAAAGCTAAAACTACTGATACGATCTCGAATTGACCTGAAACGGATAAATATATCAAAGTTTGGCGAAATAAATCTCATTACAGACAAAAGACTCCCTAGAATTATATTTATAAGATTCAGTATTAATCAGATACCGGCACGAAGTACTCCATTTTATACTTATTGCATAACGATATAAGATATTAACGGTAAGAGAAAAAAGTAATTTAACGAAGAAGGGGCTCAATATTTAAAAAATTAGAAAAATGTAAAATAAAATAAGAAACAACGGAAGAAACATACTGTATATAATAATACCCGTGACACTAGAAATTTTCTGGTGAGGATATCAAAAAATCGAGAGCTTTATCATTTTGTATACATTTCAGTGTGATATTGAGGAGGTGATATGGAATGAAGATGTAAATTTCATGTAGGGCAATTGCTGCTGTGGAAATGCGATAGAATATGGGGCTTTGTTGGAGTGTTAGGCGTACACCATGAACATGGAGCAGTGGTCTATTTCGTATTGTTTGCTGATGAACATGTAATAGAAAACGAGCTAACAATGATATGCATGTAAGAGCACCATTAACAATTCTGTGAGGAAAGCAGAGATATGTGTACTGTAAACGTTTACTCGGGTCAAAGGTGTTGAAATATAACAGAATTTGTTTAGTACTATAGTGTCCCAGATCGGGGTTATGGGCTTTTAAAATTAATTTTATTGAGATTTATGTGGGCAGCTGATGACCAGATGTAGAAGCAGAAATCAATCATAGGAAAACAATAAATACAGAAGTATAATTTATCAGCGCTGAAATCACGAATTTCAGTGAACAAAAGTCCAATAGACCTCATGGCACGGGATTTGGCGTCTTGGTGCTTGGTGTTTTAAGGGGCCTAACACCAGGTACGGGATTTAATCTGACCTATATGAAAAGAGAAATGTATTTTGTTACGAGGAATTATCGCAAGAGCTTTGACCTGAATAACAGCCTTCAAAGGGGTGCGGTTTATTGAATACCTTTGAGTAAGCTCATGTTCATTTAGTAAGATCGATATTTTAATACATTTTTCAACATTAATTTTCAATTTCCATCCAGTTGTCCAGTCGTAGCATAAGTCCAAATCATTTTGAGTGCTATAACATTCACTGGAGTTCATTATGGTCTTGATATTTTTTATATTGTCTGGGGTAATGGACTGATTTTCTTAATATTGTTCATTGGATAAAAACGAACTAAAAGAGCACTTTTTCAAAACCAATTTCCATGATTGTGGTTAAATTAATTCCGTCACAGTCCACGTAAGATTCCTAACATTACTTCCACAACGAAACGCGAACTTTGTGGAAGAAAATTACTGCCGTCTGTGCAGACTGAAATTAAAAATTAAAGGAAAAAGGATTGTTGTTTGAAATTCATAGTAGTTTTACTGTTTTAATATGTTTTAATAATCGAATTTTATAGTCTCAAAAGTGTAGGAATAACAATTTTTTTCCAGCGAAGATTGTTTCCTCAGCCACCCTCATTCTCTAATGGATATGATACTTGATGACGCTTGATGTTTAAAGGCAACTAAAATCTATGTTATCGGCCTCCTCTAAAGAATTATATACAATTTAATACTACCTATAGATTTACATTGTGCTTCTATAGGTACACTGCACTATGCTTTCTTTCATAACATACGTCCACGCATTACACAATGAGCAGTCCATTTATAAGCCTTCACATTTTCATTATGTGGGGAATTCGGAAAGTAGATTGAATTTATCACTTAATGAATTCAGTTTAAAACGTGGGATGTGGGTTTGATTTCTCATGAGGAAGTTTGGAAGTTTAGAAACGTGACATCGATTTCGGGAGAGGTACAGATCCATGTGGTTCACTCAATCAACTTTAGAGCAATTTACCTTAATTTTCTTTGTCTTCAATGTTGATAATTAAGTAAGTGTCTATATAAATACATAACATTAATTTTTAATGAATGTTGAAAGTTGAGATAGGAAATTATTCCCATTGACGGCAGTATAGATTGGGAACTACTTGAAAATAATCACATTTGGGAATCTGACTTCTTGTAAATTATTTTGTTTTTACATTTGTGTCCACTTTCATTTCTAGCGTAAACTCTACGGTAGAGGCGTTTATTTACAACCTCTCTCTGATTTGTTTTAAACAACAAATATTTTATCCAACAAAGACGGTGAAGGTGTTTTTGGTTCACCCAGACGGTCGTGGTTTCATTTTGCATTTAGATGCGTGACTTTCACTTACGACGTGTCACGTGACCGTGGGTGTTTACTCGGTGTTCAAAAGATGTGATTATAGTGTTAATTGAAAGGGGGCAAAGGTAGTTGAAGAAAGAGGTAACTGCTCTTCACCACTTTGCGTCGAGATTGGGAACATACGCCTTACTCTTCTCAAGGGATCCTTATGGCCTGCAGTACAAATAATTTCGAGACAAGGAATTGTAAGAGAATAATACGAAAATGCATCTAACGTCACAGATCGTCTTACTAATTCCCTCTTACACGTGTTAAATTAACTATGACAAAGAATAATAGTAGAAAAGCCAAGAAAATGAATACGACTTATTAATGTGTTCATAAAATGAATCGAGCTGTTCACTTGAAAGCTGTGCACGTAGATTTATATCCTTTCTAAATTTTATTTCTTTTATCTCCGTAACCGAGTAATGTATTACATTTTTTAGTATTTTGTGTGGCCGGGCTGAGTGGCTCAGATGTTTGAAGCGCTGGCCTTTTGACCCCAACTTGGCAGGTTTGATCCTGGCTTAGTCCGGCGGTCTTTGAAGGTGACCAAGTACGTCAGCCTGGTGTCGGTAGATTTACTGGCATGTAAAGGAACTCTTACGGGACGAAATTGCGGCATATTGGCATTTTCAGAAACCGAAAAAGTAGTTAGTGGGACGTAAAGCCGATAACATTAAGTATGATTAGTTTTGTGAGGGTTTACGTGGACTGAAATGTTTCTGCACTCTATCCCCCAGGTGGTAAGTAAACCATATATTACTCCCTCTTAGAACCGATAAGTCGTAGTTGTTCCCTCCACTAATTAATGATATAGTTAACTGATGTCTTCGGATTTAGAACAGTTGTTGACTTGTTTCTTATTTATCACCACAAAGCAAACGTTATGACAAATATGAATTTCTTGAGACATACTCTAACTAAGTGGTTTATTTCTTCCATAAATAAATAGCATTAGTTGCTGCCCTACCTGTTGTGTTACATATTTATGTGCGAAGTCTTTGAACAAAGATCTGAATGAAAAATATGTGTCGGTAGAAATAGTATTCATTGGACGCCTGTTAAACATCTTGAAGCTCTGGAGTTTGCAAAGGTCTCGTTACACTAGCCCACAGTCATTAGCAGAGAAAGGCACTGATGGATATGAGAAAGAGGGGGAGAGAGAATTGAAAGAGGGACTTAAATATACGTAAAAGAAAAGTAAAAGTACGGAAAGTCACTAAGAAACAGAAAATGCTCAGCCCATAAGGTGTCAAGGAGACGATAGATATGAATAAGTTCGCGTATCTCAGCAGCTGTGCGGCTCCAGTTGGAGGAGTAGAAGATATACAAGGCTGATCCTTGGGTGAACTACACTGAAAACGAAGATCCGTATATGGCAGTTCACTGTAATATCTCTCCATCTATATGGTAGCAACGAACGAACGTAAAGTTTTCAACCGAACCCCAAATCACTTAAACCGTTTCCTACACACAATTTCAGGAATAGGTGACAAAAATCATCACAAAATGAGAGCTCTGTAATGAAACTGGTCAACATTCTATATAATGTACCATCAGAAGGAGCAAATAGGCTGGAGAGAACACACGTTAATAAGACTAGAATCTGAAGTAAACAGGCATAGTTTAGACTGGAATCGCCTGAGAATATTAAGTAGTGGCAGACCCAAGCAGTAATGGGGGCGAACGTTCGACGAGGAATACTATAGAATTGGGAAGAACTAGAAGGGGCTGAAGAATGAAACACACAACCATGTACAGAGGAAGATAACTGTATTGGCCCAATGTTCCAGTTGGGTTGACAGAAGCTGACCGACCGACTAGTCTACCTAGGGGGAGGGTAGACACTGACAGCTCTACTGTTCGATGTGGAAACTGCAAATACTTCTGCTCCAAAGTAGAGTTCGCAAAAATGTGTACACCTCCTTTTTCCCTTCGTAAAGAGTTAGAATATTACCCTTGCTTCGTAACAATGTGTCCGTATTACGGAACTTACCCGTGAATATACAACCTGTGTCTGAAAAGTTCGGTGAATGGTCACCTAGTTTGTACACCGTGCTAGTTCGGACGATGCGCTCGCTCATACGCATTGCGGGACATGTCACCAAGTGCCCCCTATCGGTCAACTCAACACAGTTAAAAGGAGATGAACGCTGCAGCACATCGCGTGGAGTCCGTGTGAGAATTCGTGTCATTGCACAATGGCGTGCAAAACGGAGCAACGCGTTAACATGAAGTTTTGCTTCCACCTAGGCAAAACGGCAACCGAAACACACGCAATGTTAGTGAAAGTTTACCACGCTCAGGCAGTGAGAAAAAGTGTGGCATTGACTGGTTTAAACGCTTTCGACATGGAAAGTGTTGAGGACGAGGCACGTTCGGGTCGACCAACCACAAGCACATCTCCAGAAAACATCGAACGAGTGCGACAGATGCTTGCGAATGATCAGCGACTGTCCTTACGAATGATAGCAGATGAAGTGGGTGTAGGCAAGGACAGTTTAAGGACAATTGTTCACGAACATTTGAAAAAGCGGAAGATTTGTGCCCGGTTTGCACCGCATAACCTGACTGCCGAGCAAAAGCAAATTCGGATGGAAACGTCGGGAGATTTTATTGACGTTTGTGACCGAATTCCGGAGGTGTTTAAAACCATCATTACAGGAGACGAGTCATGGCGCTACCAGTATGATCCGGAGACCAAGAGAGGGTTGTCGTCAGGAAGGGCATCCGGCCGTAAAACAGGGCCAACTCCACATGTGTGACGCAGTTCACACCCGCGAACCCCCAGGTGTGGGAAAAGCGGTAGAAAAAGAAGAAGAATACTACATCATGCATAGCCTGTCTAAAGATTAGTTCCACATATCTCTATGTTCCCGTTCGAATCTCGAAAGGTTCCCTTCTCTTCATTCTGTACAGATGAACATGACATCGTTTATACCGTACTGTCTGCATGACACACGTGAAAATATCTAAACATACACCAAAACACTAGTGTACATCCTAACATAGCCCTCGTATCCCAACTCTAAATAATAGTAAAATAAAACTGGAGTATAGCATGCATTCATCCCCAAACATTATTTACAGAAAAATGTAAACAGTTATTCAAAGTTCCTAAGCTCGTTCCAAAGCGGTAAATTTAAAGTGCTCCACAGTGTTAAATTAATTTAATTGGGCCGTGATTTGATATGGTTCACTGGACATATTAAAACTTCACCGCCACGCCATCCCTTTAACTTTTTCCCTCGGCCCAGGAACTAGACTCGAAGAAATCAATGACCTTCATACATTCCGAACAATCCTTTCCCATCTATACTCTATTGGTCTTCGCTATTTACAGAATGCTGTCTCCCAAAACGCTCACAAGAACCTTTGGAAGCAATTAGCCTTTCCAATACCGCCACCGCCATTCCTACAAACCAAGTGTTACGGAGTTTTCCGTGGTAGTTAGAGGTGAAAGAAGGTGCGGGGGGTGAACAGGTCTCAGGCTACGAAATTAAAGTGAATTTAAAATTTAACAAGGTTATATTTTCTTAACAAAAAACAAGAAATAACAATAATGGCAGGTACAGAGTAGCAAAACCACTAATCGAGAATGTACAATTACAGGATTTGGGCTCCGAGAGCCAGACACACAATTCTTGAGCAATTAGCCCAACTTTACGATATACAGAATTCAACAAAGGGGCAGAAGACCCCAATCAAGCCCAGGAGCACTTGCTCCCAATTACATCATAAAGCCCCCTCGAGGCGCGCAGAAACAAATTTCAAAAGAGCGATCTGCTCTCAAAGATAAAGCCTATCAAAGGCCACACCAAACTCCACCTTCAAGTTGTCCTCTAAGGACATAAACACAGGGGTAAAGATACCCAACCTACTGAGGCCTATTAAGTGAGAAAAGTTAATTACATGGTCTCTAAAATACCAATTTGAGAGGAGGCGAACTAGCGCTCCTAATACACTTTGTTTAAAACCTACTAGGCACTAGGCCGTTAATGCAAGGGCTAATCCCATACTAAAGGGGCGACTTTTAGAAGGAAACAATTTACGTTACATTAGAAGGGAAGACACGGTTGAGAAAATAAGTTCACCTCAATGCAATATGAGTGGGAGATCGAGAGGGTTAAGCACTCTCTATCCCAATATGTAGTTTTGAAAGAGAATAGAGGCAAGGAGTCTTTACATTTAAGGGAACGTTACATGGTAGAAACACTTCGGACCCGCCCCGAGAGTTAAACTGCTGAGCTAGAAAGAAAATAAGTTATTAAAAGGCCATTACCTTGGTGTTGAACTGCTCCCCGAAGAAAGAGGCGCTTCCCGCCTCCTGCTATGTACTTTACACACTGAAAGATGGTACTGAAGTGGCGCAGAGACCCTAAAATCAGCAGTTTATATACTCTCGCGGAAAGTTCGAGGCGTTTCAGGAAGGAAAACACCCGCCCACAATCATTTTATTGGTGGATAAAGAAACCCCTACACAATATGAAGAAGAAACACATTATTGGTGGAAAATTAATTAAAGGAATTCGGGATTGGATAGATTCAAAACAAGGGGAAAGAAAGGGTTAATATTGCCAACTTAAACAATGACTGAAAGAAATTTAGCAAAGAACAAACTTTTGAAATTAAATTTTCTCCAAAAAAACAGTTCTTTCACTTCGCACTAGGGTGCACCGTTGTAGTTCTTCAATAGTGTCCTCTAGAAGAGAAAGTTCAAACTTCTTACTACAAGCAAAACAAAATTACATCGAAAACAACACAGTTCAGAAACTTCAAAATTTCCAAGTAGTGGCATCTTCAGGGTAACTTGAAAATTAACACATAAGACAAGGTTCAGACTTCTTCCAGTAGGGGAGTTTCAACTGGCGCAAAGTTTAAATAAGCAGCGTGGAGGTGTACCGCCCGGTACAGACCTTCCCCCCCAAAAGTTCCTCCAAGGGGTAACACAGAATAACATAAACTTTTGTTTGAAAACAAGGTCCAAGTTATGATGTTGCTATGGAGATTAATTGCAGAAGCATTTATCAAAATTGTTGAAATTTGCTTTGATCCAGTTTCAAAAATTCTCGTAGTAACTGCTGAAGTAATGTCTTTATGTTTGTAGAAGTTGAATTCAGAAGAAAAACTTTTAATACTTGAAAGTGAAGAAAAATTTTCAAAGTCCACCAAATATTGCTGTTGAATTCCCAAGTGTAGTAATTGCTGATAGTAAATGTCCATGTAGTTGATTAAATTGGATGGCCAGACCGGCCGCTGCAGCTTGTGTTCAAAGGCGGCCGCTCGGACCCCTCAAGTACCCTGAGATACCGCTCGCCCGCACTATGAGGGGAGCAGTGGTGTTGAAGCACGCCGCGCCCGCGGTGAACATGCAGGTCGCGGGCCAATTACAGGTTGTGCGCCGCACATCAGCCTTGGCCGGGAGGAGGGCTCCGGCTCGCCGTGCACATGTCGTCCTCGCTGGAGTAGAGGGGGCCCTTCCTCTATCCCAGTCGCGGCACGGCGCCACGCGGCTGCGGGGGCACTGAAACATTAAAGCTCGGCGGCAGAATTTTTGTTGAACCAGAATGATAGTAGGGTACATTCATGGTGGTGAGGTTGAGGGGCCAGCGGCGTGGAGAAATTCTTTTCAAAAGCAAGCCACTGTGTATAGTGGAGCAGGAGACGGGAGCGTGGTAATGGCCGTGGCAAGGTCAGGATGGCAGTTTAACTAATCGGGGGAGGTTTACACAAAATAATTACACATAAAGGAAACAGCTCCCAAGGGTAGAAGGCCTTAAAACTGAAACCCCTCAAAAAATATAACCTTCCTATTTCTTTTAAAATTATTTGAAGCAAGTTAACACAGAAATTACACCAGTTTCACCTGGGACAGGTGAACCCTAAATATCCTCTCGGTGGCTGGATTACTTAATAACAACGTAACCGGCGTAAGGAAATCGAGAATTATGCACGGCCCATGAAATCTGGGGGCAAGCTTGCCCGCGGGAACAAAATTCTTGACCATCACTTGGTCGCCTACCTTCAAATTGGTGGGTCTCCGTCCACGATCATATCTTTCCCTAACCTTTTCATGAGAGACTTTAAGATTGGCTTTAGCCTTCTTCCAAAGATCTTTAATGTTGTCTGGGTCTATTGTCTCAGGTAGAATGTCACTCAGAGACCAGAGGTTAGAGAGCGGCGTGTTGGGAACGAACTTAAACATCAACGAAGCTGGAGTAAACTTGTGAGATTCATGAACCGCCGAATTCAAAGCAAAAGCTAACCAATGCAGGGACGTGTCCCATCTAGAATGATCTTCATGATGATAGGCAATAAGCGCGGACCTGAGATTACGATTAACCCGTTCAGCCAGAGATGGTTGAGGGTAATAAGCAGAAGTTGTCACATGAGATATGGACAGGTCAAAGCAGAATTTACGAAATAAATTAGATGTGAAAGCCCTAGCATTATCAGATACAATATATTGACACGGACCAAAAGAAGCAAAGATAGAATTTAGACAAGTAATGGTGGACTGAGCGGTAGCCAGCTTAGTTGGAAATAACCAGGAAAATCTTGTAAAACCATCTACGCATACAAAGATGAACTTGTTGGCATTTCCCTTCGACTGAGGGAAGGGTCCTACATAATCAATATACAGGCGTTCCATGGGGCGCGAAGCCTGATGAGAGGATAACATGCCTACCTTGGTGGACATGGTGGGTTTACTAAGCAAGCAGGATTTACAAGCTTTTACTAGTTCACGGACTTCACCGTCCATCCCCTTCCAGATGAACATTTCACGAATCTTCTCACGAGTTTTTAAGATGCCTAGATGCCCTCCTAATGGGGTCTCATGATAGTACTTGAAGATCATAGGTACAAGAACAGCTGGAACGGCAACCTTCATCATCTTATCATGCCTCGAAGGGCAACATAGAACACCATTCCTCAGTACATAAGAGACAACATGTTCCCCAGAAGAAAGGGTTTCCATTCTCGGAGCCAGCGTCGGATCTTCACGTTGGTATTTCTCGATATCCCTAAAGAGCAGGGGAGCATCTGTTAAGATGGCATTAACATCAGATAGCATGGACTCGGGAGGTGAAGAACTATCGACCAGATCTTGGGTCTCGACCTCGTTGGAAAACATACGGCTGAGTCCATCAGCAACAACATTTTCGGTACCTCGGATATGCCTGACATCGAATTGGAAGGCAGAAATACGGATGGCCCAACGGGCTATACGACCAGTACGACGCGGCCTACCTAAGACCCAGCTTAAGGCTTGATTATCTGTCTCCAGGTCGAATTTGACATGTTCCAGATAGAGACGGAACTTTTCTAAGGCAAATAAGACTGCCAAACCTTCGAGCTCATAGATGGAATACTTGGCTTCTTGAGCCGATAGAGTCCTAGATGCATAGGCGATGGGTCGCCTCCCTAGTTCAGTCTCTTGAAGAAGGACTGCAGCTACTGCTGACGACGACGCGTCAGTTTGGACGATGAATTTCTTCGAGAAATCAGGCATAGCAAGGACAGGGGCATTACAGAGAGCTAATTTAAGATCTTCAAAAGCGGCTTGTTGAGAAGGTCCCCACTCGAATTTGATGCCTTTCCTACGAAGAAGGATTAAGGGCGCCGCTCTATTAGCGAAGTTAGGAATAAACTTCCTGAAGAAATTCACCATACCAATGAACCTGGCGGTACCTTTAATGTCCTTTAGAGGTTTAAAATCACGGATGGCCTGTGTTCTAGAATGATCGACGGCAACACCATCAGGAGACACAATATGCCCTAGGAATGACATAGAGGGCTTCGCAAAGGCAACCTTGGACAACTTAACAGTTAACCCAGCCTTACGAAGGCGATTAAGAACTTCTCGCAGATGATCTAGATGTTCTTCAAAAGTCTCCAAAAATACGACGACATCATCCAAGTAGTGATACAAGTACTCAAATTTGATGTCGGAGAAGACCCTATCGAGCAGCCTAGTGAGTACAGCTGCTCCCGTGGGGAGCCCGAAAGGCACGCGGTTGTATTCGTATAAATTCCAATCCGTGGCAAACGCTGTAAGATGTTTAGGCTCTTCCGCTAGGGGAATTTGATTGTAGGCCTGATTCAAATCCAAGATGGTGAAGAACTTGGCCTTACGGAACCATGAAAAACAAGAATGAAGGTCGGGAAGGGGCACAGATTGTAACACCACCTTCCGATTGAGAGCCCTATAATCAATGACAGGCCTGAAGCCCCCTTGGGAATTCGGGACTAGAAAAATAGGCGAAGAATACGCCGACTTAGAGGGCCTAACAATACCATCCTTCAACATCTGATCGATGATTTCTTTCAGAGCCTTCATTTTAGGTGGAGATAGCCTATATGGCGGAAAACGGACAGGAATCGAATCCGTGACCTCAATTTTGTATTCAATAAGGTCAGTAACCCCAAGAGTATCAGAGAACACCTCTGGAAACGACTGACACAACTTACGAATACTATCAACCTGCTCCTCGGGTAGATGTCTAAGGTCTAACAACATCTCATCCTGGGTAGGCGAAATAGACGAACATGATGCAGAATTACATTTTAACAAGGGGGTTTTACAATTGGAAGCAAATTTCAATGTGCACGACTTACTCTGAAGATCGAGCACAAGACCAGTGTGAGAAATGAAGTCCGCTCCCAATATGATGGGGCAAGACAAGTGCTTAGCCACAAACAATTTGATTTTCCATGTAAATTTAAAAATACGAATTTTGACCTGTAAAGAACCTAGAATTTCTAATGGAGATGAATTAGCCGAAACATATTGGATCGCAGACAAACAATAGTCAGGAAGCTTACAAACAGATTTCTATTTTGAATACCATTCAGCCGAAATAATCGAACAAACGCTGGCTGAATCTAATAGAGCTGTTACAGGTTCATTATTTAACTCAATTTTGAGAAAGGGGACCGGTGCGGGGGTATCCGCCGCAATCCTAAGACACTCTTTGGGGCATTCAAAAGATGGATTTGCAGATTGAACGTTCCCTGAATTTTCGATCTGTTTACCAGGGGCTGAGCCTCGGAAAGATGGATTAGTCGACTCAGCCGAAGCCGCTAGTCACTTATTATTAGTGACATTGGTGGAAGTTGCACCAGAACTTGAGCAGGAGGGGGTGCTATTTCAATTTGGGCAATTCTTGGCGATATATGAGAAAGCCCCACATTTAAAACATCCTTGTGATGAGCCAGCTCCATTATTTGCCCTACTAGATTTGATCAATGGACACTTGTTCCGAAGATGGTCAGGCGACCCGCAAGCGTAACTTTTACGAGGTGTGACTGATCGGCGAGGTGGAGGCCGAGTATTACTAAAAGAAGGCGGGGGTTCTTTCTCACGCAAGGAATCGGCGTATCTAACTCCTTCCGCTGAGACGGCCAATGCTTCAAGTTCAGAGAAGGTTTGCGGGCACGCCGCGAAACACAAATATGACCTGTAGGATGGTGAAATTCCTTCTACAATAGCCTGTACAATCTGATCTTCAGGAAAATGAAGAGCAAAAACCCTAGTATAAAACTTAATGTCTTGTATGAAATCAGCCAGATTTTCATCCAATCTCTGTACGCGATAATAGTACTTCTGAATCAGAGATGACCTCGCGCGAGCAGGAATAAAATTTGCAAGCAAGTGTGCGTGAAAATCTTCAATAGATGACTGTTCAGCTATGGCTCTTACTATTTTGTCTGAGAGAATACCTATTGCATAGGGATAGATGATTTGCAAAATTTGGCATGGAGAAAGAGAAAAAACAAGGGTATGATCCTGAAATTCAACTAAAAATCTTAAAAATGAAATTACTTCACTGGTGGTATTAACAGAAAACTTAGAGATGCCTCTGAGCAACATTGCTAATGGATGAGGCAAGCTGCTGAACCCAGGTGACATCGTAGGTAAGGGTTTAAGTGGCAAGGACGTTAATTCAGAACGTACATTATTCAACGAGGTTCGGCGTTCAAACTCGTTGTCCAATGGGGCAGAGGTTGTTTGAGCTGCAACGGTTTTCCTATTGACTTCTCCCTTAGGAGGCTCTTCCTCGCTACCTACATTCACCGTAGCGGGTTGATCAGTTTTGGGAGGAACTTCCCCAGTTAACAATTGAGTGACCTTACTAGATAATTCAGAAATATTTTCAAGTACCGTACTAGCTTCCTTCCTCTGAACGTCATTCAACTTTAGAGACAACAGATCGTTAACTCTATTTGAAAAATGAAATAGCCTGGCTTGCACACGCTTAATTTGATTAGGAGAAGGATCATTTTCGTCAAAAAAACTAACTACAGATGCTAGCCCAGTAATATTCTCGATGATCGTGGAAAGAGAGTCGTCAACTTCTTTCTCTCCCAAAGTGGGGATGGAAATGGGCAAATCAAGGGACTCTCTAAGCTTGTTTGTGTCTACTGCAACCGTGCCTCCAGATTGCACATTTCTGATAGTTAACTCATAGATCAACTCCTCCTTGCGCAAATAGTTAAGATGGAGAACATCGCGAGGGCCGGGCATGATGACAGAACAATTTTGAAACAGGACAAATCAAAAATTCCAGCAACTAAGAAAATTGTTAGAGTTCGGATCAAAGCAATGTTTAGCCGTCAAAAGGGGCTAAATTGAGACCCTTTCAACCACGCTCTGCTACCACTTGTTACGGAGTTTTCCGTGGTAGTTAGAGGTGAAAGAAGGTGCGGGGGGTGAACAGGTCTCAGGCTACGAAATTAAAGTGAATTTAAAATTTAACAAGGTTATATTTTCTTAGCAAAAAACAAGAAATAACAATAATGGCAGGTACAGAGTAGCAAAACCACTAATCGAGAATGTACAATTACAGGATTTGGGCTCCGAGAGCCAGACACACAATTCTTGAGCAATTAGCCCAACTTTACGATATACAGAATTCAACAAAGGGGCAGAAGACCCCAATCAAGCCCAGGAGCACTTGCTCCCAATTACATCATAAAGCCTCCTCGAGGCGCGCAGAAACAAATTTCAAAAGAGCGATCTGCTCTCAAAGATAAAGCCTATCAAAGGCCACACCAAACTCCACCTTCAAGTTGTCCTCTAAGGACGTAAACACAGGGGTAAAGATACCCAACCTACTGAGGCCTATTAAGTGAGAAAAGTTAATTACATGGCCTCTAAAATACCAATTTGAGAGGAGGCGAACTAGCGCTCCTAATACACTTTGTTTAAAAGCTACTAGGCACTAGGCCGTTAATGCAAGGGCTAATCCCATACTAAAGAGGCGACTTTTAGAAGGAAACAATTTACGTTACATTAGAAGGGAAGAAACGGTTGAGAAAATAAGTTCACCTCAATGCAATATGAGTGGGAGATCGAGAGGGTTAAGCACTCTCTATCCCAATATGTAGTTTTGAAAGAGAATAGAGGCAAGGAGTCTTTACATTTAAGGGAAAGTTACATGGTAGAAACACTTCGGACCCGCCCCGAGAGTTAAACTGCTGAGCTAGCAAGAAAAGAAGTTATTAAAAGGCCATTACCTTGGTGTTCAACTGCTCCCCGAAGAAAGAGGCGCTTCCCGCCTCCTGCTATGTACTTTACACACTGAAAGATGGTACTGAAGTGGCGCAGAGACCCTAAAATTAGCAGTTTATATACTCTCGCGGAAAGTTCGAGGCGTTTCAGGAAGGAAAACACCCGCCCACAATCATTTTATTGGTGGATAAAGAAAACCCCTACACAATATGAAGAAGAAACACATTATTGGTGGAAAATTAATTAAAGAAATTCGGGATTGGCTAGATTCAAAACAAGGGGAAAGAAAGGGTTAATATTGCCAACTTAAACAATGACTGAAAGAAATTTAGCAAAGAACAAACTTTTGAAATTAAATTTTCTCCAAAAAAACAGTTCTTTCACTTCGCACTAGGGTGCACCGTTGTAGTTCTTCAATAGTGTCCTCTAGAAAAGAAAGTTCAAACTTCTTACTACAAGCAAAACAAAATTACATCGAAAACAACACAGTTCAGAAACTTCAAAATTTCCAAGTAGTGGCATCTTCAGGGTAACTTGAAAATTAACACATAAGACAAGGTTCAGACTTCTTCCAGTAGGGGAGTTTCAACTGGCGCAAAGTTTAAATAAGCAGCGTGGAGGTGTACCGCCCGGTACACCAAGCAACACCTTTTATCAAACACCTCTTCTTACCTTCGACCTAGGCCCATAGATAAAAGTAAACGCACTCGCAACATGAGTATAAGTTACTACCAGAAATTCTTCTTTTCAAATTTCTGCAGCTTTTCTCAGACCACACCCCTGGATCCACGTTTGGCGTGATGTTTGAATATGAAAATGAGAATGTTGACAAACATAAACATTCAGCCTCCGACCCAGAATAATTCATCAGACGCGATTAAAGTCCCCAACCCTGTCAGGAATCGAACCTGGGACCCTCTAAACAGAATATCTCAATGATGACCATTTATCCAAGGAGTCGGGATAAGTTACTACTAGAACGCTTGTTCTTATTCGATGCTTTAACATGACGCTGGAAATAAATCCTCATAAATATCAAACATTACATTAATTTAAATGGGTTTACTTATCTTGGTGTTTCTAAGTATTACTCGTGATTATCACACTGTCACAACGTTTGCTTGAAAAATATTACGATGAACTCCAATCACGTAACACGTCTAAAATGGCGTGCTCACCGACAAATAAATTCCAACTCCATAACCAAACTGCTAGAAATATTTGAAAAAGAAAGAATCTAGAGATGAAGTACACTAATTAGCATTACTACTAAAGATAATATCTTTTTCTTGCTATTTTCTTTACGTCGCACCGACACAGATAGTTCTTATGGCGACGAACTGTAGAGAATAAAGATAGGTGAGACAATAACTAGTTTACAACGGCACTCATATTCTTAATGTCTCGTTCATCCCCGTGTTCTCCTCATGGTTTCCTCATGCCTGCATACTTTTGTTCCCGGGCCTCTTCATCGAAGTCAGGGCCTCGCATTCATCCTTAGCCGCTTATCATGTGAATTAGGCTGATAAGCAATTTTCTGTGTAATCCCAACACCCCTGGCTGTAATATCATCTTGGATAACGTAGTGAACACTTGTAGCTAAAATAAGCATCTAAGTATATTTGCTGACACAGAGTACAAACGTAGAAGACAGTCCATTGAAGAAGATATTGGATCCTCAGAGAACGACACAGTAATAAGAACGTGTACAATGCCATGAAATCCCTCGTCAAATCAATCTGTAGTGACGTAGATGGGAATCGAACTAGGGTTGGTCGGCAATAACGTCATGTCGAAACTTCCAAATGGCGTCGCATTCCAGTTATATTCACATATTACACACAGAGTTACAATACAAAAAGGAGGCGATGACCTAGATGTTAGGCCCCTTCAACCAACGAGCATCATCATTATCATCCATTATTAAACACTAGCAACACAGTCTTAAAAAGAATATGCGTTTCTACTCAATGAAGAATACACATACCATCAAGTTTTAACAAGAGCTGTGCCAGGCTGCGGCTGACCTTGGCCACGCTAGAGTGCGCAGCTTGTACAAAAGGATGCTAGCACACTCGCTCACATTTTAGCTCATTACTAGACTTGCAGCATACACGGTACGGGTACAACATATATAACAAAGTATTCACATATGTTAGATGCTGGCAGTTGACCTTTGAACCCATCCCCAGCAACATTAAACAGAACAACAAAAACTATACTACTACAGTACCCTCGACATGATTTTCTGCGCTAAACAATTGCAGAAGTAGTCCAGCGAACAGATTCGCCCCTTGTATAAGGCATTAATAGATCTTGTGAATGCCTTCGGCTCTGTTAATAGCGATAGTATCTGGAGAATTCTGGCCTGAATTGGCTGTACTTTAAAATGTATTTAGCGGCCGATGACCTAGATGTTAGACCCCTTTAAAAAACAAGCATCATAAAATGTATAAAAATACCTCGACACCTGAATGATAACAAGTATGGTACCATCCTTAAGAATAATGGACATGGAGATAGCTTTCAGAACACAACTGGTGCAAGACAGGGATGTATAATCGCTCCCACACCATTCTTAATATTTGTTGGAAACATACCTCACCCTGTCCAGAGTGAACTATATTAGGGCATAGAAATACCATACAGGACAGATTGAAGTTCATTCAGCCTTAGCAGGCAACGTGCTAATACCGAGATTTCTACAACATGCGTTATGGAATTCCAGTGTGCAGTTGACCAATGTTAATCTGGCCCGCTCAGAAAAATAAATACAGACTATTTTGAATGCAGTCACCGAAGCGTATGAGAGCTTTGGTCTAAATATCAATATGAAAAACTTCATATTATACATAAATCTGCACCTAAACCCAATGATATCACTCCTATCGTCACAGTCCACAGCGACATTTCACAGAATATTACCTTGGTAGTCACCAGCCAGTAAATGCCAATATAGATGCTGAAATTAATTCATTCTTCTTCTTCTACCGATCGAGTGGTTGCACTGTTTGGATCAGGTAACTGACAGCTTGCATTCGGAAGATAGCGGGTTCGACACTGCTTTATTGGTATGAAATTTGGGGCACATACAGGAGGCTCATAAAATACCTGGTAGAGCAGTACCCTTACGGTTTAGTGGCAAGATGGTGAACTATTGTTAGTATCTTGGAAGGAGCCAGTACAGAACTACCACCATTGAGGCTCTAATTATGATATGCCAACTTCTTTGGAAAATAATGTTGTTCGTATACCCGATTTTCGCCTCCCGAAGCAAACCGCGTATGATCAACTGAAGGGTAGCCGACGAGATTAGTGAGGACAAAGAAATTTTTTGTGAATACTGCAATCAGACATGAAATACTGCCATATCAACACCGCTAACGGGAAAACTTATGAAACTAGCCTCCTGGCTTGGCATCGTCTCATCCTTGAAGGTCCAAAGAATCTTGAACAGCAATGAAGGAGAATTGAAATAGGGGCATTCCTGAGGATGTACAATAACCCCCCGTCAACAATAATTGTCACCAATATGGAATAATTTTTGGTTCAAGGATTGGCCTCTGCAGTCAACTGAGAACTCACAAACTCAACTCGCGGAAGACAGTCATATTCGTTAGTGACTATCATCATCACCATTATCATCATCATCATCATCATCATCATCATCATCATCATCATCATCAACGTCATCATGTCCGGCTCCATGTATAAATGATTAGTGTGCTGGCCTCTGGTCCAGAGGGTTTCGGGTTCGATTCCGATAACTCGGTGGCTGGGTGTGTGTCCCGTCTTCCCATAGGTAGGGCGACTCGTTGGCTGAACGGTCAGCGTACTGGCCTTCGGTTCAGAGGGTCCCGGGTTCGATTCCCGGCCGGGTCGGGGATTTTCACCTTAATTGGTTAATTCCAATGGCACGGGGGCTGGGTGTATGTGTTGTCTTCATCATCATTTCATCCTCATCACGACGCGCAGGTCACCTACGGGTGTCAAATAGAAAGACCTGCACCTGGCGAGCCGAACCCGTCCTGGGATATCCCGGCACTAAAAGCCATACGACATTTCATTTCATAGGTAGGGCCTCTTCCTTATCGACGCGCAGGTGGCCTATCCGGCGTCAACTCGGAAGACCTGCACCAAGCCTCTCCGGAGGGCACACACCATGAATTAATTAATCATCATCACCATCATCATCATCATTATCTTAGATATTGTAAATAGATTGCTGTGGTCAATAACCATTTTTGTATTTGCCACATCTGAAAATCCAGTCAAAGGTAAGGAAACATTTCTTAATCTTGGCGTTAATTAAGAGAGAATTTGTTTGAAAATATCACACATTGGAATATTATTTCTTTCTCTACACGGAGCTCAAAAATTTTTTAGAAGCACATACTTCTGTCTTCAATAATTCGGTTTAGGTTATTAGATTTTACGATTTCCGAGACTCACGTTTGAATTCCACTTTAGAAACTGAATCAGAAATACTACCTAGAAGAGTGGAGGAAATTAAAATAAAATAGGAACAAAACCATAGGCCCACCTCTTGAATATTATTAATACGGATATATTATGAAGTTTCTAAACTTGAATAAATTAAAATAAAGAAATTATGTACAAGCATCATTGATATCGTATTATGACTCTGCACCACATATTGAGGGAAATGCATTTTTCAACACTCATAGAAAAATATTAAGATATTAGCATGAAAATTAATTTAGAAATAGGAGCTCAACTTCTGAAGTGACACAACCCCTGGGGTTCACTCAACCTACATCGTAAATGACAACCAGGTCAACAGTTCGAAGAACATCGAGTGATCACTCCTTCACACTTACGGCTTTACCTTTCACTATTCCAAGTGGCTTCCGTTTTTTCTTTTTCGCTTTGGTATCATGAAAATTTATTCATTGCATTGTGATTGGTAGTACAGCATCTTCATTGTGTAATTGGAATTGTTTATGAAACTCATTTCTATGATCTATATTTACCTCCATCCAATTACAACACACGTGCACCAGTTCCGACCCAGTTTCCTATGTTACAAACAAAGCTGCAACTTTTCTCCATCAGTAATTGTCGGACATTATTTGCCAGGGATATCGACATGATGAGAGATAAGTCTCTGTGTCTAGATATTAGATTACTTGTTCGTAGTATAATTACTTTAACTTACAACTTTCAGTCTACAGTTGTGTGATATGCTGACGCCTGAGTGAAATGAAAACAAGGGTCACTTGCCAAAAGTAATCACCAGAACTGTTACGACATTTATGACAAGACGGTCAATCCCATTCTTGAAAAAGCTGATGGGCTCTACTCAGCCAAACGTAGGGTGACCAACCGCCCCGCATTTTATGGTGTTTTGTAAATGTCCCACGCTGGACGTCATTTGTCCCACAATTCTTTTGCTTTCTGTCTGAAGGAATTTTCGTGTTTCTGTCATCGGTACAAATGTTCACAATACGCAACTGACCTGGTATCTACCTTTAACTATACATAGCGTAATTGTTGCCAACAGTGTTATCTTGAATCTTGGAAAGTGCAAAGGAACAGGTTATACATCTTTGGAGAAGCGTTCCGATTTCCGAATTACCGTCAGTCCGTGGCGTCGTTTATGCGAACTTTGTGTAGCAGGAAACGCACAAGACGTGTTGTATTAAATGGTGTTTTTCTTAAAGTTTTTTGGTCTTTGAAAATGGTTCGACTTCGGATAGAAATGACTGTACTTCTACTTCGTCACAGAAAACCAAAGCCATCATTTAAACCCGATAAGGCAAAAGAGTAAGATAAACGCGCATGTGCATATAACATAATGCAAAGTGAAAAAAAACGCGCCTTGTTTGTCTTCTGATCGAAGTAATGTCCACAAGACGTTTTGTAAACTTTGCAAGAAGACGTTCAGTATATCTCGTGGAGGAAGGGTCTTCAACCCACAGACTGGAAAAAGAATTGTTCAATTAAAATGAGTGATTTTTTTATTATTTCAGGAACGGTGTCCTTTCTTTCTTTCTTTCTTTCTTTCTTTCTTTCTTTCTTTCTTTCTTTTCCTCCAGGGTTGGTTTTCGCCCCTGATTTACCGAGAGATTCCACTCTACCGCCTCAAGGGCAGTGTCGTGGATCATGAGATTTTGCGTCGGGGTTTACAGCTGGGGAGGAGGAGCACTACCTCGCCCAGGCAGCCTCACCCGCTATGCTGAACAGGGGCCTTGTTCTGGGATGGGAAGATCGGAAGGGATGAGGAAGAGGAAAAGAAGCAGCCATGGCCTTAAGTTAGGTACCATCCCAGCATTTGGTTGGTGGAGAAGTGGAATACCACGTAAAACCAATTCGAGGATGGCTGAGATGGGAATCGAACCCACCTCTACTCAGTTGATCTCCCGAAGTTGTGTGGACCCTGTTCCAGCTCTCGTACCACTTTGCAAATTTCCTAGCAGAGCCGGGAATCGAACTCGGGTCACCGGGGTTGGCAGTTAATCACACTAACCAAGAGTACTCTTGGTCAAAAAAGAGGAGAAGTGCTAACACAACGCTGATGAAAACGTTAAATTTTTGTCGTTTTAAAATTAATGCTAAAAATATAGCTGTCCCCCAAACTTTTGGAATGTCGCCCTTTTTTACTGTACTGCCCCTTATTCCTTCAACAGCTGGTCACCCTAGCCACACCCCTTCCTGATTTCGAGCATTGGGCCACGATTAATGTACAGCGGAATACAAACAAGTTGCAGAAACTGAGGCGCGTCATAAAGTCAAAATCCCCGGGTATGTTTTCAAAAGGATAATCCTCCTTCGCGACAATGCCCGCCCCAACACTGCCAACTCTGTGAGGAATAAACTTCATAGATTTGTGTGAGAAATTCTTCAACAACCACACTGAAATCCAGATCTTTGTTCCTGTTATTTTCTTCTCTTTGGGAGCTGAAGAAAGACATGTGTGGATATCGAACGACGGCGTATTTGACTGGATAAGCCTGGCTCGGTCGACGGACCGCCAGCTTATTCAAGAACGGGATTGATCTGTTTTCATTTGTCTTCCCGTTATAAACAGCTCGTCATTCAAGGTGCTACGTAGTAATACAGTACTGTATGTGGGTCGAACCAATACAACTCTATAGTTATTTTTATTGCACGTGATTGATAAAATAGATGTCTCATAGCTATTTACACGAATTCAAGTTACTACTTGCGCTATAAATTAGGACGGACTACGAACAGTAATATATATTCTATACTACTCACTCCCACCTTCCCTCCAAGATTTATTTCAAATTTCTCTTCTCCTGTGGCCTCATTCTCCTAATTTCTATTATGAAGACGGATCGATTAATGGAATCATTTTCTTGTTTTATAGCGATACTTTACTATTATATATTTAGGAAACGCAGTTGGAAGGAGAGCGATGATGATATGTTGTTCTAAACGTGGCATGACATCGCGATACATCTTTGCAAATAATAAGAAGTGAAGTCATCTCCATACAGGCAATGCAAATCCTTGGATGTGTGGAAGGTAAAGGCTTCCACTATCCGTAATTTTGGCACTTGGAGGGTGGAGTACTTAGCTCTAAGCCCCGCTGCCATTGTCTCCAGGAATTAACATAGTACTCACTTCTGTTGCAGGCTGAGTGGACCTCATGGCCATTTGCCCTTCCTAAAATTGAAATCACGTTTCTTAAATGTTTGGAGTTACTGATAGGGAATCGACCCCACGTCTTTCCGGGCAGTGAAAATAATAGTGTGGTTAAATGTAAATGGTTCTTCGCTTCCATAATGATCTCTGTAAAGAACAGAAATACAAGTATCTGTATTCTTCTTTGGACACTCTGTGACGTACTCACTCTTGCCCACAGATGTGTGACAAATTGTGACGTGGCGGATCACCTTTATGTTAATATAAATAGGTAATACCTCGTTGTTTCTCCATAAACAATATCCCATGGGCGCCAGCCTTCAAGCTTATGGGTTGAAAACGATAGTTGATAATTAATAATAATAATACGTAATGAGACTCTAAAAACTCCCACGGGTGGGGTAACGGAACACTAACCATTAAGTACACTAACTTGGAAGTTAAGGATCATGAATAATAATTTCAGAAAATACAAATTAAAACAGCTATTTATTAGGATGAAAAACGTGACATAACGGCGTATTAACGAAATCTGAACTTACGGAACCAAAATAAAAATGGAATGAAATAAACTCTAAGAACATGAATTGTAACGCGGAGACTTGCAGTAATTTATGCCATTAGATCACCATTTGTAGAGTCTGTTAAATGAATACAATCTATGTAGCAGCTGCAGTTTGATGGTCCTCTCGTACAGGCGGCGTCATCTCTTTTTGTGGATTCCAGTCCTACTTCTTCTCTGTGCATAGTACACTAGCTGTACTACGACGTTTCCTGACTTTAACACTTCCTACAGTACTCCTTACATAAAGTCGTAATGAGTCCTATTTTTAATAGCAAAACCACCATGGGTTACGTTCATGGAGAGAATACACTTGTATTCTTCTTTATTACGGAATAGTAGCGTAACTAAATTCATAACAAAATCTCTCCTGCCCTATACCAGTCAAAACCGGTCTCCCGTTGACTTTAACTCTCGTCATTGAGATAGCAGGTCTCAATGAGAATAATTTTTGAGTAGTACACTACTCAGATGCGAAGTGAACTAAGTTAAGATCTCTGATGTCAAGACGTACAGCCCTTCTCCGGTGATAGTTTAGAATTGTAGAATCGTCCTCTCCAGCTCGTGTCGTCGACGTATGTAGGCTCCAAAGTCTCCCTCCACCAACCATATCACATGGTCCAGTAAGATTTGAGGTCTTATTTCTTCTCCTATGTTTTGCTGTGAATCCATCATATTGCTTCCATCCGTCCATTCACATAGGTTGAACTTTCCCGCTGAAACAAAGCGTCAGGTAGTGAACTTCGAAAAGTAGGCGTTAACAAGGTTTTTTTTTTTGCTAGGGGCTTTACGTCGCACCGACACAGATAGGTCTTATGGCGACGATGGGATAGGAAAGGCCTAGGAGTTGGAAGGAAGCGGCCGTGGCCTTAATTAAGGTACAGCCCCAGCATTTGCCTGGTGTGAAAATGGGAAACCACGGAAAACCATCTTCAGGGCTGCCGATAGTGGGATTCGATCCTACTATCTCCAGGATGCAAGCTCACAGCCACGCGCCTCTACGCGCACGGCCAACTCGCCCGGTGACAAGGTTTTAACCGTCTCCTCAGAGTATGGAAGGGGTACGGTCTCTCGTAAGCTTGATGACGTACATTTCCTGGTAATGGGCTGAAATTAGCCTACTGACTCCGGTCAACTCACTACGGCTATTGGAAAATTTACTGCAAGCTATTAATACGAATGATGTTGAAATACTTTACACAACAAATCGTTCGTTCAGAATAAGTTATAGCCGCAATACAAAGGAATGAAATTATGATGAAAATGGATGATTAAAACCCTATATATATACCATACATAATAATTTTAAAATGACCTACCAGTGATTAAATATATACATCTTTTCAATTAATTACACGGTTTGATAATTGATTACATGCAGTGATGTCCCAAACATCACAACTCTAGATTACTTACGATTGTTTGGTAGTAATAATAATAATAATAATAATAATAATAATAATAATAATAATAATAATAATAATAATCGGATGGTCTCAACTACCGAGCAATAGACGGTCTGAATTGGTACATTTCAGGTAATTTGTCTACCAATTCCGTTATACAATTTGAGCTGATATCTAGCAACAAGTGTGAAATTCTACTAGATGTCTCCTATGGTTCAGTTCATTTAATTTTGTCGCATGATACAGAATGTGCCACCAGCGATGTTAAACTTGAAACCCACAACGACAAGAAGTGACAAGATTTTTGACCGCCCTTCAAAAAAAGTCTCCCCCAGACGAGATTGAAACCCTGAACATGGTATCCTGATAATAAATAATAATGCCATTGGCTTTACGTGCCATTAACTGCTTTTATAGTTTTCTGAGACGCTGAGGTGCCGGAATTTAGTCCCGAGGGAGTTTTATTACTTGCCGGCAAATCCACCGACACGAACCTGACGTATTTGAGCACCTTCAAATACCACCGCACTGTGCCAGGATCGAACCTGCCAAGTTGGGGTCTGAAGGCCAGCGCCTCAACCGTCTGAGCCACTTAGCCCGGCTTGTGGAATCATGCGTTGGGCATTTTACCACTTATCTACAGAGTACTTCTTAAACACACAGCAGGTCAAAGTGACCTCGGAAACAAAAATCCATACTTGCTGTCAACGATCGTGAGGAAAAAGAGATGCACGAACTTGTGTTTACGCCTTTCTTTTTCTTGTTGCATACAGTATTTAAGCCGATTATGGAATAAACTCAATTGATGAATGAGGACGTGAATCAAGACAGCAAAGTTACGAAATACACTACCACTGACATTTCAGTAGGGCGGTTGGAGTTTAAACCTCATTTAATGCGTGGCTTTGGGATTAGAACACCAAAGTCCCTGTGGCTTTAATTCAACTTTTCGATAAAGAAAACATCGCGCAACGGCCCTTTATGGGCCTTGGCCTACCAAGTGACCGCTGCACAGCCCGAAAGCCTTCAGATTATGAGTTAACGTGTGGTCAGCACGACGAATTCTCTCGGCCGTTAATCTTGGCTCTCGGGGCCCCTATCTCACCGTCAGATAGCTCCTTATTTGTAATCACGCAGGCTGAGTGGACCTCGAAGCAGCCCTGAGATCCAGGTAAAAATCCCTCGTCTGGCCCGTAATCGAAGCCGGGGTCTCCGGGTTAGAGGCAGGCACGCTACCCCTACACGACGGGGCCGGCTGAACTGTTTGACATCTTACTTACCTTATAGTCATCTAAGCTTAAAAGTACGTTTATGTGTTTACAAAGAAGCTATCACGAATTATTTCGCCACGTTAAAGGTTATTCTTACGTTGATAGTCCAGTTAGCAACTACAGCAGGGACTGGGATACGAGATTGCATCCATGCTCAACATCTGGCTGCAAAAGCAGATCTTTGCAACTAATCAACAATTTTGCTATATTTCTCTGCTTTTATAACAAGAAGAAATACAAATACTTGTAGGCGTTCGTTGTAATGAACTTCGAATGTCGTTTAGTGTGTTTTTCATAATGAGATACGTCACTTGCGTAAAAACAAGAAAGCGGTACCCTAACGTCTAAAGACCCAGGGCCAAATTTAGACATTAAAAATATTTCCAAATTTTAAAGGGCTATTAGAAAACAAAATATGACAAATTTGCAAAAATAATATTTTTGTCCATGGGGGCCTTTGGGGTTCTTTTTTGTGGGGGATTTGTAAAAATAATATTTTAGGTGGTGAGCAAACTTCTGGCCATGGAGTGGTGGCATTGGTGGTCCTGTGGGGGAGATTTTGACATTTACATCATTTCGTTTCTGTTCGGTTTGATCTTAAGGAACAAAATACGACATACCTGTAAAAACTGTATTTTCGAAATAATTTGCAGAGAGGTCCTAGAGTTAATTTCGGTTGTTTCATGTAAGTTATGATACGTGTGGGACTATGCCAAGTTCTAACATGTAAAAGGTGCAGTCAAATATACCTTGCAATAGAAGAAGCCATAAGAATTACAAACATAAAACGCAGAATGTATAATGCATGATAGAAAAGGTCGCCTCACCAGGCGGGTTAGCCGTCTGGTTAGCGGCGCGCAGCTGTGAGCTAGCATCCGGAAGATAATGAGTTCAACCCTACTTTCAGAAGCCCTGAAGAAGGTTTCCCGTGGTTTCCCATTTTCACATGAGGCAAATGCTGGAGCTGTATCTGAATTAAGGCTACGGCCCCTTCCTTCCCACTCCTATATAGGCATTCCCTACCCCATCGTTGTCATAAGACCTATCTGTGTCGATGCGACGTAAAGCAGTATTGTAAAAGAAAGATCACCACAAGTTACACTAAGTGTCTGGGCCAGAAAAAAGATCAAACACATGACGTAACAAATATGACACTAAGGGTTGCTAGAGGTTTGATGACCTCTCCTGTATTAGAGTCATAACAACACTAATAACAATAATAATATCAACAACAAAGTAAGCAACATACAAAACCAAGGCACATTGATAACAACATGAAGTAACCATGTACAGGCAATAGGAGCTCTATGGTCACGAACATAACAATTGGTTGAATACCACTCCTAGAATACGACTGTTGTCAATAATGTAAAATTGAAACAGGTTACATAAATTTGTTCGTCTTCACCACATACTTCTCACCAATGTTAAGATTTATTATTTCAGTTACTGAGTAGTCTGATTTGTCCTGAAGGTCCCCTGAATTCTTTTTAACGTATTTTCTGTTCATTCAGATATTTTAGAGAAGAGTTCTGTATAGTCTTCTGTCATGGTCACCAGGAGTAGAAGTGTTTTGTACAATTGACCAGATTGATTAATTCATGGGCGCCCGCAAGGGGGGGCAAGGGGGGGCACTTGCCCCCCCTGGAATTCTAAAGATGTTGATGTTCAATTGTTTAATATCATACCAGATTATTTCATAAACTGAAATTACTGACAGTCATCTAGCATATGTTATAATTGGAAGTTTCTGTAAACAATTTAATGTTGCTGACGTTATATTGGTTTTTATATTCAAGAAAATTGTTAATGTGCCCCCCCCCCTGGAAAAGATCCTGCGGGCGCCCATGGATTAATTTGTGTGATTAAACTACGGACAAGAGAAATTTTCTTCAACTAGCCTAGATTGACTGCAATTTTGACTGGTATTCCTAAAAAGCTCGTAAAATAGTACTTCATTTCAAATCGTTATGCGCCTATTTCGCATTTCACTTCTAGCTCTGGAGTTCTTCTAATATAGAAGTAGAAAATGTTTTGTGTTCATTTTTTCGTGATATCTCAAACAATTCTCTTTTCAGTTACGGCTGAGTTAATTCATCTCTTTTAGATTCTTCAGTCCGTCGAAACTAATTCTGAATACATAAATTTATAAGCTACCTGAAAGGAAAACATATGGTAACAGCATTATACCTTAAAGAGACACAACTAATTTCGGATTTTAGATCTGAATAGATGATTAGAAGTTAACGTTTATTTTAGTCGGTTTGTTGTAGCACAGCTTCATATAAAGGACATTTATCTTAAGTGTGTGTAAAACGTGATATGCGGCAAATATTTAATTTCTCGGAAGCTCCACACCTTTGTCAAGGCAGTTGACAATGACATGGAAACGTACCGGTTGACTTGGGAGATTTATGAGCTTCCGTTGGAGAGGAAGGAAGAACATGCCTTGCAGCAGTCATCCGTCTCTCTTCAGCACGTGGAGTGTGCTCAGGAATTCAGTATGTTAGAAATGTTAAGCAGTCTGCAGAACTGCCGCAATGCTATTAACTTGCGAATATACCAGCCTTTCTTGTGTTTCAGAATTAATAAGAAACTTCTACGTCTCTGAAGGGGGCGATCGTCTCGTTGCTGTGTCCTTTAACGGGAGACGATCGTAGAATAACTGTGAAATATTGAAACTGCCATAGCTTTGTTATATTTCAAATAGACCAACGTATTCTGAAAACGCATTTACAACAGCGGAATATGATGCTTTCTTTGAATTCACACTCCAACTTCCCAGCAGAGGTTCATTCAAATTATTTATAACCAGAGACGAGAATTATAGGCACTAAAACAGTTAAAATAGGCAGGCATATAGGCTCTTAAATTAGCCAAAATAGGCATTTAATCAGGCACTAACGTGTAAAATAGTCAACAAAATAAGCATGAAAAAATACATATAATTTAATAACCCACTCAATTACTATAAAAAGGAATTTACAAGCAACGTTTCAATGTTTTCCGGTAACAATCTTGTTCTCTTATGCATAATGTTATTGTACTGAGAGAAAGATCTATCAACATCACATGAAGTGATTGGACGAATCTTCAATGAAGTCACTTCGTGTGGTTTTATTTCGCTGACAGCGGCTGCCATTCCAGAGGTTCGATCAAAACTTCCCCTGACTTCTTCCACAATCCTGAATGACTCCACCAGGGGCATGCCACTCTTCTCCAAATTGGTAATTGCTCCCGGCAGCTTGTTGAAATTTGAAGATGCTCCGGTTTATGCAGGGGCAAATTAGCTACCAACATTGCAGTGCATAGGTCTGAAGGAAATGGTTGTTGGTCCCTGCCCAAAGTGGACTGGTAAAAAGGATGCGTTGATACAGATTTCTGTACTCGTATCAGATGCATCGCAGTATTTCTAAGTTGATCTATGTGGTATTTTTCTCACATTTGATCTGAAAAGTAATGAAATGGACATAAATTACATTGTCCCTGTATCTTAAATTTCTACAGTTGGGCTAATTGGCTATAATGCTTAGTATTATCATGCATTGACTATTAGAGTTGATGTTTATGAAAGTAGAAATATTTAAAGTAGGAACAAGGGAATTAGTAATTTACATGAAAATATGTCCTCAAGAATTTTCAGTTATAATTTGGCAGTATCGTGTCGAGTTCACTGGGTGAAAAATATAATAAAAAAAGTCGTGAAACAATACCGGAGTAGCGTAGAGGAGAGATCCGTCCTTTATGCTTGCCAAGGTTCCACCAAGGTGGCCCTTGCAATATTCTTTCATTGAAGAATGTAAACGGAGGCACTATAAATCTCAGATGTGTGAACATTTTAATTATTTCTATTCGCCGGGTTTGGTCAGCCGGGTCAGCTGTCATGAAGACTATTTTCTGTTGCCTGCAATAGTTCCTGAATCATGTGTGCCCACAAGGCCGCCACCCTATTTAAAACTTAAAAACCGCGTAATTTGAAATTATCGTGACATGCGCGCATAACCTTATTTATGTCAAGACTCTAGAGAGGATGCCGGAGGTTTGTTAACCCGGGAGCTTACGCCCCTCAGACACTCTTTGCTCCCCCCCCGCCCAGAAAAACGGTTACTAACCGGACCTCACCAAACCAGACCAACGGTCTCTTCGCTGGCCTGGTCTTGTGAAGAGAGTCTGGGCAACCTTGTAAAACACGCCGTGGCATCCTCGTAGCCGGGCAACATTGGATCTGCAACCTGTGTTCCACGAAGGCTTAGCGGAAGTGTAATCGAATTCTCGATTGGAGTTTGAAAAATTGAATTTTAGTTGTAAATCTCTATTTTCATACGAAATGAATCACAGTTCAAAATACCGATTTTTCATCCATTCTGTGACAGGAGACCACCGGCGTTCTAACTCCTCGTTCAGTAATTTAATGATTATTTACATTTTAGCAATATAAATTGTTGAAAGTTCAGGACTAATACAGCATTTCAACAAAAAAACTTGCCACAATACATAAATTAATAGGCCTATATTTGCTACAATGAAATGCGACCATAGTTCTCAATCACAAAAAAGATAATAGGATCAAACGAACTTACATCCTTACAGCAAGCTTGACAGACTACCCTTCCATCCGTAGTGAAATTGGGATCCCCTGTGATGCACTGCTTCAGCCAGTAGGACTTCGACGATTTTTCTTTGGGCATTGCCTCAAACACATTTCTTCTTCCTCTTCTCCTTCTTCTTCTTCCACTTCACAGTAAATCACAACACGTTCAGAAAATAAAGTGTACACGTACAACAGTTCGCATCGGAAAGCAGGTACAGGGCATATGGGTTGTGCAACATAGTTCGACGTGACTGGTTCTCGCATATGCTTAGGAGGTTGGAGGGGTTGAAGGCTTCGAGATTAAATTGTTCCTTATTTCTCCCGATGAAAATTTCCCTAGAACTATTTCTGGTGACTTCTGAGAATTCCCATTTTTGTTGGTGAGGTAAACAGATATTGAGAAAAGAGAAGATAATTCTGTCCAGCACAAGAGCTACTATATAATGCACTGGAAGAAAATCGGCTTTTTTAAAATACAGTCAAAAGGCATCAAATAGGCAATTACGTTCCAGATTGACACAAACCCCTGAAATAGGCATTTATAGGCACAATATAGCCAACGAAATATAGCTAAAAAGACCCTAAAACTGATTTATACCTCAAAAGCCTACGTTTCTGAACACAGGAATTAAATAGGCAAATAGGCGAATTCCCGTCTCTACTTATAACCACACTCATTTTTGTTTTATTTCCGGAAACCCAGGGAGATATCACTTACACAATATTTATACATCAGAAACTTCAGGAAGTAGAATATTTTATATTTTGATTTGTGAATTCTTGAACTTGATGTTCACTAGCTGTAGTACTCGTTGTTGACAGGAAAATTACCTAGCATATGTATGGTTACATGTTTGACCACCCCTGGGATGTTCCCCCCAAATTTTGAGACACATTAGCCGGCATGGCTCTACCTGTCAGCAGCTTGTTGTGACGTCGCTTCCTTTCTCTCTGCGGCCTATTGAACTTGTATTATTCTGCATTATTCCTGATCTTGATTTGATCTCTACCTTCCCGTACAAAAGAAAGCCGTCTATCGGGTTAATATTCAAAAACTACTGACAGATGTACAAAGCCTTAAAAAGTTGCTCTTTACAGTCTATATAGTTAATTACTTTTTAACGCTATTTGTTCGGGGCGTCGACCTAGAAAGATCTTTTGCCCCTACTTGCACCATATGTGCCTAACCTGCGTGTATTTTGTAAATGGAGGAAGTGTAAAGTGTTGAATGTGAGGAAAGGAACGACACAAACACCCAGTTCCCAGGCCAGGGATATTAATCATTTACAATTAAAAGCCCCTGACACCGCCGGGAATCGAACCCGGGGGCGCCGGTGACAGGCGGACGCGTTGGCCCCTACACCGCGGAGCCGGACTAGTTAGTTACCTACTCACACGACTGCCACTGATATTTCCCATATTTTGGGCTGTACCGGATAATGGTATAGGACAAAAAATCCCAATGAGCTATTTTCGTGTAAAACCAACTGTAAGAGAGATACATCTATTTTTATGTTTTAGGCCCCTTCTGAAGCACCCCCCACTTTTAATGCTGAAATTTTAAACAACTCATAACTAATATCATACTCAACCTTATTCTAAACAGAATACCAAATTTCATTTAAATCCACACATCCGTTTTGTCCGTGATGCTGTAACAGACGTGCAGAAATATTAATCTGAATTCGACATAGGTCATTACAAGAGTACAATATTCACTGACTGGAACGTCGCGTTTTAAAGCAGTGTTATCATATGAAATGCTCGATCAAATGAAAACGGTACATTTTCTATCTGTTCACGGACAGGTAGCCTACTACGCTGGTATTCTAACAGTGGTAAGTGAAAAAGCTGGGATGAACCCACCAGAGACAGCGGTAAACACTGCTCGGACGTTTTCCGTTAAGTGCGCACCCTGCCCATTCCTATCAGAGCCTCAGAACAGGAATCGAATACCTGGAATACTATGATGAACCAGTGTGACACGTACAAGTAGTTATCAAAACATGTGTTGTTCTTTTCAATATATATTAGTTGCTTTACGTCGCAACAACACATATAAGTCTTTTGATGATGCCCCCTGTCGGTGGGGGCGGTAGAATAACACCCACGGTATCCCCTGCCTGTCGTAAGAGGCGACTAAAAGGGGCCCCAAGGGCTCTGAACTTTGGAGCGTAGGTTGGTAACCACGGGGCCCTCAGCTGAGTCCTGGCATTGCTTCCACTTACTTGTGCCTGGCTCCTCATTTTCATCTAGGTTTATCATATCTGACCTTCCTTGGTCAACTCTTGTTCTTTACCGACCCCGACGGTATTACGTATGGAGGCCTAGGGAGTCTTTCATTTTCACGCCCTTCGTGACCCTTGTCTTCCTTTGGCCGATACCTTCATTTTTATTTTTATTTTTGCTATTTGCTTTACGACACAGAAAGGTCTTATGGTGACGATGGGACAGGATAGGGCTAGGAGTGGGAAGGAAGCGGCCGTGGCCTTAATTAAGGTACAGCCCCAGCATTTGCCTGGTGTGAAAATGGGAAACCACGGAAAACCATTTTCAGGGCTGCCGACAGTGGGGTTCGAACCTACTATCTTCCGAATACTGGATACTGGCCGCACTTAAGCGACTGCAGCTATCGAGCTCGGTCTTAACATTGGTGAGAAGTATTTGGTGAAGACGAACAAATTTATGTTACCTGTTCCAATTTGACATTATTGACAACAGTCTTATTCCAGGAGAATGTTGCCCGGTTGTACTTCCTCTTAAAACAATAATCACCACCACCACCACTCTTATGATGATGGGATAGGAAAGGGCTAGGAGTGGGAAGAAAGTGACGGTAGCCTTAATTAATGTACAGCTCTAGCATTTACCTGGAGTGAAATTGGGAAAAGACTGAAAAACTTCTTCAGGACTGCCGACAGTCGGGTCAGAACCTCAAAACATATATGAAAAAGAGAAATGGCATGCTAAAAAGAAGAAAGTTGCCTAACTCACCTCCAATTTCCAGGCAATATTGAAGATGGTTGTTCTCCTGGGCACGTAGCAGTAATGTCATCTATCAAAGATGAGTGGGAGCAGAGGAGACAGAGCACATCACAACAAACAATAGCCAAGGTAATGTTACTGTTGATCAATTTTTTGAACTTTCCATGTTGCAGGCCTTCTTATTTAGTTTTATTCCGACTCTGTGATATTAGGGTATCCAACAATATAATTTCGTGTGGCTATTTCTAGCCGAGTGCAGCCCTTGTAAGGCTGACCCTGTGATGATAGTGGGCGGCATCTGCCATGTGTAGGTAACTGCGTGTTATTGTGATGCAGGATAGTGTTATGTGTGGCGTGTGAGTTACAGGGATGTAGGAAACAACACAAACACCCAACCCCGGGCCACTGGAATTAACCAATGAAGGTTAAAATCTCCGACCCGCCGGGAATCGAACCCAGGACCCTCTAAAACGAAGGCCAGTACGCTGACCATTCAGCCAACGAGTCCGACATAATATCCAATGTAAAGGAGTCGTTCTTCCCCTTTCATTATATTCCTCCACGATTTTTTGCTCATTTCGATAGTCATCTTTACAATTTTCCTTTCCGTAATGAGCTGATGACTACGCGGTTAATTACGACAAAAAACACTACCATCGCCAGTTAATATTTCCATGTTAGCGACGCTTGGCGTTGACGTCGATCAAGCAAAACATATCTAAATTATGAATATCTTTGTTATTGTAGCCGGTGCGGTAAAACCGTATAAGACATAAATGATCAGAAATTGTATTATTTACATATTTTATATGTAGTATTTATAGATATGACCACATAGATATTGGAGAATTACTTTTTAGGCCTTCCCCTAAACTACTATTTCACATAGCGTGCGTAACAAATTTTATAGCTTAGACCGGGTATGGCGAACCTATGACACGCGTGCCACTAAGTGACACGCGAACACGACTTCTGCGGCACGTCAGACAACATACTAACAAATTTTAATGATTTTAACATGTAATAAATAGGTCGATAATCTGGCAATATAGCATTACGCTTTGATAAAGAAGTATGTCCAAATTAATTCTGTGGCAGTATTTTTTTACAGAGATTATTGGGTTAGAGCAAAAATATACCTTATTCTTAAAATTTATCTGTTTTTGGAAATGTAATTCTCAAAAAAAGTCATGAAACATTAATTTATATGTAATGCAGTCTAACGCTTAAAGTAAATCAAATGAGGGGTTTCATGATGATTTAAAGGGAAAACACCGATGATACACTAGAGAGTAAAAATTAACAAACAAGAGCTTAATAGACACGCCAGTCGGTAAAGGTTTGCCATCCCTGGCCTAGACTGTAGTGCCTTATTCCACGACTTTTTATTTTGATTTTTATGAAATATTGTAGTCCGCCTCTGTGGTGTAGTGGTTAGCGTGATTAGCTGCCACCCCCGGAGGCCCGGGTTCGATTCGCGGCTCTGCCACGAAATTTGAAAAGTGGTATGAGGGCTGGAACGGGGTCCACTCAGCCTCGGGAGGTCAACTGAGTAGAGGTGGGTTCGATTCCCACCTCAGCCATCCTGGAAGTGGTTTTCCGTGGTTTCCCACTTCTCCTCCAGGCGAATGCCGGGATGGTACCTAACATAAGGCCACGGCCGCTTCCTTCCCTCTTCCTTGCCTATCCCATCCAATCTTCCCATCCCTCCACAAGGCCCCTGTTCAGCATAGCAGGTAAGGCCGCCTGGGCGAGGTACTGGTCATTCTCCCCATTTGTATCCCCGACCAAGAGTCTGAAGCTCCAGGCCACTGCCTTTGAGGCGGTAGAGGTGGGATCCCTCGCTGTGTCCAAGGGAAAAGCCGACCTTGGAGGGTAAACAGATGATGATGATGATGATGATGATGATGATGATGATGATGAAATATTGTTCGGCCATTTTTCCGTGGCTTGGTGTTGATATGGACTAAGCAATAAAAAATAAATTCGCGAATATTTCTTTTAGCATAGCCGGTACGATGAAACTGTATTAGACATAAATGATCGAAAATTGCATTTTATATTTCTTTAAGCAGTGCTTGTCGACAGGACCACTAACAGCACAGACATTTGAGAATTACATTTTAGGTCTTCCCCTAAGCTACCATGTCAACCAGCGTAAATAAAATTATTTTTAACTTATAGCCCCGACTTTACATACCGATTTCCATTACATTCTGTCCCGCCATTTCCTCGTGATGCTCATACATACAGACAGATAGACAGACAGACAGCCGGCATGCGTGGCTCAGTCGGTTGAGGCGCTGACTTTCTGACCCTAACTTCGCAGGTTCGATTCTAGCTCAGACCGGTGTTATTTGAAAGTGCTCAAATACGTCAGCCTCGTGTCGGTAATTCTTCCGTCACGCAAAAGAACTCCTGCGAGAGTAAATTCAGGCACCTCGGCGTCTCCAAAAACCGTAAAAAATGTTGTTAACGGAATGTAAAGCCATTAACATTAGATTATTAGATAGACAGACAGACAAAGACGACAGAAAATTAAAAATTATACTTCCTTCTTGCTGTGGACACGGCCGATGCAGAAATGCCTCTCATTTTTGAATTCTTAGTGATGTACAGACAAAACACTTATTCTATATTTTATGTCACGTATTGTAAATCCCGTTACCGGCATACGTCAGATGAAGCTTACAGTGTAATTTACATTGTCTAAAGCCGAAAATGTGTGCCAAATTTCATTAAAATCCTGTGAATATTTCACGAAAATAAGCCACTAAGCTTGACAATTGTAAAATTGAAAAAAAAGGGTGAAAAAAGACCGGCAAGACAAGTGCAAAGCATCAAGAAGAAGGGGAAGAGTACTGTTATGGGGGATATTCAAACTTCCCTCCCCACTATCTTTGTACTGTTGATTCACTCAACAATAGCAAATTTATTGTCCTCAACCCCATCGTTCTTTTTCCATCTTCTTGAACATTCTTCAAAGCCTTGACATCTCGGCCAATCTAACTTATAATGTAACTTTACTGAAATGAAGCTTTTCAGTATTTTAATAAGACATCCAAAACCAATCTGACCACTAGGCTCCAACGAACAGCCACTGCTTTCATTTACAGGGATGTGATGTTTATATTTCTTTTTACAATTTCTGCTCTACGTCTCCCCGACACAGATAGATTTTTATGGCAACGATGGGACAGGAAATGTCTAAGGGCGGGAAGGAAGCGGCCGTGGCTGTACTTAAGGTACATCCCCAGCATTTGCTTTGTGTGAAAATGGGAAACCACGGAAAAATATTTTCAGGTTTGCCGACAGTGTGGTTCGAACCCAATATCTCCCGAATTCAAACCCACAGGTGTGCCACCCTAGCCGCATGGTCAACTCGCTCGGTACGGGTCGAATAACTAAACATTAAAGCCATCTTCAGTCTGTTATATACCAGACCAACCTGTCAAAATCCTTTTGAATACTGAACATAGGAAATAATTATTTGACGGAACAGTCAGGTTCTCTCCTGCGAGACCTCGAAAATGAGATTAATTAACCCATTAATAATTTTAATTCAAGAATTGCGCTATGTGAATACCTTCTCAAAGCAGAGACTGTTCGTAAAAATATATCGATGACCTAGATTGAATACCTCGTATCTCACAAAGTTTTTCCTGTCCATTATTTCCCTTAAGACTGGCCACGCCTTCCAGCTACATTTGGATTTGCAGTCCATCAGAGCAATGTTCGTTGGGTTTATTTTCCTATGCTTACGAGTAAAGGAAAATGAGCCTTGTAGAAGTTATACTCTAGGAGTTAGTAAATACGTCACGGAGACATACTTTCCTATAGTACAGTACGGTAAGGTACATTTTGCTTCACACACCGGCGTAGGAAAAAAGAACCCAACGAACATTGTTCTGATGGACTACATATTCATGTGTGGCTGGGAGGCGTAACTAGTCTTAAGGGAATTAATGGATAGGAAGAACTTTGTGAGATACGAGGTATTCATTCTAGGCCATCGATATTTAAGAATGTAACGCTTTCAGAATTTTTTGTCATAATCTTCCCTTCAGAACATTCACCAACATTGGCTTGCATTCCTATTGGAAACGTCCTGCATTTATTTTGACTGAAATATCTAGTTATTTAAAGATCGTGTGCAAAGAAAGAGCAATCAAATATTGAAATATTGTAAACATTCTCCTCTTACTTATAAGATAATGTGATGTTAGACCAAAGAAAAATAGAGAAAGGTTTTGTCCGATGTTGGTATCATCGCTTGCTTTTCTTGTTACAGGGTACGATAACGAGAACACAGAGAAACATACTCATACATCATAGTGTGACTGGCTACTTTTCCGTGCACCTTTCGCCACGTACTCGCAGTATTACAGTAGATTAGAGAACACTCTAGCACACAGGAGTCAAAAGACTTTATCCTTTTGGATGGATGTTGAGTCCAGGGGCATTATGAGTGCACTACATGTATTCCAGTTTTCACTGATATTATTAAGGTAATTTAATTATCTATTACCTCGCTGGAGCGTTTCCGAACGCATTTTGCACAGCAGTCCTTTGCAACTGACTGCATCCGGGAAGTAGTGGATTCGAATCCCACTGTCGGCAGTGCTGAAGATGGTTTCCCCTGGTATCCCATTTTCACACCGGGCAAGTGCTTGGCTTGGCTGTACCTTGATTAAGACCACGACCGCTTGCTTCCTACCCGTAGGCCTTTTCTATCCCATTACCACAAGAAAACCTATGTGTGTCGGTGATGCTTGCTTGTTGTTTTAAGGGGCCTATCATCGAAGATCATCGGCCCGTGTGTCGGTGAGTAGTAAAGCAAGTTGTAAACTGACTACCTGGACACCTCATATTTTCTGACCGTTACAAAAATTATGGCAACTTGTGAATGGTTGAAATAAATTACTGATATTGTAACCAACCACTACTTCACGTTGGAACATTTTTTAAATTGCTATTTGCTTTACGTCGCACCGACACAGATAGGTCTTATGGCGATGATGGGATAGGAAAGGCCTAGGAATGGGAAGGAAGCGGCTGTGGCCTTAATGAAGGTACAGCCCCAGCATTTGCCTGGTGTGAAAATGGGAAACCACGGAAAACCATCTTCAGGGCTGCCGACAGTGGGGTTCGAACCCACTATCTCCCGATTACTGGATACTGGCCGCACTTAAGCGTAACCTTCATATTCTTCTAGATTTTTTTATTTATGAACAACATGCTATAACGCATGAGAGTGCACTCATAGTCATACCTGTGCTTCAATACTCCATTACAGGTGTACACCTGAATATTTTGAGCAGATATTACGAGCTGTAACCACATGAATTTGACATTCGAGTGTGTCTTCAGGAATGTTGAATCAGAATAGGTGGATGTTTTGCGTTCTTATTCATATTCAAATATTTATGATAGGAAGATATAATTTCAACACGAGGAGGAATACACTGCTCATATACTGTATATATTTTAAATATCCGGAGAGAATTATGCTGATGAATTCATAGTTTGTAGGTGGTTTGTGAAAAATGAAAACTGGGGATTTAAACTTCGTAAACGATAACATACAAGTCCCAAAATGAAGGCCACAGTGACGCTTTGACAATTCCCAAATGTTTTAATCCCTGAAGATTTATTGAAATTATGTTCATTTCTGGTTATCGTGTTTATGTCTCACATGACCATCAGGAGAAAATTTCATTGTGTTGCAATTGATTAGCAGAAATATTTACTATGTTCTTCGTACCAGAGCAGCATTGTTCAATCCAACTTGCACTTCCTAGAAGTGAGTACACGTCTTCGAACCAGTCCACTTCTGCGAGAGAGAAATTTTATGAATTACAGCAAAGAAGGACTTCAGTCGTGAATTAATACATATTAATATATATTTCAGAATAACGATTTTCTTTAAACATATTTTTTTATTCTTTTACAACTGTCAGGTTCTTCAGCCCGCCGAAACTGATTTTCAGTAAGTAAATTTTATAAACAAGCTGGAAAATACGGTAACAGAATTCTACCTCAAAAATTAGGCTGTTCTTTTCCTTTTTCTGAATTATTTTATTATACGTTTTCCACAACTGTACTTAAAAATAATATTTTCTCTTTTTAAGGAAAAGACTGAATTTTACAACTAAAACCTGCATCCCATTCCTCATCTGAAATGTACACATTAGAAAGGGAGGTAGATAAATAATCTGCATTCTTATTGTTTTTCTCTATCAAATTCCTTGCCGTATATCAGAAACTTCGAGTCCTGTACAGAAATGGGAAGAAAAAGCTATTTTGGGCTTGAAAGCCAAGTGACATAGTTGCTGGTTTCTCTTCAAAGCGATAATGGTTTGAATACCGATCAGTGCATTTGGGATATTGAAACAGGAACGCCCGTACTTCAGTTTTGCGGAGAGCATGGATAACGCCAAGGCGTGTACGGTTCATGCTTCATTTCTGAAGAAGTAGGAACATTCATCGACAGACGTCTCTACTATCAACCTGGGTGATCCCTCTGATGAGAGGATGGACAATCAATTTTCAAGAGAAATTGTGTATACATTGGTTTCCTAAACTGTGTTGTTTGTAGATTGTGTTTTGTGTTCTTAGGTTATCAGCAATGCTATCTCTTCCCGCCAGCTTAAAATTGTAGCCAATAGGAAATTTTGTACACTTATTTAAGTAACCAATCAAGCTTGTTGATATGTATTTGTTTGTCCAATGAAAATTGTGGGTGTGTCTGGGCTTCGGCCAGGCGAAATCTGGAACCTTCCTCTCGGCTATAAAAGCTGGGACCGTTTGAGCCATGTGGTCTTTTGATCGCTCCAGTCTGCAGTAGAGTGCGTTAGTAGTGGAGGCAGGGGAGGGATTGCCTCGACCATCTCCAGAAGGTCTACCAGCTCAAGGTAATGGCAGACATATTGTAAGCATGTAATAGCCTCAGAAATTTACCTCGAAGGGAAGGTATGAATTTTTTTATGTAATCCGGCGTAGGATCTTAATTTAACTTAGGAAATAAAGAGTGTGAACCCTCTTATATTCCCCTTCTATGTTTTCGTAAACTTTAAATTTATATTTTCCTTGTAATTTAAATTTCTCTTCATCTAGTCACCTTTGTAGTATAGGCTTAGCCTCTGTAACTTAGGGCCATCAGTCCAAATAGGGTTTTAGGTATTTGTCAAGTGTATTTCAGAGGAGTGCATGTGTTCGCCTACTAACATTTTGATTTTTGGCCAGTAACCTTAACCTTATATTTTTTAACTAAGGGCCTGGTATAATGGATAATTGTTACCCCTGTTAAAGTTAACTTCCATCATTCATTTCCTTTTAGATGTAACTGTTGAGCAGATAAGACAGTGAATATTGTTTGGTTTTGGCAAAATGTAGATTGTGCCTTTAAGAGGCCTGAACTTGTAAAATTTGGAGAATAGTCTCCTAGAGAGTATTGTGTGGAGCAAAGACGCTCTTCCCGCTGTTGTAAATTTAGGAGCTCAGTCTCCTTCAGGAGTTATTGAAGGGAGCAGTTGTGCTCTTGTTGAAGTTGTAACGGGGAAGCTACAAGCTTATGTTGTTAAGTTTATGTTGTCTGTTCTGGAGTTTTCTCGAGCTCATGAGCGAAACATTTGTACCTGACTATTTGTTATTTCTTAGCAAAGTGTAAAAAGTGAAAAGAATAAAACCTAGGAAAGAAAATATATTCAGAAGTTTAAAATTTTAAATTACTATTTAATCTTTGCTATATCCACCCATTCATGCCCGCACCTTCTTTCACCTCTCTCCACCACGGTATCCCAGTAATAATAATAATAATAATAATAATAATAATAATAATAATAATAATAATAATAATAATAATAATAATAATAATAATAATAATAATGTTCTGCACCGTCGTCAAATTGTGCGGACCGCGCTGGAAACGGGTCCTGGCCTGGTAGTGACTACGAATACAGTCCAGCCGCGGGTTCAGTACCGTCAAGGCACCCAAGACGACACCACGCCTGATCTCCTTCAGGATTTGATCCATACTAAAAATGCTTATAGGAAAAGATGGCAAAGATTTAGGGACCCAACTGACCGCGTGGAATACCTAGACTTACCCCGGGAAGTACGAAATCGATTGCTGCAAAGAAAGATTGAAAAATGTGAGGAACTTTGCCGTAATCTCTCAGATATCGAGCCAAATCGCGAATTTCGGAGGATTATATATAAAACTTTAAGCATTCAATTATAAATTACAGTATAAAACCGTAGCGAAGCACGGGTATCTTGCTAGTTCAATTATATAAGACTTAAACAAGTTCAGCTGTACTTAACGTTTTTCTGAAGCTCGACATGCTGGCTGGAGAAGACTTTTCGACTCACCAACATACTTGCACATCTAGCTCAAGAATGAAAATTGCCTACACTGTACCAAGACTGACAATTTGCGAAGTGCATTATAGATAGTGCAGCAGATCCAGTGGGCAGAATGTAAAAGTAACATTTTTGTTGAAGTTCGGGAGTTATGAATATCATGCACCCTTATCATGCCATATCATTATTACACAATTGCAGAATTTATGTAAGATTAGAACAAATATTTGAGAAATATGAATTCTATGATCACTACTGTATTTAGGAATTCATAGTAGAAAATATCACAGTCGTTCTGAATATCTCATCTGTTACATGCCGTATTTACTGACCTAATTCCAATCCATTTCTCTTCCTGTTTATAGTGGCCTATCGACTCATGAAGTAATAGCACTGCTGGAAGAGGAATATATTCCAGGTGGTATCGATATCTACATCTCGCCTCCAGATGATCAGGGAGTCGACACAGATGGTGACTCCGGAGAAGGTGAATGCAACGACCCAGATCGTTTGAGTCGTGGACTGTTGGAAGCCTCTGCAGAGATTGTTATCAGTGGCGTGAATGGAACTGTTGAAAATATTCCTCCATGCTTCGCAGCTCCTTCGGCAGACGAAGAGACTGTCTCTACAGGTACACGAGGATCCAAAGGGGGACCAATTCACCAGCATCCAAAAAAGGCAAGAACAAATAGGATATGGATAGTAGGGGATTCCATAACTGCTCCCCACAAAAACGTTCTACTATGCTGTGTACCACCGCTTACTGTGAGTGAAAAAAGTCATCCAGTTGATTTTTTAAACTATACTTACATTACGAACTTAACCATGATATAGTGAACCACACGGTTATGTATGCAGTTTCTAAGAATTATCCAAATTTTGCAGTCTCTTGCGGATATGCATACGTTCATTGGTATGTTGTTATTAAGTGGTTACGCAGTACTGCCCAGGCGACGAATGTATTGGGAGACACAAGATGACGTATATAATGATTTAGTGTCAAATGCAATGAGACGTAACAGTTTTGAAGAAATTTTCCGATATCTTCATGTAGCAGACAACAGTAACCTTCCTGCAGGAGACAAGATGAGTAAAGTCCGACCTATGCTAAATTCTTTGAATGAGTCATTTTTTAAAAAACTCTCCCATCCAGAAAGATCTCTCAGCTGATGAATGCATGATACCCTATTTTGGAAGGCACGGCTGCAAGCAGTTTATACGAGGCAAGCCAGTGCGCTTTGGATTCAAAGCATGGGTTTTAGCAAATCCTAATGGATATGGTGTTCACATGCATATTTTTCAGGGTCGAAAGACTGGAGAAGCGACAACACATGCCACTAACTTAGGTGAGTCTGTTGTTCTTGGATTTACCCTAACGCAACGTTCTCCTTATATTTTGATAACTTCTTCACTTCCGTTAGGCTCCTTACCGAGCTTGGCAAGAGGGGATTGCATGGAACCGGGGCCGTTAGAGAAAACAGAACTGAGAAATGTCCGTTGACAGACGCTAAGACATAAGGAAAAGAAGCAAGTGGCACATATGATTCTCGTGTGGATGAAGACAATGCCACAATTGCAGTGAAGTGGGAAGACCGTAACGTTGTGACTATGCTCTCTAATGAACATGGGGTACTACCACTTCAGCCAGCAAAGAGATATTCCTACATTGAAAGGAAGAAGATCGAAGTGAGTCAACCCTTTTGTTTTCTAAATATAACAAGGGAATGGGCAGTGTTGACCAGCTGGGTAACAACGTTTCAAATTGCAGGATCTCCATGAGAGGAAAACATGGTACATACCAAGTATTTTGTGTTTGCTGGAGATGTCGATGAACAAAGCCTGGCTTTTGAGTAGAAGGGTAGGGTTGTCCCTGGATGCTCTAGGATTTCCAAGAGCTGTAGTCCGAGCCTTGCTAACAATGTATGGTAAACCATGCGTGAGTCCCGGACCTCATTAACATTTACAGTGAGAAGGAGAGTTAAAGATCCTAACCGGACCAATGCAGCTTAACATATTATTCTCACTGATCAGCCGCGTAGAAGTTGTGCCCAGTGCTCCAACAAAACAGTGAAAGCCTGTAAGAAGTGCTCTGTTCCGCTGCATGACAAGTGTTTAGCAGCTTTCCATCATATGTAATTGCTGTGTATTGTGAAACCTCAAAAAAGTTTGAACAGTGAATGTGGAACAATTTTTAAAACTAATTCAGAAAAGTGAACTCTGATTAAGATGTGTCATTTGTAACTTTATTAGATAAGAATACACTTATTTTGTTCAAGATTATTCATGCATTTAAAATAATTAACCATAAAATCTTGATCACAACTACATAAGAGGTCATGCTCACTGGATCGTTTTCGACCCATGCTATTTTCACCATACAGAATACGCAATAACGTAAAATTTGTACTAATTGTTATGTCTGAGTCTCATATACAAAATATAAGCATAAATGATCAAAATTAGCGAAAACAGTTAGGGGCATAAATGGGTTATTAAGGTACAGCCCCAACATTTTCCTGGCGTAAAAATGTTAAACCACGGGAAGAAATGTTCAGGGCTGCCGACAGTGGGGTTCGAACCCATTATCCCCCGAATGCAAGCTTGCAGCGGCGCGACTCCAAACACACGATCAACTGACACGGTTATCATATTTATTACAAACTGTGTGGTCTGTTAAAATGCCTAAAAACATATTGTTGAATTTACCTCGCGCATGTTCATCAATGGTCATGTATGTACCGGAAAGCAAGTAGACCACTCAAGTGATACTGGCCTTACGAGAAAAGGCAATGATGACAGTTGGAAATCCGCAAGTTGTCGTGGATGATGAGGACTTCTTCTCCGAGAATACCACGATGTGGCTCCATGAATATTTGGACAATGTTTTCTTGAGATCGATGAGTATTTAAGTTACCCTGAATGACTAAAAGAAGAGTATGAATGTGTAATGGTTCCCTCAACCGGACTTCTACCTGCGTTTGCTGCATACTGCGTCTGAGGCAAGTGGCATTTCCAAATTCTCCCCATACACATTGACACGAGCAAGACATATGCGGCAGTCATCGGTAAATAATACCAAATGACAAAGTGATCTATATATCCCGCAAAGGGCCCTTTATGTAGAGATGTTATAACTCGACTCGCCATTGGAGTCTAAAGAGAATATTGGTACCATGCGACCTGTACATTACAGTTCGAGTAGAAACACGGCATCCCAGTATCGCCTAAAGATAATTTAGAGAAATAGTTTTGGTGTGGGAGTTGATTAAAGACTAACTCCATAAAGAGCGAATGTATCCTGTGGACGATCTTATTGAGATACATCTTTACATAGGTCTTATCTGCTGTACGTCGGAGGGAGCAGTTATTAATGGAGTTGTGTCCTAAGAAGGCCTTTGCAAGATACACATATAGTATTTCTATGTCGGAGAGAGTGGTTGCTACCTGGTGTTGTGGTCTGTGAACACCTTTGCAACTTAAATCTTTGTATAATACTTCCATTTCGCAGATAACTGTTACCATCTGGAGTTTAACCTGTGGACCTCTGCGAGATAAATTCTTGTATAGCGTTTCCATTTTGCACAGAGCAACCAACTGAAGTCGAACCCTGTGGACCGCTTCTTCAAGGTAAATCATTGCATGTATGTTACTTCCTTGTTGTAGAAAACGGAACCAACTGGAGTCGTAGCCTGTGGACGGCCTCTCCGAGGTAAATCCTCGTATGTATGATATTTCCATGTTTTAGAGAGCGGTTACCAAAGTGAAGTTGTAGTCTGAGGACCACCTCTGTGAGCTATATCCTTGTATAATACTTCCATGTCGAAGCCATACCATTTTGGTTCACTCTTGTACACCAAATGAATTTATCATTGTTAGTCGTTCCTAATGTGAACTACGTTGATACTGGATGCGATCGACGTTCAGAACGACAATCCTTCCTCCCGGATGGTTCGAATTCAGTCGATTTATTTCCATTATTGACAATATTTTGTATATATTGTGTGCATACTGTACCCTATAGGGCATAAACAACACTGCATAAACGATCTTACCTTCTTACCTGTTATTCGAGGAATGCGCCAGCTCAACTTCAGTCGGCAGGAAAGGTCGTTTACTGGGTTCTTGTGAACGAGAGTAGGGAGATATTAAAAAAAATGTTCTATACGTATGCTTACGAAATGAGGAACACAAACGCATGTACTAACATTTTGAGCCTAAGTTGTGTATTCATTAAACCAATATTTTCTTTTTTTATATTACAATTGATGGCACTAATAGTGCTAAAATGGATGCCCAAAAGGCTCACATCATAAATCCAAAGATAAACATCGAAAAAATATACAATAGCTGGTTGATGTCGTGCGGGAGACGATAAGTGAACCAAAGAAACAAATGTGTCCTTACACGGAACAGCATCGCTGTACCTACAAATAAAGTATATGATGCCAGGGTGAGAAATTGTCCTGCAGAAATAAAGCCACAAAAAGGTCCCCATACATTATTTTTGGGAAATACACACAACAAAATGGTAAGTTTGAATCTACTACTACAGGCATATCTATTCAATCTCGCATGAAATATATATTTTATGGATGTGAACCAAGGTCCATTAAACAAACGTTATATTTACAAAATGTACTGATTAAGCTAGTTTCCTTAGTGCCCAGTTCCTGCCTGAGATATCTCAATTAACAAAAAAAGAAAAATAAAGAAAGACAGAAAGAAAGAAAGAAAGAAAGAATGAATGAATGAAACTGCCGTGGCAGCTTGTCTCGCCCGCAAGAGAGAATTCCTCACACCAGCAGTCCTTTTAAAAATGGCGTCGAGCCTCCCTGCCGTACAGGCTGGGGGAATGACCTCCAAGACTCGACCGTGAAACACCCTCACAACAAAAAGAAGATAAAAACATAGCCTAGTTTCCAAGCATGCAGAGACCTTTGCCACTGCTCCTACCCTCTTCTACACATGACTAAAATAGCCATATAAATGAGTGAGGAATCACATACATTTTTCTAACTGTCCAACACCCGTGACAGACCGCCCTGGGTCTCGATTATAACATATGAAGTATAACATTCCGTTATTCACATCAACCTCGCCGTCAACCCATGCGGCGAGTTCCAGCTACCCTCAAGTCTAGGGTATAGTCCCTTACTTGGCAGAATATGAGGGGTCGCAAATATTCGTGACATAGCCTACGGTGTAGTTTCATTACACTCACAGTTAATCAAACTCAATACAAACACGAAGTAAACAATTAAATCCAGGCCGCATGCGTGCTCTACATTATGCTGACAGATTCCCTTCCCAATATAATGGTACACTATCATTAGTAACCCATAATTACAAGCAGATATCGTCTGATGCCAGACACTAAGAAACTTTGACCTAAGCTCGTAATTAAGCTCCCCTACGACTATGTACACAGCAACACTATCATATAAGCTACCTTGATCCTTGCTTTCTATGAAATAGAATAAAATGTATATACCTTACCCTAAAATATATAAAGAAAATACCTCAATAAATGGCCTAATGGGCCGTAATCATATTCCCTACTACATTTACAAATTAATCACCGTATTTCTGCATAACAACCCCCCGACCCTACACACATATATTAATTATAGTTCACTTATCTATCATCTTGGAGACCTCTTCCTCACCGTCCGGGTTGACTGTGAATGCTTAAGCAGTCATGGCAGCAGCGTTGTCCCGGATCAATCCCTTAGGTCCAGTCTTCCGGTGTATCACGTTCATAATGTCTTCTTCCGTCTGGGTGGCCCGTTGGTCGTCTTCTTGGGGTCGTGGACTGCAGTTCGTAACACCCGTCTCCTGCACACCTCACCGCTCTTCACTAAAATGAAATACTCAGTTTATTCACAGCACACCACCTCCCGATCTATGCATTCCCTTTGACATGGGAATCAGTACTGGATATCTGGAATCTCGAAATTGACTTTACTATTCCTGCTCCACTAATCTAGTCTTCTACGTCTGACCGGAATAATACCGACTATCCTAGCTTATTGTTATTGGTACTCCTTTCGCCCGTCGCCACTCCTCTCTCATCGCCTCATAATGAAAGTCTACACAGGTAGTACTCTTTGCGTCAAATACTTAAACACTCGCGGTCTCACTGCAAACGTCTGCATATTGTCATTCACTTAAATTGCTACCGGGAATTTTACAAATCTCGAAGCTACTGAATCAAGTTATCGCCACAACACTTATTAGTCACAATCTTTGTCTTAGACAAAGGTTTCTGGCGCGAATATCAGCAGAGACGCGACGCGCACGGACAGCGATCTTATCATGGACTGAATACCTCCTCCCACCATTCTCAGCTCTTATAGAATGCAGGAACCCACGCGACGCGCTGGGAAGTCCCGGGAAACAACTTGAGATTGGCATGTGGCCTCGAAATATTTTCTCACGATAGTCGCCCTCCCACGTAGTCATTTATTCGATTATATATTAATAGACTTTGATGTACCTATGGCTTCGTAAAATTCTGGCAATGATTTCCATCCTTTTACTTTCCTGGGAAACCTTCAAATGTAGGAATTACGACTCAATTTCCGTAATGTGGTGAGCCTGTCTGTTCCCGCTGAAAATCTCTGTTAAGATGGCAGGTCTCTCTCCCAGACAAAATCCCAATCTCTCTTTCTTTCTTCCTCACATATTCTTTCTTCGTCACACATGACCACGCCTTGCTTCGGGAATCCCCTTCAGTTTCCGCGCTTAGTATAGCATCACGCCTTTGCAGTTAGCGTCCTGCTGCGCATTATTATATCAGCGTTAAATATCCATTCTCATAATTAACAGAATGGTACAATACGGATAGCATAAGATGTCTGTAATCTTCCTTCTAAACGATTATTGGATTTTCCAAAAACAAAAAATACATTTTTTTAAAAATGAAATACCAATCTTTACTTGTGTAACACCTTCAGTTTTTGTATGTAAGTATACTCGTAAAAATAATTCAACTAATTTTTCAGTTCTTTCCACCCCCGTCAAGTGCCTTTTCCGAAAACAAGAAAATACATGTTCCTGTATTTTTAAAGGACTTTCCAAGTACCAAGTTTCACGTCTGTAACATGTTAACTTTTGTCATATAATGTAGATATACCGGTACTCATTTTAAAAATCCACCAGCTTGTTTTCCCTTAAGAGGATTCTCCGAAAGCAAAAAACAAAAAATGTAACTTTATTTTTAAATGAGATTCCAAATGCCAGTTTTCACGTCTGTACCATTTTAAGATTTTGAAATATAAGTATCCTCATAGAAATAATTCAAATTCTTCTTCACTTTTTCCCACCCCTCTCTCTTAATTTAATTTTACGAAAACAAGCAAACACGTGTTTCTTTATTTTTTAGAAGATTCCAAATACCAATTTTCACGACTGTAACGTCTTTAGTTTTTTAGATATAAGTATCCTCATACAAATAATTCAACTAATTTTTCAATTCTTTCAACCCCCACCCAACTAATTTTCGGAAAACAAAAGCATGCGTATTTCTTTATTTTTAAAGGGTATTCCAAATACCAATTTTCACGTCTATAAAATATAAATTTTTTGAGATATATGTACCCTCATATAAAGATTTCAACTCCTTTTTTTCACCCCCCACTCCCGTTAAGTTGATTTCCCCCCCAAAAATGCTGCGTTTCTTTATACTACAAGGAGATTTCAAATACCAATTTTGACGTCCGTAAACTTCAGTTTTTGAGATATAAGTAAACCAAACCAAACCAAACCCCACGGCACTTAACGCCCATGAAAGGGCCTTGGCCTGCCCAGCCACCGCTGCTCAGACCGAAGGCCTGCAGCTTACGAGGGGCCGTGTGGTCAGCACGACCATCCTCTCGGCCGTTATTCTGGGCTTTCGAGACCTGGGCCGCCATCTCACAGTCAGATAGCTCCTAAATTCTAATCACGTAGACTGAGTGGACCTCGAACAAGCCCTCAGGTCGAGAGAAAAATCCCTAACCTTGCCCGGAATCGAACCCGGGGCCTACGGACGAGAGACAGGCACTCTACCCCTACACCACGGGGGCCGGCTTTGAGATACAAGTATCCCCATAAAAATAATTCAACTCCATTTTCATCCTCCCCATCCCCAAGTTGGTTTTCCTCCCAAAATGCGTATTTCTTTACTTTTAAAGGAGATTCCAAATAACAATTATCACGTTTGCAACCTCTTTTGTTTTTGATATATACAGCTAAGTACCCTCAACAAGGAATTCAAATAATTTTTCAATTCTTCCACCCCTTAAGTGGATTTTTCCGAAAACAAATAAATATGTATTTCTTTGTTTTTAAAGGAGACTCCAAAATACCAACTTTCACTGCTGTAACTTCTTCCATTTTTGAGATATCACTATCCTAAAAAAGCAATTCAACGTCGTTTTCAGATATTTTTACACCCCTTAAGTGGTTTTTTCCGAAAAGAAAATGTAAATATTTCTTTATTTTTAGAAGAGATTAAAAATACCAATTTTGACACCTGTAACATGTTAAAGTTTTTTTTGCTATTTGCTTTACGTCTCACCGACACAGATAGGTCTTATGGCAACAATGGGGCAGGAAAGGCCTAGGAGTGGGAAGGATGTGTCCGTTACTTTAATTAAGGTACAGCCTGGTGTGAAAATAGGAAACCACGGAAATCCATCTTCAGGGCTGCCGACAGTGGGGTTCGAAACCACTATCTCCCGGATGCGAGCTCACAGTTTAAGAGAAGTTCTGTAGATATACTCATTTTAAAAATTCACCCCCTCTTTCAGTTCACTTTAAGTGGATTTCCCGAAAATAAATCATCTATGTTGCTTTACTTTTACAGGAGATTACAAATACCAATTTTCACGTGTGTGACAATTTTTGTTTCTCAGATACTGTAGATATAATCTTCTTAAAAATTCAACCCCTTTGTCAGTCCTATTCGACCCACATTGAATGCTGTTTCTAAAAGCGATAAGATACCTGTTTCTCTTTTTTTTTTTTTAAATGAGATTCTATATACCGATTTTCATATCTGGAACATCTTCAGTTCTTGAGATATAAGTATCCTCATAAAAGGTATTCAACCTTATTTTCACCTTCCCCGCCCCCACCTTAAGAGTATTTTCCAAAAACAATATAATACTTGTTTCTTTATTTTAAAGGAGATTGTAAATACCAATTTTTTTCTGGGATATAGATATGTTCATTTAAACAACTCACCCCCGTTTTCAACCCCTTAAAGACGGAATGTTCCAGATTTCTCCCTGCACTCTAATATAAATGTATCCCCCAAATTTTATTTCTTTATGTTCAGTAGTTTTGGCTCGGCGATGATGAATCCGTCAGTCAGTCAGGACATGTTATGTTATATAATTATATAGATTGATGTAGCGATCATAACCATGAGACGTCTAGCTTTAAGTGGAATCCGAACAACAAGTGCGTGTAATTCAGTTCAAAATGTTCACGTACTGTACATTGGAGAGTTCCGAATTGCAGCCACTTTCGGGGGGAAGCAAACGACTACCTATGCCACTTGGCTATCACAATGTTGCTAAAGGGTGGATGGCCTGTATTAACCTAAAGCCATGACGAGGTACACTGTTGTGAAAATAATTCAGCATGGAATTGCCTCTTCATGTGTAAATATTTAGCACTCAAAAGGTTAAAAATGTATTCACAGGAAAGTTAGACACATAGGAACTTTGTGTAAATAAGTACAGAGTCTTTTGTAAAAAGACAAGCTAAATAACCGAATGATATCATTGCATTCTACGACAGCTCTACAAAAGAAAAGTAACAGTATTCTTGAGATTAAAAAGTAGATATTAAAGAGCACTTCCGCAACACATCATCCAGGTGTTTAGCATCAAATGTTTTAGAAGTGGGTAGGGAATAATCGTTTAATGAAACTAATAGTAACAAGGCTGATAAGCATACTGTGGGCGAAATGAGAACGAACCTTCGAATAGATTTGGCACTTTGAAGACATTTTACCTCTGCTTTATTACATACGGAATTCTCCATCACATAAATCAGTGTCCCAATGTCAGCACAGATCACCAGCTTTGCCTTATGTCATTTAAGAACAGATTAAATAGGAAAGGATAAAATGGAATTTGAAAGGATGATTTACACTATTATTATTTTTTTCGTGACGAGTCCAGCAAACACTGCTGAAGCTTTCCGCTTGGCGGTTACTAGAGCTCTTTTTGGTTAATGGAACGTAATCCCATGACCGTTATGGATGCTCGAATGATGTTAACAAAGTAATGGAACCTGACTAGAAAATCCCTTTACTGGAGAATTCAGCTTAAGGAAAATAGTCAACAAGCAAACATTTTTCCTTTAAAACTGGTCCATTTACACTAGTATAAGATATAAATTATTCACGAGTAAATATTATTAAAGTAACATGTATTGTTACCTAGCATTACTATTCTCAAACTCAAAATAAAATATATCAGTACTGCAATACTACATATTATTATAAAGAGAGATTGTGAGTTCATTTGTGCATGGGGGGTCATTCTTGTGAACAATCAATTGCAGTCATACTTTTACCACTACAATGCTTATTTCTTCCAAAGAACTAACTTGTTCATCTTCTCCTTCTTCTTTCGCTGCTTTTTCCCTCCCCTTGGTGGGGTTGTGGGTGTGAACTGTGTTGCACATGTGGACTTGGGCCTGTTTTATGGCTAGGTGCCCTCCTTGACGCCAGCCATGCGTGGAGGGAAGTATTTACTCTGTGTGCCTATCTATGGTGGTTGGGCGTGTTGTGTATTTTATGTGGATTAAGAGGTGTGTGTTAACACGAAAACAAATACGAGTTCCCGATCCACAAGGATTAACCATACTCGGGGCCCTCTAAACCGAACGCTGGCATACCAACCATTCGGCTATATATCCGTATATATCTATATATAATTATATTAGCTTCATAGGGGAACAGGTAATTTTAAAAGTAGAGGAAGTCGGACAAGGTTTGAATTCGTGTCCCTTTGAAGCGAATATTCTTCCTGAGCTGTTCATCCTATTAAAAAGAAACCCATCATATCAATTCAGAATTTAATCTTCTACTAAAATGTTAATATTCATTTTCATCCTGACTAGCAGTTTTATACGAAAAACTACCTTTCTCTGCTTTGGTACATCATTTATCCGATAGAAACCAAACTAAATTACTCGTATTAAAAAAGGGAACATGCTTTCAGAATTTAGAATTAATTTCCTATGAAAATGTCCGCATGCGTTTTCTTCTTAACTCCAGTAGTTTTCAAAGAAGAATGTTTTTATTTCCTTTTGAAAAATGATTTCTCCGATAACAAGAGCAAAATTACTGCTAAACTGTTTGTTGTATCAGAAAAGAGCATAGGCCTACAGACAGGATAGTATTCAATGTTGTCCAAAAATGTTCAAATATATAGGCCTATACTCTACGTTCTTCGCAAATCTATTAGTTTATCAAATAATTGCGCTTTTAATGGTTAAGGCGACACTCCAGAGATAAAAATCAATATTTTGTTTCTTGTATGACTGAAATTTAAATGATTGAATTTCTTTTTTCTTGTCACGCAGTTATTCCGCTGAATTCAAACAATTTATCACTGTAATAATGCTTTGTTTGACTATTGTAATTTTAGTTTCAAATCCCATTTTTCTCACATAATATTCTGCCAAATGTAACAGAATTTGTATGGTATATGTATCACAGCTATATTGAGATACCTGTGTATGGAAGTTTTGATTGCAGAAATATTTCATGTATCAGGGATTTTTAAGTTCAAAATGTTTAAACGTAAAAATTACACAAATCTTAATACGATATATCTCCTTATATAAATTATGTAGAGAAAAATCGATACGTAGTGCTTTTAAAAGGAGTACTGTATACTTAACTACGGATTTAAACTAACATGTTAATTAAATTTCACGTAAAAATGGAATTGCAATTTTTTTTAAATTGGAAAAGCTATTAATTGTATATGAAAGAAATGTTCGTGATATCTCAACATTTATATCGGTGACATTCCCACAAAGTTTCGTTAAAATCCAGGCATTAGGTAAAAATATCTTATCTCCGGAGTCTCCCTTAAAGGAGCATTTCAAACATACAGCCCGGAGGACTTATATGTCAAGTGTGGTACGGTTTTGTGGATAAGGTTCAAAATTGTTATTGATATCAATTAGTCGTGTAAGTCCAACAATCACTTTGCTTCCTCACTTTGTGTGAGAAGGTTAAGGTAGAAAGCGAAGGACAAGGAAAGAAAATCTGGAACAAACAAGGAAATGCCGTCTGACGCCCTTAAAATAGAATGCAAGGCCTAAGCTGCTAGATATACAAGTAATATTACCTGGCGACTGGAATTAACTCGCCCGTTGATGTGTAGAGTCTGAGAAAGAGATGAATCGTCAGTTATACAGAGGTTCGTAAGAGGTAAGTTAATATTGAAACGTTCTCCATTGTCACCATCAGTGTTCAAATCAAGTGATGGACTGTACGGTACGCCCCAAAACCACACAGAAATTCCCTATGAAGTTCCTAACAGCTTGTACCATGTAAAAGCATAATATGCAGAACTTTTTGAGCACTATATATATCCCGGTCGAGAAAGCCAAGAATAACCGCCGAGAGGATTGAACGTACCGACCACACGACACCTCGTAATCTGCAGGTCTTCGTGCTGAGCAGCGGTCGCTTAGTAGGCCATGGCCTTCGGGACTGTTGCACCATTGGTTTCGGGTTTTATATATATATACTAGCAAGATACCCGTGCTTCGCTACGGTATTATACTGAAATTTATAATTGAATGCTTATTGTTTTAGATATATAATCCGCCTAAATTCGCGATCTGACCAGTTTTCTGCGAGAATCCGCCATAATTCGCGATCTGACTCGTTTTCTAATAGATTACGGCAAGTTTCCTCCCATTTTTCAATCTTTCTTTCCAGCAAACGATTTCGTACTTCCCGGGCTAGGTCCAGGTATTCCACCCAGTTAGTTGGGTCCCTAAATCTTTGCCATCTTTTCCTATAAGCATTTTTAATATGAATCAAATCCTTCAGGGATCTGTCGTGGTGTCGTCTTGGGTGCCTTGGCGGTAGCCTACTGAACCCGCGGCCGGACTGCATTCTTAGTCATTAGCCGTCCAGGACCCGTTTCCAGCGTGGTCCGCACATGTGACGACGGTCAAGAACATTATTATTATTATTATTATTATTATTATTATTATTATTATTATTATTATTATTATTATTATTATAATTATAATTATTATTATTATAATTATTATTATCATTATTATTATTATTATTATTATTATTATTATTATTATTATTATTATTATTATTATTATTATTATTATTATTATTATTATTATTATTATTATTATTATTATTATTATTATTATTATTATTATATGTTCTGGACCCCACAGCAATATGCAAGACCGCTACTTGGCGGTAAATTACATCTGCTGCCATTGTCATTGTTGACAATGTGGCCAGCACCATTGTCGCGCGTAGGCAAGTGTGCGGGATTTCTGGCGATACGAATGACATACCTCCGTGTATTAGTGACCTTATTATAGAGGTGAACAATTTGACGGTCAATATCATTCCTTCGTTTATTTCAAATGTGTTTAAATTTTTATTTATATGCCAGGAGAATCTACTCTAATCTAAGAACGTTCTCCGAAGGAAAAGATGGCTGTTGAAAAAGAACCCAGGAAAGATTAAAAATGATCGGTTTATGATCAGAATAAGTACATCGAAAGTCAACAGCCTGTTTCCTATCATTCGACAGGATCAGGGATGGAATGAATAAAGCCCCATCTAGCGGCGACAATATGAATTGTGCCGGCTGCCGAAGCTCCCCTCTGGGTCAATGATCGATGAGTGACAAATGAAATGAAATATTGGACAGTGTTGCTGGAATTAATGATGACAGGGAAAGCCGGAGTATCCGGAGAAAAACCTGTCCCGCCGCCATTTTGTCCAGCACGAATGTCACATGGAGTGACCGGGATTTGAAACACGGAACCCAGCTGTGAGAGGCCGGCGCTCTGGCGCCTGAGCAACGGAGGCTCCTTATAAGTACATTATGAACAGTAAAATCAATTGGTCTCACCGCCTTTCACACCCCACCGCCGTTAAGTTTATTTACCCCCACCCCCCAAAAAATTAAAAAAGGTGTGTTTCTTTATGTTTAAAGGAGATTCCAAATACCAATGTTCACGTTTATTACCTTCAGTTTTGAGATATAAGTATCCCCTTAAAAATAATTCACTTTTTTAACTTCCTTTCACACTCCCCCCCCCCTCACAAAGTGATATTAAGGCAAAAAATACTTGTTCCTTTAATAGTAAAGGATCTTCTAAATACCAATTATCACCACTCTAACCTCTTTAGTTTTTGATTTATGTGTCCTCATGAAAGGAATTCAGCTCCTTTTCACTCCCCCCAAGGTTATTTCCCCCCCCCCCCCCCAAAACGCGCTTTTCTTTGTTTTTAAAAGAGATCAAAATACCAATTTTCACGTCTGTAACAACTTTAGTTTTTATTAGATGTATGTATTCTCATACAATTAAGTCAATTAATTTTTTCAATCCTTTAACCCCCCAAACCCCCTTCATTGGATTTTCCGAGAATACATGTTTGTTTACTTTTAAAGCAGATTCCAAAAATCAAATTTCACGTGTGTAAAATCTTCATTTTTGAGATATCAGTAGCCTAATTTAAAGAATTCAACACCATTTTCAGTCACTTTTACCCCCCCCCCCCCACTTCCCAAGTGGTATTCCCGAAAACTAAAAATACACGTTTCTTTATTTTTAATAGAATTAAAAAATTACCATTTTCACTTCTGTAACATGTTAAGTTTTTTAAGATATACTGTAGAAATTCACATTTTAAAATGTCACCCCTTTTTAGTTCCCCTTAAGTGGAGTTTCCAAAGACAAATCACCTATGTTTCTTTTCACTTACAGGAGATTCCAAATACCCACTTTTTACGTCTGTAACATTTTACGCTTCTCAGATATTCTGTAGATATAGTCTTTCAAAAAATTCACCCCAATTTGCCACTCCTGTTTAACCGCCATTAATTGAATTTTCCAAAAGCAAAAATATACGTGTTTCTTTATTTTTAAAGGAGATCCCATTTACAAATTTTCAGTTCTGTAATATCTTAAGTTTCTGAGATATATGTATCCTCATTAAAGGCATTCAACAGATTATTCACCCTTTTACACCCCTCCTATTGGGATTTAGAGAAAACAAAGAAATACGTGTTCCTTTACTTTTAAGGGAGATTCTAAACACCAATTTTTACATCCGTAAACGTTTAAAGTTTTAAGATGTAGACACACTCATTTTAAAAATTCACCCCCCTTTTCACCCCGCATTATTTGGATTTTCCTAAAACGTAAAAATACCTGTTTCTTTATTTTTAAAGTAGATCCCAAATACCAATTTTCAGGTCTGTAATATCTTCTGGTTCTGAAATATAAGTAGCCTCATTAAAGGCATTCAACCTCTTTTTCACCCTTTTCCACCCTTCCTATTTGGATTTTCCGAAAACAAAAAATACGTGTTTCTTTATTTTTAAAGGAGATTCTAAATACCAAATTTTACATCTATAAACTTTAAAAGTTTTGAGATATAGATACACTCATTTTAAAAATTTCATCCCCCTTTTCACCCCCCATTATTTGGATTTTCCCAAAACGAAAAAATACCTGTTTCTTTATTTTTAAAGTAAATCCCAAATACCAATTTTCAGGTCTGTAATATATTCAGTTTCTAAGATATATGTATTCTCTTTAAAGGCATTCAACCCAATTTTCACCCCCTTTTCACCCCTCCTATTGGGATTTTCCGAAAACAAAAAACTGCGTGTTCCTTGATTTATAATGAAGATTCAAAATGCCAATTTTTACATCTGTAAACTTTAAAACTTTTGAGATATAGATGCACTCATTCTAAAAATTCACCCCCCTTTTCACCCTCGCATTAATTGGATTTTCCAAAAACAAAAAAATATGTGTTACTTTATTTTTGAAAGCGATCAAAAGTACCAATTTTGAGGTCTGTAATATCTTCAGTTTCTGAGATATAAATAATCTCTTTAAAGGCATTCAACCCAGTTTTGACCCCCTTTTAACCCTGCTATTGGAATTTTCCGAAAACAAAAAAATACGTGTTCCTTTATTTTTAATGAAGATTCTAAATACAATTTTTTACATCTCTAAACTTTAAAACTTTTGAGATATAGATGCACTAATATAAAAAATTCACCCCCCTTTCACCTTCGCATTAATTGGATTTTCCAAAAACAAAAAAATATGTGTTTCTTTATTTTTGACAGCGATCGAAAGTACCAAAATTGAGGTCTGTGGTATCTTCAGTTTCTGAGATATAAGTAGCGGAATCCTGATTAAAGGCATTCAACCCCTTTTTCACCCTTTTTCACCCCTCCTATTGGGATTGTCTGAAAACAAAAAAATACGTGTTTCCTTATTTTTAAAGAAGATTCTAAATACCAATTTTCACATCTGTAAACTTTTAAAGTTTTGAGATATAGACACACTCATTTTAAAATTTCACCCCCCTTTTCACCCCCTTAGCGACGGAATATCCAAAAATCCTCTCTTAGCGAGCACCTACATCTTAATATGAATATATCTCCAAAATTTCATTTTTTTATGTCCAGTAGTTTTGGCTCGGCGATGATGAATCAGTCAGTCAGTCAGTCAGTCAGTCAGGACAAGCTACTTTATATATATAGATAGATGTGTGTTTCTTGTGCATATGTGTGTGTGTGTTTATATGTGTGTAACTTGGTATAAAATTATTATAGTAAAATATTTTAATGGTTGCAGCACAGATGATGTGGTATTTACTCATTATGGTAAGTTCCCTTCGGAAGTCCTTCTAGGAACACATATCTACATTGCTGGGCATTTCCAATGGAACACTTGGAAGAACACCCCGACATGAGCAAAATCCGTAGATCATGGCGGAGCAGTGCCATCATTAAAGGATTAACACACCTGTGCTGCCCTACTAAGCACAAAGTGGGTAACTGCAATATTTAAAAAAAATAGGTATGTCCATTTAGTGATTCCTACTATCAGTCTTCATAGAATCCGTATCAGCATTCCAAACGGCTTAATTCATAACATAAATCCGGGAGTATCTTCGGGTGTGATCTCTGTAACTAAGTATACTGGGGATAAGCGTTAAATACTTAGCCAACATGGTGGTATCTGCAGTAGATACAGTAATAACTGGCTTACGACTGTACATTTACTGCTTGCCAAGCTTAATAATGCGACATTTACGACTAAGTTTAGTTAGTATTGTTCATGAGTCTATGAGTGGCAGTGAGTGTTAACTGTTCAAACACGTCTGCATATTTTAATATTTTGAAGGACGTTCTATAAATTCGTGAGAATATTCCTGGTATGAAAAGGAACGCAGGATTTCATTTACACCGTATTTTCATTCTGATTATTTCAGAGTGAGTAGGAGACAGAAGATTTTAGAACAGGCTCTCTTCATGTCTGAGGTAACTTCAAATACAAAGGAATCGCAGATTATCTATTCACCTCATGAAAACTTGCAGAAGGAAATAAATGAAGAATGGGGTTATTTAGTTCGGATTGCAGACAGAATAATCCAGAGCTTTAACACAGGCAATTATAGCAATATTGAAGCAGAAAAAGAAAATATTACATTTTCAATCAAGTACCTGCAACCAGAAGCATAGAAGTAGGAAATTTACTGGAGTTTGAAGTTATCCCCACAGCCCATAAGAACAGAGAAATCTGAATACGTTGAACTGACAGATTTCAATGAAGTCATAGATCACAGTTCACAGTCAGAGAATTACAGATTAGACTATTTGGGAATGTTTTTATACTATATAGAGTTGTAAATGAGTTACAGGATTGTGAATGACTGCACGGGCAGTTAAATAATGTTGGAAGATGGACAGCAGACAGTGGTATGAACGTAAATGGGATGAAAAGTCCAGTTGTAAGTTTCACCAAGTGTAAAAATCCTCTCAGTTGTAATTATTGTGTTAATGGGGTATTAGTACCTAATGTGGAACACTGTAAGTACCTGGGTGTTAATATCAGGAATGATCTTCATTAGGTAAATCATATCAACGAGGTTGTTAAGAAAGGTTACGCACCAAGCAAGCTGGACGTGCGGTTAGGGGCGCACAGCTGTGAGCTTGGATTCGGGTAGCCCTGAAGATGGAGATGGTTTTACGTAGTTTCCCATTTTCACACAATAATAATGCTGGGGCTGTGCCTTAATTAAAACCACGGCCCTCTATTCTCCCAGCGTCGCCATAAGACCTGACTTGTCAGTTCGAAATAAAGCAAAGGATGTAAAGGTGAGGGCGTGTACGTCTCTGGTAAGACGAGTACGGCTCCAGTGTATGGGACCCTCACCACGATTATTTGATATGACAACTGGAAAAATTCAAAGGAAAGCAGCACGATTTGTTCTGGGTGATTTCCGACAAAGGAGTAGTGTTACGAGAATGTTGCAAACATTGGGCTGGGAAGACTTGGGAGTAAGGAGACGATACGCTCGACTATTTGGTGTGTTCCGAGCTGTCAGTGGGAAGTTTGTGTGGAATTACGTAAATAGACGAATAGGCTTGAGTGGAGCTTTTAAACTTAGTAAATATCATAGTGTCCGCCTCTGTGGTGTAGTGGTTAGCGTGATTAGCTGCCACCCCCGGAGGTCCGGGGTCGATTCCCGGCTCTGCCACGAAAATTTGAAAAGTGGTATGAGGGCTGTAACGGGGTCCACTCAGTCTCGGGAGGTCAACTGAGTAGAGGTGGGTTCGATTCCCACCTCAGCCATCCTGGAAGTGGTTTTCCGTGGTTTCCCACTTCTCCTCCAGGCGAATGCCGGGATGGTACCTAACTTAAGGCCACGGCCGCTTCCTTCCCTCTTCCTTGTCTATCCCTTCCAATCTTCCCATCCCTCCACAAGGCCCCTGTTCAGCATAGCAGGTGAGGCCGCCTGGGCGAGGTACTGGTCATTCTCCCCAGTTGTATCCCCGACCAAGAGTCTGAATCTCCAGGACACTGCCCTTGAGGCGGTAGAGGTGGGATCCCTCGCTGAGTCCGAGGGAAAAGCCGAACCTGGAGGGTAAACAGATGATGATGATGATGAAATATCATAGTATGAAGAAAAGGTTGGAATTCAAGGGAACAAACTGAGACAAATATTCATTTGAAGGACGAGGAGTAAAGGATCAGAATAAATGATCAAGAGAAATTTTCGATAAATTTCAAGTTCTTTGAAAATGTTTAAGGAAATGCTTGGTAAACATTTGATAGGGAATATGCCACATCGCCGACTGCCCTAAATGCAGATCCTTAACGACTGATTGATGATTGAAGTAGTGTGTGAAGTGACCAAAAAAAGGAGAGAAAAGGAAGAGACGAACATTAAAGTAAAGCCGTGCGGAAAGGGGTGAATTGAAACTTAAGAAACGAAAATATACACATTCACTTAGATCAGGCTGCGAAAAAATTCTAAGAAAAACTTTAGATTGGTTACGGTTACTGATGAAGTGTATGTTTAACCGGTAGTGCAACATACAAAATGAGAAACTGCAGAAAATGACTCAGTGTAGTTTGTTTCATAGTACTGTAATATGCCAGTCTTTTATTATGTTTCATCACTGTATTAATTGTATGGATGTAAATGGAACGTGTTTATTTTTAGTTTTAGTTACTACTTTTTAGCTTTCTAATTATCATTCATAATTTTAATACAACTGTACAGTTATAGTGGAACATGTTCATTTTTGGTGTAGTTACCACCTTTCAGCTTAGAATATTTATAACTTACCATAAACTGGAATGTTGATTACCGGGCGAGTTGGCCGTGCGGTTAGGGTCGCCCAGCTGTGAACTTGAATCCGGGAGATAGTGGGTTCGAACCCACTTCACCAGGCAAATGCTGGGGCTGTACCTTAATTAAGATCACGGCCGCTTCCCTCCGACTCCTAGGCTTTTCCTATCCCGTCGTCGCCACAAGACTTATCTGTGTCGGTGCGACGTAATGAAAATAGCAAAGAAACTGGAATGTTGTAAGCACGTTTTCTTCACTTAGGCTAAATGAATCTAAATCACAATTCAATGTAAAATAACAGAAAAATTGCATAAATTTGCTATTGCGGAGACAGGTTTACTCTTTTTTTTTTGTTTGTAAAAATGCAAGGAGCATAAAATAAAATGTAAAGTCTAAATATCTCAGAGGAAGAAATTTGGGCAGTACAATGTGCGTCGTAATTGTCAAACGAGCTTCAGTATCTGATGTATTTACTATAAAATAATTTTATAGCTTTTACATCCCACTAACAACTTCTGAAGGTTTTCGGAGACGCCGGGGTGACAGAAGTTTGTCTCGCAGGAGTTCTTTTACGTGCCAGTACATCTACCGACGTGAGACTTACGTATTTGAGCACCTTCAAATGCCACCGGACTAGCGACGATCGAATATGCCAAGTTCCGGTCAGAAGGCCAGCGCCTCAGCCGTCAGAGCCACTCAGCCCGGCGAGGTCTCTAAGCTCCTACATGACTCGTAGCGCACAGTCGCCTGCTCAAGTTGTATTTGGAACAAGGCAGTTTACCACCCCAGGTTTTATCAGGAAGGAAAGCCGCATCCTGGCAGTCTGTTTGCTGGAATTTGTCAACTGTTGCTCCGGCGAGTGGAAGTTATTGAATATTGCAGGCCTTCACGTGCATGTCTACTGCTCGTGACGGCCTCCCTGTTCGGTGGTGAGTCATCGCCGCAGCATTGCACTGCGTCACAACATGGAGACAACTCCAAAAAAATGACACCCTAATTAAAACTTACCACTTCAAACTTCACATGAACAGTGGAAACTTGTGTTCGTGAATGGCGTAGTGCGACATTTCACGTAAAGATTTTAAACAGGAAAGCTTTCACATTTTGCTTTCGTCAATTCACACACACAAAAAGAAGGAAAGAAAGGAAGGAAGAAGCGAAGACAGAGAGTAACGTATACACGTGTGTGCATTTATTTTCACCTGTTGCCATCGTGGTGTTCGTGTTACGATACAATAGCAGCTTCACGTGGTGTTTGCTCTGATTCAATTTCTATCTTCACGCCCGTTGCTACTTCGACGCCTTTCTTCGAAGTCCTAGTCCTAGTCCTACGTAGGTTTTGGATACATTCACGAGTATAGAAAGCAGTCACAAAACGACAGAGGGGTCTTGAATCAGTGAGCTTACATTCGGGAAATGGTGAGTTCAGGCCGTACCGTCGGCAGCCCTGAGTATGACTTTCTATGGTTTCCCTTCTTCACACCAGGCTATGCCTTCGTTAAGGACACGCCTGACACGTTCCCTCTCCTAGGCCTATCCTTTCCCATTGTCAACAAAATGCTGTTAATGTTGATGTAACGCTCAACTGCTAAAACACATTCAAGTTCACGACCGATTAGTTCACAACAGTAAACTGCAAGTACAACTCCTGTTGTTCCTTCTAAGCACTTACCAAGTCTGTACGTCCTGTCTGGTAACCTATGTTGCTAAACTGATATTGGTTTTAATATCCATTAATAAATTTGTCGTTTTCAGAAACGACCGTGGGCCATAATTTGTTCCCGCAGGAATTCCTTTACGTGCCGATAAATCTACCGAAACGGGGCAGTCGAACATAAGCACCTTCATATACAATCGGATTAAACCGGGACCGAACCCGCGTACATAGGTTCTGGCACTCATTCTTTCCGTAAGATAAAGTTATGCCTGGACTTTGTACCGTAGTATAATATTAAATTAGGATTCGAATCAGTGCAGGTATGATTTTCATAATATTCTTTCTTTCTTAATCCCTTTACCCTCCAGGGTTTGTTTTTCCCTCGGTCTCAGCCAGGGATCCTACCTCTACCGCCTCAAGGGCAGTGTCCTGGAGCGTGAGACTTTGGGTCGCGGGGGGCACAACTCGGTAGGAGGACCAGAACCTCGCCCAGGAGGCCTCACTGGCTATGTTGAACAGGAGGCTTGTATGGCGATAGGAATATTGGAAGGGATATACAAGGAAGAGGAATGAAACGGCCGCCGTCGTAAGTTAGGTACCATCCCGGGATTTGCCTGGATGAGAAGTGGGAAACCACGGAAAACTGCTTCGAGGATGACCGAGCTGGGAATCGAAAACGCCTCTACTCAATTGACCTTCCGAGGCTGAGTGGACCCCGTTCCAGCCCCCGTACAACTTTTCTAATTTCGTGGCAGAGCCGGGAATGGATCCCGGGTCTCAGAGGTTGGCAGCTAATCACACTAACCATTACGCAAGCGAGACGGACTTTCGATAATATTACTAATCAATTTTTAATATCTGAAGTACGAAATTCACTCTTGTCTCTGCTTTCAAATTCAGGAATGGTGGACACAGACACCGATGAAGAATGCGGTAACGCTGTATTTTTGTACAACATTCATATATTCTTCTATCAGATTAAACATATCTAGCCTTATTCCAGCTCACTGTTTCCAGGTCAAAGATACATAAATATAGGTAAGGGTTGAGGCTTTCTCTCAAGCCCTGGAACAACCCGCTGATGTGAATTGGTGGTCTCTATTGCTGATAAGTCTATGAATATGTATTTTGATCTGACATATTTCAAGCCATCTACTGTCAAGTTACAGATCTAATTTCAAAAAGTAAAAATGCTCGGCCCTCTATACTGGTTTGTTGCACAATCCGTACACTGGGGTCATACTGGCTCTGAAGCCTTCTTATTCTTATTCTTCTCTTCTTCTTCTTCTTTATCTGTTTGCCCTCCTGGGCCGGTTTTTCCATCAGACTCAGCGAGGGATCCCACCTCCACCGCCTCAAGGGCAGTGTTCTGGAGCTTCAGACTCTGAGTCGGGGGATACAACCGGGGAGGTTGACCATGACTTCGCCCAGGCAGCCTCACCTGCTATGCTGAACAGGGGTCTTGCGGGGGGGGGGGCGTGTGATAAGGGAAACTGAACTACGGGAGGCATTCCGGGCTGCCGACAGTGGGGTTCGAACCCACTATCTTCCGGATGTGAGCTCACAGCTGCGCGTTCCTAACCGAACGGCCAACTTGCCCGGTCGAGGAAAATTTAAATTATAAGTTAGTTACACTGTTGGAAAAAGGAAAAGGGAATTATCTCCAAAAACAAAATGATATGAGCTTAGCTCAAAAGCTAAGTCATTACAACAAAGTGATGAATGTGAATCTCGAGGATAAACTCCTGCGTAATGAAAGAAAATAACTACATTTAAATTACGTTAATGTCCGAAAAACAAGAAGAAATAATGCTTACCCCGAGACTGGTATCCACTGACGGGATGTATGCAGGAGCACGATCGCTCTCAAAGATGGTCAAAAAGCAAGGACATGGAGGTTACCTCGTTCCCACGGAGGAACGATGAGATGAGAAACAGGGAATGGTACAAGCACCAAAGTAACCAATCAGGATACGGAATTTACTCTCGACTTTCATATTCACGAATAATAATTAAGCTTATTTTTGACCAATCAAACGTTTCTTCATCCTTGATGATCCAGAAAATTATTTTGCGCAACAGGAAGCAACAGGAAATGTGCTTCTAAAAACGGCACGTGCCAGTACACTCTGTTACATAGGTTATACACATCATAATTTTAAAACTCACAGCTACATTTTACAAACAAAATATTATCTAAACAATTTTTGTTCCAAAACAATAAAATTAAAATATTTCCCCACTGCTGTCCCAAGTCTGGCCCAAACTGAATATATTACGGACATAAAAATTCGTGATTGGAACCTGCTTTATAAATAAAGAAACACGTATTTTTGTTTACGGAAAATCCACTTAAAGGAGGCAAAAAGAAGTGAAAAGTGGGTGAATTTTTAAAGCGAGTATGTCTATAGTATATCTCAAAACCTGATGATGTTTCAGACGTGAGAATTATCATTTGGAATGTACTTTATAGATAAAGAAACATGTATTTTTTTTCTTCCGAAAATGTGAAATAGGTTGAATTATATCTTATGAGGATACTTATATTTCTAAAGCTGAAGACGGTACAGATGTGAAAATTGGTATATATCTATATCAAGGGCAATAGGCAGCCACTAAGGAAGGGTTTCAAATAATTCCATCCCCAAGGGAATGAAACGGGAGTAAAACACTAAAAATCAAAATATCCATTCCTCCGCAATCGTTGACCAGACAAAGTTGAAATTGCGCTCAATGATTGCTTCTTTATGTACTAGATGTCAAATAAGAGAAGTTTCGAAAACAATTCAGTCCTTAAGGGTGAAATCGGAGTTAATGCCCGAAAACAAATATACGGAGGTCGATCAAATATAAATGAGATTTTTATTCTTGAACATCAACAGTTGGTAGAACTGGCCCCGCGCTTCTACTATGCTTAGGCGGGATCGTTAGGAGTGAGGAGAGCGTGCTGTTAGATTATTCCCGCCGTTTCATCAGTATCGCTGTCCGACTCGTTAGCTGAATGGTCAGCGTACTGGCCTTCGGTTCAGAGGGTCCCGGGTTCGATTCCCGGCCGGGTCGGTGATTTTAACCTTCATTGGTTAATTCCAATGGCTCGGGGGCTGGGTGTTTGTACTGTCCCCAATATCATTGCAACTCACACACCACACCCAACACTATCCTCCACCACAATAACACGCACTTACCTACACACGGCAGATGCCCCTCACCCTCGTCGGAGAGTCTGCCTTACAAGGGCTGCACTCGGCTAGAAATAGCCACACAAAATTAATTTTTAAAAATCAGTATCGCTAACGATGTCGGAGCAACAGGTGCACCCCTCCAATGCGCAAAGCATAATAATAATAAAAAAAATGCCCCTGAAGGAGTTACAGCGCCGGAAATTTGCCCGAGATTGACTACACAGTTCGGTGATCAAACATATTCAAGGACGAGTGTGTTTGCCTGGCATAAAATGTTCAAGGACGTGAACGTGTGGAAAATCAGCAACAGGATCACCGTCTTCGGACCAGCATTACAGACGAAACATTCGTGCGGTTAAATACATTATTGCTGATTGATTTTTTGCGTAAGCGACGCGCAATCAATGCTGCTTACTACTGCGAGCAGTTGAACAAGGCGACGGTTGTATATCGCCGCAGAAGACGAGAACAACCGATTCGACAGGTCATCCTCCTCCACGACAATGCACGGCCCCATACTGCAGCTCTAACTGTCTCCAAGCTACAGGACATGCACTGGTCTACACTTGACCATACCCCTTTCAGTCCGAACTTATCGCCCTGCGATTTCCATTTCTTCGGACCGCAAAAAAGCTCTTGGACGGCAACGATTTGAAGATGACGAAAGTGTGGAAGTCTTCGTGCGCAACTAGCTGGTGACACAACCCTGTTCGTTTTACGATGAGGGCATCAAAAAACTTCCCGTACCCTGGGACAAATGCATTTCCAAAGCAGGAGTATATAGGGAAAAATAAATTGTAATTGCCTTGTGTTTTTCAATGAATAATTTAAATAAAAAATAAAATCCCGTTTATATTTGATCGCCCCTCGTATTCCTTTCTCTGAAACAGTTTGCGTACGAGAATGAAATTTAACATGATGATTCCTCCTTAACGTCTTAGATTTTCAATAAAGCGTGGTCGTAAAATAATACACCAGTAAGGGTTTTTGACTCGGGGGGGGGGGGTGTTGACAAAAGAAATATTAATATCTCTCCGACTGTTTGATATATGGTCGTTAAATATCACATTATGGTTGTCTTATATGTCTTAGATTTCTAATAGGAAGTGTTCATAAACAATACACCCCTAGGGGGTCTGGGGTTGACTAGCGGGTGAGGTCTTGACGATATAAATTTTCATTTATCTCAAACCGTTTGACATACGAGCTTGAAATTTCACATGATGGTTGTCCTATATGTCTTATATTTAAATAAAATGTGGTCTTAAAATAATACGCATCTAAGGTGTTTTGACTAGGATGGAAAAGCCTGAAAAAATTAATATTCCCATTTTAGAAACTGCTTGACTTACTTACCATGTTGCAATTTCGCATGATGTTTGCTCCTATATGAAATGGATTTTAAATATAAAGGAGTCTTAAAACAATTCTCCCCTAATGGGTCTTGACTGGGGGTAATGTCCGATGACAAACACATTTATTTCTCTGAAACCATTTGACATACGAAGTTGAAACTTGGCATGTTTAGATATAGTTTAGATTTTAAATAAGAAACGGCCTTAAAGCAATACACCTCTAAGTGGTTTTGGCGGGAGGGTGACGACTTACGTCAAAATTATTCATCCCTCCGAAACCATTTGACCCAGAAGGGGAGGAGAAAACGAAATCAAACTGCATGTGTTTAGCGGGTACTATGATGTTATTATAACAAATACAAAATAGAGCCAAATTTACAACGAACTTTACAGTACGAGGCCACTTATCAGTATGACGTTGCGCCCATTCTGGCTGGGATGCATATACTGAATTCGTTGGTAAAGGTGTCATAAAGCCGTTGTATCCTCTTATGAGGCAAGCTGACCCACAACTAACTGGTTCTTAATATGCTGGATACTGGCACTGGGAGGGAGTTGTCTTTCGAGCTGCTCCCAGACATGTTCTATCGGGGACTGTTATGGGGGCACTTGCTGGCCTCAACATCACGCAGACAGTTCATAGAGAGACGTGCCGTTTGTGGTCGAGCATTTTCCTGTTGAAAAATGGCGCCACGATACTGAAGCATGAGTGGTAACACATAAGGGCTTGATGTGCAGTTGTGCAGGCAGAGTTTCTTCAATCACAGCTACTACTGATTTTATACCCGATGGCTCCCCACATCATGACGCCAACAGTCACACCACTGTGCCTCCCGTAAATATTGGAAGAATGGAACCTCTACCCAGTTTGCCGCAATACTCGTAGACGATGGTCATCCGGGGTATTGAAGAACCACGGATCATCGCTGAACACAATGTGGCTCCATTCGTCAGCAGCCCATGCTTCCCGGTGACGCACCACTCCAAACGCAGCCGCTTGTGTCGTGGTGTTAACGGCAGCCCACGCATGAGTCGGTAATTCCCTTGTCTGGTTGCTGCTAGACTCCGACCAATGGTGCGCGATGACACAGAATATTACAGGAAGTCCCTTATTTGCTCTGGAACGGCAGGCGTAGATGTGAAGGTGTTACGACGTGTGGTCTGCACAATACGGCGATCCTCCGTTGTGGTAGTAACATGTGGTCGTCCGGAACCTTGACCACGAGTATACCTACCATCACGTTCCCATGCAATCCAACATCGGGACACTGTCACAACCGAATGCCCCACAAATCTGGATGTTGCACGAGTCGTCCAGCCGGCCAAACGGAGACCCACAATCAGGTCCCACTCAAACTCTGTCAGGTGCTGATAACGCTGTCTCACAAGAGTACGAGTAATTTCCGTGTGCTTTACAGTGATCACTCAAAATCTTATACACTTTACCAGACCTGGTAACAATAATGAACACGGCCATCACTATTGCACTCTGGTGACCGTTCTACCCGTCCCAGAAAATTGCAACTCTCAATCATTCACATACCAGCCGACGTTGTGTGCGTGTATAAAGTTAAATTGATACCCGACCATTCCTTCTGGGTGCTTCAATTATTTTTTTGTTGTTGTTGTCGTCAGTTTTCATAGAATTCAGGATTTGAAAAAGTAACAACATTAATCATGTTTCGACAAAGCGCTCGTATGGAAGAGGACAATGGTGGCAGTGAAATTACTCTCAAGGAAGTGGGAAAAATGGTAAATAAAGTATATTGACAAAAGGCAGCATGGAGAGAAATTGTACCTGATATTGTGAAATATGGTGGGAAGGAATGGGTCATATGGCTTCATAGAATAATAATATTAGCATTGGATGTGAGTAATATACATCCTGACTGGACGAAAGCAATACCTGCACCTATCTATAAGCATGGGAGCAGGAGGGATTACATAAATTATCAATTAATCAGGGGAACCACCTGCCAACGAGCTCCAAACCATTTTAGAAAGAAGGATGAGATCGGTGGTTCAGTGTATGCTGGAGGAAACTAAGCCTGTATGCGGACGAATAGTCCAAATGAAGATACATGAGATCTGAATTAAATCAAAAATTGCATGAATTACCTCGCCAAATTTAAACACATTTTAAAAGAAATCAAATCGCGCTGGTATGATGCGTGTCTGTCAACGTCACAGTGGCTGTGAGGACCAGAATTTTATGTATTAAATAATTGAACAATGCTGCTAGAGTACTATGGTGTCATGTTTATGATTCGCAAATATACAGAAGGTGTATGACGGAGTACTGATGCAAAATTTGTTAGCCGTACTGAGGAATTATGGGAGGAATCGTGGATATTATTTCATGTTGATAATTGGTCTGAAGTGAGAATTGGTGGTAGAATGACTTCTCGGTTTAAAGTACTTACAGTGGTTTGACAGGGCTGTAATCTTTCACCTTTGTTGTTAACAGTTCGCATGGATCATTTACTGAAAGGTATAAAGCGACAGGGAGGGATTCGATTGGTGGAAATACAGTAAGCAAATTGGTATATATGCACAACTTGCTCTTCATAGCAAACACTGCCTAATGCCTAAGAACGAATATTTTAGGTAATACCTTGGAGCTTGAAAAAATGTACAGGAAATATGATATAAAATAAGCAATTTCGAGACTACAATAGTGTGAGTAGGGAAGAAATTTTTGAGTACTGAATGCCAGGTCGGGAGTACGAGATTGGAGCAGGTCAATCGTTTCTGGTATTTTGGATGTGTATTCTGCGAGGATGGTAGTATAGTAAGGGAAACTGAATCAAGGTGCAGCACAGCAAGTGTAGTGATCCCGCAGTTGCGATCAGCGGCATTCCACAAGGAAAAATCAGCGCTTAGAGCAGGGCCTCTCAAACGCTCAAAATCTCACGCGTGCAAATCGACGCGCAGAGACTCCGTGCACTGTGCATCGTTCCGACTCGCCTCAACTCGGCTAGACTCGGATGGTGTAGTGCGCTGAGAGTGACGAAACGTTCGGTGATAAGACAGCTTGTTTATCAGTGAAATAGATAAACGCAAGACAACAACAACTTAATAATGGAGCAACCTGTTTCGAAGAAAGCAAAGACTTCCGAAAGTCCATTTCAATCGGATTGGGAACTTTCGTATTTCTTTGTCAGTCGTGACGGTAAAGCCAAATGCTTAATCCGTGGGACAATATTTATGTGATAAGTTAATAAAAAATATATATTTTCCAATATAAAGGCTTTGCTCAAATTCTACGAGAATTTGTCGAAGGAAAATTTTCCTAAGCTGCATCGAGAAGCAGCTAAGATTATTTCTATGTTTGGTTCCACATGCAAATGTGAAAATAATTTTTTTCTGCTTTGACTTGTGCGAAAACTAGATTGCGTGCGAGTCGGCCTATTTCTGATTGTAATTTAAAGAAGGCTCTCAAATTGCTGCCAGCCGGTCCCTTGTTCCAGGCATAACTGGTATCATTGCAAAGATAAAGGAAAAGAAGAGCTAGAGAAGATAAATTGTCTGCTCAAACCAAAATGAAAGAAGAGTGTTTTAACACCGGTAACATTGTCCCATACAACAGTATCACCGCTCACCGCACATAAACATTTCGCAGTGAGGGGAGGATCAGCGGGGAAGGTGGAGAAGGCGAAGACAGGCCGAACGGCTGAGACAGGTGTAGGGGAAGTGGAGTGGGGGTATGCACTCTGGTCAACCTAGTGAAGTCGTCTCCTGCACCTTGCGCCCGTGCACTGCACGGCGCATGCACCCTGAGATGCCCTGGCTTAGAGGATACTGTCTTACACTTGTCTTTTTCCAGATCCACTTAACTGAAAGTGAGTGAAACCAGGATAGACTTAAGATATATTATTATCCATAAGTTAGAAATGACGGGCATTAAAGTAGCGAGATTGATTTCTGGTGCAAACAGGTGGAGACAATCGGAGGTGTACAAGGAGTGAGGAAATAATTGCTAAGTTAAGAATAAACTCTATGGATGAAGCCGTATGCATAAATTGGCTTCGGTGGTGGGATCATGTGAGGTGAATGAAAGAGGATAGAACACCTGGGATGATGAGAGGAGTAGAGGGAGATCAAGGAGACGATGACGAGAATCCTTTTTTACGGATTTAATGATAAGACCTGTGGAACTAAACGAAGCCACAGAGCCCGTTGCATATAGAGGATTTAAGAAGAGTGTAATTAATTCACAGAGGATTTAAGACTGAACGCTGGAAGGCATAGCAGTCTAAATAAATGATGTATGTATGAAGTTAATAAAACTAAGGTACGAAATGATGCAGAAATATATTCAATTATGTTGCTATATCCGCTTTTGTGGTGGATAAAAACCTTTACCCAGTAAATAACTTTTTATTAAACACCAGGAGAAAAAACTTATTACAATAGTATTATTGATAGTATATCCGATGGCTTTCTAAGGTGGCGTGATACCGGAAGTTTCATAGAAGGAGGGAGTTCATTTGCGGTCAGTACTGAATTATTTATCTTTCCGAAAATACGATTGTAAAAATACTCACTCAGTAATTCATCATATAATTAAGTAAGAGAAGCATAAGCAACTAATGTTCGTGAGGATACCACAATTAGCTTTGTATCAAACATCCCCTCTGTCATAAAATGTGTACCTCTCCAGGACAGTATGAAAACGACAATATTGGCAGTGCAGTGAGTGAACCCAGTTGATCTCGTGAGGTGAGCAGGAGGGGCGAATCCCGGCTCCCTGGGGAGAGCTCGTTGCCTGGCTTGGCCTGCTGGCCGCTGATATCAACTACGGTGACATGACGTTTCAATTGTGTTGACAAATAGCTGTGATGTGTACTCTAAGGCTCGCTCCCTTGTTGTTGTCACTTTAGGTAAAGTCATCGGGATAACAGTTCGCGGCTGGCTCCTTCATGAGCTGGTCACCATCACATTCATTACAATATGTTCGTCATGACTGGTGAAATAGTAAGCAAAATTGCCTCCTACCCTTTTGGTGCAGGCTACGCTTTGTTAATTGTAACAATGGCTATAAATCGTATGAAGATCATTGAATATGTCTACGTATTTTTCTCCATTCGCTTTAGTTTTGTTGGAGATAATTTTTAACAGTGCATCTGAATCGAGTAAGTTTAATCACCGCCCTAAAACATAAAGTTAATAGGTTCCTTCGGGTAAGGTTCTACTCATAGGACACCTGTATGCGGACGAATAGTCCAAATGAAGATACATGAGATCTGAATTAAATTAAAAATTGCCTGAATTACCTAGCCATATTTAAACACATTTAAAAAGAAATCAAATCGCGCTGGTATGATGCGTGTCTGTCTGTCAACGTCTGACGATTAATCCAGGATTTTGAAAATTGATTTCAATGAAGTACTACACCAACAACTCCAAAACTCTATTTCTCATTAAGTGCAATTTTACCAACTGTTGAATATGTTGTATCGAATCCGGATTTTTCACCCAGTAACTCCTATAATAAACACCCTAACACCACTAATTTCCACTTTCTATTAATATACGTTGCTGAAATTATTCTGAAAAAATTATCAACTTTACCTTATGCTTCCATAATAATTCCACAAATTACGCATGCCACTAGGATCATATTATGAGTTTATTGCAAATCGAATGCATTCAAAAATGGCATTATGCTAAGCGATAGAGCCAGCTGCAGAGTAAGATTGTATGCAAGGATTATCATTGGCCTGAAATATTACAATGTACCATTAATCATGCCTTGAAATATTCCATTCATACTAATTGAGCTGTTATTCATAGCAAACCATAAAACAAACAACACAAAATCCCACAGTCGTGTAGCACTAATGGTCTCGGCTTACCAAGGGACCGCTGCTCAGCACAAAGGTCTAGCAGATTACGGAATGACGAGTCCTCTCGGCCTTTATTCACATGTTTCAGGACCAGGGTCGCTATCTCCTCATCAGATAGTTCCTCAATTGTTCCTAACGTTGGCTGACTGGACCTCTGACCTGGCCGAGAATTGAAACTAGGGCCTCCGGTACAAGGCAAGCCCCCTGTCCTTAGAACATTGGACCGGCATAGCAAACGGAAATTACAGCATAACTCAGAGTTATGAGTGCTACTAGCATAGCAACAAGTACGATCAACTTATCCAAACGTACGGATTTTAATCCTTGGATATCATCCAGTCCATATTGTACCTTTCCCGGGGATTGACAGAGTACTAAGTATAAAAATCATGCCTCACAAATATGTCACGGATGGAAATCTTATGGGAGGAGAAACCCTGAGAATCAAACCCGGACATCGAAATTTCATCCTTCGTACTTTCATTCCGAGCAACGGCCTCGCTCGAGAGTGTGTGGGTCATGGTTCTGTCCGACGAAGATAAAGTGGGCATGTGAATAAATACCTTGAAATTAGGCCACTATAGTAAGAGGAATACATCAATCTAATCAAAAATAATAATATATTTTACCTCGTTCAAAACACACTTTAATTCACTGAGATATCATCTACGAAAAAATCTTTACACTGGCCAGTTCCTTTCCACTCCTCCATTCCCTTACCCCCACCAACAGCGCGTGGCAACCCATCCAACTCCTGACCACGCCCAATGTTGCTTAACTTCGGAGATCTCACGGGATCCGGTGTTTCAACACGGCTACGGCCGTTGGCTACGCACATGAAAAGACAATTAAGTTGCCTGAGTGGAGAATTATGAGACATGCTACACTTAAATTATAGCTTGGGTAATGCCATTTAATGTCTTTATGAGTACGTTATTCACTCTTGAATTGCATTTCGACATCCCAAGTTGAAACCACTAAACGTCGCATATATTACATCTTCTTCTTCTTCTTGAGGCCCCTTTTCCTAGGGGAGGTGGGCGGTCCACATAGCCAGCTCCCAACGTGATGTTGCAGCAGGGAAAGCATCTTTTTCGGATGTCCTTCAGCCATGAATTCCTCCCCCTGCCTACAGACCTTTTCCCCTGGAACTTACCTTCAATGATGAGTTGTAATAGCTGGTACTTCTCGCCTCTCGTAATGTGCCCTAGATATTGGGTTTTCCTTTTACAGTAAGTAATAGTTCTTTCTGTTTCTTCATGCGATGAAGGACTTCGTCATTTGAAATTTTCAACACCGAAGGTGTAGATATATTTCAAAAGCATCAATTTTTTTTTCTAGATTTTGGTCAAGGGTTCAGATTTCACATCCAAATAGAAAAATGGAGAACACAGCACCGAATCATTCGCATTCTCAATCGCAGACTTAGATCCCATCTTGCAAATAGCTTTTTCATGCTAAAAATTGTCTCCTGGCCTGTTCTATTCTAGATTTTATCTCTCTCTTGGAATCACATTCCTCATCTAGCACAGTGCCCAAGGATTTGAAGCAGGATACTTGTTCAATCTTATTGCCTTTTATTGACAAGGTTGCTTGGATTTTTTTTTAGAAAAGACTACAACTTTGGTCATGGAAGAATTGACAAACAGGCCAATCTCTTCACTGCGCTGGATTAATTTGTCTATCATGCGCTGGAGTGCAGGTTGCTATGACAAGAGTATCATCTGCGTACCTGATATTGTTAATTGCCTGCTCGTTTATACCTATCCCGCTGTTTTCTTCCAGCAACACTTCCTTAAATATTGCTTCAGAATAAATGTTGAACAAGAGAGGTGATAGCACACATTCCTGACGAACACCTTTTCTGATTGTAGTCGCTCCAGATGTTCTTCGGTCGATTTTGACAACTGCTATTTGATTCCAGTACAGTGCGCTGATAATGCGTAGATCGCTGTGGTCAATACCGGTCGATCTTAATTTCTCTACCATCTTTTTATGTTTCACACAGTCGAAGGCATTTTTGTAGTCAATGAAACAAGCATATACATCGACATTCATGTCCTTGCACCTCTGTACTGGTACATTTAAGGAGAAGAGTGCTTCACGTGTGCCGACCCCATTTCGGGAACCAAACTGGGCCTGATCCGTATGAGATTCACATTTCTTTTAAATCCGGGTGTGCCGGGTTGAGCGGCTCAGACGGTTGAGGCACTGGCTTTCTAACCCCAACTTAGCAGGTTCGATCCTGGCTCAGTCCGGCGGTATTTGAAGGTCCTCAAATACGTCAGCCTCGTGCCAGTAGATTTACTGGCACGTAAAAGAACTCCTGCGGGAATAAATTCCGGCACCTCGGCGTCTCCGAAGACCGTAAGAGTAGTTAATGGGACGTTTACGCAAATAACATTATTATTATTATTATTATTATTATTATTATTATTATTATTATTATTATTATTATTATTATTATTATTATTATTGTTATTATTATTATTATTATTATTATTATTAAATCTGGGTGTGTATGATTTGCAGAAATATTTTGAGTACATGGGGCATCAAACTAACCATACGGTAATCATCACACTGGGAGGAGTTCTACTTCTTTGGTATTGGTATGAAAGTTGATCTCAGTCATTCAGAAGGTATCTTTCCTGATGTATAGATAATGTTGAACAACGATGTTAGTAGACGGAGGCCGGGTGAGTCCGGTTCAGCTATAACTTTAACAACTTCGGCATAAATTCTGTCTGGACCAGTGGCTTTACCATTCTTTTGAAGTTTAATGGCATTCAATATTTCACTCTTTGTTATTTCAGGACTGGATTCATTGATTCTTTCGTCAGGTGGTGAAGGATCATCTCTGTCATCTTTGAAGAGATATTCGACGTATTCGTTCCATCATTTAAGTTTCTCTTCAACTCCTAAAATAATCTCACTGTTTGCGTTCCTTAATATTTGTCCGCATCGCTTCCTTTGTATACCACTCAGCTCTTTCACCTTTTTATATAGGTTAAAGTGATCATGTTCCTCCTTTAGTTCCTCGATTTCCTTGCATTTGTCAGGCATCCAGGATTCCATAGCTTCTCTGCATTTTCTACGTACCACTTTATGTAGATTTTTATATTTTATGGGGTCTTTATCTTTATATTTCTTTCTTTCATTCATAAGCTCCAGGATTTCATCAGTCATCCAGTCTTGATTTTTGTTGCTGTTAACATATTCAATGTTATTTTCCTGGACTTGAGTTATGCTGTCCCTTATGGAGTTCCATGTGGATTCTACTTCTATATGTTGAGACTCTTTTATTGCTTCCATCTTTTCTTCCAGAGCAGCACTAGCACTAGTTCTAACATGAGAAACGGCCAATTTTCTGATATATATGCATCTTGATATTTTAACACACCCTATAGCGTTTCTAAAGCGTTGCATTTTAAAATCCATTACTACTGGGTTGTGGTCACTGTTAATGTCGGCACCAGGATACGTTTTTACTGATTTCACGAATTTCTTCAGCTCGTGTTTCACTAGAATAAAATCGATCTGATTTCTGACAGTCTTTTCTTCATTATCTGAGGGTGAAGTCCATGTATATAGCCTCCTAGGGTGAAGTTTGAAAAAGGTATTAGAAACGAAAACTTCATGTTCTGTGCAAAACTGCATCAATCTGTCTCCTCTTGTGTTTCGTTCACCAAGACCATAGCACCCTACAATAATACCTTCAGCACCGAGGCCAATCTTTGAGTTAAAATCACCCATGGTCAATGTTATCTCTCCTTTCTTTGTAAGTTTCAGTGCTTCAATCAAGGTATCATAGAATGATTCTATCTCTTCATCATCATTGTCAGAAGTTGGTGCATGAAGCTGGATGATATTCGTAGGTCAGTGTGATGTTTGCAACCTTGCTAACATTACTCGATCACTAATTGGAACGAAATCTAAAACTGATTTTTCAATCATTGATGACACAATCACGCCAACTCCATACCTGTCGTTAATATCATTTCCCCCTGAAAAGTACAAGGATCCTTCCTTCATAATCTGAATCCCTGATACAGGCCATCTTAGTTCACTTAACCCAAGAATGTCAATTTTCAGCCTGCATCTTTTTGCTTCCACGTTTGCAAGCTCCCCTGACATTTAAGCTGCGTGCATTCCATGTAGCAATTCGAACTTTGTTGTGGTACACTTTGACCTCTCCAAAACTGTGGGGCTTTCTAGTCATAGCAGCGTTCAACTCATCCCCCCCCCTCCCGCCCCGGAGATCCGAATGGGGGAATAGAAACTCCGGTTAATAATTTTACGTTAAACAGAGCCATGCCATATGATGTTGAAGGGTTTCCAGTTGCCTTCCGCATACTAATGCCGTTGACCAATTGTAGGGTCTTCGCCTTTTGGGACCATTTCCTGTCCCAAGGACAATAGAGTGCCCTAACCTCTACCCGTTCACCCATCCTCAGGCAGACTGTTGGCATATAATAGAGGGAATCTTCTTATACCGGAAGATAATCGGTCCCTTCATTCGTCAGCCGCCTACATGTAAAAAAATTGACATAAACAGTCGCTACCCCCTCTCTACCGCGGGAAGGTGAATGTCAGGATTTCACCGTCATTGAAACTGAGATCATAATGGCTTTTCTCAGTTTCTCTGGATCTTCAAAGAGGATTACAGATTCACTGATAAATATTAGGGACTTTTCCATTTCACTTTGATAATGATATCATTTGAATATCCACATTTCATTAAAAGTGGCAATGACACTGTTTGCTCCTATGGCGAATATGACACTCACTTATTCCTGTAAAAGGTAAACGTAAATTACACGAATGAATTTGACATTTGTAATGGTCCTTCGTATTTATGAGAGAATTAATAAGTACGTTCCATGTAAATCAATAAAATACCTGTTGTTCTTTGAGTCATCAGTCCATGGAATGGTTTGATACAGCTACCCATGCCACCATATCATGCGCTAAATTTTCATTTCTACATAACTACTACATCCTATATCTGCACTAAGCTGCTTGTCATATTCGTACCTTTGTCTACCCTACTGTCCATACCATCCACACTTCCCTCGAAATCCAAGTGTTCAAGACCTGGGTGTCTTAAGATGTGCCCTACCATTCTATCTCTTCTTATGGTCAAATTCAGCCAAATCGATCTCCTCTCTCCAATTCGAATCAGTATCTCCTTATCCGTGATTCTATCTACCCATCACATTTTCAGCATTCTTCTGTAACATCACACTCCAAAAGCTTCTATTCTCTTTCTTTCTGAGCTAGTTATCGTCCATATTTCACATCAATACAATGCCACACCCCAGACGAAAGTCTTAAAAAACATCTTTCCAATTCCTATATCAATGTTCGAGGTGAACAAATTTATTTTCTTAAGGAAGGCCTTCCTTGATTGTACTAGTTTGTAGTATATGTCCACCTTAATTCTGACATCATTAGTTATTTTGAGACTACATTTACTAATCTAATATTTCCTGCATCACCTAACTTTGTTCGACAGCACTCCATTATTTTTCTTTGGGACTTATTTATTTTGATCATGCATTCCATCCCCAAGACTTTGTCCATACCATTCAGCAATTTACCCAGATCTCTTGCATAGTCAGATAAAATAACAATATCATGGGCAAATCTCAGGATTTGGATTTCCTCTCCTTGAACTTTGATACTCTTTCCAAATTCCTCTTCGATTTCTTGTATTACCTTTCCTATGTAAACATTGAAAAGGGAAGGGGAAAATCCAGCCTTGCCTCACTCCTTTCTGGATTGCTGCCTCTTTTTCAAAACCCTCTATTCTTATCACTACAGACTCATTTTTGTATAGATCTAGACAAATCTCCTTTGTCGGTATTTGATCCGTATCATCTTTAGAATCTCACACAGCTCGGTCCAAACAACATTATCGAATGCTTTTTCTACATCTACGAACGTCATGCATGTAGGCTTATCTTTCGTAATTCGGTACTCTAAGATCAGAAGTAAAGTCAGGATTGCTTAATGTGTTCCCACACTTCTCCTCAAGGCAAATTGTTCTCCTGTCAACTCAGATTCAACTTGTTTATCCATTCTTCTGTAAATAATACGTGTTAAAATTTTGCAGACGTGAGATACAAAACTAATGGTGCGGTAGTTATCACACTTGTCAACACCGGTTTCTTGGGAATAGGTATAAAAGCATCCTGCCGAAAATCAGATGGCACTTCTCCTGTATCATATATCTTAAACACTAAACGGAATAACGGTGATAAATTACAGGGAACTGGAATCAAGTAGGGATGACATAAAATGTTAGTGTTGAACTGTAAAAGTATTGTAAAGAAATAAATAGAATTAAGTAATGTAATAGATAGGTATGTATTTACCAGATATTGTTATAGGAGTTAAATTACGGCTGAGAAATGATGTAATGGATGCAGAAATTTTCTCACGGAACTGGAGTGTGTATCGCAGAGATTGGATAGGAATGGTAGGAGGGGGAGTATTCATTCTGGTGAAAGAAGAATATGTAAGCTACGAAAAAGTTATAGACGACAATCGTGAAATTCTAGGTGTAAGGCTCATCTCTAAAGACAATAAGCAACTTGATGTCTTTGGAGTGTACAGACACGGAATGGGTAGCGCTGACACTGATTCAGAACTATTTGATTTGATAATCAGCTATGTGGGAAACGATAAGGAAAGGAACGTCATTGCATCGGGTGATCTCAATTTAACAAATGTCAATTCGGAAGGTAATGCGAACAACAAGAAGCATGACCAACAAATGGCAAATAAATTAATATGGGAAGGGCATCTGATTCAGAAAGTGAGGGAACCAACTAGAGGGAAGAATATTCTCGATGTGGTGGTGATAAAACCAGATGAGCTCTATAGAGAAACCGAAGTAATAGATGGTATTAGTGATCACGAACCTGTTTTTGTAGTAGTTAAAAATAAATGTTAATGGAAGGAAGATATTAAAATTAGGACTATTAGGCAGTTCTATTTGGCTGAAAAACAGGCATGAGGGAGTTTTTAAAACGTAACTATGATCGGTGGAAAAAGGTAAATAAAAATATAAACCGACACTGAGAAGGGTTTAAAGCAATTGTGAGGAATGTGAAAATAGGTTGGTACCTTTAAAGGTTGTAAGGAATGGTAGAGATTCACTATGTTATAACACAGAGGTAAAGAGACTAAGAAGGAGGTGCAGGTTGGAAGGAAATTGAGATATAAATTGCTGTGAAAGTAAGGAGAAATTGAAGGAACTTACCAGGAAATTGAATCTAGCAAAGACGTCAGCTAAGTATAACATGATGGCAAGCATAATTGGCGATCATACGACTTTTAGTGAAAAATGAAAATGTATGTATAGGCAGAAACAGGTTCAAGACGGGTATTGCAGGTATCATTAATGAACGAGAGGAGTGAGGATGTGTGAATCTTCAAATGGCAGAAGTATTCAGTCAGCAGTATGCGAAGATTATTGGTTCTTCTTCTACTTATTTTCTTCACGGGGTCCTAAAATGAGTTCCTAGTTAGCGTCGACCTCTAAGATCTTTTGCTACCATGTTTTTCTTCATTCCCACATAGATATTCCTGCTCTCTTCATAAAGCTGCAGGTTGTTCTTATTAGGTCTTCTTGTATTTTCTCTCTCTCTTCACCTGGTAGTCCTAGAGTGGAGGGTCTGATTCTACCCAGCGCCTCACATTTGAAAAGTATGTGTTCAGCTGATTCCTCTGCTTCATTGCATTTCCTACATATATTGTCTCTCATTACTCCAATTCTATGTAGGTGTTTTTTCGGATGGCAGTGTCCTGTCAACAGTCCTACTGCCAATCTTATATTTTCTCTGCTGAGTTTAACAGTTCTTTAGTATGCTTCTTGTTTGGTCGTTTTATCAGTTCCTTTGCAAGCCTGCTTCCTGGAGTATTTTTCCTGTTCTCCATTTGTTTCTTTTGTACCCATTTTCCTATCTAGAGTCTGACTTTTCCATAGGAAATCCAGCATACTTGTTCTGGGCCTACAAAATATGTTTCTGCCTCTTTCCTGGCCAGTTTATCTGCCTTTTCATTTCCTTCTATACCTGCATGCCCTGGTACCCATATTATTTTGACAACGTTGTACTTTGCGAGCTTTAGGAGAAGTGAATGTCAATACCAGACAATTCTGGATATTGTGCGGACTGCTTCTAGTGCCTTAACGGCCGAATGGCTGTCCGTAAAAATGAAAATGTTCGTATTCCTATAGTTCATTTTCAGATTTTCTTCAAGATATGTTACAATAGCTATCACTTCCGCTTGAAAGACTGTAGTGTGTTTGCTCATCTGGATTGATCCCTCATGTCTTCCCCCATTGATCCTTCTGCCAGTGCCTTAGTCTTTTAGCCATCAGTCCACCACACTACCTAGAATATCTCCTTTTTCAGTATTCCGTTTGTTGATATCTCAGTCTTCTTTTTTATTATCTGGATCTCAAACGGTTTTTCAAATTTGTAATGTGGTATCATATGATCAGAAGGCATGTGTAGAACTTCCCCTGTTATAACAATGTTAATTTCACAGTGTCCTAGATTGGAACTTTGTGTATCCCAGCACTCTGATTGTGCCAATCTAGAGTCATTCTAGCCTGTCCTCTTATGATATTGCAAAGTGATGGGAGGTCTAGTAAAGTATTCAAGGCTTCTGTCGGCGTAGTTCTCATAGCCGAAATTATGGCTATGCATGCCATTCTCTGTAGGCTATTAAATCTAATACTGACTTTACCTTGGCTTACTTTCTGCCACCAGATGATTGCAGCATAGGCCATCAACAGTATAATGACCATTGTATATATCCACATTACCACTCATAGTAAAATTGTTGGTTACAAGGATAATGTCCAGATAGAGGAGGTTACTAATACTAAAGAAGTATTAAAAATTACCTATGGCAACAACGGCATTTACAGTAAGATACAAAAAGTAGAAAACTAGAAAAGCAGCTTGAATTGATAAGCTTTTGGGGGATGTACCAAAGACAATTGGTTGGGATGTAGTACCATATCTGAAGAACTTACTTGATTAATGATTTTTTTTTGAAGGAGCTATAGTAAATGAAAGGAGAGTTGCTATAGTAGCCCCTGTGTATAAAGGAAAGGGTTATAGACATAAAGATGAAAATTACAGGCCTGTCAGTTTAACATGCATTGCATGTAAGCCTTTGAAAATCATTCTTTCTGATATATTAGACATCTTTGCGAAATTAATAACTAGTTTGATAGAAGGCAGTTTGAGTTTAGGAAATGTTATTCCACTGAAGCTCAACTTGTACGATTCCAGCAAGATATAGCAGATAACCTGGATTCAGGAGCTAAAATGGACTGTATCGTGATTGACCTATCTAAGGCATTCGATAGGGTAGATAATGGGAGACTACTGGCCAAAATGAGTGCAATTGGACTTGACAAAAGAGTGACAGAATGTGTTGCTATGTTTGTAGAAGTTAGAACTCAGAGAATTAGAGTAGGCGAAGCTTTATCTGTCCCTGTAATAATTAAGAGGGGAGTTCCTCAAGGCAGTATTATTGGACCCTTATGTTCTATTATATATATCAACGATATGTGTAAAGAAGTGGAATCAGAGATAAGGCTTTTCGGAGATAATATTATCTATTGCAGAGTAATAAATAAGGTTCATGATTGTGAGGAACTGCAAACGACATTGGTAATGATGTGATAAGGACAGTAGGCAATGGTATGATAATAAACGGGGTTAAATGTTAGGTTGTGAGTTTCACAAATAGGAAAAATCCTCTCAGTTTTAATTACTGTGTTGATGGGATGAATGTTCCTTTTGGGGATCATCGTAAGTATCTAGGTGTTAATATAAGAAAAGACCTTCATTTGGGTAATCACATAAATATGATTGAAAATAAAGGGTAGCCTACAAATCTCTGCACATGGTTATATGGTATTTAAGGGTTGTAGTAAGGGTGTAAAGGAGAGGGCTTCCCCAACTACAGTATGGTTCCAGTGTATGGGACCCTCACCAGATTTACTTGATTCAAGAACTGGAAAAAAACAAGGAAGAGCAGCTTGATTTGTTTCGGGTGATTTCCGGCAATGGAACAGCGTTAGAAAAATGCTTTAAAGTTTGGGCTGGGAAGACTTGGGAGAAAGGAGACGAGCTGCTCGACAAAGTGGTATAATTAGAGCCGTTAGTAGTGAGATGGCGTGGAATGACATCAGTATACGAATAGATTTGAGTGGTATCTTTAAAAGTAGGAAAGATCGTAACATGAAGATAATAGTTGGAATTCAAGAGGACAAATCGGGGCAAATATTCGTTTATAGGAAGGGGAGTTAGGAATTGGAATAACTTACCAAGGGAGTTCAATAAATTTCCAATTTCTTTGCAATCATTTAAGAAAAGTCAGGGAAATCAACAGTTAGGGAATCTGCCACCTGGGCGACTGCCCTAAATGCAGATCAGTAGTGACTGATTGATTGATTGATTGATTGATTGATTGATTGATTGATTGATTGATTGATTGATTGATTGATTGATTGATTGATTGATTGATTGATTGATTGATTGATTGATTGATTGATTGATTGATTGATTGATTGATTGATTGATTGATTGATTGATTGATTGATTGATTGAAAACCTCTCCATGCTGGTTTCTCCTAAGGCAGTCAGTAATTCTGAAGGTATGTCATCAATTCCCGGTTTGTCATCTGCCTCTACAGCCTCTTCTTGTTCCAGAACACAATCATCTACTTCTTTATCTGGATACAACTGTTGCATATGTTCCTGCCATCTTCCCGACTTGCCTTCTTTCCCTAGAGTTGGTTGTCCATCTGAGCTTTTAATATCCATACACCTACTTTTCCTTTCCCCAAAGGTTTCCTTGATTTTCCTGTATGCAGCACCTACCTTTCCTAGGGCCATACAACATTCAACATCCTTGCACTTCTCTTTCAGCCATTCTACCTTAGCTGTCCTGCACTGTCTATCTACTTAATTCTTTATTCTTCTGTATTGCTTTCTGCCCTCCTCATTTTTTGTATTCTTGTACTTTCGTCGCTCGTCAGTCAGGTCTAGTATCTCTTGAGTTATCCAATTTTCATAGGTGATCATTCTTTTCTTTCTAACTTTTCTTCAGCAGACTTACTGATCTCATTCTTCATGACTGTCCATTCTTCCTCTACTGTGTTTCTTTCAGCCTTTAAATTTAGTCCCTGTGTTACACGTTCCTTGAAGCAATCCCTCATATTACTTTCTTTCAACTTGTCTAGATCCCATCTCCTTGCACACCTCCCTTTCTTCAATTGCTTCATCTTCAGATGGCATTTCATGAGCAACAAATTGTGATCAGAGTTCACGTCTGCTCCTGGGAAAGTCTTGCAATCCAACACCTGGTTTCTCAATCTCTGCCTAATCAAATGAAGTCTATTTGATACCTTCCAGTGTCTTCAGGTCTCCTCCATGTATACAGCCGTCGTTTGTGGTGTTTGAACCAAGTGTTAGCCAGGACTAAATTGTGATCGGTGCAGAATTCAACCAGCCGGCTTCCCCTTTCATTCCTTTGTCCCAATCCGAATTATCCTACAGAATTACCTTCTCTTTCATTGACGACCCTGCATTATAGTCTCCCATCACAATTAGATTCTCATCACCTTTTATGTACTGTATTAAATCTTCTATCTCTTCATATATTTTTTTCGATTTCTTCATCATCCGCTGAACTAGTAGGCACATAGATCTGCACTATTGTGGTGGGCATTAGCTTGGTGATTATCTTGACTGCAATAATCCTTTCACTATACAGGCGATAGTAGCTTACCCGCTTCCCTATTTTCTTATTCATTATTAAACATACCCCTACACTTCCCCTGTTTGATTTTGTATTGATAATTCTGTCTATTATCACTTTGTTCTAGGCACTCAGGTTTATGCAAGCGATCTCGAGGTTTCACGCGAACGATACTTACTTTGCACTGGTCTGTCCTCTTGAATTACAACTTTACCTTCATATTGTGATCATTCCTACTTTTAAAGATGCCACTCAAACTGATTCGTCTACTAATGTTATTCCACGCCATCTCTCCGCTGACAGCTCGGAACATACCACTTAGTCGAACAGCTCGTCTCCTTTCTCCCAGTTCTTTCCAGACCAAACTTTGCAACATTTTTGTAACGCTACTCTTTTGTCTGAAATCACCCAGAACAAATCGAGCTGCTTTTCTTGGGATTTTTCCGGTTCTTGAATAAGGTAATCCTGGTGAGGTTCCCATACACTGGAACCATACTCTGGTTGGGGTCTTACCAGAGACTTATATGCCCTCTCCTTTACATCCTTACTATAACCCTTAAACATCCTCATAACCATGTACCATATTTACAATCCCATTTACGTGATTACCCCAATGAAGATCTTTCCTTATATTTAACACCTAGATTCAATGATCCCCAAAACGAACTTTTACACCATCATCGCAGTAATTAAAACTGGAAGGACTTTTTCTATTTGTGAAACTCACAACCTGACTTTTAACTCCGTTTATCAACATACCATTGCTTGCTGTCCATCTCACAACATTATCGAGGTTACGTTGCAGTTGCTCACAATCTTGTAACTTATTTATTACTCTATACAGAATAACATCATCTGCAAAAGGCCTAACCTCTGATTCCACTTCCTTACTCATATCATTTATATATACAGTATAAGAAAACATAAAGGTCCAGTAATACTGCCCTGAGGAATTCGCCTCTTAATTATTACCTGGTCAGATAAAGCTTCGCCTACTCTAATTCTCTAGAAATATAGCTACCCATTCAGTCACTCTTGTGTCTAGCCTATTTGCACTCATTTTTGCCAGTAGTCTCCCATGATCCACCCTAAGAAATGCTTTAGATAGCTCAATCGCAATACAGTCCATTTGACCTCCTGAATCCAAGATACCTGCTATACTTTGCTGGAATCCTACAAGTTGAGCTTCAGTGGAATAAACTTTCCTAAAACCGAAATGCCTTCTATCGAACCAGTTATTAATATCACAAACATATCAAATATAATCAGAAAGAATGCTTTCCCAAAGCTTACATGCAACGCATGTCAAACTTACTGGCCTGTAATTTTCATCTTTATGTCTATCACCATTTCCTTTATACACAGGGGCTACTATAGCAACTCACCATTAATTTGGTATAGCTCCTTCAAACAAACAATAATCAAATAAGTACTTCAGATATGGTACTTTATCCCAACCCAATTTCTTTAGTATATGCCCAGAAATCTTTTCAGTTCCAGTCGCTTTTCAATTTTCAATTTTTGTATCTTATTGTAAATGTCATTGATATCATATGCAAATGTTAATACTTCCTCAGCATTAGTCTCCTCCTCTACCTGGACATTATCCTTATAACCAGCAATCTTTACATACTGCTGACTGAATATTTCTGCCTTTTGAAGATCCTCACATACATACTCCCCTTGTTCATTAATTATTCCCGGAAGTTCCTTTTTGGAACTTGTTTCTGCCTTAAAATACCTATACATACACTTCCATTTATCAGTAAAATTTGTATGACTGCCAATTATGCTTGGCATTATGCTAACCTTAGCTGCCTTCTTTGATAGATTCAATTTTCTAGTAAGTTCCTTCAATTTATCCTTACTTGCGCAGGCAAAGTTGAAAACTAGAAAAGCGACTGGAATTTATAAGATTTCTTTCCATTCTGCCACCTCCTTCTTAGTCTCTTTATTTCTCTATTATAATAAGGTGGGCCTTTAGCATTTCTTACCACATTTACTGTAAAGGTACAAACCTATTTTCACACTCCTCAACAATTGCTTTGAACCCATCCCAGAGTCTGTTTACATTTTTATTTACCGTTTTCCACCGATCATAATTACTTTTTAAAAACTGCTTCATGCCTGCTTTATCAGCCATATGGTACTGCCTAATAGTCCTACTTTTAAGACCTTCCTTTCTAACACATTTATTTTTAACTACGACAAAACAGCTTCGTGATCACTAGTACCATCTCTTCGGTTTCTCTATAGAGCTCATCTGGTTTTACCAGAACCACATCCAGGACACTTTTCCCTCTAGTTGGTTCCATCACTTTCTGAATCAGCTGTCCTTCCCATATTAGCTTATTTGCCATTTGTTGGCCATGCTTCCTGTCGTTCGCATTTCCTTCCCAAATGACATTTGGTAAATTCAGATCCCCCGCTACGATCACATTCCCTTCCATGTCATTTCCCACATAGCTGATTATCTTATCAAATAATTCTGAATCCGTGTCTGCGCTACCCTTTCCCGGTCTGTTCACTCCAAAGACATCAAGTTGCCTATTATCTTTAGAAATGAGCCTTACAACTAGAATTTCATTTTTCTCATCTTTAACTTTTTCGTAGCTTACAAATCCTTCTTTCACCAGAATGAATACTCCCCCTCCCACCATTCTCATCCTATCTCTACGATACACTCTCCAGTTCCGTGAGAAAATTTCTGCATCCATTATATCATTTCTCAGCCATGATTCAACTCGTATTACAATATCTGGTATATATATTAAATTACTTAATTCTATTCCTTTCCTTACAATACTTCTATAGTTCAACAGTAACATTTTTATGTCACCCCTACTTGACTTCCAGGTCACTGGACCCTTATCACCGCTCCCTAGACAACCCCGTTTCCCTGAATGAACCTCCCTATTATCATTCCAAACAAATTTCCTATTTTATACGTACCACTGCGGTTTATGTGAAGACCATCTGAGCGCAGATACCTATCTCCTACCCACTCATTAGGATCTAGAAATTTCACTCCTACAAAGAATTCAATTCAATTCAATTCAATTCAATTCAATTCAATTCAATTCAATTCAATTCAATTCAATTCAATTCAATTCAATTCAATTCTTCCAATGTCAATTCATTAGAAAATAAATCCGCTACGTACTTACCGCACACCATACGGCTAATACGAATGGAATGCCATGGCACTTCCTGTATAATATGCGGGTTCTCAATTCTTCACTGCCAAACATTCTGAGTATTTTCATGCCCAGAAAGATGGAATTATCCCTTGTCAAACATTAATATTAGCTGAGGATCCAAATTTCTATTATAAACATATCCACAAATAAAAAACATTCAGGACACCCAGTTATTCTTGAGTTCTTAATTTACGGGCGAATTGGCCGTGCGGTCAGGGGCGCGCGGCTCTGAGATTGCATCCGGGTGACAGTGGGTTCGAATCTATCTGTCGGCAGCCCTGAAGGTGGTTTCCCGTGGTTTCCCATTTTCACACCAGGCAATTGCTCGGGCTGTACCTTAATTAAAGCCACGGACGCTTCCTTCCAACTCCTAGGCCTTTCCTATCTCATCGTCGCCATAAGACTTACGTGTGCCAATGCGACGTAAAGCCACCAGCAATTGAGTTCTTAATTAATCAAGTATTAAACGAATACTAACAAGGAGTGTATGTAAAAAGTGTTGTATGGATATTCCACGATAAAAATATATCCTGTCTTTCATTATTGACATCAGTGCTTAATTTATTTTCCTTTGCAGCATTATTTTTACTATACCGAACAACTACATCTTCTTTCCCTGTGTGATCCACTCCTTGCTTAACATCCTGACGATTGTGTGGATCTCTCTCTCTCTCTCTCTCTCTCTCTCTCTCTCTCTATTTATGTTTTAACTTCAAATTCGCTATCGAGATATTATTTGACTATAAGTGATTTTGTCTACTTACCTCTTAACGGATGTGAGTCTTTCAATATTTCTCCTCGCAAAAAACAAGGATTCACTTCATCTTTCTCTCCTTGACTTTTCCTTTTTATATCCCTATTATCCGACCCAACATAAGATAACAGTGAACGTCATTGCGTCTGAGCTTATTATCTTTATGTTTCTTATCTCTCGCATCCTTTTATGGCTTTTGTTTTAGTTTGATGTTAGTTATTTAAACAATTGATGTGATTAATTGTGTGTTTAATACCCATCCAATGAGTGTTTTTACACAGTAAAAATTGACCATCTACGGAATTATATTGATTACTTATGACGTGCTGACTCACACAAGAAACCAAATTATTATATTTAAATAAAATATCACTTTCATTGTCCTTCCGAAGGATCATTACGCTATAAGCCATTTTTTGCTAAGAATGAGAAAACAGAGAGCAACAATTAGATTAATCGAGCATAATCATTCGACTGTAAATTGAAGACATATGGCGTATTATCGATTACCGGATATCTCCCGCTGACTTGTAGGCATTTTTCGGTGATAAGCTCTGAATGGTCTTGACAAATAACTCTACAATAAATCAATCAGATGGGTCTAGATGCCAATGTAGATTACACAGCCGGAAGTTGAGGCCCAGGTTTCCTCACCTATACGGTAATGACCCCCTACGTTTTATGTTAATTTACGTTATTTACTGTAGATGAGCAGGTGTTACAAAACACAGGAATAATTGCTGCTTCCTTATGCTGCTGTTGCCAGTTCCACTATGCATATGAGCTATTGTTTAAATATGACCAGCCTCTCTCAGATGAGTAATAAATTACTGTTAATTTGGGAGGAGCTGAAGAAGTATTCGCAGTTCATATTGATATGAGGAGAATTTAGGCCGCCATGATTTAACGGAATTTCATTGATTTTAAGTAGGCCCTGACATATCTCTCTGTAAAGAGTTGTTTAATTCCACTCAACATTCTAAGTTTCTTATTCATAGTAGTGTGGCTATGACCGTTGAGGCGTCAAGGCTATATAGTCCGACATCGTGGCCAGCCTGTTCGAGTCCACTAAAATGTCGGTCAGCAGGGCAGGAGAGGTTGAATATAATTTCTAAACACTAGTTTGCGTGCCAAAGCCGGGATTGAATTAAAAGCTTCTCCGAAGTGTTCTTATGGATTGAGGCCATATGACACAATTAATGGTGATTCGTCCGTCGGATGGCGACATTAAGCCTTGAGTAGATCCCGTGGTCCTAAACGACAGGCGTAGGCTAAATGCCGGCACCGGGTTATAGCATAACCATTTCTAATATGGCATTTATTTCAGGTCGTTAACTCCTCTGATGAGGTTGACGTCAGGAAGGACATCCGGTCATAAAAACTCGATACAAAGATTCATATCTTTTCATACTCGACCCCGAAGGGAAACAGAACAAGGATTGGACACGCACACTTATTAATAGCCGAGTTACGTACGTTACATCATAATTAATAATAATAATAATAATAATAATAATAATGATAATAATAATAATAATAATAATTTCGTGTGGCTATCACTAGGCTGGCGTAGCCTCTGAAGAAGTTGGGCGGCGTCTGCCGTGTATAGGTTTTGTGTTATTTTTGTTTTGCTAGTGGCTTTACGTCGCACCGACACAGATAGGTTTTATGGCGACGATAGGGTATGGAAAGCCTACGAATGGGAAGAAAGCGGCCGTGGCCTTAATTAAGGTACAGCCCCAGCATTTGCCTGGTGTGAAAATGGGAAACTACGAAAAACCATTTTCACGGTTGCCGACAGTGGGGTTCGAACTCACTATCTCCCGGATGCAAGCTCACAGCTGCGCGCCCCTAACCGCACGCCCCAACTTGTCCGGTGTCGTTCATAGGAAACTGCGTGTTCGTGTCATTGAGGATGGTGTTGTGTGTGTTATGTGTGCTGCAGGAATGTTGGGGACCGCACAAAGATCCAAAAACGAAGGGAATTAACAATTTGGAATTAAAATCTCGTTAATTGGCCGGGAATCAAAGTCGGGCCTCGAGGAAGGAAGCCCAAAACGCTGACCACTCAGCCATAGAGCCGGATTAGCGACCAAATGGTCTTAGTACACAGACAGTCACTAAACAACTCCTTATCAACAAGCCGACCTCACCGGTGTATTCGGTTAGTCGTAGTCTTATTTCCAAGTTAACGGCTTCGATCTCGGCTGATGTCGGTGGCATTTGAAGGTGTTAAAGTACAAACACGTGTCATTGGCTTCCAGGACATCATGGTAATTCTACAAGGTAAATTACTACATCCCAGCCTCTCTTAACTTTTTCACTGTGCATTTGATGTCATGATAAGTTATATAGTTTTCTAGTTACAACGGGTTTGGTGCGGGCTAGAACTGAACAGGAAACTGTCGTGGCTCGACAGCTGGTGGAAGAGCTTGAACGCACCATCCCCCGAATTCAAACTTACTAATATACTATTCATACCATTCATTCTTAGAATCTACGCCAGCTTGCTTTTCAGGCCAACGATGGTGGAATCCACCAACAGCTCCGTAAAAGACAGTATAATTTAAATCCAGGAAATTCACATTAAGCACATCACCAATAACAAAAGACAGAACTGGATGACGGATGAAATTGTAGAACTTATGAATGAAAGAACCAAACCAAACCAAACCCCATGGCACTACAGCCCTTGAAGGGCCTTGGCCTACCAAGCGACCGCTGCTCAGCCCGAAGGCCTGCAGATTACGAGGTGTCGTGTGGTCAGCACGACGAATCCTCTCGGCCGTTATTATTGGCTTTCTAGACCGGGGCCGCTATCTCACCGTCAGATAGCCCCTCAATTCTTATCTCGTAGGCTGAGTGGACCTCGAACCAGCCCTCAGGTCCAGGTAAAAATCCCTGTCCTGGCCGAGAATCGAACCCGGGACCTCCGGGTAAGAGGCAGGCACGCTACCCCTACACCATGGGGCCGGCTATGAATGAAAGAAGGAGATATAAAACCAGAGATCACACTCAATACAAAATCCTGCACAGACCCATACGCAGAATGTGAAAAGAAGCCCGAGAATTTTGATGTTTGACAATTGTGCAGAAATTGAGGCCCTTCTAGAGAAACGCGGTTACTTTTACCTGCTTAAGAAAGTGAAAGAACTGAGTGGTTTAGAGCGAAAACGATATGGTCAAATTCTGAGAAATGTGAACAGTGGAATCATCTTGGGTGTGATAGGGTAACTCAAGAGATGAAATGAATATATTGAAACTATTTTAAAGATGACAGAAGTGCTCCTCATTCACCAGATGAGAGAATACATTAGACTTGCACTGAAATAACAATAAAATTTGTGCATGCTTTAAAACGTCAAAAGAATGGTAAAGCCACGGATTCAGATAGAGTTTAATCCGAAGTTCTCAAAGAAATGATTGAACAGAATCTGCCGGCCTTGATATCCTGACATCGTTGTTCAATAAAATAGTTATCCTAGAAGGGATGCCTTCTAACTGGCCAAATTCAACATTCATACCACTCCCGGAAAAGACCAACTCTTCTCAATGCGATAATATCGTACGTTTAGTTTGATGTATGATGTACATAAAATATTCCTTAGGATCACTAACACTTGAATATATGAGAAATGTGAATCTCACATCGAAAAGAATCAGTTTGTTTACCGAAATGGTGCTGAAACACGTGAGGGACTCTTCTCCTTTAGTGTATTAATGCAGAGATGCCGGCATATGAATGTTAATGTCTATGCTTGTTTGATAGATTACAAAAAAATACGCATTTGATTGTGTCCGTCATGAAAAACTGATGGAGATTCTCAGATCAACTGGTATTGACCGTAACGACCTAGGCATAATCAGTAACCTGTACTGGAATCAGATTGCAAATGTAAAAACCGATCAAGGAACTTCATCAACGTCTTCAATCCGTAAGGCGTCCGTCGCATTTGCGTATTATCAACTTGTTTGTTTAACATTTATTCTAAGGCAATCTACAAGGAAACACTGAGAGACTATGGCGGGATAAAGATAAATGGGGAGGTTTCTAACAACATAAGGTATGCGGATGACACACTGTTATCATAGCAGATGGTTTACCCGCCCTTCATTGCATGATAAATCTCTTAGTTCAGCATAGAGAAGGGTTTGAGTAATGAGTTATCATTCCCAAAACAAAACATGACGGTGTTTTCTAAGCACACAGTACGAGCAAATCTCACAATAAAAGATAATATAGTTGATCAAGTGTCCTCCTTCAAATTCTTGGGCACCATGTTGAACGAACAATGTGATTCCAAACGAGAGATAAAATCTAGAATTTAAAAGGGCACTAAACAATTCATTACCATGAAGATATTCTTTGTAAGATCAGATCACAGTCTGCAACTACGAATCAGCATGATCCACTACTACATATTCTCTATTCTCCTAGAGTATATGGATATGAAAGCTGGACCCTAGATCCAAGCACTGAAGAACGTATCGAGGCCTGTATCGCCATCTCATGCGTATACCCTGGATATTAAAAAGTTTAAATATCGAGCTCCTTCTTCGGATAAAATATCGAAAAGAATTTCTACGTATTATAAAACAAAGGAAATCGCAATATCTAGGACATGTTATGAGGGACAAACGGTATCAAATATTACAGCTAATTATTGAAGGGAAAAGGACCATTGGGAGACGGAGATATTCGTGGCTAAAAGACATTCGAATATGGCACATATGTGCATCGGAAGAAGCTTTTAATGCTACGTTGTAATGATCAGATCGCCAAAGTCCGTTCTGAGATGGAATCGTAGGAAGACAATTTTCGAGTCCAGGATCTCTGCAGGCTTTCTGTGGCAGCTTGCATTCTTTCCTCCGTCCTTTCTCTGTTATGCTTCATTTCTTCATACAAGCCCTTGAAGTTGCTGATTTGTAATCTGAAAATAACGTTATTATTATTATCATTATTATTATTATTATTATTATTATTATTATTATTATTATTATTAGTAGTAGTAGTAGTAGTAGTATTTTTAACCGCGGAAGTGAATTGCTGCTCAGGGTGCATCCGTCAACGTTTCTTAACGCCAGTTACCAGTAAATCTAGGATTGTTCTCACCTGAGCCGTACTAAAATGATTTGTACTTACCCAGCTGCAACTGTTGACGAAATGGATACTATAAATTATTAGCAATTGTTATCCTTAATCGGGTAGCCATGCTGAAGTAATTCTTTATTTTCTTGTTTATCTTCTGGAGCCCATTATAGACAACACAACCACACAGGTTATCAGTCCAACCATATACACGTTAAGCACACAGAATTGTTGACCGTGAAATCTCTAGATCATTATATTAAGCATCAGAAAATTTACCCGATGACACAAGTTAATATCAATGAAATGTGGCGCAATTCCAACGTGCATTCAAGTATAAACTATTCCTGTTCTGATACTGGTATTTTCTGAATGCGCTTCGTTTCTATACATAGTATGTGCTAGATACAAATCAGGAGTAATATTAATGAAATTCCCGCCAATTAGGCCTGTGTGATTTGCTGTACACCCTGTTCTCCAGTAAACGTTACTTTCTGACGTAATAGCATATAGTACTTTCATTTCTTGGAATAGTTCCTATAAGACTCGTATATCCTTTCTTTTAGGACATCTTATCTTGAAATTAAGAATTTGCTTCCGTATACTTTTATTGTATGGACAAAATTACACAATTAACATACAAATCGCATCTTTATTTAATTTTTCCTTAAACCCTTTCTTACCGGGCGAGTTGGCCGTGCGTGTAGAGGCGCGCGGCTGTGAGCTTGCATCAGGGAGATAGTAGATTCGAATCCCACTATCGGCAGCCCTGAAAATGGTTTTCCGTGGTTTCCCATTTTCACACCAGGCAAATGCTGGGGCTGTACCTTAATTAATGCCATGGCCGCTTCCTTCCAACTCCTAGGCCTTTCCTATCCCATCGTCGCCATAAAACCTATCTGTGTCGATGCGACGTAAAGCCCCTAGCAAAACAAAAAAACCTTCCTTTGTTTTGAACACTAGAATTGAGCAGGGAATCAGCTTACTGTAAATGATCTGATTATTCCCCTAGTCTTTCAATACAATCGTTCCCAGTCATTCTAGATGGCCCCCTACCATTCTGTAGCTTAGATACCGTCATCCTAGGCCTGCTCTGTATATGGTCATTAGCAGTCTGAGTGTGTAATGATGAATTAGTGCATCATGTCATAAGACATGTAATGATGATTTAGGGGAGAAAGTTATGAGAACAGAGCAGCCGTGTAGTTAAATATGCAACAGGAAATAGGAGTAGCTGTTGTAGCTTGACAACCATTAATATCTATGGCAATCGCTTTGAGTGCGCACTGACAGATGGTGTATACTCTGCCAAGCACACAAATGCTTCCCTTAAGTACGGCGTGAGAACATATCATCGAGTAGCATATCGTAAGACAGGTTGAGATGCGATTCCGATGGAGAAATAGAAACAGGATTCTCGTCTGTTATAAAAGTTCAACAGTATAAAATACAGTACTGAATATATGTTACACTTCAAATGTGAAATCCACCCAAACCAGTCTCACTAGGAAATTCTAGTTCTACAAAGACTTTCTTGTTGAATCTAGATTTAACTAATGTAGTCCATTCAAAAATTTGAATTAACAAAATATAAAAGGTAGTGCTGGTGTTTGCTAACACATAAAACAATTAATATGAGTTCTAATTGGAATCTCCCACTGTTAAAACTAGACGTTAATTAAAACAATCCGTTACTAGTTTTGTTAGGCTAATATTTTAGGCACTGTTGTCTCACAAGTTAATTACGGTGACAAGATATATTCTAGTGTTCCTTAGAGTTCAAGAACTCAGTTTTATATACGAAACCATCTCTTTCAAATACAGTTTTCTATCAAGCACATTGTACGAACCGTTATCCAGTTTCTACAACGTCTTTCTTTGAGTCAGTTTTCTCCAAAAGAACAATAATTTATTTGGCTGGGGTAAAGAATGCTTGAGACTTCTTTAATCTCTGAAAAAATCTTACTGTATTCATCCTTTAGTATAATATTATGGTGTTTTTCTTCGTTTTCCCTTCTCGCAAATGAAGGTGAAATTCACTACTCGATATGTGTGCTACATAAATGACTATACATGACTACCACATTCGACTACTCCTCAGTCAACAATAGTTCGATAACCAGCCATTACTGTATTCACAGGAGTTTAACGAAACCATCATAACGCTAGACCGCACCAGGCAAAACTGGAATCATTAATAGAGTTTAAATAGAACTAAGATTCCCTAATAATAAAGGATACAAGTTTTAACTGTAGTACTATTTTCATAAGGAGAATAATATTCCTATTTTTTGTCAATACACGTAAATCTCGATAGATCAATCGTGTTATAAAAATATATTTGTGCCCGAAATTCTCTGTTTTTCCTCGTCCTTCTTTCTTTCTTTCTTTCTTTCTTTCTTTCTTTCTTTAACTTATATTTTGTCAAAAAGCTTTATGAATCGATAATATTTTAGAGTAAAATGCTCACTAATGTGTCAATGGAATTATTGGTTACTTTTATCAAATATCACGACAAAATTATTCATTATTAAACGATAGCTGAGGAACTAAAATGACATGTTTAATCCGTGGCTCAGTGAAATATTTGGAGCATTTTGTTCTTTACGCTACACAGTAACGTATTTAGAACAGAATCTCAAGTGATCAAAGTGTAACAATTCAATTTCAATATGTCATTGTCTCCGCAGCTCAGTCGAATGGAAGTGAAAGTCTCTCGAATTAATCTTGGACTGATATCATAGTAACTAACATGTGAAATACGTGAGTGACGAACTGGATATAGACCAGGTGTTTTCCAATATCTACGGTATTACTTTTAATTTTCAGTGCATTAAAACTGTACATGGATTCGTCATTGCCTTGAAGACGTGCTGCAACTCTAAATATATTTACTCCAGCACAGAATTCATCCTTCGACAAAGTACTTCGTTGGCCTACTCAACCTAAATATGAAAACTTGATAGAACTCCCAACAAAACTTGCTGAAATGTATGAGTATAAACGCGCGAGAAACTATCATCAGAAAGGATGGATTTATTTTAAAATGTAATGCCATAGCTTGTTCACGAATATCAGTATGAAATTAAATGAAATGGCGTATGACTTTTAGTTCCAGCAGTGTCCCGAGGACATGTTCGGCTCGCCAGGTGCAGATCTTTTGATTTGACTCCCGTAGGCGACCTGCGCGTCGTGATGAGGATGAAATGATGATGAAGACACATACACCCAGCCCCCATGCCAGCGAAATTAACCAATGATGGTTCAGTATTATGAGTCTGTACAATGTACTGTAACACTACCTTGATAAGTGAACCTATCCTGGGAAAATTTGTCGTATTGCTTAAAACACTTGCCCACCAAAATACTAACTCACCGGCATCACTCAAGGATAGCTAGATGAATCTCTTGAAGTGTTGCATTCGATCTATCAAAAATATTTTAAAGTTGTATATACTTTGTTTCATTCCCACAAAGAGCAATGCTGGATTTACGTTTAGAATTTAAATAATAGTCAAATTAATGCGTTGTTTTCTAAGAATAATATTTGCGAATTATATTTATCAGATACGAATAAGGCCTCAAATTTTTACAAATTAAATGTTTAAACGTTTATTATATTGCATACTCTATATTAACATTTTTCCGTTTGCTTTGTGGCTCAAAATAAGCCGAGGTGTACGAATTTGGTTGTACGGGAAGTTTTTAAACCGGCCCCGTGGTGTAGCGGTAGCGTGCCTGCCTCTTACCCGGAGGCTCCGGGTTCGATTCCCGGCCAGGTCAGGGATTTTTACCTAGACCTGAGGGCTGGTTCGAGGTCCACTCACCCTACGTGATTAGAATTGAGGAGCTATCTGACTGTGAGATAGCGGCCCCGATCTTGAAAGCCAAGAATAACGGCCGAGAGGATACGACACCTCGTAATCTGCAGGCCTTTGTGCTGAGAAGCGGTCACTTGGTAGGCCATGGCCCTTCAAGGGCTGTAGTACCATGGGGTTTGGTTTGGTTTTAGGAAGTTTTTAACATGCAGGAAGCATCAAGACAGAGTTGTGGCAATTAACAATCCTCAAATGCCACTCAAATTCAGACGGGGTCGAATCAGCTCTCTTGGGAACAGAAAGTAAAATATTGCCCAGCTGCGTCACTGATTGGCTAAAAATATAAGGTACACGTAATAGTCATAATGTTCATACATAAATCGTTAATACTATTCATGACTGAATGATAGGGTATCATCCCAAAATATGTAAGTGTATATTCCTGCTTGTCTTCCTGCGGTAACATTTTTGTTACTTTCATCAGCATCCGCCTTAACCTAATGCCCGGATATCAGTCAACTCTGGTTGCCCTTCCCCCATACACTTTCCTCACGTGCCCAACAACGGACACCCAGTAACCACAGCCTCAACCCCACCTATCTCATCATACCATCACCCCTTCTGGTCTCTCATATCATCCCTGACGGATCCAGAATATATTTTCTCCTCCATTTTCTCCCTCTCATGACCCTGTTCCACAAGTCCTCTTCCTAATCCCTACTTTAGAGTTTCCCTCTCGTACCTTTCCTCTTACGAGCCCTCTGTAACCGTATCCTGTACATTATTTTAGGGAGAACTACCTTTATTCCTGTCCTCAATAAGAATCGTATTTATCTCCCTCAAACTATCTTACCCTTCCCCCATTCTCCTTAATGCCTGCTCACACTCATAGTTCCCATCCATGCTGTCCTTAGTCATTCTTCATGGAAATATGAGTTTTTTAAAAAATTAACAAAAATTAAATAATGCATCCTGTTCTTGGTAAATCAAAGGTATGCTAAACAAGTACTGTATGTTAAACAAGGATTACAGTCAGCAAAACAAGTAGTATATAACCTAATAAGATAACTACATGACAATAAGGTAAGAGAGATACTCTTTAATAAAATAACTACACCTAAACGTATCGTAATTATAATGATGTGACTGAAACGATAGGAATGAATTTAAAACGATATACTTGCGTTGACTTTACTGTGATTTTTTACTGACTTAACGTATGATATTAGGGGATCGAATTATAAGGACAAGCCCACGTAAATGGCGATAGTAGGTCTAGAAAAGGTATTCGAAAATTTTGGTTGGACCAAGCTATACCAGATTCTGAATGTGATCCGGATCAGATACCGAGAACTAAGAGCTACCTACTATCTGTATAAAAATCAGTCTACAGTGTTAAGAATCGAGGCTTTGAAAAAGAAACAGCAATCCAGAAAGGAGTTTGGCAAGTTTGCAGCTTATCCTCCCTCCTGTGTTTTCACTTTCTAGATAGAACAGATAGTAAAGGAAATCAAAGAGAAATTTGGGAAGGGGGTCACAATCCAAGAAGAGGAAATCCAAACCCTGAGATATTCTGATGACATTGTTATTTTGTTGGAGACAGCAGAAATATGGACAAATTGCTGAATGGTATGGGCGGAGTCTTGGGTAAGGAGTACAAGATGAAAATAAATAAGTCCAAAACAAAAGTAATGGAGTGCAGTCGAACGAAGTGAGGTGATACTGTATTATTTTATTAAACGAAGTCTAAAAGGAAGTAGATGGATATTGTTACTTAGGCAGTAAACTAACTAACGACGGAAGAAGTAAGGGGGACAAAATATGCAGACTAGCACAATCAAGGAAGGCCTTCCTTAAGAAAAGAAATTTGCTCACTTCGAACATTGATATAGGAATTAGAAAGATGTTTTTGAAGACATTTGCGCAGAGCGTGGCATTGTACGGAAGTGAAAAATGGACGATAACTAGCTCAGAAAAAATGGAATAGAAGCTTTTGGAATGAGGTGTTATAGAAGAATGCTGAAGGTGAGATCGATAGATCGAATCACTAATGAGGAGATCCTGAATCGAAGAGATGAGAGGTGATCGATTTTGCCAACTTTGACCAGAAGAAGAAATAGAATGATAGGATTCGTCTTAAGACACCCAGGACTTGTTCAGTTGGCTTTTGAGAGAAATGAAGGCGGTAAGAACGGTAGGGGTAGACCAAGGTATAAATATCACTAGCAGATTAGAACACATTTAGGGTGCAGTAGTTAAGCCTACGTATAAATGAAAGGGTTAGCACAGGATAGGGTGGCAGAGCTGCATCAAACCAGTCTATGGACTGATGACTCAAATAACAATACATGTTGATTATTGTATTTTTCTCCTCCTACTACGTACGCCAGAATCTAAAACAGAACCTAAATGCTGAAAGATCAAAAGTACGAAGTATGATGTCTAAAATAATACTTCGTAACTCAGTCACCTCTCTGGAAATTTCGCCGGAGACTTGAACAGCAAATATCGGATGTAGGAAATGGCTGACTAATTTTTTCTCGACCGTACGCCAACACGAAGAGCAGCAACAATCACCAACAATTCAGATACCGTTAACTCTCTTGCTAGTGTAACACCGTATATTCTCTTGAATTCCTTTTTAAAAACATTTACTCCACTATCGTGTTATTTATGCAAAGAGATATATTGGTATACAAAATGGATATTCACAACTTTCCTTTCGTTTTCTCCGACCGCAACCTCCAACATAGGTGTAAATAAGGGATTAACTTAAAGGAATACTTACCTACTGAGGTTCATTCTTAAGAGGCTTTCATAAAAGTTACGTCAAAGAAAGAAATGTAGGAACTACCAGCATTATCCTTCAGCAACAGACAGCACGCTAACGAGGAAAGGAGATCAGAATTCCGAGATTTTCCGGAGATATTTTTATTTTATCTGAGTCTGCAGAAGATCAACAGAAATTGCTGAATGGCATGGACATAGTTTTCAAGAAGAAGCAGAAAATGAAAACAAACAATTAATAAATACAGTAAATAAATAAATAAATAAATAAATAAATAAATAAATAAATAAATAAATGGAATGAATTCATGAATAGAGTAAATATCAAATTTAGAAATGAAGTTCTAAAGGAAATAGACGAATATTTTCACTTATCTTATTGAATAACCAATGATGATAGAAGCAAGGAACACGTGGAATCCACAAAAGCCCACGCAAACAAAGTCTTCCTTAAGGCTTTCCTCAATCACTGCAGTGCGGGTTTGAAGTAACTTTCTGAATACGTTTTTGTGAAGTATGGCACCGTATAGTAGTGAAACGTAGACATTTATGAAAATAAGTAGAAGCGTTTGCGATACGCTGTTGCAGAAGTGTGTTGAACATGAAGATAGATAGATTGGATCACAAATGAAATTATACCGGGTTAAGTTGGAGAGAAGAGAATGATTTTGCGAAAATTGAAAATTTACCGGAAGGGAGAGAATGGTGGGGCAAAACATTAGGTCCCAGGGCTTATTGAGCTGCTTTTGGAAGAAAGAATAGTGAGAAATAATAATGAAAGACCAAGGCATAAATATGACACACAGATTGAAGAGGATGTAGGGTGCAATAATTCTGTAGAAATTATGAGGTTAGTACAAGGCAGGGTGGCAAGAAGGGAAGCATCAAATAGTCTTTCGACTGATAGTGATTATTATTATTATTATTATTATTATTATTATTATTATTATTATTATTATTATTATTATTATTATTATTATTATTAATGGGATATAAGTGGAGCAGAAAGAGGTGAAAGAAGGTGTTGGGGGAATGGGTCTATCTACAATATACACTGACTGACAGAGCAAATGCAACACCAAGAAGGAGTGGTTCGAAAGGGATGAAAGTTGGGGAAAAAACAGAGACGGCACGGACGAATAATTGATGTTTATTTCAAACCGATATGCAGGTTACACAATGCGCACGGCATCGACTCAGTAGGATGTAGGACCACCGCGAGCGGCGATGCACGCAGAAACACGTCGAGGTACAGAGTCAATAAGAGTGCGGATGGTGTCCTGAGGGATGATTCTCCATTCTCTGTCAACCATTTGCCACAGTTGGTCGTCCGTACGAGGCTGGGGCAGAGTTTGCAAACGGCGTCCAATGAGATCCCACACGTGTTCGATTGGTGAGAGATCCGGAGAGTACGCTGGCCACGGAAGCATCTGTACACCTCGTAGAGCCTGTTGGGAGATGCGAGCAGTGTGTGGGCGGGCATTATCCTGCTGAAACAGAGCATTGGGCAGCCCCTGAAGGTACGGGAGTGCCACCGGTCGCAGCACATGCTGCACGTAGCGGTGGGCATTTAACGTGCCTTGAATACGCACTAGAGGTGACGTGGAATCATACGCAATAGCGCCCCAAACCATGATGCCGCGTTGTCTAGCGGTAGGGCGCTCCACAGTTACTGCCGGATTTGACCTTTCTCCACGCCGACGCCACACTCGTCTGCGGTGACTATTACTGACAGAACAGAAGCGTGACTCATCGGAGAACACGACGTTCCGCCATTCCCTCATCCAAGTCGCTCTAGCCCGGCACCATGCCAGGCGTGCACGTCTATGCTGTGGAGTCAATGGTAGTCTTCTGAGCGGACGCCGGGAGTGCAGGCCTCCTTCAACCAATCGACGGGAAATTGTTCTGGTCGATATTGGAACAGCCAGGGTGTCTTGCACATGCTGAAGAATGGCGGTTGACGTGGCGTGCGGGGCTGCCACCGCTTGGCGGCGGATGCGCCGATCCTCGCGTGCTGACGTCACTCGGGCTGCGCCTGGACCCCTCGCACGTGCCACATGTCCCTGCGCCAACCATCTTCGCCACAGGCGCTGCACCGTGGACACATCCCTATGGGTATCGGCTGCGATTTGACGAAGCGACCAACCTGCCCTTCTCAGCCCGATCGCCATACCCCTCGTAAAGTCGTCTGTCTGCTGGAAATGCCTCCGTTGACGGCGGCCTGGCATTCTTAGCTATACACGTGTCCTGTGGCACACGACAACACGTTCTACAATGACTGTCGGCTGAGAAATCACGGTACGAAGTGGGCCATTCGCCAACGCCGTGTCCCATTTATCGTTCGCTATGTGCGCAGCACAGCGGCGCATTTCACATCATGAGCATACCTCAGTGACGTCAGTCTACCCTGCAATTGGCATAAAGTTCTGACCACTCCTTCTTGGTGTTGCATTTGCTCTGTCAGTCAGTGTAAAAATTTATGTAAAACTTTAACTGAAGGTTGTATTTCTTCACAAACAACAAACTTAACAAATTTTCACTTGGTGAAAATTACAATGACAACTCAGGTACAACGCCAAACAAAGATGGAACACCCCAGAATAGGGAATTTAACAATTCTGGGCTTCAAGCCCTCGATTTACAAGTTCTGAGCTACAAGCTCAAGTTTACAAAATTTATAATTCAAAATGAGGAATAATTCAGTCAAGGGCAGAAATCCCCCAATTCAAGAGCACTGCTCCAAAAATTACAATCTCTAGCCTTGCAGAGGCACCCCTCACTATTACGAAAACGTATGAAAGAGCTAACATGCTCTCAATTTCTTACAGCCTACTCAAGGCAATATTACATCAAAATCTTACACTCTCTGGTCTCACAAAGCACGATTTACAAATGGAAATAGCTTTACACAGGGGTGTCTAGTACTCAACCTACTGAGCCGTTGCGGAAAAAGAACAGGTTAAATAAATGGCCCGAACACAAACTGAATGGAGGCGTACACTTGCGCTCCTAAATAATGAAGAATTCAAATCCTACCCGTGCTCTCGGCCCGATGATACAGGGGCTAATCCCAAGTTACTGAGGTGACACGAATGAAAGTTAATTTAATGCATTATAGGAAATAAAACAGTTATGAAATCGTAGTCACCTCAAACCAAGTTGAAGGGGAACTCGAGAGGGTAACTCACACTCTATCCCCGATTTACAGTTAAGGACCTTACATCAGTCGAACGAAAATTTACATCTAGAAATGGTTTGTTACATAGTTAAAAATTCGGACCTTCCCCTCGGATAAGTCTGCGGAGGTAGCTACATAAAACTAAGTCTGGTGGTCATTACCTGGCTGATGTTTTGCCTGCCGAAGAATGAGGCGTCCCGCCTCCTGCCTCAAAACACACACTCAGGAAGACGACGATCAATGAGACAAGGTAGCCAGAGCAGCCGCAGTTTATGGTACCTTCAGGGAAGGTTCGAGAGGATTCTGGACTTGTCCGGACACACCCTCTCAATTTTATTGGCAGACACAAAAGTTACACCCAAAGAACCAAAATTCAGCCTGTTATAGGCTGAAAATTAATTACAGAAAATTCCAATTGGCTAACTTCAAAACTGGTTGACTGAGAAATATGTGTTACAAACCTTGAAATACGCCTATATCAGAAAAACAAATGAAATTTAATTTACTAAAGAAAACCCATGAACACAAAATTTCTTTCAAAAACAACTTCCTTTACCTTGCACCAGAGTGCATGGCCATAGTGTTTTGGTAGTGACATCTGTGGAAAAGTGTCCAGACTTCTTGATGTACAGAAGAATCCAAACCAAAAGAAATCCAATCAGTTTAGGAAACTTCGTAATAACACAATTACTTAAAATTTCAGTAGTGACATCTTCTGATTAAAGTTCCAACTTCCTATAGTAGCAATTTCACGTTTTGGTCGATAGAGGAGTTCATAAGGCGCTTCTTTTGAATGTGCGGCGTTGAGGTGTACCTCCCGGTACAATTATTATTATTATTATTATTATTATTATTATTATTATTATTATTATTATTATTATTATTATTATGTAACCTTACCAACGTGAAGAAACTAAAACCCTGTAGGACTGGTAATAGACCCGAATGATTGTTATTTCTGAAAAGTTCGAGTCCTAATGGTCGAAATTTTAGTATGTAGTCTCAATAGACATATAGCTTTCGGATATTGAAGTCCTATCTGATAGTGAACATTTCACTTGTAAAAAATGTTGTTGTTATTTTGGTCTCCTCATAGAAGATTACAATCCTAATTTCTGGTGAGATTTCAGGGTCTTTTAGGACAAAACAATTCTCTGCAGAATCTACTAACACTTGCTGTAGAACATCAACAAAGGGCCTTGAAGTGAATGTCTATCCATTTGAGAACAAAACTGGTCTCTTTTACGCCTTGGCTCCCTGACACAGCAAATGTTTGTCTTTCAAACATGACATTTCATTAACGTTAGAGTGATATATTGCAGCTAGAAGACCTGTGAGTAAGCAGCGAATATGCTTCAACGGAACTGCTATTGTGTACACGAAGGATCCCTCCCTAATATTTCACTAGTGTTGGCTGGACAAGTAGCCACCTTAGTCTTCCTCAAGGAATCCGCTACCTACAGTGTTATAAATAATTGTGCTGCAGACGTGTTTATGAGCAGTGTGATGTACCTTGCAGGTGCCCAGCCATAGTGGAACCCCGTGAAACATACAGTCCATAATCTAATTAGGTGTTCTGAAACTTTTTACTCGTGAACTTTAATGTGATATACACTTTCGAGTCTTCCAAAAAAAGAAAACATCTTTCACGCCTATTGCTCATACTTTACACGGATCATTTACTGAATGGTTTAAGATAGCAGGGAGGGATTCGGTCGGGTGTAAGTATGGTAAACTGTTTGGCCTATGCCGACTACTTGATCATAATAGAAGACTTTGCTGGTAGCCTGCAGTCTTATACCATGGAGCTTGAAAAGTAAACTAAAGTGTTGTCAGCTGAGAAGAAACCTAAGAGGATTGAATGTAAGTTAGAAAATACAAAACTGGGACAGGTGACTCATTTTATGTGCTTAGGATGCCCATTCTCACTCCAGCTACTGGGATGAACGGACAGCGTGGAGGCCTTGCGTTCAGTAGGTCTCGGGTTGAATTCCCAGACGGATCGGGTAATTTAACTGCGTCTGATGAACTCCTCTGAATCGGGGACTAGGTGTTTAGTGTTTGTCCCATAAAATCCTCTTTATATACACACTACTCTACTAACCACAACGGAAGCACAGAATACTTACTTCTAAAACCTCGTATGTAACAATGCTCTTCCTATCCATTATATTCCTTAAGACTGGTCACGCCTCCCAGCCACATGTGGATCTTCAGCCCATCAGAACAATGTCCGTTGTGTTCATTTTCCTTTGTTTACATGTAAAGGAAAATGAACCTTAAATACATTATACTGTAGGAGTGCGCAAATTCGCTTGCAAACAACATCCCTACAATACGGTATGGTAAGGTCTAGTTTCCTTTACAATTGAGCACAGGAAAATTAACACTACGAAAATTATTCTGATGGACTGCATTTAAATGTGTGGCTGACAAGCGTGACTAGTCTTAAGGAATATAATGGGTAGGAAGAGCATTGAGACATACGAGGTCATAGAAGTAAGGCGTCGATATATTCCTTCACTTAGGGTTATCGTCAGGAACGGCATCCGGCCTGGGGACAAATCCACATGAGCTCCAGCGCCGCACCGGAGACGCCACCAATGTGTGAGAAAACTGGTGGATGAGAAGAAAGAAGAATATAAAAAAGGAGAAGGATGTTTATTCCCCGAGGAAGGCGGTGTCTTAACTGACATAGAATCAGTGTATAACGGAAGCTTTCATTTGCAATAAATTGTTTTCTATAAGAAATAAGTTTGCTCTTGGACGAAACTATATTTATATAGGTACGTTTTCAGTCAGAATTTGGTGATTGGGTGTCAAAGCCTGGGTGTAGGTTGGAAGAAACATACGTGAAAGTAGTGAGAATGATTGCTGGTATAAACAAGTGGGAACATTAGCAGGAGGCTAGGCAGAATGGGGAGATACAAAGCCTAACAAGGAGACCTTCAGAAAGACCGAATTTTTTCATGCTTTATATATGTGTAGTTGATTTCTCGAATAGGATTTTTTGTTTACAATTGGCTTTACGTCGCACCGACACAGATAGGTCTTATGGCGACGATGGGATAGGAAAGGGCTAGGAGTGGGAAGCGACAGTGGGGTTCGAACCCATTATCTACCGGGTGCAAGCTCACAGCTGCTCGACCCTAACAGCAGAATACGCATTCAGCAAAGCCATCGGTCCAGATGTCCCGGCATTCTGCAGAAAAATAGCTTTCAAAAATTCCATGTGCCTTACATCAAATAAAAGTTAACGAAGTGTCAAGTGAGCTCAGTGGTTAGTGTCCGCTTGTAATAATCCAAGGACCACTGGCTTAAGTCCACTGCGTGCACGAATTTCCTCTTTTTCCCTTTTCTTTACATATGTTTAATTCTATGTATATTGTAAGTAAGAGTATTTCTGACGGTTCAAAGTATGGGTACAAAAATGAGAAATATCTGGAGGGAATGGAATATGTTTATATTTTCCCACATCGTAGCAAAAATTAAATGCTAACATGTCATAATATTATTGTTGTGAAATTATAATTCTCCTTAATCGCTAAGAGCGGTTTATTATTCGTGATTCTAAGCTGGAAACAAGATTTCCGGTTGTCCAGAGGGCAAATAAGGAACGCTTTTAGTTCTTTATCTTATACCGTGAAAACGGAACGCCGCAGGTCTTTAATGAATAAAAGAAGAGATCGGGTGTCCCATTAATAAATAATAGTGAAATATTAGTGTAAATAATTTATTAAAAACTAATAATTAATCTTTCATTCAGTCTACATAACTTCCGTTTCTTGCTTGCCTCCCTTTTGACCAAGATGTCAACGAACGAGAACCTCGCTAGTACGCTGCCAGAGTCACTAAACTCAACAGATACCACGAGGTATCCTTTGTGACCGGAACCAGTGATCTTTGATCAGAACCAAACAATATAGAATATTTCGTACCCTTTAATATCAAACGCGCACATTTTTAACATCGGTACCATGGTCTAAACCACGAGATTTTAAAACAGAGCATTTGTTTCCTAAAACAAGGAAGATTCAGCGTACGAATTGGAACGTGGAGCAAAATGAGAAAAGAAAGTATTCTTATTTATTGCATTTCTTATTCTTGTTTATTGTAATCTTACTTTGCGATACATGCAGTTCTATAGCATAATTAAAAGCATGCAATAAAAGCACAAGTAAGGGCTAAGGTATCCGGAAAACATCGTTAATCAAAACTTAACATTTGTCGGTGATTTAGAAATTGAACAGAGAACGAATGACCTGAAAGGAGTGTCAGAAACATTATTATAAGGAATCGAACTTCTCGAACATGCTGTAGAGGTGCACCGAGTACTCCGGAAATATGCTCCCCTAGCGCGAGGTCACCACAGTAATCATCCTCATTCCCTCCATACCATGTCCGATTCTTGGAATGAATATTAATATTGACTTTCGAAAGAAAACAAAAAACATGTAAACTAATAGAACAACTACGACAGATTAATTTCCTGCTATAACTATAATCTACGAACCCAACTGATCTAGATGTCAGCGGAGTTATATTGTCTAGTTTGCCTTAGGCACAATTCTGTTCCTAACTAGCATGTATCACTTCTTTTCCTTCCACCAGTTTACTTCCCAACATTTCCCTAATTATGATGAATAATTTTGCGATTCTTCCAGGGTGCATCCGCTCTCATTTCAATAACTTTACAATCGTATACAACTGATTTCCATCAGCAATTCTCCTCATAACCTCCTTATCTATAAATTTCTCTCTTATTTCCCTTGTCTCTAAACTATGTGCCCATCCCGCTTCTTCGGAGCTTGGTAAATATTTATTTTCATCTTTATTTTATTTGTATGATACAGTATTTATAGGGGTTTGACAAGGTAGTAATCATTCACATTTATGGTTCATAGTTTACACGGATCATCTACTGAGAGGTATAAGGTGGCAGGAGGGACTCAGTTAGGTGGAAATGTAGCAAGCAGTTTTGCATATGCCGACGACTTGGTCTTAATGGTGGACTGTGCAGAAAGCCTGTGATCTAAAATCTTGGAACTTGAAAATAGGTGCAGTGACTATGGTATGAAAATGAACATTTCCTAGACTAACGTGATGTTAAGTAGGGAAGAAACCTAAGAAGAACTGAATGCTAGGTTGGGAATACAAAACTGGAACTGGTAGATCATTTCAAATATATAGGTCATATATTCTCCCAGGATGGTAGTGTAGTGAGAATGAATCGCAGTGCAGCAAAGCTTACGCAGTGAGCTCGCAGTTGCCATCAATAGTATTCCGTAAGAAAGGAATAGGCTCCCGGTCGAAGGTATTAATAATAATAATAATAATAATAATAATGTTATTTGTTTTACGTCAAACTAACTACTTTTTAAGTCTTTCGGAGACGTCTAGGTGCCGGAATTTAGTCCCGCAGGAGTGCCAGTAAATCTACCGACACGGGGATGTCGTATTTGAGCACCGTTAAATACCAACGGACTGAGCCAGGATCGAACCTGCCAAGTTGGGGTTAGAAGCCCAGCGCCTTAACCGTCTGAGCCACTCAGCCCGGCAGGTCGACGGTATTGTTGCACCTGTCTGTCTTCAGACCAATTTTATATACGGGAGTGAAAGCTGGGTGGACTCATGGTATCTCATTCATAAATTATAACAGGCAGACATGAAACCATCGTCGCCTTAAGACCTCTCTGTGACGGTGCGACTGAAAGGAAATTGTAAAGATTTACCATGAAATTACCGAAAATGATCACTTGTAAAATCAGGTGGGAACAGTAACAGGAGGGCATTCATAATGAGAAGATAAAGACTACATTAGGAATGAACTGGGCGGATGAGACTGTACGCATAAATCGGCTTCGATGTTGGGGTCACTTGAAACGAATGGAAGATAAATTACCTAGGAGAATCAGTGACTCCAGTGTAAGAGAAGTAGAGAGAGACCAAGGTGACGATCATCAGTCATAGTTTCTGATGATTTAGAGGTAAGGGGTACGGGACTAAACGAGACCACAGAGCTAGTTGCAAATGGAGGATTGTGGGGGCGATTAGAAAATTCACAGAGGCTTGCAGACTGATCGCTGAAAGATATAACAGTCTATAATGAAGATGTATGTATGGAAATAGCACTTCGTAATCAACGCTAGTATGCTTACGATGCGAGGATGGTGTGGCTTTAAAAAAAAATACTTAAAAATGAACTTGTCGTAGTATAATAGAAATTCAAACATTTAAAAAAAATATAATTCTTCCAGTCTATTTCAATACCTCAAGTTAATGTCTTCTTCAGTTTGTTTGAAAATATTTCTAAGTATGTAAACAATTCCAGGTATCCACCATACTTTGCATGAAAGAATTACGACCAAAAATAGGAGAACTTTTCTAGAATGCAATACCCATTACAAAATATACTTTAAGTTTGTATTTTCAGCGACTTTATTCCAAAAATAAATATTACAATTTTGTAAAAAAGTGTGTAATGTGTACACATTAATCAAAGTGACTTACATCAGGAACGTGCAGTCATCGAGGGCGCTACAGCTGATTGACGGACCGACCCGTCTAGTTCCACACTCACAGCGCCATTTGTCAGGGCAACATTGCATTACTCAGCTCTCGCCTGATGTCACACGAACTGACAGGCTTACTCTTCTTTCCGATACGTTGCACCGCCCTGAAACTGTCTTTCTCTGACCGGGGTTTGTGGTTAAAGTCTTGGCCAATTTCGTAACTTAAGACCACGTTTCTCTGTTTCCACTTGCAAGAGAACTGTTTGCTCAAAAGTTGTGAATGATTAACAAGATACAAAGTAACGCTACACTGACAGCCTACAGCAAAACACCCCACTAAGATATATGGTACTGTATAGAAGGTTGGAATTACACTACAGATGATCCACAATAAAATAGAGTTCAGAAGAAGAATCGACAGTCTAAAATCATTTGAAGAGAAACCACTAACAGGGAGGCCCGAACGGATCAGTTCCGAAGAGGGGAGAAACTTGAGAAGTGAATGAATGGCGAGAATTTGGGAGGTGAAGAGAAGAGAAGAAAGTCCAAGAAGCCTTAAGGTTCTATCTCACCTTATGTCGATGACTTCTGGGAATGTTGGAAATTGCGAATGTTAGTTATTCAGTGATATGTAAAGAAAACCCGTCCATTATTCAACACCTTCGTGTTTCTATTTCAATACCTCAAGTTAATGTCTTCTTCAGTTTGTTTCAAAATATTTCTAAGTATGTAAACAATTCCAGGCATGCACCATTCTTTGCATGAAAGAATTACGACCAAAAATAGGAGAACTTTTCTAGAATGCAATACCCATTACAAAATATACTGTAAGTTTGTATTTTCAGCGACTTTATTCCAAAAATAAAGAAAGAGTTAACACCGTCCCGCGATCTAAGGGCAACCAGCCTGCACCTAACCTGGTGGTCCGGGTTCGATTTTTCCAGGTCTGGTAATCTTACCTGAATCAGAAGGCTCGTTCGGGATCCACTCAAACTACATGGGACTGAGGTGCTATGTGACGGCGAGATAGCGCTGCCGATTCAGAAAGCCATGACACATGTTACCCCGTAATTTGTAGGCCTTCCGGACTGATCAGCGGTCGCTTGGTAGGCCAAATTCCATCAAGGCTGTTGCACCATAGGCTTTATTTGTTTTTACATGAAGCTAACATACCATTTTTATCTGCCTCTTACCCTGAGGCCCCGGGTTCGATTCCCGGCCAGGTCAAGGATTTTTACCTGGATCTGAGGACTGGTTCGAGGTCCACTCAGCCTATGTGATTAGAACTGAGGGGCTATATGACGGTAAGATGGGGCGCCCGGTCTAAAAACCCGAGAGAATTCGTAGTGCTGACCACGCGACACCTCGTAATCTGCAGGCCTTCGGACTGAACAGCGGTCGCTCGGAAGGCCAAGGCCCTTCAGGGCTGTACTGCCATTGGCGGGGGTGTTTGTGACTGCACCAGGAAGACCACAGAGGAAATACATTATCCGAAAGGCTGTGAATATGGAAGTAAGAACTCGTGTTAATGACGCTGTTCGCCTCTGTGGTGTAGTGATTAGCGTGATTAGCTGCCACCCCCGGAGGTCCGGGTTCGATTCCGTGGTTTCCCATTTTCACACCAGGCAAATGCCGGGGCTGTACCTTAATTAAGGCCACGGCCGCTTCCTTCCAATTCCTATGCCTTTCCTGTCCCATCGTCGCCATAAGACTTATCTGTGTCGGTGCGACGTAAAGCAAATACCAAGAAAAAGTACCCTCGTAGCAAATATAGTTCACCTGTGTTATAATTGCAACTGACAATTGCTGAAGGAATTAAATCCTGTCTTAGGTATTTCTATACCAAGTATTATATTCACAACGTAAGTTTCAAGTACTCATTGAGACCCAGAATTTTCCCATTGAGATACACAGTCCAGATGAGAATACATGTAATGTAGGTTTTCAGAACTGAATACGTTAACGCCTATGGAAATATTGATTAAATATCTTCAGTAGTCCTTATCTGTTCTGGTAACCTTTTCTTGGCGGAAGAGGTGGCCAGTGGAAATTTGACTGTAACTCTTCACTGACAAGTGAATTTGGAAATTGAGATTATTGACACCGTGTGGTCGACCTGAGCCTGTACCCAGTTAACGACTGTGTAGCATACTGCATGATCTTGCCAACAACTTGATAATCTATTTGTTCCCATATACCAGTTAATGAAACCTCAGTTCATAAGACAAAAGGTATTGTTGTATTGGGGTCGAGTAAGGTCCTCCCCGTCATAAATCGTCCACCCATCTCAATGTGTGACCCACCCCGCCCTGGCTTCGGCCCGTCAAAGTCCCGTTCCACAAGAGCTCATGCATCACTCCACTTTTGTTCACCGTTGACATCAGCCGCTTGTCCGCCGCCCTCGCCAGATCTCCCGTACGTCACCAGCTAGTCCTTTCCTTCGCCTCCACTTATAACATGCTCCCCATTCTTTCATTCACGCATCTGTAAATGACTAATGACTTGTAGGGTGTGAGATGTATATAAAGAAAAGACAAGTAATATGGCAAGGTAGCCCCATCAAACAGACGGCTGGGTCTGCGTAACTAAGCTTGTTGGCATTCGACTTATAAATCAAAGACCACAGGTTCTATCCCAACTTATGTCGATGACTAGTGGGAATATTGTGAATGTTAGTTATTCAGAGATATGTAAAGAAAACCTGCCCCGTATTCAACACCTTCGTGTCTCTGAGGTCATATCAAATTTTTGGAACATAATTCTTTACATGTCATTCTTATCACTACAGTACGTAAAGATATTTTCAGTACATTCAATTCGATAAAGGGTTAACTAACGCTACTGGTTTAAACAAAACCCGTTTGGAAACATGTTCAACAGAATTTTTCTTGAAGCTGTGCTCGAACCGTTAAGTACTCATATCGATAGACATCTGAATCACATAAAACTGAGAATTCAAAGAAACTAAATTCCAAATGTGAAACATACAAGACTGAATTTCATGGAAATAAGTAATACATATTCCGTACTTTGCACAAACACGATGTTCTGATTTCGGTCATGGTTGTCCTATTAGAACGTTCCTTCTCCTCGAATCTAAAAGAACATCTCTGCTTGTACCATGGAATTTTCTTGCTTCGACCACTGGCTCTGTTCATTTACCGACGTCTGTGTAGAAATGCATCTCGTTATATTGCGTTTAATGCCTTCGACTATGATAATATATTATTTATACTCAACCTTCAGACTACTAAGCGGGGTCAGTTGAGACTCCATAGAAAATGGGTCGATTTTAATAATTTTTATCTGCATTTGTGGATCTGTGGTAGAGTGTCGACCTCCGGATCCTAAGAGAGCGAGTTCAAACCCGTACGACGTTACCATGTGAAAGATCTCGGGTGACATATTTGGTGTTTATCCGAAAAATTAGTTAAAACTCAGCCATAGACGCCAAAGATTCAGTTCACTCCACCATCTACTAGGCCTAGAGTAAAAAGGAACGACAAAATTGACGAGCAGACAGCTAGATGGCAAGAAATTAAAATATCTGCACACTGTAGCTGAGGCCATATTATTACTATTATCTTTTATTGCTAGGTGCTTTACGTCGCACCGACACAAATAGGTCTTATGGCGACCATGGGACAGGGAAGGATTAGGGGTGGGAAGGAAGCGGCCGTGGCCTTAATTAAGGTACAGCCCCAGCATTTGCCTGGTGTGAAAATGGGGAAACCACGGAAAAACATTTTCAGGGCTGCCGACAGTGGGATTCGAACCTACTATCTCCCGAACACTGGACACTGGCCGCACTTAAGCACTGCAGCTATCGAGCTCGGTATTATTATTATTATTATTATTATTATTATTATTATTATTATTATTATTATTATTATTATTATTATTATTATTATTATTATTATTATTATTATTATTGTACCAAGGGTACACCTTCCCCGGCTATTTAAACCGCGCGCCTTCTGCACTATGGCTATCTATGAGAGTGACCAAGAACTGATAAGCTTTTCAAAATTGTCATCTCCGATGGTTAGATGGCACTAGCATATATTTTATAGCGATCCCTGCTGGGCTAAGTCCCAGTCTACCACCAGAGAAAGTTAAGATGTTGTAGTTGGTAAACCTGTCTTTTGGTTATAATTTTTCTTCGATGTGCCGAAGTTGTCAAAACTTCAACTGGTTCCTCCTCTAATTTAAGCTGCCTATCACATGCCTCTACGTTCTCGAGTCAATCAAACCTGGAGGAGCGCAGGGAAATTTAGAATATCAGCGCTCTGGATTTTAATTTAAACTAGAATCTTCCCCTGCGGAGCTATTTAAGGAGAGCCCTTTAGGGCCATCTTGTCAGATTTGCTCCGGTATTTGAGAGTGAGACATAATGGAGGTTAGAGTGGTCCAGGAGGCAGGGCTCGGCACCTTGAAGAAGATCCGGCGCTAGCAGGTAATGGCATGTGATTTTCCGGCGTGTGTTTCGAGGGGAATATTTCGGCAATTTTTCTTAAAATCTAATGTGTATTTTTTCATGTTTTACTTAACTGTAGGACCTTCTACGCAGTCTTCGGACTGTAGTTATATTCCTTACTGGGATAATATTAATGTAAGGGAGCACGACTAGTGACCCTCGGAACTCTCCTCTTCTACTTTTAAGCTGAATGACTAAAGTTTTCAACCTCTAATCTTGGAAATTTATATCGACAGTTAAGCGTTCCCCTTTAGTCGCCCTTTTTAGCATAGGATTAGCCCCTGTGCCATTGGGCCTTAACCCCACTTAGGTTCTTGTCTTTTCCAGGACATTCCTTTTAGGAGAGCTGGTGTTTCGCCTCCTTGCCTTTCGTGAATGGCCTGCTTTGTTGTAGCATTTTATTTCCCTTCTTTAGGCCTAGTAAAATGGGTAGAATTGAATAGAATAGAATAGTCCCCTCCCCCATTCTCGGGTCTCCAGAAGCTTGGGAGAGAGTAATATGTCCCTGTATATTCTTTATGGTTTTGCGGGTAACGGTGTCTACGTTTAAGTTCCCTTGGGGAACAGTACTTTACCTGGCTGTGAAATTTTGTAATTGTTAATCCCACCATGGGGCAATTTGAGTATGAACACTAGGAAGTGGGGTCACCCTAGGGGTTACCAGTGTAATTTGTAAATATCAACCGACTGCTTGATTGAGGCTAGTCTCTATGTATTTCGGAGCTCAGACTCTATGATGTGTACAATTATGATCTGTCATAATGTTGTACCTGTCAGGAGCAATTATGCTCTTTCCTGTGGAGATTAACGACTGGGAGTTACTCCCAATTAATCTTGTACCTGAATGAGGACTTCTAAGTCCAATGCATGGTTGGAGCTGACGAGCTCGTTATTTAATGTGAATATCCTCAAGCAATATTTCAACTCTTGCTCGTTATATCATTAAATTACTTTATCTGAAATTTAAGAAAGGATAGAAGTAAAATTTCCAATTTCATTCAGGTAATTTTTTGCTCCAAGTGATCCTCTGTCCAGCCATTCACCCCACGCCCTTCCTTACCTCTGCCTTTCACGATAAATCCCCGTATCAATTATTATTATTATTGTCATTGTTATTATTTTAAGATGGTATCTACGCATTCTGATACTTCTTGTTTCTAGACTGGTTTATCGTGTCACGTCCATTGTGTCGAGTACCTAATTTGTCCGTAAGGGAATAACATTTCTTTCTATTCAGTTCTGTCTTTGTTGACGCCTCTTGGTAAGCTCACCGGTCAAAAAACAACAGTCACCCTAGTGCGCCCGCACAGATGGATCGTAAAGCCTTTCAGGATGGCGCAGTGAATGAGTGCCGTGCTCAACAGCACTCTCACTGCCTCTGCATGAGGATAAGGCAGTAACGATCAGCGAGACATTTATTTTTCAAGTGGACACTGTACGTCAACGCGGGTAGATGCAAGGATGTGACAGAGTGGCATAAAGGGCCAATCGTGTTTGGCCGTGCCCATAGTAAAACGGTGCGTCAAGTTGCTGGATTTGTTGGTGTTTTGCAGCGGACACGTGGCCACGAAACACGACGTCAGAATTGTGGTCGAAAATGTCCCTAACTGAGAGGAACCGTAGACGCGTGTCACGGCTTGTAAAACAAAGTCGCTTCCTCACTCGACAGGAATTGATGCAGTCCGTGAATGAAGGTCCATCCCAACCTGTTAGCGAGAGAAACTTTGCGACTGGAACTGCATCCAACGATCATTTGGAGGCCATTGCTCACACAGGCACATAAAGCTGCGTGTCTTCAATGGGCTAGAAATCATCAAACGTGTACAGTAGCAGACTGGCGGAACGTAATGTGATCTGGCGAATCACGTTTTTGTCTGAGTTACAACGACGCACGTCGTCGAGTTCACCGAAGTCGTAATGGAGCATTTCATCCTGGATATGTGCAAGGTCAAGTTAAAGGTGGAGGTGGGTCTGTGATGTTTAGGTGAGTTTTTCGCTCATTGATGTGACCACTAACATTAACTAGCATATTTATTTAAACATTCTGCATGATCAGGTGTTGCCTTTCGATCAACATCTGCATGGTGAGTATGCTACTGATACCCCTATGTTTTAAGATGATAACAGCAAAGTTCATCAGGCTGGATGCGTATGTGACTACCTTTAGGACCAGTCCCCCTCCCTATTTCATTTTGATTGGCCGGCAAAATCACCTGAATTGAACCCCATTGAAAATCTGTGGGACCTGTTGGAACACTGGTAAATCGCCAACATCAGCATCCCCGCTATTTAGTGGAATTGTGCGATCAAATCCTCAGCGAGTGGCTTAAACTACATGCGACGTACCTGCAAAACCTTGTGCACTCACTTCCTAACCGAATTTTCCAGGGTTGACTAATTTTTGTCCGGTGAGCTTAGCTTGTATTGCATACGACGTTTGTCATTAGATTATTTGCCGAATGTTGTTACTGTTGTTGTTGTTGTTGTTACTGTTGTTTTATGCCTTTGAGGCCTTTCAAATCGGTTGGCCGTTGTTGGGTAAGTTTGTTTTTTCTGTTAGTTCAATAATAGTACTGATTTTTACGTTCCACTAACAACTTTTACCGTTTTTGGAGATGCCGAGGTGCCGGAATTTAGTCCCGCAGGAGATCTTTAAAGTGACATTATTCTATTAGTACAGTAGATTACATTAAAACTCTCAGTTCTACGTAACTACTACTTCTGACGTGTGAAAATAGCAAAAGAGTAATATTTCAAATGCTCAGTAAGGTGCATTTTCATACGATAAGGCCTTCACAGCGAGGCCTTTGATCCTTTCAACCGGAGGAAAATGTGGAAGACTATGGAAAAGTTCGGAATTCCACAAAAGATAGTCCGTCTTACACACGCAATGTATGATGGATATACTTGTCAAGTGGAACATAAAGGGAAGCTGTCTGAAGCTTTCGCTGTAAAATCTGGAGTAAGACAAGGATGTCTACTGTCACTAATCTTGTTTATCATGACACTAGATTGTATGCTAAGAGAGGCAAGGAATTGAAAGAGTGGCATTCAGTGGGAATTAAATAACCGATTGGAAGAAATGGATTATGCGGATGATCTCTGTCTTCTTGCAGAATGATTTCGGGACATATCAAACTGAATGCCTTAAAAATAGAAGCTAAAGAAGTAGGCTTAAAGATTAATTAAAAAGACTAAGGAATTGCGCATAAACAATTGTAGCAATTCTAGATTGACTCTAGATGTAATTGTTATAGAAAGGGTAGAGGAACTTTGCTACTTAGGAAGCATGGTAAGCCAGGATGGAGGTGCTTTTAGAGATGTGGTGAGTCGTGTAAATAAAGCCAGAGGAGCTTTTGCACAGTTACGACCACTATAAAGATCCCCTCACATTCGTATAAAAAAGAAGCTACAGATATTTCAATTCAAATGTTAAATCTGTTTTACTGTATGGAAGTGAGACCTGGAAAGTGACCGAAGACATTACCACAAGGTTACAGACTTTTATAAATCGGTGTTTGAGTTACATTATGAGAATATGGTGGCAAAAGACCATCTCAAACAAGGACCTTTGGGAGGCCACAAGTCAAAGTCCCATACAGGAACAGATAATGGGAAGAAAATTGAGATGGATTGGGCACACCCTGAGAAGACCGCAAGAAAGTATCATAAGGCAGGCATTGAGCTGGAATCCACAAGATAGTCGCAGGCAAGCAGACCGAGGATTGTCTGGAAGAGAACCATAGACAGGGAGATTGCTGGAGTTAACAATACATGGAGGGAGGTGAAAGCATTGGCGGCAGATAGAACAAGCTGGAGAAATTTTGTCGAGGCCCTATGTTCCACCTGGAATTAAAGGAAATAAGTAAGTCAAGTTCGCATTGAGAGTGATAGTGAAAATGAAAAAATCGGAGAAAGAAGAAGAGACTGTGATAACAGTAGATGATAAAGTAGCACATGGGATCGAAACCGGTGGTACAAAGATGGAAATGACTATAATGGTGATATGCAGATAAAATCACACACGCTAATATTGAATGTCACGATCTAATATCCACCAAATACCATGCGCCGAATAGTTTATAATAATGATGGAATGATTCCTGGAGTTACTGGTTCATCTCACAGATTTCAGACTCAAGGATAAATTCGTGGAAAGCTCAAATTAATGTATTTGAAACTTTAAAATATAAAAGGGAAAGAAAATTAGGTTTGGCTAAAATATATCTTGTATTGTTTCTGAATTCATTGCTAAAACACGCTATATTTTCAAAATGCACTGTGTTTATCATTTCGTTAAAATATTTTGTTACTTATTGCTTTCATTGTGCTTTCTAAAGTAATTTCGTCTTGGAGCCTAGGATGACCCTGTTTGGTAGTTTGTTTTGGTCTCAGAGTTTGGTAGCTTGTAGGTGTATGGAGGAGCGATCGCTCTATTTGACAGTTCTTAAACGTAGTTCTTAATGTGGATTAACACACAATTTAGCCACTCACTTCATCATAAACTTTCATTAGAAACTTGTCTCGGAGCACATATCGGCCATCGCAGTTTCTATTACGTCTCATGTAACCCGATTCTTCGCTACTTGTCCGTCACTCCTTAACGGAGTGATTTATGCTAGAACGTCGCTAATTATTGTTTTCAGATATTTATTCTCATTTCCTATTCATCGTGCTTTAAGACTTTACGGGAATTTACGGTATCACTACAGATGATGTGTTTCAACAGTCCTCTCCCTGTGCAATTTGAAGACAGTAGACTGTTTACAGTAATTTACATCGTGCTACGTGAACAGTGCTTGGATATCTGCACTGTGTTTCGACTAATGGTGTACGTTAAAACAGTACATTCCATTGATTCCATTTTAGACCGCAATAATTTAATCAATGTTGGACGTTGATTGTGTCACAGAATGAATCTATTTTCAAATATGTGATTTGGTTCACTGGTATTACGAATCATATAATTATTGACATGGAAATCTACATTTACAGTTAGTTTAGTATTTCAGATATTCATATTTCCATTGTCCCTTTATTTAATAAATCTTTTCTCTTTATTTTTGGAGAGTTTGTTCACGATTAAAACATTTTGAGTAACTGAAAGACATACCACAAGAAACCAACATTTTTCTCTCTTGATTATAGGCTATCAGCATACGATTGAACAGTTAATAATCATTTCTTAATGATATTTTATTTCCTAAATTGACGGAGCACCCTGCTTCATAGAATTTTTACCGAGCATGCTCAGAACGTTTTAAGTAAGCCTCGGACGTATGGCAATAACGGAGTCCTACTTAACATTTGACTGGCAAGGGAGGCTACGAAGCAATTTGGCGGACGAAATGGCATTCTATGGGGAGCTATTAATATCAATGGGGCTTGTGGAAGAAAGAAGGCATAACTGGCTAAGTCGGCAAAGGGGACGCATCTGGACGTGCTAGGAAGTAATAATATTCGGGTAAGGTGAGATAGATTTTAAAATATCCTAAATAGGTGACAAAGATGTAAAGGCAGAGAGTAGGTAAGGATTGTTCACCTGGGATACTATTGCATGCAACATATTATCTGTTGGGCATGTAAATGAGCGAATGGTGTGGGTAGATTTGGCTGTTGGATGAATTACAACGAGCATGGTCTCAGTCTATGCATCATGTGAGGGTGCAGATGAGGATGAATTTGACAATTTTATGAAGCACTGAGTGACATTACATTCAGGGTCAACAGCAAAAATACTGTAGGATTGTGCTAGTTAGCGATTTCAATGCGAGAGTTGGAAATAAAACTGAAAGTTATGAGAAGGTGATTGGTAAATGTGGGGAACAAGAGGAAGCTAATAGAAAATCTATGCTTTTACTGGAATTATATCCTAATGTAAGGTATTCGCCGCCACACATGTGAGTGCAGTGGTACCCGATCCACAATAGACGATATTATAACCGATTTTAAATTCAGGAAATAAGTACCTATGTGCGGGTATTTCGGGATTTTTTTATGCTACGGACCGCTATCTGATCTGTAGTGAAATAAGTATATATAGGCCTAGGACAGAGAAAGTGGAATCTGTTTGTAAACGAATATGGGTAGAAAATCTCCAGGACAAGGAAATTAAAAGTACATGGATATGATTAGTGAAAAAGTTCTAAAAAATAGACAGTAAAAATGATCAGAATATAGAAAGGGAATGGGTGGCATACAGGAATGGTGTAGCAGAAACAGTAACGGAACAACTATGTGTAAAAAAATGGAAAACACGAACATCTTGGTGGAATTATGAAGTGAGTGGAGTTCGTAACGTAAAAGGAAGACGTATCTGAAATGGCACCAAGCACGGACCGATGCAGACAGGGAGTTGTACGTAGATGAAAGAAACAGACGAAAACAAATAATCGTTGAATCCAAGAAGAAGTCGTGGGAAGTTTTTCCTAATAACGTGGAAAAGCTTTGTCTAGCGCCGGGGAAACCTTTCGGGCAGTAATAATCTTAGGAAGGGGGGAAGAAAGGATATGGATAGAGTTTTCGGTAAATATGGTGAACTCGGCGTAATAGATCCCAGGGAATCATACGACAGTTCGAAGGATTATTTTGAAAATTTGCTCAACGTAAAAGGAAATCTATCTGATGACGTCGTGAAAAACTGAACTGATGGGGAGGAGGACAATATTGTTGGTGAAACTACTCTTCACTAAGTGGATATAATAGTAAATATACTCCATTGTCATAAAGAAGCAGGGTTAAATGAAATTAGGTCTGAAATGGTGAAATATAGTGGGAAGGCAGAGATAATATGGCTTCAAGGAGTAATAAGATTGGCATGGAATGTTAGAATGATCCCTTTTGAATGAACAAAAGCAGTAATTTCTCCTATTTATAAGCAAGAGAACAGGAAGGATTGCAACAACTATCGAAGTATCCCACCAATCAGTATACGAGGCAAGGGGTTCACTCCCATTTTGGATGGGAAGGTGAGACCAGTAGTTGAGAGCAAGCTGACTGGAAGCCAGTGTGGTTTCAGACCACAGAGGTGTTGTTTCTGTCAACTTAATCTGGACGTTAATGATTTAATACCAACTTTACTGGGCTGAGTAAGATTGCAGATACGCTGGCCTTCTGAGCTCAAATAATCGTCTTTGATGGAATTTCGATCGCAATTGAAGGTGCTTAAACATGCAAGACTTCTCCCGGTGGATTTACGGACGCGTTAAGGAAATCCTGCGGGACAAAATTCAGGCACCTCGGCATTTCTGTGAACCTAAAAGTAGCTAGTGAGACGTGAAATCAATAACATTAATATTTGTTAATTTTAAATTAAATTTAATGAAAATCATTAGCAATGACAGTTCATCATTGCGAATATTATTGGTCTGGTACGACAGCTTTTAAAAATGATATAAGGGAAGTCCTGCAGAATAATACGAAAATACGCATTATTAATTACGCTCCGAAAGCAAGATAATTAGCGATGAATAATAATTGTTGGTTCAAACAGTGATACACTCGTGAAATAAATAAGAAAATAAATGTAAAATCAGTTACCAACTCCTTCTTTTACAACAAACTACGGCCATGAATGCAACACATGTTCAATGTATTTGATAATGCGTCATTTATGTACTCAGAAGGAACACATAAAACCTGTTTTCACCAAAGACATCACTGAACATGGAAGGGCCACACAGAACAAAGTCTGCTAAATTGTCTCTCTCTTTTCGTTTACCCATCTGGAAGTGATTGATGATGCCTTGAAATACAGAGAGAGAGATTAGTGTAGTCAAGAACACATGCTACAAGTTAGAATTCTTCTAAAACGAAGGAATGAGGCAGGAAGTAGTTAACTTTACAAATGAACAACTTGTCAGCTCTAGATATTATTGTAAAAATATCTCACTCACTGGAAGTTAGTTTGTAATCCTTTTGTATTGCCACAATGTCTACGACATTGTAAACGGTTTAGTTATTCAATACTAAACAAGAATATTTCAAGGTCTAGCGTTTCTCAAATCAATTAAGAAGTAGCATCTTAAATTTGATTGTTAGAAATTCCAGCATTTGTCTTCATGAATTTTGTCAGAATAGCGTGCTTATGGACTCTGGCTGTCTTTAAAGTGCAGATATGAACATTTTACCAACTTTCAAATAAGAAAATGCTTATTTGAAGACAAATCCTGGGATGGCGTCCAAAGTTTAGACCGAATTCATGACAATTACACTCACAAACTCTATTCAGCCTACAATAATACAAGCCACGATACTGTATGATGATTGATTACTAAAAATGTACCAAGCCATTAATAAATCAACAAGAAGGTAAATAAACACGGCTGAAGCTGGAATATATTCTGACCAGCTTGTTTTTACTATTTGGTTTATATCGCACCTGCACAAAAAAAGTCTTATGGTGACAATGGGATAGGAGACGGCTAAGACTGGGAAGGAATCTACCGTGCCCTCAATGAAGGTGCAGCCGCAGAATTTGCCTGGTGTGAACATGGGAAATCACCTTCCGGGCAGCCGACAAGGGTTCGAACCTACAATCTCCCATTCCATGTAGCTAACTCGCTCAGTGTTTTGAAAAACGCTCCAACCGATTAAATCCATTATATTTACTGTTTCAAAACCTGTTTTCGTAAGACAAGAAATTCTCATGACGTTTATTTTGCCTAACTCAACATATTTCCGGTAAAGATTTTTGTTTGCATAATTTGCATATTTGAATAGTTGTGACGAGTGAACTTGGTTTCATTGAGCGATAACGTTATTTGAACATTCTGCTCGACGTGTTATTCTCATCTACTAGCGAAGATTAATTAGAAAAAACGTCTAGACTGCAAAAGATGCATCGAATATCATCGGTAGACCTAATTTTTGTGCTAATATCTTAGGCGTCTTGTTACGTAACAAAAGACCCAAAATTAATTTTCCGATGTTTAAACTCTCAAGACGAAATGAGCGTGTGGTACTGAATATTTCTCGCATAATTTTAATAGTTATCAACCCTGACCGTTTCCTACTTTTGCGTAATCGGCAACCTTCGATGTTAAACCACCAACAAACAAAATTGTTATAAAAATATCCTTAATATCCAACACAGTTACTAATCCCGTTGATACCTACTACAAATGCTATATCAATAGGATCAATTATTTCTAAGAAGGGTGTACTTGCGAGGAACTTATACAATAAAATCGCTCATTCTTTTTCCTTTGTGTGTGACTGTGCGTCTTCAATCTCATATTCTTACAGATTCATGCAGTTGTTCCGTTGATAAATTGTTGCTGTAATCCATTCCTATCTGAAGACACAATAATTAACATAACAGAAACAAAAATTACACGACAAAATAGAGCTAACTTTCTTCTATCTTTATCAGTGTTAAGGAAGCTCCCTAAACATATAGGTTATGAGACGCAAGTCTGGAAATACAACAAAGTCCAATCTCGTCAATAAAACGTGATATTGAAACTTAATAACGCGCGACAAATATAGCCTGTCTCAAAAATCCTTCTTCATCGCCTATCATCACTACTCATGAAATACAGGCTTCCTATGCCCTCAACGTCTACACAACTATTATCTCAACATATCATTCCGACACAATCCAATTCTTCCTGATTCAAAACCTTCCATACCTTGATACTCCCATGACGAACAAATTTATAAGAATCTTTTCATTCATTTCATTACATATTTCGGACCTCAAGGACAAAATATCGTACCATGATTTCCCATATCACAAAATACACGATGTCACAGAAATTAACTTCTCACAAATAAATATAACTTTATCAGACTTCACTGGATTTCGAAAACGAACGCAAATCTTACTCAGCATTACTGTTAAATACATGTTTAACATAGAAAAATGTTATCCTGTTGTAAATATTATTATTATTATTATTATTTCGACTAAATTTTTCTGAACTCATAGGATATTCGAAATTATTGTATTCACCACGACTACATTATCGTTATCACCTTCCTAACGTTAATCAGTTTGAGCAATATCTCAAAGAATTTTAACACATTATTTAAACTTCGCATTTTACAGTTTCTCAACGTAAATTTTATTGCCCTGAAGCGTTCCACACGACGACCAGAAATATAACACTTTCGCCTGATCATTATTAAATACTAATTCGACACACGCACTGGAAAATTTTATTGGGACAAGCAAATTATATCTACAACATTAATACAAAGTATAGACAGACCTGCAATATAGTCATCTTGAAGATTCTGGCTACATTTTTTTTGCCAGCTGACTTCAGATTCAGCCACTCATGGTTGCAGAATACATCATTTATAGATTACTTAAAAATACACAGATTTTACACTCGCTATTGATTAACAACACAAATGACGAACTTTCCTCGCTTTTTAGCAGGCGAACGAACTTCCCTCCCTGCTGGCGACTGCAAACTGATTCCGGGGACTCTATTCTCGTTCGCCCTAATAATAACAGGCCAGGTGTTTCAAAAGATAACAAAATTCAGACCTGTCTCTGAATAGCCTCCAAACCTCCTTTGACAATTTCAAACACACAATGTAATAAAAGGAAATCAGCTACGTATTTTACATAGATATCTATGCCTTCGCAGTTTTCGTCGGCGGAAGCTCGGGAAAATTTCTATTACCTTCAATTAAATACTCTGCTTGAACCATTCACATGAATATACAACATAAGCTATATTTAAGACACAAATCCCGCACTTTCTTGCAGACGAGCGACGTGGGTTTCACCGTTCAGACCTTTAGATAGAATGATTAAATGTAGGTGGAGGGGATTCCTTTTATATCCTCTGAGAGGACACCACCCTGGTGGTGCAATCTTCTAATTCCACATCCGATGCTGGACCAATCTTCTTGAAATTTATCCCACAAACTTAGACAGAAATGTGATTCACTATGGTTATATTTTTATAATTTCCCATACTTACAACGGGCGTAATAAATTTATTTCTGACATGTAACTTCGCGGGCTTTATTCAGATATGACCTCGGCACGTGCCGCAAATCCGCAAGTACAAATATCAACTTTCCCCAGGCTTAATTGCATTTAAATTCACCCTGTTGATTCTGCTTTCATTTAATATTTATTAATAATTTCGATCCATTATTCCGGGAATAACCATGTCGCCAAAATCTCTCGTTGTGAAGGTTTTTAAATAAATTACTAAATTAGTCCGTACTCGATATCAACCGAAGTGTCCCGGCATTCACGCGAGGGTGGCTTGCTCGTCACGGTGAGTTCAATTCCAACGGAGGGAGCGAGACTCTTGAAATAAAACATAAAACTCTCAAAAAAGTTATTTGTAGCTGAAATAAATATCTGCGATTATTTATCATCGTAGAATTATGGGTTCAGTATGAGATAATTCTTATCTCTCTTTGATATCGCGTCGTAGTTCATCAACAATTTATTCCGGTCCCCAAAATAAACATCCTACCATTCCTTTCTAGAAAGGCCAAATCTTGAAAAATCGTGAACATCAGGGAAAGAAAATCCACCTGCTCACACAAAAGAATTCCCTAGCTATTGCCCGTGTGGACGTGACTTCGAATCCCGCCAGCTGACTTCATGCAAGCTACACATAATAATAATAATAATAATAATAATAATAATAATAATAATAATAATAATAATAATAATAATAATAATAATAATAATAACCGGACGATTTGGCCGTGCGGTTAGGGGCGCTCAGCTGGGATCATGCATCCGTGAGATAGTGGGATCGAACCCTACTATCGGCAGCCCTGAAGATGGTTTTCCGTGGTTTCCCATCTTCACACCAGGCAAATGCTGGGGCTGTACCTTAATTAATTAATTAAGGCCATGGCCGCTTCCTTCCCACTCATAGCCCTTTCCTATCCCATCGTCGCCATAAGACCTATCTGTGTCGGTGTGACGTAAAGCAACTAGCAATAATAATAATAATAATGATAATAATAATAATAATAATAATAATAATAATAATAATAATAATTGCGGGGTTACCCATGGAGCAGAAAGAGGTTAAAGAAGGTGTCGGGGTGAATGGGTCTATCTACAATATCAAAACTAATATAAAGCTTGAACGGAAGATTATATTTCTTAAAAACCTCAACAAATAACAATATGTCAGGTACAAAAGCAATCTTGAAACAAGACTAGGAAAGTCCAAGTTTAGTGATTTTTACAGAGTCTGGGCTTCAAGACCCTAGTTTTACAATTGTACAAATTTAAGTGGTATTATTTAGTTAAGGACAGAAATCCCCTTATTCAAGAGCACTTGCTCCCTAAATTACAACATATATATATAGCCTTCCAAAGGCACACTTTATTGTTACAAAACTTTGAAAAGAGGTTAGAGGCTCTCAGATTATTCCAGCCTACTCAAGGCAACATCAAAACTTACAATCTCTGGCCTCTTAAGGCACCACTTACAAATAGAAAGTAATTTTATACAGCCTACAGGGCCTTTGCGACAAAAGAACAGGTTAAATAAACGGCCCGAACACAAACTGAATGGAGGCGTACACTGCACTCCAAGATAATGAAAAATTAAAAACCTACAGGGCTCTAGGCCAATGAAACAGGGGCTATTTCCAAGCTACATGAGGTGGCTCGCATGGAAAAAACGGTAATACATTACAGGAAAAAAGGTTGCTAAATCGCAGACACCTCAAAATAAGATGAAGGGGAGCTCGAGAGGGTAACTCACTCTCCTTCCACAATTTACAATTAAAGATTTTATGACAGGTTTACATTAGCCAAAGGAAAAGTTACACTTTTTTTGCTATTGACCTTACGTCACACCGACACAGCTAGGTCTTCTAGCGACGATGGGACAGGAAAGGGCTAGGAGTGGGAAGGAAGTGGCCGTGGCCTTAATTAAGGTACAGCAGCAGCTTTTGCCTGGTGTGAAAATGGGAAACCACGGAAAACCATCTTCATTGCTGCCGACAATGGATTTCGAACCCACTATCTCCCGAATACTGGATACTGGCCGCACTTACGCGACTGCAGCTATCAAGCTCGGTAAGTTACATTTTAGAAAAGTAGGTTACATAGTAAAGATTCGGACCTTCATCTCGGAATAATTTGCGGAGGTAGCAAGAAAGAATGAAGTTATGTGGCCAATACCTTATAGATGTTCTGCTGCCGACGAAAGAGGCCGCCTGTCTCCTGCTTAAATACACACACCTAGAAGGACGACGATCAGTTGGGAATGAAACGTGAAACGCCGCAGTTCATAAACCCCGGGGAAGGTTCGAGATCATTCAAGACTAATCAGGATACACCCCGTTAATTTTATTGGTTAAGTTCAAAAGTAACACTCAAAATCGAACAAGAAGCCCGTGATAGGTTGAAAATTAATTACAGAAATTTTACATTGGCCAGATTCAAAACTGGCGGAAAGAGAAAGGAAGTATTGCCAACCCAAAAATAAATGAACATAGATCAGTTACAAAAATCTAGACATCAAAAAATTCTTTAAATTATAAGTTCTTTCATTTTGCACCAGAGTGCATGATCATAATTTTTAGCGGTGTCATCTGAAAAAAATGTCCAAACTTCTTGATGTATAGCAAAACAAAACAAGGAGAAATTCAGTCAGTTTTGGCAACTTCACGATAACAAAATTACTTAACATTTCAGTGGTGACATCTTCTGATTAAAGTTCCATCTTGTTGTGTTTTCAGTTTCACTGTTTGACCAATAGAGGAGTTCATTTAGGCGTTAACTTTGAATGCGCGGCGTTGAGATGTACCTCCCGGTGCAATAATAATAACAATAATAAACCTAAGTCATACATAACCACGTCATTATTTAAGGAGTGTCATTTTACAGCAACTATTCAAACATTACTCCTGCATTTTCTGGTAAGAGATAAAAGATCATATTACTCCTACCGAAGAAAAACCTTAAGAAATAACACCCCGCACTAAACCTTGGTCTGGTACCTAAATTATCTCTCATGAATCTCGTTCGTTCCCACTCGCGACACTCCATCATACTAGCAAACCTACTTGAATTACTTTACTCCTTTATATGGAAATATAAATACCCAATGTAATAGCTATTAAAACATGAAATAACAAATTGAAAAGGGCTACCTAAGCATTTAATGGTTTAGTTGAAGGTTTCTTGCGTCAATTTACGGACTAACTAACACATAAGCTGCGCGCTCAGCTTATCCTTAATCCTAACGTTATATACAGTATCGACAAAGTTACGTAAATGCTCATGCATAGAATCCATAGTAGTTAAGGGAGTACTTATCTCATGATGGTGGCTGGAATCGTCGGGGGTCAATCGTCAGGATTTAAAAGGTCATATCCAGGGTCCTGGATTCCGTGGACAGATGATTCATGACCCCAGGTGTCTCCATTAACCTGACCTAGTAGTCCTAGTTTGCACACAGTCACAGTTACAGGATATTAACGTTTCTGAACACCATAAAAACCCGCGCACTGGTCTAAAGTGATATCGCCCTTTAACTACTAGGATCATTAAGTGCCGATCCTTTAGCATTCGCCGGTCAGCGTATATTTAATTACGCTCAACTATTTATTAGTTCCCGAGTTCAAAATATGCACAAAAGAGAATGCTTCACTCCGCGACTCTCGGAAGATTGACATTTTCTGTTTGTAATGTTCACATCTGCAGAATTGTGTGGTGGTAGGTAGTTGTGTGGCGGTGAAGCTCCCCCAAACTGTGTAATTTCAGTGTGTTATACCTTGTGTATGCAGCTAGAAAGGTATGTACTTTTAACAATTAGCATTTTACTATCAGACTGATAAATACGTGTGCATCGAAATTCTGAAAGAACAGTAAAATTCCAGATAAAGTGAGTACGGATTGTGTAGGTTAGATGTAAACAAAGAGTAGTGAATGCACTGTTACCAACAGACAATATCAAACTAAGGGAGTACTATCGCCGTTGAACAATCGATTCACCGTTTCGCAAGTTCTCCGCTATGAATTCATGTGTAAAATGTGGTAAAACTATTGGCAAACGGAATAGTTCACAGAAAATTAAGTGCAGAGCATGTCAGGGTTGGTACCACAGCAAATGTGTTGATTTAACAGAACATGATGTGGACATTATAGAATCGGAGGGACGGTTATGGAAGTGTAAGACATGTCAGGCTGTAGCCAGTGGTGATAAAGCCCAGGCGCCATCTGTTAGTGATATCTACCAACTACTAGCTGAGTTGAAGAATGAAATAGCGAAAGTAAAAACAGAGATGAAAAGTGTAAAGACGGAATTAGAGAACGTGAAAATAAAGAACATGGAAACCGAACGGGAACTGGGCAAGAGTTTAGAATTAACTCATGAGAAACTTGACACCGCCGCGGAGCTAATTAAGCAACAATCAAAAGAAATAGCGCTGTGCTTAGAAAACATTGACAAACTGAAAGAGGAAAACCTTCAACTTAAAACGCAGCTTAATAATGTAACATTGCAGCTTGACGATTTAGACCAGTATGGTAGGAGGAATTCCATCGAAATTCATGGAATTCCTGAAACGAAAACAGAAGACACGCTGGAATTAGTGAAGGTGTTAGGTCGAGCATTGGACATTGAAGTGAACAACGAAATGATCGACACCTGCCACAGATTAAAGAAATAACCCCATCAGTCTTCAGCGGGAATCATTGTGAAGTTTGTGCGGAGAACAGATAAAGAAAACTTTATTCGGAGACGTAAAGTGAAGAGGAATCTGAACGCATCCCAGCTTGGCTTTCCAAGTAATGGAATAATCTACATAAACCAGAACTTAACTCCTTATCGTAAGAAGATTCTTGGACATGCGCGCAGATTGAAGAATGAGAAGAACTACGCGTATTTGTGGGTTGATCCTTCAGGCAACATAAAGCTTCGCAAGCGGGAAGAGGACCAGTACGTGTATAATCTGAAAACACTTGAAGACGTCAGTAGGCTAAACTAAAATGACTTATCTCTCAAACTCATAATGGACTCTAATATAATTTCTATTTATTATCAGAATGTGAGAGGACTCAACACCAAACTAAATGAATTTTGCGTAAATAGTACCGATTCAGAACATGATGTATTGTTAATTTCCGAGACATGGTTAAGTAGTGACGTCAGCAATAGTGAACTCTTGGATAATAGGTATAATGTATATCGTAGAGATAGAATGGGTACCAAGAGGGGAGGAGGGGTACTTATTGCTGTCAATCAGGAGATCATGTCACAGCAACTAGATTTAAAATTTAAGGATATTGAGGCAGTATGTGTTAAAATAGTGTTGCACCATCATACATACTACATTGTATCTGTATACTTTCCACCTGCCAGTGATCTAGAAACCTACTTAATATTTTATAATTTATTTGAAACTAATGAAAAACTTCAAAGCCAGGATATCATACTTGTAGGCGATTTCAACCTTCCATTAATAGTTAGTTCAGATTATGATATGTTAAATATTGGAATCGCATACAAATCCCTAGCTAATTTTATGTCTCTGTATCAATTGAAATCTCTCAATAATGTTTTGAATGTTAATGACAGAACTCTTGATCTCGTTTGAACTAATGTAAGTGGTGTTACTGTGAGTAGAGAGCAATATCCGTTAGTCCCAGAAGATCCACACCACCCTGCACTAACAATTCTTCTAGAACCAAGAGGTGAACGTGATCGAATAAAGCAAACTCGTACTATAGCGTATGATTTCCAGAAAGCAAATTTTCTTGGTATATATAACATGTTTCGAGAAACGGACTGGTCTGAGTTGGAAAAAATTGAAGATGTAGATGAAGCAGTAGAACATTTTTACGTGAAAGTAAATTCTGTATTTGAAGCCACGGTCCCCAAAAGAGCATTTTTTTTGGAGAACTAAATACCCGGTTTGGTTTACTTCGGAAATAATCCATAATATTAAGTTGAAAGAATTGCACAGAAGACGACAAAAATTTTCTGATCATAGTAAACATATATATAAACAACTCAGGAAACATGTTAAAACCTTAATCAACAAAGCGTTTAATCGTTATATCTCTGAAATTCAAAACAACATCACGAAAGATAATAAATCATTCTGGAATTTTATTAAAAATAAGCGAACTCAAAAAGATCCACCCTTACAGAGTATGAAACTTAATAATATAACGTTAGATAATAGTCAATATATTTCCAATGGTTTTGCAACGTTCTTTAAATCTGTTTACTCTTCCTCTCCACCTTCTTACGCTATTCCTGATACACCTCGATTACTGGTAAACGATTCCCTAGGAGTAGAATTTATAACCACAAGAGAATATAAAGCAGCTATTATGAAATTAAAGTCCAAAAAATCATGTGGCCCTGATGGGATACCTCCCTACATCCTAAAAGCATGTTCTGAAGTGTTACTCATTCCTCTTCTGAGACTGTATAATTTGATACTTAAGAAGCAGACATTTCCCAAAGCCTGGAAAATATCGAGAGTTTGTCCAATCTTTAAATCTGGGGACAATAAGATGATTGAGAATTATCGACCAGTCTGTATTTTATGCGCTCCGTGCAAAATCCTAGAACAAATTTTATATTGTCGTATTTTCGCTCATGTAAAGAGGGCTATAAGTGAATATCAGCATGGCTTTATGCCTGGTAGATCAACAATAAGCAATCTTGTTAATTTTGCGCAGTATTCATTTAATGTTCTACATAGGCAGGGAAATGTTGATGTAATTTACTTGGATTTTTCGAAAGCCTTTGACAAAATTGATCACGATATTTTATTGAAAAAGCTCTCTGAATTTGGAATGACTTCGCCAATGCTATCACTGATTTCATCTTACCTTAGAGACAGAGGCAACAGTATGTAGCATATCGCAACTGTAACTCAGACATTTTTTCTGTCTATTCTGGTGTTCCACAGGGTTCAAACCTGGGTCCGTTGCTGTTTAACGTTTATGTCAACGATCTCCCATCTAAGGTTAAGTTTTCAAACTGCCTTTTATATGCGGATGATGTAAAACTTTACAATGAAATAAAATGTGATGGAGACATCGACATACTACAAAGCGATTTAAATCAATTATACGAATGGAGTATAGAAAATAATTTATATTTCAATATAAAGAAATGTTGCTTCATGAAAATTACACACGGAAAATTCCCTAAAGAACACGTGTACTCTATCAACAACGAATTACTGACGCAGGTTAATTCAATTAATGATCTAGGAGTACGCATCACAAACAATTTGTCGTTTAACCCACACATTTATGACACAATTAATGATGCCTACAAAAAACTGGGCTTCTTAATCCGACACACCAGAGACCTGAATAATATCCAAGCCCTCACACTTTTGTTCAACACACTTGTGAGGACCAAACTTGAGTACGCGTCGGTAATTTGGTCTCCCATTTATAAATCTTATCAAAACCATGTGGAGAAAGTTCAAAAACGTTTCTTACGTTATCTTTACTTTAAAAAATATAACAGGTTTGTTCCTAGCGGCATAATTCACTATAACGATCTCTTGAAAGAATTTAACTTCACTTCATTATTAAACAGACGTATAATAAATGATCAAAAATACCTCCATAGAGTTATCAATAATGTGGTAGATAACAGTTACTTTCTACAACAATTCTAGTTCAATACCCGGAAAGGGAGTTTAAGACACAGACATCTCTTGTTTCTTCCGATTTCTAAAACAGTATTTTATAGAAGCTCACCACTGTTCAGAATGTGCACTACTTATAACGTCACAGTCCATAAATTTCCTGATATTGATCTAGACTTTGCTCTTAGATACAATTATTTTGTAAAATTATTGAAGAAGGCACACAGTTAAAGTAATGGTCGCACTATGCTGGGCACTTTGAGTTCAGTTCACTATTCCTGAAGGTTTACCCTATAGGTGTATATATGTACTATAGTATATTTATACTTATTTCTTAGTTAATTTGTGTTTCATTTTAGTGTTTTATTTAATTTAAAATATACGATTTAAAGATAGATAAAGAAAATGTAGGGAAAAGTTAATTTTTTTATATGTCAGTTGCTTTAACGGGTGTCAGTCTAAGTTTGGAGTTATTTCTTTTGTAGATACTAATTCCTAATTTATTTTAAATTTCTGTATTTCTACTTTTTAATTCATTTTTAGATATTAAGTATTTTAGGTTATAAGTCCACTTCGAACCTCAAAAAGTCTACTTTTTAATTAATTTTTAGATATTAAGTATATTCAAACTTGAAAAAGTATTAATGTGCTGTAAATTCCGTTTGCTACTCTACTTGTTAATAATGTTGTATATTTTTATTTTTAGATATGAAGTTCTTTCTAACATTTGTTATTTTTAATAATTAATGCATAGTGACTAAGCCACCTGTAATTGGAGAAACATCTCTGTTGGTGGTATGAAATAAGAAAAAAAAAAGGGGGAAAATGTCACACATTGGACAAAGCGCAGATAGCACTGCGTGTCTTGTAAAAATCACCCGGAGGTGGTTACTGGCCTATCTTAAATTACGAATGGTCCAACGTGCCTGACAGCACATACCCTTGACTGAGGGTGATAAATCACTCCCGTTAATACCATATATATTGTTGAGGTAGTGCGTACGCCCCGAAGGTGGTTAGCATGTTTCGATAATTTGTGACCCAATTGAGGAGTCGATTCAACCGATCAATTATTCGCTATCAGGTACGTGTCCTTTCTTTAGTCAAACAGGGGAAGTTCCTGGTAAAGCATCTAGTCGGCAGATGGTAGGGGGAGCATCCTTTGTGATCTAGTGTTTCTGCTGCGTAATTTGTGTAAATTAATGACATGCAGTGCAAATCTTCTGGTATTTATTTACTATTTCTTTCATTAATATGTAGATTTAAGTGTTAATTTAATTTTTGCATTATAAATATGGTTAGCACGCCTGGAAACCTTGACTCGGGATGTTGGTTCATTACAGCAACCGCCCTCGGGGTGCGGTAACGTGGTCTGCTTTCGATTTCGGTATCCCCCATCTATCTCTCTCTCACAAATACAAACTTAGGCAAGCTCATTCACTCACTGCGTGGAAAATTCCATCACTTCTGGTTTTGCGCATCCCTCTTTCTCTTGGCGTGCGCCAAACACAAAGACATGATATTAAAATATGAAATTCGCATACAGGGGTAGCTGGTTCGAACCCCTGACAGGGTAAAACATTGTTACCTGAAGATGGAATCTCTTCCTTACAGATATTCAAATCTGCCTTAAATGTGCGGGGGAAAACGGAATTCTAACACAATATTGGAATAATCATGTTGTTGTTGCTGTTGTTATTGTTGATAATGATTGTACCGGGAGGTACACCTCGACGCCGCGCGTTTTCAAAATGAGCGCCTAAAAGAACTCCTCTACTGGAGGAACCATGAACTTGAAACTAGACATACTTAAAACTTTACTCACCAGATGTCACTACTAAAATATGACGGAATTTTGTTATTTTGAAGTTTCCTGAACTGACTGCGTTTCGGCGTGTTTTGTTTGCTCTTCATCAAGAAGTTTGGACATTCTTCCATACAGGTCACTGCCAAAAAAACTATGATCATGCACCCTGGTGCGAAGTGAATGAACTTATGATTTAAAGAAGTTTTGTATCCATAAGTTTTTATATCTAATTGATGCTCATTTATTTCTGGGTTGGCAATATTTATCTTTCTTTCTGCCAGTTTTGAATCTAGCCAATTCCAAATATCTGTAATTAATTTTCAACCTATCACAGGCTTCTTCCTCGATTCTGAGCGTCACTTTTGAATTTAACCAATAAAATTCTGCGGGTGTGTCTTGATTATTCATGAATGATCTCGAACTTTCCCCAAGGGTTTATAAACTGCTGATTTTCACGTCTCTTGACCATTTGATCGTTATCTAACTAAGTGTGTGTGTCAAGCACGAGACGGGAAGCGCCTCTTTTATCAGGCAGCAGTACTCCGACAAGGTAATGGCCACTTAACATCTTTATTTCTTGCTAGCTCTGCAGTTTAACCCGAGGGAGAGGTCCGAAACGTTAACTATGTAACCTCCTTTCTGAAAACGTAACTTCTGCCGGCTTATGTAAAAACTTCATAGGATCTTTAACTGTAAATCGGGGATAGAGAGTGATGTACCCTCTCGAGCTCCCCTTCATATTGATTTGAGGTGACTACGCTTTGTAACTGGTTTTCTTCCTTTCCGTAATGTCTTAATTTATTCTTATACGAGTCACCTCCACAGTTTGGGAATAGCCCGTGTTTCATCGGCCTAGTGCCCCTTAGGTTTTAAGAATTCATACCTAGGAGTGCAAGTACACGCCTCCAGTCAATTTGTGCTTCGGGCCATTTATTAACCTGTTCTTCAGCCCAATAGGTTGGGTACTAGATACCCCAGTTTCAAATTTTGTAAGTTGTGCCTTGGTGGCGAGTGATGGTAATTTTCTGATATTGCCTTGAATAGGCTTGGAAAACTGAGAGCACGTCAGCTCTTTTCAAGTGTTGTAAGAAGAATGCCTCTGGGAGGCTTGATGTTGTAAATTGGGAGCAAGTGCTCCATGTATTAGGGGATTTCTGCCCTTTGAATGAATTTGTGCGTTTTGTAAATTTGAGCTAGGAGCTCAAGAATTGTAAAGTGAGGGGCTTGAAGCCCAGTTTTTTCAAACACTCATTAAATTTTGGATTTCTTGTCTTGTCTAGAATTCGTCAGTGTACCTGACATTTCATTGTTATGAAAAAATTGTTATTTAAGAAAATATAACCTTCTGTTTGAGTTTTAAATTTTTTCTTGACATGGTAGTTAGACCCATTCACCCCGGCACCTTCTTTCACCTCTGCTTTCCACGGGTAACCCCGTAACAGTGATAATGATGATGATAATATGATGATGATGTTTCGTGCACAGGTTATTGGATGATAACAAACTAAACACTGAAATGTGATCGTGGTTTTCGTACTGGAACAATATTATTGTTTATTACAGGAGATATATAAAGCTGTAAAACTGAACACTGAATATCAGTGAAGAAGTGAAAGTGAGGGAAATTTGTTTTGTTATAAAATATTTCTTTGCTGTTACTCTGTTCAGAAAAAAAAATTAATGAATTCTTCATCCCCAAGTTTTAAAACGTTTGTCAATACACTTGAAGGAATACATCAAATCCTTTATTAGGACTTTTCAAAAGTGAGATTATGGGTATCTAACAGAACAGGAACAAGATGAATTAATGTATGAATACGCAACAGGGATGTAGTGTAGGCGTTTCTAGTATTTTATGTGTGAAATATTGTTTATTACATCATTCCATAGATCAGCTCTATGTAGCAATCCATACTTCAGTCTTTTGTCCTAAATTTCTATATTCACATAACTCTCGTTGCCTAAATGACCACGTCTGTTCTTCCTGTCAAACTGCCACAAACTGTCCCTACACAACAACTCGGAAATTACTACATTGGTTATTTTAATGTAGGTTATTCTCGGTTTCAGTGAAACATATGGGATCACGTTTCCCTACAGGCCAAAATATATACCCAACGTTTGGATCAATATCAACTGATGATGCCGTCCGTTCAGTCAAATCCGACCATGGGCGATTCTATGAATTAGCGCTCTCCAAGTTGTCCTGTTCCACACTGCCTCCTTTAGTTGTTCCAGGGTGAGGGTTGTGTCTGTTTTAATGGTGTCTAACCAACGAGTCCTCTGGAGTCCTGGTCTTCTTGTACCGCTGATCATTCCTAGCATGATTGTTTCTTCCAATGCATCTGATCGCATAACGTGACCAAAGTAAGATAGTCTCAGCTTCATAATCTTACCAACCAATGACATAGCGTTCTATAACTGCCTTATTGGTGATGTTTGCAGTCCATGGTATTCGTAACATTCTTCGCCAACACCAGAGCTTAAAAGCGTCGATCTTCATTTTGTCTGCCTGTTTCAACGTCCAGCTCTCACATCCATACATGAACAGTGGGAATATAATCGCATTGACTATTCTGCACTTGGTAGCCAAAGTGATATCTCTGCTCTTCCAGAACGGGGACATAATCATCATTGCGATACGTCCAAGCGATACGTCTTCTGATATCAGGACCGCAGTCTCCACTTTGACTGTTTTTGGCTCCTAAGAAGATGAAATCCCGCACAATCTCTATCACTTCCCCATTTATCTTTAGACAAACTGTACCACGCTCATCCGTAGTCATAACTTTGGTCTTTTAAATATTGAGGTACAGGCCCATTATTTTCAATTTCATCATTGAGGTTGGAAATCAAAAGCTTTAGATCTTCTGTTTCTGCCAGAAAGGTTGTATCATCAGCATATCTCTAATTGTTTATAATTCTTCCTTCAATCTTCACGCTAATGTCGAGTTCCTCTAAAATTAACTTCCGCATAATCATTTCTGCATACAGATTGGAAAGGAATGGTGAAGGATTGCAGCCTTAACGGACACCTTTTTCAATTTTAAACCACTCAGTGTCGCCATATGGTGTGCGAACTGCTGCCTCTTTTTCTCTATAGAGCGAACGTATCAACTGAGTCAGATGAAAGGGTACCCCCAAATCCAGCACGGATTCCCATAGTCTGACAAGCTCGATACAGTAAAATGTTTTCCGTCGTCAATAAAACACATGCAGACTGCTTTCTGGTATTCACGTGCTGTTCTCAAGATCCACCGCAGATTAGCAATATGATCGCGTGTGCTACGACCATGACGGAAACCAGCTTGAACATCAGGTAACTGAGCTTCAAGGACGGGTGCAAGACGTATCTGTATCATTTTAGCAGAACTTTGCTAGCGTGTGGTATCAAAGCTACAGTACGATAATTAGAGCAGTAACTGACATCTCCTTTCATCGGCAATGGGACAAAGATTGATCTTTTCCATCCCTTTGGCCATGTGAAAATTTGCCATACTTTCTGGCACAAAGCAGTGATAGCTGCCAAAGGACAGGCTTTAAAAGCAGTTCAGCTGGGATACAATCGATGCCAGGAGTTTTATTATCTTGTAAATGTTCCAGTGCCCATTCCAATTCTTCCTGCAGGATATCTGGTTCTAATTCATATGGTTCAACGATACATGGTGGAACAGCTTTACCATTGTGGGAATATAGGCGTTCAGTATATTCACGCCATCTGTTCTTAATACCGTGTTGCGCATTCAAGATCTTCCCATTCTTGCACATTATTGCTCATTTACGAGTACTAAATGGAGTTCTAACTTTCTTTACCTGCATGGAAAAAGTTCCGGGTGTGACCCTTCTTGAAGTCCTCTTGTAATTGGTGGCACTGCTGACTCCAGTGAATTAATTGTCTTTCCTTGCAGCTAGTTGAAAATCCGCATTTAGCTGTCTATCGATATCTCTATTACCATTAGCCTTGGATGGTCTCCTTTGATCTGCGATCTGTATGGTACGTGCAGAGAGCCATTTGTTACGCTTCTCTGGTTTCTTGTACGGTGCGTGTTCTTGTGCTGTTGAAGTAATGATGGGCTCTATATCTTGCCGTAATTCATGAAGATGCTTTTCATCAGCCTCAAGCAATACAAATCTGTTCTTAAACTCAATGGAGTACGACGTCTGGATATTAGAGTCATCATACTCTTTTGGAGAAGCAAGTTTCTTAATTTTGCAAAATTTAACTTTAATTTTTGCTGAAAGTAGTTCATGATCTGAGCGACAGTGTGGACCAGGAAATGTTTTCGCAGAACTGATGGAGATACTCCATGCAGAACTGGAACAGTCGGTCACCAGCATCATTAAGGTCCTCTAGACTAAAGCCACCAGTGATGCTGAGGTCTTTTTGTGCCCCTATTGTTGCATTGAGGTCACACATGATATAAATTTAAAAGGATTCAATTTATCCTCTGATGTCATTGACGTTGGAGGATAGACTTGTAAAATAGTGTTATTGAGTGGTTCCTCTCGTAAACGGATGGCTAAAATACGGCCACTGACTACTGTATTACTTTCCACAGTTGCTGAAATTTTCTTGATCTCAATGAAAGCTACACCATTCTGCTTTCTGTTATCATTTCCAAAATAATAAACTGTGAAATCATCCGACTTGAAGAAGTCATTTCCTGCCCAATACAACTCGCTAACCAAGCAGATCAATGTTTAATCTGATCATTTCATTCTCAACAATATCAAGTTTCCCCTTACTCATTCATCGAACATTCCATGTTGCGATATGATGGGTTGTCATTCAGCGCAGATCCTTCCTTTCATCAGGGACACCATCGGAAAGTGGGCCTCCGGAAGGATTTACCCCAGTGACGTCATTCAATCCGTGATTACTCGTAACTGACCGTTGCTATTCTCCAGTAGCACATTCGGCACTTACTGGCCTAGGGGTCCTATCATTGGGTACCATACTTGAAACAACTGAGAGATTTTTCCATAGAATTTTATTGATAATAATACAGCAGTGGTTTACCATCGCCTTCTCGTTCGCAGTCATAATGTCCTTGCAGTTGACACCTAGGTGTTCACCCGCCTTAGACATTCACGTACACTGCTGCTGCCCAACAATAGGAGGCAGCTGCTCCTAAAATGGAGAACAGACGCTGGTTTATGGATTCAGGTGGCATTTCCTCCACTCTGGGGATCATCGCCCCACCTTAAGGGACACACCTTCCCGAAGTCGTTGGCCCCCTTAGGGAGTTGAGTTATTTACCACCGCTCAACACTAGGCGTTGACTCGCTGGCTGTACGGTCTACTCACATTCCCCAATAGATCAATGATTGATACTTATTCATTAATTTGAAATTGTTTTCGTAATTCATGTCTTTGCTCCACTAGTCAAGACTCGCAAGAGAAAATAGATACAGCACGTGCTAGGACATTACGCTGCTATTGGAAGAAGATGGACTCTTCTCAATCATAGAGGGATGTCCATCACTTAATAAATATTTATTGTTCAGAATCACAGGGAGTGTTTTTCCAAGCACGAAGAACAACGGTCCAAAATTAGTATTATACGACCTCAGTCAAAAACCTGTGCGTGTTTATGGAACAATTTAAAAATCACTGAGCCTAATCTTTGACAGGTACACGTTAATTTACCACTTGTAGATAGTTCCTACGGTGCATCAGAGGTATAATTGAGGACTTTTCTTTATTTTACACATAATATATATATATGCCCTGACTGACTGACTGACTGATTCATCATCTCCCAGCCGAAACTGCTGGACACAAAGAAATGAAATTTTGAGGATACATTTATATTTCAATGTAGGTGCTCGCTAAGGGAGGATTTTTGGATATCCTGTCGCTAAGGAGGTGTAAAGCGGGGTGAAATTTTGAAATGAGTGTATCTATATCCGAAAACTTTAAAAGTTTATAGATGTAAAAATTGGTATTTAGGATCTCCTGTAAAAAGAAAGAACACGTATTTTTTTGTTTTCGGAAAATCCCAATAGGAGGGGTGATGAAGGTTGAAAAAGGGGTTGAATGCCTTTAATGAGGATACTTTTATAACAGAAACTGAAGACATTACAGACCTGAAAATTGGCATTTGGGATCTCCTTTAAAAATAAACAAACACGTATTTTTTGTGTTTGGAAAATCCAATTAATGGGGGATGAAAGGGGGGTGAATTTTTTTTAATGATGGTATCTATATCTCAAAATTTAAAAAGTTTACAGATGTAAAAATTAGTATTTAGAAACTCCTTAAAAAATTAACAAATCCGTATTTTTTATTTTCTGAAAATCCCAACAGGAGGGGTTAAAAAGGGTGAAACATTGGTTGAATGCCTTAAATGAGGATACTTATATCTGAGAAACTGAAGATATTACAGACCTGCAAATTGCTATTTGGGATCTGCATTGAAAATAATGTGACACGTATTTTTTATTTTGGAAATTCCAATTAATGGGGGTTAAACAGGAGTGACAAATTGGTGTGAATTTTCAGAAAACAATATCTACAGTATATCTCAGAACCGTAAAATGTTACAGACGTAAAGACTGGTATCTGGAAACACCTGTACAAGTAATGAAATATAGGTGATTTGATTTCGGAAACTCCATTTAATGGGAACTAAAAAGTAGGTGAAATTTTAAAATGAGCATTTCTACAGTATATTTCTACAGTATACAGAAATGAAAAATTGTATATTTTTACTCTATCAAAATAAAGGAACATTTATTTTTGTTTTCAGAAAAGGGATTTGGGTTGGGGGGGTAAAGTGACTGAACATGGATTTGAATTTTTTAAATTAGTATACTGATATCTCAAAAACTGAAGATGTTACAGACGAAAAATTTTATACTTGGAATCTCCGTTAAAAATAAAGAAATACTTATTTTTTCGGAAATCCACTTGAAGGGGGGAATTGAAAAATTATTTGAATTATTTGCATGAAGATACTATTATCTCCAAAAGATTTTTCAGACGTGAAAATTGGTGTTTGGAATCTGCTTTAAAAGTAAAGAAACGCGTATTCTCGGAAAATCCAATGAGGGAGCGAGGTGAATTGAAAAAAAAATAGAATTAATTGTATGAGGATATTTACATCTAATAAAAACTTAAGTTGTTACAGACGTTAAAATTGGTATTTGGATCTCCGTTAGAAACAAAGAAAAACGCATTCTGGGGGGAAAATCATCTTGAGGGACGGGTATTAAAATGAGTTGAATTCCTTTCATGAGGACAAAATATCTCAAAAACTGAAGATGTTAGAGTCGTGATAATTGGATTTTAGAAGATACTTTACTATTAAATAAATAAGTAATTTTTGCCGGAAATTCACTGAGGGGCAGGGGGAGTGTGAAAGAAGTGAAAAAAGTGAATTATTTTTATGGGGATACTCATATCTCAAAACTGAAGGTAAGAGGCGTGAACAATGGTATTTGGAAACTCCTTTTAACATAAAGAAAAACGCATTCTTTATTGTTGGGGGAGGGGGGAATCAACTTGACGGCGGTGGGTTGAAAAGCAGGTGAGACCAATTCATTTTACTTTTCACAATGTACTTATTCTGATGATAAACCGATCATTTTTAATCTTTCCTAGGTTCGTTTTCAAGAGCCATCTTTTCCTCTGGAAAAATTAAAGTTAGATTACAGTAGATTCTCCTGGCATATAAATACAAATTTAAACACGTTTGAAATAAACGATAGGAATGGTTTTGAACGTGCAATTTTTCACCTCTATAATAAGGTCAACAATGCACGGAAGTATATCGTTCGTATCGCCAGAAATCCCGTGTTTGCTACGCGCGAGAATGGTGCTGCTCACATTGTCAGATATTACAATCGCCAAGTAGCGGTCTTGCATCTTGCCTTAGGGTCCAGAACATCAATAATAATAATAATAATAATAATAATAATAATAATAATAATAATAATGTTCTGGACCGCCGCCGAAATGTGCGTACCGCGCTAGAAAAGGGTCCTGGCCGGGTAATGACTACGAATGCAGTCCGGCAGCGGTTTCAGTACTGCCAAGGCACCCAAGAAGGCACCACGCCGGATCTCCTCAAGGATTTGATCCATATTAAAAATGTTTATAGGAAAAGATAGCAATGATTTAGGGACCCAAATGACCGACTAGAATACCTGGACCTAGCCCGAGAAGTACGAAATCGATTGCTGGAAAGAAGGATTGAGAAATGGGAGGAATATTGCCGTAATCTCTCAGAAAACGAGTCAGATCGCGAATTTTGGCTGATTCTCTCAGAAAACGAGACAGATCGGCGGATTATATACACTGACTTAGCAAATGTCATGGGATAGTCACCTAATGGCGTGTGGGGCCTCCTCTGACCCTACGAACTGCAGTAAGGCGCTGTGGAAGTGAGTTGACAAGTCCCTGATAGTCCTCTGGACGCAGCTGACACCAAATCGTTTGCAGAGCGGCTGCCAATGCTGGTCTGTTCGCGGGTGCAGGATCCAGGGCACGAAGTTTGCGTTCCAGGATATCCCAGATATGCTCTATAGGGTTCATATCGGGGCTCCAGTGTGACCATGGCAGTCGTTGGACCTCCGCTGCATGTTCCTGAAATCATTCCCGGGCGACGTGGGAGCGATGTGGCGGCGCGTTATCATCTTGAAAAACCGCAGTACCGTCTGGGCTCTGGAAGCCAAAAATGGGTGGAGATGATCTCCGAGCAGCTCAACATGCCGCGTACCATTCAAAGTCTCTTCCAGAACAACTAGGGGGCCCATTCCATACCAGAAAAATGCACGCCAGACCATAACAGAGACACCATCACCATGGACCACACTATCGAGGCAGGAGGGATCCATCGCTTCATGTGGTCTGCGCCATACACGGTGCCTCCCATCGGCATGGTGCAGTTGAAATCGTCATTCGTCCGACCATATCACGTTACGCCATTGTTCAAGTGTCAATCCCTGGTGACTGGCGACAAATGCGCGTCATTGTGCCCGATGGCATTGGGTTAACATTGGCACCCGTGTGCTCCCATACCCCATAGAACCCATGTTCCTATGGATTGTCCATTGGGAGACCTGTCTAGCACGGCCTGTGTTGAATTGAACCGTGATTTGTTACACGATTGCCCGTCTCTCACTATTGACAATTCATCTCAGATGTCGGCGGTCACGGTCATCGAGGGCGGCTGGACGGCCATTCGTTCGTCTGTTGTGGATGGTGACACCCGCATTCAACCATTCACGATACACCCTGGACATGGTTGATCGTGTGAAGGCGTATTCCCGCACAACTTCCGAAATCGCACTTCCCATCCGCCGTGCACCGACCAACATACACCGTTCGAACGGAGTCAGCTCGCGACGACGTTCCATGTTACACCTGCCACATGCACAGCCACTGCTCACAAGGTCTCCTATACAACTGCCGCTGGCACAGGGGGCGTGTGGTGCGCAGACAACACACGTGCGCATCAGTGTTCCGCTATCACATGACATTACCTCAGTCAGTGTATCAAACTTTAAGCATTCAATTATAAATTTCAGTATAATAGCGTAGCAAAACACGGGTATCTTGCCAGCAATAGAATATATTACTGGATACTGTAACAGAGAATTTCTTGGAGATGAACCCTGACTTTTCTGATTTTTTTATAGCAAATAGAAAGCGAAACCCCATTCAGAGATTTTTACAAAGGAACACAGTGGACGTCAGTATTTCCAGAAAATCATAAACCTGACATTTATCCCACACAGCAGATTCAACAGCATATCTTTACATTGACAGCCACAGTGCAGTCATATAACAGCTAGTTTGAATTAAAACTCTTCGCATTTCATCTAGACGTTCTTCACCTACAGGAGAATCAGCCTCCGTAGCATAACGGTAGCACAATTATCTGCCGTCCTCGGGGGCCCGAGTTCCTATTGCCAGAAATTTGTGAATGGCGGTATGGCTGGTATCAGTCTAACCTAGTCAGCGTTCGGTGACGGACGTATTGTGTGGAGGTGCCAGGAGAGTCAGCGTGGAATGTGAACGGTGTGTGGTAAAGTAATTCGAGTGGGAAGAGGAAGATGATTGGAGTGGATCAATATCGTGCAGCTATTGGGAGATGGCAGAGGAAAGGGGGAAAGGAGATACCTAGAAATAAAGAAGGTATAATGGAAGCAAGAATGATGGACGAGATGATATTAGCGGCAGCGGTGATATTGGTACTACTAACTATAGGAGGTGTAGAGGTAAACCCTGGCCCGACTTCTAGTGGCAACATGAACTGGGAAGACGTGGAGGTCATAAAAAAGTGGTGAAAGAAGTGGTGGAAGAAGTATGCCCGTTTGAGCAGATTAAGAATATGATGAAGGAGCAAATGAAGGAATTTGAGCATATACGACGGTGGATACAGGGAAAAACAGACGAGATAATGAGCAAAGTGGAATCCAACGAGAGAGAGATTATAACACTCAAGACAAGAATAAGGGAGATGGAAGGAGAGGTGGTGAAGCTGCGATCGGAAATTGAAGACTGTAACCGAGAACGGAGGAAGAAACACCTATTTATATATGGAGTACCGGAAGATAAAGCAGAAGATAAAGTTCTGACAACTTACAAAGTAGTGGCGATTATCCAGAAAATGATGAGAATTAACTTTAGTGAAGTTGACATTGATGATGTGGAAAGAATAGGCAAAAAAAGGGGTGACAGACCGATAAAACTGAAGCTGTTTTCCACCTTGATGGCGGAAGCAGTGTTAAAAGGTGCAGACAACATACGTAGCACAAAAATTTGGATCAAAGAAGACATTGGCAGAGAAGGGGTGAAGAACATTATCACACTGAAGAAACATTTGGCCAGGGCTAAATTACAAGGGTTGGGAGCCTATATTAAGGGTCAAAAATTAGTTGTGACTAACGGTATGTGGACCAGAGTGTGGACTGCGAAGAAATTACGAGAGATGGAAAATGACAGCAAAGACGAAATGGTAGTGGGGAAAAGTGTGGAAGTAAGACAGGCCAGAGAGAGTAAACTGGGCGAAGACGGACATGGAGGTAAAGAAAGAACCAAGGACAATAAAGCACCGGATCCAAGCTCGCAGCAAGAAAGAAAGAAAGAAAGAAAGAAAGGGATGGATGCGATAGCTGAAGCATTCGAAGTAGCGAACAGGGAGGTATTAGCAGAGATGAGGAGGGAAATAAGGGAGACCAGGGCAATATGGAAGGAGTCCAGAACGGAGGCCAGTGGGAAAGAAGAAAGAAGAAAACAGGGAGCGATTGTGGGAGTAGAAACGCAGGATGTAACAAGAGCACGCAAACGAAGCGAAAATACGACTGGGAGTCAGGAAGAAGAAGCAAGAGGTGCCCTAGTGAAAGGGAGAAGTTTGAGCCTAAGAGAGATATGGGGCAAAACGAACAGAGAAGACGAAGGCATAGTGACAAGAAGTAAAAAAGGTAATCGGTAGTTGGAAGTAAATTGCTGCGTACTGGAGAATAGTGGAGTGTGTGCATGTTATACATAGCCATGACAAGTGGGTCTGAAGAGGCATGATACCAGATGGTGAAGTGTGTAGTGAATGAGGAAGAGAGTGTGTGTAACTAGGACAGGTGCTAAGGAGAAAGTGAATATATGGAGATGGTTGGAATATGAGCTGGGGCTCTAGTAGCCTAGTGATATGTGAGTTAATATGGTTTCATCTTAGTTGACGAATTGCTTGGGCTTTAAAGGTAACTAATATAGTGAAATACTTGATCCTGAAGTGTGATTACCAGTAGAGAATCTTAAGGTGTAGTAAATGGCACTCAGGCATTACAGTGGAGGTAACACGTAGTCAGGTGTGCAACATAAGTAGAATATAAGAAAGGTCAGTGTTCAAGAGAGAATGCGCTGAATGAGATCCCGGCCGGAAGCGATATACTCTGTGGCCTAAGTGCTGATTCAGCCCGACACAGCATTTTACTCTGCCCAGTTATATGTTGCCAGTTTTAGTTTCCCATTACTAGTATTGCCATATTGTCAAATAGATGGAATTACCTTATGGCAGTAGTTATATTAGTTTTCGTTTTATCCCTTTTCATTAATAGCAATATTGAGATCGTTGATATCTGAAAAGACATCAGTGATGCATTGACATTTGATTATTATTATTATTTTCAATACTATCAGTTTTCGTTTTATCCCTGTTCTTAACAGCAATATTGAGATTTTTTGAGGTTTGGTTTATATATGAAAAGACAACAGTGACTTATTGACAATTGATTATTATCATTTCCAGTAACTTTTGTTTCTTTTTTTTTTTGTTTGGTGTTAGTTATTTTTACTATACGAGCTTTATGATATGTATACAGCAACTTAAGCAGACTAGGCTAGGCATTATTATTTTTCTTCCGTAAAGGATCAATAAGGCTTCATTGCTGTAGATCTGGTAGAAAAATAAAGATTACTAAAGAAAGATTACGAAAGTATGGCTGGTATGTGGTTAAAGTGGTACATGCAGCTACCTCCATCAGGGGTGTGCATGAAAAGAGCTGCACCACCTCAGGTTGAGAACTCGAGTATACAGGAGAAACGGTAAATGCTATTCTTGAGAAAAATATATTGCTATAAATATCCTACAATATCAAGAAGTACTCCAGGAACCTATGATGATTGACTATAACAAGAGCGTACGATTGTGAGAATGTTCAATTCCTTCCCGAGTGTGAGAGTTCTCCCTATCACACTCATGTTTGTGATCTATGTATAGAAACGGAAGGAAGCGAGGTCCGCTCTCCCACGTCAAGGAGGTAATGATATCCGATTCTTTATGTAAACAGTTTTGACATCAAATCTGCAAATATTTCTGCTCTGATAATCTTTGACTTCAATTACACTGTGTTCCGATTTATAACCGAGAGTTAAATTGGAACGTATTCTATTATCCTTTTTCTGGAAGCTATAGGAATAACACCCACACAGTTTGCAGCGGGATTTCGTTGTTATTTAACTTACCATTTATAGCAATTCCTCCATTTGTTATGTCATGCACCAGACGGATGTTTATTCTATGCAAACTTCGCCTTCCTTTAATGATGTCCGTTCCATCTTCTTTTATGAAATACACGGACAACTTTTTGAACTTCATCTTGTTACTAAGTAAGGTTTTGAATTCAAAACTAGACTTCAGTAATTTAGCCAATTTTTAAAATATCTGGACTACACCGTTATTCAATGGTATGCATAGAGTTTTTCCCCATGCAAGAGGGAATTCTAATTTTGATATTTCTACAACTTGGGGTAGTAAGTGTAGGCAGGTGATATTTATTCCCTAAGAGTCATATAAGTACGATCAGTAACACAAATTCCTGCAAAGTATCACTTCAGCTATATAAGCTATAACTTTTGCAGAATGAAATAAAAATTATGGGAGCTGATGATTCATATTGTACTTCCATAGAGGATAAAAATATTTAATGAAATATGAAATACGGCCTCCAACCGCTGAGATCCATGGTTCAAATCCCGGTCACTCCATGTGAGATTTGTGCTGGACAAAGTGGAGGCGGGACAGGATTTCTTACGGGTACTCCAGTTTTCCCTGTCATCTTTCATTCCAACAACACTCTCCAACAACATTCCATTTCATCTGTCATTAATTAATTATTGCCCCAGAGGAATGCGACAGGATTCGGCAGCCGCCACAGTTCCTATCCTCGCAGCCAGAGAGCGGACACATTCATTCCATTCATGACGCAGTCGAATGACTGGAAACAGGATTTTCATGAAGTAAATAAATAAATAAATAAATTAGCCGTATGAATCCCCTAAGGGCTATGGCCTCCTGCAATGCAGGGACAGTGCTCAGTTTAGCTCATCAGGTGAGCAGGTCCTGAAGAGCATTATTATATTGGTTAATCTGTAGATTTTTCATGATAACATATTACCACATATTGTACATTTGTGTAGTCTCACCCCCGAGTGAATGCAATTGTGTTTTTCTGGAACAACAATTCGCGAAAACGCACTGTTGCATAAATGACAGGTGTACACTTTTATCCCAGGGAGGGTTCAGGTTGTTTCTAGGTAAAGGCGTAAACTTGCACTCTTCGTTCTTGCATAGCTTCTTCTCCGAATGTTGTAGACTTTTCTTGCAATTTCTTGACCTTATCCTCCGTTGAAATTCTCCTGACATACATTGCAAGTGCATATCCTCCTTCCACTATGTGTTACGTGATGAGTTATTCATGTCACTACTGCATGCAAACGTTTATCTGTTTGACATTCGTCTTGCCATTCTCCCGAGTGCACAGAAGATGACCATCACGGTATCCTCTTCGTCGAAGCGTACAATTGTATGTTGTATTCTTCACCTCTGTCCTGAGAGCGTATTTCAACATATTTTACACTTGCTCGGCTTCTTTCCGCAGTGTACGCGAGGATGATAATTTTATATTCACCACTTCATAAAAACCTCTTTTATCAATTTTACTGTATTATGCCGTAGTGATCAGAGAGGTGATCTCCAGGTCTCTTTGCGGAAGCGCACTGTTGCATATTTCACTGCTGCACAATATCTATAATATGTGTCTTGATCGACCTATGTTATTACAGGGCTTGAGCAAAGGTGTATCCCGTAAGGTCAGTGATCTCTGCACACAATTTTTCCCAACTCTTTCCACTCTTGCCTTATCTTTGCTGTTCTTGTCCATTGTTTTCCTCCCCATCTTGCAAACCAGTCTGCCCATCTAGTTCTTTGCCTTCCCACGTTTCGTCTTCCTTGTCTGGGATCCCACATTGTCATTTTGTAGGTCCATCGATTTTGCTCCAGTCTCGCTACGTGTCCTCCCCATTTCCACTTTAACTGATCGGCTGTCGTCAGAGCGTCCTTCATGCCGGTTCTCCTTCGTACATCTTCGTTCCGTATTCTGTCTCTCAATGTGACCTGGAGTATTTTTCTTTCCATTTTGCGCTGGCATATCTGGATCATTTTCCTTTGTTTTAGTGTTAGCGCCCAGGTTTGGCATCCATATAGTAGGACTGGTATCACACATTTTTCTAGGACTTCAGCTTTAAGGGTGAGTTTCTGAGTCTTGTCTGTCAGTATGAACTTTAGAGACCAGAACCTCTTCCATGCTTGTCCTATTCGCCGTTTGACCTCTTTTTCTGAACAGTTTGAGAATGATATGTTCTGGCCAAGGTATACACATTCCTCTACGTATTCCAGTATTTCTCCGTTTACGCTAACTGGAGTTTCCAGTGCATTAGTCATCAATTTAGTTTTTCTTGGATTCATTGTCAGGCCTGCTTCTTTGCTGATGTTGTCTAATTCTATTATCATTTGTTCTAGCTCCGTTGCCGACTCTGCCACCAATACGATGTCGTCTGCAAATCGTAAGTGCGTTAGTCTTGCTCCATCTATTTTAATGCCGTATTTGTTTTCCCAATCTAGTTTTCTGAACTGATTCTCCAGTAAGCACGTGAATAATTTTGGTGAGAGAGGGTCCCCTTGCTTAACTCCTCTTTCTATCTTGATTTTCTTTCCTTCTCTTTCTGTTTTTATTCTGGCCTCACTGCCTTCGTAGAGTTTATCCAGGAGTCTGATGTATTTGTTCTGGATCCCTTGTTTGCTCAGTGCTTCTAAAACGTATTCCCGTTCTACGGAGTCGAATGCTTTATTGTAGTCCACAAATGCTATATATACATCCAGATTGAATTCTTGTGTTTTCTCGATCAGTTGATTCACTGCTTGTAGGTGGTCTGATGTACTGTAATTTGTTCTAAAACCTGCTTGTGTCACTGGTTGTTGTTCATCTAGTGTCTTCGCCATTCTCTTAGTTAGGATCTTCATGAAGAGTTTGTAAAGATTTACAATTAGGTTGATAGGTCTGTAGTTATTGATATCGTCTTTGGCTCCTTTTTTGTGCAGAAGTATGATGGTGCTTTGTTTCCACTCCCTTGGTATGTCTTCTGATTCGAGTATCTTGTTAAATAGCGTAGTGATGAATGGGGTTATGTCTTCTTCACCCCATTTCAGGAATTCATTGTAGATTCCATCATCGCCTGGGGATTTTGCATTCTTTGCTTCCCTTATGGCTGCTCTTACTTCACTGGGAAGAATGGGTGGTATTCCTTCCTCAATGTCCTCTTTTGGCGTCTTATGACACTGTGTGCCATTTTGGGAATTACTTGTATATAATTTCCTGTAGAATTCTGTCGCTTGTGTCACTATCTGTTCTCTCTTGGCTTGTCTTTTACCATTACTGTCTTTCACTCCCAGTATCCAATGTTTGTCCGGAGTTAATTCCTTTCGAATCTTCTTCATTGATTTTGTATTTTCCATGATTTCTTTGACTACTTCCGTGTTGTGGTCTCTGATGTCTTTTCGGATTTCCCTTTTCGTTTGTTTATTGATTTTTGTATATTCCAGCTTTGTGCGTTCATTTTCTTTGGCTTGTGGTTTCAGACGTTCTCTTTCTTCGATCAGTCTTTTAGTACTATCCTTTAATTTTATTCTATTTCTTCTTCTGTTTCCCGGTGTCGAAGATTGCTTGACTGAGAGGGATATGCAGTTTACGAGCTCTGTATAATATTGTTGTGCCTTCAGGTCTGTTTGTTGACTAAGCTCTTGGAGGTTGTGTTGTAGTGCTTTTGTGTATTCTGTTCGATCTGTACTTTCGGGGTTTGGGGTGGTCTTGTTGAAGTAGCGTCTCTTTTCCTTCTTTATTCTCATTTTCAGTCGGACCATTCTGTGGTCTGTATCGAATTTTAGACCATTGATTACTTGGATGTCTTTTACAACTTCTAGGCTATCAGCTAGGATGTAGTCTATTTCATTTTTGGTTTTTCCATTCGGAGCGATCCACGTCCATTTACTTTCCGGGTGTTTCTTGTAGAAGGTGTTTACAATTTTTAATCTTTGTCCTAGTGCAAACTGTATGAGTCTGTCTCCCCTTTCATTTCTTGTTCCATATCCATAAAGTCCCATGGGTTCTTCGTCTTCGTATTCCTTTTTCCCTACTTTGCTGTTGAAGTCACCAATTACGAATGTTCGGTGTGCTTTGTAGTCTGTTAGAGTGTCTTCTAGAAGCGTGTAGAATTCTTCGATTTCTTCTTCTGTGCTTGCCTCTGTGGGTGCGTATACCTGGATTATTGTGATTTTGATGTTTGTTATTATTAGGGATAATACCATGATCCTCTCTGAGATTCCTCTTATTTCCTGTATATTCTGTTTCAAATGGCTTTTAATTATGAAACCTACACCTTTTTGTCCTCTTGTTTCTCCTATGTAGCTAAAAATGTTGCCATTTTCTTTTTCTATTATATCTTCGCCGTATTGTCTGACTTCGCTGAGGCCCAGAATATCGAATTTTATGTTCTTGAGTGCATTTTGGAGTTCCAGTTCCTTGTCTTCAGTTCTTAGGGTTCTAACGTTCAACGTAGCTAGTATTAATTCGTCCTGGTTGCGTGTTGACTGTTTGTGCTCTGAGGTTTGCAATTTTACTTTCCCCCGTTTTTTTTATTTATATCATCCCAGTGTATCCATTGGCCGTTCAGCATTATTTTCTGGTAACCCACCTTCACATCACTGTTACCCTTGTCCCTTTCTTCCTTAGCTTTCTGTCTGAGCGATGCTTGGATTGCTCTCTCATTTCTGGTGAGGTCATCATCTATGTAGATATCTTGTCCCCTTAGTCTGTGTTTGTTTTTGACAATTTTTAATTTGTCAGAAAAGTGTTCAAAACTGACCTTCACTATCCCTCTATTATTTTTGTCCTTGCCCACGTAGGTTGTATTACTTGCTGTCACTCCTGCTTCTACTCTGTCTATTATTTTATTGATTTTGTCCTTCAGTTCGTCTTTTCTGCCTTCTTCACAAGATAGTTCTTTGCTCTTGATCACTATATTGTTTCTCTTTTCTCTTTTTGCCCTCTGTTCTTCTCGTTCTTCTAGAATATTTATTCTTTCTGTTAGTGCGTTTATCTTTTCTTGTGTTTTGTTGTTTGCATTGTTGATTTTCTGTTCTAATGCATCGTTTACTTTTTCATAGTATTCGTCCCTTTTTCCGATTTCGTTCTTTATGCGTAAAATTTCTTCTCTTGTTTCTTGTTGGAAGTCTTCACTTTGTTTTCTCAGATTTCTTAATTCTAATAATATTTCAGCAAACATACCCTTAATATCATTTCCTTGGTCTTGTACGTCGACTGCGGAATCCTCTTCTCCAGAGCTTTCCGAGAGTGGTATTTTATTGATACTTCCTTTGTGTTTTGTGTTTTTAGTTGCAGGTTGTGTTTTGGGCGGCATGGTGTCTTGTTTGTGTTTTAGGTATTTTGTGAGATGATCTTGTTTTCCTTTTGTCTTCTCGTGAGGCTTTGGTGTATGTTTAAAGTTATCCTTTAGGCGTGATAGCTTTCCTATTCCTTGGCGAGATCCTCAGTTCTTGTTGATAACAAGTTTTCACGGATGTGGTGTTCTAGTCTATGTGTGTGGTCTGCAATTGGTCTCCCTTCGCTGTCTTACTTTCGACTTGACTTCACCTCTATCGCAGCGACGTGTTTTCTCTGACATATGAAAGTCCTTTTGGTTTATTTTGGGATTATCTGACTTCTTTACAGTTTTTCTCGGACACCATGCCTGTAGGTACTAACCTTATCGTAACTGCCGGCGCCGAACAACAGTCCACATTCGCAGACTAGCCACTAATACTTATATCACTTGTATCACTTACGGGATATTCAACAATAATTACCACTGTAAATTTTACGTGGAGTCGAAGTCGAAGTCGAAGTCTGGGTAGCGCATGTTGGCATTTAGATATTGCAATCAGTTTATCTTGATCTCACACCAGGGGATGTCAGTACATTTAGCACCATTTAAATCCATTTCAGTTCTAAGGGAGTTGGATTTTAAGCGCGTTGTGCGTCGTTGCTCATATACGTTAAATATCGTGTAAATAAAGCTGAACGTCCCTATACACAATACCTAACGACTGCCGTTTAATTTTATTTTACGCTGACGATGTACAGTTCCCTGTCAAAGTATGCGATAAGCTGCCAGCTTTGTCTAACCTCACTGATGGGATTCTACCATACCTCAGCATAACTGTGCATAGATTGAGTAGTTATATACTTCATTCTCCACTCGCCACCAATTGTACATCAGATTCTTACCACATGGCACACTGACATCAGTAACTACGTCCAATCCACTGGCCTTACCTGAAGAAATCCCCAATTTTCCAGAGCAACACTTTCACACGTTCATTACCGCCATTACCAGTCAAAATAGCCAAACGATACCAGGTCATCAATATATTTTCAAATTATCTGCCATTAACGTAAATCTCAACTTCGCAATGCTGTTGCCCATCATGTCATACAGACGCATGGCTCACTGCCACGAAGCCCCTCACTCACTCATGAAGTACGCGATAAGAATTATCAACAGAAAACACATTCAGAATGGAGAATATTCTCACCTTAATTGGTTCATCGCATCTCCGTGAATACATTTAATAGTACATAAATGACCCTTTAAGTAAATTGACAACAGCAGAGATTTATTACCCACGCCCCCAGATTATAGCATCGAATATGGATATCTATTTCGTACGGTTGGAAACATTTCACCACAAGTCGATATTTGGAGTCACAGATGGCGGGGGCAATTGTCGGAAGTCTTAAAAGCACAAATTTCACATCGTCTTTCGATTGGGAAGCACATACGGTGCTGCGCATTAACTAAGGTAGGTAACATAGAAGAGTTTACGAGAAGGATATTTAAGTGTATTTTTAAGAAGCTCTATAAATTGATGGTGGTCATTTCTCATTTTCACATTGAAACAGGGTAGTAAATTTTAACCGTGATAGCAGCTGAAACCAACGTAATTCGGTTGCTTTACCAAATTACTTGGAAAATGTTGGATTCCAAAAGTTTAAAGCTTCAGAGTTTCAATGATTTTCCTCTCATTAATGCATTTTCCATTTTTACAGTTTGTCTTACTGTAATGACACGATATAACTGCCAGGAATGTGTACCATGTGCATAAAACTAATTTATTTATTTATTTATTTATTTATTTATTTATTTATTTATTTATTTATTTATTTATTTATTTATTTATTTATTTATTTATTTATTTATTTATTTATTTATTTATTTATTTATTTATTAAATATCTTACTTTACATGAAGGGAATCAGGCTATGAAGCCTGCTGTTCTGTACTAGCACACATTCACTTGCATTTAAAATATGATGATTTATCTTATTTACAATTAAGCATAAAACTAGGTTTTTAAAACCACAGTGTTTTTTAAACTAAATTATTTGAACTTAGTGCATAATGTATGTTTAAAATGTTTTGTTAAAAATGAAGCCATGTTTTCCAGTGTTGACTTAGTTAAATGTAAAAAAGGCTTTTCAGTCTGTCAAACACACAGCAAATACAATGTAAATTAAAACACTATAAGCATACCTGCAAAATACACACTAACATACAAAATGGCATTTACATTAATTTACTGCTTAATTGTTATATATATATATATATATACAGAATGTCCTTCAAAAGGTTACGATGTTTACAGTGGAAGCAGCACGCAACAGTCGAAGGTTAAAGGTCCTATAAACAATGGCCGCAAATCGAATATCTTCGGAGTTATAGTCCGCTACCACTACTACCAATGATTTCGATGCTCAAATAATGTACGGATGGTCGTATGCAAGAAAAACGGAAATACGTTCCAACTAAACATTGGTCGTGAACTTACTAGCGTGTTGTGTTATGGTCTTATTATAAGGGGCACCGGCCGATTTTCATCATAGGGTTAGGCGACACCTATCATGGGCGATGGATCAGTTGGGAGGATCAATACCTTAGCCTGCCCGTTCGCCTGACCTTAAACATTTAGATTTTTGGCTTTGGAGACATGGAAAGGCCATAGTACATGTGGTTTCCATAAATGATGTGGATACACTACGAGAAGGCGTGTTCAGTGCCTGTGATGCAACCCGGCACATGGGTGTTCCAAAGAGTACGTGATTCCATCCAATGTAATGTGGAATGCTGCTCTCCAATGTATGGCGGTCATATTGAGCACATGTTGTGAAGAGCTGGATCAAAGACAAGGTGGTCATTGGTGGCAGTGGTAACGAACCATAACTCGAAGATATTGGGTTTGTGACCAATGTTTATAGGACCTATTTTCCGTCATTTGTTGCGTGCTTCCTTCTCTGTAAGTATTGGAACTCTTTTCAAGGACACCTGTATATTTCAGTGGATGATTTGTACTTTTATACATCCATTTGCATGATTGCTCCTTAAAGTGAAATACATTTGACATGCTCCTCATTTAGGCAGGAAGGGAATTCCAGGCGTTCCTTGCGGAGACGAGGACTGATATTTCATAGCGAGCTGATCGGTGAACAGGCATACGTAGAATCTCGTGGGCTTTAGGAGGAAGTATAGTTACTGAACGAGTGGCTGCTCGGTTTGGGTCACGAAATTGTCAGCTTGCATTCGGGTGATTGTTGGTTCGAACCTCACTGTCGGCAGCCGCAGTTCCCCATTTTCACCTCACGTAAACGCTGGGCTGTATCTTAATTTATGCTACGGCCGCTTCCTTCCCACACCCAGCCATTTTCTCTCCCATCGTCACCATAAGACCTATCTGTATCGATGCGACGTAAAGCAAATGAAAAGTTGATACAGCTACTTTCAGAACAGTATGCTCCCTTTCCTACCCTACACATATCTAGAATGATATGGTAAAACATGTTTCCTTAGACACAACAGTCGATAGTTGCGCATCACCGCTTGCTACTGGGACAGACGTAATGCGACGCTTCCATTACGTTATTACAGTAAATGAAGTCGTTCGGAGTTGTGTGCGACGAGGGATTTGTTCAGTACGCATTCTCCTCTCCAGCGTGACAGAGTGTACGTCGCCAATACTCGATCCGTAGCAACTACCGTCGACATAGGGCGTAAGGGATCGGGGACCGCATTACTGGTTCCAAACATATTGCCAAATCGACTCACTCAGTGCAAAACGTAGGCCTATGACCAGATTGCAGATTCAATAAAAAATGTCCAACGACAGTATTTAACATTGTTCAGCAATATAAGAAGTTTCACATGATATTGAATAACCAAGTACTGGCTGACCACCAACGCTTAATCAAAGAGAACATCGGAAAATTGTGCGACATGAGAAGGAAAATCCAATGGTTACCGCACCGGATATTACAGAACAGTTGTACGAAGACCTACGTAAGTACGTTCATGTAAGGACTCTTCCCAGGATCCTTAAGAAGACTGGTTATAACATTAAAACACCCAGATGACAAGATGAAAGCCATTTGTAAGTACGGTTAATCGGAAGAAACGTTGGCAGTTTAAGAACGGATTTATAACGAAAGGTACGGACTTCTGGGATTACTTCACCCGGTCAGCTAAAAGTAAATTTAATATCTATAAATTTTATGGGGGGACACATGTTTAGAGAAGTCGATACAGAATGGGACCCTAAGAATATGATTGGTACTGTGAAACATAGGGTTGCATGGGTAATGGTGTGGGCATGTATGGCACCTAATTGTTTGTTAATCTTGTATTATTTTGTAGACGGCAAGATGGATGGGTTTCAGCACAAGAGCATCATGCACAGAAACCTCTTGAGCAGTGCTGAGAAGTTAGGCCCACAAACAACTATTACATTCAAGATGACAACGATCCGAAACAACGTCAGAAATTATTCGCCTACTAGCAATTACCCGCGTCTTCGCTTGCGTGGATTTCGTAATTTGATCAAAGAAATCGTTCCTCAGCATTGTACTAAGACGTTATCGGAAAATTCCCGAAGTAAAAACCCCACCCAAAAATTGAGTTCCATTTACCCCAGAAATCCTTTTTAAAACATGTTCGTGGTATTACCTTTTGGGGCTAAGACAACCAAGCGACATAGAACTGTACATGTGAGAAACAGTCTTACCTCAAGCCGAAAAAATAAATACAGGGTATTTTGTTATTTTTAAAGGAGATACCAAATACCTAATCACACATCTGTGACATCTTCAGTTCTTGAGATATACATAAGTATCCCCATACAAAGGATTCAACCCCTTGATCAGTCCTTATACCCACACCGATATACAGTACGTGTATTTTCCGAAAACAAAAATACATGTTTCTTTAGTTTTAAAGGAGATTCCAAATACGAATTTACACGTCTTCAACATCTTCAGTTTTTTATATATAAGTATCCTCATGAAAATAATTCAACTCTTTCTTCACTCCACCTCCGCTCTTATGATGGTTTCCACCCCACACATAAAAAAAATCGAGTTTCTTTACTTTCAAAGGAGATTCTAAATACCAATTTCCACGTCAGTAACTTTCAGTTTTGAGATGTAAGTTTCTCCAGAAAAAGAATTCAATTTTATTACTTCCTTTCACCCACCCCACTGAAGTGAATTTTCTAAAAACAAACAGTACCCGTTTCTTTAAAAGAGCTTCCAAATACCAATTATCACGTCAGCAACATCTTCAGTTTTTGAGATATACTGTTTGTATCCTCGTAAAAGGAATTCATCTCCTCTTAAAAAGTAATTCATCTATTTTTCACTTCTTTTCACCCCCGGTTAAGTGCCTTCTCCGAAAACAAAAAGGTACATGTTCCTGTATATTTAAAGGCGTTTCAAAATACCAAGTGTCTTGTCTCTAACATGTTATGTTTCTGACATATAATGTAGATATACCGGTACTCATTTTAAAAATTCACCCGCTTTTCAAATTATTTTCAGCCCCTTAACTGGATTTTCCGAAAGCCAAAAAAAAATTGTTTCATTATTTTTAAGAGAGATTTCAATACCAGTTTTCATGTCTGTACGCCTGTTACCCATTCAGTTTTTGAGATAAATGTATACTCATAAGAATAATTCAACTTCAACTTCTTGACTTCATTCCACCCCTCTCCCGCCTTAAGTGGACAATCCGAAATAAAAAAATACGTGTTCCTTTATTTTAAAAGGAAATTCAAAATACCAACTTTCACGTCTGTATCAGCTTCAGTTTTTAAGATAAAGTATCCCAATACACATTTTTCAACGCCTTATTTACTTATATTCAACCCCACATCAATTACGTCAATTTTACTAAAAAATAAATGCATGTTTCTTTGTTTTTAAAGGAGATTCCAAGTACTAATTTTCACGTCTGAAACACCTTCAGTTTTTGAGATATAAGAATCCTCACTGACGTAATTCAAGTTCTTTTCACCTTCTTACTGTTAATTGAATTCCCCTCCCCAATTATGCGTGTTTCGTAATTTTTAAAGGAGATTCCAAATACCAACATTTACGGCTTTAACTTCTTTAGCTTTTGAGATATAAATATCCTCAAACAAAGAATTCAACTCCTTTTTCACCCCAGCCTGTTAAGCTGATTCCTCCCCTCTCAAAAATGCGTGTTTATTTGTTTTTAAAGGAGATTCCAAACACAAATTTTCACGAGTGTAACGTAAAGTTTTTGAGATCCAAGTTTCTCCATGAAAAGAATTAAATTTTTTCACTTCCATTCACCCTCCCCCCTTTAAGTGAATTCTCCGGAAACAAAAATACTTGTTTATTTATAAAATATCTCCCAAATGCCAATTATCAAGACTGTAATATCTTCAATTTTGAGATACTAGTACATGTATCCTCTTAAAAAGGAATTAAACTCATTTTTAATCGCCCCCGCCCCAAGTTGATTTCCCGCCAAAAATGCGTGTTTCTTTATTTTTAAAGGAGATTCCAAATACTAATTTTCACGTCTGTAAAATCATTAGTTTTGAGATATAAGTATTCTCATACAAAGAATTGACTAATTTTTCAATTAATTCACACCCCTTAAGTTGATTTTCCAAATACAAAAGATTACGTGTTGTATTACTTTGAAGGAAAATTTAAAAAATACGAATTTTCATGTCTGTAACATCTTTAGCTATTGAGAAATAAGTATCCTCATGCAAAGGATTCAAATAATTTTCCAATTCACTCACCCCCTTATGTGGATTTTCCGAAGACAGAAAACACGTGTTTCTTTATTTTGAAAGAAGATACCAAATACAAAAGTTCATGCCCCTAACATCTTCAGTTTTTGAGATATAAGTATCCTCATGAAAATAATCCAACTCCTTCTTCACTCCACCTCCGCCTTTTATCTTGGTTTCCCCAACGTAATAGAATGCGTGTTTCTTTACTTTTAAAGCAGATTCGAAATACCAATTTCCACGTCTGTAACCTTCAGTTTTGAGATATAAGTTTCTCCAGAAAAAGAATTCAACTTCTTTACTTCCTTTCACACTCCCCATTCAAATGAATTTTCTAAAAACAAACAGTACGCGTTTCTCTAAAGAGCTTCCAAATACTAATTATCACGACTGTAACATCTTCAGTTTTTGAGACATATGTATCCTGGTAAAAGGAATTCATCTGCGTTTTCATATCCCCCCAACCTAATTGATTCCCCCCCAAACGCATGTTTCTTTATTTTCAAAGGAGATTCCAAATAACAGTTTTCATGCTTGTAGCGTCTTTAGATTTTTTGGCATATATAGATGTTCTCATACAAATAATTCAAGTAATTTTTCAAATCCTTTATCCCCCCTTTCCACCACATTCGTGAAGAGTTTCTCCTGAAATCCAATGAACACGTGTTTCCTTAATTTTAATGGATATTCCAAATACCTGTTTTCGCATGTGCAACATGTTAAGTGTTTCTGATATACTGTAAATACGCTAATTTTATAAATTCACCCCCTTCTTCGGTTCCCCTTAAGTGGTTTTTCCGAGCCAAAAATAATCATATTTTTTTACCTTTACAGGAAATTCCAAATACCAGTTTTCAATCTGTAATATGTTACTGTCTGAGATAATTTGGAGATATAGTCTTTTTAAAAATTCACTCCGTTTGTCACTCCTGTTCACCCCCATTCATCGGACTATCCTAAAACACAAAAATACGTGTTTGTTTATTTTCAAAGGAGAATCCAAAATACCAATTTTCATGTCTGTAACATCTTCAGTTTTTGAGATATAAGTCTCCTCATGATAGGTGTTCAGCCTCTTTTGCCCCTTTTTCATCCCCCAGAATGGTATTTTCCGAAAACGAAAAGAACGTGTATCTTTGTTTTTAAAAGAGATGCGAAATGCAAATTTTTACGTCTGCAAACTTTTACGTTTTTGAGATATAGATAACCCCATTTTAAAAATTCACACCCCTTTTTACCCCCTTTGCGTCAGTTTACTCAAAAATCCTACCTTAGTGAGCACCTACTCCCTAATATAAATGTAACCCCGAAATTTCATTTCTTTACGTCCAGTAGTTTTGGCTCGGCATGATAAATCTGTCAGTCAGTCAGTCAGGACATATTCTTTAATGTACATTCATGCTCAGAAATTAAGGATAATGCTGATACAGGGTGAAACAACGCTATGGTAGGCGGTTTGCGGTTTTAAATCACCTCGCGGTATGACCATGTGGTGCATTTGACCTGCGGTCGTCGCACGGTGGTGCTGGTAGCAGTCCAAATACGCAGAGGTGTGTTGGTGCATGTCAGAGTACGGTGCAGCGAGTAAGTGTGCTGTTTTTTTCAGACCTGCTAATGGTGACTGTGTGGTGAAAATGGCTCAACAAACACATATTGATGACGTTATGAGGGGCAGAATAATAGGGCGACTGGAGGCTGGTCAAACGCAGCAGGTCGTAGTACGGGCCCTCCGTGTTCCACAAAGTGTGATCTCAAGATTATGGCAATGATTCCAGCAGACAGAAAACGTGTCCAGGCGCTACAGTACGGGAAGTCCGCAGTGTACAACACCACAAGAGGACCGATATCTCACCATCAGTGACCGCAGACGGCCATGGAGTACTGCAGGTAGCCTTGCTCGGGACTTTGCCACAGCCACTGGAACACTTGTCTCCAGACACAAAGTCTACAGACGACTGAACAGACATGGTTTATTAGCCCGGAGACCTGCAAGGTGCATTCCACTGATCCCTGTTCACAGGAGAGCCTGTAAAGCCTGGTGTCAAGAACACAGAACATGGTCATTGGAACTGTGGTCCCAGGTTATGTTCACGGACGAGTCCAGGTATAGTCCGAACAGTGATTCTCGCCGGGTTCTCACCTGGCGTGAGCCAGGAACCAGATACCAACCCCGTAATGTCCTTGAAAGGGACCTGTATGGAGGTAGTGGTTTGATGGTGTGGGGTGGGATTATGATTGGTGCACGTACACCCCTGCATGTCTTTGACAGAGGAACTGCAACAGGTCAGGAGTATCGGGACGTCATTGTGCACTAGTATGCCCGCCTTTTCAGGGGTGCAGTTGGTCCCACCTTCCTCCTGATGGATGATAACGCACGGCCCCACCGAGCTGCCAGTACCGTGAAATAGAATATATCCTGCAAATGGAGTGACCTGCCTGTTCTCCAGATCTAAACCCTATCGAGCACGTCTGAGATGCTCTCGGTCGACGTATCGTTGCACGTCTTCAAATCCCTAGGACCCTTCAGGAGCTCCGACAGGCATTGGTTCAGCAGCTGCTCGACCACCTGATCCAGAGTATGTCAAGCCGTTGTGCGGTCTGTGTACGTGTGCATGGTGATCATATCCAATATTCATGTCGGGGTTCACATGCAGGAAACAGTGGCATTCTGTAGCACATGCGTTTTGGGACAGTTTTCTCAACTTATCACCAACACCGTGGACATACAGATGTGTTTCGTTTGTGTTCACTATGTGCCTATGCTATTAGCGGCAGTTTTGTGTAGTACCACGATGTGTGGCACCACAATGTTCAATTATCCTTAATTTATGAGCATGAGTGTATATATAGATGGTAAGTGTACTATACTATCCACGAATTAAAAACCGCACCACTGTCCCCCGACTGCAATTAATTGAAAGCGTATTTAAAGAACTTGAAGACCGTGTGAGAAAACACCACATCAGGTCCAAAGGGCATCTGAAGGATATTATTCTGCAGGATTGGGGAAAATTTTTGCCTGTCCTCCGCCTCCATTCAGATATGGTGGAGCGCGGGGATCAAGGTTGCTTGCTCGATTGTAAGCATTATGGGCCTGTAACTCAAGGCTTTCAAGATGTACAGATGTTTGCATCCTCTGAAAAGCTTGAGGAAATTCTAATCCGGAAAAATATAAACGAGGCTCATACAGTCTTTATTCCTGCCTTTATCCGAATATTGCGTTTTGGCGCACAACATTTTAGCTACATATTGTAACCATATCGATCGGGCGAGTTGTCCGTGCTCGTAGAGGCGCGCGGCTGTGAGCTTGCATTCGGGAGATAGAAGGCTCGAATCCCACTATCGTCAGCCCTGAAGATGGTTTCCCGCGGTTTCACGTTTTCACACCAGGCAAATGCTGGGGGTGTACATTCATTAAGGCCATGGCCGCTTCCTTCCATCTCCTAGGCCTTTCCTATCGCATCGTCGCCATAAGACCTATCGGTGTCGGTGCGACGTAAAGCCCATAGCAAAAAAGTAACCATATCGGTAATATATGTAATTGTATCGGGAACTGACTGAGGGAATTAAGGCGTTTTCTGGCTTTCTTTGTCCACATAGAACTTGTGTTGCATCAGATTTCACAAGAGCCCCGACCTAATGGCGCCGCCTCAAGTAATGTATGGCTTGAAAACTCTCCGGAGAGAAGAAGCTAGCTAAGAAAAGAACGAGGAGAGAAGACACATTCTAATAACCCCACCCACTAAAATGGCCGAAATTTGATAGTGCCAACTTGCTAACTTGGTTTGGGACTGGATATTTCGATATAATTACATTAATTATTAAGTGGAACATCGGCAAGTCATATGTGAGCTTTTTAGATCTCTGACAAAATTATAAAGATTCATAAAAAATCAGCGTTAGTCAAATTGCGTCGCACAAGATGAGGTAAGCGTTAGAAGCGTACCCAAGCCATCTGTGGACAAAGTCTCAGAATGGGAAATCCCCAAGGGGCGTCCCTATTTGATTGAAGATATCCATTTAATTGCCGATAGAATTGCTTTCCGCATATGATAAGACGTCATAGAATTATAAGCTACAAGTTTTGACCGCATCACCGATGTCGTGAGACCCGTAGAACTCGAGATATGGAAATTGAAGTGGGGACGATCTCGTATTCGTTCTGTGAGTTGGGGTGAGTTTATTTAAGAGACCGTCCTATAGTGATAGGAAGAACCTTTCGTGGAGTGTTGGAACGGAGAAAATGTTCCGGTCGCGTCACGTGTCTGTAGATATATTTCCTTTGTGCGAGAGTGAAAATTGAATAGTGTTGTAACACAGTAGAAGAAACAATTTCGTGCCAAATATATAAGTTGTACGCACGCTGGTTACGAACAAGAGTGTAAAAATCCCGGTGAGGAGGAAATGGTGTGAAAATTCGGGCTGGCATAGGACGATTGTATCGCCGTAAGACCGCGGAGACTGGGTAGCGAGATATTAAAACGCGAGGTGGTTAGCACTCAATAAAAAGTGGATAAATAAGGGTTTAACTCTATATAATGTAAGCATATGTTCAGACTACGTATACATGAATGTATTTAACTGTGGTTGAAATATGAATTACCACGATATGGTAACGGGCTGCAGAATGCTGCGCTATAAAGAGGTGTTTGTGATTTTAAAGAGATGGCTCGCTACCCTTTCCAGATGAGGCGGGACGAAGCCACGGGGCAGAACCCGGTCTCAGAGATTGACACACATGCACGCATAATAAAATAACTATCAAAGAACAACGTACAATGAAATATAAGCACACAATACACAAAACCTCTGCAAAAGAAAATTGGAATGTGAATGTTTGTGTTTCAAGGGAGATTTGTGTGTGACAAAAATCCTGGTTTTTTTCCTTGGGACTCCCTCTGTATGAAGGAGGGATAGCCCCTTGTCTGTGTTTGTTAAGGATAGCTCTGCAGAAAAGAATAAATATGTCAAACCTTGCTGCGGAATGTAACGCTGCCCACGGTTTACAAAATAATTTAGCTTTTGTATATTTTTTCAATTATGTTCATTTCGATGTGGGAATGTGTTTAACTGGAATGCCAGATTAGAATATTTGTTTCATCTTCTATAATCATAACAGATAGGAATTTTCAGTGACCCGCGTGTGTCAGACTTCAAGAGCGGGTTCTGCCCCGTGACTTGGTTTTTCTTTGTTCAGTGTGATGTGGGTTCGATGCTGGCCCAGAATTTGGTTCTTTTGTGTTGTCTGTTGTGTCATGTCGATGTGTGTTTGTACCATTTGGCGTTATTTTAAGCTTTTATTAGTTCATTAGGCGTCCATTCAAAGTTGTCTCCAGAAGTCGGGAGTGTAATTTGTTTTCTTCCAGTATAGAAGAAATTGGTTAATGATAATCATCGCATTTACGAACAGATACATGTACAGTATTAGGGTATATCTCAAATTAGTGTTCAAAGAATCGGTGTGCTTATCGTAGGGTCCAGAAATAAAAGAACGATAATCAATCGAATGTGGAATTCAAAATGGAACGGAGTTATACCACCAATTTTTCTTGTTAAATTTGGCCGACGTGTATATTATTTGTATTATTCAGGGTTATACTTGATATGTGCGTTTAACAAGAGGAATTAAATTTGTTAAAATATATATTTTCTTCTGCTATTATAATTTGCCGTAGTTAAATGCATCCTGGTTTCCTCCGTTCTGTTATGTCTATAAGTTATGCTTAGAATTGTATTTTGTTATGCCGCGGACGCACTACGGTCCTGGGAGGCCGGATGTAGTGTTACAGGACAGGAGGGATGTGCGTTCGATCCTCGCACGGTCCGAAGGGCATTTGTTCACCCATCAGTTTGGATTCTTTTTTCGATATAATGTGGCATTTTACTCTTGACGAAAAGGGTCCCATACCTTCCAGCAACATGGCGTATGGTTCTATATGGCTGTAGCCCAATGTGGGTCATTTGCCGTTGCTGTGGTATGGTTCCAATATCTTGCTATCAGATTACAGAAGACAAGTAATGCTTGCATCATGTTTGTGTTGAATCCGAAGCCTGTTGTGCGCATATCACCTATCCTTTCCCAACATCCATGGCTCAGTCGGAAGAAAAGAAAAATATTGCACTACTAGTGCTTATTTAACAATATTTTACAGACACGATATACTCCATTCTTGAACACAAGTTTTACTAAGCTATCGTCCTTTCATAACCTTAATACTCGTTCTCAGAACAACCCTACCCTAGCTATTCCTCACCATTCAATATCTTGGTATGCGAATACCTTTACCTTTGCTGCTGCAAAGCATTGCAACACATTGCCTGAAAAGATGCGTCAGCTTACATCAGACGCGTCACTCAAGAATGGCAATATAAGAAACGTGTATAATTTAGGATAATTTAAGTTTCATTTCTTATTATATCTGCTAGAAATATAATAGAATCTGATAGAAAGTTTCAGAAAAATCCATTCATTGTAAATAGGCTGTTGGAGACACTCAAAATTACGATAAAACATGCGTCATATTCTTCTAGAAGCCTGGTCTGGCAATCTATACCAATAGGCAGTCTTGAGGGATGAGTGGAGTTGTTAACGACAGTTGCTAGTGATGTCGTGAACTCATGTTGTGATTCTGTTGACATACTAATGGAGCAATTTCCTTCATAATTTCGCAGTAGTGTTTTGTTCAAGATGGCAGTTTATTAGTGCGTGTGCGTAGAATACGTATATATAATTTGTAAATAAAATAGTGTACACAATTGAAAACGTTTCGTGTGTGCGTCTTTTTGGTAAAACATTGGCGACCACGACAGGATCGAAGAATAATGTTATGTAGTTAATACTAGTGTATGTGGGAATCTGAACAAAATGCAAGTGATAATGGAAGATATATCTGTACAACAACTTAAAGACGAACTTAAAAGGATAAATCTTCCAAAGTATCACAACCGAGATACACTGATGATCTGCGTAGAATCATCGCCCGTTTGGAAGAAGAACACAAGAGCAAAGCCACGGAGCAAATACTCTTGGTTAGGAAATGCTACCAGTGTGGAAGAACGGAACTCCTGAAGTAATAATACCCAACTTCGGCGTCGAAATATTCGGTCCAGCCCATTAAGGATTGACGGAGGTTGGGACCGAGGACAGGAATGCGCCTCAAGTCCCGACAGACAAGCAACCCTGGTCAAGTACGAGAGGGATTGGTCAGATTGTGAGTAGAACAGGCCAACCTCGTCCAGCTATCATCTTGAGGATAGGCAACGTATGTTCTTCAGCTATACTTGACAGGCAAGCAAGCCATTAATTTGTAAATGGGACTAAATGGGACTGTTGTCAGATTACTACCGCCTATGAAGTCTCACAATTTCGAAAGGGTAGTGGGAGCAGTGAACGGCGTAACATATTCCATCCAAGGACAGTTTAACCTAACTGCTAAATTCATGAACCTACCTACTGTAATTAGCGTTGCAGTGATTCAGAACATAGTAAGTCTTTTTGGGATAATACAGATGTCTGAGGGTCGCCTGGCACGATGGAAATCTCTAGACTCGCAATGATGTGGAAGCCGACATAGAACTGGGAGATATCTAGTTAAGGCATCTTCAACCAAGTGAAGAAGTGAAGATGAGACAAGCCTTAAAAGACTTTACAGAAGTCACCACCAACAAAATAGGCCGTACTTCCACTGCAATACACACCATTGAATGCAGCACTCCCGAACCCACCAAGCAAAGCCCATATCCAATCAACACGGTAAGGTAAGGGTTATTCTGCCCAAAGGCAGGTCTGAACCTCCGCAGACGTGTTCCTGAGCCGGAGTTTACTTGCGGTAGGTTGGCCAGTTCCTTTCCGCTCCTCCATTCCCTTACCCCCACAAACATCGCGTGGCAACTCATCCAACTCCTGACCACGCCCAATGTTGCTTAACTTCGGAGATCTTACGGGATCCGGTGTTTCAACACGGCTACGGCCGTTGGCCAATCAACACGAATAAGCGAAATTTCGTCGTTCAGAATATTCAAGAGTGGTAGAGAGAGGTCTCATCGAACCCACCACATTCAGATGAGCTTCGCCTATCATCCTAAAGAAAAGAAGAATGGTAAGTATCGACTGTGTGTGGACTATCGCAAATTGAACGGGAAATCGTTAGTGACACTTGAAGAACGTGCTGGAACGACTGAATATTCATGGATTGACCTGCCAACTGGAGAAGTGCCACTTCGCCCAATCCCTCGTAGTATATCCTGGCCATGTTCTAACATTTGAAGGCTTAGAAAGGCAACCGGAGATTAATCGAGCTATCGAGGAAACTGAACGCCCGTGGACCAAGCGACAAGTACGTCAGTTCTTCGACTTTTGTGGATGGTACAGCAGTTTCTTGCCACGCTTTTTATATAAGTCAATACAACTCATCGATCTAATCCATAACAACCGAGCGTTCCGATGGACCAGCATGGAAGAGGCAGCATTCCAAGGCATTAAGGCTGCGATATAAAACGCTCCCGGTTTAGCCCGTCCCGACTCTCAACGGAAGATCTGCCTACAGACGGACGCCAGCGATTCCGGCCTGGGAGCAGTGCTGTGAGCTCTCCAGGGGAGGAGTGACGGCGGAAAGGACATCATTGAGTATGCCAGCAGAAAGCTATCTCCCACCGAACAACGCTTCTACACTGCCGAGAAGGAAGCCTTAGCCGTAGTGAGGGCATGAGCATATTCAGGGGCTACTTGGAGAGAAGGAAGTTCCAGCTATACATCGGTAACGCAGGTCTCAAATGGTTGAACTCAGTCTCTGGCTCAAAATGTAAATTGATGCGATGGGCTCTGTTTATCGCAGAATTTGATTTTGATATGTGTCACGTCCCAGGATCGACGAACATAGGAGCAGACAGTTTATCTGGGCACCTGGCAATGGAATCTGAAGTCAGGAGGACAATTGTCGGCAGGGAGCTTCCACAACAACACCAGAGCGAACCCAGTCAATCACTTCTTATTATCATCAGGAAGGAACATGATCTGGGAGTAATCAAACAATTGCAAGAACAAGACAAGCACTGTAGGACCATGACGCAGTGGATTAGGAGACAGAACACCGATAGTCAATTCGTCCCGAGGGAATTCAAGATGTGCTATAAGAACTTCCGGGTTGACGGAGGGCTCTTGATGTACAGATCGCTCCTCTCCGACACACCTGCAGTAGTGGTGATCAATAGACAGCACACGACGGATATCCTCGAGAAGTTCTATGACAGCACTGAAGCCGGACATCCATGAGGCGAAGTGACATATCAGTCTATCCGACGAAGATTTTTCTGGGTCATCATGCGGAAAGACATCCTTGACTGTGTGAAAGGATGCTACATCTACGCCTGCACCAAGGCGAGCAACAGGAAGGCAGATTCCGGTCAGCGAGGAAGAAGGCCGCAACTCCCTTGTGAGGTCATAGCCCTGCACTTGATGGGTCCTTACCCTGTAACACCAAGGGGTAAAACAGGACTTCAAGAAATGACCGACATCTTCACAAGATGCGTTGAGGCCTTTCCGATACCAGAAGCCACGACGGGATACATCACCAGTCTTCCCAAGATGAGGTATTCTGCCGTTACGGATATCCAAGGTGCATTCTGTTAGACAACGAGAGTCAGTTCACGTCAAGGAAGTGGCAGCAAATTATTACTGAATGAGATGTGGATCACTGGACCACCCATATCTACAACCCGAAGGCCAATCCAACGGTACCAAGATCTGAAAAGGATGCTACGGGTTCACCTAACAGAAAAGGAACATCGACTGTGGGACCGTCATATACCGCAGTCACTCTTTGCCCTGTGATGACGCATTAACCGTGTCACTAGCCATTCCCCAGCGGGTCTGTTCCTTGGTCGACAGCTATACGGCACCGGGGATTGGCAGATTCGTCCACCAACAACTTTTGGTCAAGATGATGCAGCTCTTTCCCTAGCAGAGTGGCAGCAAAATAGCAGCAGGACATCAAGGAAAAGCAAGCTTTTTCCGAGAAGAGATCCCAAGGCTCAAGATGTCGAAGAGACCCAGATCTTCCTGCCAGGCCAACATGTGCTGCGTCGTAACCAGCCAGTCAGTAATAAGATTGGAGGGTTTCATGCAGGACTGGCACCTAAGTCGCTTGGTCCCGTCGAGGTGGATAAGCAGCTGGGCCGTGGGGTCTACTTAATAAAGACCAACCCTCACGTGAAGATCCACACATCGGAGTTGCGGCGAGTTACCCAACCGCTGAGTATACAGAGTAAGCCTGGTACTGCCACGGGTCTACCTGGAGGAGAGGCTACTAATGTCACCGCACAATCTGGTCAAGAGGAGGAGAGCAAATTTAGCGACGTCAAGGAGGAGGGAAGATATAATCTACGACCAAGGCAAAGTGGACGAGTGTGACACACTGTTGACATTGGTTCAAGTTATGGGGGGATATTGATGCAAGTATAATAGACTATTAGAACTTGGAAACAATCCTCTAACCCATGATTAAATCATGGAAATATCGAGTTATTATTATTATTATTATTATTATTATTATTATTATTATTATTATTATTATTATTATTATTATTATTATTATTATTATTGTTGTTGTTGTTGTTGTTGTTGTTGTTGTTGTTATGACTCGTGAGTTGTGGCTATGAAGTTGGTTACATATATCAGTATTAGTATTATTATTTACGTAGTTATATACGAACTTTATTTGGTATAAATCATGATCGTATTACTTGCGATGTTATGCCATGAAACATCTGCTGTATGTTTATAAACATGAGTTTATTTAATGTAAGAACACGTAATTAATAGTGTATGATTTATTATTATCTGTATATATGATGTATAAATCCAATGAAATGTTTTGCGTCGCATGGTAATAGTCCAGAACAACGTATCTTTGGTTCTAGAAAGTGACAAAAAAATCCATTCATTGTAATTAGGCTACTGGAGACTCTCGAAATTACGAGAAAACATGTTGTGTCATATTCGTCTAGAAGCCTGGCCAGGCAAGTGTATAAAGAGGCAGACTTGAGGGTTGAATGGAGTTCTTTTAGTGAGAGTTATGAGTGCGAGTCGTTAATCGAGTATGTGTTTTTGTTACGTTGGTAGTTGGTTGACATGCAAGTGTTGCAGTCTCCAGTCTTCTTCTTCTTCTGATGGCAGTTTATCAGTTTGTGTGTGTGTAATATGTAAGTAGAACTGTACACAATTGACAGCATTTCGTGTGTGCGTCTTGGTGGTAAAAATAAAACATAAATAATATTTAAACCGTAAATGCAAAAGGTGAGATGTAACAGATAGTGCGCTTTTTCTAATTTTCCATACTGCATCATCATGAATACATTTCTCTCATTTTCATTGTGATTTTTCATTGAAAGTTTTGTAAATTAGTCTATTTTAATGCGATGTTAAGGAATTCAATAACTTTATGCCAGAAGCCAATTAACATTGCGTGTTTCTTTTGTGAAGAAGTCAAATTTAATACGATAATGGAATATTCATTTACAGACGCAAGGGGTGTGCTGGGACTGAATCACTACGATAGTTATCTCTTTGTCACATGCTTGGGGTAGTTTAATACCCCACGCTCGGTTGACCTCAGAAAACAGATTCCTGTTTGAAACTTGAACAACACAACTCTGAGAGATGGGGGTGCTAACTCCAGGGAATTACTGTGACACTTGCCCACTAACGTTGATTCGCTGGACCGAGATAATGAAGCACCTGTCTGTAACACTGGACGAATGAGGAAGCGAAATGGGCTCCTTAATGCTTTTAACATATCACTTGGAAACTGGAACCTGTTACATGAGTGGTCATACGGGTTCAGCAACTATCCTACGGATTTCTTTCAGGGAACATTTATAGGCCTTCCCTTCACGCATATTGATGATGATACGGATAACGAGTCCCCGTGTAGCTTCTTCTGCTAACAGAGTGTCAGTGTGAAGTAAGTGAAGAATACTAATTAAGCAAAGACTAGCGTCGGGACGTGAGAAAGTCTTCGATATAGTATTCCGTAATATCAGCGGGTAAATTGGTATTAGAATAAAATAGGTGATCGCTGTAAGGGAAGAGTTTGTGGGTAAACAAATTCAGTAAATGACCGACGTGATATATTTGGGGTCTGAACAGCTCCTTGACTGTGTGGTCAGCGTAGTGGCCTCCGGTTCCGAGGGTCCCGGCTTCATTTCCCGGCCAAACCGGGGATTTCAGCCGCGTCTGGCTATTTCCAGTACCTTGGAGGGTAGTTTTTTGATCATTGTAATTAACATCTTCACTTAGAAACAATTCATCACCATGATTGCTAGCTGCAGTCGCTAAGCGCGGACAGTTTCCAGTATTCGGGAAATAGTCGTTTCGAACACCACTGACGGCAGCCCAGAAAATGGTTTTCCCTGGTTTCCCATTTTCACACCTTAATTAAGGCCACGGCAGCTTCTTTCCTACACCCAGCCCTGTCTTGTGCCATCCCCGCCATAAGACCTATCTGAGTCGGTGTGATGTAAAGCAACTTGCGAAAGAAAAAGAGAAAAGCAATTCATCACACTACCATCCACCACGTAAACACACAATGGTGAATATAACCCTCCATGTAGGGTTGACATTAGGAAAGACGTCCAGTAGACTTGATTCTCATTAGTGCTGACTCCAGATAATCGAAAAAAGACAACTCCGGAGGCACGTGTCCGATTCCTGGCTCTGCCAAGAAAATTTGAAACGTGGTACGAGGGTTGGAACGGTGTCCACATAGCCTCTGGAGGTCAAATGTGTAGCGGTGGGATCGATTCCCACCTCAGCCATGTTCGAAGTGGTATTCCGTTGTTTCCCACTTTTCCTTCAGGCAAATTTTGGGATGGTACCTAACTTAAAAAACGCGGCGGCTTCCTTCCCCCTTCCCTATCTATCACTTCCACTCTTCCCATCCCCACCTCAAGGCCTCTGTTCAGCATAGAAGGTGAGGTCGCCTGGGTGAGGTACTGGCAATAATTCCCAATTGTATCCGCCGACCCAAAATTCTCACGCTCCAAGTATACTGCCCTCGAGGCGGTAGAGGTGTGATACCTCGCAGAGTCGGAGAGAAAAACCAACCCTGGAGGATAAACATATTAAGAAAGAAAGAAAGAAAGAAAGAAAGAAAATAATAATAATAATAATAATAATAATAATAATATTAATAATAATAATAATAATAATAATAATAATAATAAGTTGTTTTGGTTTAAGTCGTATAAACGAGACTAACTACAGAGAGGCAACATTTTATGAAGGCTTTGCTCCGCTTATTCAGATATGAACCACGACAAACCAAGATTATACAGTTATATGAATCAGAACCCCCTCCCCCCGTCCTTACATTCAGAGCCTTGAGGATGTAATAAATATAATTCAAATTTAGGGCTTGGATTTTAGCAGGTTCAGTAAATTTTTTGTTAAGTATACCAACCTCGAATATCCAGGTGTACCTACTTTGCGGAAACATTACATTTTAAAATATAGTGAGGAAACATTGCAAAATATCAGAACAATATGTGAAAAGGAGAAAATATGGTTATGTGTTGACGAGATTACGGGCTTAAGTGGTAGAAAATTTGTTGGTGTACTTAAAAGTGATGAAAGTGTCTGCAAACGCTCATTTTGGCTGGCATGTCAGAAATATTTGCCGGAAATCTTGTTACTTTAGTTAGGCTGTGCATGAAAATTTGCATTTATTGTGACCAAAATGTGTGGAGTATGATTCTGTGTGTTGCTTTTACTTACGAATGTTGCGTCTTACATAAAAAAAAATTCCGTGTGTGAATTACGCAGAAATTAAGCCGTAACTTGCACTGTGCATGCTTTGAACAGGGTGTGTGAAAATCTTCGAATACTGTATCCTAATGTGAACATATTGGTGTCGAATGAAAATAAAGTCTTTTTAAATCACCAATCTCTTTAGTAACAAACGTCAGGAACTCTCATTAAAGCCAGCTCACATTGTCACTCGAAGAGGGCATGGTTTGCCGCGGTCATGTACTATGCATATAATTTCAAAAGTTTTAGATCGGCTGTAAATGAACTGGATGAAGAAGTTTCATCATGAAAAAATTCTTCAAATTATATTAAAAGAGAGCACTTTAAGAAACGAACTGGCGTAAATTTTCTGTTAACTTGAGTTTCTTGTACGTCTTCATAAAAAAGGTGCAAGCAACAATAAGCCAATTAACGAAGAGTCTTAATGAACTGGAAGAAAACTCAATTCGCTCACAGGGTCGAAAATGGAAACTTAAATAAAATTAAGATGCATTTGTGAAAAGTATGGGACATGTAATAATGCGTCAAGTTGCCACAGTTTTAGGAGATGAACTGGTAGACAACAGGAATGTTAGTGTTACAGTTATATCAATTTTGAAGTACGCCAGACTGATTTTGTGTGAGATAGAACGGGCTTTTCCGCAAAATCGAGCTCTATTCTGGGACAATCGGCGGATATTTCATACTGAGTATTTGGAGATGGTGTTCGTTGAACACTGCAACGTCCAGAAGTTCTTCAAGTGAGGAGGCGTGATTGGTGAACACTTCACATTCATTTGCCTCACAGAACACCACTGCTTAAATGCTATTTGACTGAACTCGATAACTGCAGTCGCTTAAGTGCGGCCAGTATCTAGGATGCGGAAAATAGTGGGTTCGAACCTCGCTGTCGGTAGCCCTGAAGATGGTTTTCTGTGGTACCTAATTTTCACCACAGGCAAATGCTGGAGCTGTACCATAATTAAGGCTACGGCTGCTTCCTTTCCACTACTAGCCCTTTCCTCTCCCATCGACGCCATAAGATCTATTTTTGTCGGTGCGATGTAAAGCAACTTGTAAATGCTATTTGAATCACTGTGGTGTTTCTGTTCAGAATACTTTGCATCCGTGCACATTGTGCGCAATTAAACATTTATTTATTTAAATGCTCTATAAAGTAAAATGGTTTGAAGTTATAGAAAATACATTTGAATTTCTAGCTTTGAAAAGTAAATATTATAAACATTTTAGCACCTAGAAACTTTTATCTAGTTATCACTGCTGTTCAGGACATTTTGTTTCTGCGTGTTTAATATGTAATTGTCTCTAGGGCAGTAATTTCTACTTATAAGTGTTCCGCATGTACTAATGACGAATGGGATGTCTAATAAGTGATTTGGCAGGGGTATTTCTGCCTAGAGGTAGGTTCCACAAGAATACGAAGAGATAACAACCAGACGACCGCTCACTGCAGGTTCTTCACCGCTACCCGTTTTCGAACGCATAGTTGTAGGCTGATATTTGATACAGTAACACTACAATTGCTGTCAATATACCGACAATGGATCGTGTGTTCAGGAACGACCAATACTCAGGCATAATTTTAATCTGTGAAGAATCTAGTCAGAATGCAGCCGACGCCCACAGACGGTATGCGTAAGAGTTTCCGAATAGCCACCTGCCTTCTACGCATGTATTCATCGAATAGGGTTACAGTTAAGAGCTAGTGGATCATTCAATGCACATACAAGCAACGATTTTGTAGAATGGAATCTCTATACGTGCATAAACGATTTAATTTTTATCCTTTCTTTTATACATCTTTGGCGTATTTACAAATGCAGCCTGTTACAGAACGTGTGTGGTACAATGACTGCTATTTCCATCACATCCGAAATCCAACACGATGTAGTTCAACTTCGTAAGCCAATGATCAGGCACCCCATTCATCGTTAGCGCATGTCGGACCCTAACAAGTAGAATGTACCGCGCTGAAGGTTCTCTTGGTATATCCCTGCAATGAGATCAGTTCCGTACCTGTCTCACGGTCATTGAAAAGATTAAGTTTAAAGGCAATTTAAGCAAGCTTTCCATTGTATTATTTGTTTCATTTAAACTTAATTTTACTACGTTGTCAACATTTCTCAGATTGCCCAGGCGTTGACAGTGGCTACGGTAAGATGACAGATTTTCAATTATACTGTATTTCTACAAATTATTTCCAGACAGCTTTCAGCAATAACTCAAAGTGAGAGTTGATATATGAATTCAAAAGCTATGGAATATAAAAATCATGTTAACCTATAATAGTAGTAGTAGTAGTAGGTTGTAAGGAAGGATCTTAGTGCAATTCTTCTTCTCTTCATCTGTTTACTCTCCAGGGTCGGTTTCTCCCTCAGACTCAACGTGGGATCCCACCTCTACCACCTCAAAGACAGTCTCCTGGAGCTTCAGACTCTGGGTGGGGGGATACAACTGGGGAGGATGACCAGTACCTCCCAAAGGCGCCCTCACCTGCTATGCTGAACAGGAGTCTTGCGAGGGGATGGGAAGATTGGAAGGGATAGACGAGGAAGAGGGAAGGAAGCGGCCGTGGCCTTAAGTTAGGTAACATCCCGGCATTTGCTTGGAGTAAAAGTGGTAAACCACGGACAACCACTTCCAGGATGGCTGAGGTGTGAATCGAACCTACCTCTACTCAGTTGACTTCCTGAGGCTGAGTGGACCCCGTTCTAGCCCTCGTACCATTTTTCAAATTTCGTGGCGGAGCCGGGAATCGAACCCGAGCCTCCGGGGGTGGCAGCTAATCACACTAACCACTACACCATAGAGACTGACCGCCTCGATATCACGTTAGAATAATAATGTTGTCGCACAGAACTCCTTTATCTCTTACCTACGGCGATATTAAAAGTGTTAAATCATATATTTTCCCAGTGTATTTATGGGCACAGTAGAGAGAATACCTGGCTGTCAGAAGGAGCTGAACTAATTATGTATGTCAGCAGCTAGCTCATGTTTCATGCTTAGTTCGATTCGAACAGGGCATCAACCAGCTAGCAAATGAAGCATGTTTTTGAATACATTACATTTTCTCGAAAAGTACTTGTCCGATTTTCAAAGTATTCATAGTGATTAATTTGTAATATTTGCAGGTTTGAGGCTAGGTGTAGGAAACAGCGAAGTTCCATTTGAAAAAGTTAGTACTATTAACTCAGAAGTTATTGAAGACATTAGAAAATCCGAACATGGGCCCCATGGTATCATTACTGAAAGCGAAAAGAGAATGTCTTCATCTTCTCCTCCTTTTTCTTCTCCGCCACCCTTTCATTTATCCCGCGTAATTACAGGGTACGCTTTTCTGCACTTCGCTTTCCATCACTTTCGATCCTTGGCATCAACTGGAGTGATGCCCACCAAGCACATGTCCTTCCGTAGTGAGTCAGACCATTTCTTCCTTCGCCGTCTCCGTCGTTGAGGGTCCTTAGGGTTCAAATCTAGTGCCACATTCACAACTGAGGCACAACTGCTGTGCAGTACGTGACTGTACCATCTTACAGGAGTCTCCCGCATGTAGTCAGTAATTAGAGACACTCCGAATACCGCTCTGATATCCTGGTTCCTTACCTGGTCCATTTTACTGAGTCCCAGAGACCATCGAGGCATCCTCATTTCCATGACATGGAGATTTTGTTCATTTCTTTTTGTGACTGGCCAGCGTTATCCCCCGAATTGTGCTAAAGGACGAAGAACAGTTCTATAAATTTTTGATTTTAAGTACGAGATCTTCCGGCCCAAGAGGACTCCCGTAACTTGGCGCCACTACTCCCAAGCTGCGTTTACTTCATGCTAGAAACAGAATGTCGATATCTTTAAATGTTCAATAGTAATTTGAGGTGGACCTCTTACCTGAATAACCCTATATACTGTACAGTATATACGCAATTAATCACTGATCATCATTCTCTCAATCAACCCGTTGACTAATCAGTTCCAATCACCCATTCATTCCCTATTCGTGTGCTCAAATTCGCCCTTTTACTAAACTAATCTGTCAATCAGTCATTCCCTCACACACTCACAGAACCGGGCGAGTTGGCCATCCGGTTTGGGGAGCACAGCTGTGAGCTTGCATCCGGGAGGTAGTGGGTTCGAACCCCACTGTCAGCAGCCCTGAAGATGGTTTGAATTAGCTTCCCATTTTCACACCAGGCAAATGCTTGCGTTGTACCTTAACTGAGACCACGCCCAATTCCTTCTCACTCCCAGGCCTTTCGTAGCCCATCGCCGCCATAAGACCTATCTGTGTTAGTGCGACGTAAAGCAATTTATAAAAGAAAAAGCACACTCACAGACACCTGTAGCAATTCCTTTCATAAAATTTGACTAAACTTCCCACTAAATGCCATGAAAGAAGAAAAGGAAGAATGGATATTTTAAATGTTTTTACGTCCGACTAAATATATTTGACTCGTTTTTTTTTTGGAAATGCAGAGGTATTTTGTCCCGCAAAAGTTTTCTTAAGTGCCAATATATCTAATGGACACGATGCTGACGTATTTGTGTAACTTCAAGTACCATCGGACTGAGGCAGGATCGAACCTGCCTAGTTGAGGTTAGAAGGCCAGTACCTCAATCGTCTGCGCCACTCTGCCCGACAAAGAAGAAAGAAAGAATGAAAGTAAGGCCACAACTGAAGCATTTTATATGTGAACCCTTGCTCCAGCTTCATATGTTATACCTACACATTCTTCGATATCCCCCTGTTGTTTTCAAATTCGCCTTGGAAATACAGATATCATATCATAATCTTCGCACATTGTGTGACATACGTCGCCATAATCCGTTTTATTATATCTAGCACTGTTACTTCGTGATCGTATTTATGATTTCATCTGTACTCTCTTTTGATTAAATCTTGAATCAAAATTCTTTACCACAGTTTACGTTGAACAGATTTTCAAAATAGTTCTGCAGCAGGCCTCCTCGCTTGTCTAAATCGATGTTTACTTTCCAATCAGATATGGTTCAGTCAGTTATCGCTTTAATTTCTCATACTCCTGATATGTGTAACTTAAATTGACTTACTCTCCGAGAATGAATATATAATAGCTAACATCTTCCCGTGCTGAAATCCTGTTAACGTTTTCCAATCTTCTCAGATTCTGTTTACATGTAGTGGGCTATATCCTCTCCAATTAACTTTGTATCATGTACTGCATGTGATTATAATAATATATAATAGGAGAGCTGTATCGTCACTCTGAGCTCGTCTTCAATTCTTTTTCTGAATTGGTGTTCATTACTGTAATAATTTCGATCTGTGGAATGCGATAGGAGATCCGAAATTTTATGGAGACTGCTATCCCACTCACTTCTGCCATCGTAAGCCACCAGGACTCTAGATGATGCCTCAGCCTTGGCTTCCCAGTCCTATATTAAACTAATATAATTCAAGTAGATATTCGGAAAATCCTGCTGTGCTTCATCCCTACATCCGCACATTATATAAATATTGTAGTGACGTCATCTTGCTACATACTATGACATATGCAATGTTAAATGTTCCTGTGAAAGAATCCTCTCAAAACACTTTCATTCATGACTTCTTAGTTTAGTATACTGGTGTAGTATTAATCACACTGTCGCAACCTGGTACAGAAATCAGAAGTCGAAAGTGTAATCCAGGCAGTTTAAAATAAAAAGCCCCATATTCAGAAAGAGATGCTGTAACTTCTTCTTATTATTATTATTCTTATTCTTATTCTGCTTCCTATTATTATTATTATTATTATTATTATTATTATTATTATTATTATTATTATTATTATTATTATTATTATTATTATTATTATTATTGTACCGGGCGGTACACCTCCACGCCACTAATTTAAAATTTGCGCCAGTTGAAACTGCTCTGCTGGAGGAAGTCTGAACTTTATCTACGCTATTAATTCTCTACTTTCTCAGAAGATGTCACCACGTGGAAAATTTTGAGTTTTGAACTGTGTCATTTTTGATGTGGTTTTGTTTCGCTTGAAGTAAGAAGTGTGAACTTTATCTTCTAGAGGACACTACTGAAGATCAACAATAGTGCAACCTAGTGCGGAGTCAAAGAACTATTTTGTTGGAGAAATTTTTATTTCAAATGTTTGTTCTTTGCTAAATTTCTTTCAGTCATTGGTTAAGTTGGCAATATTAACCCCTTCTTTCCCCTTGTTTTAAATCTAGCCTATCCCGAATTTCTTTGAGTTATTTCCGACCAATCCGATGTATCTTCCCCCAACTTGGATATGTTTCTGTACCCTAGCCAATAAAGAATTTGCGGGAGGGTGTTTTCATTCCCCTAACGCCTCGAACCTTCTGCGAGAGGATATAAACTGCTGATTTTAGGGTCTCCGGGCCACTTCTGTTCCATCTTTCAGTGTATAAAGTACATAGCAGGAGGCGGGAAGCGCATCTTTCCTCGGCAGCGGTCATCAATAAGGTAATGGCCGATTAATAAATTCTTTCTTTGCTAGCTCAGCAGTTTAACTCTCGGGGCGGGTGCGAAGCGTTCCACCATGTAACCTTTTCCTAAAATGTAACGATTCTTTTCATCTATTCTCTTTTAAAGCTACATACTGGGATAGAGAGTGCTAACCCTCTCGAGCTCCCACTCATATTGTTTTGAGGTGAACTTATTTTTCTCAACCTATTCTTCGTTAACGTAAAACAAATTGTTCTCTTCTTAAGTCACCTCTTTAGTATGGGATTAGCCCTGGTATTAACGGCCTAGCGCCAAGTAGGTCTTAATCAAAATGTATTAGGAGTGCAAGTTCGCCTCGTCTCAAATTGTTATTTTAGAGGTCATGTAATCAACCTTCTTTTCATTTAATAGACCTCAGTAGGTTGGGTATTGTACCCCTGTGTATATATCCTTAGAGGACAGCTTGAAGGTAGAGTTTGGTGTGGCCTTTGAGAGGCTTAAATTTTGAGAGCGAGTGGCTCTTTTGAAAATTGAGTGTTGTATGCCTCGTGGAGGCTTTTCAGTGTAATTTGGAGCAAGGGCTCCTAGGTATGAATGGGGTTTTCTGCCCCTCTCTTAAAACTTGTGTTTGGGGTAAAACTGAGCTGATTGCCCAAGTATTGTAAAGACAGGGCACGAAGCCCAAATCCTGTAAATATTGTAACTACCCTTTGGACTTGCTACTTTGTACCTGCCATGCTTGTTATTTCTTTATTTTTGAAAAGAAAATATAACCTTGTTAAATTTTACATTAACTTTGATTCCGTAGTTTGAGACCCGTTCACGCCCGCACCTTCTTTCACGCATAACTACCACACAAACCACGGTAACAAGTGGTAGCAGAGCGTGGGTGAATGGGTCTCAATTTAGCCCGTTTTGACGGCTAAACTTTGTTTTGTTCCGAACTCTAACAATTTTCTCAGTTGCTGGAATTTTTTTTTTGAGTTTTTCAAAATTGTTCTGTCATCATGCCCGGCCCTCGCGATGTTCTCCATCTTAACTATTTGCGCAAGGAGGAGTTGATCTACGAATTGACTATTAGAAATGTGCAATCTGGAGGCACGGTTGCAGTAGACACAAATAAACTTAGAGAGTCCCTTGATTTGCCCATTTCCATCCCCACATTGGGAGAGAAAGATATTGACGACTCTCTTTCCACGATCGTCGAGAATATTACTGGGCTAGCTTCTGTAGTTAGTTTTTTTGATGAAAATGATCCTTCTCCTAATCAAATTAAGCGTGTGCAAGCTAGGCTATATCATTTTTCGAATAGGGTTAACGATCTGTTGTCTCTAAAACTGAATGACGTTCAGAAGAAGGAAGCTAGTACGCTCCTAGAAAATATTTCTGAATTATCTAACAAGGTCACTCAATTGTTAACTGGGGAGGTTCCTCCCAAAACTGATCAACCCGTCACGGTGAATGTAGGTAGCGAGGAAGAGCCTCATAAGGGAGAAGTCAATAGGAAAACCATTCCTGCTCAAACAACCTCTGCCCCATTGGACGAGTCTGAACGCCGTAACTCATTAAATAATGTACGTTCTGAATTAACTACCTTGCCATTGAAACCTTTACCTACTATGTCACCAGGGTTTAGTAGCTTGCCTCATCCCTTGGCAATGTTGCTCAGAGGTATCTCTAAGTTTTCCGTTAATACCACCAGTGACGTAATTTCATTTTTAAGATTTCTAGTTGAATTTCAGGATCATGCCCTTGTTTTTTCTCTTTCTCCATGTCAAATTTTGCAAATTATCTATCCGTATGCTATTGGTATTCTCTCTGATAAAATCGTAAGAGCCATTGCCGAGCAATCATCTATTGAGGATTTCCATGCCCACTTGCTAGCTAACTTCATCCCTGCTAGGGCCAGGTCCTCCCTTATTCAGAAGTACTATTATCGGGTACAGCGCTTGGATGAAAACTTGGCAGACTTCATCCAAGATATTAAGTTTTATACTAGGGTGTTTGCTCTGCACTTCCCTGAGGACCAGATTGTACAAGCCATTGTGGAAGGCATTTCACCATCCTATAGGTCATATTTGTGTTTCGCGGCGTGCCCGCAAACTTTCTCTGAACTCGAAGCATTGGCCGTCTCAGCGGAAGGAGTTAGATACGCCGATTCTTTGCGTGTCGCGAAAGAACCCCCGCCTTACTTTAGTAATACTCGGCCTCCACCTCGCCGACCACTCAATCCCCGTAAATGTTATGCTTGCGGGTCGCCTGACCATCTGCGCAACAAGTGTCCACTGATCAAGTCAAGTGGGACAAGGAATGGAGCCGGGTCATCACAAGGCTGTTTTAAATGTGGGGCTTTCTCACATATTGCCAAGAATTGTCCCAATTCGAATAGCACCCCCTCCTGCTCAACTTCTGGTGCAAATTCCACCTATGCCAATAATAAAAAGTGACTAGTGGCTTCGGCTGAGTCGACTAATCCATCTTCCCGAGACTCAGCCCCTGGTAAACAGGTTGTAAATTCAGGGAACGAGCAATTTTTAAATTCATCTTTTGAAGGTCCCAAAGAGTGTCTTAGGATTGCGGCGGATTCCCCCGCACCGGTCCCCTTTCTCAAAATTGAGTTAAATAACGAGCCTATAACAGCTCTCTTAGATTCAGGTAGTGTTTGTTCTATTATTTCGGCTGATTGGTATTCAAAATTGAAATCTGTTTGTAAGCTTCCTAACTATTGTTTGTCGGCGATCCAATACGTTTCGGCTAATTCCTCTCCATTAGAAATTCTCGGTTCCTTATATGTCAAAATTCGTATTTTTCAATTCACATGGAAAGTTAAATTGTTTGTGGCCAAGCATTTGTCTTGCCCCATTATATTGGGAGCGGACTTTATTTCTCACACTGGTCTTGTGCTCGATCTTCAGAGTAGGTCTTGCACTTTCAAATTTGCCTCTAATTGTAATATCCCTCTATTAAAGTGTAATTCTGCATCATGTTCTTCTATTTCGCCTACCCAGGATGAGATGTTGTTAGACCTTAGACATCTACCTGAGGAGCAGGCTGATAGTATTCGCAAATTGTGTCAGTCGTTTCCCGAGGTGTTCTCTGATACTCTTGGTGTTACTGACCTTATTGAATACAAAATTGAGGTCACGGATTCGATTCCTGTCCGTTTTCCACCTTATAGGCTATCTCCACCTAAAATGAAGGCTCTAAAAGAAATCATCGATCAGATGTTGAAGGACGGTATTATTAGGCCCTCTAAGTCAGCGTATTCTTCGCCTATTTTTTTAGTCCCGAAACCCCAAGGAGGCTTCAGGCCTGTAATTGATTACAGGGCTCTCAATCGGAAGGTGGTGTTACAATCTGTGCCCCTTCCCGACCTTCATTCTTGTTTTTCATGGTTTCGTAAGGCCAAGTTCTTTACTATCTTGGACTTGAATCAGGCCTATAATCAAATTCCCCTTGCCGAAGAGTCTAAACATCTTACAGCGTTTGCCACGGACTGGAATTTATACGAATACAACCGCGTGCCTTTCGGGCTCCCCACGGGAGCAGCTGTACTCACTAGGCTACTAGATAGGGTCTTCCCCGACATCAAATTTGAGTACTTATATCACTACTTGGACGATGTCGTCGTATTTTCAGAGACTTTTGAAGAACATCTAGATCATCTGCGAGAAGTTCTCGATCGCCTTCGTAAGGCTGGGTTAACTGTTAAGTTGTCCAAGGTTGCCTTTGCTAAGCCCTCTATGTCTTTCCTAGGGCATATTGTGTCACCTGATGGTGTAGCAGTCGATCATTCTAGAACACAGGCCATCCGTGATTTTAAACCTCCCAAGGACATTAAAGGTATCGCCAGGTTCATTGGTATGGTGAATTTCTTCAGGAAGTTTATTCCTAACTTCGCTAATAGAGCGGCGCCCTTAAACCTTCTTCGTAGGAAAGGCATCAAATTCGAGTGGGGACCTTCTCAACAAGCCGCTTTTGAAGACCTTAAATTAGCTCTTTGTAATGCCCCTGTACTTGCTATGCCTGATTTTTCGAAGAAATTCATTGTCCAAACCGACGCATCGTCGTCAGCGGTAGCTGCAGTCCTTCTTCAAGAGACTGAACTAGGGAGGCGACCCATCGCCTATGCGTCTAGGACATTGTCGGCTCAAGAAGTCAAGTATTCCATCTATGAGCTCGAAGGTTTGGCAGTCTTATTCGCCTTAGAGAAGTTCCGTCTCTATCTGGAACATGTCAAATTCGACTTGGAGACAGATAATCAAGCCTTAAGCTGGGTCTTAGGTAGGCCGCGTCGTACTGGTCGTATAGCCCGCTGGGCCATCCGTATTTCTGCCTTCCAGTTTGATGTTAGACATATGAGGGGTACCGAAAATGTTGTTGCTGATGGACTCAGCCGTATGTTTTCTACCGACGTCGAGACCCATGAACCGGTCGACAGTTCATCACCTTCCGAGTCCATACTATCTGAGGTTAATGCCATCCTAACAGATGCTCCCATGCTCTTTAGGGATATCGAGAAGTACCAACGTGAAGATCCGACGCTGGCTCCGATAATGGAAACCCTTTATTCTGGGGAACATGTTGTCCTTTATGTTCTGAGGAATGGTGTTCTATGTTGCCCTTCGAGGCATGATAAGATGATGAAAGTTGTTGTTCCAGCGGTTCTTGTACCTATGATCTTCAAGTATTATCATGAGACCCCATTAGGAGGGCATCTTGGTATCTTTAAAACTCGTGAAAAGATTCGTGAAATGTTCATCTGGAAAGGTATGGACGGTGAAATCCGTGAACTAGTAAAGGCTTGTAAATCCTGTTTGCTTAGTAAACCGACCATGTCCACCAAGGTAGGCCCCTTGTCTTCTCAGCAAGCGTCGCGCCCCATGGAGCGCCTGTTTATTGATTATGTAGGACCCTTCCCCCAGTCAAAGGGTAATGCCAACAAGTTCATCTTTGTATGCGTAGATGGTTTTACCAGATTTTCTTGGTTATTTCCGACTAAGCTGGCTACCGCTCAGTCTACCATTACTTGCTTAAATTCTATTTTTGCTTCTTTTGGTCCGTGTCAATATATTGTATCTGATAATGCTAAGGCTTTTACATCTAATTTATTTCGTAAATTCTGTTTTGACTTATCCATCTCTCATGTAACTACTTCTGCTTATTACCCTCAACCATCTCTGGCTGAACGGGTTAATCGTAATCTCAGGTCTGCACTTATTGCCTATCATCATGAAGATCATTCCAGGTGGGACACGTCCCTGCATTGGTTAGCTTTTGCTTTGAATTCGGCGGTTCATGAATCTCATAAGTTCACTCCAGCTTCCTTGATGTTCAAGTTTGTTCCCAACACGCCGCTCTCTAACCTCTGGTCTCTGAGTGACATTCTACCCGAGACAATAGATCCTGATAATATTAAAGATCTTTGGAAGAAGGCTAAAGCCAATCTTAAGGTATCTCATGAAAAGGTTAGGGAAAGGTATGATCGTGGACGGAGACCCACCACTTTGAAGGTAGGTGACCAGGTGATGGTCAAGAACTTTGTTCCCGCGGGCAAGCTTGCCCCCAGATTTCATGGGCCATGCATTATTCTCGATTTTCTTACGCCGGTTACATTGTTAGTAAGCAATCCAGCCACCGAGAGGATATTTAGGGTTCACCTGTCCCAGGTGAAACCGGTGTAAATTTTGTGCCAACTTGCTTCATATAATTTGATAGGAATATGAAGGTTATATTTTTTTTTAGTTCCCACTCTTAAGGCATTCTGCTCCTTCTATTTTATTTTATATGTAAGCATTTGTGTGAAACCTCCCCCGATTTGTTAAACTGCCATCCTGTCCTTGCCACGGCCATTACCACGCTCCCGTCTCCTGCTCCACTACACACAGTGGCTGGCTTAGATGAAATGCCATGGATATCTGCATGCCGCTAGCCCCTCAATCTCTCTACATGCCTGTGCCCTCAAAAGAAACATGATGGTCCAACACAATTCTGCCGCCTAGCTTTAATGTTTCAGTGCCCCCGCAGCCGCGCGGCGCCGTGCAGCAACTGGGGCAGAGGACGGGCCCCCTCTTCTCCAGCGAGGACGTCAGGTGCACGGCGAGCCGGAGCTCTCCTCCCGTCCAAGGCTGATGCGCGGCGCACGACCTGCTACTTGCCCGCAGCCTGTATATGTTCACCGCGGGCGCGGAGTGTGTCAACACCTCTGCTCCCCTCATAGTGCAGGCGAGCGGTATCTCAGGGTACTTGAGGGGTCCGAGCGGCCTCCTTTTGGACGCAAGCTGCAACGGTCGGTCTGGCCATTCAACTTAATCAACATCAACTACATGGACAGTTACGATAAGCAATGACTACACTTGGGAATTCAACAGCAATATTTGGTGGCAATTGCAAAATTTTTCTTCTCCTCTAAGTATTAAAAGTTTATTTTCAGAAATTCAACTTCTACAAATATAAAGACTTTACTTCACCTGCAACAACAAAATTTTGAAACTGAATCAAACCAAATTAAGAAAATCTTATAAATGCTTCTGCAATCAATCTTCATATCCACAGCATAACTTGGACCTTGTTTCAAACAGATTTCATGTGTCACCCCTGGAGGTACTTTTGGGGGGGGGGAGGTCTGTACCGGGCGGTACACCTCCACGCCACTAATTTAAAATTTGCGCCAGTTGAAACTCCTCTGCTGGAGGAAGTCTGAACTTTATCTACGCTATTAATTCTCTACTTTCTCAGAAGATGTCACCACGTGGAAAATTTTGAGTTTTGAACTGTGTCATTTTTGATGTGGTTTTGTTTCGCTTGAAGTAAGAAGTGTGAACTTTATCTTCTAGAGGACACTACTGAAGATCAACAATAGTGCAACCTAGTGCGGAGTCAAAGAACTATTTTGTTGGAGAAATTTTTATTTCAAATGTTTGTTCTTTGCTAAATTTCTTTCAGTCATTGGTTAAGTTGGCAATATTAACCCCTTCTTTCCCCTTGTTTTAAATCTAGCCTATCCCGAATTTCTTTGAGTTATTTCCGACCAATCCGATGTATCTTCCCCCAACTTGGATATGTTTCTGTACCCTAGCCAATAAAGAATTTGCGGGAGGGTGTTTTCATTCCCCTAACGCCTCGAACCTTCTGCGAGAGGATATAAACTGCTGATTTTAGGGTCTCCGGGCCACTTCTGTTCCATCTTTCAGTGTATAAAGTACATAGCAGGAGGCGGGAAGCGCCTCTTTCCTCGGCAGCGGTCATCAATAAGGTAATGGCCGATTAATAAATTCTTTCTTTGCTAGCTCAGCAGTTTAACTCTCGGGGCGGGTGCGAAGCGTTCCACCATGTAACCTTTTCCTAAAATGTAACGATTCTTTTCATCTATTCTCTTTTAAAGCTACATACTGGGATAGAGAGTGCTAACCCTCTCGAGCTCCCACTCATATTGTTTTGAGGTGAACTTATTTTTCTCAACCTATTCTTCGTTAACGTAAAACAAATTGTTCTCTTCTTAAGTCACCTCTTTAGTATGGGATTAGCCCTGGTATTAACGGCCTAGCGCCAAGTAGGTCTTAATCAAAATGTATTAGGAGTGCAAGTTCGCCTCGTCTCAAATTGTTATTTTAGAGGTCATGTAATCAACCTTCTTTTCATTTAATAGACCTCAGTAGGTTGGGTATTGTACCCCTGTGTATATATCCTTAGAGGACAGCTTGAAGGTAGAGTTTGGTGTGGCCTTTGAGAGGCTTAAATTTTGAGAGCGAGTGGCTCTTTTGAAAATTGAGTGTTGTATGCCTCGTGGAGGCTTTTCAGTGTAATTTGGAGCAAGGGCTCCTAGGTATGAATGGGGTTTTCTGCCCCTCTCTTAAAACTTGTGTTTGGGGTAAAACTGAGCTGATTGCCCAAGTATTGTAAAGACAGGGCACGAAGCCCAAATCCTGTAAATATTGTAACTACCCTTTGGACTTGCTACTTTGTACCTGCCATGCTTGTTATTTCTTTATTTTTGAAAAGAAAATATAACCTTGTTAAATTTTACATTAACTTTGATTCCGTAGTTTGAGACCCGTTCACGCCCGCACCTTCTTTCACGCATAACTACCACACAAACCACGGTAACAATTATTATTATTATTATTATTATTATAATGTTTGCCCTTATGGACAGTGTTTGAACTCGAATATCTCATGATGACAAAATTTTTAACTTCTTTCCCTTCTTCCTCCTCTCTTCCCAAAATATCTTCATCCTTTGGCTGTGCTCCTGTTTCCTTTGTTCTGTCCACAATGTTCCTGTCTTCTTCTTCTCATTTACTATAATTTTTTATTCCTAATTTTGTTTCTGAATTCTTTTCTATCTCCTATCGTTTGCCTGTTGATCCCCACCTGCCTTAAGTCTTCCTCTATTTCATGATACCAATTTGTTTTCTTGCTTGAACTGTTTACTACATCAAAGATTTTCTTTGTAAGTCTGTTGTTATCCATTCTCTGTATGTGCCCATAGAAAGTTAGTCTGCGTTTCCTGATCATGTCTGTGAGTCTGTCAGTGTGCTGGTACAGCTAATCGGTAGGTTGTATCATCCATATGCCATCTTTGTGTATTGGTCCAAATATTTTTCTGAGTTTTATTATTATTATTATTATTATGATTATTATTATTATTATTATTATTATTATTATTATTATTATTATTATTATTATTATTATTATTATTATTATTATGTTAAATGTTATTCGCAACAAAGTCGTGATATGATGGGAGGTGCCTAGGAATCTTTCGTAGCAACTCACGGATGATGGCGTGAAAAAAAACGACAAGGTTGCGCCGCTGAAGTTACGGGAGTTTGTGGCTAGGATCGCGTGACCCGCCCCACGCAGTCGCCTTCACTCGTGTCGATCTGATAATGAGCTTATTTATGAGCAGACAGCTATCGGACGGCATGATGTCTGAATCAACGCCACAAACACTAAGCAGGTGCACTACGTATATTGATGATATTTATTCCTCATACTGCTTCGTACGGTAGGTCCTACCATGTTGCTACTTCTATCTTGACATCCAGTTCACCTGATTTAAAAGTTAACTATATATACTTGTGCATTCCCACGACCTGGCCAGCGAAGCAGATAAATAACCTCCTCCTCGTACTATCTCACTCGGCTGCCAACTTCGATATAGTTCAGTCCTGTTTACAAGTAAGCATTTACGAAAAATAACGGAGCGAGTAGGCCGTGCCATCAGGGGCGCGCAGCTGTTAGCTTGAATTCGCGAAATAGTGGGTTTGAATCCCACAGTCGGCAGCTCTGAAGATGGCAGTCTGTACCTTAATTAAGTCCACGGCAGTTTCCTTCCCACTCCTAGCATTTCCCTATTCCTTCGCCTCCGTAAGATCTGTCTGTGTCGGTTCAACGTAGTGCAACTTGTAAAAGAAAAGTATAAATAATCACCTCATGGTCTTAACACCTTCTGTGAACTGCAGTGGCGTATACGGAGGGCTACCAAGACTATCGGTGAAGCCCAAACCTCAGATGAGAACGATGGAAATCTAAAGAACATTATAATGTAAGCATCTGACACCTCGTTCCATTTACAAACCTTCAAAGCAATGGGAAAAAACGTCGCACGTATTTCTGAGAGTAAGGCATCGAAGACCGACATTGCAGCCCAGGCGGTTCGTCCCATTCCCCTCGACTCACCTCCCGCAGCTTGCGGATGTATGACAAATAGGTGCGGGGACCGCAGGGATAGGTGTACAAGGCTTCGGTCCATCAGATCACCGATGCTTACTAACAGCCATGCGTTCCTCATCGTATATACCTCCTCAGCTCATACTCATAGATAACGGAGTATATTTCATTCTCGTTACCTCTACATCCTTGTAGGAAGACACTGCGGGGCTGCTGTTAAAGGAGTAACATAGTTTCCTTGTTATGGGTAGATCTGCTAAAATGAAATGCAATTTTTCAGGTTTAGTGCTCTCTTTTGTTGGTTGGAATCGAACCCGCTCTCATGGGTCGGTCATCACCACTGATCTCCAGAGGAAGCTAATAAACCAGTAAACGATACGTACGACCTCTGTTCATGCTGTAAAATTCAAATTTTGTATTTAATAATAATAATAATAATAATAATAACAATAATAATTATTATTATGATTATAATTATGTATGACAGTTAGGTGCGGGGACCGGGGGGATAGGTGTGCTAGGCTTCGGTCCATCAGATCGCCAGTGCTTACTAACAGCCTTGCGTTCCTCATCGTATATACCTCTTCAGCTCATATTCATTGATAACGGAGTGCTGATATTTCATTCTCGTTACCTCTACATCCTTGTAGGATTATTATTATTATTATTATTATTATTATTATTATTATTATTATTATTATTATGGTGCATCATAGCAGTATAGATTTGGTGGTGACCTAATGAGGATGAAATGAATGGCGATTACGTCGTAAACACACAGTCCCCTAGCCAGGGGTATTAACAGTACGGTAGGGTTGATTCTGAGAACTGAACCGGGGCCATCGGAACAAAGGTAAGCATTCTATCCATTTAGCCACAAAGCCGGTCTTTAATTTGCTAAACCTTAGGCTACCATCTCCACTGATCAGGTGTTGAGTATTGACAGTAGCAGAGGCCAGGTCAGTAGACATGTGAACCAGCCTTAACAACAGCAGGCTACTCCATTAGCTACTGGCTGCAGCTCGAAACTCCTAAAAGGCTTGATATTCATTAAACCAACCATCAAAAAGGGGTAACCTACGTCTAAAGGTAACCCACGTCTTGGACTTAGCATACGCCAGTGGCGAATTGTGACTAATAAGAACGAGCACATGTCCTCGAGCTTATCCTCTCAAAACTGAGCGCTTTGGCTACATAGTTCGAATCAAATAGCTGTGAGATTGCGTTCAGAAAATAATAGGTTCGATCCCCACTGTCGATGGCTTTCCACGGTTACGCTATCTTCACACTATGGAAATTCCGGGGCTGCATTTTACTTAAGGGCACGGTCGCTTCCTTCGCGGTGAACCTGTCCTTTCCCATCGTGGCCGTAACACAGTACATGTAAATGTCGGCGAAATGTAAAGCCAATAGAATAAAGCAAGAACTAATGCATCTTTCCTTTAAGTATATAGGCTATTACTTTTGTATTACATATTACACCTGTCACTTTTTATTTTAAATATTTCATTTTAGATTTTGTCAACTGTTTCAATGATCAAATAATCGTTATATCTGTGCTATGTTTTATTTGTTTTTCTTTCTTTCTAAATCCGTTTACCCTCCAGGGTTGGTTTTTCTCTCGGACTCGGCGAGGGATCCTCTACCGCCTCAAGGGCAGTGTCCTGGAGCGTGAGAATTCGGGTAGGAGAATACAACTGAGGAGGTGGACCAGGAACCTCGCCAAGGCGACCTCATCTGCTATACTGAACAATGGCCTTGTGGAGGGTGGGAAGATTTGAAGACTGAGAGTTACAGAGAAGGAAGTTCGAAAAAAGCGGCCGTTTCCTTGCACTAGGTACCATCCCGGCATTTTGCTGAAGAAGAAGTGGCAAACCACGGAAAACCACTTCGAGGATGGCTAAGGAGGGAATAGAAACGCACTCCTCCTCTTCATATTTGACTTCCCGAGGCTGATTGGACCTCGTTCCAGCCCTCGTATCACTTTTCATATTTTGTGGCAGAGCTGGGAATCTAACCTGGGCCTCCGGGGATGGTAGCTAATCCCACTAACCACTACACAACGGAGGCGGACTTTAGTTGTTTACCGTATTATATTTATTAATTTTTAATGAGTTTTCCACTCTTTCATTTGATTACCTCCTCAAATTATTTTTTCGAAATTTTCCACGCTTTAGCCGGTTGAAAACCCCGATTTTGTAATAATGACTTTACTGAAACACGCATATGTAAATGTCTGTGGCCAGAAAGAGTAACGGAGTGGCCGTAGGCCCACGAAAAATATCTCACCACCTTTTTCATGGAGTTGAAGCAAGAAACTACAAAATAATCATTCTGAGGATGGCCAGCGCTATGATTCCGTTGCACTACCTAGTATCACAAACCAGCACTTTGAATACGTTGAACTTTCTAACTGCATGTTTATAAGTAATATAAAATAATTAACTGTTATTAATAATAATAATAATCATCATCATCATCATAATCATCATACTGTCCGGTATTAGACCTAGTGGTATGTTGTGGTCTCTTGCCACTTCTTCCAATGCCCGCCAGTGGATATTCTGCCACGTTGTACTGCCTTGGTATTATTCTTCTTCCTATTCGACCGACATAACTTATTTAAGTTAGGTTTTCCTTCGAAGGTGTACGGCCTATGTTGTATAATAAATGGGAACTATTTTGAATTCTTGAAAAACCAAAGCAAACCTTACGGCACAAGTGCCCCGAAGGGCCATGGCCTGCCAAGCGACCACTACTCAGCCCGAAGACATGCAGATTATGATGTGTCATGTGGTCAGCATGACGAATCCTCTCGGCCGTTATTCTTGGCTTTCTAGACCGGGTTTCAATTCTTGGTTGACTGTTAATTCCATCCGTGGTCTAATAAACAGTAACCAGTGGTTTTTCTCAGAAATTTCATTTCATACTTTTCCTGAATGGTCCATGCATCGCTGCCTTACATAAGAACTGTTCTTGTCTTAGATTTATAAACCTTCAGTTTTGTGTTCTTTTGTACTTTTGACGTTTGGAAAACTTGATTAATTATGCTGAATACCCTATTTTAGTTTTACATTTTAATCCGCATAACCGATTCTTATACAAAAGTCATTGTGGATCCAAATGTCTTAATAATAATAATAATAATAATAATAATAATAATAATAATAATAATAATAATAATAATAATAATAATAATAATAATAATAATAATAATAATAATAATAATAATAATAGCAACAGAGCGGGATGGCCGTGCATTTTAACGCGCAATGGCTATGGAGTCAAGCGTTGTATTCGGGAGACAAGTGGGTTCTGTTCGAACCCCACCGTCGGCTGTCCTATGAATAGTTTTTTGTTGTTTCCCATTTTCACTTCCAGGCAAATGCCGGAACAACTCCTATTCACAGGCCATAGCCTATTTCTTCCACCTCTTTATTCATTTCCATTCACTATCGTTTTTTATCTTCATTTGCTCCTCAACTGAGGTTGGCGTCAGGAAAGGTACGGCCTTGAAAACATGGCATGTAATTTAATCTCACCTCCTTCCCAACACCGCACCAGGAACCGGGACAAAGGGGTAGACATTCAATAACGAGAGTGACAGACTGAGTCCTTGAGAAAATGAACAAGAAGATTCCTTCGAAAAATCTTCGGTCCAAAACTGTCCAAAAAGTACCAACATACTTCCCGGTCAAGTTCGAACCAGGAACTCCACAGAACCATCAGAAAAGTAACAATGACGAAGAGGTAAAGGAGACTGATCTTTTATGGACACATTAAAAGGGAGAATCAATAGAGACTAGCCAACAGGCGCACAAGGACCTAGCAGAAGTAGGTATCAAATTTTAAATGATCGAAACATCTTAGTTCAAACGTTTCGCAAGGAAGGAGTGGCTTGTTTAGACCTTCCTCAGAGAGAGACAGGGGAGAGTGTTTCAGGCAAGCTTAGTTCATTTTTGAACAGTAAACACAAATTTTGAAAATATTCCAGCCATTTTATTTGCTCATTACGGTTACTTGTATGTTTTATCTTTATTCCAGGCTTAGATTTCTTAGAATTATCTAGATTCTTGAATTTTATATACGTAAACCTCACTCCAGAAGGGAAACGAATTCGTAGAAACTTTCCTTTCTTACTTCTTTCCCTTTTTATATGTTGCCCTCCTCTAGTTGGACTCAACAATGCCTTCAAATGATTAATATGCTATATATAAATATTTTGAAGTTATTCCACTAATCGTAAATGATCCAACGTATTTCATCATTCCATTCTCGTATGACAGTATCTCACCTCCTGCACTATTTTTGGCCTTCATGGCCAGGTTTCATATGCTACCTGTTTGAATAAATGACTGACGTTTCATAATTCTTGTCATCAGTTTCTAGGTTTTCGAGTAGGATTTCAATCTTTGCTGAAATAGATATTTCACACTGGCGTCATTTACACGATTCAGTTCATAAAGTGCTTGTTATTGAAGTTAGTTTCCTTGTGGTTATAGTTTTTATTTTCAGTCACCCTGGAGGGAATCAGACGGTTGAAACAATTAGAAAGTGATCTGTTTATAATTCAGAACGTTTGAAGATTCTAGTGTACAGCACATAATTGGATATTGTATAATTTGCCATACCGTAGTACGTTATAGGGACTGCCTGGCTGAAGTAGTAACGGCGTGCTGGATTCACTCGAAACTACGGGGGTTCGATTCCTCTTCAGAAAGACGAATATTTGAAGAAACGATGTATATACTTCTGGAGGTGCACATAGCCCTGAAATTCACTCAGCCTACACTAAAAGTGATCACCAAATTAATTTTTGGTGGTAAAGGTGGCCGGGCATAGAGCTGACAACTCAACCAAAGCAAGTGCCGAGGTTACGGTTAGATGAAGCTTTTACGTTCCACCCCTTCAAGGGCCTACATGATCCATGCCGAGATGATTTTGGTTTTTGATTTTGTAGTCCATTATGGATTTTCCACTCCGAGCTGACCCAGTATATTTGAGAGAATCGTTGTGCTGAAAAAAAAGAATGCATTTGTAACTTTGAGTTTATTGCATACAGCAAAACCTTCCATATATTCATTTGCCTTCCAGTTCTATTGACTAATTGTTCTGCATGCGTGCTGAAAACATGTTGTATACTTTCGTTAGCAATACCAGCATCCAGAGCTTTTATTATTACAAGGATTTCTTGACCTTACTTGTGATCTCCCTTGTTTATTAGTGATGTTATAATTATAAAAATTGATTATAGTGATTTCGTTTACAATTGGTCTTACTATGCACCGACATAGATAGGTCTTAATGGCGACGGTGGGACAGTAAATGTTTAGGAATGGGAAGGAAACGGCCGTGGCTTTAACTAAGGTACATATCCAGTATTTGCGTGGTGTGAAAATGGGAAACAACTGAATACCACATTCAGGGCTGTCGACAATGGTGTTCAAACCCATTATTGTTCGGATGCAAGCTCATGGCTGTGCGCCCCTAACCGCAAAGCCAACTCACCCGGTATAGTGAAGTTTATATTTTTTAATTTGATTAGTGTTATTTGTATTACTATAATCATTATTATGTGCGTCATAATTCTACTAAACGACTAAACGAGGCTCGTAAAGTTTGGTGATGGGGGTTCACACATTTTATTTCAAAAATGTACAACGTTACTGCAGCATTTTACCTATGGATATCGACTCGTCCCGAGAAAAAATAAGCATAAAATCAGGCCATTACTGTTGGATTAAATAAACTCACTTAGTCAAACAAATAGAAGTCGATGATTTTGCTGCCGAGTGTTTTTAACTAAAATAAGGTTAAATCTTGAATTCTCTAAATCTGTAAAACATCTACGTCACATTCAAGAGATCGGTCCTGCGAAATTGCCTGAAGCGAGAGCGGCATTACTGAGGAATTGATTTCAAGTGCTTCTTTTTTCTAATAGAAGACTCAACAATTGTTTTATTTTTCTGATGAACACTGTTTTCCCCCACGCGTTTTAGCCTGTTACCGTTACTGTTATAAATGTATTAACAGTAATACTGTCACTGTTATAAATATATTCAAACTAACACCGGTTTTCACGAATAGATATAAGTCTGCACCACAGGAAAGCAGTACAATGTTTTCTTAGAAATCTATCAGCCATTCCTCCACCCACCTCTTTTTATATTGTTAACAATACAGAGACGATCCCTGTTTTTGTCCGTCTGGTTCCAGGCTAATTTGGAGAGAGAGAGAGATAAAGTGTGACTGTGAGAAGGAAGGATAATGTGAGTGACAGAGATGAGTAGTGCTGTAATTGAGTGGGATGTACATGAGCAACAACTATCTCTAGCGATTTCTGAATGTTTTTAAAACACGTTTTCTCTGTACCTCTCAACAATTCTACACCGCCTAGGGCTATTTTGGGAGCTGTTCCCTTTTCACTCGAGGTAATGAACACCAGGCTGAGTGGGCCAGAGCTCCCTTATACTCTAGAATTTAAGCGAAGAAAGCCGAATTCCCTGATTTTACCGTCAGAAAGATAATAATTCGGAATGTGTTTGGCTTCATAGTGGTAGGAGGATTCAGTGAATCATTGAACCTAATGAGAAACAGCGCCCATCGAGGCTAAAGTGCCAATTAGGAATTGATGATTGTTGAGACAATTAGTTAGTTCTCAGAAGCTTGCAAAATGGAAGCTGCAGTCTGACGTCTGTAGTATGTATGTATGTATGTATGTATGTATGTATGTATGTATGTATGTATGTATGTATGTATGTATGTATGTATGTATGTATGTATGTATGTATGTATGTATGTATGTATGTATGTACGTATGTATGTTTGTTTGTATTGCACCCATAAGGCGAATAGACTCAGAGATAAATTAATTTAATAGATTTGGATATGTGAATACTACATGCAATTAATTCAGTGCAGACGTTTCACAGTAACAAGGAGACCTCCCACTGGCCAAGTATATATCCGGTGTTTGGTCATAATCACGTTTCGGGTAGACACTTGAACCATAAATGCCTCCAATAAAAATTAATGAGGCGACTGTTGACAACTCCAACTGAAAGCTTCCCAGGAGAAAGCGGAAGTTGGAACAAAAGGGCCACACCTAGAAGAATGACGTGGAAATAGGATGGCAGAGAAGGACAAAGAGAAAGCGTACACCCCTTGCTAAAGTAGTTTTGTCCTACTTGCATGACGTCATGTGGGCCGTAGGCTTTATTCAACCAATCATAACATCGAGAATTTTAAGCGCCCAGCGGAAGTTCGTTTTCACAACTGAGAGGTGAATTAAGGACGAAATACAGTGCTTTTGTCTTAATATAATTAGGAATAATGTTTGTGATAATTAAGTGCTACTCTATAACATGGATAATTAATTATGTGCAACTACGTCGTAAAATGTGTGAAGTGGGTTCGTCCAAGAGAAAGCGCCGAACGTCGGTAAGTCGTTACAAATCCACTAGGAGAAATTACACCAGTGACACTTATCAGTTTATTTAAACGTGCACGAACGATTTTTATAATTCTTTGCGGAAGTACAATGCTACCAACGTTTGGAGTCATGGACAATATTTAGTTGATTAATTAAGCTACGGACATCAGAGATATCAACGTGAATTGACAGTATCATTCCGCCACCCCCTCTCCAAAAATTTGTTCCGGGACGTGGTTTAAGAATTTTACTAAATAAGCGGACGCGACGACGCCGTGAAGCAGGCAGTCTTGGAGAGAATCTTACAGACAGGTTTACGTCATACAGTCAGCCAACAGTAATTCCTACGACTTACAAACAGTCGGTAGTACACTCAGTCTTGTGTCTTGTAGTCCGTTAGCACTCAGTTATGATTTTCTATCAGCGGGACTTGCCCGTCACTTGATATCAGTCGCGTCGCAGGGATAATAAATGTATCTAGGAAGAGAGTTGGAAATATGTCAACATTTCTGCGCAACAGTGTCGGTCGACTCAACAAACATTTGTAAGTTGTAATTAATGAACTCTAACCAGACTCGCATTGTTAGAAAAGTAATGTGGAGAAGAACACCGAGTGACCACTGCTCCAGAAACTAGCATAATTAGCGTTTTCTTCATGTGTTTAATGCCTTATTATAATAAATGTTTGTGTTAATCTTGATTACCCGTGTTTACTTCTATCTTGCCGTAAAGTTTCCTTTCATTCGTATATATGGTCCCCAGATGTCAGCCCCCCCATAGTGATGTAGGAATAACTGAGCACGCCTGAGTTAGTAGTTTAGTCCAGAGCATCAATTTATTTTTAGGTATACGGGGGCAATACCCAGAACCTAATCGAAATAAAATTTAATCTTGCCATAAAACTGAACGACCACTTTAAATTTGTAAATAGATCAAGTCTGCAGTAGAGGCTGCCTAGTGGAGATGGGATATACATTACAAGCTTGGTTCATCCTGAAGGACTTACTTCAGGAAGTCGAAAAATTATGATCGAGACTTCTGCTTCTGATGAGAAAAATTGCGCTGGGTGTTTACTCAGCCAACGCCTAAAATGACTTCTAGTGTTAATTCCTGGACAGGAAGGCGAACAGGCATTCTCTCTCACACAGTGTCGAGGTTAAAATAAGCGATAGACTTCACATTCCATAATTCCAAGTGCCATTATGGGCTGTACGCTGATGGCTCTGCTTTACATTTACATTTACATTAATTCGAAATATCATGGCTGACACCTGTTTCTAGATTAAGATTGTTGATCAGAAGGTGGTCGGAAACAATGAATTTTAGGTACGCTCAAACAGAATAATTCACAGTATCCTAGTACTTACAAATGTATATGTTTGAGGTTCTCAGAAATGACTTGAGAGTTTGTTCCCAAAGTTAGTGGGTGATGATAGGTTTTAGGAAACATACCATCAACATCATTTATCTCAAAGTTGTGTTAATGGTACAATGAATGGGTACTCTGGTGTCTGAACTATTGTGGTAAAGGATGGTGACAAGGAAATTATCGAGATTTGTGTATACTGTATATATGTACAGTATTATAAATTGGATCTTCCGTTCATATTTCCACTATCCTTTCATGGTACATTAATTTCTTACCTATAAGGGAATATATACACGATATTTCCAAACACGTGATAAGTAATCTGGTGGTGGACAGTACACTCCAAAAGAAAACAGGAATTCCCTATGAACATATTCTCTACGTTCGATGGTCGAAGAGTTATAGGTTCTCAAACATTTAATAACAACATCATTGTGTTTTTATGCCTACAAATAATGATTTCCTCTTCTGTGCTCTGATTAACACTCTAACGCTATTTTCAAGTATATGCACACTTACACCAATACCAGATTCACCCTAAAGCATATCTTCCATCGTTCCACACACAAGCCTGAATTGCAAATAAAATTTATATTCCACTTGCTACTTCTCATATCTAGCTTAAATATCCGACTTTAGGCTTAGCCATGTAGGGCCTAACTCATTTGTATTCTTGTAACAGTGGGGCAGCATAAACAGTATAGTGACATAGTGACCAAAGTTGTCTGGAAAACTGAGGTGCAGCAAGGTTTAAGTACTGTATTTCATCTTACTTTGAAGAGTACCCATAAATTTGTATCATTCTTCTTGTTTCATCTGGTATGTTATATAATAAATCACAACCAAAGGTTGAAATTTCAAGGAAGCTTATAGTAGATAAGTGTTCATCTCCACTGTGAACACCCTAAATTCACAGATAACCTTCGAATTTTTATTCGATTGTTATAACTCATGAACATTAATATACTTGGATTAATATAATAAATAATAAATAATAAATAATAAATAATTATTTATATATCACTGTCTATTCGAAACACAGCAATTGGACACATTTCATTTCCTCATACATATTCATGGCGTCCAGTAGAGATGTTCCTATTGATCCCCTTGGTGATAGGACTAATAAAATTGTCAGGTATGGCTCTTCCCTTTCTACATCTCTCTCTCTGGCCCCTCCTCCCGCCCACATCCCTGGCGCTCCCATTGATTCAGTCCTCTTGCATGCATTCCGTTTCCTCTTGATCGTACAGAACAACAAATAGAGTTGTTTCTCGGTAAAGGCTGGGAGAATCAGATACGTACGAGATTCCTATAGCTCCTTTCAGCTCTGTTTTACACTTCCTCTTGAAATCAATGTCTAATTTACCCCCATTTCTGACTCAAAGGGATTGCTGTATGACTAGATTTAACTATCCTTTCGTTGTATCGAATGTTATGAATAGCAGAAATAATTCTGCAGTTGTTATCATTGTATTCTTGGAGTTCAATTACCGTACTTCATTGAGTAATGCATTTAGAGTTCACATTTTTATTATCCGATAAATGATATCAGATACAGTAAAATGGAAAGACAAATTCCATTATTACGAAACTACATTGGCGACAAATTACTTTTGTTACAAAATTATCAGTTTCCGGAGCGCTATTTTAGTTACCTCGCCCAGCCATAGTCAGTTTCATATTATTACTTTATAAACTTACTATTATTATATGGAGTGAGTCAATAAGAAACACCACCTCAGATATATCCATTTCCATTAAATACTGTATATCGACTTACGTTTTAAAATTCCTAAATGATATTAACCAATGTGCTCGCCTTTTCCTTGGGATTATTAATAAATGTTATATCGATTCACCAGCATATGGGGAATTAAATACGGTAAATAGAGTGGTGTATTTGTTTTTAGAGTACAATCATTCCTTTTCGAGCAAATCAGTATTCCAATCTATACTGCTTCAAACGTGGCGCGTATATTGGATGTTACTCATATGCAGGAAGTATTTGTAGTTAGTTATGAATTTACGAAATGTTTATAAACATGGGGTGTGTTCTGTCCAGTTGACTACTTCGAATTTGGAGGTCTGTGTTATTCACAGACAAGGCTAGATTCCACATTACAAGATGTGTATGCAGAGTATACAAAAGCTGCCGTCTAACCATATCAGACCGCTATAAAGGGGATGAGGACAGTTAAAATGAGGAGGAGACCAACCAACTAACTTGTAATTTTCACCCTGATGCAAGTAGATCATGTAACGTAATATCACTTTAGATGAGGTCTGGGGGCCATCGAAAGAAGCCCCCATGGTGTCTTAAGTCACAATTTTGTGTTGCAAAACCCACTTTTCTCTGCCTTATGGTCATTAACCACCAGCATCCGTCAAAAATTGAAGAAAAGGCAAGGACTAGGAAGGAAGTATCCGTGTTCTTAATTACTATACAGCCCAGCTTTTGTGGTGTGAAAATGAGAAACAACGGAAAATCATCTTAAGGGGTGCCGATAGTGGGGTTCGAACTCACCATCCCTCGAATACAAGCCAAAAACCACCACGGCGCGAACTGCGCAACCAGCTCACTCGGCAACACGGACACTCGAATGTAATTTATTAATTAACTCCGATCTAATAAAAGGATGACAAATATGGACAAGTACAGGAATAATTTTCATATGACGTCGAGTCGAAATTTGTCCGTCGTTCTCTTCATGGCATGAGCTGCCATCATTCAAACGAGACAGGGCCTCTGTTCTACGCAAGAAGTTAAGTGCCTTTTGAACAGGTTAGCTCAGTGCGTTGCGGAACGGAAAGTTATAGTTGCTAGCTCTATATCCGGGAGAGAGGTGGGCTTGAATCCCCAGTCGGCCCTCCTTGAAATGGTTTCCCATGGCTTCCCATTCTCAACTTCATACAAATAACCGAATGGTACCTTTTTCAAGCCCACAGCCGCTTTTTTACCATTTCCAGTTCGTATAATTGCACCTACACCAACAGATAAATACCTCTCACAGTGATAGCCTACATGTTGGTCATCCCTATCAGGTATACCGGGAAAAGTAGCTGAAGAATTGAATCATGTCATCGGACATTCTCGGCGCTAAAAAGGCCTTGCGCTGAAAACAAAGTCAAGTCCAATATAGACCAACGTGTTCATCTGGATAGCAATCAATGAATCACACAGCTAAGCAAGGATGGTAATCATTGAAGTCGGAGTTATCTCTGTACGGGCCTTGGAGGTCCTTGGAGGTAAAGAGGTTATAAGCTTGCACTATCTATTATCTCGACACTAAGTGGGGTAGAGGAATTAACCTGTTACACGTTTTCGACGTAGGCTGAGTGAACCTAAGGAACAGAAGTGCAAATGTCGTTTCTAAATTTGTAAACTTCTTGGTGCAGGAATCGATCCCACGTAGTTCCGAGTGAATCGAGAACACCTATACCTATACCGCTTCTTTTTTCTTTTTGCTAGTTGCTTTACGTCGCACCGACACAGATAGGTCTTATGGCGATGGGGGGACAGGATAGGGCCAGGAATGGGAAGGAAGCGGCCGTGGCCTTAATTAAGGTACAGCTCCAGCATTTGCCTGGTGTGAAAATGGGAAACCACGGAAAACCATTTTCACGGCTGCCGACAGTGGGGTTCGAACCTACTATATCCCGAATACTGGATACTGGCCACACTTAAGCGACTGCAGCTATCGAGCTCGGTATACCGCTTTTGCTATGTAGTCCCTGATGATTGAAGTGACAAATAGTAATTCTAATATTAGAGGGTAAAACGCATTTTATGGAATCGAACCACTGCCGTCCGCTGATAGATTAAGGTCCAGTCACTAAATGCTGTTTTTACAAACTACTCTGCTAGAGGTCGGGTACAGGGTGAGAAAAGAATGTCAAGTTAGCGACGGAGAAGGATAGAGATATGGGAGCGACCGCAGGGATTTATAAAGCAGAGCTCCTATTTCCTTGGAAACATTTTTAAAGGGAAAGTAGTTTAAGACATATAGGAACATGATGGTAATATTTCAGGTGGAGACGGAAACACGACAACTATGAAAGTCGAGAATTAAAATGCCCACGAGTTACCCTGTAACAAATATTCTTGATATTCATGAAGGAGTTAAGTGTCTGACGTCTGAGGGCCATTTCTGTTCTCTTGTGGTGTTTACTCCCTTACTATACTGCAAGCAAACACACACATACACATACACTCTACTGCGATATGTCTGCTGGTCTGGATGAAAATTGTGTGATAGAAATCATGACCACGATCTATGCGATCATTCTGTCAGTAACTATGATGCACGAAGATACATGACACATAGTAGTAATTTTATTCATGATATAATTGTTGGTGTCATTTTATATCAAGTTTTGAGACATGGTATACTTGGTATGAGTAAAGTCCGTCTAATAAACTCGGTGACAATAAGTATTTGATATGAAGTGTTTACTGATAATTACACACTGAAGCCAGGATTGTGGAAGAAGGGGCCATGTTACGTACGGAAAATACCAGCCTGCTGTAAACAGATCAGATCAGACAATTTTTATAGTATTGTAAGCCGTGGAAATACCTATGTTGTATGTAAATGCTGCATTTTGAATGTGAAATTAGTTGTATTTCTTGTAATATTTTCTTTCCAGGGAACCGCTTGTTGTACTCTTGCTGTTGTTATAAGTCGTAGTGTGAAATTTTGAAATACTTACGGTTCGTGTGAATTTGTATATGGCGGTGTTGCAAGTTGTAAAGTCAACATATAGGATTGTCAGCCGTCGTGTTAACCACTAGAAGTACCTAAGTTGCATGGAAATTTGTATATGATGATGCTGGATTTAGAATGTTCTAGGATCTGCCGGTGTTCGATTTCCGGTACTGCCAGAAATTTTAAAATTGCAGGAAGGCTGGTCTGTGGTTGAAATGGTACATGCAGCCCACCTCCATTGAGGTGTGCCTGAAAAGAGCTGCACCAGCTCGGGGCGAGGTCACAAGTTCGCTTTCACTGGATCTATATCTGATTGTCTTTTGTTTACGTATGTTTAGAAGCCGCTTTCACCGATCGAGTTGGCCGAGAGGTTAGGGGTACTCAGCTGTGAGCTTGCATTCGGGAGATAGTGGGTTCGAACTACACTTTCGGCAGCCCTAAAGATGATTTTCGATTGTTTTCTATTTTCACACCAGGCTGTTCCTTAATTTAGACCACGGTCGATTCCTTCCCACTCCTAGGCCTTTCCTACCCCATCGTCGCCATAAGACCTATCTGTATCGGTGCGGCGTAAAAAAATTGTAAAAAAAATGTTTGCTTTTTCCATCTTTACACACAGTTGTTCCTAGGCACTTCCTTGATGTTTTTTCTACGGCATACCTGTATGCCACAAATTCTCCATCTATATCCCGAATCTGCTTACTGTCTGTTGCTTGGGATTTTTCACGATTCATACTCATGTAATTCTGTCTAATTTCCTCTTCCTGGATATGTTCTACCTTTACTCGTCTGCAGACAGATTTCACTATCTCTATCCTAGGACTAGAGACACTTAGTTCACTACATATCAGACAGGGGTGTGTACCATAAAATTCCCTGGAATACCCACACATTACTAAGAGATTTCCTGAATTCAAAATTGGTTTTGATATACCGATGGTCTGTTATGGATTGGGTGCCTCTGTCCTCCCGTGTAGAGCGTTGAATAGCTTTATCCTTGAAGAATGTATTCGTAACTGCTAATCCCATACTCGCACAGAAGTCCAGTAATCGAATCCTATTTCCATTATCTCCCATATCTTGCACACGTTCACCCATCACCTTTTCGTACCCTTCAGATCTATTTCCAACTCTCGTACTGAAATACTCGTAGCCCATTAACAGTATATTATCATTTCTGCTGACCTTGATTAGAATGTCACTCAGTGCTTCAGTAAACTTGTCAACATCATCCTCACGTAGCGAATACACGGAAACATTTCTTGTTCTAATTCCTCCAACAGCCAAATCTGCCCACAACATTCGCTCATGTACGTACTAACAGAAACAATGTTGCGTGCAATAGTGTTTCTAATGAACTTTTCTACCCCGCGCCCTTCCCTACCATTTTAAACACATGTTAAGAGAACTTTAGAACCTCCTGTCACTTCCACGTTATCTCCCTTGCCCGAATATAATTAACTCCTAATACATCCATACGAATCCTCTGTGCTGACACAGCCAGCTCTATTTATTTTTCTCCATAAGCCCCATTAATATTAATAACTCCTCATCGAAACCCATTTCGTTCGGTAAGTTGTTTCCAAGCCTGTCAGACGGAACTGGGGCTCCGTTACTCCCATAGGTCTGAGGCTTACATATAATGTTCGGAGCTTGGTAAATTCTGTGAGGCAGGATGCTACCCTATTTACACGTGGTCCCAGTGAGGATCTCTCCTCTAACATGTTAGGGACCATTGGTTGGAAGCGTAGTCCCAGCCGTCTGAGCACAAGCAAGGCCACGACTTTAAATATGTCCCAGATGTCCATCGTTCACAGTCTTGGACGTGACTACAGAAACCCACACGACGAATGAAATTAATTCAGTTCCGTCAGGTTCACCAGTACTTATTATTTTTCCTATGCAATGAGGATACAGGACATTCTGGAGAGAACGAAATGAATACGTACGTATGAGACGACTTTCCTCACATGCTACCATTGTGCGATTACGTTCTATGCAGGCTACTGCTGAAGCCAAGGGAAATCTATTACAGCGAGGAGTAAAAATTGGTCATATTTCTTAATTATTACGAATGAAAAAGGAATGCGACATCAGCGGTAGCGTTATACTCGGAGAGGTATTCGTTGCGACAGCGTCTATCACGAAGCACCCTTCGGAGATTTGTAGGAAAATGTTGTCTGGATGCCTCGGGACAAAAACAGAAAAAAACAGAAACAGGTGAAACTACGACGAGATATTTTCTTACGGCATTTGTGCATAATCTACATATGAGTGCAACGGACATTTCGAAGGGTGCGGAACTAAGTCTTCCCAGTGTGGTTTGCAGCGCGGTGCGCTGAACACGTTCGTTGACCCGGCTGCAAATATTAAAAAAAAAAAAAAGCAATCTCAGTCCAACTACTCTCTCTAAAGCCAACGTTACTATGTTATAAACTCACTCGATAACCAAGTGGGAATATAAGAAGCAAACAGATCAGACAAGTTGCATAGTGTTGAATAGTAAATTATTTTAAGCCGTGGAAATACCTATGCTGTATGTAAATTTGTATATGATGATGCTGAATTTAGAATGTTAAACTAGTAGTATTTCTTGCAATATTTTCTTTCCAGGGAATCGCTTGGTGTACTCTTGATGTTGTTGTTGTTGTTGTTGTTGTTGTAAGTCGTAGTGTGAAATTTTGAAATACTTACGGTTCATGTGAATTTGTATATGACGGTGTTGTATTGTTAAGCTAGTTGTAAGGTCAACCTATAGTATTGTAAGCCGTAGTATTAACCATTGGAAGTACCTAAGTTGTATGGAAATTTGTATATGGCGATGCTGGATTTAGAATGTTAAACTAGTAGCATTTCTTGCAATAATTTCTTTCCATGGAATTGATTGTTGTACTCATGTTGTAGTTGTTTTAGTTGTTGCTTTTTGTTGTTTGTGTTGTTGTTGTTGTTGTTGTTGTTGGGTAATAATTTTTAACATTACTTTATTATCACACTAGTGTAAGTGAGATATTATCCAATTGCGATGTATTTGTTAATAAACCAAACCAAACCAACCGAAACCCCAGTGCGCAACAGCCCTTGAAGTGCCTTGGCCTACCAAGCGACCGCTGCACAGTCGGAAGGCCTGCAGATTACGAGGTGACGTGTGGTCAGCACGACGAATCCTCTCGGCAGTTAATCTTCGCTCTCGAGACCGTGGCCGCTATCTCACCGTCAGATAGCTCCTCAATTGTAATCACACAAGTTGAGTGAACCTCGAACCAGCCCTCAGATCCAGGTAAAAATCCCTGGAGTGGCCGGGAGCTGAACCTGGGGCCATCGGGTAAGAAGCAGGCACGCTACCCCTACACCACGGGGTCGGATTATTTGTTAATACTAATTATAATATTAATAAAAATAAGACAATTTAATTATGGAAGAACTTATGAAATTACAACTCACTTCATTAAGAATATTTTCAACCAGACACTCGCACATATTTCCACAAAGTCATTCACGGCAGTGACGGCACCATCATAACTTGCGCTCTCTCTTTTTGTGTCAGTATTTAAAACCCTGCTCGCTGGAGAGACCTGGACTGCGGTAGAGCTAGCGGGTTATCAAGGCAGCTGTTCTTGCCTTGACTTAGCTGTTTGCAGTTCTTTAACAAGATAAAGAAAGGTTCTAAGGAAGCATAATAAAATGTAAAAATAAAATTCTTTGCCCCAGTAACCTTGGGGTAGCTGGCGTTCAGTGCAAACCAATGGTCGTTTGTATCTTGCAAAAGCACAAGCACAATCCATACATTATCACTTCAACATTAACTGTATGATCGTGATTATGAAAGGAGGATGGATTCTTGTCTGTCTTTTCTTGTGCAAGTACGAGACAAGAAATAATTCTTCCAGCGAGTTCCTTTCACCGTCGAAGCCTAGTTCAGCAACCATGGCAACGTAAACCTGAGAAACATGCAATACTTCGCGACGAAGAACACCAGACTCAGTGGAGGGTTATGTCCAGTAAGTGAAACTGAAAGACTTTGTTATCAGTCCATATTTCATGGAAGGTACATTAACATGTCACAGATACATATATTTCCCTGCGGACGTACTACCTGTTCTCCTCAAGAATGTTCCACTCAACATACGTACGTGCATATGGTTTCACCATGACGCGTATCTTGCACGTTACACATTTGTTGCTAGAGAAGCCCTGAAAAATCTTTCCCAGGCCGGTGGATTGGGCGTGGAGGCACAATTAAATGGCCGGGACGTTCGACCTCCGAATTCTTTGGATGTTTCTCTTGAGTACAGTAAAGGACAAAGTCTAGCAGCAAGCCCAGACGACTTCAGATGAGCTAAGGCGCCGCATCGTTGCATCATGTCGCATGATATCCAGGAAAACACTTCAGTCCGTACATGCACCTCTCACCTGAAGATTGCAGATGTGCATCGCGGTTGATGCTGGCATCTTCAAGCACATGCTAAAATACTGACTGCAATTCGAATCGCCTGCAAGTGAACCAGTACGTGCAAAAGAGGCATCACAATTCCATTTACACAAACAATTGTTCTACGCGTACACCTTTCTCGAAACATTCGTACTTATTACCGCTGAAAATGTATGTGTTCATAGTACTTGTTCAAAATTCACCTGTATCCAGGGATCGAATTTGGCTGATACGACATACCTGTACAACATATAGATTGTACTGTAGGACATCAAAATTCATATCGACAATAATCATTTAAAATAATTCCTTTCGGTGAAAGTTTACTCCTTACTTCAGAAGTAATTTGCCGTCCACAACTCACAAATTGTAAGGCGTGGATTGCCTAGAGCGTACTCCGTTTTTCTTCTTTGCGTAGCCCCTCATTTCCTTTTCAATATTTTTCAAAAGCCAAGATCTTCGGCTTTCTTCCATTAACATATTTTAGTACAAACGACTGATAACCTCGGTGTTTCAACCTTAAATTAACAAGCAAAAACACCATCACCCGTAGGGATGTGTACAGTCCTTCAAAATATGATTGAGTACATTATAATTTATCTCTCTCAGAACATCTGCCCTTGTGTTAAACCATCTCGCTTGGTTCATTCGAATATGTGTTCTTTGTCAGGAACATGTAAACCTAGCGCGGTTATTCCCTACGTGATGGAAATGGTGTAAAATATAGAGAATGAAATCATATCTTAAGTATTGTGCCTAACAGTGGTGTATGCTAGCGTACCAGCGGTAATTTATTCCCAACTCGAACGCTAATTGTTGCAAAGATGCACTGATATTTCATGTTGGTTTTAAGGATTACTAGAAAGCCCTATAATAACATTCTCCGATATTTTTTCCATCTATTTTTCCCAATGATCATGACATTCCTTAGATTTTGAAGTTGTTGATTTGGTTGCATATACTGTGTACACATAAGAAGGACAAAAAAGCACTTGAAGTATGACAGTTGCCCTGTGTTATCTGGTCCCTTTCCCATTAAACGTCAATGAAACACAAGCTATGTAACTCCGAAATGCTGTACATCATACTGCTGTATTTTTCAACAAGCCGTTAGCTACGTATGAGAAGCATGCGCTCCATATACCAGCGAGTGGCGCATCCCATGCTATGTAAAGACTACACATATGAAGCCTTTTAATATCTACAAAAGTACTCGTCAGATTTACAAAATAAACACATCAGTGAACTTTCCGCTCGTCTCTTAATTGTTTTATTGGGGGAAATTAGTTTAGTCCTATTTAATAACACCAAGCTAATACCGGATTCTCGGTAATTACGTACGTGATGGAGACGAATCGAACGGTGACTTATGAGCCTTTTAATGTCATTTAAGAATTTGAAAACAGAATGTTTATATCTTCGAAGAATTGGAAGGTATTTGAGGTGGACCTCTTAGCTAGCTGAATAACCGCGTACAGTTCAGTGCACAATCCGGTTATCTTTCGACTAAAATAATGAATTTCAACATAACAAGCAGACAGACACAAAGAAACTGAACTGAGTCTATTTTCGACTTTTGCATACCTAATCCCAAATAAAAACCAGGCATGAATACAAGTTATAAGTATACACCACACATTAAAATTTTACTCGCGTATACGAGAGATTGAACCTATAATTTTACGATGAAAAATAATTCCAGATATTTATTTCAGCTACAAACAACTTTTTTGAGAGTAGCCATGTTCTTATTTCAAGAGCCTCGCTATCTTGTGGGAACGAACTCACCGTGACAAGCGAGCCGCGAGCTCGTGGAATGCCGGGATATTTCGGTTGACCTCGAGTAATGACTAATTTATCAATTTCGAAAAATCCTTCGTAACGAGAGACTTTAGCGACATGGTAAATCCAGGAATAAAGGATCTAAACTATTAATAAACCTTAGGTGAAGACAGAATTCCCAGGGTAAATATAAATGCAGTTAAGCCTAGAGGGATGTTGGCGTCCTACTCGCGGATTTGCGACACGTGCCAAGGTTATTTTTCTGAAGAAAGACCGCGAAACTACATGTCAGAAATAATTAATTACGCCTGTTGCAAGTATGGGAAAAATATAAAACTAACACCATAACGAATTATAAGACTGTCTGAATTTATGGAATAAATTTCAAGAAAATTGGTCCAATAGATGTGGAATTAGCAGACTGCACAACCGAGCTTCGTGGAGAGGTTGGCGTCCCTCCCAGAAGGTATAAAAGAAACCCCATTCACATACTTCTTACACACACTCTCTGAAGGCCTGTACGGTGAAGCCCACGTCGCCAGTCTGCAAGAAAATGCGAGGTTTAGTTCTCAAAATAACTTGTCATATATTTTCGTGTCAATGGTTCAAGTAGAATATTAAATGGAAGGTGATCGAAATTTTTCTGAGCTTCCGACGATGAAAATTCTGAAGGCTTACATAATATGTTTAAAATACGTATCTGAGTTTCTCTCCGTATTACAATTGTGTGTGTTTGATTTTTTTCAGAGGGAGTCTGGAGGCTAGCCGGTGAGAGCTGATTTTTGTTATCTATTTGAATTGTTTTGTAGATGTTGAAGGCAGAGGAAGCCTGTATTTAATGAGTAATGCCGCCGTGATAGGCGATGAAGATGAATATTTGAGACAGGCTATATTTGTTGATGGCGAAGAATTTTTGAGACAGGCTGTACATAAAATGTGATATTTCCGAGGCAGGCTGTAGTAAAATTCCGCTAACAATCCGGAACAGCTGACCGGGTGAAGGTTGGTTCGAAATGAGTACTTTGTGATGCACATTAACATTTCAAGTCAAGATCTCCCAGTGAAAAACAATTCTGTAGTAGCTCTTGGCAGTTAAGTCCAAGTGACGATTCATGTAAAGTCAACATAATGAATATTATATTATGTGACCTCAAGGGTAGAAGAGCATTCTGAATACACGGTTGGTGTTATTTGACTTTTATAACAAATTTCCACTCAGTAAATTTCATATACTATGAGACGATAATTTATCATTAAATCGGAAACATTGTGGGATGAGATATTAGACGTTATTAGCGATAGTCTGGCTGTATAGATTCATTGAATTTCGCTTCACTGGATAGTTTATGGATGCGAATGTTTGGAACAGTGAGATGGTAGGCGATTTTTGGGCCTCAACCTAGATTTACAGTGTGGTTTTTGCGATGGTGAAGATTACTGTTTTGGCGATATTCACGTAATGTTAGACGTGTGCTGAAAGTCATTATTTATTTATCCAAAGTTCATTGCGTATGTCGAGATCGTGTTTGAGTTGTGGATTGTTGGCCAAGCGTTATTTATTTTCAATTTCACGTTTTATTGACAAGATAGGGACTTAGTTGCATTTCCCGACTTGTGTTCATTCAGTGGCAAGATTTGTTTCATTGTGTGTTATAGTTTCGACAAGGTTTCCAGCTAAAATATCAAATAGTACGTTTTTATGTTACGATTTCGCCTGACATTCTGGAGGAAGCGTAGACAGCCAAGTTTCCGCTCGACAATAGATTTAGGACATCACACGTTATCATAGGAGTATACTGATGATAAAACGTCCCAGTTTACGCTCAACGATAGGTTTAGGAAGGTGTGTGTGTGTGTGTGTGTGTGTGTGTGTATGTACATAGATGTTAGTGTTAGGGTGTGTATACATAATGTAGGCCCGACGATAGGTTTAGGGTGTCGTCTGTATATACTCAAGTCTTAGATTCGGTGGTTTCGCGAAGTGACTTGAACGATGGTAGTGTCTGCAGTAGTGTATGCAATGCGAAGAGGGTTAGCTAAGTAATATTGAGGCCATGTTTCGACAGCCCTTACCAGCTGGAATGTGTTTACCTAAGATTATGGAATCACTAGTGGCGTGAACGTGAGTGTTATCCAATATTGGGTACTGAGCTAACGTTGATTGAGTATTTACTGCGGTTTGCCATACGCGTTTGAGTTTATTGAACTTCAGTATTTTATTTTAGTTACGGACTTAATTGTCTTGTCGTTCAGACGTCCGATTGCTTTGCTAGTGTGCGTGCTGATACTAGTTTATATGAGACTTGAGTTACGAATGCGGGTTCGATTCGTCAGCCGGGAATATATTTTATTTTCAATTTTTGTCGTTCTTTCATTTTTTTAATAGGTGATTGTGGTCGATCAATATCTTTATAGTTAGTTTGTTGGGACAAACAATAAGTAGATGGATCTGTAATGGTAGTCGTTTTTTAAAGCAAAGAATTCCTAGATTTTTGATTTTATGTTACCATGTGGACTTGTAATTTTATTAACCCTTTATAACCTGAAAGTTGGTTTATAAGAATATTTTGCAAGTGATTTACCACTTTTTATTTAACTTCAGTGTTTGGCATTGTTCTAAATCCATGATGAATAAGTGTTTCCTGCATTTCGCAGTTTTGTTCCTTCAGAACGACGTAACGTAAGATCCTCTCGGATCGAATTGTTGTTGGTTCCTTCTGAACAGTTTTTTGGGTGATGCACGTTTCAGAATCGGGATTATTCTATAACTTAAGGGTGTCAGGAGATGACAATACTTGGTGGAATTTTATTTTCAATTGTGAATGCTGCCGTTAACTTGTAGTGAACACCGTGCTTTCCAGTAGTATTTCGCAACCTATCCAATGCAACTGATAGTCAATTTGGTTCGATCAAGGGTCCATTCGCCGGGTATTTGACTGGTGGATAACCTTAATTAAAAGTAAATCTGGAACTCATTTGTGGAAGGTCAGATTTTTCACGGATTGTGTGGATTAATTCTCAGTTATCGTTTGGATCAATAGGTGCTCGATTTTCAGGTTTTCTTTCATTTTATTCTAGTTTCGCTGTCCACTAATCTGTGATATTTCTACTTTTCTCCGAAGAAAATTCTTCGATACTGCAACTAATAAAATTAACGCCATGCAATGTGACTGCATTTGAAACATTAAATAATTAATTTTTCTTGATCACTTAATTTATATAAATACATTTTTGCTTTTAATTGATTCAATAAACGTTAGTAAGCACATATTTGCTCCTCATTTCAAGTAGTTAGGCTCTCTTCTGAACCCCATAGTTTGGTTAAGATCGTGACCGAAATATTCCCGCTACGACCCCAAGATTTAAGAGTTCGATATTGCTCTACTGCAGCAGCTGTGGCCGACCAACGATGGAATGGTAAGTTGAAGGGTTCAAGATGGGTACATTAGAATGCATTTTACACAACTTTACTCCTCTAAAAATAACCTAGTATAATGACACCATTTGAAAATCAGTCACTGCCATCATAACAATGAGTATTATCGTCATCATTATAATTAACAATTACAAATATTACGAAATTTTATGAATATAACAGCATTGTTGTATGTCCCATTAATTAGGCTGCTGTTAAGTATTTTCTTTTGTTTTTGTTTGTGCCATCGGTCCATAAACTGATTTGATGCAGCCGTGCATGCTACCTTATCCTGAGCGAAACATTTCTACGTAACTATTAAATCCTACATCTACTCTAATCTATTTGTCATATTCATACGTTGGTACCGTTTATACCACTTAAACTTGCCGCGAGAAAAACAACTGAACAAGTCCTGGGTGTATTAAAATTTGTCCCATCATTCTATCTCTTCTTATAGTCCGGATACGTGGCTAAATGTTTAGCGTGCTGGCCCTTCGCCCAGGGAGTCCCGTGTTCGATTCCCGGATGGGTCGGTGATTTTAACCTTCATTGGTGAAATCCACGTGGGCTGGGCGTGTGTGCCGTCTTCAGCATTAGAATTCATCCTAGGTAGTGGCCCATCCTCAATGACGCGCAGGTCGCCTATATGGCATTAACTCGAAAGACCTGCACCAGGCCTCTTCCGAGATCACACGCCATTAAATCTCTTCTTCTGGCCAATTTTAGGAAAATAGTTATCCTCTTACCAATTCAGTATCCCTTCATTCGTCATTCGATCTACCCATTTGACATTCGCCATTCTCCTGTAACACCACATTTCAAAAGCTTCTATTCTCTTCCTTTCGAGGCATTTATCGACCATGTTTCATTTCCATGTAATGTCACATTCTAGACTAAATAATATGAAGTATGCAATCTTAATTAATGAAGTGAAGTATAACCTTTAAACCTTGCGAAATACACTGGAGGAAAATTAAATCCCAACACCAGAGGAATGCATTGGAGGCTAAGCAATTGTCTAGGTAACTGATTAAAGCTTCCAGTTCACAGGTGCAAGTATGCGCAAGAAGACACATGACATGGTGTTACATTAATGACCGCTATAGTCGCCACAATTTTGAATGCAAGCATGCATTGTGTCGTACAGGTGTCGTATGTCATTTCGTAGGATGGATTCCCACGCCTGTTACACTTAGTCAGTCAAATCAACAACGGTTAATGCTGGTATATGATGACGCTGGAATTGTCGTTCCGTAATATCCCATACTTACTGAATGGGTGAAAGTTCGCATAACATCGCAGGCCAAGGCAACTGGTTGAAACTCTGTAGAGTAAGTTCGGTAACAGTGAGGACGAGCGTTATCCTTTACAACGATTGGATGGCAGCATAATTGGTTCAGTCACCAGTCTGACGTACAAATCCTCTGTCAAAGTTCTTGGGTCAACGATGAGAGTGCTCCTGCTGCCAACAGAAATCGCTCCCCTGATCATAACTCCTGGTGTAGGTCTAGTGTGCCGACGCCGCAGATAACTTGGTTCCAAACGCTCATCTGGCCTCCTTCTCACCAATCTACGACCATCCCTGCCATTATGACAGAACGGATTCTCATCTGAGAACACACCTCCGCCCTCCCATGAGCTCTACCTTGACACCACTGAAGTCTCAGATGGCAGTGATTCGGAGTTAGTGGCATGAACGTTACAGGATATCTCGCTAGGTGCTGTCTCTCAAGTAATCGATTTGTTACAGTTCGCCGTGTCACTCTGGTGCCATCTGAAGCTTCAATGGCTGCTGTTGATGCAGTACGAACTACCACAGCCATGCGGCGTATACGGCTGTTTTCCCTCTCCGTAGTGGCCGGTGTGAGGCCAGACTCCGGTCTTCTTGGAATATTGCCATCCCGTGACTATTGTTGCCAACTCCGATGCACTGTGGATACACCCCTGCCAAGACATTCTGCAATATCACGGAAAGAATATCCACTTACTCGAAGCCATATTATTTGATGATGATGATTATTATGACATTTGTTGTTTAAAAAGGCCTAACAGATAGGTCATCGGCCCCTCTGGCTGTATGAATCGGCCTCGTTCAACCTCGGTAAGCTGCTGATACTGCCTTCTTCGTCTCATTAAAAGCACTTTTGACTCACACCTACCTCATTACGTCAACACCGGTCGATGCATAACGCTCATGAAGTGTTCAGCGCGAATTCAAAGCAAATCTGCCTTACAAGGTCATAGTCATTTGACTAGCACAATTCTTCGTCGACTAGCGCTCAAATTTTCATAGGCGTCATCTTTGAAATTTGCAAACACTCTTCCGAATTTAGTTTATCTAGCACAACTCTTTCTTGGTGTTGGGATTTTATTTTCCTCCAGAGTAGATATGCCGTGTATGGTTAAATATCATTCGTTTGTTTGATTTCAGATTCATCCCTGCCTTAGCCACTGCTGAATGTAAGAAGTCATAGAGAAAGTTGCAGCCAGCTAGACAAGAAAACTGTACAATAATTCTCAGGTTTGTTCATAGCTCTTTTGCCAAGTTTTGTTGTTGCCTTATTGAGTTTTACTAGAGTGTAAAGGACAAAATCATGTCACTATCGTCTACATCACTTCACTTCGTATGGTAGATCATCACTTTCTGACAAGAAAAGGTAGCCCAGTGTTCGAATTGCTCACATCCAGTCAGAAAGTGTTTGGTCCAAGATGTTTCCTTAAACAATGTACACCTTTCACAGAAACGAGTATTAACGAGGCAACTCCATGATTATTAAAACTTGACCTGTAAATCTATTTATGATTCTTTTCTGTATCAATAGCACATGTTCCATATTTCGAAACTTGTTGTTTCATGAAACGTTGCACAGTCCACCATCTCTGTGTACAGTAAATGAATGTTAAATCTTCAGCTTGGAGGTCGGTCAGATCATCAAAAAGCACCACTTAAGCGCATACGGTTAAAAGGAAACCGCATTATACCAGTGCAGTGCCATAAGGAGGTGTACAAGGCAGAATGAGTTAGGCAGTTTTCTATTACCTTCCTCACTCGACCGGAAAATGCTATTGCAGCACGACCAACACAATGAGTAGAACTTTTCATAACCTCAGGCCATTACTCAGTACCATACATACCCCAGCAGTTTCCATACTGTTACAGCAGTATTTGAGATTGAGACTTCAGAGGAAGCAACAATCTACTGTGGCCTATGCCAAGAAACAAATGCAAAAATATGCGTCCTTCAAGAAACAGTAAAAATATGGAAAAAATAATCACCCCCACCCAGTATCAAAAACCCTTATATGCCTTGGCCTACCAGGTGTCTGCTGATCAGGCCGAAGGCCTCCTAGATTCCTAGGTGACGCGTGGTCAGCGCGATGGATCCTTTCAGCCGTTATTCGTGGTTCAATTGTTTTCACGTGGGCTGAGTGGACCTTATAACCAGGAAACGTTCCTGACCTCTCTGGGAATCGAACCCAGGGCGCCATGTAAGGGGCAGGACAGAATCAAATAACAGTAGTTATAACACCGAATGGGAATGGCTTCTTTGTCTTGCTCTACTTCAAGGCCAATCCAGTATGTAGTCCTAGAGCAGATGTAATTTAATCAAGGCACGCTGAGAAACATAAGGGATTTAACGTTGTATGATCTCGTGGCATTACTGCTGAAGATGTAGATAACACCGGAATGAATCTGAAGAGTTTTAATGTTTAAGCGAATGGGAATAGCAGGTGTAAAATTATTGCGAAATATTCGAAAAAGGACTGTTTTAGTGTCACAGATATCAGCTAGTATCAGATGTGGCCTTTTCGATCACAAGATACATATTATAAAATGTGAAATTCTCTGAAAATGTATCAGGCTGTGGAGTGAATTATAACAGGCACTTATCGAATATTGTCAGAAATCATTTTATTTTATTATCGCATTCGTCGGCGCGGCTATGGCTACAGGAATGCAAGATGAAAATGAAATTTGAGTATTCTCAGCCGTAGCTGCCAACACAACCCCTGCACTAATAAAAATCCCTCCAAAAATCCAAATATTACACATAATTTCAATTATACAACTAGTTTGTTCTACAGTATTTAACTTACGTAAAATTAATATCATTATTATTCGGGAATTAACGCAATTAAATATTTGCAGGTAATTTCATACTGACGACTTGCTTGTGACATTAACTGAACATCGTCGTCCTCATTTGTGCAGTCATTTAGTTGCAAATTCTCTTCTTCCAAGAGAACGGGTTCAATCCCTCGTTAGTCACAGCCAAGCTGAGTGACTCAGATGGTTGAGGCGCTGGCCTTCTGACTCCCAACTTGGTCGGTTCGATCCTTGCACAGTCCGGTGGTATTTGAAGGTGCTCAAGTACGTCAGCCTCGTGTCCGTAGACTTAGTGGCACGTTAAAGAACTCCTGCTGGACTGAATTCCGGCACCTCGGCGTTTCCGAAAACGTAAAAGTTGTTAGTGGGACGTAAAGCCAATAACATTAACATTAACTTGAAGTCAGTGACCTTTGAATGTGATAAAATGCGACATTTCCAGATCGTTGGATTCCAGTACGTTAAAGAACTCCTTTAGGAAATAATTTCAGGAATCCTGCTGTATCTTCAAATGCACACCGACTGAAAGGACATTAAAGAGGTAACATTATTATTATTATTATTATTATTATTATTATTATTATTATTATTATTATTATTATTATTATTATTATTATTATTATTATTATTATTATTATTATTATTATTATTATATAAGAACAGCCTTCCCTATAATTACCCACCGTTTTTGTAGTGCTACCTTTAGGAATCTCGTTTAACCGTGTTTTGACAAGAGCTATGACCTCCCCTGCAGTTAGTCTACATTTCTTACATCCCTGTGTACTATCTAGTCCTTAATCTCTGAACTTCGTATCTATGTGATAAATTTCACTTTCGGCGTTGGCATCATTTTTCGCGATTGACTGTGACCAATCAACATCCAGCCATCTGCCTATAAAAGTGCGATTCATTTCCTTAGAGTGTGACTTCATTACGTGTACGAGTGAAATTGTTTCAACGCATGTGTTGGTTGGTTGCAAAGTAAGGATTATTTTCTAAACGTAGACTTGAACTATCGTCGTGACCCATCTTCTGCTTGAGGGAGAGAATTTATAGGTTGGAATTTTGAAGTATTATTGTTATGTAACTGCCAGGATAGGACCTTCGGGTTTCTATTTCTGTTGCATTATTTAGGCGATTTCCGTGCCATATAACGAATTATATGGTCATGCGAGGCTAACATAAGCATGTAATGTAAATTGAAAATGTTCATAAGAATATTTGAGTTATTTACCCTAGGCATTCTCTTCTGTATTCTCTGACTGCGACTTGGTATTTTCGAAATTTAAACTTTGTTAACTGTCTAGGATTCTAGCTTCGTTTTTTTCTTGTCACAGCATAGTTTGGGTTTATCCTCTGATTAAATTGCGCGTTTATTTCCCGTTAGTTTGTTCTCTGGTGATATTTGTTTGTGAGAAAAATTGTGATTTAGGGAATCCATGGCCTTTTGCTAATTTGATCTTTTCTAAAATGATGCTTTCTTCTTTTCGGAGTTAAATGTTCCATTTGGTCATCGATATAGTGCCAGGAAAGCTGTTGTGTATGAGAGAGGAATTCCCGATGAGAATTATACTTCGCTAGAATTGGTTTCATTGTACCCCTTCGGGAGTAACTGAAAATGTAAACTGGAATCATTTTCACGCTATGTAAACGTACCAAACTGCAATTTCGACTGTGAAATATAGGTCTCGGGAACCCAAGCTGTACGTTCGCCTTAAATTTATAGATTGACCGGGTGAGTTGGCCGTGCGGTTAGGGGCGCGCAGCTGTGAACTCGCATCCGGGAGATAGTGGGTTAGAACCATACTGTCCGCAGCTCTGGAGATGGGTTTCCGTGGTTTCCCATTTTCACACCAGGCAAATGCTGCGGCTATACCTTAATTAAGGCCACGGCCCCTTCCTTCCCACTCCAAGGCATTTCCTGTCCCATCGTCGCCATAAGACCTATCTGTGTCGATGCGACGTAAAGCAAATAGCAAAGTAGCGTAACCTCGGCACTTATTGCGGTAGAGTGGTTAACTCTACGTCAAGTCACTTTTTCCCCCAGAATTAATCTGCTACTCATTCTTTTTGTAGGATGAGTGAACCTTGGGGACTCCGGAAGTGGAAATCTCGTTTCTTAAATTTGTCGACTTCCGACGGGGAAACTAACCCACGTCCTTCCGGGTTAACCGAGCACGCCTTCACTGTCTCGACCAGGTAGCCCCTATTATTATTATTATTATTATTATTATTATTATTATTATTATTATTATTATTATTATTATTATTATTATTATTATTATTATTATTATATCGTACAGCCGGCTGACCAGGCAGAAATATGTTTTGAGAAGTACATTTGTACGATGATATAGATGTTGATTCCCATAGGGAACCCGCAATATTTGTCCCGAATGAGTAAATTCATAATACCAATATGAATGGTCCGTTAATAGACATAATAAATTTTCCAATAACGGACCATTTATATTGGTATTGTGCATTTATTCACCACGAAAAAGAGACATTCTGTCCGGTCTATCCAAATAAAAATATTTTCCTTCCCATTTTCAATAGTCTTAGGGCTGTCAGCATTGTTGATGGCTTTATGGCTTAGAAAAGTTTCCCATAAACCAATTTCATGAAGTAAATGCAACGGATTAATAATGGGAAATGTAGTAAAACAAGTCATTAAAATACCAGGAAATTATTTAGAAGTAAGTCCGGTGCCATGGCTAAATGGTTAGCATGATGGCCTTTGATGCAGGGTGTTTCGTGTTCGACTCTCGGCTAGGCCGGGGATTCCAACTGTCATTGGTTGATTCCTCTGTCTCTGGAATTGGTTGCTTGTACCATATTCCAAATCGGAATTAATCTTAGATAGGGCCCCATCCTCTCAGACCTGCAGGTGGCCGATAGTGTGCCAGTTTGGAAGACCTGCACCCGGCCTGTCCGGAGGCCACATGCCATTATCATTTAGGGATATTTATACACTGACTGACAGAGCAAATGCAACACCAAGAAGGAGTGGTTCGAAAGGGATGAAAGTTGGGGAAAAAACAGAGACGGCACGGACGAATAATTGATGTTTATTTCAAACCGATATGCAGGTTACACAATGCGCACGGCATCGACTCAGTAGGATGTAGGACCACCGCGAGCGGCGATGCACGCAGAAACACGTCGAGGTACAGAGTCAATAAGAGTGCGGATGGTGTCCTGAGGGATGGTTCTCCATTCTCTGTCAACCATTTGCCACAGTTGGTCGTCCGTACGAGGCTGGGGCAGAGTTTGCAAACGGCGTCCAATGAGATCCCACACGTGTTCGATTGGTGAGAGATCCGGAGAGTACGCTGGCTACGGAATCATCTGTACACCTCGTAGAGCCTGTTGGGAGATGCAAGCAGTGTGTGGGCGGGCATTATCCTGCTGAAACTGAGCATTGGGCAGCCCCTGAAGGTACGGGAGTGCCACCGGCCGCAGCACATGCTGCACGTAGCGGTGGGCATTTAACGTGCCTTGAATACGCACTACAGGTGACGTGGAATCATACGCAATAGCGCCCCAAACCATGATGCCGCGTTGTCTAGCGGTAGGGCGCTCCACAGTTACTGCCGGATTTGACCTTTCTCCACGCCGACGCCACACCCGTCTGCGGTGACTATCACTGACAGAACAGAAGCGTGACTCATCGGAGAACACGACGTTCCACCATTCCCTCATCCAAGTCGCTCTAGCCCGGCACCATGTCAGGCGTGCACGTCTATGCTGTGGAGTCAATGGTAGTCTTCTGAGCGGACGCCGGGAGTGCAGGCCTCCTTCAACCAATCAGCGGGAAATTGTTCTGGTCGATATTGGAACAGCCAGGGTGTCTTGCACATGCTGAAGAATGGCGGTTGACGTGGCGTGCGGGGCTGCCACCGCTTGGCGGCGGATGCGCCGATCCTCGCGTGCTGACGTCACTCGGGCTGCGCCTGGACCCCTCGCACGTGCCACATGTCCCTGCGCCAACCATCTTCGCCACAGGCGCTGCACCGTGGACACATCCCTGTGGGTATCGGCTGCGATTTGACGAAGCGACCAACCTGCCCTTCTCAGCCCGATCAGCATACCCCTCGTAAAGTCGTCTGTCTGCTGGAAATGCCTCCGTTGACGGCGGCCTGGCATTCCTAGCTATACACGTGTCCTGTGGCACACGACAACACGTTCTACAATGACTGTCGGCTGAGAAATCACGGTACGAAGTGGGCCATTCGCCAACGCCGTGTCCCATTTATCGTTCGCTACGTGCGCAGCACAGCGGCGCATTTCACATCATGAGCATACCTCAGTGACGTCAGTCTACCCTGCAATTGGCATAAAGTTCTGACCACTCCTTCTTGGTGTTGCATTTGCTCTGTCAGTCAGTGTATAAGGTACAGCTCTAACAAGATCATATCTTGTTATGACAATTATTTCTCATCCCATTATTTTGTGAAAAAATTAAATTCCTTTTTCATGAGTTTTCTTCTTCAGGTTGTTATGTTTAGTTCCCATTGAAATGTTTGTCACAGTGAATCTATTTTATAACTTATATTAAAAGACATACACGTGTATGTATAGACTAAAACAAACCATTAAGATTAGATCCCTATTAAAACTTTCTCAACTATTTGTAGTGCAGAGGGAACTTTCTATTAAATCGACCACAGAACGATAGAAATACTGTATAACTATTTCATGGTTATCATTTTCTAGCACGTCATCACAAAGTAAAAGGACATTCGGCATCCTTGAAATAAATCAGCCAGCAAAACTGTTATTCACTTCTTCTGCAACATTATTTAATAGCGATAATGCAAAAAAAAGCTCTTCTTGCCAATTTTGGATACGTTTTAATGGCGTAGTAAACCTAACTTGTATTGTCTTCCACCAGCTTCATACTAGACGAAACAAATATCACATCATTATACTGCACCCTTCGCACTTATTCCTCTGCGGTTATTTCTTCTTTCTGGATTCGCCACGCCTCAAGCATGTGTGTGGCAAGTGTAAAACCGTCATGAACTCAAAGTATATATAATTTTTTTTTTAATTTGCTTTACGTCGCACCGACACAAATAGGTCTTATGGCGACGATTACATACAAAAGACAACTCTTCATCCTCAAAGTGAACTAACTGATTTAATAATGGAGGTTCAAAATTAGGTGTCATCACTAATTAATTCACCGAGTGTAATTAATTAAACAAATTTTACACTAGTTAACTACGTCGTTTCTAGACAATCATAACACTCTAAAATATGCTTTGCTCGAGCAACTCAATTATTATTTACGAACATGAACTTTGAATATGTGTTAATGACTGAAGCTGGGTGACTAAAATTTAGCATTATTCATCACAAATTGCCAATTAGTGGTCTTCACACATATAATTATATAACTCATAACATTTAATAGTCTTTGGGATTCACTGCTTCTCTTTACAAATTTCATCTAAATTAAATTGCAGTGGTTTTTTACATAGATTAAGTTGCCTCTCACGACTGAATGTCTCCATCTGACACCTAAAAATTTATTTTCAATTCATTGTCAATGATTGATTTGTTTCTTTATCAACAAGTTTACACATGTAATGGTGGCATCACAGTGTAAACAGATGGGAGATCAATCACCTCAAGTTTAATTGAGTTTTAGTCAACTGAACCTCTATTTTTTCCATTTATACGACAAGCGTTGGTCATATTTGGTCCCACAGGGATCCAAACTACTTGAACATATCAAAAATACATAACACACCTCTATAATTTCTAAATGAGCCTCATCTGCATTCACAGATGAGAAAATTTGTAATTGTGGGGTACGCTGTTCAGCCACGTTTATAATTATGTTTCCTTTTATTATGCAAACAAGAAGTGAATCTAAGATGATGTCTAGTTAAAATGACGCGAGCTATCATGAACCTGACAATACACTAAGCACTGCGATGAATCTCCCATCTTAAAAATCTATCTACATTTCTTTATAACCACAGTCAGTCTCCGCCTATGCTAAAGTAATCAAAGGGAAAACACCGTTGAAAAAAACATCTATGCTAATATCCTACACTAATTTATATACACGCCGATTCACGCACTTGGTTATTCACAATTTAAAAAATGCTGAACAGTTAATTTACTGATTTCTACGACACCTGTTGATTTGAATGTCTAAGAATGTTATCATTGAAATCAGCGTCGACCATGACCTTGGTGTGGATTATTCATGGCTGTCTCCTGGCATACAACAACTCGACGATCTCTCATAACAGCATGCAGTAAACTTATCAGTTCAAAACATGGCGCAAGAAAACCTCTCGGATGAAGTTAACATCAAATCCAAAATATCGTTATACCTGCCACATCCTGTTCCTTACAACATTTCTAGATGAAAACCATTTGATATTATTTTCGTTAAACATGATCTTAGCTCACCTACAAGGGTTACATAAGTAGATGTCCGTTGATTGGTTGCATGGGTTCTCATATGTCAATTAGGTCCTTTTTATCACTGTAGTGAGCACTTTCTTACGTCCTTACTTCTCCATTTATCTTTATTTATATAATCGTAGACCTCAAATGACATTCGTGCTCCTGAGTGTACAAATCATTGCCCCTTTTCTTCCATAGACAGAGCTTCACGCATTTCTTATACTTTTAATATTTCTATCATTTATCTCTCTGCTTATCCGCTGGCATAGAAATCATCTCTTCCTTTACTCTCAGGATAAATTTACAATAAATGCTCCTCATTCCCCATCATAACGGGCCAATCAATTTTCAACAACCTTCCACAAAAAAAAAACATCGCTTTCAATAGAGCAACAATGGCTGCTTTATTTTTAATTCAAAAGAACACAAACAATCTCATCTGGTTTCCAGGACTTACGCGATTATTAACAATCCCGTAAAATATGTAACCATGAACATAAAAATCACAACATGCGGGATACCTTAACATGAAGACTGTCAAAAAGGCATTAACATATCTCTGCAGGAAATTTTATTATATCACTATTATTCCGTGAGAAATAAAATTCACTGATCTTACTGTAACTGAAGATATCATGTAAAAATATTTTTTCTCCATGAAATATACGTTTAACTTTGTACCATCCCAAAATTCGAGTCTTCTTTCGCAGCTCGTCGATCTCAAATTAAATAACATAATTAATTTCATAGTGCGTGAATGGCAAACTGTTTACAAGGTGGCGACTGAGATATTATTATTGTATGACTAACATTGGGTGCAAGTTATGCTACTGACATTTACCTTTGAACAACTCTCGCCTTTAACAAAAGTATTATCTATATTATTAGAATAAACAACGTCTTAGATTTCAGTTCACTTACTCATTTGAAGATTGCCGAGCGTGTCATCCGAAGTCCGTACGGCTGTCCTGCTTCGCTTAACCCATGCAGACTGAGACACGAGACATTGTTGTAGAACCGTCGTATCCAGACATGATTGGCGTCTTCAAGTACACTTCGTCACACACACGAACTTGATCTTGACGAACAGACTTTCTAGTTACACGATTTATCTTATACTAACACTTTTGATTATGAATAATTGACTCTACACATGGTTATAATATTTCTCCTATGATAAAACTACTGTTGGAACACTCCTTCATAACCACCCGATCAGCTGGGCATTGAGATATTCTCCTCAAAGTAGTGGTCAGTCATATCGCAATAGTTCGGCTCCCTTCCCACAAGGTCGCTTAACATTTGTTTACCTTTGAAGGTTGGTCACCCTGCTATTCTCGGAATTTGAGCTTGCCTGAGCGAGTTGCTCGGTAATTTCACACATTCTTCTTCTGGCAGCTACCTGTCCCTCTACCAAATAACTATGACCAAGCATCTATTTCTTTAACCACTGGCCGTCTGCTTTCCTCGTAATCTACTTGTCTTATATTTACATCAGGCGTATTGGAACATAAGTTGCTATTGCGTTCGCCAATGACATAGTTTATGCCAACCGACAAGGTGTTCCCAAGAGAAAATAGTGCTACCCAAGTCGATAAATTAATTAAGCAATCTACGATCGATTTCCGAGATAAACTTCATTGCGAGTAAGCACGAATATTGTGAATTCAGGAATACCTGTGGTGAAAATCTACGACTTATTTGCCATTTTTTGGTCATGCTTCCTGTCGTTCTCATTACCTTCCCAATTGACATTTGGTAAATTCAGATCTCCCGCTACAATCACACTTCTTTCCACATCGTTTCCCACATAGCTGATTATCTTATCAAATAATTCTGAATCAGCGTCAGCGCTACCCTTTCCCAGTCTGTACACTCTAAACACATGAAGTTTCCTATTATCTTTAGAAATGAGCCTTACACCTAGAATTTCATGTTTCTCATCTTTAACGTTTTCGTAGCTAACAAATTCTTCTTTCACAAGAATGAATACTCCCCCTCCTACCATTCATGTTTTATCACTACGAAACACACTCCAGTTACGTGAGACAATTTCTGCATCCATTATATCATTTCTAAGCCATGATTATAATCCTATTACAATATCTGGTAATTTAAATCACATAATTCTATTCCTTTACTTAAACTACTTATACGGTTCAACACTAACATTTTGTATGTCATCTCTACGTGAATTTCAGATCCCTGTACCCTTATCACTGCTCCCTAGACCACCCCGTTTCCCTGAATGTACCTTCCTATAACCCTTCTAAACCAATTACCTAACTTATACTTACCACTGCGGTTTAAGTGAAGGCCGTATGCGCGCAGATCCCTATCTCATACCCATCCATTAGGATTTAGAAGTCTCACTCCCAGTTTCCCACATACCCACTCTATAGGCTCATTTAAATCCCCAATCACCTTCCAGTCAGTATCCCTCCTACACAGTATTCCACTGATTACTATCTCCGCTTCATTAAACTTCACCCGTGCTGCATTTACCAGATCCCACACGCTCCCAACTATTTTGATACTTATACCTGCTTGCCTTACGTTGTTGGCACCAACGTGAAACACTACCACCTTCTCCTTTCCCTTCTCCTTCTGTTCTAGTTTTCTCAACATCTGCCTCAACCTAGTTCCTGGATAACACTCTACCCTAGTTCCCTTTCCCGCCACACACTTTCACCACACGTTTAACACTAGAATCTCTCATGACCTCTCCCAAGGTCCCCGCTATATTTGCAGACGGTGCTATTCCGAGAGAGTGCAGGAATTCGATTCATGGCTGAACAGAACGCGACGCCATTCATCAGCAGTCTATGTTTCCCGGTCACGGCACCACTCTAAAATGCAGCCGTTTGTGTTGTGGTGTTAACGGCAGCGTACGCATGGGACGGTAATTCCCTGGTACGGCTACTGCTAGTCTCCGACCAAAAAAAATTACGATATGCTTGGTGCTCAACACGGCGATCCTCCCTTGTGGTGGTCAGACGTGGTCGACCGGAGCCTTGATGAAGTGTATGCTTGCCCTCACGTTCCCATGCAGTTCAACTTCGGGCCACGGTCATATCGGAATACCTTACAAATCTCGATATTGCATGATACGACCAGACGTCCGAATGAAGACTCACAATGAGGCCTCATTCAAACTCTTCCAGGTGATGAAAATGCTGTCTCCCACGAGTACGAGGCATCTTCCTGTCTTGCATAGTGCTCACTCAAAAATCTGACTCTGTTCACGCCCCTTATACACCCTACCAGGCTTCGCAACATCACTAGACACGGAGAAAACTACTGCACTCTTGTGGCTGGTCTGTCACAGAGAATTACAACTCTAATAATTTACATACCCGCCGATAGTGTGCACGTGTACGAAGCTACATTGACATCCGACCATTTCTTCCGGTTGCTTAAATGTATTTATTTATTCATTTATTTATTTATTTATTTATTTATTTATTTATTTATTTATTTATTTATTTATTTATTTATTTATTTATTCAGTCATTGTACGTCTATTTGTATGCAGTATGAAGTAACCAGACCCTCTGCACCATATGTAATATATTTATTCGTTTTCTACTTAGAAGGGGGAGGTTTCTGATTACTGTAGTGGGTTAGCTGCTGGCAGTCTACCTCAGCGACGGGTTGGAATTTTCACCAGGAAAACCCATATTGTCAGGGAAGGCACAGCAAAAACCAAAAATGGGGCATATGGCTCCAGCGACCCCAGGATAACCTGAGATAAGCTGAAGAATGTTTGTCCAGTTGCTTGGCTGAATGGTCAGCACAGTGGACTTCTGTTCAGAGGGTCACTTGTTCGACTGTCGGCCGGGTCGGGATTTCAAATTTGGGTATTTCTTCTATCTCGAGGGCTGGGTGTTTGTGTTCGTCTTATTACTTTCATACCACAAACCTACGCAGAAACACACAATAGTGAATACGTCTCTCTATGTAGAGTTGACGACAGGGAAGAAATTTGGCCGTAAAACAGGGATAAATTCATACAAAGTGCCCAGACAGATAATTGATAAAAGACTAGTAGGAAGAAGGTTCATTCGACCTCGATAGCTGCAGTCGCTTAAGTGCGGACAGTATCTAGTAATCGGGAGATATGGTGGGTTCGAGCCCCACTGTCGGCAGTCCTGAAGATGGCTTCCCGTGGTTTCCCATTTTCACACCAGGCAAATGCCGGGGCTGTACCTTAATTAAGGCCACGGCGCTTCCTTCCAATTCCTAAGCCTTTCCTATCCCATCGTCGTCATAAGACCTGTCTGTGTCGGTGCGACGTAAAGCCCATAGCAAAAATAGAAGGTTCATTTTCTATACACTCCAAGATACCATTGCAAAACGTAAACCTTCACTCTGTTTTGTAACACCTGTGAGAGTTTCGTTAAAATTCTAAGGGTAACTTCAAGACCTTTTCTTCGAGGCGGAAATTTCAATTTTATGCGCAGCTTTCGTGCCTACCCAATCATAGCAATTCAAGTTAAATTTTTGTTCCTACGTTCATAATTAAAGCATGCAATGTTACTAAAGGGAACCAGGATTCCGACAATGGTCAAGTGCACAGTTGTATCCCATCCCTACCATAAAACGCCATTGAACACGTTCGCCTACGAAGTTGGATAGTAGAATTCTGTAATCATACGCATGTATAGAACACTGCAGCGCTGTAAAATCCAGCAAAAGAAAAGTGAGGACCACCGTCATAACGTAGCTCAGAACCTGTCTTTGCCCGCTGTGACGATATAAACAACTACCTGCTGGCGTCTCAGACGGGGTTATTAATTAAGTCCATTCGCCCAAGATTAAGAGAATAACATTCCCCGTCCCCTAGCTCGTGAGTTATTCTGTGCGAAGGAAGAGTGTCGTGGGTCATAAATCGTCACCAGCTTTGAGGCGGAAATTTCAAGCATATGCACAGCTTTCCTGCCTATCCAACCATAGCAAATCAAGTTAAATTTATGTTCCTACGTTCATAATTAAAGTATACAATGCTAATAAGGACAGATAATTGATGTGTGATTTCGTCAACATACACGACTCTACCAGCAACGACACATCGTAATAATAATAATAATAATAATAATAATAATAATAATAATAATAATAATAATAATAATAATAATAATAATAATAATAATAATAATAATAATAATAGGACTTCTTGAGTGAATTGCCAGTCTGGCTTCCTTTTTTTTCATGGGGCCTCCTGTTCAATTTTCGGCATGGCCGGGGATTTCAGGGAATATGCTTAGTTCCTCTCGCTCGGGAACTAGATGTCTGTACTTGTCTTAATACAGACTTCTTCGTGTTAAAACAACCCACCAGGCTATCAAACACCACAGTACTAATAAGAATAAGAATAAGAATAAGAATAAGAATAAGAATAAGAATAAGAATAAGAATAAGAATAAGAATAAGAATAAGAATAAGAATAAGAATAAGAATAAGAATAAGAATAAGAATAAGAATAAGAATAAGAATAAGAATAAGAATAAGAATAAGAATAAGAATAAGAATAAGAATAATGTTGCGAACGACGAAACAACATATCGGCCGCACATAACAAAGTTCAGTTCCATAGGCGCACAAATACAATTTTGAAACAAATAAAATGGAGGACCAGACTGCCCCAAACGAGCAGACACAAACACATCACTCACAAGGTGATTCAAACATTTATTACACATGAATAAAACACTGCATATTTACACATTATGTACAACAAATTCGGAGGTACACCAAAACACGTGTGCTGCTGCCGGTCGCCATGTTCAGTGTCTGTGTATAAAACAAAAACGCAGCAGCACATTGCCAACTGTACAAAATGAAATGCGGCAGACGAGTACCAACACAAAAGCCGCAACAAATAAGAATAAGAATAAGAATAAGAATAAGAATAAGAATAATATCATCTTTGACGACTTTTATTAACGCTGGAGTGCTGGAATATTACACTGATGAGGTTACTTTCTTTACAATTGGCTTTACGTCGCACCGACACACACAGGTCTTATGCCGACGATGAGGTTCCTATAAAAACCAAACCAAACACCATGCCACTACAGCCCTTGAAGTGCCTTGGCCTACAAAGCGACCGCTGCTCAGCCCGAAGGCCTGCAGATTACGAGGTGTCATATGGTCAGCACGACGAATCCTCTCGGCCGTTATTCTTGGCTATCTAGACCGGGGCAGCTATCTCACCGTCAGATAGATCCTCAATTCTAATCACGTAGGCTGAGTGGACCTCGAACCAGCCCTCAGGTCCAGGTAAAAGTCCCTGATCTGGCCGGGAATCGAACCCGGAGCCTCCGGGTAAAAGGCAGGCACGCTACTCCTACACCACGGGGTCTATACATAACATTAAATCTCTTACGGTATATGTGGACAATTCGAAACCAAAAAATTAAGCAGAGGACGCGGCGTCTCATCAGCTGTGCATACCGAGGTCCTATGTTTTATGATCTATGACAAGAATAAGAATAAGAATAAGAATAAGAATAAGAATAAGAATAATCGCTTTACGTCCCAATAAGTACTTTTACGGTCTATTGAGGCGCCGAAGTGCCAGAATTTAGTCCCACAGTAGTTCCTTTAAATGCCAGTATATCTACCGACACGAGGCTGACATATTTGATCACCTCCAAATACTACCGGACTGAGCCATGATCGAACCTACCAAGTTGGGGTCAGAAGGCCAGCGCCTCAACCATCTGAGCCACTTAACGCGTCACTAATAATAATAATAATAATAATAATAATAATAATAATAATAATAATAATAATAATAATAATATCATCTTTGACGACTTTTATTAACGCTGGAGTGCTGGAATATTACACTGATGAGGTTACTTTCTTTACAATTTTCTTTACGTCGCACCGACACACACAGGTCTTATGCCGACGATGAGGTTCCTATAAAAACCAAACCAAACACCATGCCACTACAGCCCTTGAAGTGCCTTGGCCTACAAAGCGACCGCTGCTCAGCCCGAAGGCCTGCAGATTACGAGGTGTCATATGGTCAGCACGACGAATCCTCTCGGCCGTTATTCTTGGCTATCTAGACCGGGGCCGCTATCTCACCGTCAGATAGATCCTCAATTCTAATCCCGTAGGCTGAGTGGACCTCGAACCAGCCCTCAGGTCCAGGTAAAAGTCCCTGACCTGGCCGGGAATCGAACCCGGAGCCTCCGGGTAAAAGGCAGGCACGCTACCCCTACACCACGGGGTCTACGAGGTTTGTCCGGAAAATACGTATAAATCCGTCGGGGTGACGTATCACGTATCGTGGAGGCGCCGCCAGGTGGCACTGCTGTTGTCGCCAATCTTCTCAACGCTCAGTTCGAGTCGGAGAGCTCTGCGTCAGGGTTACCACCTTTAGTACTTTCGTACCAGATCTAGTACTTCATGGACATTTTTAGTACGTTAGTTCTTTTTATGGAAATCTAGTACCTTTTTCGGAGGTAGAGTAGAAGCTTTTCTACTGCAGCAGAAGAACAAGATGAAATTGATAGGAAGTTTGAAAGCAATGTGCCTATCTTTTCATGTTGAATTCTGCGAACAGATTTTAAAGAGGATTGATTTTGTGATCCTATTTGAAAAATCTGTTCAAGTCGAACCCAGAAAATTACAAAAGAGGTGGCAGTTTCATCAGTACAATCCCATTGGCTATATATTTCCCTAATGCAATTACAGGAAGGGTTTATGAAGTTAGATACAAAATGGTGGTTAGCCAAATCCACAGAAATATAAAAGCTCTTCAGTCTGTCGAACACACAAACTCAATATAAAGATTACACTATAACATACCAGTAAAAACACAAACTATTAAACAATATTTATATTGAACTTGTGTGTTCAACAGACTGAACAGTTTTAAAGTTACATTTAACTGAGTCGACAGTGGAAAGTTCCTTCTTAACAAAACAAGTCCACAGAATCGCTGAAAGAAAACTAAGAATTTATGAAATTCTGGAACTTCCCTTTTGAAATGAAAAATCCTGCAGGCGACTACATCTTTCCAAATTTAACGAATTTACCACATTGTTCTGCTGCAACAGAAAGTTTTTCTGCTGTTACCGGTACTATAAATAAGACCAAATTGAGAAACAAACTCGATCATGTATGTTGAATGATCTTTTTCTAACAAAGGACAAACTAAAACATTCGCGCGCGCGCGCGCGCGCGCGCGCGTGTGTGTGTGTGTGTTTGTGTGTGTGATGTGAATGTTGAATTGAAATGCGTGAGAATATCCATAGTGTTCATATTCTAAACACAAATAAATGACTATAAACTCGTACTCAGCTTGGAACTGGAGATGTTACGATGGTGCTCATTGAAACTGCAATATTGCTGCTTCCCATAGTAGATATCAAAACCAGTAAGTTCTGATTATTACAAATTTCTCATATAATAAACGTGTATTTTAATAAGTATACTTTGTGTTTTCTATACTGCCTTTATGAATAACCCTATTCAATTGTAAAAAAAGATTTAGTACTTTTTCCCATAATCTAGTACCATTTTAGGGGAAAATTTAGTACGAAACCTTTTTGGCCGGTGGCAACCCTGCTCTGCGTGTCAGTAGCAGTGTGCGGCTGCTTGTTGAAAGTTACCCGTTTTCACCTGCCGTCGGTATGGAGCTCTCTCTGATTGAGGAACAGCGCATCAACATCAAGTTTCTTGCCAAACTAGGTAAGAATGGCCGTGAGATTTTGGAGTGTTTGCAACAAGTTTACGGAGACACTCCTTCATCACGACAATACGCCCGCTCACACGTCGCTCGTTGTGCGTGAGTTTTTGGCTCGAAGCTCAATCACCGTGACAGACCACCCGCCTTATTCACCCGATTTAGCCCCTTGTGACTTCTTCCTGTTCCCGAAATGCAAAATGGTGCTTCGGGGGCGGCACTTGGGTGATGTGGAAGCCATCAAGGGAGAAACGACACGGCAACTGAACAGCATCACAACTGAAGACTTTCAACAATGTTATCAACAGTGGAAACGGCGTTGGCAGAAGTGCATCTTGTCTCAGGGAGAGTACTTTGAAGGAGACCATATTGTAATACCTGAATAATTGTCAAATAAAGTTATTATTCAACTTTTATACCTATTTTCCGGACAAACCTCGTATATATGACATTAAACTTCTTACGGTATATGTGGACAATTCGAAACCAAAAAATTAGGCAGAGGACGCGGCGTCTCATCAGCTGTGCATACCGAGGTCCTACGTTTTATGATCTATGACAATAATAATAATAATAATAATAATAATAATAATAATAATAATAATAATAATAATAATAATAATAATAATAATAATAATAATAATAATAATAATAATAATGTTATTGACTTTACGTCCCCCTAACTGCTTTTACGGTTTTCAGAAACGCCGAGGTGCCGGAATTTAGTCCCGCAGGAGTTCTTTTACATGCCAGTAAATCTGCCGACATGTGGCTGACGTATTTGAGCATCTACACATACCACCGGACTGGGCCAGGATCTATAGCAATATGTCGTACACTGAGAATAACAAGGCCACAATTCAAAAATGCTAAAATTTTACAGCAGAGAGCTTTGAAAGTTTACTTTAGCATGCAAAATCAGAATATTCATAAAATAAGGTAACTTTTTAATATAATGACATCTGTTTGGACACATTTTACTTCAGTTTATATACTCTTTGATTTTCATGCAATGATATATATTATAATTTGACTGCATTAACAAAAATGGCTCCGGTGGCTGTATAATACAGGCAAGGTTGAAGGAAGGTGCACTGAAATATATTATTTATCATGTCTCGAAATTATTACGGAAAGTATGAATACCAATTTGCATAAACGAATACAAACACATTTAACGCTGCACATTTACTGACTATCAGCTTAACCAAAACCAATTTTGTTGCATTCGGCGTACTATCATTTCATTAAAATAAATCTACAAAGTTCCTCGCCTTCATAAGCAATTTAATTAATATCGTCTCGTTTGTCCTCTTCGTATTGATCCTGAACTTGTAGGCTGTGAAGAAACTAATGATGAACTCTAGGAATGACACGTGTTGAACACAAGTCGACGACGTTCTAATATATTTTAGGAGGATTAAATTAAGCCTCAGATGTCTACGTTGTTTTCCTCTTACATGTACTATTTCAAAGTCCTGATTTCCATGGTCTGTTTTGTAGAAAGGAACATTGGATGAATCCTTTCTTTTCTCGATGATTTTGAGGGAATTCCAGTTCACTTTCTGGCCGTCATCGTTAACCATGAAATACTTACCTATCTTTTTTACCAGTTGCTTAAAATCGTTAACATTCTCCGTCGCAAGCTCTTTAAGAACTCAAGGGCCTCATTCTTTCTTTCTCAGTAATTTGCGTCAGTTGCAGTCGCTTAAGTGCGGCCAGTATCCAGTAATCGGGAGGTAGTGGGTTCGAACCCCACTGTCGGCAGCCCTGAAGAATGTTTTCCGTGGTTTCCCGTTTTCACAGCAGGCAAATGCTGGGACTGTACCTTAATTAAGATCACGGCAGCTTCCTTCCCATTCCTAGAACTTTCCTATCCCATCGTCGCCATAAGACATATCTGTGTCGGTGCGACGTAAAGCAAATAGAAAAAAAAATTCTACCTCCTAGCTTTTTGCGTCTCGATTGTATAATGCATAAAGTTCTCTTCGTTCTATTTATGCCCAGCTATCAAATGTTTATGGATAATTTGTTGAATACTAAGAGTCTGTACAGAAAAGAGGTGTAAAGATGCTGTTAAAGTATTTTTATTTTCTCCGCCAGCATTATCTGAATAAAACGCAGCATCCAGATTTTAGCTATATTCTTCTAGATAAGTCAAAAAGCACTTTACAGTTCGATTGACTACATGATTAGCTATAGATTCTTTCCTATAGAAACAGCATCCCTCTTTATTTCTAATATAATAACTGGTAAAATTATAACAATAAAAACTTTCTTATATAGTACAGCACTGGAATATCACCACATGGTACTTGAAGGACTGCCTGTAAATCAAAGCATAACACAGTCAATGACCCTTTCTTACCACACCATCTTCGGACTTTTCTTCACTAATTAGAAGTTTGTTTCTGCAATTGTCTTCAAACAATGCTCGTTTCTGTTCCTTTTCTTCACCACTGCCACTGTTTAACTTTCAAAGAACGCGCACAGTGACACTCTTTGGCACAAACAAAAAAGTTGAATACTGAAAATTTCCGAATATATACTGAGCTTCACTGAAGGAAGTCCGTTCTTAGTTTGATTTTACAGATACTATCTTTGCATCACAGCAGCTGTTAAGCTCCCTTCGAGATACTCTTCACTTGTTCGAGCTCGAAGATAATGAGACTCTATTCTGGGGAACGAGCGTATATGGTTCCTAAAGTGTTCCTTCAACTCCTCATCAGCTTTATGCTTTGTGTGTTTTCCGCGTATCTCCTTCTCTTAATCTCTATGTTCCTCGACTTTACCCTAGCAGTTTCTTTTGAACTTATCTCCCATATCGAGAGTTCTCTTTAAACTGCTTTAAAGACTTAGTATACTTTCATCTATGAAAAAATAGTACGTAATATTACACCCCACTGACTGCCTTTTTTGTATATCTGTACCTTGGTTGCTCTTTTTGGGAGGGACTGACCGCAAAATTACGCCGCAGGCAATGGTCTTCTAATTGTCAGTAGGAGTTATTGATTTATGCCTGTTTTTCCTTTCTAATTTTGACGGCACTTTCTCCCAAAAACACCACTGACTGACTTCTTATTGATTTGTTTATTTATTACAGTGAGGTATGTCTGACAAATTTTACTTTTGATTTATTTATGTTTGCTTTCTATAAATCTGGCTGACGTTTCTTTTTCTTGATCCGCGATCTATGAGATATTTCACTTTCTACTTCAGTTGTTACATGTTCACTTTCGGTAGAGTCCTCAGTTATTTCTATTTAAGGCGTAACTTTTCTTCAGATTGTACTAATTCCGAGATATCATTAACAGCAACAAATTCTCCCGGTGCCCAACTCTGCACTTTTCGTTCGATATTCGCCTGTTGTGAATTGCTTTGCAAACAACAAAAAATGCACTCGCTGGATTTCGTTTGCTTATAATAACTTAATTTAAATGAACAGCCTCTCACATGTTATTTATGATAATGTATCTCGGAGTCCATAGCGTTTGTATTACACAAGGATACACTCGTCCCTTTCGACCAACAACAACAAGTGCTGCTATCTTCTGAGAAGCTGAAGCACTAGGTAATAACACACACAGCATAACTTTACGAAGCAGATTTTTATCAGCTACACGTCTTAGTTTAGGATTGTTTTGTCGACATACTCTTTGCAGGCAGCATCTAACCACGTATCAGGCGAACGTGTTCTAGGGCCGCAGGGAAGATGAAGCTCGAAGAGAAGAAGATCAATCACTTTATTGATGAGCCCATGCCCAACATGCTTCCTCATCTTTTCCCAGCACGTTTCTTCACCTTTTCCTTGTTTACTCTCTTCGCAGCCATGATAAGTGTTTATAAGCGAAGACAACTCGTTAGTTCTAGGTCCTTGATACAGTTTAATTAGTTGACATGTACGGCACTATCTCACAGAAGGTCTTCTACCTAAACTCACGCGTTCATGATGTAAACTACACGTTTGAAGCTGTGACAAAACAGGATCTTAAGTCCACTCACGAGGCACCTTATCCCAAATCATCTTTACAGCATTCGCCGCTACATTAACCAAAAATGCCTTTGGTAATGCATTTAACTCTTCTTCATTAAAAGTGTTCAGTTTCTTTTTGCATGCATAAAACTTTACGATTGCCTTTTAAACTGCGTTACACTTAGTATCTGTTAGAAATGACATGATGTCTTTACTCTACAAATGTTTCTTTTACACTAAGGTTATTTCGACACTGCAGTTTACATATGTTGTTCACCTCCCGGCATGCACTGCAATACAACCAATCAAAGAGCATGCGTAGATATTGTAAAGACTGTTTATTTGTTTCTCTACTATGCTCCTTCGGAAGAGTTTTAAATGATGGACACCCTAATTCATGCATGTCGATAATTTCACACAATGATGGTAGATACTCACGCAACCATTCTTTCTTTTCACAACCCTTTAAAAGAACAAGATCTGCTCTTGACAAATGTGCGTTAATCTTTAAAGATAGAAAACGATAAGGTATTCCTTTTTCATCCCACTTCAAACCTAAATTGTTTTCGATCCATCGAGTCCGCTTTTTATCTTCATCTGTTTGCAAACAGTAAAGGAAAGGTGGGCTAAATACTAAACTAACAAGTTTTTGTGCCCACAACACACTGCAATCTAACACAGCCACCTCTTTAAACACAAATTTGTTGCCGTATACTTTAAAGCCTTGTACATCAACTATTAATGTTTTCGTCATGTTTGCGCTCCACTCTCTATCACTGTATCTCGAAGACTAAAGTTTTCAGTCAACGAACAGGTTTAAACATTCACACCTATAATAACGTCATCGCTGCAGCACATGCACACTCTTGCTTTCATGATGCATACTTATTGCATTCCTTACACCTACTTACTCTTAAGAAAACGATCAAGTCTAAACATGCACAATGACGTCATCACTGCAGCACATGCTTACTCTAGCTACCCCGATGCATGTTTAAACTTCGATAAATCTATGCCTTAACAGAGGAGGTGGAGGAGGAGGAGGCTATAACAGCCACCGCCATCTTGTGTAGTAGCTTCTAAGTGCTAATTAGCGAGGTAGTAGCCGTAAAGGTAGCAGCACGGTACTCTGTTGAATAAAGATGGCTGCTGTCAAAAAAGCATGTAGGTTTGTAAAGCACGTAGAATATTTTAAATTGTCCGCCATCACATTTCAAAGATAAGTAGCTAAATATAGCAGCACCGAGGTAAGCGATGTAAGAAGGCGGTAGCTAAAGATGACAGCACGGTGCTCTCTTATTTCAAGATGACTGCTGTCAAAAAGAATTTTTTCAAATTAACCGCCACCACATTTCAAAGGTAGTAGCTAAAGATGGAAGCACTGAGGTTTGCGATGCAAGATGGCGGATGACAGCTGTCAAAAAGGACGTGGATTTTTAATTTCCCACCACCACCACGATAAGGTTTAGTACTACAAAAAGAGGGCAGCACTGATATTAGCGATGCGTTGTTGTTGAGGTTTTGTGCCGTTAAGATAGCAGCACTGAGGTTAGCGATGCAAGATTTCTGATGACAGCTGTCGAAAAAGCACGTGGCTTTGTTTACCGATTCAAATCTCGCGCTAGTAAGGTTTAGTTGGCAGCACTGAGGTTTAGGCCCGTCAAGATGGCAGCACTGAGGTTAGCGATGCGTTGTTGTTTAAAGATAGCTGTCAAAAAGTACGTGTCTGTCAAAAAAGCACGGGCTTTGTTCACCAATTCAAATCTCGCGCTAGTGAGGTTTAGTTGGCAGTACTGAGGTTTAGGCGCGTCAAGGTGGCAGCAGTGAGGTTAGCGATGCGCTGTTGTGGATGACAGATGTCAAAAAGCACGTAGCTTTGTTTACAAATTCAAATCTCGCGCTAAAATTCAAATATCCCGCCAAAATTCAAATTTCCCGCGGGAGGTGGAGGCCTCTTCCGAGAGCCGGAGGTGGAGGTGGCGGCCGAATCCCTGACTTATACTACTCAGGGAGATGAACTGCTATCACCGGTACGAGACAAGTATATACCTTATCTTCGTCAGCATTTATCTGCAAGTAACTAAATATTAAACCACTACATATTGCCATGTTACACTAAATAAAGCATGACTATATGCTATTAGTATGTCAGTAGTACCGGGCGAGTTGGCCGTGCGCGTAGAGGCGCGCGGCTGTGAGCTTGCATCCGGGAGATAGTAGGTTCGAATCCCACTATCGGCAGCCCTGAAGATGGTTTTCCGTGGTTTCCCATTTTCACACCAGGCAAATGCTGGGGCTGTACCTTAATTAAGGCCACGGCCGCTTCCTTCCAACTCCTAGGCCTTTCCTATCCCATCGTCGCCATAAGACCTATCTGTGTCGGTGCGACGTAAAGCCGCTAGCAAAAAAAAGTATGTCAGTAAACGTTTTTTTGTGAACTGGCCTTATAATTCGCAGCCTGTGATACGTAAGTAATTATTTGAATATAAACATAGATTTGTTACATGTAACCATGATTCTTCATTTTTGCTAGAGTATCAACGTTATACTGACACAATAAAGATTTTCGGCCGTGGCTTCAGTTATGATGCAGACTGATGAAAACCACCGAAATCCAAATCCAGGGTTGCCGACGGTAAAATTCGAATCCACTAAGTCCCGAACGTATGCTCACAGCTACGTGACCCAACCACGCAAAAAAACTCGTTCATGCCGATTTCACAAATGGTGTTGTTCCAGTACTTATCAAGGTGTAATCACAGTAAAGCCTTGGACAAGCAAGTTGTGGTACATTACTGCATTGCATGACGGAGGCATGACTATGTATACCTAAGGGCACTCCAAAAAGTCAAAGATAAGCTACAGAAAATAAAGATAAGCTGCAAAAAATGCAGGACAATTTCTCTCGTTGAAGTCCAACAAAATGAAGGTATTATCTAGAATATTCCAAATATCAACTTAAGACTCGATTTATATATATATTTACCAATTCAAATCTCGTGCTAGTGAAGTTTAGTTGGCAGCACTGAGGTATATATATATATATATATATATATATAAAACTAGCAATTACCCGCAGCTTCGCTCAAGTGGATTTCGTAATTTGATCAAGTTCCTCGGCATTGTTCTAAGACATCTGACAATTCCCAAAGTATAAAAACTCACCCAAAAATTGAGTTCCATTTACCCCAGAAATTCTTTGTAAACCATGTTTGTGGTATTACCTTTTGGGGTTAAGACGACCATGCGACACAGAACTGTACATGTGAAAAACAGTCATCACTCAAGTCGAAAAAATAAATACATGTTTCTTCATTTTTAAAGTAGATTCCAAGTACCTATTCCCACATCTGTAACATCTTCGATTTTAGAGATATACATAAGTATCCCCATAAAAGGAATTCAACCCCTTGGTCAGTCCTCCCCCCACCCCACCCCCACCCTCATCAAAGTGTATTTTCCCAAAAAGAAAAATACATGTTTAATTATTTTAAAAGGAGACTCCAAATACCAGTTTTCATGTCTGTACGTCAGTAACCCCTTCAGTTTTTGAAACAAATGTACTCTCATAAGAATAACTCAACTTCTTCTTCTCGACTTCTTTCCACCCCTCTCCCGCCTTAAATGGACGTCCTAAACAAAAAAAAAAGTACGTGTTTCTTTATTTTGAAAGGAAATTCAAAGTACCAACTTTCACATCTGTAACAGCTTCAGGTTTCTCATAAGAATAACTCAACTTCTTCTTCTCGACTTCTTTCCACCCCTCTCCCGCCTTAAGTGGACTTCCTAAACCAAAAAAAAATACGTGTTTCTTTATTTCGAAAGGAAATTCGAAGTACCAACTTTCACATCTGTAACAGCTTCAGGTTTTAAGATATCAGTTTTTAAGGTAAAGTATCGTCATAAACATATCAAAACTCCTTATTTACTTATTTTCAACCCCACACCCCTTACGTTGATTTTCCGAGAAAAAAACAAATGCGTGCTTCTTCACTTTTAAAGGAGGTTCAAAATACTAATTTTCACGTCTGTGACATCTTCAGTTTTTGATACATAAGTATCCCCATGAAAATAATTCAACTCCAGTTTCAACACACCCCCCCCCCTTTCCTAACCCGTTAAGTTGACTCCCCTGTTTCCAAAAGTGCGTGTTTCTTTATTTTTAAAGGAGATTCCAAATACCAATTTTCACGCCTTTAACATGTTTAGATTTTGAGGTATAAGTATCCTCATACAAAGAATTTAACTTATTTTTCAATTCATTCACTAACCCCCCCCCCCCCCGTCAGTGGGTTTTGCGAAGTTAAAGGAACACGTGTTTCTTTACTTTGAAAAAAGATTCCAAATACAAATAATCATGCCTCTAACATCTTCAGATTTTTACATATAAGTATCCTCATACAAAGAATTCAAATCCTTTTCCACTCCAGCCCGTTAAGTTGATTCCCTCCTCCAAAAATGCGTCTTTCTTTTTATTTAAAGGAGATTCTAAATACAAATTTTCACGTGTGTAACCTAAAGTTTTTGATATATAAGTTTCTCTAAAATTGAATTAAATTTTTTCACTTCCTTTCACCCTCCCCCATTAAGTGAATTTTCCGAAAACCAAAAACTTGTTCCTTTATTTATAAAGGAGCTTTCAAATGCCAATTATCACGACTGTAACATCTTCAGTTTTGAGATATATGTATCCTCATAAAAAGGAATTAAACTCCTTCTTCGCCACCCCCGCCTCCAAGTTGATTCCCAGCCCCACCCCCAAATGCGTGTTTCTTAATTTTTGAAGGAGATTCCAAATACTAATTTTCACCTCTGTAACATATTTAGTTTTTGAGATATAAGTATACTCATACAAAGTATTCAACTAATTTTTCATTTAATTCAACCCCCCTTAAGATTATTTTCCAAAGACAAAATGTTACTTGTTCCTTTACCTTGAAGGCAAACTCCAAATACTAATTTTCATGTCTGTAATATCTTCAGTTTTTGAGATATAAGTATCCCCATGAAAAGTATTCAAATCCTTTTTCACTCCACCTCCGCCCGTTAAGTTGCTTTCCCCCCTTCAAAAAATGCGTGTTAATTTACTTTTAAAGGCGAATACAAATACAAATTTCCACGTCTGCATCCTTCAGTTTCGAGATATAAGTTTCTCGAGAAAAAGAACTCAATGTTTTTACCTCCTTTCACACTCCCCACTGAAGTGAATTTTCCAGAAACAAAAGTGCCCGTTTCTTTAACGGAGCTCCCGAATACCAATTATCATGACTGTAACATCTTCAGTTTTTGAGATATATGCATCCTCGTAAAAGGAATTTATCTCCGTTTTTATCCTCCCCATCTAACATGCCCCCCACCTCAAATTCGTGTTTCTTTATTTTATAAAGGAGTTTCGAAATACCAGTTTGTTCGTAACATCTTTAAATTTTTTGGTATATATGTACATTCCGATACAAATAATTCAACTAATTTTTCAATTCTTTCAGCCCCCCCCCATTGTAAAGGTTTTTTAAGAAAAACAAAGAAACGTGCTTCCTTATTTTTAAAGGAGATGCTAAATACCATTTTTCACGTCTGCATCATGTTCACTTTTTGAGATATACTGTAGATACGCTAATTTTAAAAATTCACCCCCTTTTTCATTTCCCCTTCAGTTGATTTTCAAAAAAAAAAAATTATGTTTCTTTACATTTACAGGAAATTCCAAACACCACATTTCAAATCTGTAATATGTTACGTGTCTGATATATGTTTCAGATATATTGTTCTTAGAAATTCACGCCGGCCAATATCCAGTAATCGGGAGATAGTGGGTTCGGGCCCCACGGGCGGCAGCCCTGAAGATGGTTTTCCGTGGTTTCCCATTTTCACACCAGGCAAATGCTGGGGCTGTACCTTAATTAAGGCCACGGCCGCTTCCTTCCCATCCCCAGGGCTTTCCTATCCCATCGTTGCCATAAGACCTATCTGTGCCGGAGAGACGTAAAGCAAATAGCAACAAAAAGTAGAAATTCACTCCGTTTATCACTCATGTTCACCCCCTATTCATCGGATTATCTAAAAACACAAAAATACGTGTTTCTTTATTTTCAAAGGAGATACCAAATTTTAATGTTCATGTCTGTAACATCTTCAGTTTTTGAGATATAAGTCTCCTCATATAAGGTGTTCAACCCACGTTCCCACCATTTCCATTCTCCTTAATGGGATTTTCCGAAAACCCAAAGATACGCGTTTCTTTATTTTTAAAGCAGATTCCAAATTCCAATTTTTACGTCTGTAAACTTTTAAGTTTTTGAGATATAGATATCCTCATTTTGAAGATTCACCCTCCTTTTCACCCCTTTAGCGACGGACTATCTAAAAATCCTCCCTTAGCGAGCACCTACATGTTAATATGAATATATCACCAAAATTTCGATTCTTTCTGTCCAGCAGTTTTGGCTCTACGATGGTGAATCAGTCAGTCAGTCAGTCAGTCAGTCAGTCAGTCAGTCAGTCAGTCAGTCAGTCAGGACACGTTATCTACTGACTGACTGACTGACTGACTGACTGACACGTCCTGGGATCTCCCGACAACTAAAAGCCAAACGCCATTTTACATTATATGCCAAAAACTTAACATGCTAGAGATAAGAAACTTGGTATTTGGAAGTTCCTTTAAAAGTACAGTAACCTGTACCTTTTTGTTTACGGAGAGGGCACTTAACAGGGGGTGAACAGTAGTGAAAAATAGTTGAATTATTTTTATGAGTATACTTATATCTTAAAAAGTGAAAATGTTACAGATGTGAAAAATTGATATTTGGAATCTCCTTTAAAAATAAGGAAACATGTATTTTTGTTTTCGGAAAATACACTTAGATGTGGGAAGGGGGAGTACTGATCAAGGGGTTGAATTCTTTCTACGGGGATACTAATGTATATCTCAAAAACTGAATATGTTACAGATGTGGGAATACGTGTTTGGAATCACCTTTAAAAATATAGAATCATGTATTTATTTTTTGACTTGAGAGAAGACTGCTTCTCACATGTACAGTTCTATGTCGCATGGTCGTCTTAGCCCCATTTCTGGGGTAAATGAAACTCAATTTTTGGGTGAGTTTTTATACTTTAGGAATTTTCAAGTTGTCTCTTAGTACAATGCCGAGGAGCGATTACTCTGACCAAATTGTGGAATCCACGCGAGCGAAGCCGCGGGTAATTGCTAGTCTATATATATATATAATTACTTGTCCTGACTGCCAAACTGATTCATCAACGCCGATAAATTCATATTAAGATGTAGGTGCTCGCTAAGAGAGAATTTTCCGTCGCTAAGGCGGTAAAAAGGTGGGTGAAATTATACATGAGTGTATCTATATCCCAAAACTTTAAAAGTTTACAGATGTCAAAATTGGTATTTAGAATCTTCTTCAAAAATAAGGAAAAACGTATCTTTTGTTTTCGGAAAATCCCAATAGGAGGGGTGAAAAAGGGTGCAAAAGTGGTTGAATGCCTTTAATCAGGATACCGGTACTTATCAGAAACTGAACATATCACAGAGCTGAAAATTGGTACTTTTGATCTCTTTTAAAAATAATGAAACACGTATTATTTTTGGAAAATACAATTAATGGGAGAGTGGAAAGGGGGGTGAATTTTTAAAATGAGTGTATCTATGTCTCAAAACTTTGAAAGTATACAGATGTAAAAATAGGTATTTGGAACCTTCATTAAAAATAAAGGAACACGTATTTTTTGTTTTCGGAAAATCCTAATAGGAGGGGTGAAAAGTGGTTGAATGCCTTTAATGAGGATACTTATATCTCAGAAACTGAAGATATTACAGACCTGAAAATTGAATTTGGGATCTCCTTTAAAAATAAAGGAACTTGTATTTCTTTGTTTTTGGAAAATCCATTTAATGGGGGTGAAAAGGGGTAATTTTTAAAATGAGTGTATCTATACTTCAAAGCTTTGAAAGTTTATAGATGTAAAAATTGGTAATTAGAATCTCCTTTGAAAATAATGAAACACGTATTTTTTGTTTTCGGAAAATCCCAATAGGAGGGGTGAAAAGGGATGAAGAATTGGTTGAATGCCTTTAATGAGGATACTTATATCTCAGAACTGAAGATATTACGGACTTGAAAATTGGTATTTGGTACCTCCTTTAAAAATAAAGAGAAACATACCTTTTGTTTTTGGAAAATCCAATTAATGGGGGGTGTGAAAAGGGGGTGCTATTTTAAAATGAGAGTACCTATATCTCAAAACCTGTAAAGTTTATCGATATAAAAATTGGTATTTAGAAACTCCTTTAAAAGTAAAGAAACACGTATTCTCTTTTGTTTTCGGAAAATCCCAATAGGAAGGGTGGAAAAGAGTGAAAAATGGGTTGAATGCCTTTAATGAGGATACTTATATCTCAGAAACTGAAGATATTACGGACCAGAAAATTTGTATTTGGGATCTCATTTAAAGATAAAGAAACACATTTTTTTTAAAGTCCAATTAATGGGGGGTTGAAAAGGGAGGTGAATTGTTAAAATAAGTATATATGAAAATTTTAAAAGTGTACAGATATGAAAATTGGTATTTAGAATCCCATTAGAAAATAAAGGAACATCTATACTTTTGTTTTCGGATAATCGCAATAGGAGGGGAGAAAAAGGTTGAAAGAGGGGTTGAATGCCTTAAATGAGCGTACATATATCTCAGAAACAGGAGATATTACCGACCTGAAAATTGGTTTTGGGATCTCAGTTGAAATTAAAGAAGCACGTATTTTTTTGTTTTTGCAAAATCTAACTAATGTGGTTAAACAGGAATGACAAATTGGGGTGAATTTTTAGAAACGTAGGGGATTTGTTTTTGTAAACTCCACTTAAGAAGAACTAAAAAGGAGCTGAAATTTTAAAATGAGTATTTGTACAGTATAGCTCAAAAACTTAACATGTTACGGAAGTGATAAATAGCATTTTACATCTCTATTGAAAATAAAGAAACATGTTTATTTTGTTTTTTGAAAAACCACTTGGTGGCGGGGTAAAAGTGACTGAAAATGGGGTTGAAGTCTTTTAATTAGGATACTGATATCTCAAAAGCTGAAGATTTTACAGACGTGAATTTTGGTATTTGGAATTTCCTTTAAAAATAAAGGAATACGTACCTTTTAGTTTTTGGAAATCCACATAAATGGAGGAGAAAAATTGAAAAATTAGTTGAATTATTTGTATGAGGATACTATTATCTCACAATCGAAAGATTTTGCAGACGTGAAAATTGGTATTTGGAATCTGCTTTAAAATTAAAGAAACACGTATTCTCGGAAAATCCAATGAAGGGCCGGGTGAAGAATTCAAAAATTAATTGAATTAATTGTATGAGGATACTTACATCTAATAAAATCTAAAGTTGTTACAGACATAAAAATTGATATTTGGATCTCCTTTAAAAACTAAGAAAAAAGTGTTTTTGGGTGAAAAAATTTTGGGGGGCGGGGTGAAATGTAGTTGAATTCCTTTTTTGTGGACTCATATCTCAAAAACTGAAGATGTTAGAGTCGTGATAATTGGTATTTAGAAGATTCTTTACTATTAAAGAGACAAGTATTTTTAACGGGAAAATCACTTGGGGGGGGGGCGGGAGTGTGAAAGGAAGTGAAAAAAGTGAATTATTTTTATGGGGATACTTATATCTCAGAACTGAAGGTAACAGACGTGAACATTGGTATATGGAATCTCCTTTAAACATAAGGTTACCCGCCTTCTTTTTTTTGGGGGGGGGGGAGAGGAATCACTTTAACGGCAGTGGGGTGAAAAAGGAGTTGAGACCAATCGATTTTACTGTTCATAATGTACTTATTCTGATCTTAAACTGATCATTTTTAATCTTTCTTGGGTTCGTTTTTCAAGAACTATCTTTTCCTTTGGAGTACATAAAGTTAGATTACAGTCGATTCCCCTGGCATATAAATAAAAATTTAAACACATTCGAAATAAACGATATGAATGATATTGACCTTGCAATTTTTCACCTCTATAATAAGGTCAATAATTCACGGAAGTATATCATTCGTGTCGCCGGAAATCTCGCGCACTTGCCTACGCGCGACGAGGGTGCTGCTCATATTGTCAGCAATGAAAATTGCAGAGGATGTAATTTACCGCCAAGTAGCGGTCTTGCATCTTGCTGTGGGGTCCAGACATCAATAATAATAATAATAATAATAATAATAATAATAATAATAATAATAATAATAATAATAATAATAATAATAATAATAATAATAATGTTCTGGCCCGTCGCCGAAATTAACGGACCGCGCTGGAAACGGGTCCTGGCCGGGTAATGACTACGATTTTGGTCTGGCCGCGGGTTCAGTACTGCCAAGGCACCGAAGACGTCACCACGCCGGATCTCCTCAAGGATTTGATCCATATTAAAATGCTTATTGGAAAATATGGCAACTGATCTGGTGGAATATCTGAACCTAGCGCGGGTAGTACGAAATCGATTGCTGGAAGGAAATATCAAAAAATGGGAGGATCTTTGCCGCAATCTCTCAGAAAAGGAGTCCGATCATGAATTTTGGCTGATTCCCTCAGAAAACTTATATCTCAGAAACAGGAGATATTACCGACCTGAAAATTGGTTTTGGGATCTCAGTTGAAATTAAAGAAGCACGTATAAATAAAAATTTAAACACATTCGAAATAAACGATATGAATGATATTGACCTTGCAATTTTTCACCTCTGTAATAAGGTCAATAATTCACGGAAATATATCATTCGTGTCGCCGGAAATCTCGCGCACTTGCCTACGCGCGACGAGGGTGCTGCTCACATTGTCAGCAATGAAAATTGCAGAGGATGTAATTTACCGCCAAGTAGCGGTCTTGCTGATTAGATATAAAATGTTAAGCATTTAATTATAAATTTCATTATAATACCGTAGCGAAGCACGGACATCTTGCTAGTCTGTAATATGTTGCGAGTCTGAGATAATTTGCACATATGGTCCTTTTAAAATTTCACCCCGTTTGTTACTCCTATTCACCCCCTATTTATCAGATTATCCAAACATACAAAAGTACGTGTTGTTTTATTTTCAAATGAGATTCCAAATTTCACTTTTCCTGTCTGTAACATCTTCAGTTTTTGAGATATAAGTCTCCTCATAAAAGGTGTTCAACCAGTTTTTCCCCTTTTTCACCCAGTCCCTCCTTAATGGGATTATCCGAGAACAAAAGCATACGTGTTTCTTTATTTTTAAAGGAGATTCCAAATATCAATTTTTTCGTCTGTTAACTTTTAAACTTTTGAGATATAGATATCCTCATTTAAAAAACTCACCTGTCTTTTCATCCCTTTAGCGAGCACCTACATGTTAATACGAATGTATCCCCAAAATTTCATTTCTTGATGTCCAGTAGTTTTGGCTCGGCGATGGTGAATCAGTCAGTCAGTCAGTCAGTCAGTCAGTCAGTCCAGTCAGTCAGTCAGTCAGTCAGTCAGTCAGTCAGTCAGTCAGTCAGTCAGTCCGGACATACTGTGCCCTACTGGACTCTAAAGTTCAGGCCAGGCGAAAGCCGGTCTCTAACCCAGAGTACAGTAGTGAAAGAACTCTCACAGACGTGAGCTGGTGCACATAGTCTTACCTGAACACAGTCCTCTTCACTCAGCCGGATAAGCGCTCTTCCCAGGGATAACATGGGGATAACGGGGCAACATAAAGATAAAACACTAGGACATGTGCCTACTCAGGTAAGAATTCGCTAAATCTAACAGAAAACATCGCTGCATTCAAAGTTTAACAAATAGGGATTTATTACATAAAATTGAATTATTTACAAATGAAAGAGCTTTTCAATATGATAGGGTAAAATAACGCTGAGCCGATGACAACCAGTTCACTGCCTTCACGAAAACAGTTGTGCTGCAACAAGCATGTTACAATAGTGTAAGTAACGAAGTTTAGAAAGATGGATATCCGCTTAACTACTCATAAACAGTTATTCCCATAAAATTTACAATGCCTCGCGCCGTCGAACCCCGTTGCAAACAAAAATCACCACAAAATGTACAATGACCTGACTCGGTCACGAACCCTAGTCCCATGACGAGTAAGGCGTCAAAGATACCTATGCAAACAAAATAAAAAGGACACACCCAACATATACACGGGTGTCAATTTCGAACGGGCCAGTGTTAAAAATTAACTTAGAACAAATAGGACATAAAAAGATCTCTCCCTGCTTTCAAAACATGAAGGTCGTTTCTTCCCCCCTGGCACACTTGACAAACTGCAGACGACAATAACCAATTCTCAAGACTGTGACGTCCGGCGCAGCACCCTCACCCCTGTAACCACTTCACCAGCGACAGTCCACATAATTGATGGGCTCAGCTGACTGCCAGAAAAACATCTCGCCTCTCAAAATACCTCACGTAACCTGGCTGCTAAAAAGTACTTTTTAAATACACCTGGGCGATCTGCCCTCATCTCAATATCCCCAGCGATATAACTCATCTTATTTCCGCCTCCCATGGGCTCAACCTTGATACGACAAAGACACAAATCAATATGCGATAAACACATGGCCATACTAGGCCTCTCCAATACATACTCTCAACTGCGCTGGGCTCTCTCATATCAATCGCAAATCTTATTTCTGCCTCTCATGGGCTCATATCTCTCAAATATTCGGACTCGCTCGCTCTATTAGTGAATCTGGGTGAATTACTGGTTACGTCTTAGTCACAACTATACACATCTACGTCTGCAGAAACAAATGCCTAAATGCGATATAAACAAAACCTATCTGTAAGACTAACCTCCTATGACCACAGGAGTTCGATCAGACCCTTAAAAACACACGTACGTTAAAATAACACAAGCAAAGTGAAATATGAACACGCTAACAAGGACTCTACAAATAACATCTACCTTAATGTACGGGGTTCGAGCTTGAGGCCTAGCTCTAAATTAAAAGGAAAATTGTCCTACCATAACTAATCTGACTGACGGCCCCCATATTCCTATCTAAATTTAAATGACATGCTTGAAACAGAATTGGAAAGCTCTGACCTTATGTTATCGATGACATTACGGAGCGGCCATCCCTGTGGACCACTGAATCTACCACCTCATGATAGACTGCGGGGCTGGCATCAGATACTGTTGACCACTTGGAGACATTCTTTCTTGTGTTGCGTCTTCGTACAGCTCCCTCTGTAGTTGGAAGGTGTCCCCTTCGATGTTGCTGATCAGGTGCTCCCAACGTTCCTGGATCGATGCCCGTTGTCGTGTTGGCTTCAGCTCCTGGTTGTGGCTTCCTTGCAATGGTGATGTCAAACACTCGTTCTGACTTGATGCTGGGGTAATTCCTTGCAGAAATAGCAGTATGGGTAGTAGGTGTAGCTCAAAGACAAAGCGTTGTTCTCAGTACCAACACGCAGTATGATGATTCGTTCCAGCAGCCTTCTGGTCCAAGAATGACTCTGATATGCCCGGCGGCCTTATTTTATAATCCCGGATAGCGTCATCAAGCCGCTTGACTGCGTGCAATCTTAGCGCGCCCGGGAAGTTTTCCCGCATTAATTATATCATGAGCTGTAATTAGCGAATGCATTAATGAATGCAGCCCTAATGCCTATCAAAATAAAGCAGAAATTATACAGGTTGCAATTCTTGTCTCAAATCCAATGCAACTCTTCCGTAACCAAAGATATTAATTTAATTCTTTCTTCTCTCTTAATATAAGTTTTGCCGGGATCTGGGAAGCGTCCCCAATCTTCATCAAGAGGCTTGGCTTGGGACATAACTCCTTTTAATGAGTTCTGGAGATTTCTCATAATGACGCTCGCGCTCACTTCACACAAGAACGCTTCTTCTGAACTCCTTTATGACATATACTGTAAGACACTGGCTTCGTGGGTGGCCTTGTGTGATACTAATATCCAATACTAAAATTAATACAATTATCCCAATGAACAGGATGGTTCATAGCCCCCGTGAACGACAAAATAAAATTTTGTCAAGAATTTTATTTTCCTAAATGCCGAGATCATCTTCTCATTGCAATCATATATGCTGTCAATATTCAAAACTTCATGGCACGGGACTATCTTCAGCTACAGACATGATAGCCTCCCTATCCTTCCTAACTTGGTAATAGGCATCCAGCAGAGCTAGAAATCTCCGGTGGTTACTCTCGCAGTCTTGACACTCCGTTTCTTCGCGCTGCTCAGATAGCTGTTTCTGGTTCCCTGGAGAAATCATATTTACTTCTTCTTCTTCTTCACCGTTGGGTACCTCTGGTTGTTCTTCTTCGCGGTCATGTTCATCTTCTTCCGGAATGACAACCTCCTCTCTGGCAATATCTTCGGTGTCTTCCTCCCAAAGTTCTTCTTCCTCCTCTTCGCCTCCTTCTTCTTCTTCTTCTTCTTCTTCCTGATTGTCTAATTGATATTGGCCTGGTTGGAAAATGGGCTTAAGATTTGATGAGTTAAAGACCTTAGTCACTGTAGCGTCCAAGCTTTGTACCTTGTATGAGTTATTTTCATAACTATGAATTATTCTATACGGTCCAGTGTATAGCTCAGCGAACTTACGGTAGTATCTCTCCGTAGGGTTAGAGACAGTGGGTGTCTTAACTAACACCAACTCGCCCACTTGTAGGGGTCTATGAAATCGTTTGTTCCTAGTTCTTCGCAGCCGCTTCTCAGCCTGTGCTTTTAAGTGTTCCGCAACGTTACTAACACATCTCTCGAGCTAGTTGAGGATCCCTAGGGCACGGAATTACATTTTCCCAAGGACGTTCAGGCAGCTCATTATTGTGAATCCATGCTGGAATCATACCGGTCGATTCGTGTCTAGTTGTGTTAATACACTCTGTAATAATGGGCACTACAGTGTTCCACTTATAATGTTCTCTCGGGCAGTATATCCTACAATACTTGGATATCTCCCTCATGATACGTTCACTCGGGTTAGCTTGCGGATGTCTGATGCTGGATAAGACATGCTTGATTCCTAGTCTTTCTAGTTCACGCTTAAACCCTGCAGCAGTGAATTGGCTCCCATGATCACTTAAGATGCTCTCAGGCTTACCCATAATGGGTATTATCTTCCGTTTGATCTGCGATAGCGTCGAACGAGTATTCGCCTTTTGAATAGGGCATAATGTAACAAATTTACTGAAGACGTCCATACAGACAAGGATGTACTTTAAGCCCCTAGTAGCAGAGGGTAACGGACCGAAGAAGTCTATTGCATATAATTTACGTGGTCCCGTAGGTATCAGTGGTCGTGGCGGTTGCTTCAGAAGGTACGGATTTGGTTTCACCCTCTGACAGATGTCACAGGTACGCAGGATTTTCTGTACCATCGACCTCATTTTAAGCCACACTAACGTTTCCTGCAGTATTGCTACCACTTTATCAATTCCTGAATGTCCTGTCGAGTGATGAGCTATCCACACCAAGTCAATCTGTAATCGAGGAGGTACCACCATTCTAAATTTCGTATGATTCTCATCCACAAATTTATGCAAAATGTTGTTAAAGTAGTGATAATTTGCCGCTTTGCGCTCCGCTTCAGCGTACTGTGGAGTCCCGGGTTGGAGTTCTTTCCGAAAGTACTGGATTAGCCGTCCGGTCTCTGGGTAATTTTCCTGTTCCTCATGAATATTCCGAAGTCTCTCCAGTATATTCTGATCCTCTTGGTCTAACATAGTTAAGTGTATTGTAAGTTCCTCCGGATTAGGATTTCTGCTCAACGCGTCAGCTAGTATGTTCAATTTCCCTGGGCAATGTTCTACCGTGAGGTCGAACTGCTGGACGTAAAGTGCCCATCTACTGACCCGTGCATTAGCCATGTCCGTCTTAAGAATGAAGGTAAGTGCTTTGTGATCTGTTCTCATCACTACTGGGAATCCGTATACATACTTTCTCCAATGAGCTAAGGCAGTAACTATGGCTAACATCTCCAACTCGGTGGTCGTGTATTTCAACTCGTGTCCTCGTAATTTTCTACTCATGAAAGCCAAATATGATATTTTATGCTCCCTCTCGGGTGTTTCCTGGTAAAGCACTGCTCCGACTCCTACTGCAGAAGCGTCCGTCTGTATGATGATCTTCCTATCGAAGCTAGGGTACCCCAATTTTACAGAATTTTCTAAAAGTACCTTAGTGTTTACGAAAGCTTTTTCTTGCTCTTCTCCCCATTTCCATCTATTATTGGTCTTCAACATATCTTGAAGAGGCGCCACTGTATCCGTGTAACCGGGACAATGATTGGAGAAAAAGTTCGTTAGGCCCAAGAACTGCCTAACGTGTTTAATTCTGATCGGCCTAGGAAAATTTTGTATCGCCGCAATTTTAGCTGGGTTGGGCCGAATGCCTTGACCGTCGACAACATGTCCCAGGAACAATACCCTGCGCTGACAGAAGTGTGATTTTTCAAAATTAACCTTGAAATTGCATCTCTCGAGGTCCTGAAAGAGTAAATTCAATTTTTCCATGTGTTCTTCTAGGGTTTTAGTGCAGATTAAAATATCGTCGATATACCGAATCGTAAACTCTTTTACCTCGGGACTGAGGTTCGATTCCAGTGCCCGTATCAAAGCGGCGCAACTTGAGACCAGGCCAAAGGGCAGACGTAGGAAAATATACGTCTGGTTATGAAATAAAAATCCGGTTAGCATATTTGTACTTGGATCCAAGACGATATGGTGAAAGCTTGAGGTCATGTCTACCGTACTGAAAAATTCCATATCTCCGAACTTCTTAAGAATATCCTTAAGGTTTGGAGGTCTCTCATACTCGGGGACTAGGCGTTGGTTCAAAGATCGTGCGTCAAGGCACACGCGCACAGTTCCATTCGCCTTGGGCACTGCACATAACGGATTTAAAAACGGACTCGGGGACTTGGAGATTATCCCGTTCCTCTCCATGTCTTCGATTACCTCCCGGACCTGGGGTAGCATCTTCTCTGGAATCGGATATGGTCTCTGTTTGAAAGGCTCCCAGTTATTTACACATAATTTGTATTGGTAATTCGGTATCTTTCCAGGCCTCGAACCAAAGACCATCTCATGCCTCATCAATAACTCCTGCAGCCGCCCCTTGTCTTCCGGACTAATCTTTGCTTCTTCGACTTTACTCGGCAACAGTTCCAAAAAATTTTCTTTCTCCCGCTGTTCTTCCAATTCGGATACCATAATTTCGAACTCCGGAATAATTTCTTCGTGATCCTGTAGCCACCTTTCTGAATCAAGTTCTTCCGTCTGCATGTCCATTGTCCAAATACGTTCCCCGGGTTGGTAATCCTGGTTCTGGTTTAACTCTACTCGTTCCTGGTTACCATTTCATTTCAACTGGATAGAGTTCGTACCCATGTCAATAACAGCTTCGTATTCTCTTAAGAAATCGGCTCCTAATATAAGATTGTATTCCATTTTAGGAAGCACAATACACGGATGGGACACCAGTAAATCTCCAATCTGGATGTCAAGTAATACCTGCTCCTTACAGGACGTTACTTTGTCAGGTATAATCCCTTTAATTTTGACCTTTGAAATGGGTATGGACGGGATACGAACTCTGCTTTGAATTTTCGAAACTAAGGCCTGTGATACGACACTGACCGTGGCTCCAGTGTCAGCCAGACAGCGTACGTTTAAACCGTGAACTCTCGTATAAATTACAGGTAATTCTTTAGGTCGGGGCAAGTTACTTTTATTAGGATCCTCTAGTAGATCATCTGGAGTGATAACCCAATTATGAATAGCTATAGTCATCCAACCGGCATCCTCGCGAAATATTCTATCTCCTGGCACTAAATTTCTCGTTTTTCTTTTTATCCTCCCTCTCGATCTCAGCAAAGCTGGGTGCATTTGGGTTGAGGCTCTTCTGCCTGGCTCCGTTGTGAAACCCTTGGTAAGCCAAGCTCGTAGCTCCAGGAGAGTTGGCATCACTGTGATTTCGTATTGCTTCCTGCCATGTGTCGTGTGTTGACATATCCCCCGATTCTCTTACTCTTGAGTGGTAGGCGCCTTCTTGTCTCTCACCATTTCTCGGGCGCAGTGAACTCTCCCTAGGCCTGTCATATCTCGCTCGGTTCCCATTCCACCGCTGGCTGTTACTTCTGGGGTTGTAACGTTCACCGTCTCGTCTCCAGTACGGCCGGTCATTCCGCCGCTGTTCGAATGAATTCCTTCGGCGTTCTTGCCCTCTCCATCGGTCCGGTTCCTCCTGCCATGTGCTCCATCTTCGAGGTCGCCAGTTCGTATCTCCTCTGGGTTTAGGATTTTCTTCATCTCGTTCCCTCCGGGTAGGCGTTTGAGTGCCGGAGTTTTGACACTCCTTGTGGCTTCTTTCTCCCATCTGCTCTTCCGCCTGTACGTTCACATTATGGACAGTCTCTATGGCCCGTATACGTGGCTGATGCAGTGCAGACGTTTGATCCCAGAGCCTAAGCATTTCTTCCGCTGCCACCGCCGTCGTAACATTCGCCGCGATAAGAGCCCTCTGTACCTCTACAGGCAGCTGTCTGATAATGGTTGTGACGATTTCCATCTCTTCGGGCTGATGATCTAGCTCTTGCAAACGTAAATATTGGGAAATAAAGAACTCGCTTAGTCTTGTGGGAGTACTATTCGCATATCTACGAGCGTAGAGCTCCATTCTAAGCGCCAGCTGATGTCCCTGATTCCAGAATTTATTCAGGAATGCCCGTTTAAACTCATCATAATTCTTAAATGATTGCCCAAACGCCTTGAACCAGGCTCCAGCAATCCCTCCAAGATACTTTTCTGCCGTGCGTAGTCTGCGCTCGGGTGGTATCTGGCCTTCGTCCATGTAGGTATCTAACTCTTTAAGGAATGAACGGGGCGTGACCTCTCCATTTCCCTCGAATTTCTTCGGTTTCTCCTCGGGTGCCCTAATCCAATGGTAACCCGGGAAAACACTGTCCTGACTGAATAGGGTTGAATTTCCTATTCTTGGCTTAGCCCTAAATGATTCTCCTCGTATCTCATGTCCCTCATCCTGACTTTCATTCAGGCTGTCATCTCCATACTGGCGTTCCATCGGGCTATGAGTCCTACTCAGCTTCCGCTTCTTTACTCCGTTGTCTTCCTCAATTTTTAATTGGTCCAACTTATCACGCATATTCTCCATTTCATGTTCTAACCCTTGTATACGTTTCTCAGTTGTCCGTTGTTCCTGCTCACGGCACTTCTTCGAACCCTGGACCTCCGCGCTGATTTCCTTCCTAGTTTGTTGTAAATCCAATTCTAGTCCAGCAATTTTAGCCTTATTTTTCTCGGTCGTCCTTTCATATTTGTCTACCACTTCTTGAGTCCTAGCCTCTAGTTTTTCTTCTATTCTGACTAGTTCTTCTTGAGTATGATCCATGCGGACTACTACGGCCACCAGGTTTTCTCTAAATGTTCCTAGTTCGGACTGAGTCTCCTTATCTTTTTCTTCCATGCGCTGTTCTATTCCCTCGATACGATTCTTTACTTCCCGAATTTGCTTCTCTATCGTTCTGTGCGATTCTTCAACCTGTTGACTCAAATTCTCGGTCGTGGTAACACAGCACAGCCGTACATTCTCTATTTTGGTATCTAATTCTGCTATGGTTTCCCTAGTCGCTTCATTTTCAGAGACCAATTGCTCCAAACGAATGCTAGTGTGTTCCTTTAGCTCAGTGATTTGGGTCGCTACCCGTGTTTCGGTGAGTACTAATTGTTCGGTCACCTTTTCTTCGCATTTCGCGAATTTCTCCGTGAGTTTCTCGGTCACGGTTTGTGTAACCTTTTCTTCGGACTCCGCGAATTTTTCCGTAAGTTGCTCGGTCAAGTGTACTTTCAGTTCTTTTATCTGATCCGAGTTCCTAATTTCCTGTTCTTTAAATTTTGCACTGACTTGTTCGTTCAAACGTTCACCAAGTGCCACAAACTGTACCTCGCTTTTGGCACCCTGTTCATTTAATAGCTCATTATTCCTATCCGTTTGTCCTTTAATAATTCCTACAACCTCTCTAATCGTAGTCTGTTGTCCTTTAATAATTCCTATATCCTCTTTAAGTTCCTCTTTAAGCGCCACTAACTGTTCTTTCATCTGCTCGCTGAGTTGCCTCAGCACCTCTCCTATGTCTACCGACATTCAACTCACTGGTCATAAGGTCCGGCGGAAAAACCGCTCCGTATGTCATCGATTAAATTTCATGTACTATCAATTTCCTACACTTTCTCATTTATCAAAATGTTCCTACGGCTAAACTCTCGAACTTCCAAAGCCTAAATTGGCTACCTCAATCTAACATCATGTCATTCAAACATAGGGTAATCCGTCAGTACAACACTATGATACAAAATATATACAACAAACACCAAATTCTCCAACAAAATGTCTTAAAAACAGCAAAAACTACAACATGCAAAAATCAAAGCTATACGATTATACTCCTGTAAAAACCAACACCCTGCAGGTCAAATCCCCGCACGAATATCATCCATCACTCAACGGAAACCACAAAATCAGCACATCCTCGCTAAACACCATCAACCGCAATATCCATAATCGAATGGTAAGACCAAAGACATAACATCACAAAATACCTCTCTGAACTGGCAGTCATTCAACCTCACAAGTTTTAACAACATACTCCCGACATATCACCAAGCTAACAGTACAGATCAGAGACCAAACTTGGTATACCTGCACAACACATAATTGAATGCAGCTGTCATAACATATGTCTGATATCAAGCCTTGCACGACCTTTATTTACCGAAATATCAGGTCCTGCTTTTATCGACACAAGCTATGACCTATAGCCCTATTCTATGGGGAAAATCCGTAAAATACCCCTCGGTTGTGTGAGCTCCTTTACCCAAATATCAAGCATCACCTGACGGCAAAAAATAAAATAAGCTGTATGACCCTCAGTCCTGCAATATCGGGTCCTCAGTCAGCCACACCAAGTTCACAATGTAGACAATGGCGCAATGGTCCCTTTTACTGAAATACCGGGCCATTCGTTACTTAGGTGATAAAAATACTATGTCGCTATGGTTAGCCCTTTACGGAAATTCGACCAACACATTGCTCGGCGACAAAATACTATGGCGCTATGTCATAATGACAAAATGGGCCCCTTTTTACAAAGTTATCGAGCCCCATCGTTGCTTGGCGCCATAAATACTATGTGCCCTACTGGACTCTAAAGTTCCGGCCAGGCGAAAGCCGGTCTCGAACCCAGAGTACAGTAGTGAAAGAACTCTCACAGACGTGAGCTGGTGCACATAGTCTTACCTGAACACAGTCCTCTTCACTCAGCCGGATAAGCGCTCTTCTCAGGGATAACATGGGGATAACGGGGCACATAAAGATAAAACACTAGGACATGTGCCTACTCAGGTAAGAATTCGCTAAATCTAACAGAAAACATCGCTGCATTCAAAGTTTAACAAATAGGGAATTATTACATAAAATTGAATTATTTACAAATGAAAGAGCTTTTCAATATGATAGGGTAAAATAACGCTGAGCCGATGACAACCAGTTCACTGCCTTCACGAAAACAGTTGTGCTGCAACAAGCATGTTACAATAGTGTAAGTAACGAAGTTTAGAAAGATGGATATCCGCTTAACTACTCATAAACAGTTATTCCCATAAAATTTACAATGCCTCGCGCCGTCGAACCCCGGTGCAAACAAAAATCACCACAAAATGTACAATGACCTGACTCGGTCACGAACCCTAGTCCCATGACGAGTAAGGCGTCAAAGATACCTATGCAAACAAAATAAAAAGGACACACCCAACATATACACGGGTGTCAATTTCGAACGGGCCAGTGTTAAAAATTAACTTAGAACAAATAGGACATAAAAAGATCTCTCCCTGCTTTCAAAACATGAAGGTCGTTTCTTCCCCCCTGGCACACTTGACAAACTGCAGACGACAATAACCAATTCTCAAGACTGTGACGTCCGGCGCAGCACCCTCACCCCTGTAACCACTTCACCAGCGACAGTCCACATAATTGATGGGCTCAGCTGACTGCCAGAAAAACATCTCGCCTCTCAAAATACCTCACGTAACCTGGCTGCTAAAAAGTACTTTTCTAAATACACCTGGGCGATCTGCCCTCATCTCAATATCCCCAGCGATATAACTCATCATATTTCCGCCTCCCATAGGCTCAACCTTGATACGACAAAGACACAAATCAATATGCGATAAACACATGGCCATACTAGGCCTCTCCAATACATACTCTCAACTGCGCTGGGCTCTCTCATATCAATCGCAAATCTTATTTCTGCCTCTCATGGGCTCATATCTCTCAAATATTCGGACTCGCTCGCTCTATTAGTGAATCTGGGTGAATTACTGGTTACGTCTTGGTCACAACTATACACATCTACGTCTGCAGAAACAAATGCCTAAATGCGATATAAACAAAACCTATCTGTAAGACTAACCTCCTATGACCACAGGAGTTCGATCAGACCCTTAAAAACACACGTACGTTAAAATAACACAAGCAAAGTGAAATATGAACACGCTAACAAGGACTCTACAAATAACATCTACCTTAATGTACGGGGTTCGAGCTTGAGGCCTAGCTCTAAATTAAAAGGAAAATTGTCCTACCATAACTAATCTGACTGACGGCCCCCATATTCCTATCTAAATTTAAATGACATGCTTGAAACAGAATTGGAAAGCTCTGACCTTATGTTATCGATGACATTACGGAGCGGCCATCCCTGTGGACCACTGAATCTACCACCTCATGATAGACTGCGGGGCTGGCATCAGATACTGTTGACCACTTGGAGACATTCTTTCTTGTGTTGCGTCTTCGTACAGCTCCCTCTGTAGTTGGAAGGTGTCCCCTTCGACGTTGCTGATCAGGTGCTCCCAACGTTCCTGGATCGATGCCCGTTGTCGTGTTGGCTTCAGCTCCTGGTTGTGGCTTCCTTGCAATGGTGATGTCAAACACTCGTTCTGACTTGATGCTGGGGTAATTCCTTGCAGAAATAGCAGTATGGGTAGTAGGTGTAGCTCGAAGACAAAGCGTTGTTCTCAGTACCAACACGCAGTATGATGATTCGTTCCAGCAGCCTTCTGGTCCAAGAATGACTCTGATATGCCCGGCGGCCTTATTTTATAATCCCGGATAGCGTCATCAAGCCGCTTGACTGCGTGCAATCTTAGCGCGCCCGGGAAGTTTTCCCGCATTAATTATATCATGAGCTCTAATTATCGAATGCATTAATGAATGCAGCCCTAATGCCTATCAAAATAAAGCAGAAATTATACAGGTTGCAATTCTTGTCTCAAATCCAATGCAACTCTTCCGTAACCAAAGATATTAATTTAATTCTTTCTTCCCTCTTAATATAAGTTTTGCCGGGATCTGGGAAGCGTCCCCAATCTTCATCAAGAGGCTTGGCTTGGGACATAACTCCTTTTAATGAGTTCTGGAGATTTCTCATAATGACGCTCGCGCTCACTTCACACAAGAACGCTTCTTCTGGACTCCTTTATGACATATACTGTAAGACACTGGCTTCGTGGGTGGCCTTGTGTGATACTAATATCCAATACTAAAATTAATACAATTATCCCAATGAACAGTATGGTTCAATACATACATAGATTTGCCTTACGTCGCACCGACACAGATAGATCTTACGGCAACGAAGGGATAGGAAGTTGCTGAGAGTGGGAAGGAAGTGACCGTGGCCTTAAATAGTGTACAGCTGAATGGAGAAACCACGGAAAACTACCATCTGAACTGCGCATTATTATTGTAACCTTAAAATATAATTAAAATTATCTCTAGTGTATACCAATATTGTTCTAACTGACATATTTCGTTGCGGAAATAATAGGAATATTATAAATTTACCATTAGTTTTCAAGCCGTCATTGTAAAGGGTAGTCTCCCGATCGAGCTAAATTTCATTGGATAATACTCATAATACATAGCCTAAGGGTAAAATTATACGCACTCTCAATTAGAAAGTAACCGTTCTCTCGTAACATCTGGTATTGTGTACCGATCCGCATCTGCTGATATAATATGGGTTGCTGGTAGGTAATTCTTAAAATTTAACAGACAGTATGAAGACAGATTGTTTAATTCAAACTTGATATGGATACTTTGGAACATACGCAATCCAGACTGGCTAGAGTTACTTATGCCCTCTACTTCATCGTACAAAAAAGTGCTGACAGAAGATGCAACCTTTTGTGAGAATATATTGAAAATCTGCGTAGAACATTTGGTGCAGTTACTAGTGTTAAGCAAACCGTCTCTGTGGCTAGGGTTAGCGTGCTGGTGTTTGTCCCAGGGGCTCGGGGTCGATTCCCGGTCCGGTCAGGGATTTTAACCTTCATTCGTTAATTCCGATGGCTCGGGAGGCTGGATGTGTTTGCTGTCCTCATCATTAGAATTCATCACAGGTAGTGTCCCATCCTCATAGACGCGCAAGTCGCTTATACGGTGCCAACCTGACAGGCTTGCTCCAGGCTTCTTCTGAAGCCACTTGCTATTATGTTAATCAGTATTAAGTCCACTTAAACGTAAACCAAGTTATATTTATTACTCTCGAAATAATGAGAGTATGGTTTCGACAAACATATCAGCACTAGTGCAGCAATACGCCTTTTCGCATAGCAATCATAACATACATGAACTGTCCCTGAGTGAACGTCGCAGGATCCGCAGTTCATTTCAAAATTCCGATGCAAAGGGTTGTTCATATTACTCACAGTAGTACCGTTTTAGCTGTAACTGTTTGAATACTAAATAAAAGCACCAAAAATAGAAAACATGCAGGTTCTATTTTTCGATAAATGTTGGCAGAGTACGCCTGGTGGCCGCTGGATCAGTGGTTGATGCCGAATACTCGTATCACATATATAAAATTTTACTCAACGGGTGGACTTGTGATAAGATCAACCTGTCAAGAAGTACATCTGTATCACGTACATATAACGACGGACAAACTCATTAGTGAACCAAGAAGACGCAACATAAATCTCGAAATATACTCCGTAAACGATAATCTGTAACATCGTGGTTCCACACACACACACACACACACACACACACACACACACACTTGTATACTTTAAAAAACATTAAACTGGAACAAAATTTACCGAAGTTTCCGAAAGTGCGTTGGACAATTTTTTAGAACAAGGAAAGCTTGACATTTGATGTTAAGACTGGCAGATACAGTAATATATTATAATACTTAAGACCAACAAACATCGATTTTGGCACACTTCTTTGACTACCTCTCAGAACTTTTCGTAAGAACGTACCTAGGAGAGGCTTTCTAAAATTTTGCAAATCAAATTTGAAATGAATGCTGTATATTCGATTGTATTAATTTTTCAGCAAATTGAGCAGTGGGTGTAAAACATAATACGAGAGATATACTTAAGGACCGAGATAATATGTTGAGAAAATGATATTTTTAATTTTGCTTTATGTCACCGACACAGATAGGTTTTATGACGACGATGGGATGGGGAAGGGCTAAGAGTAGGAAGGAAGCGACATTGGCCTTAATTAATGTACAGCCCCAGCATTTTTGTGGCGTGAAATTTGGATACCACAGAAGAATACATTCAGGGCTATCGACAGTGAGGTTCGAAACGACTATCTCCCGAATGCAAGTCCACAGCTGCTCGACCATAACCGCACGGCCATCTGGCTCAGTAAGAAGGAAATAATACAAAAGCACGTCAGTGTGATTCTGTTTGTCTTAATTTTGTTTAATGAAACAACCATAAAAAGTGAATTAAACTGCAAACCAACATGCATTATTTAAGATTCGTATACTAAACTGTAGACAACTTTTCTAACGTCAATTTCTTAATATCTGGGAGATATTTTTGCTGATAGTAAAGTTGCTCATTATAAGTTTACTAACAACTGAACGTGCTGTTACCACCAGACATATAATAGAATATGGACATGAAGAAAATAAGAAATATCGTCATCGTGACGAGACAGCAGAACAGTTCCATACTGGAGACTAGAAATATCACAGACCATCATAAAATGTTTAAGGGAGGATGTAATACCAAATACAGTGATTTCACTTTCGAGGAACAGTAACACACAATAATTCGCACTGGGCAAGCTGCATCGAAGACAAGAAACACGTGTCATTTCTCTCCCTCTGTTGCATACTAAAGGTCCCTTTAACTTTTCGACTGATGGTTGGCAAGGCATTTGATAGTGATGGTTTAGGTTTTAAGGGACATGCTATCGAATGATCATATCACAGTATCACTGGAATCGGAACGAAATATGTAACTATGTGTTCATTTATATTTTATCAATCGGCTACGAAGCTCATTTGGGTAGGTACTTGCCACCTGCGTTCAAGCTTACGGGATGAAATTCCAGGATTAACATCTACTGACGAGTCGGAGATCGAACCTCTGGGTAAAAGGCAGATACACTACCACTATACAGCGGAGCTCGTGGACATAGGTTCGCTTTTAAGGATGTTTAAAAGCGAGAAAAAAGAGTCAACAGATGTGCAGATACGTCATTGTACCACTGAGCGAGTGACTTCGGGGTTTGTGTCACGTGGCTCTCAGCTTGATTTTTGGAGACAGTGGATTCGGATCCCCTGCCGGCAGCCCTGACAATGGTGTCCGTAGTTATAATTTTCATATTAAGCCAATTTCGGGTCTGTACCTTATTTATGAACATGGTTGCTTCCTTCCCACTACTAGTACTTTCCTATTCTAACATCGCCAAACGACGTATCTGTGTCGATGCGACGAAAAGCAAATTGTAAAAAATGAAATAAATGGTTTTGAACCCCTCCTAAGGACAAAATACAATCATTCCAGAATCTTATGAAACAGACAGAAGAGCAGTTGAAGAAATACTGTACGATTAGTTAGTCGCCCAAGATCCCACGTGAGGCATTTACTCCCCGCTGCACTTGCAATGGATCCTGCCTTATGCAATGGTGGTTCTCCGTGCTACATATTATGCCGATTCACTCTTTCATTACTGTGAAATCGCGATTCTTCCGGACTCTTGACATAAAGGCTGCATCACTGGTCACACTACACAATGCCCATTCATAAGATATTCGTCGAACATCGAAATCACGTCCATGGAGCTCTTGTTGTATCTGCAGATGGCTGAGTGAAATGTAATAATATGCATTGTTCGCATAACAGACGACTGACTGATATTGGTCTGATGTGCAAGTATCCTGGTACTGATATTAGGATTATTCCGGACAGAGTTCAAAACAGTCACTTCATCTGGATCAGATGTGATAGGAGGATCTCTAACAGAAGGCATCCTTTCAAGTGTCCTAGTTGACTGCGATCGTCAGTCAAGGTTTCAGAACGTATTGGTAGTGAGTAATCTTCTGTCAGGAAACCACTCGTGATACAGGCGTTGCGACTCGAATGCGTTCTGCATTGTTTTTCCACAAAGTAGGAACAAATCATCGTGCTCGTCTTTCGAATGCATCGCAAATAAATGAATAAGTGCTGTGTTGTGACGTGCTAGGTTTGTATAAACATTGTGTTCCCGTTACAATGGGGCACGGTCTACCATTTAAAATAATTGCAAACGGTTGACAACATCTCTTAACGACAAGCTTCCTCGGAAGTCGAATCAATCTCAAGATACGTACCTTCTGTAAGTAGTGAGAAAGGAAAATCTACCTTACAATCAATACAAGGTAATAATTGAGCATTTATTCAGTGCATGTTGAGCAAAACCATCTTTGCTATAATAATATAATTTTGTCTGACTACTGCTGTTTCGTGCAACCCCTGTAAGGCAGGCAATTCGAAGAGATCTGTCGTGTTAGGAAATCTGAGTGTTATTGTGGTGACGACTGCTTTTTGTGTGAAACGTGAGTTGCGGAAATGTTGCGGATGGCACAACCCCAGTGCCCGAACCAATGGATTAACTTCGTCTTCCCTGGCCTCATATGTTCCCATAAAATTGGCACTCCCGAGCTCACTCAGGGTCGGCTTTTCTGACTCGGAGAGAGTATGCCCGACGTTCTTGCACTGGATCTAGCGCTACTTCATTTTTCTTTAAAGCAGCCTAAGCAGTTCGTCTCCATGTGGCCTCTTCCACCCTTCGGTCCATTACTCTATACTAGATGGAGTTTTTTACAGCTTGTTTTACGTCACACCGAAACAGATAGATATTATGGCGACGATGTGATAGGAAAAGGCTGGGAGTAGGAAGCAAGCGACCGTGGGCTTCATTAATGTAGGGCCTCAACATTTGGCTGGTGTGAAACTGGAAACCACGAAAAACCATCTTCAGTGCTGCCGACAGTGGGATTCAAACCCACTATCTCCCGAATGCAAGCTCACAACTGCGCGCCCCTGACCGCACGGCCAAATTGCTCGATACTAGATGGTGTTCATTACGTCTTCTGATGTGACCGTACCAGTGGAGTAGTTACTCCCCTCTATCTTGTCGCCCATGGGCTCAAGTTTAAAATACTCTCGCATGTGCTCATTGCGCAGTTTGTCATGCAGAGTGACGTCCGCCAACCATCGCAGCATCCGCACATCTGTAACGTACATTCGATGTGCATGCTTTCTCTATCTTGGCCAACATTCGAAGTCATACATGAGGGTTTCCCGGATAGTGATTTTGTACACTTTGCCCTTCAATTTGACTTGGCACCCGCATATCGCACAAAACATCATTCCGTCCAACCAACATTGATGCGATGATTGACATCTAAGTCGATATTACCATCATTTGTGATCCAAGATATTTGAACTTCTCGGTCATCATTTGCGGTTCTCCAGCAAGGATTACAGTGTTCTGTGGGTCCACTTGCCCAGGCTGCGCAAAGTTGAAGAACATGTCCCCGATCTTCTTGAGACTTACTCTGAATCCATTTGCCTCCAGCATTGATCGCAGTCGTTCCACGACCGCCTCAAACTCCTCAATGGACTCAACAAACAAAACAATATCGTCTGCGTAAAGTATGGCCCACGGCAGGTTTGTCATCGACTGCTCCGTTAGGCAGCGGATAATAATGTTGCTTGATGATGATGCTTGTTGTTTTAAGGGGCCTAACATCGAAGGTCATCGGCCCCGATAACAATGTTGAACAGTGCCGAGCTCAGTGCCGATCCTTGACGTACATCGACATCAACGTGGAAACTGTCTAAAACACCTGCGGTGGTTTTCATCTTAGAGGATGGACGTACGTACATATCTTGCATCATCTTCATATACACCTCAGGCACTTTTAATGCTGCAGTGTTGCCCAACAATATATCTAAGAACACGTTCAATGACTATCTCGGTGATATAGAGGTCGTTAAGTAACTTTGTAACTTTATTATTTTTCTCCAGATCTACAGTAAACAAATACCCATTAGATCTGATAAATGAGAAAATTAACAATGCCCAGCCTATAGCCAGATTTAAACTAAAATGATATGAACACCAGATGCTGATAAATGGCCATGCACAACTCCTTACCGGAGATCCAATGGCCATGGCACTACGGCATTAACGGAACACGTATTTTACAGACAGGCAAAATTAAATTGGTAAAATACACTGACTGACAGAGCAAATGCAACACCAAAAAGGAGTGATCAGAACTTTATGCCAATTGCAGGGTAGACTGACGTCACTGAGGTATGCTCATGATGTGAAATGCGCCGCTGTGCTGCGCACGTAGCGAACGATAAATGGGACACGGCGTTGGCGAATGGCCCACTTCGTACCGTGATTTCTCAGCCGACAGTCATTGTAGAACGTGTTGTCGTGTGCCACAGGACACGTGTATAGCTAAGAATGCCAGGCCGCCGTCAACGGAGGCATTTCCAGCAGACAGACGACTTTACGAGGGGTATGGTGATCGGGCTGAGAAGGGCAGGTTGGTCGCTTCGTCAAATCGCAGCCGATACCCATAGGGATGTGTCCACGGCGCAGCGCCTGTGGCGAAGATGGTTGGCGCAGGGACATGTGGCACGTGCGAGGGGTCCAGGCGCAGCCCGAGTGACGTCAGCACGCGAGGATCGGCGCTTCGGCCGCCAAGCGGTGCCAGCCCCGCACGCCACGTCAACCGCCATTCTTCAGCATGTGCAAGACACCCTGGCTGTTCCAATATCGACCAGAACAATTTCCCGTCGATTAGTTGAAGGAGGCCTGCACTCCCGGCGTCCGCTCAGAAGACTACCATTGACTCCACAGCATAGACGTGCACGCCTGGCATGGTGCCGGGCTAGAGCGACTTGGATGACGGAATGGCGGAACGTCATGTTCTCCGATGAGTCACGCTTCTGTTCTGTCAGTGATAGTCACCGCAGACGAGTGTGGCGTCGGCGTGGAGAAAGGTCAAATCCGGCAGTAACTGTGGAGCGCCCTACCGCTAGACAACGCGGCATCATGGTTTGGGGCGCTATTGCGTATGATTCCACGTCACCTCTAGTGCGTATTCAAGGCACGTTAAATGCCCACCGCAACGTGCAGCATGTGCTGCGGCCGGTGGCACTCCCGTACCTTCAGGGGCTGCCCAATGCTCTGTTTCAGCAGGATAATGCCCGCCCACACACTGCTCGCATCTCCCAACAGGCTCTACGAGGTGTACAGATGCTTCCGTGGCCAGCGTACTCTCCGGATCTTTCACCAATCGAACACGTGTGGGATCTCATTGGACGCCGTTTGCAAACTCTGCCCCAGCCTCGTACGGACGACCAACTGTGGCAAATGGTTGACAGAGAATGGAGAACCATCCCTCAGGACACCATCCGCACTCTTATTGACTCTGTACCTCGACGTGTTTCTGCGTGCATCGCCGCTCGCGGTGGTCCTACATCCTACTGAGTCGATGCCGTGCGCATTGTGTAACCTGCATATCGGTTTGAAATAAACATCAATTATTCGTCCGTGCCGTCTCTGTTTTTTCCCCAAGTTTCATCCCTTTCGAACCACTCCTCCTTGGTGTTGCATTGTCACTGTCAGTCAGTGTATAATGGCAAAGTTAAATACAATAAGACAAACTAAAATGAAATGCGCCACTTATCGGGGCAAACGTAAATGAAAATGAACGACAGATGCTGATAACCAGTTGACTTGACAATGTTGCGCACCCACTGGGGTTACGCAACATTAACCATGTCCCAGATTGCCTGCCTGAGTAAGCTAGTCTGGCAACACTATTCCAAACAAAAACAAACAAACATACCCCATGGCACTACAGCCCTTGAAGGGCCTTGGCCTAAAAAGCGACCGATGCTCAGCCCGAAGGCCTGCAGATTGTGAGGTGTCGTGTGGTCAGCACGACGAATCCTCTCGGCCGTTATTCTTGGCCTTCTAGACCGGGGCCGCTATCTCACTGTCAGATAGCTCCTCAATTATAATCACGTAGGCTGAGTGGACCTCGAACCAGCCCTCAGGTCCAGGTAAAAATCCCTGGCCTGGCCGGGAATCGAACCCTGGGCCTCCGGGTAAGAGGCAGGCACGCTACCCCTACACCACTGGGCCTGCGGCAACACATTTCCACTCCTAGTAAACCCAGGCAAGATTATGTTCACTGCTGAGTGCGCTGACTTTTCTGTTTACACAGGGCAGTCCTCTACCATTTAAATTTCTTAATGTCATTGCTACACTTACTCAATCTGCTGCAATGTACTACCTCTATTACCACACAAGCACTGCACTATTTAGAGTTCGAGCTTACCCTCAATTGTGCAATGAGAAGTCAGTCCAACGATTCGAACTCTTCAACTATATACTCTGCCAACTTTACTTCCAATTCCATTACATGCCTTCTTCACTCATTAGCTTACTTATTGTTCTATTTACTCTAATACCATACACTTACATCCAATACATCTGCTCTAACAATTACACAACGAACATCAAATACCAACTATCCTTACACCAAATATAAACTTTTCTCAGCCTTATACTACCATAAACGAACCTCCAAACAAATAACACTATCAAATAACCCACTAATTACTTTTCCACATTACCTTCAAACTTACAAATAGCACCCTGCATATACATCTATCATCACACCAATTTTTCACTTCAACCTTCAAATTACCTTCAAGCTTTCATCGTCAGTACACCAAATATTCACCTTTCTCAACCTTATACCACCATATTCATCAATTCACTACTCATACCGAACATATATTCACATAAAATTACCATACTTCACTCCTAAATCCAATTAACAACACACTAATTACTTTACAAAATTTCATTATACCTCCCATTTGCCTCTTACTAAATATTTACTTTATCAGCCTTATACCGCTATAAAAACCTCCAAACAAATAACACTATCAAATAACCCACTAATTACTTTTCCACATTACCTTCAAACTTCCATACTCTCCAATCTCATACCTCCCATTCGCTTCTTATTCATACATCAAACTCTCCAAGCTCATACCTCCCACTCGCCTCTTAATTCATCAAATCACTATTCATATCAAACAAAGTTCACACACAAATAGCATCCAACATAAACATCTATCATTACACCAATTATTCACTTTTCTCAATCTTCAAATTACCTTCAAGCTTTCATCATCAATACACCAAATATTCACTTTCTTCAACCTTATACCACCATATTAAACAATTCACTATTCATACCAAACAAAGATTCACATACAAATAACATAAAATTAACATAGCCCATTTCACAAAGATACCACGCTCACTCTTTTTGTTCTCACCCTGCCTTCTGTAACAATTTTCTTACTTCTTGCTAACTTTATTAGCTTTTTACTTCTTGTAACAATACCCTCATCATTTTCCTCCTATTCCCCACATGTCTCTTAAGCTTCTACTCCTTCCTTCGTCCCTTAAACTTCTTTTTTTTTTTTTTTTTTGCTATGGGCTTTACGTCGCACCGACACAGATAGGTCTTATGGTGACGATGGGATAGGAAAGGCCTAGGAGTTGGAAGGAAGCGGCCGTGGCCTTAATTAAGGTACAGCCCCAGCATTTGCCTGGTGTGAAAATGGGAAACCACGGAAAACCATTTTCAGGGCTGCCGATAGTGGGATTCGAACCTACTATCTCCCGGATGCAAGCTCACAGCCGCGCGCCTCTACACGCACGGCCAACTCGCCCGGTACCTTAAACTTCTGCTCCACCCTTCGTTTCAGCGCCGCTCTATTCTCTTCCAGGTTGCCTCCGAACATTCCATTCCCCTCTGAGCTGCCATTTCTTCACTGTTTCCACTCTGCTGACTTCCTTTGACTCTAGCTGTGACTGTGTCTGTTTCCCTCGGCCTACCTGTTCTCGCTCCATTATCCACTGTTCCTTCCTTATCGATGTTTATGATCGCATTTTCACTTGGCACCTCTCCCTGTCTCTCTTCGCACAGCACATTGATACGTTTGGTATTAACATTATTACCTTCCCCATCTTCTCCCGTATCACTATCTTTCACTTGCCTATCTGCCTCACTAATCGCTACACTTCTCTCTTTTTCTTCGTCTTGTTTTATCTTCATATCTAGGTCCATCGATCTATTCACAGACCAGATTCTACTCCACCTGCTGCTTGACACCACTAGATCTTGTCCTCTGATAATTGCTCTCAGCCGTTGATGTCTAGCTTGTATCATATGTTTTCTCAGATTTTTTTCGTTCCTGATCGCTTCAATTCCCACGTCCCTCTTGATCCAAATTTTTCCCTCTGCATGTTACCCGCATTGCCAACCACAATATCAGCCATCAACGTAGAAAACAGTTGTACCTTGATAGGCCTGTTGCCTCTAATTCTTCCGACTCTCTCCACATCGTCCATGTACACTTCACTAAAATTAATTTTCATTTTCCCATGAATTAGGTCCACTGCTTTATAAATTGTAAGCACTTTGTCCTGCCTCTTCTCCACAGGCACACCATATACACTGACTTAGCAAATGTCATGGGATAGTCACCGAATAGCGTGTGGGGGCTCCTCTGGCACGGCGAACTGCATTGAGACGCCGTGGAAGTGAGTCGACAAGTCCCTGGTAGCCCTCTGGACGCAGCTGACACCAAATTGTTTGCAGAGCGGCCGCCAATGCTGGTCTGTTCGTGGGTGCAGTATCCATGACACGGAGCCTGCGTTCCAGGACATCCCAGATATGCTCGATAGGGTTCATATCGGGGCTCCTGGGTGGCCAAGGCAGTCGTTGGACCTCCGCTGCATGTTCATGGAACCATTCCTGGGTGACGTGGGAGCGATGTGGCGGCACGTTATCATCTTGAAGCACCGTGGAACCATCTGGGCGCTGGAAGGCCAAAAATGGGTGGAGATGGTCTCCGAGCAGCTCAACATACCGCGTACCATTCAAACTCTCTTCCAGAAAAACTAGGGGGCCCATTCCATACCAGGAAAATGCACCCCAGACCATAACAGAGACACCGGTGCCCTGGACCACACCTTCGAGGCAGGCGGGATCCATCGCTTCATGTGGTCTGCGCCATACACGGTTCCTCCCATCGGCATGGTGCAGTTGAATTCGTGATTCGTCCGACCATATCACGTTACGCCATTGTTCCAGTGTCCATCCTTGGGGACTCGCGACAAATGCGCGTCGTTGTCCCCGATGACGTTGGGTTAACAGTGGCACCCGTGTGCGGCGCCTGCTCCCATACCCCATAGTACCCATGTTCCTACGGATTGTCCACAGGGAGACGTGTCTAGCACGGCCTGTGTTGAATTGAGCCGCGATTTGTTGCACGGTTGCCCGTCTGGCACCATTGACAATCCGTCTCAGATGTCGCCGGTCACGGTCATCGAGGGTGGCTGGACGGCCGGTCGTTCGTCTGTTGTGGACGGTGACACCCGCATTCAACCACACACGATACACCCTGGACACGGTTGATCGTGTGGAGCCGAATTCCCGCACCACTTCCTAAATCGCACTTCCAATCCTTCGGGCACCGACCACCATACCCCGTTCAAACGGTGTCAGCTCACGACGACGTTCCATGTTACACCTGTCACATGCACAGCCACTGCTCACAAGGTTTCCTATACAACAGCCGGCACAGGGGGCGTGTGGTGCGCAGACAACACACCTGCGCATCAGTGCTCCGCTATCCCATGACATTTGCTCAGTCAGTGTATAAATGGGCATTTCTTCCTGCAATTTAGAGTGTTGGCTTCCACTTCTGCTTTCAGTTTCAGCGTCTCCTCTTCTAATCGTCCTATTTTCTCCCTTAATGCTGCAACTTCTTCGGCATTTTTCTGCCCTTTCTCGGGGCCATCCCTTCATTTCTTCAAACGCCCTCGTTTGCTCTTGTATCATATTTTTGAGTTGCTCAAAGGGGCAGACTTCTACGACCACCTCTTTTAAAACTCTTCTGATTGCTTCCATGTCTTCCCAGCTCATATTCCCACTGGAACTCGGATCTGGGTACAGCTCGACCAGCCCCCCCCCCCAACCGTAGCAATAATATAATCACCGCCGCTGATAGCATTAATTTTCTTTTCGTTTCAATTTCCATATTACGCCCTCCTGGTTTCACTCCTTATTTCTTCTTTCTTCCCTGCCATCCTCCTATGATCGCCGTGTATTGCTCCACACCAATCATTGACAGTAAACTCCTCACTACTTTCCTGCATTCAGCACCTGCACTCCCTTCTCCCACTCCAGGGATTCTCCACTCAACACGTCTGCACTCGTCAGTGGCTAAAGCTCTACTGTGAGGTTGTTAAGTAGTTCACGATGTTTCTCAGTCAACAACCGCAGAATCTGAATCGCGTCAGTTTTAACATATCCGATATGAAACCGCTCTGGCTCCGGTGGATGTTAATCAAACCCTTGATACAGTATCCACCGGAATGAACTATTTTGGAATAAAATCCCCGACCCTGTTGGTAATCGAACTCGGAAATCTTTGAACAGAAGGCCTCTGTGCTGATCATTCAGCATAGGAACTGGATATAAATACTTGAACAATGTATGTTTACTGTAATACTGTAAGTGTAATTTGAACCAACGAAACCTAAATTAATAGTATTGTTGTCGCTGATATTCCCGATGTGGAAGACAATTGGGCTTCCAAAGTTTAGAATAGTAATAATAATTAAAAACTACCTGGATTGAGAGGCTGAATCCATGTTTGCAGTTTCGATGCCCGCTCACTTCGATAATATTTTGAGATGTTCAAATACGCCCACCTCGTGTCGTTAAATTTTCGGGCACGTAAAATAATTCATGAAGAACAAAATTCCAGCACCCCGATTTCTCCAAAATCTGTAAAATTCGTTAGTGAGACGTAAAACCAATCTAATTATTATGTCCGTCTTCTTGGTTGAATCGTCAACGAAATCGCCTTTGCTTCAGAAGGCCCCGCGTTCGATTCCCGGCTGGATCGGAGATTTTAACCTTAAATGTTTAATTCCCTGGCTCGGGGATTGGGTTTTCGTCCTGTCTCCAAAATCCCTGCAACTCACATACCACACAGAAAACTACCTTCCACTACAATAAAATGCAGTTTTCCATACACGGCAGTTGTCGCCCACATTCGCCGGAGCTTCCGTCTTACAAATGCTGCACCAGGCTAGCAACAGCCACGTGAAATTTGAAACCGTCTGCCCCACAGACGGTTCTGAGAATGCTTTTCTGTCGTTTCCCGTTCTCAGTTCTAGACAATTGTCGGAACAGTTCCAATTCACTGGTGACAGCCGATTATTTCTACCTCCTTACCCAATTTAATTCACTATCATTCATTCCGCCTACATTAGCTCCTCAACTGACGTTGGCATCAGCAAGGGCATCCAGCCCCAAAAAACATGCCGTATAAATTCATCTCACCTCATCCCCGACCTCGTATCAAGAAATGGGACTAAGGAGTCGATCTACATATACGATGGTCGAGTCATAAGTTATGGCAACTATATACTTTTTCTCGTGAACAGGAGACAACACGGAAAATCTAAGATATGCATTTGGAAATATAGGGCATGTACTTATGCATAGTTCCTGAAGCCAAATTCTGACTTCAGGAGGAAAGTGACAGAACACAGGTCATTAGTAAACCTTGTTATATTATGGTATAGACAGCAAATACACAAGACTGCGTACAAAGAACAGGTCTCTACTGGTTACAGACCTCCGAAACAATCACCCAAGATTTCCACTGTGCGTTGCCAGCGGTGGGGCTGGCACTGAATACTGCATGTGTATCGTTAACGTGTGGCACCTCTCTCCGAAATGCTGTTACGATGTCCTCTTTGTTAACAAACCGTTGTCCACGTAATGGCTTCTTGACTTTGGGGATTAGATCATAGTCACACACCTAATGCTTCTGCCGCGGAGAAGTGCTATTTTAATATACGATCGTTGGTCCTGCTTATTGACTTCCATTTTGTGATGCTCTCACTCACACATTGAAATTGGGGGCATGCATAGACCCCACACTGTTCTTTACATACACCATCTAGTGGCATCATTCGCAAGTACATACCGTACCTTTCCAAATATATATATTCGATTTTCCGTGTTGTCTCCCTGTTCGCGAGAAAAAATAGTTGCCATGACTAATGACTCGACCTCCGTATTTTATTATTATTATTATTATTATTATTATTATTATTATTATTATTATTATTATTATTATTATTATTACCGGGCGAGTTGGCCGTGCGGTTAGGAGCGTGCAGCTGTGAGCTCACATCCGGGAGATAATGGGTTCAAGTTTCACTGTCGGCAGCCCTGAAGATGGTTTTCCGTGGTTTCCCATTTTCACACAAGGCAAATGCTGGGACTGTACCTTAATTAAGGCCACGCCCACTTCCTTCCCATTCCTAGGCCTTCCCTGTCCCATCGTCGCCATAAGACCTATCTGTGTCGGTGTGACGTAAAGCAGCTATAAATATTTTTTTTTTTTTTTTTTTGCTAGGGGCTTTACGTCGCACCGACACAGATAGGTCTTATGGCGACGATGGGATAGGAAGGGCCTAGGAGTTGGAAGGAAGCGGTCGTGGCCTTAATTAAGGTACAGCCCCAGCATTTGCCTGGTGTGAAAATGGGAAACCACGGAAAACCATTTTCAGGGCTGCCGATAGTGGAATTCGAACCTACTATCCCCCGGATGCAAATTATTATTATTATTATTATTATTATTATTATTATTATTATTATTATTATTATTATTATTATTATTATTATTATTATTATTATTATTATTATTATTATTATTAATCAATTCCATGTTCTGCCCAAACTCGTCTATTGAACTGGTGAAACATGACCAGTAAAAAACAGGCCAGCAGCTGATTACCATCTAACGCACGGAATGTGCAAGACCTACTGAGAACTGAAGTAACACGAAGCAAATAAAACCTGCAGTAATGTGGTAATGTGGTGACGAAGGCTTTGCATATTGCAAGAGGCAGGATTAAGTACATTTACTGACCTGTGACCACCTGAGTGAACCATGCAGTGAGGTGGATTTAATCAGTGCAAACGGTAGGGCAATATAGGTTGCTAATCACTGTGTACGGATGGCGTATACGGTAAAAGTATATAACTTTTATAACTATTTAGCGTTTCGTGCAGGGATATACAGTGTTTTTCTTATAAATCCAGACCGTTCAGCGGCGTTTCTATTCTTGGAGACCTAAGCAGCTCTACGGGAGGCGTGCGCAACGTGCGTGCACGTGTTCGACCTAGCATCAATTGCCAGTCTGAATCTCTAGCTGTTAACATGGTGAGACAGTTATCATTCAACGCCGTATTTTCAAATGGAAGATTTATTTTAAGTAAGAGTCGGCTCGACGAGTACGCGATGCATTCGTTCAGCAATTTCCTGGAGAAGTGTCAACTTCATGAGCACGGATTCACGTAATTGAAAATAAATTAGAAACTACTGGCTCAGTGCTCAATAAAAAACATGCGCTCACATGAACAATTTTAACAGAGGAAAAGTTAAATGACATTGATGCGAATCTTAAACGGTCACCGAATACATCACTCACAAAATTAGCGCAATAAGTAGGGGATCCGATTCCTTCTACACACAGAGCTAACAAAGCTGTTACACATCAAACCGTACGGGTTCACAATTTCCCATTCTTTGAAACCTGTTCAACCAGACACAAGAGTGAGATATAGTAAGTGGTATCTTGCATAACTGAATGATCGTTTATTCGACCCACAGATTGTGTTCTTTTCGGATGAGGCGTGGTTTCATCTTAACTCTCACTATTGGTGTGCAGAAAATCATAATTATATTTATGAAGTCCTTCATTATGAAGGATGGCACTTCCAGCAACTTGTATAAGATAAGATTTCATATAAGATAAGATACACGCTTAAATCAAGGTGCACCGGGCGAGTTGGCCGTGCGCGTAGAGGCGCGCGGCTGTGAGCTTGCATCCGGGAGATAGTAGGTTCGAATCCCACTATCGGCAGCCCTGAAAATGGTTTTCCGTGGTTTCCCATTTTCACACCAGGCAAATGCTGGGGCTGTACCTTAATTAAGGCCACGGCCGCTTCCTTCCAACTCCTAGGCCTTTCCTATCCCATCGTCGCCATAAGACCTATCTGTGTCGGTGCGACGTAAAGCCCCTAGCAAAAAAAAATCAAGGTGCCTGCGCGCGACGTAAGTTGGGCTGAGACAGCTGCTGTAGCGAAGAGTGCGAACACCATGCGTTCGGACTGTTTTCTTTTTCTTTGCTTTTTTCTTTGCTATTTTCTTTACGTCGCACCGACACAGATAGGTCTTATGGTGACGATGAGATATGAACGGCCTAGGAGTGGGAAGGAAGCGGCCGTGGTCTTAATTAATGTACAGCACCAGCCTGGTGTGAAAATGTGAAACCACAGAAAACCACCTTCAGAGCTGCCGACAGTGGGGTTCGAACCCACTCTCTTCCGGATGCAAGCCCACAGCCTCACGACTCTAACCGCACGGCCAACTCGCCCGGTAGGTCTGGGTTTAGAAGAGGGACCCTGTATACACAGTATATATTTATATATTTTGCTACTTGTTTTCTTTTTTGTGTCGCACCAACACATATAAGCAAGCATTTGCCCTGTGTAAAATTCGAAAACCACGGAGAACTATCTTCAGGGCTGCTGTTCGAGCCCACTACATCACGAATGCAAGCGCACAGCTGCGCGTTGCAAACTGCACTGCCCATTATCTCTCGGTCGTACATAGATAAGCAAATAGATAAAATACTTTTTTTTATAAGAAGATAACAAGAGCTTGCACGGATAAACCTTACTTTATATGTAGATATAAGAATACACTGTAGTAGGGCACTAATAAGCATGAATGTTCAACACAGTAATCACCCTTGTCGAATCACTTGTTCCAACGGTGCATCAAGGCATCAATGCCGCCATGGAAGAATTCGACGCCCATCCCTGAAGCCACGTCATGACGGCATGCTGAACAGCCGTATCGTCGCTGAATGGTTTACCACCCAGGTAATAGGCCTATTTCAACGGTCCGAAAGGTTGGAAATCATTGGGTGCCAGGTCGGTGCTGTTGGGATGGTGGTCCAGATAGTTTTTCCTCACCAAGGGAGCAACTGTTGTTCAGACACGTTAGAGCGTTTGCAGATGGAAATGTTCATACAACGAACTAGGTGTCGTGATGCTGCATGACTACGCCAGACCACACGCAGCCAGCAGCACGCGTGAGTTGTTACGGCGCTTACGATTGGAGGATCTGGAATATCCGCCCTACATCCTGACCTGGCACCCAGTGACTGAAGCATGATAAGATGTTGTGAAGCCGTTACCTATGCGAGAGGTGGCAATATTCGTTACTAAGACGCTTAATTGCCACGTAGCCATTTTGGTGTATGACCAGGGACCACTTTGTTTATGGCACATTGCACAGTGACTTGACTGAAATAAGTGAACTGAGTGTCCTAAAATAGCTTTTCATTTACATTCTTTACTGTTACAATGTAGAAACTGTGTTTTCATTGCATGTGTCCTTTCATTCCAATATGTATACGTATGATGCTGGTATGAACATATAAAAGAGCGACCAGAGTACATTTTGAACAGTTTATTACTATTATTATTAGGGCCTATTACCAGATAGCTTGAAAAATAGGCAACAAAGCTCACAGGGAGAAAGGTAGATATAATGATAGACAACAGTATGTCACCGAGAATTATTACTACCTAGTATAGTCACCAATATTGTCCAAGCACTGGTTCCAACAAGATAACGCTTTGCTTGAAATGTGCGTCCGGTTCATGAAGCCACGTCATGACAAAATGCTGAAACTCAACACCCAGGTGCTTCTCTAAAGGCCCCAAGAGAGAGAAATCACTGGGTGCCCGGTCATGGTGTAAAAATTCACGCTTAAGTTGCTGCAGACGTCCTAACTCTTCCAAAAGATCATCTTCAGGACTTGTAGTGTTTAGGGTGGTGGATTTCTCGCTCGGATGCGTTCCCCCGATTTGTCCCAAACTTAATCGATCGGATTTATGTCAATAATACTGGGTGGCCAATCAATTCCTTGAACGTGGTGCCCTTTGAGGAATCTCCAACCGATGGTGGCATCATGCGCTGTTGCATTATCTTGCATGAATACTGCGTTTTCTCCAAGTTACCGCACATGAGGAATCACTTGTGGAAATAAAAAAACTCGCCAATGTACCATCGGGCAGTTAAGAATCCCCTGCCAAAGATCGGAGGATCGATTTTAAGTGTCAATACTTATGCCTGCACACACAATAGCAGATCCAACTGCATAAACAACGGGAGATTGTACAGCTGTGGGATGAAATGACTTCCCACGTCTTTTCTAGACTCACAGACACGTAGACGAGCATCTGAACGTTATAATGGAAAAATGGGATTCATCCGAAAACAGCACAGGACGCCAGTTGTTTCAGCTGCCAAATCAGATGATACCCAGCAAACTTCTCTGTCTTCCGCCACGATGTCATCTAACCAGTGCAGGTACCTCAGTGGATCGTCAGGATCTTAAATCGGCCTCTCTAAGGCTGTTTCTGACTGTTTGGTCACTAACTCGTAAGATACTCCAGAAGTCTGTTACAAATTCACCTGTAGTACTCGTGATGTAACTTGGCAGTGTCGGAGATCTTGCAGAAGCACAACGGACCGAGCTCGATAGCTGCAGTCGCTTAAGTGCGGCCAGTATCTAGTATTCGGGAGATAGTAGGTTCGAACCCCACTGTCGGCAGCCCTGAAAATGGTTTTCTGTGGTTTCCCATTTTCACACCAGGCAAATGCTGGGGCTGTACCTTAATTAAGACCACGGCCGCTTCCTTCACACTCCTATCCCTTCCCTGTCCCATCGTCGCCATAAGACCTATCTGTGTCGGTGCGACGTAAAACAACTAGCAAAAAAAAGAAGCACAACGGTCTTTCCATAGTTTTGTTTTCCTATGGCGGTCCGTGCATGGACGCCTAGCGAATCCTTCAGTCTGCTGGATACGTTTCCACAGATACCAAATCGTATTCTGAGTAGCACCTGGCATTCTGGCAACATACTTCTGCAAGTAGCCTTCTTGACGCAGTGTAAGTGCACGAGTGGATACCTTCGGCAACTGCTTCTCAAGTTGCCTACCTCAGTCCGTACGATCAGCCGTGACACTAGACTACATTCCATACAGACCAACCTTCGCACACGCTTTGATTTGAGGCACTCGTATCTTCCGATTGACACCGACACTTATCAAACATCTAGATCGCATTGGGCTCTCCCACTAGTGTACGTATTCGTATTCTTGGGAACATCTAAATTCGTGACCATTTATCTTCATTTTTGCATTGTAGTAAGAACAAATCAAACCGAAACACTGCAGCACATAGAGGCCTTTAAGAGTCTTAACCTTGCAAGACGACTCGTGCACCACCAGATAGGCTACAGATATTGGAGTGTCCTCGCTCTATCGTACTAGCCATGAATCGAAGTCAGGGCTTACATGCACGAGGTGTAATAGACTCTACCCCTACACAACGAGTCTGGGATAATAATAGTACCGGGCGAGCAGTTCGTGCGCAACCTCGCGCGAGGTAACAGGGCAAGCGACCAAGCGGTGACAGTGAGCTAGTGCGAAAGTCATTGCGACTTGTTAAGTGTTCTCGTTACATCCTTGGAACTAGTATCAGTACTAATATGGCAAGTATACGGAAAAATACTCTTAAATGTGTGATTGAGGATAGGAATAATAGGCCTACTCCACTGGAAATTCATCGCTGGATAGGAACAGAACTCAAACTTAACAAGGACCAAATTATAGCCATTCAATATAATGGGGAAAATGCAGTCTATATTAAATTAGTCTCTGTTGTACTATATGAAAACTTATTATCCCGGCATGAAGGTGTGAAAGTTTTCCGTCTTTCTACTGGTCTTTCAACTAATGTGACAATTACTGCTGCGGACACCTCGACTAAGCGAGTGCGTGTATTCAACTTACCACCTGAAGTAAACAACGAACGGCTTGCCCGCGTGCTGTCAACTTACGGGCTGGTCAAGGACATTCGGGACGAGAAGTGGAGTGACCCCTACGAATTTTCTGACGTGAGTAACGGCATTCGTGTTGTCAATATTGAACTTAAGTACCCTATACCCACTCAACTAACTGTTAATGACTGTAGAATACTCCTAACGTATGAGGGCCAAATGAAATCATGTTTTTACTGTAAGGAAACGACACATTTACAAGTAGATTGTCCACATCGCAGAAGCCGACCGGCTTTGAACATCCGGCAGCCGACATACAGCACTGTGTTGACTGCTTCTGACGGAACTGGCAATATGCATAACATTACTGAGGATGGTGGAGACGTTAGTTCACCACCACTTCCTGGCTTAGACAACCTTAATACTTCACATGCAGATCTCACAGACATAGAAAACACCATGGAACCAGCCGTAGAGCACAATAACACAGATGAACCAGCTTCATATACACAGGATATTGAAGAAGTAGTACTAGAACCTTCCGCTGAGGAACACACACATAACACCGTGACAGGCCAGACAGTTGAACAGGGACAAGAGGATAGCAAACTTAATGTTAATGCGGCTACCGTAGTGAAATCCCCCTCATGGGCGGAACAGATGGACGTACTAGAAGACAATGAGCCCCAGTTACATAACCTCCTTCCAGTGGACATTCATAATGAGCCTGCCAACCATATGATGCCGTCACACCAACACCAATTAGTGCCTGTAGATGTCACAAAAGACACTGCAGTCCACCTACTACTATTGACATCGTACAGCAACTTGAGTCTACACTAACGCCTGACCTGAGGACGGACTTAGTAGCCGTAGAACAACGAATATTGCCTACTGGAAACCTGGATAATAAAACACCCACGCCTATAGTTCCTAAAGATTCGTACACTCTAACAACGAAAGCTGCCAGTAAAAATAGTGCTCGAGAGGGAACTAAGCCGTATCGTACACAACCCCGCAGTAATTCCCGAAGCCGCCGCAAATCTCCAGAGGCTCGTAAATAGATTGATAATGGGACGCACCTTTGATAGGATATTGTGTACAAGGGAGTTGTTTATATTGCTGATGGTGCAGATTCTGACTCTCGCTACTGTGAACATCAATGTTATCCAAAGCCACCTTAAATTTCAAGTGTTTGAACGATTTCTTCGTTCTAATGATATTGACATTGCTTTTTTACAAGAAGTCGCACTCCCTGTGTTACCCATATCGTCATACTTCAACCAATATATAAACATTGGCAATGCTAGTAGGGGAACAGGATTCCTTACCCGACACGACCTGGAACTCGAAGATGTGCACAGTCACCCTTCAGGAAGGATCATATCTGGACACATTAATGACACTACGCTAATCAATATTTATGCACCATCAGGGAGCCACAACCGTGTTCAACGTAAGAACTTCTTTCAGAACGATATACTCCAACAACTGCATAGTATAAAAGAAAAAACAATCCTCGCTGGGGACTTTAATTGTGTTCAACGAACAGAAGATTCGACGGGGCAAACTTATGCGGCCAACCCTCTCTTAAATGATGTCATAACCTCATTAAACCTGATCGATGTTGTGGGTAAGTTGCATGTACCCCTTCTCCACTATACCTACATTCAGTATAACTCCTCCTCCCGCCTTGACCCTATGTATGTTTCCCGAACACTCATTCACCCTAGAACATACGAGGTGATCCCCGTTAGCTTCACCAATCACCACGCAGTTGTATGTAAAATAAATTTCCCACACAAAGTATACTATATAGGGAGAGGGTACTGGAAACTGAACTGCTCACTGCTACAGGATGATCAATGCACGGAAGCTTTTCTAAGACAATGGAACAAATTGTTACTTCAGAAATGTAAATATAGTGATAGTGCAGAATGGTGGGACCAGTTAATCAAACCGGGGATAAGAAGACTCTTCAAAATATTGCGTATCAAAAGGCCCAAGAGAGACGCGATACAGCTGATTTCTATTACAGGGTTCTCCGACAGCTCCAGGAGAGGAATAACGCTGGTGAACGAAATTGCAATGAGATTACAGATGTTAAAGATAAACTGTTGACGGTACAGCAGAGGACGCTCACAAAATTCAACGTAACCCTGAAGGATCAAACGGCACTACCTGATGAGGTTGCAAGTGTCTATTATATAGCACGTACACAGTGAGAGCAACAACGCCGGTACATTCATACAATAAGATCGTCCGATGGAAGAGAGGTGACGTCACAAGAAGACATAAGAAGAGAAATTTCCTCATTTTATCAACAATTATATGCCAGGGAATCTATCGATGTAGACGAAATCAATACTTTGCTTCAGTCCTGCGATGCCCACCTTACTCCAGCAAGTAAAGAACTGCTTGGCATGGACATTACTGATGATGAAATTCAAGCCATCATAAAAAAATCTTCCGACCAATCGCTCTCCAGGAATCGACGGGGTTCCCTATGAATTTTATAAACAGTACTGGTTTATTATTGGCAAAGAATTCTGTGACGTTATCCGCACTATCTTGACACGTCGTTCCCTATGTAAAACCCACTATGAAGGTATCATAGTTCTCATCCCCAGAAAAGAAAGGAACCCTTCAGGTGGAGGACTTCAGGCCAGTTACTCTACTATGCAGTGATTATAAAATACTAACCAGAGTGTTATCCCGTCGTATGAAGACAGTCCTCATAGATGTAATTGGACCCGAACAGTGTTGCAGCGTTCCCGGACGTACAATTTTGACCAATCTAAGAACACTACGTGATATCCATCTGAAAACAGACTCTCAGCCGAGTGACCACCTCAGTCTCCTGAATATAGATCTTGATAAAGCAATTTGATCGTGTTAGCCATCAGTACCTCTACATCGTTTTAAAGCACTTCCAATTCCCTGACACAGTGATCGATTACATTCGAATAATAAACTTCCACTCTATATCTAGAATTCTTGTTAACGGATTCCTCTCGACGCCCATACCGATAGAAAGATCAGTAAGACAGGGATGCCCCCTCTCCATGTTACTCTTTTTCATAGGTCTGGAACCATTTATTAGGACACTTCAACCAAAGTTACAAGGATACAGAGTGAATATACATACCTTTTCAATGTGTGTTTATGCAGATGATATATCGATATTAGTCAGAGGTGAACAGGACATTCAACATATCTCTCCAGCTCTCAGCACATACAGCGCCGGTTCAGGGGCGAAAGCCAATCCCAGGAAAACTACTTTACTGAACTTAAACGATGGGCCCGACATCGTACAGAAGGACTGGTTTAACATTGTTGATGAAGTGAAGATCCTTGGTATTAAATGGACAAAGACTGTGATCGGTACTTTAGAATACAACTGGGCTACTGTTATTGCTAATGTTAGGGGTGTGATGATGAACTTTCGTACACTAAATTTGAATATAACTCAAAGGATTGTGGTGACAACCACCTATGTTCTCTCAAAGGTTTGGTACTTAGCTCAAGTGTTCCCGCTACCCAACAACTTTGAAAGCCAGCTCTCAAAATATATTAGCTGGTTCATCTGGCAAGGCTATTTGTTTAGAGTACAACGGGAACAGCTGTATCTCCCATATAAACTTGGTGGATTAGGACTCATCGCACATGGAACGAAATGCCAAGATCTACGTCTTAAAAATGATATTCCTACATTATTACAGTCTGAAAATTTCTCGAAGGCTCTGTACAAAGACACTTGGAGCCCAGATAACTGTGACTCTAGTTCCTTGCCGAAAATATTTAGAGATCACCAACTGAAACTCCAAAAATACGTTAGTGAACTCCCATCTGGAACGAATGCTACTACCAAGACCATCTGCACTATGTTACGACGAGCTGTGCACGTCACCCCGCGGATTGAGTCCACGGCACTCTACACCCACTGGCAAACGGTGTGGGTCAACTTTAGCCGTATGAAACTCTCGTCACACGCACGTTCCCAAATATTCCTTTTCCTAAACAATCTGGTACCAACAGCACAACGTCGCTACCAAATACATCTGGACCAATCGCCTTGGTGTACGGTGTGTGGTCAGATGGACACAGTGATACATCGCTTGACAACATGCACACATGCCGAGCGCACATGGAGCTGGTGTAAACGACAGGTGTCTCGCCTCATGAACCTTCCTCTTGGAGACATCGATGACAGGAAACGGATTCGACTGTCTGTAACGGCCTTTCCTCAAATAAAACAGCAAGCGATTGTATGGCTACTAGGTCACTACAATACATACAGTTTGGACAGTGTTGATGGTGTCATACTACCGGCACTCTTGTACCACCTAAGGAAAGAGAGATGGAAACTAGTGAAAGTGGACAGCTAGAAGATAGATATGGCCATTACTTGAACTGCCTTGATATATAATGTGTCTTTGTGTTTTTACGTTTATGTTTTGAATGAAGACCTCGAAGGTATCAGTATTTTTTTTAATACCTAACAGTGCATGAACAAATGAACTATTTCAACACTATTTCACCAATACCTGGCACGTGCAGATTTATTTCATGTGTGAATGTAAATATTGAAGTATAATGAAAAAAAAAGTTGGCCGTGCGGTTAGAAGCGCGCAGCTGTGAGCTCGCATCCGGAAGATAGTGAGTTCGAACCCCACTGTCGGAAGCCTTGAAGATGGTTTTCTGCAGTTTCCCATTTTCACACCAGGCAAATGCTGGGGCTGTACTTCATTAAGGCCACGGCCGCTTCCTTCCCATTGCTAGGCCTTCCCTGTCCCATCGTCGCCATAAGACCTATCTGTGTCGGTGCGACGTAAAGCAACTAGCAAAAAAGATAGTAATATTTATTATTTATATTTTATTACGATGATTATTATTATTATTTCTCGACAACAGTGAATCTATGTTCACTATGAGGGGACCGGGTGAATTAGCCGTGTGGTTAGGAGCGCGCAGCTGTGAGCTTGCATCCGGGAGATAGTGGGTTCAAACTCCACTGTCGGCAGCCCTGAAGATGGTTTTCCATGGTTTCACATTTTGACACCAGGCAAATGCTGGCGCTGTACCTTAATTAAGGCCAGGGCTGCTTCCTTCCCACTCCCAGGCCTTTCCTGTCCTACCGTCGGCATAGGACCTGTTTGTGCCGGTGCGACGTAGAGTAAGTTCTCAAAAAAATCACTATGATGGGCATAGACATTTCTACGAGAACGTATTTATTTCATATCATCCTAAAGATATAGTTTCTCGTGTTTTACAACGTATTCGTGACTTTCATCGTTATTTTTTCTATTTCACCTTGAGATCATTTTAATTCGCTCGAAGGAAGGACTAATAAAAATATAGTAACATTATGAAACCGGAAATGGAAGACAACATTTCTGTTATTTACGACGTGAGCAAGGCGAACTATCAGTCATAAAGAAGTTCGTGAAATGAACCATGTCTACCTTCAGTTAAAATGAAAATAAAATCAATCGTGTGCAGCGAGCTACTTGGCCCACCGCCCAACAATTGATGTATGGCGGTTCACAAGTTCATATTGATATACTAACTTCATACACGCTCCTCGATCCCTTTCACTTCCTGGCACTGTGTCTCCACTCATGTTTCTTCAGCTTTCAATTGCTTCTTCTACCTTTTTGACTTACATTTAATTTATCACTCTTGTATTAAGGGGGAAGCAGGAGGGAATGTTAAATGAAGCGGGGAATTACTTTTGGAAGTAAGCAAACTGCTATTCTTTTTCTTGCTCTTTATCGATAAAACTTCCCGATTTGAGAGTTGTGGTAAAAATTGTGAATAGGGCTATAAAAATGCACGTCCTCTATGGTACGGTGTGCACAAGCAACTCGGGTGAACATCAGTCTCGTGTTTCAACTAACATTTAGGTGAATGATACGAAATATTAGACTAATATTTCTTATACATACGGGTATATATGCATACGAATATATTAATAATGCCGGTTTTCTTGCCTTTCCTCTTTATCATTGTGTACTGTATACTAACCTGTGACAGTGATAGACAGCGAAATAGAGAGGGGGCAGGAAAAATGGTCAGTTTTCGGATAAAAGGTTTATTACATCAACCCCAAACAAAACCCCATGGCACTACAGCCCTTGAAGGGCCTTGACCTACGAAGCGACCGCTGCTCAGCCCAAAGGCCTGCAGATTACGACGTGTCGTATGGTCAGCACGACGAATCCTCTTGGCCGTTATTCTTGGCTTTCGAGACCGGGCCCGCTATCTCACCGTCAGACAGCTCCTCAATTCTAATCACGTACACTGAGTGGACCTCGAACCAGCCATCAGTTCAAGGTAAAAATCCCTGACGTGGCCGGGAATCGAACCCGGGGACTCCGGGTTTATTACATCTACATTTATAAATAATATATAAATAATACGTAGTCGGAAAATCTCAAAAGATTTGTGGAAAGATTTACGGTATCTATATTGTCCAAACCGTCAAAACAAGTTTTGAATGGCCTATTGTTGCTGTCATGTCATATTATAGTCAGCGAGAAATCTTTGAACATTGACTTGTATCACAACACTGTTCACTAACTTTCGTTTCAGACAGCTCCTCAGTTGTCCTTAGAATGTTCAACGAAGCCCATTGCATCACTTTGTTGAACATTTAAGTCCTTGTACGAAACGGCAGTCGAACCTGCGACAGAGAATTAGCAAGTTTGTTGTTCCATAGTACTTTTTTCTCGTTATTTCAAATGCATTTTCCCAATTTGCATTGAACAAAGCTTATGTGCCCCCAGTTTCCGTCGAGTAATGTAAAACTTTTCCCAAATATCCCTCTTGCCGTTTTCTTTCCCTCGCATTTCATACACATTTTGTTAGTTGACCAGGAGTGTGTAGAGCTATGGGAGTCGTGTAAATGACCTCCGAACGGGCTTGCATATCAGAGTACTGAAAGTATGATACAAGACCGCCTACTTGCAAGGGGACTCTTTATCGGATGTAGATATCAAGTATGAGCGCTGACTCGTTGTTCATCTCTAATCATAACTGCCCTACTCTTAATAGCCTAGACGGTTTTCTAGTTGTACTTCCCGTTAAAAAAACATAATGACCACTACCACCTACCAGAAAGTTTGTTTTAAATACCTCTCCTCAAGTCACGACAGGAATATTCGATCCCATAATACAACCTTCCTGGCCTAGCCTACCCACAGATCTGCAATGTATGCCAACACCTTACTTCGTATACGTTCAAAGGATAGAGAGGGATGTTCCGTGACTCTGATAACAGTATCAACAGAACATATCAAGCTTGTATTTTGTAGTCACTTGTTAGATCCAGTTTCATCAACCATTGTTAAAAATCAGCTAACGGAGCGTTAGTTAACTCCTTGTTAAGATTTTTAACGTGGCGTTATGGAAGTACAAAGGATCGTTTACCAACATGGCGTTAACGATCAAGTCGGCAGTGTGTAGCATTAACATTATTTCGCTGTTCTGAACAGTGCCGGGCATAATGTTATTCATCTGTCACCTTTTTCCTGTACACATTTTGCGTGGAATAAGGCGTCCCATTTGATACTGAACTTACTTGGTGATGGGAAGAGATAGTAAATCAGACAACGCACAGAAGAAAATCATGGTGGAAGGTGACGGGAAGAAGTTTTCGGCGCAGTAATTTTACTTCTCTGGAGAAAAATATTGTCAATTTACCTTCGAAAATATGTTGTAGAATGGCAAAAAGACGAAAGGCTCATCCTCAAAGGGAAAATACAATGTATGGAATGAGTAAGTCAATGAATTCAATAGTCACTCGAATCTCACCACGCGGTCAGCAAAACAAATCAAACACTGTACGACAACCTAAAAAGGAGTACAGAAAGGAAAGATTATTCGAAGGACAATTTGGAATGATCCAAGACCGGAGGTTGTAGAACTATTCCAGCATTGAAATGGATGACTTCGTATAATATTGCATTAGTCGGCGACCAAGCTGAGCCTCTTCGTAATGAAGGCGATTATTTAAAAATCAAATCAAAATTTCTTTATTTGCAAATGAGGTGTCTACCTCGGTGGCAAATGGTACACTAAAATACATTATTGTCAAGCACTAAATTTTAAATTAACAAGAGACAAAGAAAATTTTCCTAGAATACAGTATTATCCAATTTACGCTAATAATTTGTTCTATTAAACACATACATCATCCTTAATAAATTTATATTGTTTACAAAATTCTACTTATAATATCTTACAAACATACTCAACTCATATACAGTATGTGAAATTACTTCTAATAAAAATATACAACTGGTATAAGATTAAAATTAACATTGAATTTATTTACATATTTATATTTTACCCATTTTGGAACATAAGTAGCATAACGACCTGCTGCGTCTTAACCAGAGCCCCTGTTGCTACCACTTTTCAGAGTTCCTGAAGGGCCTTCACAGCTACCGTAGCGGTCCCAGGGCCCTCGAAATCCCCACTGTACTTCACCCCTACAGGCAGTCCCCTACTTGGGCTGTCCAAACTCCATAGACCAGGGGATGGAAATAATTTAATCACACACATTTTTTATTTACAATATCCTGCACTGGTCGAATGCCCTCTAACATTTCATTTATTTTCTCTGTTGTTGTTTATTCTCTTCTTGAATATCTGTACAGATTTTGGAAAAGGATCAAACACTACCCCTGGTAAACTGTTCCACTCCTTCACGCCCTTCCCAATGAATGAAAATTTACCCCAATCGCTTCTGCTAAAATTCCTTCTAATTTTGTACTTGTGATCAGTTCTACCAATATAATTATTTTCCAACTGAATCCTCTCACGGATATCTCTCCATGCTTCTTCTCCTGTATAGGCTCTATATAATCCTATAAGTCTAGTTTTCTCCCTTCTCTTACTTAAAGGTTCCCAACCAAGTTCCTTTAACATTTCTGATACACTACTCTTTCTCCTGAAATCCCCTGTTACAAACCTTGCTGCTTTCCTCTGCACACCATCTAGTTCTTTTATTAGGTATTCTTGGTGAGGATCCCAAACACTGTTTGCATATTCCAATAATGGACGAACCATACTTAAGTAACTTTTTTCTTTTAATTATTTGTTGCATCCTTTAAGTAGCCTCATTATGACATGTAACGATCTGTATGCTTTCCCAACAATGTCATCAACATGACCCTTCCAGTGCAAATTACTTTCAAATCTCACACCTAAGTATTTGCACTTGCCATCTTTAGGGATAACTACCTCATCCAAAGTATATTCAAATTCAGTTTTAAAGCTCCTGTTTGTAAATGTTGTAACAGTTGATTTGCCTCCATTAACCTTCATATTATTTTCTTCAACCCATTCTTGGATACTCTCAATGTCCCTTTGTAATTATGAGCAATCCTCAATGTTATTTATTTCCCTATAAACAATTATGTCATCTGCATACAATCTTATTTTCGATATTATATTGTTCCCTAAATCATTTGCGTATATTAAGAAAAGTAACGGACCGATTATACTACCCTGTGCAATTCCCTTCCAAACTTTCTCTTCCTGTGATATATAATTTCCTACTTTGACTTTCTGAACCCTTGAATTTAGAAATGTTCTTATCCAACGTATAACCCTTATGTCCAGTCCTATTCCCTCCAATTTCTTTAATAATATTCCATGTTCCACTCTATGAAAGGCTTTGGAAAGATCTATGGCTATGCAATCTAACTGGCCTCCTGAATCCAACTGATCTGATATGTCCTGCTGAAATCCCACCAGTTGTGCCTCACAAGAAAATTTCTTTCTAAATCCATACTGGCTCCTCATGAACCAATTTTTATCATCACATATCCCTCTGATGTACTTTGCTATTATACTCTCCAGTATTTTACAAACTATACTGGTCAGGCTGATTGGTCTGTAGTTCTCTGGTTTCCTTTTATCACCCTTACCTTTATAAATTGGTATTATTATAGATTCCTTCCATTCCTTTGGTATTACACTATTATTTATGACATAGTCAAAGAGAAATTTTAAATAAGGCACTATATACCACCCCATCGTCTTTAATACCTCCCCAGTAATTTGATCACTTCCTGCTGCTTTTCCTTGCTGAAGCAGTTGGATTTCTCTGAAAATATCTTCATTTGTGAATGAGAAGCTTCCTGTTTCCCTATGTGTCTCTCCCTCTCTATCTTCTGTTATGGTTTCCAAGTCCTGACAATCTTCTACTGAATCTCTGAATTCCCTACTGAAGAGGTTTGCTTTCTCAGTATCTGTTAAATAGTGTTCACCCCCTTCTCCCACCATTGTAGGAATTTGGATTCCTTTTCCTTTTTGATTCCTAATATATGAATACAGCTTTTTCCATTTCCCTTTGTGGTCATTACCCTCTTGAAGAATGCCATTCATATAATTCTCTTTTGCTTCCTTTTTTACTCTATTCAGTTCCCTCATTAGCTGTTTTCTAGTTTCTCTATTCTCCCTACCCTCTTTGATTTTCCTGTTTACTATTCTACATTTTCTTTTTAATTTTCTTATTTCCCTTGTATAATAAACATGGTCTGAGGTCATTTTACCCTTCTTAACAGGTACAAATCTCTTCTCTCCTTCCCAAATGATTCCTTTAAATTTAGCCCAAAGTGTATCCACATTACTCCCTTCACTTATCCAACAACTGAATTGTGATTTAAGTTAAGTCCCAAATTCATCAACTTTAGTTTTTCTGTATAATTTCTTGTCTTGTGTGACCCTCTTATTAAGCCTTTTTGGTACCAGTCCTACATCCATTATTACAGCCGTATGGTCACCTATTCCTTCAATTACCTCAGTTTTATCAACAATTTCCCATGGTTTAACCAAGAATACATCTAGTAAGTTATTGAGACGAGTCGGTTCTTGTACTACTTGTGTAAATCCTCCCTCCCAAATTAACTTATTTGCCAGTTTCTGTTCATGGGCTTCACTTGCAGCTCCATTCCATTCAACTTCAGGCAAGTTTAGATCTCCCCCAATTATTACCATATCTTTATTATTGTTTTTATGTGTATAATCTATTATTTTCTCAAATATTTCCATGTCTCTTTCCTCTCTTCCAGGCCTGTATGTTCCTATAATTCCCACCTCCTTCATATTATGACAAACTAATTTTATCCCTAATATTTCATCCCTTTCATCGGTAAACCATTCATGTGAACAATAAGTTTCCTTCACCAGAATAAACACCCCCCCCCCCTCCCTTTTTATCTCCTCGGTCTCTACGATAGACTGTGTACCCTTCTGGAAATACTTTTCTATTACCCACCCGTTCTCTCAACCATGATTCTACTCCTATCACCACATCAGTCTCATAAGATTCCATCAATGTACCGAATTTTAATTGTTTATTTACTACACTCTGACAGTTTACCAAGAGCAATCTCAGACCTCCTTCCTCCCTAAAACTTGACTGTTGCAATTGGGTAACGTTTGACTCATGAGTTGAGAACGTCCCTGGAACCCAGATCCTTGTACATAGATCTTGATTTAAGGGTCTGGGTTTTCTGGCAAGTTTCCCTGTATGTGCCAGTTTAGTGGTATGGGTTTTCTTAAGTACAGATTAGTTTGCAAATCTCTGTTGATAATTGTAGCAATTTGTCTACAGAGATTTGCTATTCCATTACCATTCAGATGTAACCCATGCCTAGTAAACATTTGCCTGCCAAGACCTAAAGTATCTACTACATAGACATTTCTAAAACTCTTACATAATCTCTTGATTTTTATATTTACATCATAAACAGCTTTGTTCACACATGAGTCCTCTAAAAGGTCATACCTAGGTGGCACATTAACTACAATTACTTTTGAGTCAGGTAGTTTGGAAATCTTACCCCTGAGAGTCATAATTAGTTCCTCACCTTCATTTGCAGCAATGTCATTTGTACCACTCACAATTACCACATAATTGTCCTTCTCTAACACAGGATCACAACTTGAAAGGACGTCTTCAGTTTTGGCACCTGGTTTTATTAGTCCTAAAACCTCAGTTTCTGGATTCTGCAGCTCATCCTTGATGCCTTCTGCCATACCCCGCCCTTGACTGTCTGCGTAGAGATGAATCTTTGGCGATCTTGACTTTCGGTTGGTTTTCTTCTTCTGTAGGTTACCTCCACTGGATTTAAAATTATTTGGAAAACTTGGTATGTCTTCTTGTGGAACTTGCTGAAGTAACTGAAATCTATTTTGGCACTGTAAAGAGTTTTTTCCCGGTTTTAAGTTGTACGTAGTTTCTCCCATATGTTTAATATTAGGCCTAAAATGGCTACGAGTCACTTCCGTCCACGGCGATCTTTCTTCTCCAATGTCTTCTTTATCTTCCAGTTTCTTTATTCTGTCCTTTAAGCTTTCATTTTCATGTTTCAGAGCGCATAAATCTTCTTGTAGCACTCCTAAAATCTCAATTATAGTTTCATATGTCTCTCTTTCTTGTTGTTCTGCCTCACTATCGGTTTGTTTACACTCGGGACACAGCCACTCACTTTCTTCAATATCAGTCCTATTTACAATATTTGCACAACGAAAATGGTACCATTCATCACACTTACGACATAGAATCCCATTTTTAACTACTCTTCTGCATTTGCCACATTTTTCACTGCATCTTACACCATTATCTACTACGGATATCACAGACTCACACACAGTAGTCGCCATCTTGGTACTATGATACACAATATAACATAAAGCCACCACAATGTCTTTAGAATGAGATATTAATGTCGTTTTATGAAATGATGCTGTGGTTTTGAAGCATTCTTGTTATTGTGTGAGATATCACTTTCGTATCGTCACTCAGAGGTTTTAAAGCTGAATTTTATTAATTGAAAACATCATTAATTATAATCATGTATGAAATTCGGACTGCAATTAGTACGTTTACATGCAGGATTCAGATCGATCTGAGTACACTTCCCGTATTGAGAAGGCCATGTATACGGAGACCTAGTTCGGATTGAGTCTTAAGGTCGATACGGTAAAATCTGCGAGCGTATCGTACTCGGTCGAATTGAGTTCCATGTAAACGCGGATCGTACTGAGATCGTATTGAACACGACTGCACACACACTCTATGTTTGTTCTGACGAAATCATCATCAACAAACTTCTACCGAAATAACAAATATAATAAGCCAGTAAATACATTTACCTGTATAAATGATCAGCAACTGCAATCATATTATAAGACGGCAGCAATTGCGATTAACAAAATCACGATAACCTTCTATTGGGGGTAAAATTGGAATGTGCGTTCCATCTATTCCACCAATTACATTTGGAATACCACACATACATTCAAAACTGAAAGTTATCTCCTGGGCGTCTACTGCATTTGGCTTTTTTAAATTCTAAGAGGTGATATCGAGTTTACTACAATTCTGCATCGTTTGTATACATCGATGTTGCCTGGCGAATTCATTACGATACTCAAATAGCCTACTACGTGTAAAAGGGGATTGTATTCAATACGGTACGTGTAATCAAATCTATCTCAATCCCCATGTAAACGTACTACATGTTACACATGTTGTAGGTTATATGTAATTATGATCTCCCTTCCTTTGAATTTATGTTTGAACACAAATGTATCTTACATATGGATAAGTTAATGGAATATTAGTTTATGTACCAGGCAATTGCTGGGGCTGTACCATAATTAAGGCCACGGCCGCTTCCTTACCGCTCCTACCCCTTTTATATCCCATTGTCGCCATAAGACCTATCTGTGTCGGTGTGATGTAAAATAAATTATAAAAGAAAAAATTTATGTGCCCATCTCCCTTCCAAATTTACTACACTGGTATCTCCCGTTACGATCTTAATGAATTCGTTGCATAATATCTCAGCAATTGCTGCGTTGAAGACAAGTGAATTTCGTCCTGTAGGGCATTCTAACTCCTCTTCTATCTCTTCCAATACTTTCATCACAACAGGTTTAGATAACATATATCGCTCCATAAATTGCATTTCAGTGAGTTCAATTATGTCATTACGTCTCCATGAAACTTCCTGTCTCTCAGCATTTTGACGGTAATCTAATTAAAGCATCTGAGCCCCAAACACAAAATCTATCCCAGCCATTTTTATTTTAACACAATGTTAAGCAGCTTAACGGAACGAGAATGCTTAGTTAAATTGACGGAGAATTTAACGTTGCGTTAGCGTTAACAAAGGTTGATGAAAAAGCCATTCTGTTAACAATCCCCTTAAAGCAGTTTAAGGTAACGTTACATCTGTTCGGAGTCTGATGAAAACAGCCCTTAATCTAATTAGATTCAGACAAGGCCATCTGCTTCACTGTTATCAGAAAGAATAAAACATTAATCAAACTATAATTGGCATGTTTATATCACACAGAGCGTAAATCCCTCCATATGTCTCTCAATCTTCTGAATAGTCATGTGGAGTTAAATATATATAAAATGATTCAAGAAACTAAAGCCCTAATATTTCACACTGTATGCATAATGGAACACTGCTGCAATGCAGCAGTGAATTAATAGTATTTATCCCACAAACTATGGTCTTTACAAGAGAACAAAAATTAAGTACATCGCGTGAAAGAGAATGAAACGTCATCCACCTAATTTGGTGGCATGTAAAACATGTTTCGTACAATGCAACATACACATGTCCCTAGAGGTTTCATGCGTCATTATATTTTTAGATTAGCAATTTTAATGGCCGAAGGGAACTGAGTATCGAAATAAATAAACAGGAACATTGACGCACATTGACATTGCATATTATTCTCTGCTGTCTATTGTCTACAAGGATCTCAAATGGAACATCAGCTAATTTAAAAATGCAGCTTGCAGGGAAACTTGTGTGACACCTGATATACACTTCTATCATCGAGTATTGTTTTACAGCCTGGCGTGCTGGTCTTTGTCTTTATGAATGCGGCTCGAAATGTTTGTGTTCTCGTTACCATGACTACGGCTCCAACAACGTGGAATGTAGCACTATAGTGTTACGGTCGCAGTAGTCAACCAATACAATATTAGATAATCTGTATCATTCGACTGCTCATGCCCGCAGCATATATGTCTCCGTTGAAACACTTGTTACTTGCCACCAAACAATCAATATGCACGCGGCATAGAAAAGGCACCGACCGTCCCATACGAGAACTCAGCTGAGCAGCGAGACTCAGATTTAGAATTCACACCCTATTTGATTCCAAGTGATTAATATTTTAATCGTTTGTTCACCAATGTGGTTGCGGATTGAATTCCTGAATTCTAAGTATTGGATATTATATTTAAAGGGGACACTATGTTTATATCTGAAGGTGTTATATTTGACTGAATGATCAGCGCAGTGGCCATCATCTCAGAGGGCCTTGAGTTCGATTCCTGGTGGGGTCGGGGACTGTAAACCTGTACAGTTAACTACTTCAGCCGCGGGGCTGGATGTTTATGTTCGTTTTAATACACATCTTCATTTGTATACAGCACATCACACTACGACTGACCACAGAAATAAGCAGTAGTGAATACACTCCTCCACATAGGGTTGGCGTCAGGCAAGGCATCAAGTCGTAAAACTGGGCTAGATCCATAAAATGTGCCTACCCTAGATAACGGGGAAAGCCAAGGACAAAGAAGAAAAAGGACATTGTATTTAAGCATACCGGTATACGGTAATTTATTTTTTACCTGATTCTATGTGACCGAGTGATTTGGCCGTGCGGTTAGGAGCATACAGCTGTGAGCTTGCATTCTGGAGATAGTCGGTTCGAACCTCACTGTCGGCATCCTGGAAGATGGCTTTCTGTGGTTTTTCATATTCATACCAGGCAAATGCTACGGCTGTACCTTAATTAAGGCCACGGCCGCTTCCTTCCTACTCCTAGAGATGTCCTATCCCTTCGTCGCCATAAGATATATCTGTGTTGGTGTGAAGTAAAGCAAAATACAAAATACATTGTCCAGGTTGTACTGAGCTCATAAAATAAAAAAGTCTATAAAATACGTAAGATTTCTACTTCTTCTTCTTCTTCTACTACTACTATTGCTTTCCACACACCCTGATTGGATCGCGGGTACGAACTCTGTCGCATATGTGGACTTGGCCACATTTTACGGCAATATACCCTCCCTGATACTAACCGTGTGCGGAGAGAAAATTTGACAATTGCGTATTTCTGTGGTGGTTGGTAGTGTGATGTGTAATTTTATATGAAGAGTTGCATATTCCTACAAACCTAAACCCCCAGTCACAGAATAACAGGTATTAACAAGACGCGTCTAAATTCCCCGAATTACCGGGCGAGTTGGCCGTGCGGTTAGAGTCGCGCGGCTGTGAGCTTCCATCCGGGAGATAGTGGGTTCGAATCCCGTTGTCGGCAGCCATGAAGATGGTTTTCCGTAGTGTCCCATTTTCACATCAGGCAAATGCTGTGGCTGTACCTTAATTAAGGCCACGGCCGCTTCCTTCCTACTCCTAGGCCTTCCCTATCCCATCGTCGCCGTAAGACCTATCTGTGTCGGTGCGACGTAAAGCAAATAGCAAAATAAATCCCCCGAATTGACCTACCATTCAGTCAAAATGCCGGCCTGCAGCATAAATGTATATCAGCGCATTCTGGAGCGACGCGACTGCGTACAGAGCTGGTAATGTGCTTCACGTCGCATCGTCGCAGATAGGTCTTATGGCGATGATGGGACAGGAAAGGGAAAGGAGTGGGAAGGAATCGGCCGCTGCCTTATTTTATGTACAGCTCTGGTGTGAAATTGGGAAACCACGGAAAACCATCTTCTGGGCTGCCGACAGTGGGGTTCGAACTCACTAATTTCAAAATGCAAACTCACAGCTGTGCGACCGTAACCGCACGGCCAACTCGCTCGGTAGAGCTGGTACCTTCATTCCACTCAATTCACCTTTTAAGCTCGTATGTCGGGAATGTTCCCAGCTTGATTTGGGAAGTGAATATCGGGATGCTTCAGAAATATTCAGTTAATCAGAAGTTGAACAAAGTTCCAGTTCTTTAGGAGAAGATGATTGCTCTGACTGGGAAACCTACAAGCCTACTCACGCTGATTGTATGAAGTTCCCGCACAATTTGGCAAGCGAGTACACAGGGGGAAATTTGTAAATTCCGCATATTCTGTGTTTGCAGAAGTATATAAACTCATTTACTCCAGGTTAAATTTTGCAAAATTGCTTTAGCCCTAAGAACAGATAGCAGTATAGCCACATATTTTCAGAAAAGTAAATACGATTAGGGGTATGTAACCACCTCAGCATATTCGAATGCCAAGGGTTAATGAATTTAGTATACAGAATACCCCAGTCCACCATGGACGACAAAAATATTTACGGCTTGTTTTGTTTTACCTTTTTCCATTATATTAATAGGAGAACTGACCTGTATTGTGAAAAGTCTCACTTTTTTGATGCGCATAGTACTATTGTCACCCGTGAGCGTCCGAGGCTTGGCATTGGATACTATGGAAATTTTGTTTATCTATCCGTATAAACCGTCTGATATACCTAAATTCGTGTTAATAAGTGAGTGCGAAATGTAAAAGGAAACGGCACGGATAGCTAACTATGGATTTGGCATGCAAATACATTTGCTACCCAGTCATATATCATGCAGATATTGGAGTGTCACGTGGTCAGCATGTTGACGTCCTCAGCCATTGTTGCTTGGTTTTCATGAATGAAATCCATTGTCTCTATGGCCGCGGATTTAAATCTAACTTTAATCCTTGAATTGAAAACGCCGTCTTTTAAGTTAATTATCCATTCTGAGGAAACAGGAGTAAAATTCGTGAACTCTATAGTGCTTATAGCTGTTCATTTCGCTAGTAAATGCTTATTTACTTATAAATGCCTAAATGTTGTCTCTTACGGTTTATCAACAAAAAGCTAAACCCTAATCTTATAAAGGACAACTTTAGAGTAGCGTCTGCCCATATAACAAAACTAGAAACAGGGATATTCCACTCCACACTACATTGCAACTTATTAAGGAAGTAGGAATCTCTTCTTGAAGATGTACCAGGCAGTATCTGAAAAAAACAGAGAGAAGCAAGAATTTGAAAATCGTTAAATAGAACCTTCACTATATTGCTGTTGTTGGCCGAAGCACTGATTAGAAATGACTCTGATACTACTATATTGCCTCTGGTTTGATCTCCAGCAGAAATTGGATCGTAGAGTTAATATTTAAGTGGAGAGGAGTTTCCCTTTATTTAACAACATGTTGCCAGACAACAGATATCAATCATCATAATAAGATATAGTCCGCCTCTGTGGTGTAGTGGTTCGCGTGATTAGCTGCCACCCCTGGAGGCCCGGGTTCGATTCCCGGCTCTGCCACGAAATTTGAAAAGTGGTACGAGGGCTGGAACGGGGTCCACTCAGCCTCGGGAGGTCAACTGAGTAGAGGTGGGTTCGATTCCCACCTCAGCCATCCTGGAAGTGGTTTTCCGTGGTTTCCCACTTCTCCTCCAGGCGAATGCCGGGATGGTACCTAACTTAAGGCCACGGCCGCTTCCTTCCCTCTTCCTTGCCTATCCCTTCCAATCTTCCCATCCCTCCACAAGGCCCCTGTTCAGCATAGCAGGTGAGGCCGTCTGCGCGAGGTACTGGTCATACTCCCCAGTTGTATCCCCGACCAAGAGTCTGAAGCTCCAGGACACTGCCCTTGAGGCGGTAGAGGTGGGATCCCTCGCTAAGTCCGAGGGAAAAACCGAACCTGGAGGATAAACAGATGATGATGATGATGATGATGATGATGATGATAAGATATAGAAAAATGTTTAGATTTTCACTGCCGTTATTATGTTACCGAAGAAATTAGTGTGTGATTCTACTTTTGATCTTATTTATCTATAACAAGTAGGGATGTTAGTTCACATTTAAATGCCTATTTTTTTTTTTTTTGATGCCTATTTCACATGTTGTTCTTAATGCTGAAATTCTCCAGCGTGCTAATATCAGGCAGCTCATCATTTCGTCTCATGAGGCTCAGTGAATCCTGTCCCAGGCCTCAGTCGAAAGAAACTTGGACTGAGTGATGATCGAATTCAGACAATCCGAGTGAAATATAAACATGCTACCCTCACACCATAGCTGTGAATATTTTAGCCATAGCTTTTAGACAGGTAACCATGGATATCAACTCTGTATACCAGCAGCCACATACTCGTTGGGGGTGGGGGAGGGGTGCTGTGAGATGGCCAGCTGTGTTCTCCGGCTTCACGCCAATTTAGACTTCCTTCTGTGGGGCGCAATGGGAAGTAGAATGTATCAGGAACCCACAACGACACTAGAGAAAATGCTACAACGTATTAGTGCGACATGTGCGGCAATATCTATAGAAACACTGCAGTCTGTGAAACGCTCACCTGTTCACCGTCTGCAAAGGTGTCTGCAGCCTGTTAGCAGTTGCCCCATTACGTCTGCCCCAAGTAATATCTTTACCTCAGGAACATTATAGCCTACATCTGATAAGATTATGTTGTGGTTTCGAAGCACTGGGTAATACCGCTGTGTCTCAAGCCGGGGTACAAAATCACAAATTTTCTGTTGGTCCAACATAGGAATGGTGCACTCAAATTTGTCATCTAAACTTCTAAGAGTAACTTCATAAATACCATGCACTTCTCGCCCTGTCTCTACTCCACCAAACAGATTATGTATTAACGTCTCTTCCCCTATCTTCTTCAGCCCAAGCTTGTGAACACTGTCCTTCGTGATGTATGATCTTTGAGATCCCGAGTCTAGTAACACTCTTGCCAACTTAACAACCTTGTCCACCGACACTTTAACTACCAAAGTTTGCAACAATGTCTGACCCTTTTGATGAGACAGTAAGTTCTCTGTTCTACCTGGTTCGTTTCCTTTCTCAACTGAACTTTTCTTGCTGCTATCGACTGGAATTATATCCTTTAAACCCTTGCACATAATAGTGTGATGCCCCTTGCAACAAATCAAGCACTTGAGTACAACTTTGCACTTTTTTGCACTATGGCCCACTTTGAGGCAATGAAAACATGCTCCTTTCTTTTTCAAAACTTCTTGTTTTTTCTCTGTAGTGAGACCTCTAGCTTTAAAACAGTCCTGAGACATGTGGTTCCCTTTATCGCACCAAATACAAGCCCTATCACCCCTTTTCTCTTCACTCGAGAAAATTACTGCTGCTGTCGGTAGCTTTTCTTTGTTATTTTGCGATGCACTCCCACAGCCACCTAGGAAATTAGAACGAGCCAGAAGGAGACGTTCTTCACTTTCTACCTCTTGTCTCAAAAATCTCAAAAGTGTCTCGAGATAATTAGATTGGTCACCCTTCTTACATGCCTGCGACATACGAGACCGCTCCCATGCTTTCAAAATGTCATCTGGTAGTGCTGATTCTACAAGCGGGTAGAGCATTGCCGCATATTTATCGCTAGTAACCCCTAGTGACTCTAGTGCCCTTAACTGGGTCTCCAGTTTATCAAAAAGACTCCGTAGACGTATATCGTTTAGCATGCTACTCTTTTGAAGTACTAATTGCAAGAGTTCACGAACGTAAATCTCAATCAGAAGTTCATCTCTTGCAAACCTCGATTTTAATTGCTCTATAGCTTTCTGATAATTTGAAGCTGAGGGTGGGAAACTTTCCACGAGTTCTCTAGCTGACGTCCCGGGTACAGTAGCCTGGCAAAGGTATTGGAATTTATCCTCTTCCTCGATTTCGTCATCCTCATGTATCTTTCTGAACTGCCCCCAGAAGGCTATCCAGTTACGCACATCTCCATCGAACTGTTTAAGTTCTAATTTAGGCAATCTTAAATTTCTTTTACTCCTGGATTTACTAGAACTAGTACTAGCAATACTATTTGCCCCATTGTCACTGAGCGTGTCATCATGCAAAAAATTCTCATACCTGGTCTTTAAGGTTAACCATCTTTCGCGGTATCCCTCCATGATTTCGTATTCGGCAGCGATCTCTTCTTCTTCTTCGTGCTCTCCGGCGTACCAAACATCACGAATTTTTTCATCGAGCACGAATAATCGTTCAGCTTTGTCCTCGAAGATCTTGAATCCTGCGGAGACCTCTTCTCTTGTGGGTTGTTCTGCATTTAACTTCTGTTCAAAGTCATTGCCAGCACGTGTAAACAATCGGCGCAATTGTGTTCGTTCACTTTTCAATTTCGTAATTTCTGCCATATTTACGCGGAAACTAGTCCTGTCGCGGTCGCCAGATGTTGAGAAAAGTGCTTATAATGTAACGTTAACACAATTTAACACAAATGCTCCAATTTATTTACATAAAACAAGTTTACAATTCACTGCACTGACCAAGAGATACATTGTACGCCATGATCTACACCACAACCAAAGATTACACAAACAAGATAAACAGTGTTGTGTCACTTGTAATGTTCATAGATATGCCAGTAAGATATGACACGGCAGTCCATGGAATAAATGTGGTTCCGTAACACGGTGGTCACATTCAACATCTACAGAAGTAATGCAGTTTCATTAGATAAATTACTTCTTATGTGTCAGTACGTTTTCCGTGATGGGTGTAATTTACAAACAGAAGTTTCTATAGGCTATAGGCTACCAGTAATTATGTTTAGGAAAGTAAAACCAACTTGGTTAACACTAATTGCACCCCTAATTTTCAATTCGCTAGAGAAAAGATACATGTTCCAATTTTAAAAATGTAACCTTGTAGTGAAAGCGATATTATTTTGTTTAATTTTGTGAATTGTGCAGAGGCTACCTTCACATTGTTTGAGCCCCTGATGTGGGCAATATCCTGCACAACTAGATTTTTTGAAGCTTGTCTCATTTCGAAAATACTTGAGGTCGCAGAAGTAAATGGAATACTCCGTATATATAAAGAAATATAAATGCCCAATTATGCTTCCTTGAGGAAATCCCATCTTATTCTTAATAGGATCAGATAAACCTTGACCTACCATAATTCTCTGTGTTCTGTAATCTAGAAATTATAGCCACCGATTTTATCTAATATAATTACCCTCAATATTTGCCAGTAGTCTCCTATAATCTACCATATCAAAAGCCTTGGATACGTCAATAGGGATACAGTCCATTTTACTTCTTGAATCTAAAACAGCGAGCAAGCTGGCCGTGCGGTTAGGGTCGCGCTGCTCTGAGCTTGCATTCGGGAGATAGTGGGCTCGAACCGCACTGTCGCGAGCCCTGAAGATCGTTTTCCGTTGTTTAAAATTTTCACACCGGGCAAATGCTGGGGCTGTACCTTTATTAAGACCACGGCCGCTTTCTTCCCACTCCTAGCCCTTTCCAAATTCATCGTCACCATAAGACCTATCTGTGTCAGTACGACGTAAAGAAAATAGTTAAAAAATCTAAAATATCTACTTTACCTTACTGGAGTCCTACAAGTTGAGCCTCAGTAGAATATCTTTTCCTAAACCCGAATTGCTTTTCATCAAACCAGTTAGTAATTTCGCAAACATGTCTGATACAGTATAATCAGAAATAATGATTTCCCACTGCTTACATGCAACACATCTTATGTCTATTACAGAGTATCTTGCTTACTCATACGTACAAGAACATTGTTCACGAACATAAAACAAAAATTCGTAACCTGAATTTATTTGGAAAACAAACTGTGCACGTTAGGGTTGTTTCAGCATTATTTATCTCAGTAGTGCGTCCATTACCGCTCTATAAATTCGCCTAGAAATAGAGTGCATGTGAAATTGCTTTATGCTCTGCCACATTAAAGGTTTTTTTCATTGGGATGCGTTATATAGGAAATGGTCTCAAGAGGAACTTCTTACTCATAGAAGGAATATGTATGAAGTAACATTACTGTAACACAGATATAAATGCACTCACTACTCATATAACCAAAGGAATATTTTGTTAAGCAACATAGTGTTACCTCATTATTTCACAACCAAGTTAATTGTCGTCTACTTCCCCTCGGCTCTTTTCCCATTCAGTATACAATTACAACAGCAGAGAGCTCTCAGGATAATTCTTTTCACGGAATGTCGACTTTCCAAATCACGATCACTTTCTTGGAAATCTAAAGATTTTGTCCAAATATTCCGACAGGAATATTCGTGCCTCGATTCTTTGAAAGGGAGGGAATCAGAATTTTTTAAATCTGGGCTTCGTCAGATCTTGTACATACATAGTGTCACGAAGGGAGGCCAGTAGATCTTACAATAAAACCAACCTCGCGACTTTGCTGTCTTGAAATACCTTGGCATACCAAGGGACCACCACTCATCCTGAAATCCTGGAGATTATGAGGTGACGCTTGGTCAGCGTAACGATTGCTCTCGACCATGATTTTTGGCCTGTTTTCTGGACCGGGCCACTATCTCACAATCCGACCTCTCATCAAATGTTGTCAAGAAGGCTGGTTCGAGTGGACCTCAAACCAACATTCAGACCCAGGTAAAAATCACTGACCAGCCCGGGAATGAAACCAAGGGCCTCCGAGTAAGATGAAGATCCTCTATCTTTATCCCGCAGGGCCGGCCGAAACTAAATCACTACCTAAGTAATGGAAAACCAAGTATACTACGTCTTATTCTTTAAAGATGTTTAACAACGTCTCTATCTGGTTTATTTACATACTAAACCACATTGTCTTCCCAACGAAGCAGTAAACATCAAAATATTCAGGAATATTATTTGCATGTGCCCATGTTTAACACTTTAACACCACACAGCGTTGTGTGCCGAGACTTTACTTCTCACTTGGGACTCAATAATTGCTCCAGGCAAGACTGCAGTGAGCAAAGGGAGAAGAATACTTTAATGATAATTAGTCCTCCCTGTTTACTGAACTAATTCATGTAGCTCTACTGTTCCTCCATAAAAATTACTGGGACTGATCGTCCTCATAGGGATCGTAAAATGTAACTTAGAACCCTCACAACCTTGGTTGAACTGATTTAACTACTTAAAAAAATATTAATCGTAACTGCAAGGTACTTTAATCACATCAGTACATAACGTTTCGTCCCTGAGCTAGGCTCTAATGAATTTCAACCTCCGCCAGTGAACTAACCGAACCCATTTTCCTATTCTATCATGTAGTACAGGTCTTCTACGCTACCTCGCCGGTTACAACAGATGATCTGCGGGCTCACTTATTTCTTGTAAAGTACCATTGGACGCAAGCGTTCCTAAAATTTTATCAATAAATTATTATTAATCTGTTGTAACTTTTAACTCGTGTACCTCTAGTTATCATTCTAAATAGGCCTACCAGTGCACGAAAGTAAATTCAAACACTGAACATACACAGTTGTAACTCAAAGTAAGCTATAATTGAAGTTAAAACTTAATACAGAATACAGGATGATGTGCTTGTCCAGAATTGGAAGACCTCTTTGTAAATGTCTGGCCTTTCTGACAGTAAATTGAACCCCTGCTTTCATCGTGTCGATTATGCACACCCTTACAGTGTTAAAACACGTTTCAATTGCCACTGTATATTAAGTCGAATTCTGTGCCCAACCACTTGATTATTGGATCGTACCCCTGGAACTGCATTTACGTTCCAATGATTGAGATTTCTATGGAGTAAAGAATGCTCGTAATCATAAAACACGACTCACTGTGGCTGCAAATCGAAGATACATGAAAAACAAAGTAGTTAATAAGACCTTACGTAGGTTATACTTTAACCAGTCTCTTCTAAGTCTCCTTTCATTAGAACGTTCTGCGGATCCTTAGCTAAATGTTCAGCACAGTGGCTCTCAGTTAATACTATGAGCCCAGAAGAGTCAAAATAGCATCCCAACCCCGTGCCGGCGCGATTTAAAATCTCCGAAAAACTTCACAGTTCTGTCAATTTGTTTTTGCAATATTAATAAACAATTACATATACATATTCAAGAAAAAGTGTACTACCACACAAAATGAATTTAAAAATTCTCACCTTCAGCATTTGAAGGAAACTTAGGCTAAAATGTTAATATATTCTGATATCCTTGTTCACGCACTTGAATTTCTAATTCACTCAGAAATGTTCGATAATTTTATGTCACTGAACAGCAGAATTAAACATTGGTATTACCAATACCTAGCTTCGGTATGGTAACACTCAAAACATTCTCCTGTGCAGTGACCTACGTCACATTTACGGCAATGCAAGGTCGTCATTTTTGGCACAGCACGGCTGGTGTTGTGTTTGGACTTGTCGTAACAGACCTTGCACGTACGTTGCGCGTGTCCTTTTTTCATCGCACCCACTGCAGGTGTTCTGTGTGTAATATGATCTCTACCTACTAGCCTTACCGTAGATGATGCTCGTGATTCTTGAGTTATTTCCGCCCCAACACTACTCACCAAATTATCCGTCAAACTTTCGCAAAGTTTCGAAAGGGAAAGTTTTTGAACAAACTTTACCGTACAGTACATAGGCATTCACTATGGCAATATCAAACTGATAAAAGAATCATTTCTCCACCACTTGATCGATTTCCTCATGAATGCGTAATATGCCAGCTATTGGTCGGACTTACTATTATTAACGAAAATGCACACAACGTGAAAAATACAAATACTATATTACGTTACTCTACTCCTAGTTTTGTTATTGATATTTATCTTTTACGGCAGACATTTTCATTATATATTTCACAGAGTTCATTGAACAGTTCACACACACAGTTTTCATTCGGGTGATGAAATCTCTTAATTTGGCAGGGCTTGTGAAAAAAACCATTTGTTGCATATCACGTTATTAAGTGTCGAAGCTCGTAATTTGCTTCTATCCAATCACCCGTCATGATGGCGTCTGTTGAAGAACAGTCGTTCCAGCTGTGTATCTGCATTCTGATATCTTCTATGAAGAAATCTGCTTTTACCAAGACATAGGTACGACTTCATGGTGCTGTCTTCCGATACCCATGATTCATTTCATATAATGAGCTTTAACTTTCTCTATCATCCGGCTTCATGGCTAAATGGTTAGCGTGCTGGCCTTTGATCACAGGGGTCCCGGGTTCGATTCCCGGCAGGTTCGGGAATGGGAATTTTAACTTTAATAGGTTAATTCCGCTGGCATGGGGGTTGGGAGTAAGCGCCGTCTTCATCATCATTTCATCCTCATGACGACGCGCAGGTCGCCTACGGGAGTCAAATCAAAAGACCTGCATCTGGCGAGCCGAATTTGTCCTCGGGCACTCCCGGCACTAAAAGCCATACGCCATTTCATTCATTTCACTTTCTCTAGCGTTATCAGGTCGTTAATTTTAAGTTTATCCCAGATTATATAGGTACATCCCAAAAGTAGCTAGGGGCTGCCTTGCCGAGGCGGTAAAGGCGTGCTCGGTTCGCCAGGAAGGACGTGGGTTCGAATCCCCGTCAGGAAGTCGTAACATTTAAGAAACGAGATTTCCACTTCCGGAGGTGCATATTGTGCCCCACAGGACCCTATGGTTCCGGCCAGGCGAAAGCCGGTCTCGAACCCAGAGTACAGTAGTGAAAGAACTCTCACAAACGTGAGCTTGTTTACACAAATATCAAGCATCACCTGACGGCATAATAAAACAAGCTGTATGACCCTCATTACTGCAATATCGGGTCCTCAGCTGGCCACACCAAGTTCACTATTTTTGGGTAACCCTCATTTACGGATATATCAGGCCCCACAGATGGCTTGCATCATGTTTACTATGGCGCTAAATTTACTATGGCGCTATGGTTAGCCCTCATTTACGGAAATATCGAGCCCCACAGTTGGCTTGCGCCATCTTTACTATGGCGCTAAATTTACTATGGCGCTATAGTTAGCCCTAATTTACGGAAATATCGAGCCCCACAGTTGGCTTGCGCCATATTTACTATGGCGCTAAATTTACTATGTCTGGGTAGCCCTCATTTACGGACATATCGAGCCCCACAGTTGGCCTGCGCCATCTTTACTATGGCGCTATGGTCCCTTTTACTAAAATATCGGGCCCCACGTTGGGCGCCATTAATACTATGTGCCCTACAGGACCCTATGGTTCCGGCCAGGCGAAAGCCGGTCTCGAACCCAGAGTACAGTAGTGAAAGGACACTCACAAACGTGAGCTTGTGCACATAGTCTTACCTGAACACATATCCCTGCTCGGCCGCACGATAGCGCACTTCTCAGGGATAACATGGGTGAACAATGGGCAATATTAAGATAAAACACTAGGATATGTGACTAATCAGGTAATAATCAGCTAAAATAAAAGAAAATCTAACAGAAAACATCGCTGCATTCAAAGTTTTACAATCAGGGATTTATTAGATAAAAGTATATTATTTACAGATATAAGAGCTTTCAAATGTGATTGGGGTAAAGATAATGTTGAGCCGATGACAACCAGTTCACTGCCTTCCCGAAACAGCTGTGCTGTAACAAGCATGTTACAATTGTGTAAGTAATGAAATCTAAAAAAATGGATATCTGCTGAAATACACATCTAACAGTAATTCCCATAAAATTTACTATGCCTCGTACCATCGAACCCCGGTGCAAACAAATATAAACACATAATGTACAGTGTCCTGACTCGTTCACGAACCCTGGTCCCATGAAGAGTAAGGCGTAGAATATTCATATACAAACAATATCAAAAGAAAACAACCACCCTGTCAAAGGGGTCAATATCAAACGGGCCAGTGTTAAAATTAAAGTAGAACAAACAGAACAAAAATCTCTCCCTGCCGTCAAAACATCAAGGTCGTCTTCTCCCCCTTACACACTCGACAAGCTGCAGACAGCAATATAACCAAGTTTCAAGACTGTGACGTCAGACACAACAACCCTCACCATTCGAACACTCGACAAGCAGCAGCCCACACTATTTACGAGCTCAGCTGGCTGCGGGCTAAGAAACCTCGCCTTTCACAGTACCTCACATAATCTGGCTGCTAAAAGCACTCTTTTAAATACACCTGGGCTATCCGCCCTCATCTCAATATCACCAGCAATATAACAAATCTTATTTCCGCCTCCCATGGGCTCAACCTACATAATACAAAGACAGAAATCAGTAAGCGATAGTCACATGGCTATAATAAGGCATCTCCAATGCATCCAATACACTCTCAAACTGTGCTGGGCTTTCTCATATCAATACAAACAGTCAGCTGTATGCATCATGCTCACATCTCTCAAACATTCGGACTCGCTCGCCCTGTCAGTAAAGCTAGGTGAATTACGGGTTGAATGCTGGTCTCAACTATACAGCCCACGTCTGCAGTGACAAATGCCTAAACGCGACAGAATAAATAGTGCCTGCCTGCTTGACTAACCTACCATGACCAAGGGAGTTCGACCTGACCCATGAAGATAACACGTACGCCAATATAATACTATCGAAATGAAATATAAACACACCAACAAGGAATCTACAAACAATCATCTACCCTAATGTACGGGGTTCGAGCTTGAGGCCTAGCTCTTTATTACCAAGAATTTTCCTACCATAAACTAACCTGTCTACTGACGGCCCCCCTATTCCTATCTAAATTTAAATGACATGCTTGAAACAGAATTGGAAAGCTCTGACCTTATGTGATTGATGACATGACGGAGCGGCCCTCCCTGTGGACCACTGAATTTACCACATCATGACAAACTGCGACGCTTGCAGCAGATACTGGTGAGCACTTGGAGACATTCTATATTGCGTGAGTCATTCGTACAGCTCCTTAGATGGTTGGAAGATGTCCCCTTCGACGTCGCGCTGATCAGGTACGCCCAACGTTCCTGGATCGATTCCCGATGTCGTGTCGGCTTCAGCTCCGGTTGTGGCTTCCTCGCAATGATGATGTAGAAGCTCGTTCTGGCTTGATGCAGGGGTAATTCCTCGCAGATTCAGTAGTACTAGTTGTATGTGCAGCTCGAAGACAAAATGTTGTTCGCTGTGCCGACTTGTAGCATGACGACTTCGTTCAAGCAGCCTTACGGTCAAAGAATGAGACTGATGTGCCAGGTGGCCTCGCATTTATATTCAGGTTAGCGTAGCCACGCCGCTTGATCGCGTGCAGGATACGCGCGCCCGCGACTCGAAGTTTTCCCGCACAACGCACGTCAAGTACCCTACTTAACGAATGCATTTATGATTGCAGGCCTAATGCATATCAAAATTAAGCAGGGATCCCAACTCTACCGCCTCAAGGGCAGTGTCCTGGAGCTTCAGACTCTTGGTCGTCCGACCCGTTGGCTGAATGGTCAGCGTACTGGACTTCGGTTCAGAGGGTCCCGGGTTCGATTCCCGGGCGGGTCGGAGATTTTAACCTTCATTGGTTAATTGCAATGGCTCGGGGGCTGGGTGTTTGTGCTGTCCCCAATATCCCTGCAACTCACACACCACACATTACACTATCCTCCACCACAATAACACGCAGTTACCTACACATGGCAGATGCCGCCCACCCTCATCGGAGGGTCTGCCTTACAAGGGCTGCACCCGGCTAGAAATAGCCACACGAAATTAAAAAAATTAGACTCTTGGTCGGGGAATACAACTGGGGAGAATGACCAGTATCTCGCCCAGGCGGCCTCACCTGCTATGCTGAACAGGGGCCTTGTGGAGGGATGGGAAGATTGGAAGGGATAGACAAGGAAGAGGGAAGGAAGCGGCCGTGGCCTTACGTTAGTTACCATCCCGGCATTCGCCTGGAGGAGAAGTGGGAAACCACGAAAAACCACTTCGAGGATGGGTGAGGTGGGAATCGAACCCACCTCTACTCAGTTGACCTCCCGAGGCTGAGTGGACCCCATTCCAGCCCTCGTACCACTTTTCAAATTTTCGTGGCAGAGCCGGGAATCGCACCCGGACATCAGGGGTTGGCAGCTAATCACGCTAACCACTACACCACAAAGGCGGACCTGATGGAGTTTACCAACTTTGATGAAAGTGATTAGTTTATTTATGTCATGATTTATTTGTAAGTCATTTTTAGGCCCACGAAGTACCTTCTGGAGCTCTTCTCTGTCTTCTATACCTATCACCACATCATCTGCATAGAATAAAAGTATTGCTCAACTGTCTTTAATTAGTATATATTTTTAACTAGCAAGATACCCGTGCTTCGCTATGGTATTATAATGAAATTTATAATTGAATGCTTAATGTTTTATATCTAATCCGCCGAAAGTCGCGATCTAACTCATATTCTGAGAGAATCCGCCAAAATTCGTGATCTGACTCTTTTTCTGAGAGATTACGGCCAAATTCCTCCAATTTTTCAATCTTTATTTCCAGCAATCACTTTCGTACTTCCCGGGCTATGTCCAGGTATTCCACCCGGTCAGTTGGGTCCCTATCTCTTTGCCATCTTTTCCTATAAGCATTTTTAATATGGATCAAATCCTTGAGGAGATCCGGCGTGGTGTCGTCTTGGGTGCCTTGGCGGTACTGAACCCGCGGCCGGACTGCAGTCGTAGTCATTACCCGGCCAGGACCCGTTTCCAGTGCGGTCCGCACATTTTGACGACGGTCCAGATCATTATTATTATTATTATTATTATTATTATTATTATTATTATTATTATTATTATTATTATTATTATTATTATTATTATTATTATTATTGATGGTCTGGAACCCGGAGCAAAATGTAAGACCGCTACTTCAGTGAATTTCCCCTTAAGAAAACTTGTTTCTTTAATAGTAAAGGATCTTCTAAATAGCAATTATCACGACTCTAACATCTTCAGTTTTTGACGTATGTGTCCTCATAAAAGTAATTCAACTCCTTTTCACCCAAAAACGCTTTTTTCTTTGTTTTTAAAGGATATCCAATTACCAATTTTCACGTCTGTAACATCTTTAGTTATTATTAGATGTAAGTATCCTCATACAATTAATTCAATTAGTTTTTCAATTCTTTCAACCTCCCCACCCATTATTGGATTTTCCGAGAATAAGTGTTTCTTTAATTTTAAACCAGATTCCAAATACCAATTTTCACGTCTGCAAAATTTTTTCGTCTTTGAGATAATAGTATCTTCATACAAATAGTTCAACTAATTTTTCAATTTCCCTCTCCTCTTTAGGTGGATTTCCGAAAACAAAAATACATATTCCTTTATTTTTAAAGGAGATTCCAAATACCAAATTTCACGTCTCTAACATCTTCAGCTTTTGAGATATCAGTAACCTAATTAAAAGAATTCAACCCCATTTTCTGTCACTTTTACCCCTCTACCCAAGTGTTTTTTGGAAAACAAAAAATACACGTTTCTTTTAGTAGAGATAAAAATAATATTTTTCACTTCGGTAATATGTTAAGTTTTAGAGATATACTGTAGAAATGCTCATTTTAAAATTTCACCCCCTTTTTAGTTCCTCTTATGTGGAATTTCCAAAAGCAAATCACTATGTTTCTTAACTTTTACATGAGATTCCAAATACCAATTTTTACGTCTGTAACATTTTACGTTTCTTACAAGGGTAATTCCCTACCCGTCACCACCGATTTCACTCATATTTATAGAATATGCAGGGCATGGCTAGAAATAAAAGTACCCGAAGTGGGAACTCCAGATGGCCAAGCATACAGAAAATAAAAATAAAAATAAATATGAAAATAAGAATACAAATAAAAATAAAAATAAAAATAAAAATGTTGACGCGGCTCTCGCACCGTATCAGCCACTTACGTTAGTGCGCACGCCGGTATGGTGTTGGCATGGCGGTAAGAGCTAGGACTAGTAATTCGATGGTCGTGGGCTCGGCTATCCGAATGCAGAATATTTTTCTCAATGTTTATATTATTCATTTATTTTAATTCATCATCATCATCATCTGTTTACCCTCCAGGTTCGGTTTTTCCCTCGGACTTAGCGAGGGATCCCACCTCTACCGCCTCAAGGGCAGTGTCCTGGAGCTTCAGACTCTTGGTCGGGGGATACAACAGGGGAGTATGACCAGTACCTCGCCCAGGCGGCCTCACCTGCTATGCTGAACAGGGGCCTTGTGGAGGGATGGGAAAATTGGAAGGGATAGGCAAGGAAGAGGGAAGGAAGCGGCCGTGGCCTTAAGTTAGGTACCATCCCGGCATTCGCCTGGAGGAGAAGTGGGAAACCACGGAAAACCACTTCCAGGATGGCTGAGGTGGGAATCGAACCCACCTCTACTCAGTTGACCTCCCGAGGCTGAGTGGACCCCGTTCCAGCCCTCGTACCACTTTTCAAATTTCGTGGCAGAGCCGGGAATCGAACCCGGGCCTCCGGGGGTGGCAGCTAATCACGCGAACCACTACACCACAGAGGCGGACACTTATTTTAATTTATTTTATTTATTTATATGCAAAAGGCATATAGGGATTTTTTTTTTAAATGAGCGCATAATTGTAGAAAATTTGGAGTTGCGAACTTTCCCGACGTGTTCAAACAGGAATTCTTCTTTTTCTCCTTTACTGCGTATCTCCCGTCGTTGGGGAATGCGCCATAAACGTGAATAGTCGTTTCGCTGTAAGATTCCTTTTTACCTGACAAGTGAAGGTTTCTCCTGGCGGCTGTACACAAATAATAGATTCTTGGCACAGGTAGAAAAAAAGTCTGGCAATGAAATCCCAATTTTTTTACCTTTTATGTGCCTTTTGCGTATAAATAAATAAATAAATAAATAAAATGAATTCTTCTGTTCGCCTCTGTGGTGTAGTGGTTAGCGTGATTAGCTGCCACCCCCGGAGGCCCGGGTTCGATTCCCGGCTCTGCCACGAAATTTGAAAACTGGTACGAGGGCTGGAACGGGGTCCACTCAGCCTCGGGAGGTCAACTGAGTAGAGGTGGGTTCGATTCCCACCTCAGCCATCCTGGAAGTGGTTTTCCGTGGTTTCCCACTTCTCCTCCAGGCGAATGCCGGGATGGTACCTAACTTAAGGCCACGGCCGCTTCCTTCCCTCTTCCTTGACTATCCCTTCCACTCTTCCCATCCCTCCACAAGGCCCCTGTTCAGCATAGCAGGTGAGGCCGCCTGGGCGAGGTACTGGTCATACTCCCCAGTTGTATCCCCCGACCAAGAGTCTGAAGCTCCAGGACACTGCCCTTGAGGCGGTAGAGGTGGGATCCCTAGCTAATTCCGAGGGAAAAACCGAACCTGGAGGGTAAACAGATGATGATGATGATGACGATGATGAATTCTTCACCTATTTGCGTAATTAGAAAATGAACAATATAAAAGTTGACAGGGAAAAAAACGTCCACACGTGGAGCCGAACCCACGACCATCGAATTACTAGTCCCTGCTCTAACCGCTACGCCAACAACCGCTCGGCTTGCACACTAACGTAAGTGGCATATACGGTGCGACAGCCGCGTAAACTTTTTTATTTTTATTTTCTGTACGCTTGGCCATCTGGAGTTCCCACTTCGGGTACTCTCATTTCTAGCCATGCCCTGCATGTTCTACAAATTTGAGCTAAATCGGTGGTCACGAGTAGGGAATGAAAGCAAAGCAAAGTAAAGCAAAGTCACCTCCGTACAGGCCATGAAGGCCCTTGGAGGAGTGGAAGGTAAAGGCTTCCACCATTGTTAACCTCGGCGCGTGATGGGGTAGAGTGGTTAGCTCTACGCCCGGCCGCCTTTGCCCGAGTAGGGAATGACCCCTTGTTAAATATACTGTAGATATTGTCTTTCGAAAAATTCACTCCAATTGGTCACTACTGTTTAACCCCCATTAATTGGATTTTCCGAAAACAAAAAAAAAAAAATACTTGTTTCTTTATTTTCAAAGGAGATCCCAAATACCAATTTTCAGGTCTGCAATATATTCTGTTTCTGAGCTATAAGTATCCTCATTTAAGGCATTCAACACCTTTTTCACCCTTTTCATCCCTCCTATTGGGATTTTCCGAAAACAAAAAGTGTTTCTTTATTTTTAACGGGGATTCTAAATCATCATAATCATCATCATCTGTTTACCCTCCAGGTTCGGTTTTTCCCTCGGACTTAGCGAGGGATCCCACCTCTACCGCCTCAAGGGCAGTGTCCTGGAGCTTCAGACTCTTGGTCTGGGATACAACTGGGGAGAATGATCAGTACCTCGCCCAGGCGGCCTCACCTGCTATGCTGAACAGGGGCCTTGTGGAGGGATGGGAAGAGTGGAAGGGATAGGCAAGGAAGAGGGAAGGAAGCGGCCGTGGCCTTAAATTAGGTACCATCCCGGCATTTGCCTGGAGGAGAAGTGGGAAACCACGGAAAACCACTTCGAGGATGGCTGAGGTGGGAATCGAACCCACCTCTACTCAGTTGACCTCCTGAGGCTGAGTGGACCCCGTTCCAGCCCTCGTACCACTTTTCAAATTTCGTGGCAGAGCCGGGAATCGAACCCGGACCTCGGGGAGTGGCAGCTAGTCACGCTAACCGCTACACCACAGAGGCGGACGGGGATTCTAAATAACAATTTTTACATCTATACACTTTAAAGGTTTTGATATACCCTACACACATACACACTCATTTTAGAAATTCACCCCCCCCCCCCCCTTTCCCCCCCGCCATTAACTGGATTTTCCAAAAACAGAAGTACATGTTTCTTTATTTTTAAATGAGATCCTAAATTATTATTTTAAGGTATGTAATATTTTCAGTTTCTGAGATAAAAGTATCCTCATTAAAGGCATTCAACCGCTTTTTCACCCTTTTCACTCTTCTTATTGGGATTTTTCGAAAACAAAAACATTTATTTTTTAAATTTAAAGCAGATTCTAAATACCTGTTGTTACATCCGTAAAATTTAAAGGTTTTGAGATATAGATACACTCATTTTAAAAATTCACCCCTTTTTCACCCCAATTAATTGGATTTTTCAAAAACAGAAAATACATGTTTCTTTACTTTTAAAGGAGATCCCAAATACCAATTTTCAGGTATGTAATAACTTCAGTTTCTGAGATATAAGTATCCTCATAAAAGGCATTCAAGCCCTTTTACACCCATCCTATTGGGATTTTCCGAAAACATAAAAATACCTGTTTCCTTATTTTTAAAGAAGTTTCTAAATACCAGTTTTTACATCTGTAAACCTTTAAAGTTTTGAGATATAGATACACTCATTTTAAAATCTCACCCACCTTTCCACACCCTTGGCTACGGAATATACAGAAATCTTCTCTCAGCGAGCACCTACAGTACATGCTAATAACGATGTATCCCCAAAAATGTCCAGTCCAGTAGTTTTGGCTCGGCGATGATGAATCAGTCAGTCAGGACAAATTATTTTATATATAGACTAGTAAGATATCCGTGCTCCGCTAGGGTATTATACTGACATTCATAATTGAATGCTTAACGTATTATATATAATCCGCCGATATTCGCGTTCTGACTCGTTTTCTGAGAGATTTCGCCAAAATTCGCGATCTGACTCGTTTTCTGAAGAGATTACGGCAAAGTTCCCTCCATTTTTCAATCCTTTCTCCAGCAATCGATTTCGTACTTCCCGGGCTAGGTCCAGGTTTTCCACCCGGTCAGTTGGGTCCCTAAATCTATGCCATCATTCCATATAAGCATTTTTTAATTTGGATCAAATCCTTGAGGAGATCCGGGGTGGTGTCATCTTGGGTACCTTGGCGGTACTGAACGCGCGGCCGGACTGCATTCGTAGTCATTACCCGTCCAGGACCCGTTTCCAGCGCGGTCCGCACATTTTGACGACGGTCCAGAACATTATTATTATTATTATTATTATTATTATTATTATTATTATTATTATTATTATTATTATTATTATTATTGATGTTCTGGACCACACAGCCAGATGCAAGACAGCTACTTGGCGGTAAATTACATCTGCTTCCATTGTCATTGATAACATTGTCTCCCGTAGGCAAGTGCGCAGAATTTCTGGCGATACGAATGACATACTTCCGTGCATTACTGACCTTATTACTGAGGTGAACAATTGAACGGTCAATCTCATTCCTATCGTTTATTTCATATGTGTTTGCATTTTTATTTATATGCCAGGAGAATCTACTGTAATCTAAGAAGGTTCTCCAAAGGAATAGATGGCTCTTGAAAACGAACCCGGCAAAGATTAAAAATGATCCGTTTATGATCAGAATAAGTACATTGTAAATCCACAGCCTGTTTCCAGTCATTCAATCTGGTGAGGAATGGAATGAATAAAGCCCCCAGCTAGCGGTGAGGATAGGAATTGTGCCGGCTGCCGAAGACTGTCGCACTCCTCTGGGGCAATGATTAATGAATGACAAATGAAATGAAATGATATTGGAGAGTGTTGCTGGAATGAATGATGCCGGGGAAAACCGGAGTACCCGGAGAAAAACCAGTCCCGCCTCCGCTTTGTCCAGCACAAATCTCACATGGAGTGACTGGGATTTTAACCGCGGAGCCCAGCGGTATGAGGCAGGCGCGCTGCCGCCCGAGCCACGGAAGCTCCTTATATGTACATTATGAACAATAAAATCAAATGGTCTCACCTACTTTTTCACCCCACAGCGGTTAAATTGATTTACCCCTCCTCCCGAAAAAAGAAGGCGTGTTTCTTTATGTTTAAAGGAGATTCCGAATACAAATGTTCACGTGTGTTACATTCGGTTTTCAGATATAAGTATCCCCATAAAAATAATTGACTTTTTTCACTTACTTTCACACTCCCCATCCCCTCTTAAGTGAATTTTCCGGCAAAAAATATTGGTTTTTTGAATAGTAAAGGATATTCTAAATACTGATTATCTTCAGTTTTTGAGATATGTGTCCTCATGAAACGAATTCAGCTCCTTTTCACACCTGCCTCAAAGATGTTTACCCCCCAAAACCCGTTATTTTATTTCTAAAGAAGATCTAAATACAAATTGTCACGTATGTAACACGTATGTATTAGATGTAAGTATCCTCATAAAATTAATTCAATTAATTCTTCAATTTTTTCACCTCCCCCCTCCCTTCATTGGATTTTCCGAGAATACCCGAGTTTTTACTTTAACAGGAAATTCCAAATGCCAATTTTTACGTCTGTAACCTTTTACGTTTCTGAGATATACTGTAGATATAGTCTTTCTAAAAATTCACCCCAATTTGTGACTCCTATTTAACCCGCATTAATTAGGTTTTCCAAAAACGAAAAGAAATGTTTACTTATTTTTAAAAGAGATCCCATATACTAATTTTTAGGTCTGTAATATCTTCAGTTTCTGATATATAAGTATCCTCATTACAGACATTCAACCCTTTATCACACTTTTCACCCCTCCTATTTTAATTTACAGAAGAAAAACGCGTTCTTTTATTTTTAAAGGAGATTCTAAATATCAATTTTTACATCTGCAAACTTTTAAAGTTTTGAGATATAGATACACTCATTTTTAAAATACACCCTCCATTTTACCCCCCACTAATTGGATTTTCCAAAAACAAAAAGTGCAGTTTCTTTATATTTAAAGGAGTTCCCAAATACCGATTTTCAGGTCTGTAACATCTTCAGATTCCGAGATATAAGTATCCTCATTAAAGGCATTCAAACCCTTTTTCACCCCTCGTATTGGGGTTTTCCGAAAACATAAAAATACCTGTTTCCTTATTTTTAAAGAAGATTCTAAATACCAGTTTCTACATCTGTAAACTTTTAAAGTTTTGAGATATAGATAGACTCATTTTAAAAATTCACCCCCCCCTTTTTCACCCCCAATTATTTGGATTGTCCAAAAATATAAATATACGTATTGCTTTATTTTTATAGGAGGTTCCAAATTTAAAATTTCACGACTGTAATATCTTCAGTTTTTTGAGATATATGTCTCCTCATAAAAGGTGTTCAACCACTTTTCCCCCATTTTCACCCTCCCCCCTTCTTGGGATTTTCCTAAAACAAAAAGATACTTGTTTCTTTATTTATGAAGGAGATTCCAAATACCAATTTTTATGACTCTAAACCTTTATGTCTTTGAGATATAGATATCCTCATTTTAAAATTTCACCCAACTTCTCACCCCCTTAGCTATGGAATATCCAAAAATCCTCCCTTAGCGAGCACCTACATGTTAGTATGAATGTATCCCCAACATTTCATTTCCCTATGTCCAGTAGTTTCGGCTCGGCGATGATGAATCAGTCAGTCAGTCAGTCAGTCAGTCAGTCAGTCAGTCAGTCAGTCAGTCAGTCAGTCAGTCAGTCAGTCAGTCAGTCAGTCAAGTCAGTCCGTCAGTCAGGACAAGTTATTTTATACATATAGACTAGCAAGATACCCGTGCTTCGCCACGGTATTACACTGAAATTTATAATTGAATGCTTATTGTTTTAGATATATAATCCGCCGAAATTCGCGATCCGACGCGTTTTCTGCGAGAATCCGCCAAAACTCGCGATCTGACTCGTTTTCTAATAGATTGCGGCACAAGTTTCCTCCCATTTTTCAATCTTTCTTTCTTTCTTTCCAGAAATCGATTTCGTAGATTGACATTATTGCAAAGTCGTTGTACATAGTTCTATTGCTTGTATTATTCGATGTTGCTGTATTAGGCGTGTTGCTCCTTCTACTTATTACATGCTTTTTAATTTTTCTCCAATTTAATTTCCTAGATATTCAGGTTGCCACAAGTTTGATTGAAGATAATGGTTGACAAAATCAAAAGTTTTATAATTAGTATATGTTTTCTTATTGGTGTGGTTGCTAACATACAAGGTGCGTTCTGTTCAATTAATTTTATGCTCTGCTCTGCTCTGCTCTGAATAATTCAAGGTATATTGAGCTAGTATCATTTGGCGCAATGTATGTTAACATGTCAGAATTGTTAATGAGGCTATATCCTCTTTCTTCTACTGTATCCGGAATTAGATCTGCTTTAAAGCTCAGTTTATCAATTCGTGCATTGAGTCCAAATGTCAATTGGGAAGGCAATGCGAACGACAGGCTGCTACTTGTCCTGTGAATGAGTTGTCTTCTCCTTGTATGTCAACAAATTGGCTTCTCCGAACCTCGTTTCGGGTATTCTCAATGTCATCATTCCTGAAGTATAGAACGGCTTTCGTATCAATGAAAGGGGTTCTGATGACGCTAACTTCATGTAGAGTACCTTCTTTCATCTCCTTTTTTGGGATAACCTTCTATTTCCGCGATATTCCCTAAACTTTTCAGGGCACCTTCTGGTCGTGTATTAATCTCGTCCGCCAATTTTGAATTTGTTATAGTCCACTATTGTTGACGGCTTGGATTTTTCGTGGCTCCCTCTTACTGCGGATACTTCAGTCATGTCATCTTCATGTGCAGTGCTCAGAATGTAAACGTCTCGAACATATCGCCACTTCATTGCTAGAAGGTGTTCTCTGCACAATGTGATTTTTCACTTTTTTCGTTAACTCTGACTTTGGCATTCCTTAGCGATTTGGCATCCCGGTGCCAAATACTTTAGTCTGGCAGTGCCACAGATGATCATAAATTGTGGGACTTGAAAATCGTCTGTCCATATACCGTACAATGTGTAACCAGTATTTTTTAGTGGTTCGCACAGTCTGTTCACAATGTTCAAGGAAGAATTCTAATCCTTCAGTGTGACATGGGCCCCAGAGTACACTTCCAGGTTGCATACATAACCACTCCTCGTTTCAACAGTTGAAAGATCTTGATTTCATACTTCTGTGGCTTTCCTCTCACGACCACACGAAAAAAAATCCCCAAAATGGACGTATTGCTTCTTCGATTGTCAAAGATTCATCAGGTGAGTAACGCAGAAACATTTTTCCGGTATTATAATATTGGCCCGATTTTGAACAGAGGATCATAGCCTGGATGGTCCCTTTTCTTTCTGTTTATCATTGTCGCTCAAATACAACCATGTCAGAATTGCGAGAAATAGGTCCCTCGACATTCCAATGGACGTCGCGTAGTCAGTTTTTTAATTGGTATTGTGTTCCAGTAGTCCCGGACAAAAGGTTTAAGAATCAACACTTATGAATCACTATTGCAATAAATACGAAGGCCATCCTGAAAGTGGTACCCGTTTGCGCAATAAAGACACAGGAGTAAATATTAACAAATATACACATTTTTTTATTGGGAAGAGCATACTTTACACTACTTCTCCACATAATCTCCAAGCAAATTTAGGCATTTTTCATAACGTGGGACGAGTTTTTGTATTCCAGCGTCATAGTCCTCCGCCGCCAGCGTATTGAGGTTCGTAGTCACGGCTCGTTAAGTTCTTCATCACTGTCAAATCTTTTTCCCGTCAGAAAGTCTTTAAGCTTCGCAAAGAGATAAAAATCCGAATGGGCCAAGTCCGGGCTATACAGGGGATGGTCGAAGGTTTCCCACTTGAATTGCTGCAAAAGTTGTTGTGTTATCGCATCTGGATGAGGGCTGGCATTGTCATGAAGGACAATGACGCCTGTAGAAAATAGACCTCGCCGTCGATTTTGTATTGCCCGCCGTAATTTCTTTAATGTTTCACAATACGCATTAGCATGAATTGTGTCTCCGCGGGCCATAAGATCAATGAGCAATACACCTCGGCGATCCCAGAAAACGGTTGCCACGACTTTCCTGATGGACAGAACTGTCTTGAATTTTTTGGTTTGGTTGGTGAATGAGCATGATGCCACTCCATTGACTATCGTTTACTCTCAGGTGATACATAACAAACCCATATTTCGTCCCCAGTAATGATGCGAGTCAGGAAAGAGTCTCCGTCATCGGAATAACGTCCCAGAAACGTCAGTACTGCAGCCATACGCCTGGTTTTGTGCTCCTCTCTAAGCATGCGAGGGACCCTCCTTGCACAGATTTTTGAATAATGCAGATGGTCTTCGACAATTTCATGAACAATTGTTCGAGACACATTAGGAAAATGTTCATGAATTGTGACGCTCCGATCGCTCCTCACGCATTCGTCTACTGCGCTCAGCAGTTGGTCCGTAATGACAGATGGTCTCCCTGAACGCTCCTCGTCGTGTGTATTCCCCCTCTCCAGGTTGAAGTTGCGACACCAGCGCCGAGCAGACGACTCGTCCATCACATTGTCTCCAGACACCTCTGTAAATTAGCGATGAATGTCACAAGGTAGAACGTTTCGTGCATTAAGAAATTTAATCACGGCCCTCACTTCACAACAGGTGGGGTTCTCAATTTGTTTAAACATTTTAAACGATCACAGACACAGCACAGGCAATGCTAGCGTCACGCAACCTCGCACAGAGCAGGCAGACAAGTCACTGACGCGGTCTGACCTTGCCCAGCGGCTACCCGAGTCGTCAGCGCTTCATGCGGCGCTAACGGGTACTACTTTCCGGATGGCCCTCGTATCTTCAGTTCATCAATGTCACTGATTTACACTGCGCATACACTTTTTAGGTTTCAAAGAGCCTGTTTGCTTCTTTAGATTTATTTGCTTCGGAGCATATCTGTTACTTTGATTCACCGTCCTCAGGGGCTTCTATTTTTTCATTTTCTTCTTCACTATCACTTTCATACAGATCAGAATCTGAATCGTTTACAAGTTCCGTAATTATCTGTTCATTTATCCATGGGCTGTATGCACGTGTAGGATTTCCTTTTGTTGTACTAGGTCTGGGATCCATATCTCAATATACAGTATCAATCGAGTACCTGAGAGATGATTGCAGACTGTTGACTTGCTTACACTTTCATTCTAAATCTGTGAAGTCAAGTAATATATCACTAGAATACACGCACGTAAATTTGTGCTTATCTATCCGGAGCGCGCGATGAATACGTACGTCAGCACTAGGTAAGATCTAGCTGAGCGCCCATGGCTACGAAACAATGTCCGTAGGTTGCACCATCAATCATTATCGATCGATAACACCACCTATCGATAATAAAGGAAATCGGCAACAAGTTAAGGCAACAACTAAATCGATAATTTGAAAAACTGTCGAGTGACTGAACTTCGAATTCCGTGGTGGTAGTAGTATTACTAACAACGGCATTCAGGCGCACGCCGCATGGTAGTAGTATTACTACCGGCGGCGCATAGTGTTTTAAGAGGTTCCGGACAGGGCGAGTTATCCGTGCGGATAGGGGCGAGCAGCTGTGAGTTTGCATCCGGGTGATAGTGGGTTCGATCGCCACTGTCAGCAGCCCTGAATATGGTTTCCGTGGTTTCTCATTTTTCACACCAGGCAAACGCTGGGGATGTACCTTATTTAAGACCACGGCCGCTTCCTTCCTATTCCCAGGATTTCTTATCCCATCGTCGCCATAAGACCTATCTGTGTCGGGGCGACGTAGAGCAAATAATAAAAAATTAAAGAAAGAGGGTCTGGAGGCCCGGGAGGACAGGGTAATTTATCTGCCCCTGGTTAATTCCTTGGCCTCGGGGGGTCTTCTTTATACAAACTCTCGTTTTCATACAATACATCCGACTATCAATCACCGCAAAAACACGCAATAGTGAATCATCTCTCCAAATAGGTTTGACGCCAAGAAAGACACCTGGTCGTAAAACTGGGCTCAATCCACATGGACTGCCGACCTCAATTAATTGAGCAAAGACCAGGAAGAAGAAGATTTGTGCATTATGATGTAATCACCAGCCAATGTTTCACCTTAAAGCAAGTATCCTTCATCACCAAGACCAGCACTGAATGGATAAGAATCAGAAGATTTATGATAAACACCCGTGTTATATTTAGGCGTTACGATTCTTTGTAGTCGAACTTGGTCATACGCGTAGAGTGTTATTAGGATGTCAATGTTTCCAGATAGCGTGTTTGTTTTTGTTAGCCATCATGAACATGTTTTTACCAGAGATATCACTCCCGTAAATCAGTATTTATAGAATGCCCTTAGTCCTACAGGCCGTAAATACTATCATTAAACCGTCTCCTCAGAGATGGGAGATCAAAGAAAAGTGACAGGCTATGATTTAGTGACAAGAATGCAGAACCATAAACAGCATCAGCAATTGTAAAAGGGACTTTAAAATGTGATGGGAAACCTGTTCTATAATCAATTACTTGTAATAAACGAGTTCCAGTAGGAGTTGCAGAGATTTAATCTGTCAACAGTTCGACGAGCAGACTACTTTATTTTGATGTTCGTTTTCTGGAGAACATTCTCACGTTCCGCTAATGTTGATTAATGTGCAGAAGTAAGAGCGTATATAACAGGTTTGTCAATTATAAATATGACTAGATCGTTTGAATGAAGTGATAGCGGAATTTTAAAGAGAGCTGGCTAAACAGTTATACGAGTACAGATTACGACATACGGCGCTTGATGGTTTTCTATTGAGTTCATCTAATAATGTGAGAAACTGTAACCGCGTCCTGAAGAGAATTTGCCTGCCTCATTTTAACAAGGTTATATGTATTTTCGAATAACCGAGTATCACGCTGTTGGTCTTAAGCACCTCCGATTTTTTAATGCTATTTGTTCGGGGCGTCGACCTATAGAGATCTTTTGCGCCTACTTGTAGCATGTAATATGAACCTGCATGTAATTGGAATTGAGGAAGTGTAGAGTGTTGAATGTGAGGAAAGAAACATTAAGGACGACACAAACACCCAGTCCCCATGCCAGGGATATTTATCATTTACAATTAAAATCTCCTGACCCAGCCGAGAATCGAACCCGGGGCTGCCGGGTGACAGGCGGACGCGTTGCTCCCTACACCGCAGGGCCGGACGCACCTCCGAATGCCATTACTCGTTTTGAAGACACCGAAGGCTCGGAATTTTGTCCCTCAGAAGTCCTTTTTATGTGGTCCGGCTCAATGGCTAAATGGTTAGCGTGCTGACCTTTGGTCAGAGGGGTCCCGGGTTCGATTTCCGGTAGGGTCGGGAATTTTAACCATCATTCGTTAATTTCTCTGTCACTGAGGCTGGGAGGATGTGCCGTCTTCATCATCATTTCATACTCATCACGACGTGCAGGCCGCCTACGGGAGTCAAATCAAAAGTCCTGCAACTGGCGAGCCGAACTTGTCCTCGGACACTCCCGGTACTAAAAGCCATACGTCATTTCATACCGTTTTTTCTTTTATGTGCCAGTAAATCTACATACGCGGGGGTGGCGTATTTAAGCATCATCTTATACCACCGGACTGAGCCGGGTTCGTAAACCGACTATCTCAATAGAGCGCATTAGGACAGTTTTGATGATAATATTGGAAAACTGCATCGTTCGCGGGTTCCAGACACGAGTCACAATACTGACAATGACAGTCTTGAATATACAATCATCGACAAAACAAATCACGCACCAAAAAGTGTCGTTTTGCTTCGGACATCGACGTGAAGTTAAAATCTCAAGCAGACAGTCAAATGATTAGTGTAGTGATGCGTTTAGTTGAACGGTCTTGCCACCAAAGGCCGTGAACCTGAGCTTTGTAAAGGCTTACAGAGGCTACTTGTTTGTATTTGAACGCAGCTTCCGGTTGTGAAAAGCTCGTCTGCCACTTGATATGCCTCTGCGATACAGTCCAAGAAATTTTGTGCAGTTATCAGAGATTAAGAGGGGGCGCATTATTAAAATACGTTGGCTGAGTGGTCTTATCGACGTATCGGCCGTTACGTAGGCCGTTCACACCAGATTGTTAGGGTGTGTAGGGAACACTAGACACCGACAGACTACAACGCGAGAGAATCATCTGATCATCCGACAAGCATGAGCAGATCCAACTGTTATGATCTCCGCCATCTAGGCCCTTGTAGCGCTGTCGTTCGAACAATTTCCAGGCACTTCGCTGAAGAAATTTTAGTCTCAGCTATAATTTGTCCTACTATTGACACCCATCGACCTCCGTCTGCTTTCACAGTGTTGTCGTGAACGACAAATTTGGACAACTACAGTGTCATAAGTGATGAATTCAGATTCTCTGTGTGCACTGACGACGGCCGTGTTCATGGATGAAGGCTTCGTGGAGAACGCCTCAATTCTGCCTTTCCTGTGGTGCGACTCACCGGCCCCACTGCTGATGTGCTGATCAGAGGACCATCGCTTACTAGAGTCCGTCCCATCTGGTAGTGAGTCGGGGAAAAGTAACAGCACAGCGATATGTTGAGGACATCCCACTGTCTCATGTGTTCCCCTTCATGGCAAGATGCATTTTTCAGCAGGATAACACTCGGCCGCACATGGCATGGGTATCTCAGAAATCCCTCTACATCATTACCACACTTTCACGACCAGCCGATCACCGGATTTAACTTGTCTGAGATCACCTGGGACACCAACTTCAGCATTCTAACAGTTTTCACGATCTACAGGACCAGTTGTAGCAAAGTTGTACAGATGTACCTCAGAATACAATGTCTCCATGCCCGCTCGTATCATATCTTGTATCTAAGATGAACGCCGACACACTGGTTACTAGATTTTTCTAACAAGTAGCCAGTTATCCAAGATTAACTACTAAGCTACCCTTACATCAACGTTTTTTTAATGCTACTTGTTCGGGGTGTTAACCCGTGTGGATCTTTTGCCCTTACTGCCACCATATTGTATGAACCTGCGTGTAATTTGAAAGGAAGATTAAGGACGTCACAAACACCCTGTCCCCAGGCCAGGGACATTAATCATTACAATCGAAAAAGCCTGACCCGGCCGCGAATCGAACCCGGGGCTGCATGGTGACAAGCTGACGCGTTGCACCCTACACCGCGGGGCCGGACTAGAGCAGCTTCACAATCACCCGTATCAATTTCCACGCGATTCGGGAGACTCCTCCTTGGGCCGTTATTATTCTTCTTTTTACAACGAGTATATTACTTTTTATCACTAGGCATTTCTACGTTCGTTTCAGGAGAATTGTGTGGTGTCTGATCATTTGAAAATCCCGATCACAGATCCAGTCATCACGTCAGAATTATTTTCTTGTTCCTTAGACTCAACAATAATATGGGTTACCTTCTTTTGCTATTGAAGTTGATTAAATTGATAGATTAGGTACAACATTATTCATCAGCTTCGTGAAGTTTATTTTCTTTGTGAAATTACAGTCAATTTCAAAATGCTGTTGTTGGCATAAGTAGCACAGTTGGTTAGAAGTTGGCCTTCTGTTCCCGGGATAAATAGTTTGATCGTAGGTGAGGTCGGTGGCATTTTAGAGACATTAAACATGACTTTTTCGTGTCGCTGGCCTTCGAGACGCTAAAAAATATAACTTGCAGGACAAAGTCGTCATCTCGGCATCTTTATTGTTTTGTTTTACGTCACACAGACTCAGACAAGTCTTATTTCGACAATAGAATAGGAAAGGGATGGGACTGTAAAGGAAGCAACCGCGGTCTTAACTATGGTAGAGCCCCAATAATTTCCCTGGAGTGAAAATGGGAAACAACGATAAAAACATCTTCATGGCTGCCGATAGTGGGGTTCGAACCCAGTCCATTCTGAATGCAGGTTAACAGCCACTCAGGCCGCGTAGCCAACTCACTGAGTCCTGGGCGTCTTCTAAGTTTCAAGTGGACCTTAAGTTTATGACAATATTGAATAATTGACATCAAAGTGGACAGCATATCGGTCAACGGTTCAGAGGCCCCCCGCGTTCAGTTTCCGGTCGAACCGGCGATTTTAGTGACAACTGGTTAATTTGTCTGGCTCGAACACAGGTTGGTTGAGGTCGTCTTTATACACATCTCTTCACCACGCCACACTACCAACCACTACAGAAGCACCAAATAATGTATACTTTCCCCCTTCGTAGAGTTGGGAAGGGCATCTGTTCGGAAAACCAAGCCAAACTCCAGAGTACTACAACCTTGATAAGCTTTGGCCAGCCAGGTGACCGCTGCTCATTCCGAAGATTCGCAGATTAGGTCAGTGGTACGAATCCTTCGGCCGATATTCTTAGCTTTCTTGAGGGGGCCACTAACTCGCCGTCAGATATCTTCTCAATTGCTCTTACGTAGGCTAAGTGGAACTCGAACTAGCCCTCAGAATCGGATAAAATTCCCGACCTAGCCGAGAATCGAACCTGAGGTCTCCCGATATGAGGCAGGATTGCTACCCCTCAGCAGGATCGGCTATCCGGTCATAGAACTGGACTTAAGTTCGCATGTAGTGCCGCCCCAGGTAAATATTAAAACTGTTAACTTAAAATACCACGAATGAGTCAAATTTCTTTTCTTCTTCCTTAGACTCAACAATAACATGGGTTACCTTCTTTTGCTGTTGAAGTTGATTAAATTGATAGATTAGGTACAACATTCATCATCAACTTCGTGAAATTCATTTTCTTCAGAAATGACCGTCAATTTCAAAATCCTGTTGATGGCACAAATAGCACAGTTGGTTAGAAATTGTCCTTCTGTTCCCGGGTTAAAATGTTTGATCCTAGGTGGGGTCGGTGGTATTTTAGACATTAAATATGACTGTTTCTAATTGGTAACTCCGCTGCCTGAACAATACTTGCGTGAACGGGACCGATGACCAAATCGTTCTTGGGCTCTAACTATAGCAAGCACAAGTAGTTCTGGCGAACTTGTGCGGTATGAATATGAAATGAAAATGAAAGAAAAGAGAGTCAATGGAGCCAATAGAATGAAATGTGAGCTTACTGTGGAGATTCGTGTTTTGTTGTGCGGTGTAGTAGTCTCCATCTCCACGGGATGAATCATCGCAGAGCAGTGGCTGGCTCCTGAGCGGTGAGAGGGAGACTCGTATTTCATTCCTCCAGCGGACACGCGGCGAGATAGATGGCGTGGGATGGCCACAAAAAGACCCTTTTCAAAGAAACTCTCGCACTTCTTATAAGTACTCGTTAGGTCGCTGTTGATACAGTGTAGGGGCCGCAGTGGCACAGAACATGCAATTTACAATCTTCCCCGTGCTATTCCAAAAGCGAAGTAAGCTACTGTACAGTGTACATTCAGCCTCATGATATTAATAGAGTGCTAAAAGGGTAGGAGAAAGAAATCATTTATTAGGGGCCTTTCATGTCAGGTTGATGATAAATTTTCAAATTATGCTTGAAATGTTCCACAAAAATGCAATGAAGAGAGAAAGGAGGGATCAATGATTTGCAATAATACGTACTGTATGTTCAAAAAACGTTTTGAAAAGGATACATTGGATCAAAATTTTAGGGGACTGTGGCATAGTTACTTGCTCCACATCATGGCGGCCGTGGTTCGAACCCCAGCCAATGTATGTGAGTTTCGGATTCCATGAAAACCTGGGGCTCCCATGGCTATAATAATGACATGAAGAGTCACGTGAAACTGCAAATTTGCTTCCTGCGCTCAAGATTATAGAGTCGGGTTCTAAAGCATAATGCACTGTAAATACTATCCCACTAGAGAAAACTCTGTCATATGAGGACTTAAGCTTTCTTGTTTTCTCGTGTTTATTTTGGAATTTGAAACATTTCAGAAAACTGATTTAAGATTTAAATTCAGAACTTGGACACCTGTAAAAGAAACCTTACTTGATACAGTAGCTTAACAAGCACTATATGTATAGTTCGTAATACAATTACCGTAATATACATCAGTTTATACAAATATAACTGAAATCTGTAAATCTTCGGGCTGAGCAGCGGTCATTTGGTTGGCCAAGGACGTCAGGGTTGTAGTCCAATCTAACCGTTGACTACCTTAAAAGACGCTTGGGTCGCCTAGCAGTTCGCTTGCTTTCAGGGAGGACTGTGTTCGAGCTCCACTATTGGAAGCCATGAAGATGATTGTACCGTGCACTCCAATTTTCACTCCAGGAAATTGCTGGGGCTCTACCATAGTTAAGGCCACGGTCGTGTCCTTTACAGTCCTAGATCCTTTAATATCCCACTGTCGTCGTAAGACTTGTCTGAGTCAGTATGACGTAAAAACAAAACAGTAAAGACACCGAGATATGTATTGTCTCGCTGGTATACCACCACCTGAAATCCGACGTGAGATTGCAGCTAGGTGTGAGAAAAGACACCGAGATTATTTTGATGAACGTACTTACGCCTAGCTTTGCTTCGTCCTCGGACTAGATCCATGGAGAATCCACCCTAACTCGCAATGTCTTGGAACTGACTTACTCTTCAATAAAGGGAGTATTCTGAGAAAGAGGCCACTCCCGACCGAATCTCATCAGAATGTGAAATGCCGGTTTAAGTGGCTCAGACGGTTGAGGCGGTGGCCTTCTGACCCCAATTTGGCAGGTTCGATCCTGGCTCAGTCCGATGGTATTTGAAGGTGCTTAAATACGTTAGCCTCGTGTCGGTAAGGAAATGGCTGTTGGCTTTTAGTGCCGGGATGTGTCCGAGGACTTCGGCTCGCCAGGTGTAGTTTTTATTTGACTCCCATAGGCGACCTGCGCGTCGTGATGAGGATGAAATGATGATGAAGACGACACATACACCCAGTCCCTATGCCAGGGTAATTAGCCCATTATTGCTAAAATTCCCGACCCTGCCGGGAATCGAACCCCGGACCCCTGTGACCAAAGGCCAGCACGGTAACCATTTAGCCATGGAGCCAGACCTCGTGTCGGCAGAGTTACTAGCACGTATAAGAACTACGGCGGGTCAAAATTCCGGAACCTCGGAGTTTCCGAAAACCGTAAAAATAGTTAGTGGGACGTAAATCAAATAACACTATTATTATTAGAATGAGAAATTCCGTAATATAGCCTAGAATTGCTAAAGGAGTGTGAAAGATACAACGGTCATCCAAGATACATATACATCTTGCTGTTGTATAATTGCTTCATGTAAGGGATTTTGTGCATCATGTTCAACTACTTCATGAAAACCTGGTTGACACGAGTATAATCTGTCTGACAAACTGTGCCATAGTGCAGTCCGTACATTGATGTGTGTAAGAAAAACACCTCCGCACAGGCCATGAAGGCCCCTGAAGGCCTGGAAGGCAAAGGCTTCCACTATTCTTTATTTATTTTTAAAGCTTGCTTTAATTTATTTTCAGAATGTTATGATGATGATGTCTGAAAGCAGATGTATTTCATACATAATCATTTACTTTTGATAGTAATGACTTCTCATTTCTCACAATATTTTGTTTATCATAAGTACAACTGAACTAAAAAATCTGTATTTCTAAGAGTGTTCTGAAATGAAACAACATATGCAAAATTATAATTGTATCCGCACACTTCAAATTTCCGCCTCATACTTCGCTTTCAGAAAAGTCGAAAATTCGTTTAGTTCCATATTTTTCTGACTCTTTGTTTGTTTGCTTGCTTGTTTGTTTTTTTTCGTCACGATGGCGAAAACAGCTTAACAGGATCCCTAGAAACTTTGTACTTAGGTTCAGAGATAGCCGCGCAGTAATGTGCACTATGCTATATACAATGCTACGCAAAACTTAAGGATGAGGTAGATAAAGCATCATAACATATCAACTACTCGGTCGAAATGAATGAATGTGTGGTAACATGTTGCCAGAGGTTTCCAACACGTGCATAGGAACCTGGTGTGAGTTTGGTGCGACTATAGTTCCAAATGGATTCGGCCCCACAAAACGAGGCAGTTGAAGGAACGGGAAAAGGCAGTGTGGTTAATCAGCGAGCTGTTACGGTGCATTGTGGTGGTGTTGTTGTTCACTACAACATGGCCCGGAGACAACATTTGGATGACTTCACACGGGGAAGTATCATCAGAAACCTGGAATAAGGACAAAGTGTGACGATTGTAACCCAGGAGTTTGGTATTGTTCACAGCATTGTTTCACGCTCATTGAGTGCATTTCGATCCACAGACACTGCTGCCCGAAGGAAAGGAGGTGGTCGACCACGGTCAACTGCAGCAGCAGATGACTGCTACATTGTGCAACGGGCAAGAAGAGACTCGCGTCAAAAGACGGGTGCAATTGCAGCCACATTTAACAGGACTGCAAGGCACCCAATCTCACGGTCCACAGTGACACGGTGACTGCATGGGGATGGTCTGTTTGCCCTACGACCATTACATTTTGTTCCGTTGACAACCGCACATCGGCTGCACCGTTTGCGATGGTGCCAAGAGCATCAGGTCTGGACCGACGAGGAGTGGGGTCGCGTGCTCTACTCAGATGAAAGCAGATTCAGTCTGACTAGTGATTCTAGACGTACCCTCATCTGGCGAGACGTGGGAATACGTTATGCACCCAGGAACATTGTCTAAAATGATCATTTCGGTGGTCCAAGTGTTGGGAGTGGCATAATGTTGCATGGGCGTACCGACCTCCAAATCTTTTAACCTGGTACACTCACCGGTCAACGTTATTATGACAGTGTACTCATTCCCCATGTGCGTCTTTTCAGGGTGTGCATTGGGCCCTAGCTTAATTTTTATGGATAACAATGCACAAGAGCATCGAACAGCGCAGGTGGAGTTGCTCTTGGAACGAGAGGATATTCGGCGACTGGGCTGGCCTGCCCGTTCCCCCGACTTAAATCCTTTCGATCACGTTTAGGACATGTTGGGCAAACGTATTGCAGCACGTCCACATACACCAACGACCATCCAGCCGTTGTCAACCGCGCTGGTGGAGGAATGGAAACCCCTACCAAAAAAAACGCCTTACCAATCTTGTGGCCGGCATGGGAATACGTTTCAGAGAGTGCATCGCTGTCCGTGGTGATCACACACTCTTTCAAGAAACATGTCCCTTCTTTTGTGATAACCAGGGGACTATCGCGAGTCGGAGTGACGTATGTGTAATTTATTGTCTCTGTATAAAAGTGTAATTTCTGTTCGTCTCATCACATATTACCTTCAGTTGACTACCGTACCTACTCTATCAGTTCTTACTACGTATGGTTCAAGTTTCGTCGAGCTATGTTATTTGGCGGTGACACAAAATGTGAAAATTACCTTCGTCCTAAGTTTTGCACAGCATTGTATTACTTCATTATCATACAATGGCGTAGAAATATTAAATATTAGTATGATGATGTCTGAATAACTTTTTTCTCCTTTAATACTAGCTGTTTCGAGCAAAAGTTCAGTTAGATGTATTGTCACATACAATGTCCCATACGATTTTTCCCTGAAAGTTTAATAACATATGCGTGATTGTTATATTTTAGTAAATGTTCAAATGTCTTGGTAACTAACAGTTTTATCTAGAAGGTGTACAACATAACAATAAGTAGAAAAAAATCCTATTTCCGCTTATTTAAATCTAATACCGTTTAATCGTAGAGCTACAAAATGGAACCATTGTCCGATTTCGTAGCGTAATGGTTAGCGCTATCAGCTGCCATTCTCGGAGTCCCGAGTTCGATTTCCGGTACTCTCGGAGATATCAAAACGGCAGGAGTTCTGGTAAGTGGTTAAAATGGTACATGCAGCTCACCTCCTTTGGGAGTGTGCTTGGAGAGAGCTGCGCCACCTCGGCATGGGGTCAAGAGTTTGTTTTACTATGGAAACATTCATGAAATTAGAGTTTATTACCATGTCGCACAAAGGGGAATTATCATTCAGTCGTCATGGTAACAAAGTAACTGGTGACGGTGGTGGTTGCTGCTACTGTTTATAAAAGTTGCAAAACTGAGTGATCACAAGATCCTGTTGGATAGGAAGACAAAGATGGCTATCGGAATGAGAAGAAATGAAAGCCAAAAACAATCATGTACTGGATTTGAAGCCCAAACATGCCCAAAGCCCTTGAAACTTAACAGGAATTACTGGCTGGCTATTGCTGTTAGCTGAGACGGGCTCTGTCTGTCTTTCTAGTTAAGACTGAATAGGTGTATTGTCTAAAACATTCACTTCAACCCCATACCTAGCAACGACCCCGCCACTGCACCCCTGCATAGCCACGTGCAATGAAGCAAGGTAATTGGCTTCAGTCGCAGGAGGTAACAGACGATTAGCAGTTTAGATTAAATGACAGAAAACTTTCTCATGGTAGTTACTAAGGTGGCATAGGAGGACTACTAAAATTATAATATTTCTCACTTGTTCATAACATCACCACTTCACAATCATTGAAATGTTTACGCAACGTAAATAATATTCTACATATATAACGATTTGAAGCAATTTGATAGAAGCTGTGATGTTCTTACCGAATGATATAAGCCATTCCTTGTATATTAGCGTGTGTAATTTTACAGGTACACTGCCTGACAAAAAAATGAAGCACCCAGAAAGGGGGTAGGGAGTAAACAAAATGAAACTTCACGTGTTAAGGGGGTATGTGATATTATGTCAGTGATTATAAAATGAGCCAAATTTACAAATAACTTGGCAGTGCTAGCGCGCTTATCGGTATGACGCTGCATTCGGTCTGGCTTGGATGCATGCACTGATTCCGTTGGGAAGGTGGTCCCAAAGCCCTTGTATGCTCTCCTGACGCAAGCTGGCCCACAACTGTTGTAACTAGTCCTTGATATCCTGGATAGTGTCACTGGGACGTAGTTGACGTCCAAACTGGTTCCACACATGCTCTACTGGGAATAGATCTGGGGATCTTGCTGGCCAAGGGAATATATCAATATCACGCAGACAGTTCACAAAGGCACATGCCGTGTGTGGATGAGCATTGTTCTGTTCACAAATCTCACCATCATGCTGTCGCATGAGAGGTAACACACGAGGACGCAGAATGTACGTGACGTACCATTGTGGAGTCTGAGTTCCCTCAATCATTACCAGCCGTTACCTGAAGTCATACCTGATGGCTCCCAACACCACGACACCAGGAGTCACACTGCTGTGCCTCTCCTAAATATTGGAAGAATGTTACGTCTCCCCAGGTCATCGCCATACTCGCAGAGCGCGCTTGCCTGGAATAGTGCAGAACCGTGATTCATCACCGAACACAATGCGATGGCATCCATCAGCAGTCTGTGCTTCCCGGTCACAGCACCATTCTAAAGCGCTGCTGCTTGCCTTGTGCGTAATCGGCAGCCTACGTATGGGACGGCAATTCCATAGTCCGGCTGCTGCTAGTGCGGGATGACACAGAATGTTTCAGGGAGTCCATTACTTGTTCCCGAATGGCAGGCGCAGAAGAGAAGTGGTTGGGATGTACTTGATGCTCAATACGGTAATCCCCCTTGCTTTGTTCAGACGTGGTTTACTGGAACCTTGACGACGAGCATGCCTACCCTTACGTTCCCATGCAATCCAACATCGGGCCACTGTCACATCCGGATGCACCGCAAAGCTGGATATTGCACGATTCGACCTGCCGGCCAAACGGGGGTCCACAATGAGGCCCCTGCAAATTCTGGCAGGTGCTGATAACGCTGTTTCACACGAGTACGTGGCATCTCCGAGTCCTTCACTGTGATCACTCAACATCTGACAAATTTTCCGGGGGTGCATAGGTCCCACCCTCGGGTGGCGACCGGCTCTCATCTACATCGCCTCCGACATGCTAGTAGTTCTAAGAATAAAGAGATAGCTGGAAGGAGTATCGGCCTGTTTCCTTGTAAGACATGCTACCAGGCAGACTTTGTATTGGTAACGTGGTATTAAGGTGTGGTATTTAGACACAGGACAAAAACTCGCAATGCGCGGTAAACCAGGCAACTGCGGTGAGAGGCCGGGTGGCCACCAGCGCAGTTGGCAAACACTGGCACCTCTCTAAGTGCAGCGCAGGCCGTGTAGTGGTGGTCACCACCAAACCTGTTGCACCTCACTTGGAGCCCACACCTATCCTGACGGTGGCCCCACATCAAGCAGTGGAAACTCTACAAGAGTTCCCAAGGGTGACGTTTCGATCTCACCTGACTGCCACTACCCGCTGAGGTCCTCCTCTGGATTTTCCCCCGGTTGACTGCCTTCCTGGGAGCAGCCCTAGACGGCGGCTGGGTGGCCCTCTTCTAGTGGGCGGCGTCGTCTTCTTCCTCCTGGTCTGGGCGCGGCATCTGCTTCCTGGTGGTGGCGGTCTCTTCTCGGCTGGGGAGGAGATCAACATCTGACTTTTTTTACGGGGGACCCCCGTAGCCCGCTCCCCCGCCGTGACCATCGACTCAATCTACATGGCCTCCGACATGCTATTAATCTATATATATAAAGTAGCTTGTCCTGACTGACTGACTGACTGACTGACTGACTGACTGATTCATCATCGCCGAGCCAAAACTACTGGACATAAAGAAATGAAATTTTGGAGATATATTCATATTAAGATGTAGGTGCTCGCAAAGAGAGGATTTTTGGATATTCCGTCGCTAAGGGGGTGAAAAGGGGGGGAAATTTTAAAATGAGTGTGTCTATATCTCAAAACTTTAAAAGTTTACAGATGTAAAAATTGGTATTTAGAATCTTCTTTAAAAATAAGGAAACACGTATTTTTTTGTTTTCAGACAATCCCAATAGGAGGGGTGAAAAAGGGGTTGAATGCCTTTAATCCGGATACGCTACTTATATCTCAGAAACTGAAGATATTACAGACCTCAAAATTGGTACTTTTGATCGCTGTGAAAAATAAAGAAACACGTATTTTTTGTTTTTGGAAAATCCAATTAATGCGAGGGTGAAAGGGGGGTGAATTTTTAAAATGAGTGCATCTATATCTCAAAAGTTTTAAAGTTTAGAGATGTAAAAATTAGTATTTAGAATCTTCATTAAAAATAAAGGAACACGTATTTTTTTGTTTTTGGAAAATCCCAATAGGAGGGGTGAAAAGGGGTGAAAAATGTGTTGAATGCCTTTAAAGAGAATACATATATCTCTGAAACTGAAGATATTACAGACATCAAAATTGGTACTTTTGATCGCTTTCAAAAATAAAGAAACACACATTTTTTTGTTTTTGGAAAATCCAATTAATGCGAGGGTGAAAAGGGGGGTGAATTTTTAAAATGAGTGCATCTATATCTCAAAAGTTTTAAAGTTTATGATGTAAAAATTGGTATTTAGAATCTTTATTAAAAATAAAGGAACACGTATTTTTTTGTTTTCGGAAAATCCCAATAGGAGGGGTGAAAAGGGGTGAAAAATGGGTTGAATGCCTTTAAAGAGAATACATATATCTCAGAAACTGAAGATATTACAGACCTGAAAATTGGTATCTTTGATCTCTTTTAAAAATAAAGAAACACGTATTTTTTTGTTTTTGGAAAATCCAAATAATGGGAGTGAAAAGGGGGGTGAATTTTTAAAATTAGTGTATCTATATCTCAAAACGTTTAAAGTTTATAGATGTAAAATATGGTATTTAGAATCTCCTTTAAAAATAAAGAAACACGGTTTTTTTTGTTTTCGGAAAATCCCGATAGGAAGGGTGGAAAAGGGTGAAAAAGAGGTTGAATGCCTTTAACGAGGCTACTTATATTTCAGAACCTGAAGATATTACAGACCTGAAAATTGGTATTGGGGATCCACTTTAAAAATAAGGAAACACGTATATTTTCGTTTTTGAAAAATCCGTATAATGGGGGGGTGAAAAGGGGGGTGAATTTTTAAAATGAATGTGTCTATATCTTAAAACTTTAAAAGTTTACAGATGTAAAAATTGGTATTTAGAATCTCCTTTAAAAGTAAAGGAATAAGTATTTTTTCGTTTTCTGTAAATCCCAATAGGAGGGGTGTAAAAGGGTGAATAGTGGGTTGAATGCCTTTAATGAGGATACATATATCTCAGAAACTGAATATATTACAGAACTAAAAATTTGTATATGGGATCTCCTTTAAAAATAAAGAAACGCGTATTCTCGGAAAATCCAATGAAAGGGGGTGGGGGAAAGAATTCTAAAATTAATTGACTTAATTGTATGAGAATACATACATCTAATAAAAACTAAAGTTGTTACGGACGTGAAAATTGGTATTTTGATCTCCTTTAAAAACAAAGAAATACGCGTTTTATGGGGGAAACCATCTTGGGGGGCGGGAGTGGAAAGGAGTTGAATTCCTTTCATGAGGACACATAAATCAAAAACTGAAGAAGTTAGAATCGTGATAATTGCTATTTAGAAGATCCTTTACTATTAAGGAGACAAGTATTTTTTGCCGGAAAAGGGGGGGGGGAGAAGTGTGAAAGGAAGTAAAAAAAGCGAATTATTTTTATGGGGATACTTATATCTCAAAACTCAAGGTAATAGACGTGAACATCGGGGTTTGGAATCTCCTTTAAACATAAAGAAACACTCCTTCTTTTAATTTTTTTTTTTGGGGTGGGGGTAAATAAACTTAACGGCGGTGGGGTGTAAAAGGAGGTGAGACCAATTGATTTTGCTGTTCATAATGTACTTATAAGGAGCCGCCGTTGCTCAGGCGGCAGCGCGCCGGCCTCTCACAGCTGGGTTCCGTGGTTCAAATCCCGGTCACTCCATGTGACATTCGTGCTGGACAAAACGGAGGCGGGACAGGTTTTTCTCGGGATACTTCGCTTTTCCCTGTCATCATTCATTCCAGCAACACTGTCCAATATTTCATTTCATTTGTCATTCATCGATCATTGCCCCAGAGGAGTGCTTCGGCAGCCGGCACAATTCCTACTGTCGCCGCTAGATGGGGCTTTATTCATTCCATTCCTGACCCTGTCGAATGACTGGAAACAGGCGGTATATTTTCGATGTACTTATTCTGATCATAAACCGATCTTTTTAATCTTTCCTGGGTTCGTTTTCAACAGCCAACTTTTCCTTCGGAGAACGTTCTTACATTACAATAGATTCTCCTGGCATATGAATAAAAATTTAAACACATTTGAAATAAACGATAGGAATGAGATTGACCGTCCAATTGTTCACCTCTATAATAAGGTCAATAATGCACGGAAGTATGTCATTCGTATCGCCAGAAATCCCGCACACTTGCCTACGGGCGACATTGGTGCTGGTCACATTCTCAACAATAACAATGGCAGCAGATGTAATTTACCGCCAAGTAGCGGTCTTGCATCTTGCTGTGGGGTGCAGAACATCTATAATAATAATAATAATAATAATAATAATAATAATAATAATAATAATAATGTTCTGGACCGTCGTCAAATGTGCGGACCGCGGTGGAAACGGGTCCTGGACGGATCTCCTGAAGGATTTGTTCCATATTAAAAATGCTTATAAGAAAAGATGGCAAAGATTTAGGGACCCAACTGACAGGGTGGAATACCTGGACCTAGCCTGGGAAGTACGAAATCGATTGCTGGAAATGAAGATTGAAAAATGGGAGGAAACTTGCCATAATCTATTAGAAAACGAGTCAGATCGCGAATTTTGGCGGATTCTCGCAGAAAACGATTCAGATCGCGAATTTCGGCTGATTATATATCTAAAACAACATTCAATTATTAATTTCAGTATAATACCGTAGCGAAGCACGGGTATCTTGCTAGTTTCTAATAAGAATGAGATAGCAGGGAAGTGTGACAAAGTGATACAAGGAGTGTCTGCCGGTTTCCGAGTTAGACTCGCTAGCACGGCAAGAGTTTATGTTGGTTGGAGAGTGTTAAGGTGTGGTATTGACGCGTCAGGGAAAAACCACATAGGCAGAAAGAGAAATAGCCTACATGTAAAATCTGACATCTTTTGATAGCACATGCAAGGATGTGGGCTGGAAAAAGGTCCAGTGGTACTGTTAGTTGAGAAGAGGTATCATGCACCAGCTAGCCATGAATCATAGTCTCGCCGTTCCACCTGCCAGGGGATCAGTCCGTCTGGGCACTGCCGTGACTAGCGCGGGCCATGCCGGCTGCGGAGCCATGCGTCGAGTACCATTAGGGCCTGCCGCACAGCACCACCTCCTTGGGGTCCCTCGTATCTAGTCTCCGATCCCGGAGAATGAGGCCAAGCCCGCCGAGGCGGGGACCTCCTGGAAGGGGGTGGGCCATGACGCCGGGCCTCCTTCCTCTCTGTCCGCGCCATGGCCCGGTAGACTGGGCAACTGCGCGGGAGGCCAACCGGCCATGAATCATCACGCACACCGGAGCCTCCTTAAGTGTTGCGCAGGCCGTGTAGTGGTGATCACACTCACAACGGTTGCACTTCACTTGGAGGCCGCAGCTCTCCTGCCGGTGGCCCCACCTCAGACAGCGGAAACACTGCAAGAGCTGCTGAGGGGGACGTGTCATTCTCACCTGACTTCCGCTACCCACTGAGGTCCTCTCCTGATTTGCTCCTCGGAAGACTGCTCTCCTGGGAGCAGTTCTGGGTTGCGGCTGGGCCGGCGTCTTCTTCCTCCTGGTCCTGGGTCGGCGTCTTCTTCTTCTTCTTCCCGGGGATCTCTTCTCAGCAGGGGAAGAAGCCTCTTCCTGGTGGGCCTCCTCCCTGCCTGGCGACCCTAGGGTAGCGGGTGGCTCCGCTGCGTCGCCGTATTCTTCCTTCTCCTGGCTGGGGATGGTGGCGTCGGTCGGTGCTAACACTCGACTGCGTTCCCTGTCCTGTGGGGCGCGCATCGAGGTCTGCAGGTCGACAGACATGCTGGCAGGCTGGGCCTGGACAGCAGCCTCAGAACGACAGGGAGCGTCCTTTTTCACTGCTGTGCTGCCATCCACCGTCACGGGCGCTCTCCTGGTTTGCGCCCGGGTTGCAGGCCCTTCCTGGTAGGCCTGCGTCTGCGTGTACTTCGCCCTGGTAGGTTGTCGACGATCCTGGTTGGCGGCCTTGTTTGTCTCCGTGTACTTCGTAATGTACAGCGGTCCAACTGGGGTCGCGCCGCCGTCGTCCTCGGTCCTCGGCTCCGTCTGTGTGGCTGCCTCCCGGTAGCCTGAGGCGCCCAGGTGCTCCCTGAGTCCTGGTAACCGGACAACCTGAAGAAAGGTGGTCGCCAGCTTCTCGTAGATCATGAAGCGGTCCGCGTCCCTAGGGCGGATGATGACCGCCCAGCCGGGGATCACCTCACCGATGAGCTCGATGATCGACTCCTGTCCGATGGACTCCGCGATGGTAGTTAGAACATCGAGTATGCGGAGCGTCTGCCGGTAGGTCTCCTGGCCCCACCGGCAGTACATCAGAAGCGCCGGAAGTCTGACATCTGGGGCGGGGACGACCTTCGAGCTCAGCACCTCTTGTAGTCCCTCGATGGCTCCCTCGCAGTCGCAGTCCGTCGGTCTCTCCGGCATGAATGGCTTCTCCATCCTGGTCCTCCTGGAATAAAATCCTGAAAGAGAAAAATGAACACTGAGAAGTGCTCAGCTTAGACAAATGCTCCTTCGGATAAGTATTAATAAGTGCAGTTGCCTAGCTTGCACTTAGGAAGTACAGTTCACCTGGCGAGGAGAGGGACAGTGGAGCGAGAGACACGTACGTATTCTCGCTAGCACAGTCAAGCTCGTCCGTTCACGCCCCTTATATACCCTGCCAGGCTCGGTAACAACGCTAAACACGAGCAAAACTAATGCACTCTGGTGGCCGATCTACCTGTCACAGAGAACTGCAACTCTAATATTTTACGTACCCGCCAATGGTGTGCACGTGTACGAATTTACATTGACATCCGCACATTTCTTCTGGGCGCTTCCATTTTGTTGTATATTATAGTGTTATGTGTGTTATAATTAGTGTTTTTGACAGGGCGAAAACCTTTTATGTTGTATTACTGTATCTATTTAGTTGACAATATCTCAGCTAGATCTCCGCTGCAATTACAAAAACTGACCGCCGAGGACTGGAGCACAACAGCAAGTTCATAGAGAAATATACAACTTCAGAAGACAATCTGTAGTGTTGCATAGAACTATCTAATTTAAAATTATCTCTTGCACGAATTGACACTAATAGAGTTAGGGTTGTTAGCCCTATGCCTGACCATGTATTATCACAAGTGTTACACAAGGAATAATTTCTCGTTTACGCTGAATGAACGGTTGGTCCATTTGCCTCTCCCGCAGTCGATAACTGATTACTGAGTTTTCTACTTCCTCGGTATGCATTTGAAGCGGAAGAAAGGAAATTGTCCGTTGGAAGAGGTTATGAAGAGTGAATCGGAACCCATATCCATGTAAACAAACTTTTGGTTTTACGTGACAGTTAACATCACTATCATAGCCACGGGGAGTCCAGGTTTTTCATGGAATAAGAACCACATAGAAGAGCATACTCGTTTTAAAAATTCCACATCTATTGTCTGGGATCAGAATCACTACCGCTTAGGTGAAAAAGCCATGAGTAAAACACAGGCTCTCCCTCAGTACTCTGTGTTAAATCTTGTCGGATTCATGGGCTTCATGTAAGGAAATAAAAACTTCGTAAAATTTATTTACTCTATGTGGGGCCACTGTAAAGGAACTTAAAATCTGTGAGGCAGTGAAGATATAAAAGAAAAGGAGACACGTGTTGCCCAAGTGATTACCTGCTGGGAACAGTATCTACTTCATTAACTGGTGTTCATGATGGCTGCCATAAATCTCTAGTAAATTGAGAGAGACACTTGGTGACACAATCATCCCAATGAACCTCCATTAGCTGATTGATCAATACCCTCCCTAGTGGCATTAATTTCTTATGTGTAATCTAGAACAGAGCCATTGATATGGCGTCACCCATTCGCTCTCGTTCAAACATACACGGTAAGTTAATCTTTGTTTAGTATTCAGTATTATATAGCTTGGTCATTAACAGCCGCAGAAGGAAATCAATAAGGACATGGTTGAAATAGATGTCACAAAATAATACGATTGCTGTTTGACTGTATAATTGAAATACGGTAATCTATACATAGTCAATAACAATTTTATACGTTCGAGATTTTACACAAAATAATTCACATACGGTAGAAATGCTAGTACTTTATCCACGACATTAGCCAAGATTCCTGATTTATAAAGAGAATGAGGTGTGCGGGAATGAGAAACTGTGGATCCGCATAAGTTGAGAACATGTTAAACAACCTATTGTGGCAAATGCTGGGGCTGTACTTTAATTGAAATCACGGTCGCTTCCTTCGTGATCTTAGAACTTTCTTATCTCATCGTCGCCATAAGACCTATCTGTATCGGCACTACCTGTCGTTCTCGGGTTAATTCTTACACAGTTCAGCAGTTGCCATCTAGCGGAGATGAGTGTCAGCTGAAGAGTTTCCTTGTCAGCTATACTAGACTTTAATGTAAATGTACTCAGCAATAAAAATATTATTTTATGATTAGACATACGAGGCGTGTTTTTTAAGTAAATAAAATGAAAATAACTACACAACGAAAGTCTATTTTCACATTTATTTGCAGATTCTTCATACTTTACTCTATTTTCTACATAGTCGCCAAATTTGTTTAAACACTTATCATACCTACAACTAAGTTTTGAATATCCTCTTCATAGACACTTGCGGCCTGCTCCGATAACCAAGAGTTTTGATCTTGATCTTGCGCTGGAACAGAGTCTGCTTGGTCCTTCACACTAAACTCTGTACAAAAACAAAAGATTTGGGTGTTCGATGACGTTTCCAACTCGTTATGCTGAAAAAGGTGACAAAATAATGAGTCAGATCGTAACTGGAGACGAAACACGGATTTCGCATATCACGCCCGAATCGAAGCAACAGAGCATGGAATGGAGACACACACATTCGCCTGTACAGGTGAAGGCCAAGCAGACTCTGTCCCAGCACAAGATCAAGAACTCTTGGTTATTGGAGCAGGCGGCAAGTGTCTATGAAGAGGATGTTCAAAACTTAGTCGTAAGATATAAGTCTTTAAACAAACTTGGCAGCTGTGTTGAAAAATAAAGTTTGTAGAATCTGCAGATAAATGTGGTGTTTGAAAGTCGCCTTTCGTTGTGTAGTTATTTTCAAACGGCCCTGACTTAAAAATACACGCCTCGTATCTCCGTAATCATGGTTCATATGGTAAAAATGCGTGAGACATAAAGGATCGGCAATTGCATTTTCCAAGATGTCAGTTATGTACCATTCTTCGATACAGCTAATATTAACGGAAATATAGGCCTATGTGGTATGTAGGGGCTGCCTGGCCGAAGCGGTAGGCCTACAGCCGTGCTTGGTTCAGCCGAAAGGACGTGGGTTCTATTCCCCGTCAGAAACTCGAAAAATTTAAGAAACGGTATTGCCACTTCTGGAGGTGCACATGACCGTGAGATTCACTCAGCCTAGACCAAAAATGAGTACCAGGCAAAGGCGACCAGAAGTAGAGCTAACCACCTTACCCCCCCCACCAGCCCCAAGTGTCCAGGTTATGGTTAGTGGAAGCCTACACCTTCCTCGCCTAGCTATATGCTACCGTTCCATTTCTTCAAATCAGCCTCACACTCGTGTTACATCCAGAAAAGAACCTGAACCAGCCTGGAGAAAAGCTGTTATTTTAGCTCTAATCTCACGGTAGTAGGCAGATCTTCTTCTGTTTATATCTTTCTTAATCCATTTAACGTCCAGGGTTGCCTTTTCCCTCGGAGTCAGCGAGGGATCCCACCTCTACCGCCTCAGGGCAGTGTCTTGGAACGTGATACTTTGAGTCGTGGGAGTACAACTGGGGAGGAGGACCAGTGCTTCGTCAGGAGGCCTCACCTCCTATGCTGCACAAGGTCCTTCTGGGGGCATGCGAAGATTGGAATGGACAGACAAGGAAGAGGGAATTAAGGGGACGTGGCCTTAAGTTAGGCACCTTCCTTGCATTTGCCTGGAGGAGAAGCGAGAAACTATGGAAAACCACTTCGAGGACGGCTGAGAAGGGAATCGACCACCCCCATCCCCACCCCTGTACTCAGTTGACCTCCAGAGGCTGAGTCGACCCCATTCCAGCCCTAGTACAATTTTCAAATATTGTGCCAGAGCCAGGAATCGAACCCGGACCTCCGTGGTTGGCAGCTAAACGCACTAGCCACTACACCACAGAGGCGGACATTATTATTATTATTATTATTATTATTATTATTATTATTATTATTATTATTATTATTATTATTATTATTTCAACACCTCCCGGAACAAATCCTGACAGTGGAAACGTTCCAAAACCATGAATCAAATTACAAGGGAACGTAATAAAAGTGCCAGTACAACGCAGACCATGATCATCCGACAAAGCACATTAAGGAACGTACACTGTCAAAATTTCAGGGGGCAATGATCTTCGGGTTTCCAAAATAGCTGGCTTAAACTTGAAGGCATACAAACTTCGTATACCAATGTGGATCGGCGTTTACTCAGCACAGTTGGTATCCAATGTCTCAAATAGTTTATGACTAATACAGAAAAGCTTCATAGAGTGTGGTCAACAAAGAAACGACGTAGAGGAAGAGTAACATTACACACGCCGGCCATGTTACAGTCAGAAAAAAAAAACCGTCAAGATATGTAATGTAAGGAGATGTTTCGTCTTGCAGGAATCCCGATTTTTAAAAACATCCAGTTCAGATTAGTCAAATACTATCATGTTCAGCTTAATTTTCTTTCAACAGTGTTTTGATTTGTTCGAATAGCGCTCAATCCGAGAAAGTTTGTTCAACATCCCAAAAAACGAACTCCTCCATACGGCCAGAATCCAGTATTCGGGAGATAGTGGGTTCGAACCCCACTGTTGGCAGCCCTGAGGCGGTTCTCCTTGGTTTTCCATTTTCACACCATGCAAATGTTGAGGACTGTACATTAATTAAGGTGACGGTCGCTTCCTTCCCAATCCTAGCTCTTTACTTTCCTATCGTCGCCATGAGACCTATGTGTGCCGGCGCGACGTAAAGCAACTTGCAAAAAAAATTATAATAACTTCACAGGCCTTTTAGGGTCCACGTCTCTCTTCAGTAGAGCTGCACATCTATATATATAAAATAGCTTGTCCTGACTGACTGACTGACTGACTGACTGACTGATTCATCATCGCCGAGCCAAAACTACTGGACATAATGAAATGAAATTTTGGGGATACATTCATATTAAGACGTAGGTGCTCACTAAGAGAGGATTTTTTGATATTCCGTCGCTAAGGGGGTGAAAAAGGGGGGTGAAATTTTCAAATGAGTGTATCTATATCTCAAAACTTTTGAAGTTTACAAATGTAAAGATTGGTATTTAGAATCTTCTTTAAAAATAAGGAAACACGTATTTTTTGGTTTTCGGAAAATCCCAATAGGACGGGTGAAAAAGAGCGAAAAAGGGGTTGAATGCCTTTAATCAAGATACCGGTACTTATATCTCAGAAACTGAAGGTATTACAGACCTGAAAATTGCTACGTTTGATCTCTTTTAAAAATGAAGAAACACGTATTTTTTTGTTTTTGGAAAATCCAATTAATTGGAGGGTGAAAAGGGGGTGAATTTTTAAAATGAGTGTATTTATATCTCAAAACTGTGAAAGTTTACAAATGTAAAAACTGGTATTTAGAATCTTCATTAAAAATAAATCTTCATTAAAAATAAATCAACATGTATTTTGTTATTTTTGGAAAATCCCAATAGAAAAGGTGGAAAGGGGTGAAAAAGGGGTTGAATGCATTTAATGAGGCTAATTATATTGCAGAACCTGAAGATATTACAGACCTGAAAATTGGTATTTGGGATCTACTTTAAAAATAATAAAGAAAAAGGTAGTTTTTGTTTTTGGAAAATCCTAATAATGGGGGTGAAAAAGGGGGTTAATTTTTAAAATGAGTGTATCTACATCTTAAAAATTTAAAAGTTTACAGATGTGAAAATTGGTATTTTGAATCTCCTTTAAAAATAAAGAAACACGTACTTTTTCTTTTTGGAAGATCCAATGAATGTGGAGGGGGGGGGTGAAAAGGGGTGAATTTTTAAAAATAGTTATCTATATCACAAAACATTTAAAGATTATAGATGTAAAAATTAGTTTTTAGAATCTCCTTTAAAAGTAAAGAAACACGTATATTTTTGTTTTCGGAAATTCCCAATAGGAAGGGTGGAAAAGGGTGAATATGTGTTGAATGCCTTTAATGAGGCTAATTATATTGCAGAACCTGAAGATATTACAGACCTGAAAATTGGTATTTGGGATCTACTTTAAAAATAATAAAGAAAAAGGTATTTTTTGGTTTTTGGAAAATCCTAATAATGGGGGTGAAAAAGGGGGTTAATTTTTAAAATGAGTGTATCTACATCTTAAAAATTTAAAAGTTTACAGATGTGAAAATTGGTATTTTGAATCTCCTTTAAAGATAAAGAAACATGTATTTTTTGTTTTCGGAAAATCCCAATACGAGGCGTGGAAAGGGTGAATAATGGGTTGAATGCCTTTAATGAGGATACATATATCTCAGAAACTGAAGATATTACAGAACTGAAAATTTGTATATGGGATCTCCTTTAAAAATAAAGAAACACGTATTTTTTGTTTTTGGAAAAACCAATTAATGGCGGTTAAACAGGAGTGAAATACTGGGGCGATTTTTTTGAAAGACTATATCTACAGAATATCTGAGAAACGTAGAATGTTACAGACCTAAAGAGTAATTATTTGGACTCTCCTGTAAATGTAAAGAAACATAGGCGATTTGTTTTTGGAAACTCCTCTTAAGGGGAAAGAAAAGAGGGTGAAATTTTAAAATGAGAATGTATACAGTATATCTCAAGATAGCATATTACAGAAGTGAAAAATGGTATTTTTATCTCTATTAATAATAAGGAAACGTGTATTTTTAGTTTTCAAAAGTACCACTTGGGTGGAAGGTGGGGGGGGGGAGGGGTGGGTTAAAGTGACTGAAAATGGTGTTGAATTCTTTTAATTAGGCTACTGTTATCTCAAAAATGAAGATGTTACAGACGGGAAATTTGATATTTGGAATCTGCTTTAAAAGTAAAGAAACACGAATTCTCGGAAAATCCAATGAATGGAGGGGGGGGGGGGGAGGTGAAAGAATTGAAAAATGAATTTACTTAATTGTATGAGAATACTTACATCTAATAAAAACTAAAGTTGTTAGGGCCTACAGACGTGAAAAAAGGTATTTGGATCTCCTTTAAAAACAAAGAAAAGACCGTTTTGGGGGGGAACATCTTGGTGGGCGGGAGTGAAAAGGAGTGAATTCCTTTCATGAGGACACATAAATCAAAAACTGAAGAAGCTACAGTCGTGATAATTGGTATTTAGAAGATCCTTTACTATTAAAGAAACAAGCATTTTTTGCCGGAAAATTCACTTGCGGGAAGGGGGGGGAGTGTGAAAGTGAAAAAAAATTCATTTTAATCTCAAAACTGAAGGTAATAGACGTAAACAATGGTGTTTGGAATCTCCTTTAAACATGAAGAAACGCCTTCTTTTTGTTTTATTTGGGTGGGGAGTAAATAAATTTAACATCGGTGGGGTGTAAAAGGAGGTGAGACCAATTGATTTTACTGTTCAAATGTATATATAAGGAGCCTCCGTTGCTCAGGCGGCAGCGCGCCGGCCTCTCACATCCGGGTTTCGTGGTTCAAATCCCAGTCACTCCATGTGACATTCGTGCTGGACAAAACGGAGGCGGGACAGGTTTTTCTCCGAAAACTCCGGTTTTCCCTGTCATCATTCATTCCAGCAACACTGTCCAATATAATTTCATTTCATTTGTCATCCATTAATCATTGCCCCAGAAGAGTGTGACAGGTTTCGGCTGCCAGCACAATTCCTGTTGTCGCCGCTAGATGGGGGCTTTATTCATTCCATTCCTGACCCTGTCGAATGACTGGAAACAGGCTGTAGATTTTCGATGTACTTATTGTGATCATAAACCGATTATTTTTAATCTTTCCTGTGTTCGTTTTCAAGAGCCATCTTTTCCTTCGGAGAACGTTCTTAGATTACAGTAGATTCTCCTGGCATATAAATAAAAATTTAAACACATTTGAAATAAACGATAGGAATGAGATTGACCGTCCAATTTTTACCTCTATAATAAGGTCAATAATGCACGGAAGTATGCCATTCGTATGGCCAGAAATCCCCCACACTTGCCTACGAGCGACAATGGTGTTGGTCACATTCTCAAAAATTCCAATGGCAGCAGATGTAAAGATGTAATTTACCGCCAAGTAGCGGTCTTGCATCTTGCTGTTGGGTCCAGAACATCTATAATAATAATAATAATAATAATAATAATAATAATAATAATAATAATAATAATAATGTTCTGCACCGTCATCAAATGTGCGGACCGCGTTGGAAGCGGGTCCTGTATGGGTAGGCCCTAATGACTAAGAATGCAGTCCGGTCGCGTGTTCAGTACCGCCAAGGCACCCAAGAAGACACCACGCCTGATCTCCTGAAGGATTTCTTCCATATTAAAAATGCTTATAGTAAAAGATGGCAAAGATTTAGGGACCCAAGTGACCGGGTGGAATACCTGGAACTAGCCCGGGAAGTACGAAATCGATTGCTGGGAAGAAAGATTGAAAAATGTTAGGAAACTTGCCGTAATCTATTAGAAAATGAGTCAGATCGAGAATTTTGGCGGATTCTCTCAGAAAAAGAGTCATATCTCGAATTTCGGCGGATTATACTGTATATATAAAACAATAAGCATTAAAATATAAATTTCAGTATAATACCGTAGCGATGCACGGGTATCTTGCTAGTATACAGGGTGAAGCGTAATTCGCGCACTCGGGCGTCGCAGCGCGACTCCTCACATGCCAGCAATAAAAAAATGTCTCTTACAAAATTTCGTCTTGCGAGTATATCCGGCAGAAAAACTATGTTGAAAAGTAACAATCTGGCAACACTGTAACCACATGTAGGGTAACTACCTCTGTCAGCAGAAGTTAATCTTACTGTACTGTTGGTGCAGTGGATAGAGTTTTGGGTTAGCATGCAGGAGGTCGAGTGTTCGATCCTGGTTTGAGGCGTATGTTTTTTATTTCGTAAATGTAGTCCGGTGGTATGGTACCTGGCATCTTAATCGTCAACAGCGATTGCAGTGGGTCCTCTAGAAACCATTTGCACTTACATACTACGATCCTAGAAATGGATGAACAATCGTTTTCATTGGTCAGCTTTGAAAGGCGCCCTTTCCACGCCGTGGGCGTGAATTTATTCGCACCACTTCAACTACTAGATGTGAAAACTTTTCTTTGTACCCTCCTCCAACGATCCCATAGATTAATCATCATCATCATCATCTGTTTATCCTCCAGGTTCGGTTTTTCCCTCGGACTTAGCGAAGGATCCCGCCTCTACCGCCTCAAGGGCAGTGTCCTGGAGCTTCAGACTCTTGGTCGGGGGATACAACTGGGGAGTATGACCAGTACCTCACCCAGGCGGCCTCACCTGCTATGCTGAACAGGGGCCTTGTGGAGGGATGGGAAGATTGGAAGGGATAGGCAAGGAAGAGGGATGGAAGCGGCCGTGGCCTTAAGTTAGGTACCATCCCGGCATTCGCCTGGAGGAGAAGTGGGAAACCACGGAAAACCACTTCCAGGATGGCTGAGGTGGGAATCGAACCCACCTCTACTCAGTTGACCTCCCGAGGCTGAGTGGACCCCGTTCCAGCCCTCGTACCACTTTTCAAATTTCGTGGCAGAGCCGGGAATCGAACCCGGACCTCCGGGGGTGGCAGCTAATCACGCTAACCACTACACCACAGAGGCGGACCCATAGATTAGTACCAACTATTATTCTTGCCTCGTTCAGGTCCTTTACATTTCGTTAGGGCCTTACGTTACCAGTAGGCCTAGCAACGTTCTCTGCGAATAATGTCCAAACTCGGTTACAATTTGTATGTGTTATCACCACGGTCCCAATAATTCTGCCTTTCAACATTGCGTCTGGTAACCGCATGCTGTTTAGTACGTATCTCAATGCATTATTATTATTATTATTATTATTATTATTATTATTATTATTATTATTGTCCACCTCTGTGGTGTAGTGGTTAGCGTGATTAGCTGCCACCCCCGGAGGTCCGGGTTCGATTCCCGGCTCTGCCACTAAATTTGAAAAGTGGTACGAAGGCTGGAACGGGGTCCACTCAGCCTCGGGAGGTCAACTGAGTAGAGGTGGGTTCGATCCCCACCTCAGCCATCCTCGAAGTGGTTTTCCGTGGTTTCCCACTTCTCCTCCAGGCGAATGCCGGGATGGTACCTAACTTAAGGCCACGGCCGCTTCCTTCCCTCATCCTTGCCTATCCCTTCCAATCTTCCCATCCCCCTACAAGGCCCCTGTTCACCATAGCAGGTGAGGCCGCCTGGGCGAGGTACTGGTCATACTCCCCAGTTGTATCCCCCGACCAAGAGTCTGAAGCTCCAGGACACTGCCCTTGAGGCGGTAGAGGCGGGATCCCTCGCTGAGTCCGAGGGAAAAGCCGAACCTGGAGGGTAAACAGATGATGATGATGATGATGATTATTATTATTATTACTATTATTATGTTGTTGTAAATGTAGGATACATATGACCTCAGAAACGGTGTCTTACTGTAGTACAGTAGGTAATGTCAGATGGAAATTAGCAAATAAAAATGCGCCTCAACCCAGGATCGAACCATCGACCTCCTGCATGCCAACCAAAAACTCTACCCACTGCACTAACTGTACAGCACGACTAACACGTGCTGACAGAGGTAGTTACTATACATGTGGTTACAGTGTTGCCAGATTGCCACACTTCAACGTCCTTTTTCTGCCGGATATACTCGCAGGACGAAGTTTTGTGAGAGACATTTTTTTATTGCTGGCATGTGAGGAGTCGCGCTGCGAAGCCCGAGTGCGCGAATTACGCTTCATCCTGTATATATATAAAATAACTTGTCCTGACTGACTGACAGATTCATCATCGCCGAGCCAAAACTACTGGACATAAAGAAATGAAATTTTGGGCATAGATTCATATTAAGATGTAGGTGCTCGCTAAGAGAGGATTTTTGGATATTACTTTGCTAAGGGGGTGAAAAGGGGGTTGAAATGTTAAAATGAGGGTATCTATATCTCAAAACTTTGAAAGTTTACAGATGTAAAAATTGGTATTTAGAATCTCCTTTAAAAATAAGGAACAAGTATTCTTTTGTTTTCAGAAAATCCCAATAGGAATTGTGAAAAACGGTGAAAAAGGGGTTGAATGCCTTTAGTAAGAATACCGGTACTTATACCTCAAAAACTGAAGATATTACAGACCTGAAAATTGGTACTTTTGATCCCTTTTAAAAATAAAGAAACACGTGTTTTTTGGTTTTCGGAAAATCCGAGTAATGGGGGTGAAAAGGGGGTGAATTTTGAAAATGAGTGCATCTATATCTCATAACTTTTAAAGTTTACCGATGTAAAAATTGGTATTTAGTATCTTCATTAAAAATAAAGAAACACGTATTTTTTGTTTTCGGAAAATCCGAATAGGAGGGGTGAAAAGGGGTGAAAAATGGGTTGAATGCCTTTAATGAGGATACATACACCTCAGAAACTGACGATATTACAGACCCGAAAACTGGTGTTTGGAATCTCCTCTAAAAATAAAGAAGCACGTATTTTATTGTTTTTGGAAAATCCAATTAACCGGGGGGGGGTGTAGAGAGGGTGAATTTTAAAAATATGTAAATCTCAAAACTTTTAAAGTTTATAGGTGTAAAAATTGGTATTTAGAATCTACTTTAAAAATAAAGAAACACATATTATTTTTCGGAAAATCCCAATAGGAGGGGTGAAAAAGGGGTTGAATGCCTTTAATGGGATACTTATATCTCAGAAACTGAAGATATTTCAGACCTGAAAATAGGTATTTGGGATCTCTTTTAAAAATAAAGAAACAACTTTTTTGCTCTTGGAAAATCCAAATTGTGGGGGTGAAAAGGGGGTGGAATTTTATAAAGACTGTATCTATATCTCAAAACTTTAAAAGTTTGCACATGTCAAAATTGTTATTTAGAATCACCTTTAAAAATAACGGAACACATACTTTTTTGTTTTCTGTGAAACCCAATAAGAGGGTTGTAAAAGGGTGAATTATGGGTTGAATGCCTTTAATGAGGATACTTATATCTCAGAAACTGAACATATTTCAGACCTGAAATTAGGTATTTTGGATCTCTTTTGAAAAGAAAGAAACTTTTTTTTTCTTTTGGAAAGTCCAATTAATGTAGGGTTGAAAAGGGGGTGAATTTTTAAAATGAGTGTATCTATATCTCAAAATTTTTAAGTTAATAGATGTAAAAATTGGTATTTATAATCTCTTTTAAAAAAAACACATTTTTTTTTGTCTTCGGAAAATTCAAATGGGAGGGGTGGAAGAGGGGAAAAATGGGTTGAATGCCTTTAATGAGGCTACTTATATTTCAGAACCTGAAGATATTACAGACATGCAAATTGGTATTTGGGATCTACTTTAAAAATAAAAAAGCAGGTATTTTTTCGTTTTTGGAAAATTAAAAAATGGGGGTTGGAAAGGGGGGTGAATTTTTAAAATGAGTGTGTCTACATCTTAAAACTTTAAAAGTTTACACATGTAAAAATTGGTATTTAGAATCTCCTTTAAAAATAAAGGAACACGTATTTTTTTGTTTTCTGTAAATCCCAATAGGAGGGGTGTAAAAGGGTTGAATCTCTTTAGGAGGATACATATATCTCAGAAACTGAAGATATTACAGAACTGAAAATTTGTATATGGGATCTCCTTTAAAAATAAGGAAACACCAATTTTTTGTTTTTGGAAAATCTAATTAATGGCGGTTAAACTGGAGTGACAAATTGGGGTGAATTTTTTGAAAGACTATATCTACAGAACATCTGAGAAAGGTAAAATGTTACAGACGTAAAAAGTGGGTATTTGTAATTTCCTGTAAATATAAAGAAACACAGGTGATTTGTTTTTGGAAACTCCCCTTAAGGGGAAATAAAAAGGGGTGAAATTTTAAAATGAGAATTTCCACAGTATATATCAAAAAACTTAACATGTTACAGGAGTGAAAATGGTATTTTTATCTCTATTAAAAACAAAGAAACGTGTATTTTAGTTTTCGGAAATACCACTTGGGTGGAAGGGGGGTGAGTGTAAAAGTAACTGAAAATGGTGTCGATTTCTTTTTATTAGGCTACTGATATCTCAAAGAAGATGTTACGGACGTGAAATTTGATATTTGGAGTCTGCTTTAAAAGTAAGGAAAGACGTATTTTCGGAAAATCCAATGAAGGAGGGGGAGGGGTGTATGAATTGAAAAATTAATTGACTTAATTGTATGAGAATTCATATATCTAATAAAAACTAAAGTTGTTACAGGCGTGAAAATTGGTATATGGCTCTCCTTTGAAAACAAAGAAAAACGCGTTTTGAAGGGAAAGCCATCTTGGGCGGCGGGAGTGAAAAGGAGTTGAATTCTTTTCTTTTTTTTTTTTTTTGCTTTACGTCGCACCGACACAGATAGGTCTTATGGCGACGATGGGACGGGAAAGGGCTAGGAGTGGGAAGGAAGCTGGCGTGGCCTTAATTAAGGTACAGCCCCAGCATTTGCCTGGTGTGAAAATGGGAAACCACGGAAAACTATTTCCAGGGCTGCGGAAGTGGGGTTCGAACCTCATATCTCCCGAATACTGGATACTGGCCGCTCTTAAGCGACTGCAGCTATCGAGCTCGGTGGAGTTGAATTCCTTTCATGAGGACACACAAATCAAAAACTGAAGAATTTAAGAGTCCTGATAATTGGTATTTAGAAGATCATTTACTATTGAAGAAGCAAGTAATTTTTGCCGGAAAATTCACATGCGGGGGGGGGGGGGTGAAAGGAAGTGAAAAAGGGTGAATTATTTTTATGGGGATACTTATATCTCAAAACTGAATGTAATAATGTGAACTTTGGTGTTTGGAATCTCCTTTAAACATAAAGAAACACGCCTTCTTTTAATTTTTTCTGGGGGGGGGGGGAGGTTAAATAAACTTAACGGCGGTGGTGTCTAAAAAGAGGTGAGACCAATTGATTTTACTGTTCACAATGTACTTATAAGGAGCCTCCGTTGCTCACTCGGCAGCGCGCAGGCCTCTCACAGCTGGGTTCCGTGGTTCAAATCCCGACCACTCCATGTGATATTCGTGCTGGGCGAATCGGAGGCGGGAAAGGTCTTTCTCCGGATACTCCGGTTTTCCCTGTCATCATTCATTCCAGCAACACTGTCCAATATTTAATTTCATTTGTCATTCATCGCTCAATGCCCCCAGAGGAGTGCTTCGGCAGTCGGCACAATTCCTATTGTCGCTGCTAGATGGGGCGTTATTCATTCCATTGCTGACCCTGTCGAATGACTGGAAACAGGCTGTAGATTTTCGATGTACTAATTCTGATCATAAACCGATCTTTTTTAATCTTTTCTGGGTTCGATTTCAACAGCCATCTTTTCCTTAGGAGAACATTCTTAGATTACAGTAGACTCTCCTGGCATATAAATAAAAATTTAAACACATTTGAAATATACGATAGGAATGAGATTGACCGTCAAATTATTCACCTCTATAATAAAGTCAATAATGCACGGAAGTATGTCATTCGTATCGCCAGAAATCCCGAACACTTGCCTACGCGCGACAATGGTGCTGGTCACATTGTCAACAATGACAATGGTAGCAGATGTAATTTACCTCCAAGTAGCGGTCTTGCATCTTGCTGTGGTGTCCAGAACATCTAATGATGGTAATAATAATAATAATAATAATAATAATAATAATAATAATAATAATAATAATAATAATAATGTTCTGGACCGTCGTCAAATTGTGCGGGCCGCGCTGGAAACGGGTCCTGGCCTGATAGTGACTACGAATACAGTCAAGCCGCGGGTTCAGTACCGCCAAGGCACCCAAGACGACACCACGCCGGATCTCCTTCAGGATTTGATCCATACTAAAAATGCTTATAGGAAAAGATGGCAAAGATTTAGTGACCGAACTGACCACGTGGAATACCTGGACCTACCTCGGGAAGTACAAAATTGATTGCTTGAAAGAAAGATTGAAAATGTGAGGAACTTCGCCGTAATCTCCCAGAAAACGAGTCAGATCGCGAATTTCGGAGGATTATATATAAAACGTTAAGCATATAATTATAAATTTCAGTATAATACCGTAGCGAAGCACGGGTATCTTGCTAGTTTTAACATATACACGTTTCGCGTCGGTGGTTTTATCCTTTCACTGTATATACCCTGTGTGCCATTTGACCATGCTGTGAAGTTACATTTCCACTTTGTATACCGGGTGGTCCACCAGTCCCTTGCGATCCAGTTTTATGCATCCCTTCACATTTACTACAATTCTGAAAGACATCGGTCCCTCTCCCTAAACCGGCGTAATATAAGGAGATGTGTGTTTACGGGATAGAAGACAGCAGGAATCGTGAGCGCCACTATTAACTCATTATGGGTATTCGAATGAACCCGTAAAACGTGTACAGATACGCAGAGCACATACTTTAAAACAGGAGGTGGACGCACAGACTGGGAGCTCGTTACTGTATAGGCTGGGATGTGGGTGCCGTAGGACAAGTATCGCAGTAGCTCACATGGCAAGCGGGCGGGGAGATATGTGATAGAGGACAGTGGTCGAGGAAAAAGTTTCGAATCCCACAATAGACTTCTTTTAACAGCCATTTGCCTGGGATATGATAAGGTTGCATACTTGATAGCTTTCAAGGACTGATTTGTTTATTTGGCCCTGTAAAAGACTGTATGGTCTGTCTCTGTGGTGTAGTGGTTAGTGTGATTAGCTGCCACCCCCGGAGGTCCGGGTTCGATTCCCGGATCTGCCATGAAATTCGAAAAGTGGTACGAGGGCTGGAACGGGGTCCACTCAGCCTCGGGATGTCAGCTAAGTAGAGATTGGTTCGATTCCCACCTCAGCCATCCTGGAAGTAGTTTTCCGTGGCTTCCAACTTCTCCTCCAGGCAAATGCCGGGATGGTACCTGACTTAAGGCCACGGCCAATTCCTTCGCTCTGCCTTATCTATCCCTTCCTATCGTCCCATCCTCCATAAGGCCCCTGTTCAGCATAGCAGGTACGGCCCTCTGGGCGAAGTACTGGTCCTCCTCCCCTGTTGTATCCCTAACCCAATGTCTCACGCTCCAGTACATTACCCTTGAGACAGTAGAGATGGGATCTCAAGCTGAGTCCGAGGAAGAAACCAACCCTGGAGGGTAAACAGATTAACGAGAAGAAGAAAAGACAAAATGTATCGTTGCGTTGGGTATGGTGCTGGGTTCGCCGAGGATGAGGAGATGATGGTTTGTGGTCAGTTAGCTACGTCGTACATGTTCCAAGCTTCGTAGACCAAAGGTAGAACAAAGTGTGCCCCATTGGAACGATAACAACATGCGACGGCAGGTAAGTATGTAGCTGCGCGACCTCTCCTCCGAAAGAATTCACAACACACAGTATATTCACTGCCTCGAGATGTATTCCAGCGACGAATATGTGAATATGTTACTCATCTGTTGAGAAGCTAGACAGAATGCAATGTAGGCAAAACGCCTGTACCAAGAAAGGTATCCGGATAGACGACCACCGACGGGCATGACATTTCGGAGTGTGGAAAGATATCTGCGGGATACTGCATCTATAGGAAGGACACGGCCACTTCGAGATCATCCCGTGACGTCTGCTGGCAATGAAGAGGTCGTGTTTGACGCTATCCGGCGTAACTCTCATACTAGCACACGGGTCATTGCATGGGAGACGAACATCAGCCGAGCGTCTGTTTTGCGGATATTCTATACTCACCGGTTTCTACCTTACAATCTGCTCCATGGTCATGATTTCGCTGCCCGGGTCACGTTCTGTCAATCGATCCTACAGCATGTGGACACTGATCTAGCTTCTCTAGCGACTCTCTTATTTACGGACGAAGCACTATTCCACATCAATGGAACCATTGCATTACTGGAGTTTGGATAATCCTCCATTAGGTTCGACAGACAGCGTTTCAAGTACAGTGGAGCGTGAATGTATGGCGTAGAATAATGGGTGGTCACATAATCCGTCGCCATTACTTTGAGGGCCATCTGACCAGCCAACGCTATCTGCGGTTTCTCCAAGATGAACTACCACCGTGTTTGGAACATGTGCCACTCCTTGACAGCTGCAGGATGTGGTTTCAATACGACGTAACTCCACCGCATGCGGCGGTGGTCGTCTGGAAACATCTCCATGCAATGTATCCTGATAAATTGATAGGAAGGGGAGGACCTGTCCCCTGGCTTGCCAGATTGCGGGATCTTACTCCCCTGAATTTTTCTGTGGGGCCATGTAAAACAACTGGTGTATGCAAGGGAGCCAGCCAGTCCTTCTCACCTTAGACAGCTCATCACAGAGGTATGCCGATCCGTTTTTTTTTTTTTTTTTCGGAGATGTTGCAACGGGCCAGACGGTCCTTACAACATCGCGCGCAGCTCTGTATCGACCACGGAGGACGTCAATTCCAGCAGGTGCTGCGTTAAACGACGTTGATAACTGAAATCCTGCCACATGTTTCCTAGCCTCTATCAACCCAGCTCCAGACCAACGGCCATTTTCAGGACCAAATAAACAAATCAGTCTGTGAAAAATACTGATATTAAGTATACAAACTTGCCACATCCTGGGCAACTGGCGTAAAAAATACCTGCATGGGACTTGCACTTTCTAACCCTCGAGCACTGTCAACTGTCACACGTCCTACCACGCGCTAGCCATATGAGCTACTGCGATACTTGTCCTACGGCGCCCACTTCCCAGCCTATACCGGCCACAGACCATCATATCCACATCACCGTCCAACCCAGCACCATACCTAATTAATTAATTTATTAATGTTATTTGCTTTACGTCCCACTAACTACTTTTTAAGGTCTCCGGAGACGCCGAGTTGCCGGAATTTAGTCCCGCAGGAGTTCTTTTACGTGCCAGTAAATCTACCGACACGGGGCTGTCGTATTTGAGCACCTTCAAATACCACCGGACTGAGCCAGGATCGAACCTGCCAAGTTGGGGTTAGAAGGCCAGCGCCTTAACCGTCTGAGCCACTCAGCCCGGCGCACCATACCTAAGCAGCGATACATGCTGTCCCTTACAAGGCCAAATAAACAAATCAGTCCTTGGAATCTATCAAGTATGCAACCTCACCACATCCTATAAAACTGGCTGTTAAAAAAAGTTCTTATGTGAGATCTGAAACTCCTGCCTCGAGCACTGTCCACTATAACATAAAACCCGCCTGCTGAGCATGTGAGCTACTGCGACACTTAACTTACGGCGCCCACTTCCCAGCATAAACTGTACCATGCTCTCGGTCTGTGCATCCACCTCCTGTTTTAAGGTACGTGTTCTGCGTATCTGTACTCGTTTTACAAGTTCATTCGAGGTATCCATAATGAATTAATAGTGGCGCTCACGATTCCTGCTGTCTTCTATCCCGTAAACACACATCTCCTTATATTAGGCCGGTTTAAGGAGAGGGACTGATGTCTTTCAGAATTGTAGTAAATGTAAAGGGATGCATAAACCGGATCGCAAAGGGCTGGTGGACCACCCGGTAATACACTACTCAGAATCTTTCTCGTCCAACACAGCTTCTAATTTCAGCATTACTGATATTTAGTTTTCTAAAGGTTCGCCTCTATGTTGTATTAGTTAGTGTGATTAGCTGTCACACCCGGAGGCCGGGATTCGATTCCCGGCTCTGACACGAAATTCGAAAAGTGGTACGAGGGCTGGAACGGGGTCCACTCAGCCTCGGAAGATCAACTGAGTAGAGTTGGGTTCGATTCCCACCTCAGCCATCCCCGAAGTGGTTTTCTGTGGTTTCCCACTTGTCTTCAGGCAAATGCCGGGATGGTACCTAACTTAAGGCCACGGCCGCTTCCTTCCCTCTTCCTTGTCTATCCCTTCCAATTTTCCCATCCCCACCAACGCCACTGTTCAGTATAGCAGGTGAGGCCGCCTGGGCGAGGAACTGGTCATCCTCCCCAGTTATATCCCCGACCCAATGTCTCAAGCTACAGTACACTACCCATGAGGCGGTAGAGGTGGGATCCCTCGCTGAATCCGAGGGAAAAACCAACCCTGGAGGGTAAGCACATTAAGAAAGGAGGGATGTTTTCTAAAGCCAAAATGTTTGTTTAGCAACATAAGATAACAATTCTTTTATGAGCCATATATCTCGGAAACCTGAGAATCTCCACCCTCAAAATTGAGCGAACATACACTCCTTAGCCTAATATGAGCTATCGAACGTCTTGGCCTCAACTAGGAATTAAACTGGCACTTTATTAGCATTACCTTGTTAATGTATATATACATATTCACCGAATTCAATATGTAAGTACGGGTCTAAGTTATCTGAGATTACCTTGACACTTATTTTCAAAAGTATGCTTTAAAAATTGTACCGTTCATGAAGGAGAGTATAATTTACCTGAACTTTCGATGATGATGATGATGATGATGATGATGATGATGATGATGATGATGATTATTGTTGTTGTTTAAAGGGGCTTAACATCTAAGGTCATCGGCCCACCTGAACTTTTTAACGGATTGTTGTTGTTTTTTTCTTCACTTTTTGCAAATCGTGTGTCATTAGTTGGTCTCTCAAACATGACATCAAACCGGATGAGATGGCCTTGCGGTTAGGGGCGCGCAGCTGTGGGCTTTCATCCGGGAGATAGTGGGTTGGAATGCCACTGTCGGCAGCACTGAAGATGGTTTTCCGTGGTTTACCATTTTCACACCTTAGTTAAGGCCATGGCCGCTTCCTTCCATATCCTAGCCCTTTCCTATACCATCGTCGCCATAAGACCTATCTGTGTTGGTACGATGTGAAGTAAATTCTTAAAAGAAAAATGAAAAACATGACATCAAGAGTTTCAAGCATTAATGTACCCCCTTTCCTCTGACCACTAAGTTATAACATTAAGTGTTGTAGATTTGTAGCTATCGTAATAAACCCGAATGATATCCTTTACGTACTCTCGAATCGTAGTAGCATCTACTGTGCTGTAAGTTTGTGACAAAGTCTAATGCTGAGGTGGCACTTTGAAGTCGAGGTCCTGTCTTAAACTTACAGTAGCCCCGTCTCCAGTCTTTAATGGGACCTTCCCGCTTGGGGACTGGGAAAGTAGGCAGGTTCGCTTGGTCGGGTCTGCAAGTATCTATCCCAATACTCCACTCACAGCGCTCTAGGGAGTGCTGTCGCTAACAGCTTTGTTCGATTGTCCACCCTTTAGCAGGAAACCAAACTAATTCATTGGTTAATGCCTCTCCATATAAAATGTTTGCCCTATAGTCCAGCTTCACTTCATTCCTATTGATACGCTTTACTTTGATATAAAAATGACGAATATCGATTCATATTAAGTATTTCAGCTAATTATTGCAGCATATATTTAGTACAGATCAGCAAGATTTTTAGTGAAATAAAATGACGTATGACTTTTAGTGCTGGGAGTGTCCGAGGACAAGGTCGGCCCGCCAGATGCAGGTCTTTTGATTTCACGTCCGTGGGCTAACTTCGCTTAGTAATGATGAGATGATGATGAAGATGACACATACACCCAGCCCTCGTGCCAGCGAAATTAACCAATTATGGTTAAAATTACCTACTTTGCCGGGAATCGAACCGGGGATCCGTGTGGCCAAAGGCCAGCACGCTAACCATTTATCCATGGAGCCGGACAGCAAGATGTTTAGTAAAAAGCTACAATGTATGAAATTATACATTTCCTTGCCAGCTAATTTTTGGGCATTTTAAAGTACATCTTGCTTGAAAACTAGCATAAAGCCAATGTGATCGTAAGAGTTGTGTCCTTCGAATTACTCTAGACTGGGGCAATATAAAGCCCTGTATTGTCCGCAGCGTCAGCTCCACTTTTGCCAAAACATATTCCATTCACCAGATGGGAAGCGCCAACGGCCGTAGCCGTGTTGAAACACCGGATCCCGTGAGATCTCCGAAGTTAAGCAATTTTGAGCGTGGTCAAGATTTGGATAGGTTGCCACGCGCTTTTGGTGGGGTAAGGGAATGGAGGAGCAGAAAGGAACTGGCCACCCTACCGTACGTAAACTCCGGTTCAGGCATACCTCTGCGGAGGTTCGGACCTGCCTTCGGGCAGAATACCTCCTTACCTTACCTTACCTTATATGGGAAGCGGTTCCCGGTTCTGAACGAGATCGTGCAACGTCAAGTTAGCTCATTACTAAACAACGCTCTGGTATACATAAGAAGCATAGAACGCGTCATGAAAATTCAATATTCACTGAATAACAGCGCTCAAGCCATTACAGACACAAAGCGGATTACAGGCTTACATCTAACATCCCTGGCACATTTTGTGCTAATTTCTATAATTAAGAGGTAAAGAATTTCCTTCCCAGAAAAAGGTAATTAAAAACTTTGCTTCGTTCCGAAAGAAATAATTATAACAGATATTCCGAAGTCAACTCATTATTCTGTATCCCATCACTGTATGAGGTGAATAAAAGTAGCCTCATTCGGTATATTCTACATCCTATGGCCTTCTTGTGTAGTTTCAATGTCGGGATGAACGCCTTTTGTTTTAGGTCTTTTATGTATGGACCACTTAATTTCGGTCCATAAGTACAGTAATTTGCTGAACTGTAAGAGTGGGCATTTGAGGATTAACCACGAGAAATTCCAAGGACACGACGATTACCAGGATGCCTTTACTGTGAGTTATAAAATACTGCGAACACATCTCACTCATAGAAATAGCCGGCAAGAGGGAAATGACGTGAAAATCAGTGGAAGAATGTGCTAGAACATTCAAGCTTCAACGTTAATTAAATAACTTCTAACTCTCCTCGCGGTCATCATAGAATTTCACTAGACAAATGTACGCAACAGCATTTAATGTGAAAACGATTAATACCAATCGTATAATTTGTTTCAAACATCATTAATGTATGGAAACAAAAGTAGACTGAGTCACAAAAAAAAGAGGTGTAAGATAGTGTCTAATGTACCCTATACTGTATTCAGAGTATAAAAAGACCCACGAAGGTGAGCACTTCAACTTACCTTTTCTGTTGACATTCGCCTGTTCCAAAGATGGCAAATTCTATCCCACATAAGTTTGGTTGTTCCACTTCTGAAGGCGCACGTAGCCTTGTGGTTCACTCAGCCTACGCCAAAAATGAGTACCAAGTTAATCCCTGCGCGCAAAGGTAGCGGGGTCGGGGCTGACCACTCAACCTTCCACTCCTGCAAGGGCCTCCATGGTCTGTATGAATATGATATAGGATATGGACAGTGGCATGTAATGGTCTTCAAATGGCACGAGTCCGTGTCGTTGACTTCCGGTATGGCAATATACTCCTGCGGGACAAAATTGCAACAGTCCTTCGATTCCAAAAATGTGTAGCAATGGAACGGATATTAAACAAATAGCACTCTTCTTCTTTTTTCGCTTTTTCCATGCCTGTGCAGTCGTGCATGCGAACTGTGTCACACATGTGTATTTGGCCCTGTTTTACAACTGATGCCCTTTCTGACCCCAAACCTATGTGGAGGGATGCTATCACTATTGTGTGTTTCTGTGGTGATTGGTTGTGTGGTTTATTGTCTGAATGTGAAGATGAGAGTGTTGGGGCAAACATAAACACCCAGTCCCCGAGCGAGCAGAATTAGACTTACGGGATTAAAATCCTCCACCCTGACGGAAATCGAGCTCGGTAACCTCTGAACCGAAGGCTTCAACGCTCTGAATTATTCAATTGTCGCTTGGAAGTACATGACTAGGCTAAGTGGCTCGTCTTTGGCCCCAAGTTGGTGGTTTCCATCCCAGGTGTCGGAGGCATTTGGAAGTGGTAAAATTTGGAAGCACGGAGTCGATAGATTTGCCGGCCAGTAAAAAATCGGCTTCGGAACAAAGTTTGGCATATCGGCATCTATTAAAACCCTAACAGTAACGAGTGCGTGTAAAACGAATAACGCTAACAGTATTTTGAATTATGATAGAACAGTTTGAAATCATATGTGATGAAATCAGTGGCGGCTGGTGGTTTAAAAGTTCAGTGGTGCTCAATTTTTACCAGTGATATAATATGATATGTTCGCCTCTGTGGTGTAGTGGTTAGTGTGATTAGCTGCCACCCCCGGAGGCCCGGGTTCGATTCCCGGCTCTGCCACGAAATTTGAAAAGTGGTACGAGGGCTGGAACGGGGTCCACTCAGCCTCGGGAGGGCAACTGAGTAGAGGTGGGTTCGATTCCCACCTCAGCCATCCTGGAAGTGGTTTTCCGTGGTTTCCCACTTCTCCTCCAGGCAAATTCCGGGATGGTACCTAACTTAAGGCCACGGCCGCTTCCTTCCCTCTTCCTTGTCTATCCCTTCCAATCTTCCCATCCCCCACCAAGGCCCCTGTTCAGTATAGCAGGTGAGGCCGCCTGGGCGAGGTACTGATCATTCTCCCCAGTTGTATCCTCCGATCCGATGTCTGAAGCTCCAGGACACTGCCCTTGAGGCGGTTGAGGTGGGATCCCTCGCTAAGTCCGAGGGAAAAGCCAACCCTGGACAATAAACAGATTAAGAAAGAAAGATATAATAATATTACAGGCTAATTTTCAAATCTAGATACATCAACAATACTTTTTATTATTAAGAAAATAAAACAAACATTTTACATTTCTATTTTCAGGAATATTACTACAACCCACTAACATTTTTTTCATTTAAAAACTCTTTTACCGTATTGAAATGAAACACTTTGAGGTAGCCTAATTCCGGTATTGAACAAAATATCATTTTGTAATGTATCTGGTTTCGAAATTAAACGTCGCGTGGGCCTACCCATTCGTTTCACCTCGGACTTTTCTTCGGCAGTCCGTTGCGGAAACCGCCTAGACATTAAAAGTGCACCGAATTCATGATCTGGCAAAATACCACTACCGGTAACTGATAAAAACGCACAATAATAGAACACACACATGCTGACAGGAATGTTTACACAATGAAATCAATAAACTACTTAGATTCTACGCACATAACAAAGCTCACGACTATACTGAAAGAAATGGCGGTGTTTATTATCAAATTTAGTCCCATTAGTTATATAACCAGCCACGGCCGACTTGATGCGTCGCTCTAGCTAGCTCCTTACGGAGCGCAGCGAGGGATCCAACCGGCCGTGATCCAGCTGATGAACTTCCATCCAGTGTCGCTGGATAACATTCCTGTTCTATAACAGAATCTCACATTGAACAGCAACGGTCTCTGGCGACTTTGCTAGTAGTTGGTTACGTAGGAGCACGGCCGACTACAGCGACGCATCAAGTCGGCCGTGGTAGGAGGAGCCAGGTTGATAAACCTCCATTTAAGCAATGTATAAGAAGCCACGCCTATCTTTTCCTCTCCCCGCGCACTTGCATCCTACCGCAGGTTGACTTCCCGCTGCAAACTTTTCGGCCCCTGCAGTGAACATCTAAGAGTATCGGCTTGTAAAGTACCCTGTAATCAATATTTGCTCTTTCAAGCTCTTGAAAGGATTGTTTTGTTGAATGAAAATACAGTAGTTGAGTAATCCAAATTATAAAACTTTACCTAAAATAAACATAAAAATTTAATGGGGGTAGCGCAAACCTGCAACCTTATGGAGAAACCGCCCCTGGATGAAATAGGAATAAAACGTTGGACTTCTAACCCTAAGTTTGCGTGATCAATCTCGGCTCAGACTCGTGGTATTTCAAACTGATGAAATTCGTCAGCGTCGTGTTGGTAGAAATTTACGGGCACGTAAAGAACGCTTGTGGAATTAAATTTCGACAACTCAGAACAGTTAGAGGGACGTTAAACCATTATTATTAGCAATTATTATTATTATTATTATTATTATTATTATTATTATTATTATTATTATTATTATTATTATTATTATTTTATTCGCGTAAGAAGTGAGATTAAACTTCGTAGCGAAATTTTACGACCGAATGTCTTTCCTGACGAAAACATTATCGGAAGTGTTAATGCGATGAAATGAATGACGTGATATAAGCTAGTAGGAAGGGAGGGCATGAAACCCGGTCCCGGCACGTAGCGTACTCCTGTCAAATAGCACCAAGGGGTCTGATCAGGTCTTTACGTCACCATGCGACGGATGAACCACCATCAACAGCCGTCATATGCCCTCAATCCATATGATCACTTCGGAGAGGTTTCGAATTTAATCCAGAGTTATGGCACACAATCTAGTGACTAGACGTTTTATACCACCACCTCTCCTACTCTGCCGAAAAAAATTCTGCTGGTGAATATTTTTCGACCAGCGGGACTCTAACCGGCTAACAACGGTGCCAGATCATTAAGACTTCACGCTTTAATGACAAGGTGGGCATTATTATTATTATTATTATTATTATTATTATTATTATTATTATTATTATTATTATTATTTCTTCTTCTTCTTAATCTGTTTACCCTCCAGGGTCGGTTTTACCCTCGGACTCAGCGAGGGATCCCACCTCTACCGCCTCAAGGGCAGTGTCCTGGAGCTTCAGACTCTGGGTCGGGGATACAACTGGGGAGGATGACCAGTACATCGCTCAGGCGGCCTCACCTGCTATGCTGAACAGGGGCCTTGCGGGGGATGGGAAGCCTGGAAGAGATAGACAAGGAAGAGGGAAGGAAGCGGCCGTGGCCTTAAATTAGGTACCATCCCGGCATTTGCCTGGAGGAGAAGTGGGAAACCACGGAAAACCACTTCCAGGATGGCTGAGGTGGGAATCGAACCCACCTCTACTCATTTGACCTCCCGAGGCTGAGTGGACCCCGTTCCAGCCCTCATACCACTTTTCAAATTTCGTGGCAGAGCCGGGAATCGAACCCGGGCCTCTGGGGGTGGCAGCTAATCACACTAACCACTACACCACAGAGGCGGACATTATTATTATTATTATTATTATTATTATTATTATTATTATTATTATTATTATTATTATTATTTCAGATTTTCTACATAGATCCAATTCACAGCATTCGAGGTAAGGTCATTCTTCTGTCACTGCTCCAGATATCTTCTCATAGAACTGCCTTCAATTAACATTCCTCTATCTCCAAAATACCATAATCATCCAAAAGTTTTCAATTCAACCGATCAAAATGTAGCAGTGAACAGAGTTACGAAAGTCGTCGTACAGAGATTTAACTCATAATCTAACGTCAGAGTAAATCCGCAACACACATTTGTAGACCCAGAATATATTTCTTTCACATGTACGACGGGGCGAGTTGACCGTGCGCGTAGAGGCGCGCGGCTGTGAGCTTATATTCGGGAGATAGTAGGTTCGAATCCCGCTATCGGCAACCCTGAGGATGGTTTTCCCTGGTTTCCCTTTTTCACACCAGGCAAATGCTGGGGCTATCCCATCGTCGCCATAAGACTTATCTCTGTCGGTGCGACGTAAAGCCACTAGCAAAAACAAGTATCCTGACAATCACATGGAGAGATATGTAAACTTTATTTTAAACCCACCGAGCGAGTTGGCCGTAAGGGTAGGGGCGCACAGCTGTGAGCTTGCATTGGGGAGATAGTGGGTTCGAGCCTAAATGTCGGCAACCCTGAAGATGGATTTCCGGGGTTTCCCATTTTCGCACCAGGAAAGTGTTGGGGCTGTACCTGAATTGAGGCCATGGCCACTTCTTTTCCACTCCTAGTTCTTTCCTATTCGTTCGTCGCCATAACACCTTTCTGTGTCAGTGCGATATAAAGAAACTTGTAAAAAAATGAGAGAGAATTAAAACCATGTTAATATGATTACCCCAATGAAGATCTTGCATTTCACCTCGTGTCATAATGAGGTTAAACCTACAGTTGTCCATGATTTTCTTATTTTTCTTGCTGGAATCCAAAGGGGAAAACCCAAATGGTGACGTACCTGTGAGTTTGAATTCGGAAGATAGTGGGTTCGAAGTCCACTGTCGGCTGCCCTGATATGATTTTCCGTGTTTTACTATTTTCATACCAAGCAAGTGGAGGTGATGTACCTTTATGAAGGTCACGACCGCTCCCTTCCCAGTCCTAGCCTTATGCCATTGTCACTATAAGGCTCGTCTGTATACGTGCGACGTAAAAGAAAGCAAATCATTAACAGTGACTGCGATTTTGCTCGTCCGTCTTGTGACAGCAGTATGAAACATCAGTGTGCAAGAGTTTGTTTATCTCATGTCTTGATTGTGGTCTTAGGGCATTTTATGTGCGACCGCCGTTTAGTTTCAAGCATGTTCCTTTAGTACAGTCGTGTTATAGACATCGTGTCTTGACTCTTGGATGTCTTGATGAATGTCGGTGTGCGGCCTGTCCTATTAAACATGAACGATCGAACGCGAAACAATACGCAGCTTTCCTCCACAACCGCCAGCCTCCAGCTGATACGTTACCGTTAGTTGGATCAAGCATTGGGGCTCGAAGCTAAGAATTTACCTGGAGCTGCCATGCCGTGAAACCTGTTATACGTTATTTCATTGGGCATGACTAAACTAGAAAAAAAAAAAAAAAAAAAAATAATAATAATAATAATAATAATAATAATAATAATAATAATAATAATAATAATAATAATAATAATAATAATAATAATAATGCCGTCCGAGCGAGTTGGCCGAACGATTAGGCTCGAGCAGTTGTGAGCTTGCATTCGGGAGATATTGGGTTCTAATACCACTGTCGGCAGCCCTGAAGATAGTTTTCCATCATTTCCCATTTTCACACCAGCCAAGAGCTAGCTTACCTAAATTGAGGCCACGGTCGCTTCCTTCCCACTCATAGCTCTTTCCTGTCCCATCGTCGCCATTAAGACCCATCTGTGTGGATTTGACGTAAAAGCAAAATCGAAAAAGTATATCTGGCTCTTCGACAGACTTGCCAGCGTAGGCCTACTGGTCTTCGGTTCCGACGGCCCTGGGTTTGACGTACCTGGGGATTTTAACTTCGTATTGTTAATTGCTCTGATTCTGGGAGTGGGTGTTGGTATTCGTCTCAGCTACTCCTCTTCACCTAGTGATCACATCTCTCCACATATGGTAGGAGTGAAGAAGGGCACCCGGCCGTAAAAATGGGTTAAATCCACACACCTTCCGACCGAAGAAATTTGGTTCAAGCATCATCTCCACTCAACACAGCAGGACGTACAACAACGGATTTGTACTGGGGACCATGCGTACTTAGAATTCTATCAAAATGGCTACGTGGTAATTAAGTGCCATAATAAGAAGTATTGCTACCCGTCACATAGAAAACACCTTCACAACGATTTCTCACGTTCTGTCAATGCGCTGCACCTTCAGTTGCGGCAGACGTCCCGGCTCTACCAAAAGGTCGCCTTCAAGGGCTTGTAGTGTTTGGGGTGGTGGATTTCGCGCTCGGAAGTGTTCTTCCAGTTGGTTCCAGACTTGATCAATCGGGTTTAAGTCGGGAATTCTGGAAGGCCACTCCATTCCTTGCACGTGGTTCTCTTGCAGGAATCTCCGAATGTTGTTGGCATCATACGCTATTGTCCGACTCCATGGCTAAATGGTTAGCGTGCTGGCCTTTGGCCACAGGGGTCCTGGGTTCGATTTCCGGTAGGGTCGGGAATTTTAACCTCAATTGGTTAATTTCTCTGGCACAGGGACTGGGTGTATGTGTCGTCTTCATCATCATTTCATCCTCATCACGACGCGCAGGTCGCCTACGGGAGTCAAGTCAAAAGACCTGCACCTGGCGAGCCGAACATGTCCTCGGACACTCCCGGCAATAAAAGCCATACGCCATTTCATTTCATTTCATCATACGCTATTGCCTGATCATGCATGAATACTGCATTTTCTTCAAGTTACCTCACGTGATGAATCACATGTAGCTCTCTGATCTCGTCAATGTACCGTCGAGCAGTTAAAGATCCATTGCAAATGATCAAGAAATTCGTTTTCGTGTCAAGACTTACGCCTGCCCACACCATAACAGATCCATCTCATAGGAAACGGTAGACTGTACAGTTGTAGGATGAAATCGCTAACGCGAAACAGGATTCATCTGAGTAGAGCACAGTACGGTAGTGTCTTACGTACCAGTACAGAAGATCTCTGGCAAACTTCAGTCTCCTTCCACGATGTCGTCTGTCCAGATACCTGGGCTCGTCCTCAAGATCCAAAACTGGCCTCTCAAAGCCATTTTCTGTTTGATTGGTCACTATGTCGTACTCCAGAATCCTGCTCTAGGTCCACCTGTAATGCTCGTGCTGTAACTTGGTGGTTTCGGAGAGATTGTAGAAGCAAAAATCGATCGTGCCTCAAGGCTGTACCTGGAATGATGATAATGTGTCATGAAAAAAGATAATTATTCCGGTGTGTTCCTGAACGTGATCTCAAGTTAGTGATGTGGTATTATTATTTTGTTCTTTCTTCTGAACGGTGAAGTAAATGGAAATGGCGTATGGTTTTTAGTGCCGGGAGTTCGGCTCGCCAGATGCAGGTCTTTTCATTTGGCGCCCGTAGGCGACCTGCGCGTCGTGATGAAGATGACATGATGATGGAGACGACACATACACCTAGCCCCCGTGCCGGCGAAATTAACCAATTAAGGTTAAAATTCCCAACCCTGCCGGGAATCGAACCCGGGACCCCTGTGACCAAAGGCCAGCACGCTAACCATTTAGCTATGGAGCCGGACAACAGTGAAGTGTAGAGTTTCCTTCCTGGATCACTGGTTATGTGATTAGTCTAACATTATGCTAAGTTGTGCAAAACTAATTTTAGTCGTTCAATTTTCAACGGAAGCTTGTTTAAATGTCTGGAACAATTAGGCCTATTACTAGATAAGGGAAAGCTTCATTTTACGCCATGTTTGCGTCAGTGTGGTGCTTCTATCACTTTCATTTTTAACGTTATTTTTAAAATTATTATCTTGGCTCTAAGATCTGTTATGAATCGTACGCACGGATGGTTGACTCTTTACAGAGGACTGGGCAGACTGATATAATCTGGTTTAGAGTGAAAAGAAATGGCAAAATCCCTTATGCATCATATCCCTAGGACGCCTTTCCATTGGAAGCGGACTTTCTGTGATAGTTGATAATGAAGCTACTCGTCAAGTTCACTAGAAAGCAAGTAGAGGGATTAGAGATGGAAACTCACATTATACTGTAAGCAGTTCCTATAAAGTCACAATACCAGAGGGGTTAGAGGCATAAAGTGCCTGCTAATCTACGTTCGACCTAGCGATAATACAAATGTAACAACTTGCAGATTAATTAGTTTGGTAACTCGAGTCATGAGTTACCAGGTTATATTACCAATTAGTATAGCTTACAAAACTAGCTGAGGTGTATTGCTGGTCGCTTATGTACGGCCGGTAGGTAATGAGAAGTGATCCGATTAGCGAAGTCGCCTGGGTTGCGATAACTACTTCCATGACATTCCGTTCCTTGTAAATGGACAACGTATTCACCACCATCTCTCACTGACTTCTGTCTCAGCCGCCAAAAAAATGTTATAATGGAGAAAATATCAGTCGTACTCCTATACTAAGGTGTAGCCGACCGCTTGGGCAATCACAGAAATAAGACGAGATAAAACTTGTTGATACCAAAGAGGATCAATCGTCGCTTCCTTCACGTACAGATTACCATATTACAGAAATGAAATGAAAGGAAATGAGAACGACTACAACAACAACAATAATAATAGTAATAGTAATAGTAATAGTAATAATAATAATAATAATAATAATAATAATAATAATAATAATAATAATAATAATAATAATAATAATAATAACGACCGAGTTGGCCCTGCGGTTACGGTCGTGCAGCTGTGAGCTTGCATCGCGGACATAGTGGGTTCGAATCCCACCGTCCGCAGCCCTGAAGATGGTCTTCCGTGGTTTCCAATTTTCACACCAGGCAAATGCTTGGGCTGTTACTTAATTAATAGAGAAGGATGCAGTAGCTACGCCAAAATGAAAAATGTAAAAAAATAAGGTGAAGGGCTGCATCAGACAAGTCTATGGGCGACTAATGATCTACATAATAATAATAACAATAATAGTAATGATAATAATAATAATAATAATAATAATAATAATAATAATAATAATAATAATAATAATAATAATAATAATAATAATAATATCCCGTGTGGGGATTTACCTGTTACCTCCATCGGGCGCGTCCCATGGGAATTGGGGAAGCTCGCTGGCTCTGCCGCCAGCAGAGTCAGAGGGTAGTAGGGAAATAAAATACCACCCTGAAAAAAACTGGTCCCTTGCCAGGGTTACGGCGAAGACTGGTAAATGACCAGAAGCCAGAAAACATCTTGAGCCAACCTCTAGGGCTAACAACCCTAGTTGTAAAAGGATGGGTACCCGTCAAAAGCAAAGTCAAGTCAAAAAGCATGATGGCACAACATTTCGAGAAACATACCCCAGGGGGTAAATCTTCGGATAAATCCCTCGTCGTGAACGCCACGGCGCACGAGTCTCGTTCGGATTCTGGAGGAGACTCGACATCATGCAAGAGACGAGTCGGAGCGTCTCGGTGTACCCCGAAGAGTCAAAAACTCAGGCCAAAATCTAAAACCATTCTAGCAACTTTCAACATAAATTCACTTACACAAACTGGCAAGCTGAAAACCCTCACCAAAGCTCTTCATGAAAATCAGATATCCATAATGGCCCTACAGGAAACAAGGTACCCAGATGAAGTGATTTTTGAATCCGAAGGCTACCGATTTTTCAAGAGCAAAGCGCAAAGAGGAATCCTCAATGGAGCTGTAATGCTTGGAACCGCGTTTGCTGTTAAAACCAAGATCCTTAAATTGGTTGCAAATTTCGAACCTGTGAATGACAGATTGTCTACACTCACAATTAAATGCGCGAACAAAACCTGCGCCCTAGTTAACGCACATGCTCCTACAAACGATAAGAACAAGTCTGATCCAGACGTTGATAATTTCTGGGACCTACTGGATGAAAAATTAAACAAAATCCCCAAACACCATGTCAAGCTTCTTTTGGGTGACTTCAATGCCCAACTAGGTCGTGAACAGAAGTACAAGAAAGTTATAGGAAATTACCCTGCTCACAAAAGAACCAATCCCAACGGCAAAAGACTGGAGTCCATTTGCGAAAATCACAATCTGCAGGTCATGGCGACCCACTTTCGCCATCTACCCAGAAAGCAAGTGACTTGGCATTCTCCCGTCCAAGCTCTCGGTGAGTTCCAAATTGATCATGTTGCAATCTCCAGGAGAAACAGCCTCTGTCTCTTATCAAATTCAAACCAGTTCCCGCAAACACAAGGAACCAAGTGAAGGCTAGACCAAATGACTGTGACTTTAACAACGCCAAAAGTCTCCTTGTTGAGGCCGCTAAAGACGTTGCAGAAATCAAGAGAAGCAAAAAGCATGCCTGGTGGAATGGTACCTGCGAATCAGTCCTCCAAGAAAGACTCAATGCGTGGAAACAGTACTACTCTACGAAATCAGAAAATGATTGGGAAACCTACAAAACCCAACGTGCCCAAGCAGCTAGGGTGTTCAGGACTGAGAAACGTAAATACGAAAAGTCTCTCATTGAAAATATAGAACAAAACTTTAGGAAGAATGAAAGCAGAGAGTACTACAGAGCCTTCAAACGCAAACTCACTGGCTATAAACCACCATCTCTATGCTTTGAGCGAAAGGACGGCACACTGGCGACGTCAAATGAAGAAAATTGCAGCATTCTGGCAGATTACTTCAAGAATTTACTTAACTGCTCTAAACCGCAAAGCGCCATTGAGACCAAGGAACCCTTACTCAGATACCCAGATTCCAGACCACCCGACAGAGATGAAATCAAGCGCCACATTGCCCGACTCAAAAATAACAAAGCGCCTGGGGAAGACTCAGTAGCAGCAGAACTATGGAAATATGCCCCAGAAGAATCACTTGATATCTTGCAAAAGCAAATAGAAGAAATTTGGAACAAGGAGACCCTACCCGAAGATTGGAAAATAGCTTTGATCCATCCATTACACAAAAAAGGCAGCATGAAGAACATCAACAACTACAGAGGAATATCTTTGCTACCCGTGACTTACAAAATTCTATCACTTGCCATCCTGGATAGTTTGGAAGCACAAGTCGAACATCAAATAGGTGAATGCCAAGGAGGGTACAGAAAAGGTCGCTCAACAGCTGAACAGATACAAAATCTCAAAACGATCATCAGATATTGTACACTAAGGTCCAAGCATTATGTGTCTGTCTTTGTGGACTTTAAGAAAGCGTACGACTCCATTGACCGGGAAGTCCTGCTAAACATCTTAAATGAATTTGGAGTTGATTTGAAACTGCTGGCATTAATTAGAGCCACCCTGACCGATACAAAATCCAAGGTGAAGTTCCACGGATATCTCTCGCATTCCTTTGGCATCAAAACAGGAATCCGACAAGGTGATGGGCTATCCCCGATGCTCTTCAACTGTGTTCTTGAAGAGATCATCAGAACCTGGCGGGTGAGATTACAGGAAACCAACTACAGTCCATTGAGAATAGGAACCGAAATCCAAGGGGATCGCAACAGACTGCTTAGCATATGCCGATGATATTGCTGTTCTCTCAAACGACATAGAAACCGCTAGAGCTCAAGTTGAAATTTTAAAGGAAATTGCCGAACCAACTGGTTTGCAGATATCGTTTGAGAAAACAGAAGTAATGACTAACATCAAAGAGGCTCCACCAAAACTCCATACAAAATACGGGGACATCATCCGAGTAGACAAATTCAAATACCTGGGTGAGATCATCATGAAAAATGGACTGGACAAAGAAATACTTCAGGAGCGAGTACGCAAACTGGAAATAGCCTACCAAACATCCCGCACAATCCACAACAAAAAATGCCTTTCCCAAAACACCAAGATACGCCACTATGAAACAGTTCTGAAGCCAGTAGTTCTATATGCAGCCGAAACCTTGTCTCTAAATGCCAACAAAGGACTCCTTGAAGAACTGGAGAAAAGAGAACGCAAAATTGTGAGAAGAATCTTGGGATCAAAGTACAGAAATGGAATCCATCAAAAGAGATCCAACAAGGAAGTCTACAGCAAAATAGAGAAAATTACCGACACAATCAGAAAAAAGACGGGCACGATTTTACGGTCATCTGAAAAGAATGGATGGAAGAAAGTTAACTAAAGAAATCTTTCACTTTTTGATTCAAACCCCAAAACCACAATTCCCTGGTTTAGAAATACCAAAGAAGACCTGCAAATTCTACATATCTCAGCTGAAGACGCCCTTAACAGAGATCTCTTCCGCAAGAAAATATTGACGAACGGGCTAAACCGAGACGAGCAACCGAAGAGAAAACACGGTGCCCCTTGGACAGAGGAGCGTAAGCAGGCCCACTCACAAAGAATGAGGGAAATTTGGGCTCTAAAGAAGGCCAAGTTCAGTGTCAAATGCAACAAGACTTAACGTGGTCCTTGATGGCCCCAGCGAATTATATATATATAATAATAATATTCTTCCTCTGCCGCTTTTCCCATCTCTTCGCAGTAATAATATTATTGATTTTTAATCCTAATAATTATTCTTCCGAAAATTTGTCTCGCAGTTCTTTTCGAGCCGATAAATCTACTGATAATAGGCTGGCGTATTTGAGTACCTTCAAATATCATCGGACAGGTCAGAATCGAATCCCCAACTTGGATACAGAAAGCCAGTTAGTCAGCTGCCGTCTGAGACCCTCAACCCAGCCCCACGTCTTGGTGAGGACGTGGGTGTAAAGTACGTCGCACGTGCTGACACGGCCCAATTTTACAACCGGATGATCTTCTCACCAACCTTATATACAGGTGTGTGGCGTGTTGTACTGTAGGGCCTATGTCAGTGAGGAAGGACACGTCTTTGACAATTCGTCAAAAGAAGGCAATAATAATAATAATAATAATAATAATAATAATAATAATAATAATAATAATAATAACAAAGCATTAGTAATGGAAGACATCTGAAGCTGTTAAAATAATGGTGACTCAGCACATCAAAGAATCATTTTCCAGCGCTCTACCGGCATGAGGCTAGAATATTCGAGCACCTTCAGACGCCGCTCTTTCTGGCTGACATACGGTCTACCAACTTGGCTTCAGAAGTCCAGCGCTATACCTGCCCAAGCCATTCAGTCCTGTGATTAGGCCTGGGAGCATTTTATTGTTTTATCTGTAGTTGTAATCGAACTTATTTCTAACGCTCCAACAATATAAAAAGGCCCCTTTGTTCTTCTTTGTATGTTCACCCTCCAGGGTCGGGTTTTCCCTCGGACTCAGCGAGGGATCCCACCTCCACCGCCTCAAGGGCAGTGTCCTGGAGCTTCAGACTCTGGGTCGGGGATACAATTAGAGAGGATGACCAGTACCTCGCCCAGGCGGCCAGGGTTGGCAACACTTCTTTTTCTTTCCGACAGGTTTGAATCTGGCCAATCATAAATTTTTATAATTAATTTTCAACTAATCCCGCATTTCTTGTTCACTTTGTATTAACCAATAAAATTGAGAGGGCGTGTCTGGATTAGTCATGAATTCTCTCGAACCTTCCCTGAGTGTATATAAGTGTCGGCTTTTCGAATTTCCTTGTCAATTGATCGCCGTCTTTCTTCGGCCGGCAGAACATCTACCAGTAATGGCCACATAAATTATCTTTTCTGTAGCTACCTTCGCAGCTTTATCCGAGGGGAAGGTCCGAATTCTTAAATATGTAACAATACTATTCTAAAATGTAAATTTTATTTCGGCTAATGTAAAACTTCATAAAGTCTTTAACTGTAAATCGGGAATAGAGAGTGAGTTACCCTCTCGAGCTCCCCTTCATCTTGGTTTGAGGTGACTACGTTTTCGTAACTGTTTTCTTCCTGTAATGTATTGAAGTTATTTCCATGCGAGCCACCTCAGTAGTTTGGGAATAGCCCGTGTTTCATCGGCTGAGAGCCCTGTGGGTTTTAATTTTTCATTATCTGGGAGCTCAGTGTACGCCTGCGTTCAGTTTGTGTTCGGGCCGTTTATTTAACCTGCGCTTTTTCAAAAAGGCCCTGTAGGTTGGGTACTAGATACCCTGTGTAAAACTGTTTCAATTTGTACGTTGGGCCTTGAGAGACCAGAGATTGTAAGATTTTGATGCTGCCTTGAGTAGGCTGGGAAAAACTGAGAGCTTGTTAGCTCTTTTCAAAGTTTTGTAATGGTGAAGGGTGCCTCTGGAAGGCTAGACATTTTATTTAGGAAGCAAGTGGTCTTGAATGAGGGGATTTCTCTCCTTGACTAAATTATTCCTCATTTTGATTTGTAAAGTTGAGCTGGTAGCTCAGAAATTGGAAAACTAGGGGGTTGAAGCCCCAAATCTCTAAATATTCACTAATCGTGGATTGTCCAAGACATGTTTCAAGATTGCTAATTGTACCTGTCATGTTGTTATTTGTTAATTTTTGAAATTCTAAGGAAATATAACCTTTGTTAAAGTTTTAATTCAATTCTTGATATTGTAGTTAGACCCATTCAAGCCCGCACCTCCTTTCACCTCTCTGAGTTCCACAGATACCCTGGAATAATAATAATAATAATAATAATAATAATAATAATAATAATAATAATAATAATAATAATAATAATAATAGTAGTAGTAATAATAATATATAGGTAGTACGTCTCTTTCCAGCCACCCTGATGGCGTCGGTGTTCCCTTCTTTGTTAATCATATTCCCTAAACAGAAGCTACTAGATTTTTTGTTATTGGTTTAATGTCGCACTAAAATATCGAAGGTTTTCGGAGAGGCAAGAATGGGAAGGAAGCGTCGTTGACTTAATTAAGGTACATCCCCAGCATTGGTGTGAAAATGGGAAACCATGGAAAACAACTAAATAGGAGCGGCTTGTCTTATATCTACTAGCATACGAAAAAAATATTTGATTGGCGAATTCGCAACCATCAAAATAGGACGAAAACCTCAATGACTCTTCTTCTTCCTCTACTTCACGGCCTTAATTCCAATTTATTGGAGATGGCACTTGATGTGGATTTGAATAATTTTCTCGGATGGATGCCCTTCCTGACAACTGCCTTACGTGGAGCATATATTCGCTGTTGCGTTTTCCTGTGGTGGTTAGTAATGTTGTGTTTTGAGACGAACTCGAATCGCAGTCCTCGAACTAGTGTAATTAACTATACACTGTTAAAATGCACATCCCGACCAGAGGTCTAGTGGCACGGACACGTTAATTCCACGACTGGTACCCGCCCGGAAATCTAGACCAAATCCACGCGAAATGCCGACCCCAAGAAATTGGGAAAAGGCCAATAATAACATATATACATACATACATACATACATACATACATACATACATACATACATACATACATACATACATACATACATACATACATACATACATACATACATACATACATACACCATCATTATAGACCGTTCAGCGTTCGGTCTGCAAGTCTCGGTGAATTTACTAAACGTCGCCAAAATCCTCTATGTGCAACTAGTGCTGTGGCGCCATTTAGTTCTATACCTCTTACCTATAAATCGTTAGAAACAGAGTCTAGCCATCGTCTTCTTGGTCTCCCTCTACTTCTCTTACCCTCCATAACGGAGTCCATTATACTCCTAGGTAATCTATCCTCCTCCATTCACCTCACATGACCCCACCACCGAAGCTGGTTTATATGTACAGTTCATCGATTGAGTTCATTCCTAACTTGGCATTTATCTCCTCATTCCGATTACCCTTCTGTCATTGTTCCCACCTGTTTGTACTAGCAATCATTCTCGGCACTTTCATGTCTGTTACTTCTAACTTATGAATAAGATATCCTGAGTCCACGCAGCTTTCGCTCCCGTGAAGCAAAGTTGGTCGGAAAACAGACCGATGTAAAGATAGTTTCGTCCGGTAGCTGACTTCCTTCTTACAGAATACTGTTGATCGCAGCTGCGAGCTCACTGCATTAGCTTTACTGTACCTTGATTCAATCTCACTTGCTATATTACCATCTTGGGAGAACACACATCCTAAATACTTGAAATTATCTACCTGTTCCAGCTTCGTATCACCAATCTGACATTCAATTATCTTGGATTTGTTACCTCCTGACGTCAATTTAGTCTTCAAAAGGCTAATTTTCATACCATGCTCATATCACCTGTTTTCAAGTTCCAAGATATTAGAATACAGGCTTTCGACACAATCTGCCATTAAGACCAAGTCGTCAGCATAGGCTAGACTTCTTACTACATTTCCACCTAACTGAATCCCTCCCTGCCACTTTATACCTTTCAGCTAATGTTCCATGTAAACTACGAACAACAAAGGTGAAAGATTACAGCCTTGTCTAACCCTTGTAAGTACCCTGAACCAAAAACTCATTCTAGCGTAAGTTCTCATTGAAGCCCAATTGTGAACATAAATGCCATCGATTTATTTTAATCATCTACTCTTAATCCCATAGTCTCCCAGTGTGGTGAAGATCTTTTCTCTCTGCACCCTGTCATATGCCCTGAGGTTCACTCAGCCTACACCAAAAATGACTACCAGGTTAATTCCTGGGGGCAAAGGCGGCCGGGCGTAGAGCTAACCACTCTACCCCATCAAGTGCCGAGGTTACGGATAGTGGAATCCTTTACCTTCCACTCCTCCAAGGGCCTTCATGGCCTGTACGGAGATGACTTTGCTTTGCTTTGCTTTTACCCTGTCATATGCTTTCTCTAGACCTACGAAACATAAACACAACTGTCTATTCCTGTCGTAGCATTTTTCACTTATCTGGCGCATACTGAAGATCTAATCATGTCAGCCTCTCTGTGAATAAAATAATAATAATAATAATGATAATAATAATAATAATAATAATGATAATAATAATAATAATAATTTTATTTTTATTTATTTATTTATAACATCTAAAATACATTTGCAAATATGCAGTAGGATATTATACATTATCTTTGCAATTATTTACACCTGCAAAGCACTTGATGTGCTTATCTGCCGGTGTCGTTGTTTCACATTTGTATACATTGTTGCAATACTTACTGTTTACAACATTAATAAGGTATGTATATTTACATTAGCATTGTAATTTTGTCCTGTGGTGTGAGTTTTTCTTAATCCCTGAAAGTATCACTCAAAGTAGATAAGTCTTTGGTACATTTTTCATTCATGAACAAATATTTAAACTGTAATTTTATTATCTATGATCCATAGTTTCACATGTTTGTTTAGTTGATATTTGGTTTTCAAGTGTGTCAATTCTGAGGGCAACTTGTTCAAAAGCTTAGGAACTACAACTTGCAGTGTTCTGGATCCATATTTGTTGTAGTACCTCATGACCTGAAAATAACTTATATGACTCAGTCTTGTTCCATGTGTATGTTCATTAACAATTCTATATTGTGGCTTCCAGTAATTTTCTTTAATTATGTTGTACATACAAAGTTGTTTAACTCTCAAGAACCTTTCTTTCTGGTACATCCCTGTTAACATATCCTCACTTAAGCTAAATATTCCTCTATTTTCATACCAAAAGAATGCTTTGACAATACGATTTTGTAACATTTGTACCATGTTTATATCTGTAACAGAAGCTGATCCCCATACACTTACACCATATGATATAAGTGACTCAACAAGTGAATGATAAACCAATTTTAAGCTATCATGATGTATTATATACTTAACCATTTGCATTTGGAACAAGCTTAGCCTCAGTCTTTCACACAACTTATTAATATGTTGCTTCCATGAAAAATAGCTATCTATTATTATACCTAAATATTTCATGTTATCAACTTCCTGTATTACATAGTCACAATTGCATGATTTTTGTTCACCATCGTGAATGCACTGAACTGAATGGCCTGTTATCTTAATGTTTTCTCTTTGCATTTTTGGGATAGTGATGTACAAGACTTTTGTTTTTGAAGTGTTAATTATTAGACCCTTATCATGGCACCATTCTTGAAAGTAGTTGTACTCCATTTTTAAATGCTTCTCTGCTACTTTTGGGTTTTTATGTACTGATACAATTAGTTTATCGTCTGCATACATGAAATATTTACATTTTTTAAAACATGAGCTTATATCATTGACAAAAATAATATACAAAATGGGTCCTAGGATACTTCCTTGTGGAACACCTCTTTTAATAGAAGTTATTTCTCCATATATATTATCAATTTTTACCCTATACGTTCGGTCAGACAGATAACTTTCAAAAACTTTTAGTGGTGTTCCTCTTACCCCAATTTTGCTTAAGGCTGCAATAATTTTTTCATGGGAAATTGAATCAAATGCCTTTGAGAAATCAATAAACATAGCTAAAATGTGCATACCTTGATTTAGCTTCCCATTGATCAAATTGGAGAATTCCTCAAGAAGATTACTTGTACCCTTGTGTTTTTAATAAGCAAATTGATCTTCATCAATAATTTTAAATTTTTCTAAATATGAGATTAGGTGATCAGCAATGTATCTTTCAACTGCTTTACCTATAGTTTGAAGAATAGATATCTGTCTATAGTTTTCATACTGTAAATGTGAACCTTGGTTGTAAATAGGTCTCACTATGGCAGTCTTCAGATCCTTTGGGAAAATACCTGTCTCTATTATTTTATTGATTAGCTTCTGTATTACTGGTGTTATTATGTCTACGTTATCTTTCAGATGTTTAACTGTTAATTTATCCATGCCTGGTGATTTATTTATGTCCATTCCTTCAATTATGTGTGCTATATCTGCTGTACTTGCTAGTGGTAGATAAAATGATGAAAGTCTCTCTGTATTAGGTAATGGTCTTCGTTGTACTCTACATTCATGTACTACCTTGTCTAGCTGTTCTGAAAATGTTTTTGAAAAGTTATCAACTATATTTTCTAGTGAGTCTTGCCTTCCTAAATAATGTCTTACCGTTTCTTCTATTGTCCATTTCTTTTTAGTCTTTAGCACATCATTTAATACCTCCCAAGTTTTCTTCATGTCCCCTCTACAACTTTCAAACTGCAATCTGTAATACTTTCTTTTTGCTTTTTGAATATCAGCTATTATATCATTCCTCATTCTTTTATATAACCTCCTTAAATTTTCCTTATTTTCTGGATTTAAATTTGATGCATTTCCCCATCTTTTGAAAAGTCTGTCCCTTTCTTTGATTTTTTCTATTATAGCACCCGTCAGCCACGATTGAGAGTCTTTCCTTCTCTTCTGTTTTTTTGTATCCTTCGTTTCAATAGTTGCCTTGTTAACAGCATTGCAAATCTTCATGTATATATCATCTGAACTCATGTTCTCATTTATTTCTTTTGCAATAATTTCTATTTCTGTTCTTAACATGGATTTACTCACCCTTTCCTGTATGTTATCTATAACTTTTTCACTTGGAACATATTTATTACACCTAGTATCATGTGATATCTGTACAGTTATTATATAATGATCAGAAACTTTAGTCTGAATTACAGAAGAATCTCTTACATTTTTCCCACTCCTAATCAATGCATGGTCGATGCAGGATTGTGTTAGTTTTCCATTTACATATTCTTCCCTTGTGAACTTGTTAATGCAATGAACTAACTGATAATAATAATAATAATAATAATAATAATAATAATAATAATAATAATAATAATAATAATAATAATAATAATAATAATAATAATAATGCATGTATTCGCCGTAAAGAAAGCGCCATGAGGCCTTTGTCGTAGAAGAAGGAAATATGTTTCACATATACTCCTCCCCTGCGATTCATATGATCTTTCCGAGATGGAAAGGCGTGTGTATTCAAATGAAACAGATATCCAAGCTGTAGGTGCAACCGTATCAGATGGGTGTCTGTAGAGAGACCGGACTAACGAACGATTCATCGAATGGTGGGTAGCAGCCTTTAGGAAGATGCAAGGTCGGCAGTCCGTTTGAATGACTGATATGGTATTTTAATAATATTTAACATGGCTTAGCTATGTTGATACCGCTACCCGACTGAAAGCAACAGAAAACTACAGACGTTACTAATTCCCGAGGACATACAATCTCTCTACATGAACGAATGCTGTAGTGATGATGTCTTTCTACCAGGTAAAATATTCCGGAGGTAAAATAGTCCCGCATTCGGATCTCCGTGTGAGGAGTACACGTTAGGGGGTAATCATAAGGAAGATGAATACTGTCACTCTGCGAGTTGGAACATGGAATTTTAGAATCGTTGTGCTAGATTAGAAAATCTGAAAAGGTAAATGAATAGACTAATATTAGATCTAGTTAGTGTAAATGAAAAAAGTTGGCGTGAATAGAAGGATTCTTGGTCTGGTGACTGCAGAATTATCAAAAGAAAATGAAACAGGCGAAATGCGGAAGTTGGTTTAACAATGAATAAGAAAATAGGTCAGCGCGTAAGCTCGTACGACCAGCGCAGTGAACAGACTATTATTGCTGAGATTGACACCAAACCAATGCCCAGCACAATAGCATAGGACTGTATGACTATTAGTTCGGCGGATAATGAAGAAATAGAAAGAAAATATGAAGAGATGGTGAGATAGAAAATGCAATACAATACGTAAAAGGAAACGAGAATTTAATTGTGATGGGAGACTAGAATGCTGTGGTAGGCGAAGGAAGGGGAGGTAACGCAGTAGGAGAATTCGGTCTGGGACAAACAAACATTTTTTTGCAAGTTGCTTTATGTCGCGCCGACACAGATGGGTCTTATGGGGACGATGGGACAGGAAAAGGCTAGGAGTGGGAAGGAAGCGTCCGTGGCCTTAAGTAAGGTACAGCCCCAGCATTTGCCTTGTGTGAAAATCGTAAACCACGGAAAAATACCTTCAGGGCTGCCGACAGTGTGTTTCGAACCCACTAACTCCCGGATGCAAGCTCACAGCTGGGCACCCCTTACGACATGGCCAACTCACCCGATCGTTTCTTTGATACGAGAATGTTCATTATAATTCTGTTTTCTGTTCTCTTCAGTCTACTTGGTAGAAATCATTCCAAACTATTGTAATATATTCATGGAATAACAATGGTTATGCTATTTTGACTAAAATGAACAACTTCGAAAAGGTAAAACACGTTTTTGAAATGGGATTGCAGATGATGACCAAGAATTCTTACTAATAGAAAACAGCCAATGTTGTATTCATTTCATTTAATTATTTAATGGAAAATTCTCACTATCTAAAGAAATAACTGTTTTACTGATGATATATTCGGAAAACTCTCATTTTTAACTCGTCTCCACTATGGTTTGTGATATAGACGTCTTCAATTAAATTCGTAACCAAGTCACACATTTTTCGATTTCTACACCGCTGTACTGGTTGCGTAATTCCTGATACCATTCATTCGTAACTCTCCTGATATCGGCCCCTTAAATTAAATCACACTTAGGTGAGAAAAAATTGCCCCAGAATTCGATCCCAAAACTTTGAAAATAAGGATAAGTTTCTAACACTCTAACGTTTCCAAAGATTGATAATAGTACCTAGTTAAGGGAACGTTATGCACATAGTACACATAAACTTAATTTAACAATACATCAGTGACAAAATAATTAGTCGTAGGCCTTCCATTAACAAAATACTGGATTATTTCTCTTGAGAATGGTGAAATTTAAATGTATTAAAATGCAACAACTGCACGTGTTCGGCTTCTGGTTCGTTAAAGGGTTCCTGTGGGGCCAAATTCCAACACGGAACATAGAGATAACATGAGGAGTGGGGTAGACTAATTAGTCTCCTAATCTCCCTAAAATTGGGCGAGTTGGCCGTGCGGTTAGAGGCGCGCGGCTGTGAGCTTGCATCTGATATATAGTGGGTTCGAATCCCACTGTCGGCAGCCCTGAAGATGGTTTTCCGTGGTTTCCATTTTCTTACCAGGCAAATGCTGGGGCTGTACCTTAATTAAGACCACGGCCGCTTCCTTCCAACTCCTAGGCCTTTCCTATCCCATAGTCGCCATAAAACCTATCTCCTTAAAATTTACACGTAGATCGTCGCTATGAGCGACAGCTTCACATCACTCATTACAGAGACTGCATGTGTAGGGACGTGTCGTCCATGCCTCCCCTAGTTTCACATTATTAAAACTAAGGGCGAGACTGAGTCAGATAAATAAAGGTAACAAACTTGCTCTAGCCAAAATTAGAACGATGTATTCAGTTCGTTACGGGCCTTGAACTGGAAAAGCGACCACTGCCTAGCCAGATGATCTGCAGGTATTGAAATGTCACGTGATCAGGGTAACGACATCCTCTGGCATATTTATTGACTTTCTCGATCTGGCCCCCCTTCCTCTCATATCAAAACACTCCCCCGATGAAGCTCTTTCCAGCCTTCAGTGGTCGGATTGGCCGCTATTCCAACCCGAAGCTTCCAGCAGCAGGTATGATGCTATAATTTCGCCATGCTGCAGTCCGCTCACGCTTAGCAGTGAGCAACGTTTACCCGTTTCTGTTCGAGAACACGGGACTATCTCCAGAAGGTAAACTGTATTGTAAGCACTATGTCACCAAAGTTTGCTCAAAGGTCTGTCCTAGCACTCCAGACCCTGCCCACGCAGACGTGTACGTCAGAAACATATACATTTCTTTCTTACTTCATGTTTTCAGCCAGACAGTTCAAAACTGCACCGCACGTTTGTGTAGGCTATGCTATCTCTCTTACACGCTCCAGTGAAATGAAATGGCGTATGGCTTTTAGTGCCGGGAATGTCCGAGGACAAGGTGCAGGTCTTTTGAGTAGACATCCGTAGGCGACCTGCACGTCGTGATGAAGATGAAGTGAATATGAAGACGACACATACACCCAGCCCTATACCAGCGGAATTAACCAATTAATGTTAAAATTCCCGACCCTGCCGGGATTCGAAACGGGGACGCCTGTTACCAAAGACAAGCACGCTAACCATTTAGTCATGGAGTCGGACACACGCTCCAGTGATCGCTGAGGAGCTTCAGTACTTCGTTTGCAAATGTTGATGTGTATATGCCCCTATCGAGGGATACTAACGCTTTCAGAAATGTTCATGGAGTAAAATGGAGGAATCAATATGTCATTGCATGATCTAATTTTTTTTAATTTGGGACTTAATATTTCTCACTGAATGACTTTAATGATCTTAATTATTTTATTTAATGTGTAACTTAAATTTAAAATTTAACTTCAATTATGTCAGTTGGATTATAAATTTACTTTGTTAATTAATTATTTAAATTCATTTTAATTCTACTACATGGTTCAATAAGTACTGCTCATCTCTTTTCTCATTTGTTGTTTATTTTAATTCTAACAGAGGATATACCACATTATTCTCCAAGTAATTAGCTACAAGCGCCTCTTATTCAACATAGTCTCCGTCCGAATCTGTGACTTTCCTCCACTGAGATGTAAGGACCTGTATACCGCTGCGGTACTATTCAACTGGTTTCCTTCTCAGACACATCCGGACTTCGCCTATGACCTCCTTACTGGTATCGTATCGCCTCCCACGGGTTGTCGGGTGAATGAGGAAGAACAGTCTACCCAAGTATTGCGATTGCTTCAGGAGTGTGCAGGCTTGTGTGTGGCTTTGCGTTATCATGTTGAAGGAGGATGTTGCTGACATCTTTTTGGCGAATACGCAGAAATCGTATCGTCGGTTTTCAGATTTTCGATGTAAACTTCTGAGATTATAGTCTAGATTGTGTCAATTAAAATCACTCATTCAGGACCATGCTCGCTGAGATTCACAAGACTTGAACTTTTTCTTTCGAGGAGAATTCGTGTGACGCCACACCATGAACTGACATTTGGTCTCAAGTTCAAAATGATGAATCCGAGCTTCATCCCTTTTGACGATTTTGGTTAATAAATCATCAGTCAAGCAACTCTGCACAAATGGCCCTCCTTTGTTGTTTATTATCGTCAGTAAAGCACCTAGGGACTGGGACGACTAACAGTCCCGCATTTTACAATATTTTGTAAATGGTTCGCGCGGTACGTCGTTTGTCTCACGATTGTTTCGTTTTCTATCTGAACGAATTTTCGTGTTAATGTCATCGGAACGAATTTTCACAATACGCAACGGTTTCCAACAGTATGATCTTTGAAAGTGCAAAGAAGCATGTTATAGAAACAGGAGAAGCGTGCCGGATGTATATTCCGACTTCCGAATTACCGTTAGCCCATGGAATGGAGTGTGTGGCCATCCTGTAACATGAAGCGCATCAACATAGACGTCTGTATTAACTGGTGTTCTTAAATTTCTGAAATTTTTTAAATGGATAAGGCGTAGGATAGTGATGACTACTGCTACTTCGTCACAAAAAAAGCCATAATTTAAACCCGAGAAGGAAAAAGGGAGCAATAAATGCGTATGCGCATATAATGCAAAGTTGGAAACCACCAAGCCATACTTATCACCCGATCGGAGTAACGTCCAGAAGGTGTTCTGTAAAATTGCGAGAAGACGTTCATGGATGAAGGGTCTTCAACCCACAGACTGGAAAAGAAACTGTACAATAAAGATGAGTGATTTTTAAATTGTTATTACTTCAGTAACGGTACTCTTGGTCAAAAAATAGGGGAAACTGGCAACACAATGTTTTTGAAAATGTTGCTTTTGTCGTTTTTAGATTATAGCTAAAGATTTAGTTGTCCCGCCAAAATTGACTGACTTGTCCCTCATTCCTTTCTTCGACACTTGATCACCGTACTAGGGACCCACTTGGATAAGATCTTTGAATAGCCTTAGCGGTGGATAATTGTGCTAGAATCTGGTCGGCGGTTGTAGAGTAGGCTTCAGCCTACGAGTGGCTAGGGCTTGTACGCGGTCCGACTATTCTGCATTCCACCGAGAAGAGGTGGGGAGACCGCAGTTCTACCGCGGGTCTAGTTCTCTCTAGCCGGGAGTAGTGATGGGACATTCGATTCATTTTACTGAATCGATTCATTTGATTCCATTCACGTTACTGAATCGATACAGTGATCCGATTCACGGCACATTAGTCACCGCTCCTACTACATCTGTGTAGTATGTGCTGGTAAGGCAGCAGCAACAGCATTCAGTGCTCGCAGCTGCCATCTGGTCTTCATACTATGAACTCCTTTCTTTTTTTTTTTTTGCTATTGGCTTTACGTCGCACCGACACAGATAGGTCTTATGGCGACGATGAACTCCTTTCTTAGAAAAAAATGCTAGTCACTCTAATACATCGAAGGTTTCGGGCGATACAGGTGGGAAAGGTTAGGATTAGGAAGGTAGCAGCCATGGCCTGAATTAAGGTACAGTCCCATCATTTCCTGGTGTGAAAATGGGGAACTACGGAAAACCAACTTAACGTCTGCCGGCGGTGGGATTCGAACCCACCATCCCCCGAATACAAACGCATATCTGCGCGATACTTACCGCACGACAACTCGCTCAGTCATTTTTGAAAATATGTACTTTTCTATCAGCTGAGGATTTTTCAAATCGTCGTATTTTGTATAGGCTACCCGCTGGTTTTCTGATTCAACATACTGTTGGTTAAGTTATTGCGTCTGTCCACATATGATTGAAGTCTTGTGCACCGACGTGACATATGAACTGAGAGAATACTGAGCCGTTCTTCCCAATATAAAACAGGTACTTTTGAGTGGTCATGAGCATGACTCATAGTCATAGGGCAGGCTAGAGTCGAGTTTGTCAAATGTCAACTAAGTTATGATACTAAGATTCATTAAACTAATAAATAGTATAACCTAATAGCGTACCTACTTACTAGCTACTTCAGAATTATGTTTTGACTACCTTTTTAACACTGCAAATAAATCCATCTATTATTTAAACCTTCCTGTAAGAAGAGGATAGTGAATGCAAGTGGGTATTATTTTCAAATGAGCTGAGCTCGAGAGTCCTTTATAGCATACGGTTCTTTCAGTGTACCATGGCTCTGTATATATTGCTTCAGAGGAAGTTCGGCTCCCTGCCAATGTCCAGTGTACCGATAATGAACCGTGTGTTTGTTGTGTCTCACAGATCCGTGACTGCGTACGGTTCATATGGTGTGCCATGGCTCACTGTATGTCTCGCTGCAGCAGAAGCTCGGCTCTCCGCCAGTGTCCAGTGAGCCGATAAGGAGCCGTGTGTATCTTGTGTCTCACTGAGCCGCGCTCGTTCACGATTCTTTCGATGTGCCATAATTCACTGTCTCGCTGCAGAGGAAGCTCGGCTCCCCGTCAACGTCCAGTGAGTGCGCCACTCAGCACTGTCCGCTGGGAGTAAGCTAAATCGTGTGCCGTTAGCACACCGTTCCTGTGAATCGATTCACTCGGACACTTGAAAGAATCAATACACTGCTTCATATCATGCATTCAGTAGCCAATACTATCCGGGAGACGATGAGGAACTGGTCCCCAGTGTCGGCTGTCCTGAGAATGGTTTTCTATTCTCCTGATCTAAGGCGAATGCCGGGACAGTTCCTAGTATACGCTACGGCCGCCAACCCTCCCACCTTCGCCGCAAATCTCCTTCTCCAATACAAATCTCCTGACCTGACAGACCGTGTCACCCTCTAAGAGACCCACCTCCCCCTTTACCGGAGGTATGAAAACTTTGAGTAGTTGTAGTAGTTGGAATTACGCACAGCGATGCCTGGCCTCATTTTTCTTTGTTATTGCATATCGTCCGGAATAAACCAGTTTGCACGTTGAGCACTTACCGGTGTCAGAACTGCATGCAGCCGTCACGAACGTTGAAGATCTGTCAGTCCCGCTTTACCTTGTTCAGACGCTGATAAAACAGGCTCACCCAAGAACTAAATGTACTCCTGACCACTGTCTGATCTAAATAGACATAAACACCTGTGAATTGTTACAACGGTCTCATTTTCCAAAAACTGAAATTCAATCACAGCTGTCTATTTTGTAAACACTTCGTGTGCAGTAGATTTTTCCTTTTTTTACAATTGTTTAAAGGCGCACAGACACAGATAGGTTTTATGGCGTCGATGGGTTGGGGCAAGGCTAGGGGTGGGAAGGAAGCCGCCATGGATTTATGGCGACGATGTGATTGGAAATGTCTAGGAGTGGAAAGGAAGTAGCAGTGGCCTAAATTAAGGTACAGCCACAGCATTTGCCTGGTTTGAAAATGGGAAACCACGGAAAACCATCTTCAAGACTGCCGACAGTTGGGCTCGAACCCACTATCTCCCGGATGCTAGCTCACAGCTGCGCGCCCCTAATCGCACGGTTAACTCGATCGGTTGTCCGCACTAGCCATTTTACAACAAAACACTTATGTGACCATGACAACGACAACGATGAAACTTCGTGTCATTCCCAAGGAATTTTTGTAGATGCTGTACATTCAATTTGGTCCTTCTCAAATATCTCATTTCACAACGTAGAAAAGATGTGCATTACTAATTGAACCACCCTAGTGTCCCCTTCAAATTTGGCTATCATAAGATTATTTACAACAGGTCGACATTAAAAGTTTTATTGTTCGCCGGGAGTTGTATTCATCATTTGGAAAGCTGTGTGTGAGCACCAAACTGGTTGTTCTCTGTCATTCAGAGGGACAATATATTGATCCGTGTTCGATTTAACGCAGGGTAAATCACGTGACAAGTCAGTGTTCCCAAGCGAGCCACGCGCATGACGACCTGCGCTGCAAGCAGGCAAGCTTCTAGAAACAGTCACGACCAATTACAAGAGACCCCGTGAACCAATGATCGTCTCTGAAAAGCGCACGCCTCCCGAGCGAAAACTATAAAACGTCATGTTCGCAGTAAATCAGTCTCTCTCTCTCTGCTCTTCTGCTGCTCTAATCTACTCTGGTCAACTCTGGTCTGCGCTACTCTTTCATCGGAACCACGTGGGAGAAATTCAGCCGAGCAAGCAGACGTTAAAATTAGTGCAGTTTTACTATAAAATCTTATGGAGTGAACCTCAACATTAGTGATCCACGTTAAGTTTATTTCTCCCCGAGAACATTAAGTATTCCAGCGTGTGTGTACACATTCTAATATCTATTGCTATTGCATTAGTTACAGCTTACACTTCTGGAACGTTGCGAAACTCATCCCAGTGAATCGTCGTGCACGTCAAGATGGATTCTTCCTCTACAATGTGCATCTTAATTTCATCGTGGGACGTTTACTGCCGTGTCTCCATGACCTTCTAATTATGTAAGGCACTTCAGGTTGGAGAAGGTGTCTGACGGGAAAATGCCGGAATGACGAACTTCAACCTGGAATCGAACTTCAGCTAAACTTGAGTACCATTTTAACTGTTTATTTTCTTTCTCATCTTTGTAAAACTAGAGGATCTTTCTTCTCTAAATCCTAGCTCTATTAGTTCTTGTTGTAGATTGAGTTACGTCATTTTTCATTTCTTATGGAGTCATGGTAGTCGAGTTACGTGTGTGTGACTGAAATTTGAAATCTATTAGATTAGCTGTGTAGTCTGTCTTTGAATGAGTTCTCATACATTGGGGTTAGACAGATTTAAAAATCACTGACCACGCGATAAACCTCATTTGTTTACCTGTGATATTGGAAAAAATGTGGAGTGGAGTTACGTGTAAAATTTGTGAGATAGGGTCGAATTTAGTGTCATTTTATGATCACTTGCATTCTTTAGGATCGAGTCATCTAATTTCACGACATTTCATGAGGACTTATAGATACAATTGTACCGGGTGGTACACCTCTACGCCGCACATTGGAATTTTCCGCCTTAAAGTGCTCCTCTACAGGAGAAACAGTAAACTTAAAACTGGACCTACTTAAACCTTTCCTCTGAAGATGTCACTGTGTGAATTTCGACGTGCTTTTGTTTACTATTTATCAAGAAGTTTGGACATTCTCTCACAGATGTCACTGCCTAAAAATTATGATCAGGCACCCTGGTGCAAAGTGAAGGAACTTTCTTGAAGAAATTTTGTACTCATAAGTGTTTTTTTACTAAATTTCGTTCTTTCATTTGTGGGTTGGCAATATTAATCTTTTCTTTCCGCCGGTTTTGAACTTAGCCAAACCAGAATTTCTGTAATTAATTTTTGACAAATCGTGTCTTTCTTCTTCGATTTTGAGTGTACCTTCAAGACTGACCAATAAAGTAAGAGGGTGTGGCTTGATTATTCATGAAAGGTGTCGAACATTCCCCGACAGTTTATATACTGCTGATTTTCTTGTCTCTCGGCCACTTCATCGACATCTAACTAAGAGTGTGGACGTGACGCAGGTGGAGGGAAGCGCCTCTTTCATCTGGGAGCAGGTCTTCAATAAGGTAATGGCCATTTAACATCTTTATTTCTTGCTAGCTCAGCAGTTTAACACGCGGAAAAGGTCCGAAACCTTCACCATGTAACTCATCTCTATAAATATGTAAATTTATACCAGCTTATGTAAAAATTTAAGTAAATTTGTGACTGTAATTCGGGGATAGAGAGTGATTTACCCTCTCGAACTCCACTTCAGTTTTGTTTGAGGTGACTACGTTTTGGTAACTGAATTTCTTTTCTTCCGTAATGTTGAGATTTCTTTCTTATACGGATCACCTCCATAGTTTGGGAATAGCCCCTGTTTCATCGGCCTAGTGCCTTTTAGGTTTTAAGAAGTTTCATGTAGGAGTGCAAATTCACGCCTCCATTTCTTTTGTATGTCGGGCCATTTACTTAACCTGTTCTTTTTCTGCTAAGGCCCAGTAGGTTGGGTACAAGATACCCCCTTTTCATTTTGTAAGTTGTGCCTTGAGGGCAATTAATGGTAAAGCCTGGTATGGCCTTTAATAGGCTCGAAAAATTGAGAGCGGGTCAGCTCTTTTATGTATTGTAAACGTGCCTCTGGGAGGCCTGATATTGTAATGAGGAGCAAGGGCTCCGCGTATTAGGGTATTTCTGCTCTTGAAACAAAATTTGCGTTTTGAGCTACCACTCAAAAATTGTAAAACTAAGGGCTTTAGGCCGAAAGGTGTTAAAGATTTAAAATCTGATTTTTCTTTTCTCTCTGAATCTTGTTTTTAATTTGCTATGTAATTGTTATCTCACGAAGTGAGGATTTGTTAACTTGTTGCTGTTCAAAGAATATAACCTTCCATTTCTCTTTAAATTCTTTCTTGACAAAGTAGTTAGACCCATTCACCCCAGCACCTTCTTTCACCTCTGTTGATCCACCAACCGCGGTAACAATAATAATCACTTTAAATAATAATAAATGTAAGTATAGATCGGGTTAAGAATGGAATTAAACGGTCGTGAGCTATAAATTATCTTTTATTCCTTATATGTGAGATTTAATGTGCTCAGTTCATGATGCGCCTGTAATAATGGCAGTCCTACGGGATATTAATTAAATAATTTATTAATTTAATAATTTATTATTGAAGGATTTGCTGCTATGTCTTTGGGAGCACAGTGTGGTTTATAATAAAGTGGAGCACACATTGAATACATTTCATGAATATGGAGTAATAATAATGCGATTAAGGCTCACGAACGCTACATTTGCGACTTGTAACCCATGTGATGGTGATGATTATGGAATTCTATTAGAATCTTCAAGTTAATTTCAGAAATTTAGATGGATCTTCGTTGCTGTTTAATGAGTATTTCATTTCAAGTGATACCACGAATTTCGATCACTAGCCACTGTTGAACTGAGAATATTTCCAGACACGAATTCATCCTCCGGATATTATTGACGCGACCATGCTAAAAACAATGAAATATTTTATAAGGGCAGGATTCATTGTAAATATTGTGTATATAAAAATACGTGTTACCTTGTGTAAATATGTGTGTGTGTGTGTGTGTGTATGTGTGTGTGTGTGTGTGTGTGTGTGTGTGTGTGTGTGTGTGTGTGTGTGTGTGTGTGTTGTAATTATGAATCTTTTCCATGTTTTCGATTGTTTAATGTAATTTAATCCGGTCGTGCATTTATTGCAACGGCACGGATTGTGTTCAACGTTGTTTTGCCACCATGATTACTTGTTTAGCATATTTTAAGAAACAAGAACAGGCTAGGATTTAATTTGTACTTACCAAAGATTTAGACGAAAGATCGTCGAGTTCATTTCCTGCAAAGGCAAGCGATTTATAAATCAATCCTTAACTAACTCACACGTGGATATGAGAAAGTTTTCAATGCATTTCTATTAAAATTCCAAAATATTTTCAAACTGACTTGAAACTTTCAATGCCATGCAAGTATAAATTTAATGTTCAGAAACGGCATAATTAGCTTGAACTTAGGTGATAACGAGTAATGATGATGATAATTAATTGGATGATTAATTACTTGGAAAAATGTGTGTTATAATTACAGTGAGAATTATTTAATGAGATACACTAATTAGTGAACATGATCGTGTGATGATAAAAGTAAATGCTACACAGATACGGTTGGAGATGAATAATAATAATTTATCAATTATAAATCTTGGATTCAATGTTGAATTTCCATCAGTATTTCTACTGGTGTTATTAATGGACGTTTCACAGTTTAGTTATTGAAATTCATCAGAATTCAACATTGACCACGTGTTGAGATTGCTATAAATTAATGGAACCTTAATTTTATTGTAGAATAATAAGCGAGATAGCTGCCTACTAATTTTGTGTAAATTCTCATTGAAATCTCTGGATAATTTCATTTAAATATTTTAATTTTTGAAGGCAGTGAAGGCCTAATCTTTTGTTAATTTTCATTCCAGAACAGTAAAACAGTAAAACTGGAGGAAGAGGATGTTAATTGCCACAGGAAGACCAGACATTATGAAAGCTCATTGTAATTAAATCCCAGCAAGGATATTTTTAATTGATGCTTATGTTAATAAATGTAAGAGTGTTGTTTTTAAAGTTTATTTTTGCTTGGTCGTCACCCCTTTTCCATTAAATGCCTCTAAAAACGGAAAGCCAGGAACGAACGGTCCACCTCGGGAATTCTCGCTAACTGGCTGGGCTTAGCTCGGCAATAATGGGGGCACTAGAATTAATTGTATTTATTTTAACTATTTTAATTATATATTATTTCATCATATTGTAAAATAATGCAGTTGAGGGCCCTAAATTCGTCACTAAACAAGACACTAATATATCAAAAATGAAAATTCATTTACCAAGCGAATGGCTACGCAGATTGGGCTACGTAGATGATAGCTTTCATTCGGAAGACATTGGGTTCCATCCCACTGTCGGTAGCCTTGAAGATATTTTTTTCCGTGGCTTCCGATTTTCACATCTTAATTAAGGCCACAGTCGTATGCTTACTAGTCCTAGCTTTTTCGTGTCTTATTGTCACCGGTCTGAGGTCGGTTCCGCGTAAAACAAATAGTAAGGAAGCCATTCAACTGTAAAACATACCTATAAAATTATAGTGTATACTAGCTGATGTACCCGAGCTTCACTACGGGATTCTCAGAAAGACTGCCTTTGTGGTTTTCTAACTGAAGTCAACATAGGTCATTACAATAAACGTAAGTAGGAATGTAGCGATTAAAATCAATGTTATCATATAAAATACTCGATCAAATGAAAAGCCGCACATTTTCTCACCTTTAACGAACAGTACTATGGTGCCTGTATAACAGTCCAATTCCCAGTGCTGGAATGACCAGGCCGCAGGCAGCCGTAAACACTCCTCTGCCGTTGTTTATGTAAGTGCTGCTCATTCTAATCAATGCCACAGAACAGGGATTGAATAGCTCGAATGCTACGATGAACCAATGTGTTACGTACCAGCAGTATCAGAAAATTTATGAAACACAGGAATGGCATGCTAAAGAAGAAAGTTATCTAACTCCTCAGCTTATTCCCGCCAATTTTCAGGCAGGCTGTTATATTTGGTACGATCGGGCGGGTAGGCCGTGCGGTTAGGGGCGTGCAGCTCTGAGCTTGCATCCGGGAAATAGTGGATTCGAACCCCACTGTCGGCAGTCCTGAAGATGGATTTCTGTCGTTTCCCATTTTCACACCAGGCAAATGCAGGGGCTAAATCTTAATCAAAGCCACGGCCACCTCCTTCCCACTCCCATCCCATTCCTATCCCATCGTCGCCTTAAGAACTATCTGTGTCGGTGCGATGTAAAGCAAATTCAAAAAATACTCAGTACGCAACAGTAATGCCATCTATCGGAAATGGGTGGCAACAGAAGACACAAAGCATATCACAACAAACAATGGTCAATGGCATGTTATTGTTGATCAATTTTATGAGGTTTCTATATTGTAGGCATTCACATTTAGTTTTCTTTCGGCTCTGTGATATTAGGGAGTCTTATAAAATTATTCATAGCGTAGATTGTAGTTCATAATTCCCCAACTCTACATATCGATTTTCATTAAATTCTGTTCACCCTTTTTCTCATGACTCAGCGCTGATATGGATTTAAGCAACAAAAATCCAAATTCATGAAAATCTGCGTTGTCGATAGCCGGTACGGTAAAATGTATAAGACATAAACGAACGGAAATTTAATACTATATAACTTTAGTTATGTTATATTTATCGACAGGACCGCTAATAACATAAATATTTAAGAATTACTTTTCAGGCCTTCCCCTGAACTACCATGTCACTCAGCGTGAATAAAATTATTTAGAGCCTATATTATAGTGGCCCATTCTCCGACTTTGCATGCCAATTTTCATTAAGATACGACCACTAATAACATAAATATTTGAGATTTAAATTTTAGGCCTTCCCTAAACTACCATTTAACTCAGCGTGAATGTAATTATTTATAGCTTATAGATACTTATCCTCGACTTTGCATACCAATTTTTATTAAGATAGGACCACTAATAATATAAATATTTGAAAATTAAATGATAGGCCTTCCCGTAAGCTACCATTTCTATCAGTGTGAATCAAATTATTTACGGCCCAGATTGTGGCGACTTATTCCCTGACTTTGCATACCGATTTTCATTCAATTCTCTTTAGCCGTTTTCTAGTGATGCGTGTACATACATACATACAGACAGACAGATAGAAATTACTGAAAATTAAAAAGTGCATTTCCTTGTTATTGTGGACACGACCGACACAGAAATACCATCCTGTTTAAAATTTTTCAGCAATGTACAGACAAAACTCTTACATATATATATAGATGAGCCTTTAAAAGAATGCAAATGATTTTTGAAATTTCATGAAGTAAAGTTGTATATCTCTCTTAAAATTGAAGGACATATGCAATATGTGCCGTTTAATTACTGTATTTCATTGGCATGTAGTTAAAAGTGAAATTAACTCATCACAATATTAGCACATTCCATGAATTGGCATAAAATCCCACTTTTGGCCGACCTCAAAATGTTTTTCCGTAGTTTTCACGAATCTCCTACTAAGGAATACCTGTGTCTTAACTAACAGCCCGTCACTAGATAAACATGTTATCGTAAGCAATAAAAACGTAATCTTACATTAGAAGAGAAAAGTATTCTTTTGTCAGGAAACAACTTAAATTATCAATATGATAAATATGGTAGTTGGCTACGTAAAACGCTTTTTCATTTCCTATCAAATAACTCATTTTTCGTGAAGATATCGAAAGAACTCAAATATATAAAAAAATTGCTTATGAGAGATTGGTCTTAAATTATTGTTCTTTACGTTGTTACACCATTCGGTATTTCCCGATGCGATGAGTGAGTCAGGTTAGAGATCTCCCGGCCGGCCTGAGGGCATGTGATGGCTTCTTCTTGTATTGTACGTTTCGTCTGGTGTCTACATGGATTGTCTGAAAGGTGAAACTAGAACGTTCGTGTACTGACCGCACACTGAAGATACGAGAACTTCATCACCAGATATAAGCCCCAAAAGCTGGCTCGCTTCGAACAGAGTTTCTGTAGGTGAGTATTATGTTGTTGACTTGTCGGGTCATACGTGTTGAGTAGTTCAATGTGTGGAGTAGTCATGTGAATTAATTCAGTGAGTTTTCCGTCTTGTCTGGAGTCGAGCCAAGTGTACAGCAGTCGTGTGTTGTTTTAACCAATGGGCATGCGTTTCAACATATCTGCATGAAGCTGCTCTGTGAAGAGAATACTGCTTGCGAAGCGAATTGAAAGGTAAAATCTGTCAATCAAGATTACGTTACAGGTAAATACTGCCAGCCGATGACCAACTGTAGGACAAAAGAGTTTTCTTAACAGCCATAGTGGAGTGTTTAGCACTAAGAAAATAAAACTTAGAGACCTGATTTTCTATGACAATATTATAAAGTAGGCCTATAACTCAATCTAGAAGAATTAATCGAGATGGCAGTGTAAGTAGTATGAGTAATAACGTGCTTGGGATTATGCAGATAATTTCGTGGATGGTACAATGAATAAAACGGGTAGAATATCCAGAAACAAGGCTTTGATCATCATCTCCCTTGAAAGAGAAGAAAATATCAAATGAGAACAATAGATGTATTAAGAAAGGAGCTACCATTTAATTTACAATGTTCGTCTACTATAAATTATTTAAATAGTTTACGGTTCAAGACCATGAAAATTAAATATTCATAACACAAAAATGAAAATCACTTGCAAGCTGATAATGCATCAAATAATCTCATGAAAGCAGGTTTTTAACCCTTTAGAATTGAGCTTACTTCTTCGACCCATTTACAATATAATACTATGAATTGAATATTAAAGGGATGAAAATATATTCAGTTTAGACTAAAATATGTTATCACAACTCTTGACCGTAGAGAGATTAATTGGTGTAGCTAGGGAGGTTAAATGTGGGTAATTATAATGAAAACAAGAGGAGAAACATGAACATTTAATACAAGGGATGCGGGAATCCAGAAAGGTCAAATTAATAATGATGAGAACTATAAAGATCTTAGGTGGGGAACATTCGTCATTTACCAAAAATTAATTCATGGTTTTCATCCAAGTAGGTTAATCATCCCATGAATTATAACGGATTTAAAAAATCCGAACTTATCAGAATAATTATAATATTTTACATAAACTATACAATTAGTTTGCAGAAATATTCGAGAGCCTATTTGGTATTTGCTTTACGTCGCACCGACGCAGATAGGTCTTAAGGAGACGATGGGAAAGGAAAGGCCTAGGAATGGGAAGGAAGTGGCCGTGGCCTTAGATAAGGTGCAGCTCCAGCATTTCAGCATTTACCTGGTGTGAAAATGGGAAACAACGGAAAACCATCTTCAGGGCTGCCGACTATGGAATTCGAACCCTCTATCTCCCGGATGCGAGCTCACAGCTGCGCACCCCTAACCGCACTGCACCGAATGAAACGCATGCTATGCTGGTACGTGTTTATGAAGATCAAGCACTGTCCTTGAAGTGTGTGTAAGAGTGGTTCGCCCGTTTTCGAGGAGGCCGCGAAAGTGTTTCTGACAACCCCCGTAGCGGAAGATCGGCGACCGCCGTCAGTGACGAAAACATTGAGAATGTGAGGACATTAATCACGAATGATCGGCGATTAGCTGTGTACATGATAGCGGATGAACTTCAGATTAACTGTGAATCTGTGCGACAAATCTTTACCGAGAAGTTAGGGAAGAGGAAAACGTGTTCTCGTCTTGTATCACATCACTTGACTGACGATCAGAAGCAGGCACGTTTAGAGGCTTCACAGGAATTTGTCGAAACGGCGGGTGTGACGTCTTATTTCTTGAACTAAAGGGCGAGTTGGCCGTGAGCGTAGAGGCGCGCGGCTGTGAGCTTGCATCCGGGAGATAGTAGGTTCGAATCCCACTATCGGCAGCCCTGAAAATGGTTTTCCGTGGTTTCCCATTTTCACACCAGGCAAATGCTGGGGCTGTACCTTAATTAAGGTCACGGCCGCTTCCTTCCACCTCCTAGGCCCTTCCTATCCCATCGTCGCCATAAGACCTATCTGTGTCGGCGCGACGTAAAGCCCCTAGCAAAAAAAAAGAAAATTCTTGAACTGTATTGTCACTGAGGATGACACCTGGTTTCTCAAGTACGACCCTGAAACGAAACGGCAAAGCATGGAATCGCATTCTCCGGGATCCCCTCGTCGGAAACGACTCAAACTCGCTTTGAAAGGAAAGAGACTTGACGATATTCCTGACATCCAACGAAATGTGACGAGGCTTTTGAACACCATCCCAAAGGAAACCTTCTTGCAAAGTTTCTAGGACATGTATCGCCGATCTCAGCAGTGCAAAGTTATGGCAAGTGACTAGTTCGAAGAACAGTAAGGTCACAGTCGTGCGCTGTTCATCTATGTTGGTAGCACAAGACAATACACCGAACTTTATTGTCACAGGTTGTATTTCAAAATGTAACTGTGATATTCAGGTAAATGAGACCGATGATCTAGACGTTAGGCCCCTTTAAACAGCAAGCAACATCATTGAGGTACATGTTAAATAATTCACAATGTTAAGCTACAAAATAGAACACAAGTAATTATCCATAGCAATCAAAATCACTAACCTTAAAAAGGATCTTGAATTTGTGCACTGCTAAATGCAGTGTTGTCTATATACTATTCATTTACTTGGTTGTCTTCATCTATTGAACGCAGCTGAAGGCGTTTGAATCCCCTAGATTGTTAATTCACTATTAAATTGCACGCAAGTATGAAACACCAGAACACTACCTACAATCCGATAAGTAGTGTGTTCACTGTCTATAGTCAGTAGTAATCATACTGGTTAATTATTGTTTGTTTTCGCGCTTTCTAAAACCGCACACGGCCCTAACGATTATATTGTAAATTGCCGCTTGCGATAGTTCAGAGTGTCTCTCATGATAATATGGCACGCTCAAAACATGCCTTCGTGGTGGAGTTAATTTCAGTTTTCAGCCTTAATATACTATATATCGCTTACGCTAATTTACCAGCATTGGCAAATGACTCTGCTTGAGCATTAAGAGCATAATGTCCCAAAATTGTCACTTACGATAACATGGCTTTCTAAGGACGATGTAGACAACTACCGATTCCTTCCTAACTCTAGCTCCAAATATACACAACAGGATCGACACAAGTAGGATTCTTTTTTTTTTTTTTTTGTTAGTGGTTTAACGTCACTTTAACACGTCGAAATTTTCAGACCGGGCGAGTTGGCCGTGCGGTTAGGAGCGCGAGCGCGCAGCTTTGAGCTTGCTTCTGGGAGATAGTGGGTTTGAACCCCACTGTCGGCAGTCCTGAAGATGGCTTTCCGTGGTTTCCCATTTTCACACCAGGCAAATTCTGGGACTGTACCTTAATTAAGGCCACGGACACTTCCTTCCCACTCCTAGTCCTTCCCCATCCCATCGACGCCAAGACCTATCTGTGTCGGTGCGACGTAAAACAAATTGTATAAAAGAAGGTTTTCAGCGATGTAAGGGTATCAGAGGGCTAGGACTGGAAAAGTAGCGGCCTCAGCCTTAATGAATGTACAGCCTCAGAATTTGCCTGGTGTGAAAATGAGAAACAATAGAAAATCATTTTCAGAGCTGCTGATGGTGAGATTTGAGCACACCGTCTCCCGAATGCATGCTCAAGTCTACGCGACCCAAACCGCGTATTCTTTCACTTGGTAAATTTATTTTCAGTTTTTATATACCTAGGTAGATCTCAGCAAAAGTGTGAATATTGCCGTAAATGTTTTGCGAGTAAACACATAAATGAACGGACTTTTATTTGTACTCTCAGGAGTAAGATCGAGCCCCCTCTACATATTTAACACTTCCAATGAATTATTCTGTATAAGAACAAAATTTGGTTTGATTCAGTATATCCTTTTCTTTAACTGGTATTCCAAACTTTTGTTGAGGAGTGTATAGTCTTCAAACTCCGTAAGCCACGAACATTAAGCACCTACAATAACACATACATGTGTTTAACATCCCACTAAGGGCGATATAGGCGGGTGACATCGTCACTGGCTTCTCATAAAGACGTACTTAGTTGAAACACCGGTCAATGAGAACGGCAATTTCGGAAAGGAATGTTTCGTCCCTGTGGTCCAAATTCCACGTAAAACGTCACGTAAATCCACAAATTTGCTTTAACATGCCACTGACAAATACATGCTTTTGGCGATGCTTCAGTGAGAAATGCCTTGGACTATAAAAGTAGTGCCCATGACTCTAATTAGGATACAGTGCAAATATTTACAGGACCTGAAAACAGGAAACCAGAGGAATCCATCTTCAGTCCTGCCGACGATGGGGTTCAAATCAATTAACTTGTTCGATAATAATGTAATACCACAATGAACAATCATAAGCACCAAGTAGACCAACAGAGTGAACAGGCTTATAAGAACGTAAGAGTCCGGCACTCTACCACCCTAACCCTATTCGGTACTGCAGAATCGGTTTCAATAGCTGACTGCCAATGATAATCGATGTCAAAAGACATCCTATCCCCTGAAGGAGACATATATTTAATGTGACGTTCCGATAATAACATACTTATCGCCATTTTCATGGTGAGAGCTACATTCCATTGTACATTCTCTAATGGGTTGCGAACCAATTGGAAAAATACTTTATTGGCGTCATACAGTACAATAAAAGATGAAAATCAAACCATTGTGAAGAATGCATTTTGCATTACGATACTCTCTCACCTCCGCCCCATATTCATATCGCTCTCAAATTAAAACAACACCAACACATGTATCGATAAATTCCTGCATTCCTTTCGGTAGCCTGATTATGAATACCTGTTTTACAGAAATTGCTTTTTGTGGTTTTCATCACATGTGGTAGAGCTGTTTTTTTTCATGTCGTGGCGTTCTATGTATTACATCGAGAGAGCTGAATAGTTATGAAGCATTCCGGTGCATCTTAAATTTCCCCTCTCCTCCCTCCTCCAGCCGCGTCTGCCTCCACCAGAACTTTTGTGGGGTAATTTAGGCTTCCCTCTTTCCCCTCGCCACAAGTGGTTACTGAGCTGACCGCTAGAGTGCTCAACTGTGGTTTCAATTAACAGGCGCTGTATGCGGTGTAGGGCTAACTTGACTCTAGTGCAGAATGGGATTGCCATTTGAGCTACGTTCCCGACACTAGGGAAAATAGAAGGAAACGAGATTTCACACTGAGGATACTTTATCTCGCTTATGGACTAGTTATTACAATACCTTTCTTTGTTAAAAAGTTTGCTATGAACAAATTATTTCTTTTTTGCTATTTGCTTTACGTCGCACTGACACAGAGAGGACTTATGGCGACGATGGGTAGGAAAGGGCTAGGACTGGGAAGGAAGTGGCCGTGGCCTTAATTAAGGTACATTTGATGTGAAAATGGAAAACCACGGAAAACCATCCTCAGGGCTGCCGACAGTGGGGTTCGAACCCACTATCTCCCGGATGCAAGCTCACAGCTGTGCGTTCCTAACCGCACGGCCAACTCGCCCGGTGTGAAGAAAAAAATATGTTATATGTGACAGTTTTACTCAAGAATTAGACATTTCGGATGAATAACATTGACTGAGAAGAACCAAATACATACGTATCTAAACGCTATAAGCCTACAGCTCAAGATGTTTTCCTATTTACAACGGTAAGTCAATAAATAAGATTCCCCTAATGTTTTGTACCCGAACTAATATAAACAGTTCATTATAAAAAGCAGCTTTATTTCGGAACCAACCCTTTTATTTCTCGACTTAATTACTGAAGTTATTCAAGTATTTATTATAGTGTAAAATTATTGCCTCCTTTCCCTGAATACAGAAAGTGACGTCCTGTTCAGTGAACTAATTTACATTGTCCGTCTGTTCTCCCGTATCATTTCATCAATGGCATTAACGAATATGTCTATTGTTGGTCGAGAGCCAGTGCATTCTTCGTTCCTATACAGCTGGATTGCTTACGATCAGGCAGACGTAACTACATTTTTAGGTTTCTCTAAATGCTGTCGTAGTAGCGATCAGGAAGTAAAAATCTGTCTTTGAATCCCTCAAACGTATATCTAACCGACGCTTGGAGATGACTCAGACTGCTTGCTGGTCATAGTAAGCTCGCCAAGGAAAGCTGCAATGCAGACCAAAATATGAATAATAATTAATGTTATTGCTTTTACGTCACACTAACTGCATTTTGACTGTTTTCGGAGACGCCAAGGTACCGGAATTTTGTCCTGCAGGAGTTCTTTTACGTGCCAATAAATCTACTTACACGAGGGTGACGTATTTGAGCACCTTCATATACCACCGGACTGAGCCAGGATCAAACCTGCCTAGTTGGAGTCAAAAGGCCAGCGCCTCAATACTCTGAACCACTCAGTACGGCACTACTAAAATATTATTCCATGAATTACCTGCCAGCTTATCTACATTTAACTATTATAATTACGGATCATAGAGACAAATCTGTATTTCATTATTAAGATGACCATAGAGACGTAAAAGCTCCTCCGTCTATATGATTGTTGTAAGAGGGTGGATCACACTGTCGTAAGCGCAGTTACATATCTCTGATTCTAGACAGAGTATGGTATAAAATGATTGTGTCAACTGACGCTTAACAATGTACACATGCGCAACTATATAGACGATAATAATATGTATTTCTGCAAACTAATCATTTTCAAGTACTTCTACGATGAACAAGAATTCCAAGTTATATCAACAGGAGGCTCAGCTTGTCAGCGGTGTTCAGATAAGCCTAGACAAGAGGTAGCTGCAGTTTACTGCGGTTTTCAGTGCATTAGTGAAGCTAAGAAGTACTACGTGCTAGATCTGTTTCATAAGGGTATTATTTAATTATTGCTAATTTCTTCATTCTGACGAGACTAATTTAGAATAAATTGATAAAATATCTGAAAAAGAAAACATATGTTAACAGAATTATACCTTGGAGGGAAACAACCTAATTGAAATAGAAGGGCATATTTCGTTCTGGAAAGAATATAATCAGATTCTGTCAAGTCACACTAAAATATTTAGAAATGTATAAAGATATATGTTTATTTATGTTTAAATCCTTAACAAGTTGAAATTGTAACTTACCTTAATGAAGTCCTCTCTTCTCTCCACTCTAGCATAGAATGAGAATTGTTGCAAAACCGTTTACTCTGTCGTTGGCCAGAGTCCAGCTGGCTGGTCAGTCCGTCGACCTTCCGCCATGCCAACGGAGAATCTTCCAACCCCGTATCTTAAACCTTTGCCACTTGATTGCAAATGCAGCGGTTAAGCCACTGCGTTAATCATATTTCATATTAATGAGTATCATGTGCCTACTTATTATACCGGTTTAATGGAATACAGAATTATTTTTGTCCCATACTATTATTCTCTGTAGTGTAATATGCAATTTTGTAGAGTACAGTCGATTTTTTCCGATATTATTTTAAGGGTTCGCAACCATAAATTAAACTGATTTGTGTCATACTAACAACCTATCCACCAAAGTCCGCCTTCTTGACGGAATGGTCTGAGTAATTGCCTTTGGTTCAGAGGGTCCAGGAGACGATTTTCGTTCGGACTGTGGATTTCATCACCGTCTGGCTAATTCATTGGCTCGGGGAATGAGTTTATTAGCCAATATTTGTGTTCGTACTTATACATGCCTCTTCATATTCACACAACACACCGTACAACTAACGAGCACACTGATATCTAATGAACTAATGATCTAGGTTTGGCTTTAGGCAAGGTACCCGACCGCAAAACAGGCCCAACAGCATATTTTACTCTTGTCGTCGATCTTCTCTCAGGACCTCGGCATCGTATGCAGTTTCGTGTGGCTATATGTAGCTGAGTGCAGCCCTTGTAAGACAGACCTTCTGATGAGGGTGGGCGGCATCTGCCATGTATAGGCAACTGCGTGTTATTGTGGTAGAGTATAATGTTATTTGTGGTATGTGAGTTACAGGGATGTTGGGAACAGCAAAAACACCCAGTGTCCGAGCAAAGGGAATTAACCATTTAAGGTTAAAATCTCCGTTCCGGCCTTGAATCGAACTCGTGACTCTCTGGAACAAAGGCCAGCACGCTAACCATTCAGCCATGGAGCCAGACCTCGGCATCGTAAGCAAATACTTACGGACACTTATTTATCTCAGGGGGTGTTTTTGCAGTCCATTTTAGTCACTTCGTGGAATAATCAACAGGGTAGGAAAGAGTAAGTTAACTACCTAATATAAGGAGAAATTAAATTCGACTGAGACGTTATCTATTAAAATTCAGAAAATATGAAAGAAGAATGAACAAATTTAATGCAGGTAAATTAGGTGAAGTCACATAGAGAGAAACAGAGTAAATTATCTGGAAAATAATTGTAATAAAATAAAAGTTATAATAATGATGTTATTTTATTTACGTCCCACTAACTACGTTCACAGTTTTCGGAGACGCCGAGGTGCCGGAATTTATCCCGCAGGAATTCTTTTACGTGCCAGTAAATCTACCGACACGAGGCTGACATATTTGAGCAACTTCAAATACTACCGAACTGAGCCAGGATCGAACCTGCCAAGTTGAGGTCAGAAGGCCAGCGCCTCGACCATCTGAGCTACTCAGCCCGACAAAATAAAATTTATACACTGTTTCCTTGTTAATTAACCTAATGGCCGATTGAGGTTGGATTACGTGAACACCACTGTTATGTGAAACAAAGAAACCTGAAAACTAACTAGTGATTTCAAGTTACAAAGTTGTATGCATATGAAGGTTTGGTTTCTCGAACATCAAGCTCCACAGTTACATCCAATGTAAGGCTGTCCTCCAATTAAATACCAAAACATAGTACCAGGCAATCACAGAATGGATACTTAATTGAGACGACACCAACTCCAAATTAACGTGGGCCAATTGTTAAATATTTGCCAATATTTGATTAACTCAATTGTGCTTCTCGTTGAAACATAATTTACAGAACTTCAGTTTAAAATAACTGAAGAAGAAAACTACAAGGATGAGTTCATCACTCGATTAAAACTCATACCATGACCATTCCCGAAGAAAATGCGTGAAGCAAGTACAAGAATATACATATCCCAAATGGACATGTGCACCGAAATCAAAACTGTGAACTAGGCCACTCTTAGATTTTTATTTTTAAATTAGTTAATAATAATTAACCTTCAGGTTAACGACCAGAATAATTATAATGAAAATATATGCTTAATATAAGATTTCGAATTTAGTTAAACACTCAAACACATGGTTCACTTGTGTTTCACAGATATAAAATTTGTGAGCTCCTGGGTCTGAAAATAAATTATGCATATTGAAGCTTCATTACTTTTAACATTCCGTCACAATAAAAGATCCCCCCCCCCACGGCACTTAACGCCCTTGAAACGGCCTTGGCCTGCCCAGCGACCGCTGCTCAGCCCGAAGGCCTGCAGATTACGAGGGGCCGTGTGGTCAGCACGACGCATCCTCTGGGCCGTTATTATGGGCTTTCGAGACCGAGGCCGCCATCTCACCGTCAGATAGCTCCTCAATTCTAATCACGTAGGCTGAGTGGACCTCGAACCAGCACTCAGGTCGAGAGAAAAATCACTGACCTGGCCAGGCACCGAACCCGGGTCTTCCGGCCAAGAGGCAGGCACGCTACCCCTACACACCACGGGGCAATAAACGATCAAGCGACTTAAACGAAATTCGCATATTTGGACGTATACTAAATACATCAGCTTTACTATCGATAAGTCCAACAGCACTGAAAATAGCACAGCGACATGCGACATACAACTGATATTTACAACCCTAGCCAATAACAAAGATTAAGCAAAAACTCATCAACAACGTGAAAATAATAAATAAAAACAGGCATGGAACACGACAATCATTCAAATAACCGTAGAGTAGTTGTCGGAACCAATCACTGTTATCTGGGAACTACATCGAACCAGGATATCTAATACTGGATGGGTATAGGCGCCCCAGCTCAATCGGTTTCTTACACCTACAGTACCATAACATATCGTACATCCCACTGAACTTCCTTCCATGATCTAGCTCAAACCACTAGCAAGGTAGATCGCTCTTATTACACAAACGATCTCTTGAATAAATAAATCCCAGTAATAATTTATAATATTCATAATACAACATCTCAAAGGTCTGTCATAATTTAATTAAAAATTTATATTTTGTTGTTGTTAATGTTCAGTAATGTTTTGTTTCTTTGGCTGCTTTGGCTGATTAGTGCCACATTTGAATTAGCGTAAAAGACCGCCTCATTCCTATCCCGTATATGTCAAAATAATGTGAATGAAACATAAATAAATATATAATTAATAAATAAATAGATAGAAATTTACACCACTGGCATTACAACATAATCACTAGTTAAATTTATTGTAACATACCTTCATTACAAGTGGTAATTTATAAGGATCCAACCTGCCTAAAACTTATGGGAATGAAAAATATGAAACCTAAACTCCACTAGATCCCCTAACAATGTGTCCCATCCTTCCATGAAAATATGTTTACTTCTCTCAGAAAAGCACTCCGGCTAACTCACGAAGTTCTCAAACGAAATACTGAACTCAATACGACAACTGCAATATTTTCACTTCCAGGAGAATTCGGCTGTAAATTATTTTTTGAATTTTCAGGCCTTTCTGGACAGCGCGAAGTTTGAAAGTTATAATACGTTGATTTTCGTGGGAGGTCCGAATGGGGGACTAGTTTACCTCCGGAGTATTTTACCCGGGAGGAAGCCATCATTCATACAGAGAGAGAGAGCTGCATGTCCTCGGGAGTTAGTTACGGCTGTAGTTTCCCGATGCTTTCAGCCTTGTAGCAGTATCAACACAGCTATGCCATGTTGGATATTATTACAAGGCCATATCAGTCAATCATCTAGACTGCCGCCCTTGCAACTTCCGAAAGGCTGCTACCCCCCTTTCCTTAGTCTGGTCTCTCAACAGATACCCATCCGATATGGTTGCACCTGCGGCTCGACTGTCTGCTTCATTGGGACACGCAAGCCTCCCCACCGCAGCAAGGTCACATGTTTCGCAGGGGAGGAGTACGGATCAAAAAATATAATACAACATTCTGATGAATGATGATGTTATACTTGTGGTAATGTTAGTTTAAAATCTAGACTGATATACCCATTAATGCGATTCATTTCAAACCTCTTTGATCAATATATTCGAAGAAACATTTTCTATAATGTGTTGTGATCTGAATACTGGTATACTTTTGAATCCTGTCTTTTGATATCACTCTTTTTTTATAGTTGGAAAACTTCCAGGTGTGACGATCATCATTATAACTGTACTCTGTCTTTAATTAGAAGGGTTATACCACCTTACCCAACGTTACTTTTTCTTTCAGTGAAAGTTATCCAGCCATTAATTTTATACACTCTACTTTCTTCCCTGTCATTTCATTTAATCCACATAAAAATATTTAAGCTATTTTGGCTTTTTCTACCGTGAAATTTCCAGCATGTATCCCCAATGTGACAGGGAGTTCGTCAGTTGAACTGCCACACTTTTGCAAGACGCTGGCGACTCGTGCTCCGTTTAGACACTTGAGACACCACCTTAAAAGCTTGAATAATTTACTGCATTCAATCAATGAAATGAAATGTCGTATGGCTTTTAGTGCCGGGATATCCCAGGACGGGTTCGGCTCGCCAGGTGGAGGTCTTTCTATTTGACTCCTGTAGGCGACCTGCGCGTCGTGATGAGGATGAAATGATGATGAAGACAACACATACGCCCAGCCCTCGGGCCATTGGAATCAACCAATTAAGGTTAAAATCCCCGACCCGGCCGGGAATCGAACCCGGCACCATCTGAACCGAAGGCCACTACGCTGACCGTTCAGCCAACGAGTCGGACATTCAATCAATAAATTTAAGTTACGGTTTCCTTCTGGGAATTTAATTTATGAAATTCTAAAAATGTATTTTTAGCATCAACTAAAGATTGGTACATATACCGGAAGCCTGGTGTCTGATTGAGTTTCTTAGCTGATAACTCAACTATAATGGAGACAGACACATTGACTGTGGGCCTCGTATACATAGACTATATAAAAGTGACTATGAACGCTTCTGCTTTATAAATCTCCTTTGGCATGGTACACCACAAAAGGGCAATGATCAGAGTCACCGACACAACGGCAGTTTCAGTAGTGGAGGAACTCGTGGTTCACTCCCGTGACGCACGCAATTGCCTGATTGGACGCCAACCCTAGCTTTTACGATAAGTTTTATTTTGCTTATTATACTGAAGCAAATGGGCGATCAAACCTATAACGTTCCTCATGCGATCTCAGTATTCAGTCAGCTGGGCACGAGATGCACGCCGCCGCGACTCAAATTATTGCTCGGACAGAGAAAAACAAGTTGAATTATACACCATTTGTGAATAGAACAATGAAAATTGAAAGTTATCTGTAATTTATTTCTGTCAATTTGTCCTCATTAATTCTCGATGCACATGGGGGAAATACCAGAGAATTTTATCGTTAAACGACATAATTCCAGAAATATTCATTTGCGGTGGTTTGTTGTTCGTCGGAATTGAAATAAATCAGCCAAAGTTAAGTGTGATGGGTGTCTCGTTGAGGAATACTGCTTGCTAGCTAGGTTTATATTTAAACAATTGGTGATCTCAAAAGTTATCTTATTTCTATAACCTGGACTAATATTGAGCTTTATTACTTCTTTTGCATAACATGCACTTCATTATCATTATTGTGATGTATTTTCATTTAAAATTATTTGTAGGAAACGTAAATAATCTATACTTCTTCACTATCCATAGTTGGCAAATTGGCTCATGGACGATTCTCCAATCTCTTAGCAAGTGAATTATTCCCTATTTGAAGAGAAATTTCCCATCGACACTTTCTTGTTACATTAACACCAACATGAACAATGTTTACATGAATTCTAAGAAATTAGATTATTTAAAAACTGATATAATTTTATTAGCTCGGTGATCAGACACGTCCTCTTTTACTCCTGTTCCTCCTCCTCCTTCAACATTTTCGTAAGCCTTCAAGCGTCGGGGCTTCCTCGTTTTCCACTCTGATCTTTTCTCGCACATTCTCGTCATGTCCACCTCTGTTTTTGCTCATTTCTGTCCAATTATCTCAATCATGTCATCATATGATATTCGAGGTCTTCCTCATCTATCTCTTCCTTCCATTCATACTTAAGACTTACTTCACACGTCCTTCCTCTCCCATTCTCCTACCTCGTCCGTACCGCTTCCACTGACCTCTCACGACCATCACACTCACCACTTTGGTCAGCCCAGACTGATCTAGAACTTTTCAATTTCGAAGTGATCATACGCAATCTTCGACGATTCTCTACACTCGATGTTGTACATACATGATTTTCCCTGGTCTACAGTAACATTAGAACTACTACATTTAATCATTTGATTGTAAAAGTGAAACAAAGTAGTCCTGAAATATACTTCCAAGTGAGTACTTTTGTTGAAACTAAATGCCCAGTGATATTCAGCGTTCATAATCACTAAATTGTCTTCACACCCATTATGTATACAACGTTACAGTGAACAATATTATAATAATGAAATAAATAGGCCACTCAAAATCCAGGAGAAACCTTGAATTTTTCGAAAATACTTGTATCCGGGGTTATAATTTGATAAAACCGTATGAAGTTACTGCATAGGCTTGTGGATACAGTGGAATGCCCACATAATGCACCTGGTTGAATGTTTCCGAGACCTAACATTTCCTGTTTAACGTGCCTTGGCTGTATGAATATATTGATTAACAATAGTTCATGCCCCACAGCATCCGAGTAAAGTAATGCCAAGATAACCGCATCGTTGTACTTCCTTTCACGAATAGATCATTACGTCTTCATCAATAATTTCAGGTAGCATTCTCCGATAAATATTACCATGGGATGGGTTACGTAAGTTCTCTAGGAATAATGTGAGGATTTGTGTCAAATATGTTACCACTCTGACATTCTGTCAAACTATTACTGAATTTACACACCGAGGTGGCCGTGGTTCGAATCCCGGCTAAAATACGTAGGATTTTTGAAATGAAACGTCTCGTTCCTCTGCCTTTGGATTCCTCTTATAACTGTATATCCCATGACTGTGGTCATGATATCAACAATGTTTTAGAAAGTTTAATATTTCAGTTTGTCGACACTAAAACATAACAAAATTGTACAACTGGTAACAAATCTCCGCTACATTATACAAAATATTCACAAGCAACAAGACTATCAGATTAATTTTCAACTTATGAATAACATAACCCATTCATAATAATCGACTAGTATACAAAATGTTGACAATCTTGTAGATATATACGCATGAAAGTATGTGATTCGAAAGAATCTGACGATGTTTTTGCGGAAAACAGTATTTTTTCAGATATGTACTAGTATTTTATAAATATCTATATTGTGTCTGCCTGCTGTCATTTCTTGATGGATACAGTACTTTTGCATCCATCTCTTGGCACAGGCCAGAGTAAAGTGTAGCTTCCACCGAAGTCCCAGTCTCATCCATGGCTGTGACAATATGGAAGTTGCTGGGGGTATGGGTAGTGCTGAGTAATGACATTCAGAGCACGACTAGTGCATTTGAGTGTTATGAAAGGTGCTGCTCATAGGGTCAGTCGTGCTGCAATAGTACTATCTGACCCAGTGAGGAAAGCAATGGCAAACTACTTCACTCCTCATCTTGCCTAGTACGCCTCATTTTGGTGCTGCCATTGATTTTTGGGGTTTTCTTATAACCGCATAACCTTTGGTGGTGCTATTTGAGGATCCAACCAGCCTCTGGGCTGATGACCTAACAGACAGACAGTATATTGTGTAGGACTGTACGACAGATTGAAAGTAACTGTACAGCATGGCTTCCAACTTAATAAATAATTCAAATAGGAACGCATTCTCTCATATATGCAATTTGCGCGTCTGAAGAAAATTAAAAGGAAGAATAATGGACTCGGCCATGGAGAGTAAGGAAAGTGGAAAGACCAAGACGATGAAGGATAAACGCAGTTTTTACTGGTTTAAATGTAAGAGGTGTGGAGCTAAATTAAGTCTCAGTGCTAATTTCATATGGAGGCGCGTAGTTAATACACAGAGGATTGCGGACTGAACGCTGAAAAACATGACAGTTAAAGTTCTTGATAGTCGTGTTCAGAACATTCTCCATTCTATTGTTCCACCCTCCATGGAGCGATTGTAACAGCCCATATTCCATCCTCATCTATTTATATAGAACATGTATATGTCATTATTTTCCACGATTGCGACCATTCTTCAGACACGTTTCCTTGGCCGATCCCATCTACAGACTTGACACTCACTGAACTTGTATAGGAGCAGTTGGATGGTAGCAGCTTTCCAGTCGTCGATCATAAGGTGTCTGGAGTGTCAATTGCAACAGTTATGACAGGATAATCCAGAGGATTGTTTTAGATGATTCTAGGACCCATTCCCTACAACATCGTTCTCCTTGCGTATGCCTGACAGGGTTCCATTGCAACAAATGTCCGTAACGTATTATTACTTGTTAACCTCTCCAAAAAAGAGTATACATTATAGAGTAACGAAAATCATCATCCTTCTTCCGCGCGTCAGAAAATTGGCTATTTCCAATTTTTCTGGATCCTACACAAATATACGAGAACACCGTGTTTTTTCCGTTTTGTAGGAAATTAATTCACTACAAAACGCAGACTTCTTCATTTGCCTGCTTTCTGGTCTGAGGGATCATAATAATCTAATGGAATTTTTATTTTGAAGTATTCGTTTAAGTGAACAGAAACTATTCGGAGTAACCGTGTTTACGAAGTACTTGAGAAATTGGAGACTGTAAACTGTACTGATCGGAATACCTCGAAGTGATATCTCCTTGCATATCAACGTTTGTAACAGGGAATCAATGTTTCAAAGGATGCCATTATGATTCCATAATTTGCAAGGATAAATTATGTTATACGTAGCATTTAGTTAAAAATTTCAAAGCAGGGCAGTTGCATAATCACAGTTGAAGACGTAGGGAGAAACAATAACTAACTAACTAACTACTGACTAAATATTTGCAAGAAATTAGAATAAAATTAGCGGAAGGTTCCTCCTTACAAGATAACACCAGGAATCGTACGAATTTACAATCAAGAAATTAAGAAATATTGAAATATCAATGACTGCTATTTCATACGATGGTATCACGGGTATTAACCAAAATAGGATAAATTAACTGGTAGATATGATGTCGGTTGGAAACCAGTGGCAATTAAAGCCACAATGGTGCAGTCAAGACTAGTTTTTTATCTTAACGAAGAAATTGAAAAACGGTAGGCTAATAATATACTAGATCTAGATAAGCTACGTGTTCAAATGTCAAGGGAAGGTAAATAAGCTATCCTGTTTGACTGTTGTAATAAAGGAAAATAGTTCATACAGTGCAGATCGCTTCCCTCGGAAGTCAAGCTTCAGTGAGCATGAATGCTAAAATGAACACTTACCGACAATTACCAACATATTTCACTCTATATTTTTATAATTTTACCGTATGACATAAACTGTCTGTGTGGTTTATTTCAATAATTTTTACATTCATCTGATGTCTTTACTGTGAAATAGTCCGACTCGTTGGCTGAATGGTCAGCGTACTGGCCTTCGGTTCAGAGGGTCCCGGGTTCGATTTCCGGTCGGGTCGGGGACTTTAACCTTCATTGGTTAATTCCAATGGCCCGGTGGCTGGGTGATTGTGCTGTCCCCAACATCTCTGCAACTCACACACCGCACATAACACTATCCTCCACCACAAATAACACGCGGTTACATACACATGGCAGATGCCGCCCATCCTCATCGGAGGGTCTGCGTTACAAGGGCTGCACTCGGCTAGTAATAGCCACACGAAATTAATGAAAACTGTGAAATTGTAAATCAAACACATAATTTTAGATAATGAGGACTGTGATATTCCATTTTAAATCAGGAGAATTACTCCTTTCTTTTTCTTTCCTCTAATATGACTGCTTTTTTTATAACAAAAATTAGCTTCTCGATATGAACTCGCGCAGCTTCAACTGCAAGTAACATGCATTCTAGCCCCATGACTGATAGAGTTAAAATGAATACGAGCTACCAAAAATTGATTGGGTACCCATGCTGTTCGGTAATTTAACGCGTTAGTTGACTTGTGGGGTCGACATATGGTTAAGTATTTGCGAGAACCAGTTGACAAGGAGATGGCTCTAGAAGCAGAGCTATCGGACTTCGATAAGGGCATGATTGTGGGTTGCCACCTCAATGGGCTTCCTAACAATCTGATGGCATAACAGCCCCAAATCAACAGCAGCATTCGTTCTGCGTAAGTAGAAGGTTGATGGACTTGGCGCCAATGGTGCATGTTTTTTAAATATTTGCCTTACGTCGCACAGACACAGATAGGTCTTGTGGCCACGATGAGATAAGAAAGGCCTAGGAATGGGAAGGAAGTGGCAGTGGCCTTAATTAAGGTACAGCCTCCCAGCATTTTCTTTGTGTGAAAATGGGAAACCACGGAAAACCATCTTCAGGGCTGCCGACTATAGAGTTCGAACCCACTACCTCCCGGATGCAAGCTCATAGCTGCGCGCCCCTAGCCACACGGCCAACTCGCGCGGTGTTGCATGTTCAAGGCGACCTAAAATTTTGACCGACAGAAATTGCAGAGAGATGAAACGTGAAATTGTTCAAAAAATAGGGCACAGCCCATGACTACTATCAGGCAGGAGATTAATGCAGCAGGACGAATATCAATTTCCATTGGAGCATTATGTACAGAGCTTCAGATATTCGGGAAGGACAATGGAAATAAAGCTCGGCAAATAAGGGGGTATCTGGACCGTCGCAACTGGACGCTGGAACAGTCTAAATCGATTCTGTGGAGTAATGAGTCGAGATTAACATTATTTAGGTTCGATTGACGTGTATAGGTGTTGCGACGACCCAGGGTAGTGGTGGTAGTGGTGATGGTGTCGATGGTAGTGCTGAAGTGATGGTTTCGGGAGGTTTCTCGTACTTCACCGCGGGACCGCTGGTGTGTGTCCGTGGCAGCATGAACAGAGAGACATATTGTAACATTCTCGATAACGAAATGCTCCCAACATTGTGGCGTTTTTACGGAATTGGACCTTGTTACTGCCAGGATGACAATGCTAGATGCCATGTTTCGGGGGCTACTATGCAGTGGTACGCCAACCAATATTCGGCAATTGAACTGGCCCGCCCTGAGTCCTGACCTCAATCCAATAGAACACCCTTGGGACGAATTGGACCACCGGGTGAGTTTCCGGGAGGTGCAGCCAAAATCTATTTTCTAACTCTTGGGATGGTTGCAAGAGGCATGCCGAAGAATCCCAGAGGGTGTCCTGAAACACTCTTTGAGAGCATGCCGTACAGTGTGATTGCTGCTATACCCGGACGAGGTAGCATTACGATGTTCCGGATAACGATGGGAATTTTGATGAATTCCATCTCGGAACAGTATCTCGGAATGAATAATGAACGTGATCGTACCAGAAAAGCAAGTTTTGCTTTGGTAGGTAGAGTAGATACAATGAAAGAATTTCAAATATATTTGATAAAATTGAAAAGGGAATCAAATGTAAATATGTGTATGATCACACAGTCATATTTCTTGATAAGCAAAGAGTTTTTTGAAAATAGATAATAAAACGCGTAGTAACACAAATGTGCCCGTTCGGGCTATCCAAGGATAAGCTGAAAAAGGTGTTATCAAAAGTTTACTAAGATCTCTCAGTACAAGAAAATTAGATCCTAGATGTCACTACGACTGTCAGTGCTGCTGTTTAAGCCGAAGCACTCGGTCTCCGCTTCACGAAATAGAAAGTGCCTACAGGAATTCCTCCCATAAACACCTCAGTAATAGTCCCCAGTTAATTATGAATTTTCAGCGTACCAGTTCTGTTTTAATTCACAGGGAAGTCACTCTCTCTATATTTCTCACCCTATCTCCTAACGATGGGAATTTTGGTGAAGTCCATCTCAGAACAGCAATGAACAATGAACGTGATCGTGCCAGAAAAGCAAGGTTCATACTACAATCCGCACGGTTCAATAGAGAGGGTGCACAGAACTGGAAAGCCACGTCTGTTTGTGAGCTGAGTGATTCAAGCAACGATTGGGTTAAATGATGCTGGCTATCTCTGGCGAAGTCCTCACACGCTAGACGTAAGAGCACCAATCGTACCGTGCGTTCAGTCGTGTGTTATCTCCTCCATTCCTAATTATGGTTCAATCGATATGAACACAGGCAGCACAGCAATTGTAAACACAGAATAAGTAGCCTATTTGAAGAGAAGTGTATCTCCGTTATGTTAGTGATAAATGAAGCGTACGAAGAGGACACTTCTTAGATTATACTGTTATCGGCCAGTCCTCTAAAAAATTCTGTTAAAGAAACAAGTTCGTAATTCTGCCAGATTGTTGAAATCGTATTTCCTCCAGTTTTACGTGGGATATGAACCACAGCGACGTAAATTTATTTTCAAAAATTCCACATAGGCCTACCGTCGGTAAACTTTCAATACTTCGTATCTGCAGCTTTTTCCGAAATCCACTTTACCGCATTACTCGGTTGTTCACTCCTCGGCGCCTTCTCACTTCGAAGCACTACGTAAATTGGCCAAGTGTAGCCCCATCAGGTGGTGGAACGGTAAATACGCGGTTGTTTCACTGCCTACGATATCAAAAGTAATATTGCCCATATAATACCACTAAACAGCATGACATGTAAACCGACAATTAATACGGTGTAAGTGCAGATGATTATACTTTCTCATCCACTTTTCATTATTGAATTGGCGGGGATGTTGTCCAACAGTCTGTTATTGCTACTGTGAGAGAACACACGGAAATGTTGAATAATGTCAGATTTTCTTTCTTTCTTTCTTTCTTTCTTTCTTTCTTTCTGCTTGTATTTCTTTCTTTTACTTCATCTTTCTTTCTGTTTTCTTTCTTAATTCGTTTACCCACCAGGGATGGTTTTTTCCCGCGGACTCAGCGAGGAATCCCACCTCTACCGCCGCAAGAGCAGTGTCCTGGAGCGTGAAACTTTGGGTCGTGTGGACACAACTGGGAAGGCTATACTCACCTGCTATGTTGAACAGGGGCCTTGTGGGGGGTTGGAAAGTTTGGAAGGGACACACAAGGAAAGGAGAAGGAATCGCCCATGGACTAAAGTTAGGTACCATCCCGGCATTCGCCTGGAGGAGAGGTGGGAAAGCACGGAAAACCACTTCGAGGATGGTTGAAGTGGGAACCGAATCCCCCTCTACTCAGCTGATCTCCCGAGGCTGAGTATACCCCGTTCCAGCCCTCGTACCACTTTTGAAATTTCGTGGCAGAGCCGGAAATCAAACCCGGGCCTCCGAAGGTGGCAGCTAATCACATTAACCACTACACCACAGACGCGGACATAATGTCAGACGTTTATGTAATTAAAGCACAACAAAGCAAATGGCTGCACGGTTTGGGTCACGTAGATAACAGCTTGAATTCGGGAGATAGTGGGTTCGAACCCACTGTCGGCATCCCTGGAGATGGTTTTCCGTGGTTTCTTATTTCGCAAATACTGGGGCTGTACCTTCATTAAAGCAACGGTCGCTTCCTTCTCACTACTAGCCCTTTCCTCTCCCATCGTCGTCATGAGACCTTTCTGTGTCGATGCGAAGTAAAGCAAATTGGAAAAAACTTTAAAGCACAGTTGACTGTTTAGTTTTAAGAAGTGGAACAGATCAGAAATGTATGATTAGACACTGGTAGTGCTTTTTAAAATTATTGGGAACGTGAGATCTACACTTCTATTTGACCAAGTCGCATAGCAAGTGATCTGAATATTTCACACTTTCGAGTTCTGTGGTGTGATACAAATGGATCAATTAGTTTTAAAGTAAATTAAGGGGAGAGCCCAGTGTACTACTCCATCGTACTAAGACCACGCCTTCGATGAATAGATGGAGTTTTCCGGCGCTGTACGAAGAAGTTTGAGGATTCAGAATTCAGAATGGAGACATCTGCAGGATTTTAAAAAAAGGTCTTTCCACAGTCGATGATTTATCTCATAATTTAATGGCGTGTGATCTCTGGAGAGGCCTGGTGCAGGTCTTTTGATTTGACTCCCGTAGGCAACCTAAGCGTCTTGATGGGGATGAAATGATGATAAAAACGGCACATACCCTCAGTCCCCGTGCCAGGGAAATTAACCAATTATGGTTAAAATTCCCGATCCTGCCGGGAAGCGAAACCCAGACTCCTGTGACCAAAGCCCAGCACTGTAACTGTTTAGCCATAGAGCCCTACACTTGTCTCATAAATGATTTGTAACAGATTTTTATCTTAACAGGGAGCTTCAAATTGAGATTTTTGCATAAATAATTGAATGACTCTCTGTAGTGAAAGGATTTCCTCTAGTGTTTGTCATAGTAAGCATTCATTAATATTTTATCAAATAGGCTGATTACGTTCTGATTTTTGTACTTCTGTAAGTTTAATTCCCTTTTAGTGTAGACGAACAATTCTGTCTTAAGGAGTACAAAAATTGCGTATGTGCACGGGTGATGTCGATGGTCGTCGGAAATTCGTATGAATATCACGTTATTCCGGCAATAACTCATACTTGAATAATTGAGAGGCAAAACTCTGCAAAATGAAACTATAAATTAAATCGTAGACTTTAACGACCATCTGGCATGATGTCCTTTTCTCATTCTTAAAAAATCTGTTAAATGTTGAATCCGAAGGAAGGGACTGAAGAAGCATGCCTGAAATTTTTCACCAGGCTTTATGTTGTTATTCTCTGGACGTATCATAGAAAAGCACCCAAAAGAACCATTGATTTAGTGGACTCGTTTAATTCACATGCATTTGTTTTTACAGTTTGCTTTACATAGCATCGACACAGGTATTTTTAATGGCGACAATGGGATCGGAAAGGGCTGGGAGTGGAAAGTAAGCGATGTTAGCCTTAATTAAGGTACGGCCCCAGCATCTGCCTGGTGTGAAAATAGAAAACCAAGGAAAACCGTATTCAGGGCTGCAGACAGTGTGGTGGGAACCTACTATCTCCCGGATGCAAGCTCACAGCTGCGTGCCATAACCGCACGGCGAACTCGCCTGGTAAATTTATTCACACACCACGACTGGGTTAGGAAACTACTCTGTTGAAAGATTTACTGCTCGAATCCCAGCACTGATAGCTATTAGACTAAATATGTTGCCAAAGTTTTATCCCACTTCCAGGGAACTGCTGGAATATTAGCCTATAGCATTTCTATCCCAGTGGCTTGTATTATTGCAACTATTCATAGACCAACGGAGACACGGGTTGTCAAATGAGTTCTCGCTCCAGCACGTTCACATATACGCCCTAATAGCAAAGTTATTGGTTCTACGTCCGACTAAATACTTCCACGGGTTTTGGAGAAGATGAGACACCGGAATTTTGATCCGCAGGTGATCTGCCCGTGAATCTACCGACAAGAAGCTGGTGTATTCGAGGACCTTTAAATACCATCGAACTGAGCTGACATCGAACCCGCTTCTTTGGGCTCAGAAGGCCAGCGCTCAAACGTCTGAGTCATTCAGCCAGCAGAAGTGGACCTGAATGGAGCAGACGGCCATAAACATAGCATACGCATGTACGCATGCAACAAGTATCGTGAAAATATTGGTATGTGAACTTATAACTGCTGTTTCCATTCTTGTTCATCATTATATATTAATTCATAATGCGTTTTAGGCTCTCGTTATAAATTTGTCGGTGTCGTCGAATATAATTTCATATTCATGCAAGACTAGTTCAATATGACTCCTTTTGTTAAGCGTGGCGTGATTGCATGCCTATTGCCTATTGGTCAGTACTTCCGGGCAACAAGAAGAGAGACCTTGGGCAAGAGTGTCACGAGTTAGAATGCTGGACAGCTCGCCGGCAGGATGAACTGTTTGACATTCATGAACAACAATCCACACTATTGTCCATAACGACGTGAGGATCCAGCAGAGTTAGCCGTCCGTTTTTCTTCCACTCTTCCGTCCTATTTATGTATCGCCACTTCCTTTACAAGCTTCTGCTGGCGGAAACGGAGTTAAATATAGCCCATTGGCCAGGCACAGACGGATTCAAGGAGGGTTAGTGTCTAGGAGTGCTAATGAAGGGGTCGTTCGGCCAAACATACTGCTCGTGCAGTTCCATGAAATTCATCCTTGTTAACTAAGTTCGAGTCCGGCCACGGGAAATAGTGGATATGGTGATGGATAATAAACGTTAAAGTGGTATGCCTAGCAAGTGTGTTGGAACGTAATAGCCGAATTTGTTGGTTGAAGTCTCAAAGTGTAAAGCATTTTGCTGCTTGTACTAGACTAATCCATCTCGTCTGTGAGGTAGAACTAAAACCATCATTCGAACAGTCTACTTAGTTCCACTTCATATATCCTGTGTGTTTGGTTGGCTCAGAAATTTTTAGTTCCGGTGCTGACTTTTGTGAGTCAATAAAGTATCTTTGGCTCTACTGTCGGGGAATACGTGTTATATTTTCCAAATTATTTGGATGGTTATTAGGATTGTCATAATTCAAGATACAAAAATACTAACATATTGTCACCAGAATTAGTAACTGAAAAAAAACTCAATCAGCATTAAGTATTTCAGGAACCTGGGATGGAATATCACGTAACACGTATTTATAAATCAGACAAAACAATATTAGGTCCACATATTTCCCTCTTGGTTATTGTGAGGTACCATATGTTGATTCATAATGACAAACCTATTTCCAGGGAGACAGTTCCATTCTCAAAACGATATTGTCTCCTTTAACTGAATTAAACAATACACCATATTTCCGGCTCCATGTATGAATATTCAGCACAGTAGCCTTCGTTTCAGAGGGTCCTGGGTTCGATTTCCGTTCGTAAGAGAGGTTTAAACTACTTTTGGTTAGTTCCTCTAGCTCGGGGTTTTAATGTTTGTGATCATCTTAATAAACCTACTTATTTATTCATATGCCAAATTACTAACCACGACATAAACACACAATAGTGAATACGTCTCCCAGTAATGGGTTAGCGTGAGGAAGGGCGTCCAGCCGTAAAACTAGACTTCATTCACATTATAAGTGCCAAACATCAGAAAACTGGGAGACACACCAGGAAAGAAGAAGAAAAATAATGCACTGGATGTCAGTAGTGAGCTTAATTCGCTGCACATTTTTAATGTGACTTGCGTATGATGAAACGTCCAACTACAGTTACATAATAGCACGTTATAAACTTCATATTAGAGCCCGTATTTTCAAAGTATCAACTTGTGAAAATTTTAATTTATAATTCCACCTTTACAATACTGTAATTTTCTTTATTGAAAAGACTACATTAAATTATCTCGTGAAACATAAGGCGAGGACACGTTGAAATAAGTGAATAAAAAGTCTTATTTCAACGTGTCCTCACCTTATTTGTAATGTTTTGTATTTGTGACTGAAGATGTCCCAAAAGAGGACGAAACATGTTTCACGAGATAATTTAATGTAGTCTTTTCAATAAAGAAAATTACAGTATTGTAAAGGTGGAATTATAAATTCAAATTTTCACACAAGTTGATAGTTACATAAGTTAACACAATACAATGTAACTTTACTTAACATAACAGAACATAAGTGATATAAAATGTACCATTCGGAACAGAAAGTATGGTTACATTCAGATTTGGTGCCGACACGTAAGTCACAATAGATTTCTATACAAAATTCGGGCGCATGGAAAATCTAGAAGATAGTTTTAAAATGTGAGACCATACGTTAGGTAGAAGTAAAACATAAAATCAATCACATACATTCTTTACAATACTGATTTGACATTGAAATGAAAGACATGAAGGGAAGTGGGATATTAAATAAATAACTCTCCTTGACGTAAGATCACAATATGCATTTCTCTTCTAAGTGATTATCGTTTTTCGATATTCTTTTAATCTCTTACATCCTTTTATGACTTTCATTTCAGTTTCATATCCCTGTTCCAAACAATTTTTGAGATGATTTTTTTCTACCTAATGTGCCCTTGCAATTAAAAATGTAACCTCCACATATTAATATTAAAAGGTATCTCGCGTTGACATACTGAGAAGTTCAAGTCATAATATTCATTCTGAATGTGTGTATTTAACAAAACGCAAGCCATCTCTACGCACACAATGAAGACTCTTGGAGAAGAGAAAGGTAAATCTTTTATTGTTCGAGAAGGTAGAATCGACACTCAGCTACCATGCCCTCCGGAACATCATGCCTCGTACTGCACGATATACCAATAAAATGCCTTTGACTCTAGGTTGCTGTCAATTAACTAATTCAAACCCAGTGTCCTTTATGAGAAACAGAGAATTTTTCTTCTACTATTTCGCCTGAGTTCATAACATTTAAAGTTTATTTTCATGGATTGCTTTGTTTGTGCCTTTGTAGCAGGGTGGCATCTGTCAGGACTTGCTGACAGTCAACGAACAAATAAAAACAGGCTTGCAAGTATGGTACATGTAGGTAATTGTTTTTTTCTCCTTGCAGGAAGACAGATTCACGAAACATTTTTTCTACGAGTGAGAACATTGTCAAGAGGTTTCAAATCCTGGAATAGGGTAATTTAGTTACCTATCGATATCTGAGAAATAAATCAGTTAGAATCCTACACTTGACCATTCTAGCGTGGTTTCTATTTTACTCCAGCTGAGTGTCATACTTGGACACATTCTTCACAATCTCAGCTTCAATTAATTACAAGTGTATACTAATTATGCCAACCCCGCATTCTAGGAGTAGCGCGCCTGCCTCTCACCCGGAGGACCCTGGTTCTATTTCCGTCTAGATCAGGGATTTTTACCTTGATCTGAGGGCTGGTTCGAGGTCCACTAAGCCTATGTGAAATTGCGGAGATATCTGACGCTGAGATGGCGGCCCGGGGCTAGAAAGACAAGAATAATGGCCTAGACAATTCGTACATGGTCACCTCTTAATCTGCAGGCCTTCGGGCTGAGTAGTGGTCATTTGGTAGGCCAAGGTTCATAATGATTGTAGCGCAATGAGGGGAGTGGGGGTGGGTGGGTGGAGATACGCCAATTGGTACAGATACCTGGCAATCAATCCCAGCTGAGTCTATTGGTATTTGAACGTACTTAGATCAGTTTTGTGTCATTAGATTTATGAGTACGTAAAAGAACACTTGTTGGACAAAAATTCCGGTATTTCGGCGTCTCCGGAAACAGTAAAAATGTAGTGGGGGAGACGCAAATCTAGTATTATTATGACATAAAGAAATTAAATTTTGGGGATATATTTATACTACAGTGTAGGTGCTCACAAGAGGAAGAGTTTTGGATAATCCGTCGCTAAGGTGGTGAAAGGGGGAGGGTGAATGTCTAAAATGAGTATATATCTCAAAAGCTTATCAGTTTAAAGACGTGGAAATTGGTATTTGGAATCATATTTGAAAATAACGAAACAGGTCTTTTTTTGGAAAATCCAATTAAGGGGAGTAAAAATAAGTGAAAAATTGGTTGAATTCTTTTTATGAGGACACTTATATCTCAAAAACTGGTACTTGCAATCTCCCTTCAAATAAAAAGAAACATATTTTTGTTTTGTTTTCGGAATATCCATTTCAGGGGGGTATATATAATTTCGTGTGGCTATTTCTAGCCGGGTTCAGCCCTTGTAAGGCAGACCCTCCGATTAAGTTGGGCGGCATCTCTCATGTGTATGTAACTGTGTGTAATTGTGGTGGAGGGTTGTGTTATGTGTGGTGTGTGAGTTGCAGGGATGATGGGGACAGCACAAACACCCAGTCCCCGAGCCAAGGGAATTAACCATTTGAGATTAAAATCTCCGACCCGGCCAGGAATCGAATCCGGGACCCTCTGGACCAGTGGCCAGCACGGTAACCGTTTATCGATGGAGTTGGATATTTAAGGGGGTGGAAATGACCGAAAAATCGTTGAATTCTTTTTATGAGGATATTATATCTCAAGCACTGAAAATGTTACAGACGTGAAAATTGGTATTTGGAATCTTCTTTAAAGATAAACACGTATTTTGGTGTTAGGAATATCCACTTAAGGGCGTGGAAAAATGTAAATTTTGGGTAAATTTTTAAAAAGAGTATATCTACAATACGCAGTATCTAAAAAATTAACATGTACCAGTCGTTAAAATTTGGAATGTCCTTTAAAAATAAAAAGCACATATTTTTGTTTTCGGAAAATTCACTTACAGCGGTGGGGGGATGAAAAAGTGTGTGAATTTTTAAAATGAGTATATATCTCAAAAACTTACCATGTCCCGGGCGTAAAATTTGGTTTTTAGAATCTCCTTTGAAAATACAGATACACGTATAGTTTTTGTTTTCGAAAAGCCATTTAAGTGGGTGAAAAATACCGAAATATGGTTAGAATTCTTTTTATATACTCAGGCCTATATCTCAAAAACTGAAGGTTTTACAGACTTGAAAACTGGTATTTGGAATCTCGTTTGAAAATAAAAGACAGATACTTTTCGTTTTCGGGTAATCTACTTAAGTGGTGAAAAGGATTGAAAAAACGGGTGAATTTTTAAAATGAATTTACCTCATAAATTAACGTGTGACAGACGTGAAAATGGGTATTCGGAATCTCCTTAAAGAGTAAAGGACTTATAAATTTGTTGAATCATTTTTACGGCAGGGTAGATGAGGGCGTATCACGCTGTTATGGTGATTCGTCCGTCGGATGGTCACGTTAAGCCTTGAGCAGACCCCTAGGAGTTATTCTACAGGAGTAGACGATGTGCCGGCTCCGGGTTTCATCCTCTCCCTTGCTACTACCTTATACCACGTCATTCGTTTCATCTATTAACTCCACTGAAGAGGTTGACGTCAGGAAAGGCATCCGCTCAGTAAAAAATCCGCCACGACAGATTCATCTCACCTCATACCCGACCCCGTAGAGAAACCGGACAAGGGTTGCACAAACAAAGAAACAAAAAAATTATATCACAAAAACTGACTATATTACAGGCGTCAAAATAGGTATATGAAATCTCCTTTAAAAACAAAGAAACACTTGAGAGAGGACTGCTTCTCACATGTAGAGTTTTACGTCGCACGTTCCAGAGTTAGCTCTGCCAGTAGTTTGGAGTTCTTAGCCCCAAAAAGCAATACCACAAACGTGGTTTACAAAGGGGTTCCGGGGTAAATGAAACTCAATTTTTCAGTGAGCTTTTATACTTTAGGGTTTTTTCAGATAACCTTTTACGGTAGTGCGGTACAGAAGAACGATTCCTTTTATCAAATTACGAAATCAACGCGAGCGAAACCGCGGGTAACTGCTAGTTAAGTATACAAAATGGTTGTTTTCGGTCCAGCTAACGCCATGGTCAGTAAAATCACTTTGTACTGCAGTCCCAGTGCAAGAGATAATTTTAAATTATTTTGGCACACTATATTTATTACCTTCCCATATGACTTGAATGCTTCTTTCTTTCTTTCTTTCTTTCTTTCTTTCTTTCTTTCTTTCTTTCTTAATCTGCTTACCCACCAGGTTTGGTTTTTCCCTCGGACTCAGCGAGGGATCCCACCTCCACCGCCTCAAGGTCAGTGTCCTGGAGCGTGAGTCTTTGGGATTCAACTGGGGAGGATGACCAATACCTAGCCCCAGGCGGCCTCACATGCTATGCTGAACAGAGGCCTTGGTGGGGGATGGGAAAGTTGGAAGGGATAGACAAGAAAGAGGGAAGGAAGCGGCTGTGGCCTGAAGTTAGGCATCATCCCGGTATTTGCCTCGAGGAGAAGTGGGAAACCACGGAAAACCACTTCCAGGATGGCTGAGATGGGAATCGAACCCACATCTACTCAGTTGACCTCCCGGGGCTGAGTGTACCCCGTTCCAGCCATCGTACCACTTTTCAAATTTCGTGGCAGAGCCGGGTATCGAACCCGGGCCTCCGGGGGTGGCAGCTAATCACACTAACCACTACATCACAGAGGCGGACGACTTGAATGTTTCTTGCTAAAAATGTGATTTCTAATAGGGGTGGGGGCGCGTAATAACAGGGGTGTATGGACTTTGCCTTTTCACAAAAACGACTGTGGTTCGAATCCCAGTCAATCAATGCATGTGAGTTTTCAGATAAAATGTCGCGTCCCTGCGATTCAGATTCCACGTAATACTACGAATCCCGCGGCTATGATCATTATATTAACAGTCAGATAAAGCCTTAAAATTCGTTTGACTTCTAGTGAAATACATAATTTTAGAATATAAACGTCGAAATTCGTATGTACATTTAAAGAAGATCTGCACCTGAAGATTACCATTCAGTACCGATTCTGAGAGGAGGGCTGCACTAAGCTGATCTTTTCAAACACCACTGATAATAATCCGTCATCACTGCTACGTTCTACCGCTTTTGGTATTTTCTCACTACCCGTGTGTTTCCTGTTACAGTCTTACCTACTCATCAGTTAGGGTTCCCAGATTATCAAGAAATATGAATGAAGTTACATTCGTCATAGTGGTTTTCTGGTTCGACGGACCATGGTAATACTTTATGGCAGTGATTGCGGTCTTTCATTATACCAGTGATGTAGCCCTTCACCATACCTAGACATTATGTGCAGTATGTGGAGCACAAAGGCAATCTTAATTTCTAACATCAACTTTGAAATATACAAAAAATACTTTCTTGTTATTTTGTTATTATTTTTCGTATCTTCGTAAAAAGCAATATTAACTCTGAATAAAACAGACAACATTTTTAGTGTTTGGACAATATACCTGGTTACATAATGTTTAACCATGTTACTGTTTATTTTTGTTCGCCTCCGCAGCGTATCTGTTAGTGTAGTTAGCTGCCGTCCTCGCGGGCCCGGTTTCGATTCCCGGTACTGCCAGTTATTTAAGAATGGCAAGAGGGCTGGTATATGGTAGAAATGGTATATGCAGCTTATCTCCTTTGGGGGTGTGCCTGAAAAGAGCTGCGACACCTCGGTATGAGGACTCGAGGTTCTTTTTTTTTATTGTTTATTTTGTCTAACTTTATGTCGAACACAAAGTAAGATAAAACTAGAACAGAACAATAAACAGTTTTAATATGAGGATATTACACCGAACGAGTTTGCCGTGTTGTTAAGGTCGACGAATGGCTGTGAGCTTGCAGTCGGGAGATGGTGGGTTCAAATCCCACTTTCGGCAGCCCTGAATATGGTTTTCCGTGGATTCCCATTGTCACACCAGTCAAAAGTTGAGGTTGTACCTTAATTAAGTCCAACGCCGCTACCTTCCCAATCCTAGACCTTTCCCACCCTTCCGACACCGAAAACCTTCTGTGTGTTAGTGCGACGTTAAACCACTAGCAAAAATAAGGGATACTACATTGCCGAAATCTCCGATTATTTTTCATTGTGAGTTTTACGTTGCACTGACATAGACAGGTCTTAGGACGACGACGGGATAGGACACGGCTGGGACCCGGAACGAAGTGGCCGTGGCGTTATGATGAAAGGTAACGTTGGGATTCAGGAGGATAAACTGGGGGAAATATTCATTTATAGGACGAGAAGTATGGGATTACAATAAATTATCGTGGAAAGTGTTCGATAAATATTCCAAATTATTTGTAAACGATTAAGAAAATATAATCATGTAAACAATTGATAGGGAATCTGCCACCTGGCCGACAGATCATTGGCGAATGATTAAATGGTGCATTTTTCGTGAGGCAAGGCGTCCCAAGCAATTGGATTCTTGAATCGTCAGACACGAACTGAAATCTTTAATTAGGGTGTGACAGGCGGGTAGTATCATCAATAGCTACTCGTCAGGTTGCTCATGGTTGGCGTATGCATGTGAGATTTTGAAACTTAAAAAGTCACATCTCCGTGTTCCAGAGGTCCCGTGGCTATGATCACGATATTAATAGTCTCGTAAAACGTCAAGCTTGCTGTGTGTCTGATTAACTACTTTGTGTTTGTCTCAACACTCTCATCTTCATATTCAGACAACACACCAGGCTACGAACCATTACAGATACACGCAACAGTGATTATATCCCTCCACACAGGGACGGGGTCAAGAAGGGCATCCAGCCGTAAAACAAAGCCAAATTCACTTGTACGACACAGTTCGCACGCGAGACACCACAGGTGTGTAAAAAGTGGCAGAAAAAGAAGAAAGAGAAGTATAAGTTTGGCCACTGATCATCTAAGTGCCACGTTAAACAACTATGTTAGCTTTCTTCTTCCTCCACCACTGTTTCACACTATCATTTGCTAGTCTTTTACTTTCCTCATTCCAGATGTTGGTTATATCCGTAGACTCTTGGAAACCCTTGTACAGATGTTGGCTGAGTATTAGTCTGTTCTGTATGTTTGTGTTTCTTATGCTGGTTTCTTTAATATTTTTTCGTATTTCGTATCAGGTGCATTTTGTCTTTGAGTTGTTGTTGAAGTGTTTGAATAGTCTCTTGGTTAGCCTATTGTCATTTATTTTTACTATGTGTCCGTAAAACATCATTCTCATATTTTTCTCATTGTATCCGTTATTCCTTCAGTCATCTTATGTAGTTTTTCATTACTTCTCTTAATGTACGTATCATCTTTTTTATGTGCACCTATCAAGCAACTGTATTCTAGAATATTCACATACGAACTGAAATAAATTACAGTAGGATGTTATAGAAACGTGGTATCATCAATAGCTACTCGTCAAGAGGCTCATGGTTGGAATCCCGGCAAATGCATATGAGATGTTTGAAGCAAAAAGTCACATCTTCGCGTTTTGGATTCAGTATTAAAGAGGACGTTACGTGGTTATGGTCACGATATCACTATTTTCTTTCTTTCTTTCTTTCTTTCTTTCTTTCTTTCTTTCTTTCTTTCTTTCTTTCTTATACGTTCAACTTCCTTTTCCTATTCATCGTCAAACATTCTGCTGCCTACAGGCACTATGGTTTCACCACCGTGTTGTAGTGTCTGATTTTTGCCTTGACGGATAGAGATTTCTTGTTGTAAACTGCCTAGTCAATTGGTATGTCAATTCCATTTTCGGGGGTTTTGCTTCTTTGTCGAGTCTATTTGGCCGTATGATATCATCCAGATACTTAAATCTTTCCACTCCTCTAATTTTCCCATCATGTGTGTGTTGATAGGCTTAGGTGCCCTTTTGCAGTTTGTTATGAATTTCGTCTTTTCGAAGTGACCTCACGTCCTGTTTCATTATCTGTCTATTTCAGTATCTTTATCTGTATGGTGGCTGTTTTAATGTCACCTGTCAATATCGCAAGATAATCTGCGAAAGCAAGAGAGTGATCTCAAGTATATTTTTTGCGTAATCTATCTGTATCCCACGTTTAATTTTCTAGACTTCCAGTGTCCTGCGCCATTCATTTATTACCTTTTCTAGTACGCAGTTGAACGTTACTAGGGGAGAGTCCATCTCTCTGTTTTAGCTCTGTTTTGATTTAGAAGGGCTCAGAAATTTTCCATATGAATTTTTCTTTTGATTTCGTGTTTGTGTATGTCCGATTAATAAAATTGTTTAGTTGTCTATTCTGATTTTTTTCTAATGTATATGTACTGAACAGTGTGGCTTTCTATTGAGTCATAGGCTGTTCTGAAGGCAACAAACAAGCCGATGTATTCCTTTTCACCCAGGCATCTCTATCTGATGATCAGTTTCAGGTTGTTCATCTGTTCCATGCATGAGCGTCCTTTTCTGAACCCTGCTTGTTACTCGCCCAATTCGGTCTACTTTTTCTTTAATTCTCTTTAATAGTACTGTGGACAATATTTTGTACACGACTGGTTATAGTGAGTTCCCTGTATAGACATTTGCATCGGTTCTGTCCCCTTTTTTGTGCAGAGGATGTGTCAGTACTTTCCTCCATTCGTCTGGTATCTCTTCTTCATCGCAGATTTTTCCTAAAAGTTTTGTTAAGGATTTCAGTACACAGTCGGTTGTGTTCTGTTGTGATTCAGTCTTCTTATGCTGCTTTAAATGTTTTTAATGTTTTGACTATGGCCTTTAATTCTTCCAGACTTGCTGGTTGTCTTAGTGACTGTTTTATTGTTGGTTTCTCGTGAGGAAGTTCCTCTTGAGTTTTCAGACTTGGTGGTTGTGTTAGTGGCTGTTTTATTCTTGGTCCCTCTTGAGGAAGTTCCTCTTGAGTTTCCAGACTTGGTGGTTGTGTTAGTGGCTGTTTTATTCTTGGTCCCTCCTGAGGAAGTTCCTCTTGAGTTTCCAGACTTGGTGGTTGTGTTAGTGGGTGTTTTATTGTTGGTTTCTCGTGAGGACGTTTCTGTTGAGGTATTCGCAGTCAAGTATTCTGCTAGGATTTCGCAGTTCTCTTTATTGTTGAGTGCCAATTTTCCGTTATCATTTTTTTTGCTATGGGCTTTACGTCGCACCGACACAGACAGGTCTTATGGCGACGATGGTATAGGGAAGACCTAGGAGTTGGAAGGAAGCGGCCGTGGCCTTAATTAAGGTACAGCCCCAGCATTTGCCTGGTGTGAAAATGGGAAACCACGGAAAACCATCTTCAGGGCTGCCGATAGTGGGATTCGAACCTACTATCTCCCGGATGCAAGCTCACAACCGCGCGCCTCTACGCGCACGGCCAACTCGCCCGGTCGTTATCATTTTTAAGCAGGAGCTGGATGGTGGGTACTTGCTCCGTTTAGTCTTGAATGTCAAATAATATGTTGTTTCTTTTGAACCCTTCCTCAGTCAATCTAATCGGCTTTTCCTCATGGTTTCATTTAGCCTGTCTGATGATTTCAGTTGTCTCATTTCTGATCTGTTTGAATTTGTCCATGTCCTGTTCGTCCTTGGTAGCATACCAATTTTTCCACACCTGCAGTCGGGTCTCAACTGCTTTCTCACAGTCCATATTGCACCATATGTGTTTTCGCATCTTGCTCCGTTGAGTGGTTCCTTCTTCTGTTTGTATTAGTGCTATCTTAATCGTTTCCCATTTCTCAATATTTAATGTGTGCAGTAGACTCTGGAAGTCTTGGTTGCTTTCCTCTAACTTGGCTATATCGATTTTTTAAATTCTTTTCTTTACAGATCCTATGCCTGTTTTGTGCTATGAACCTTACTTGAATGGTGGTAAGGTAATGTTCTGTCTCAGTTTTCGCTCTTTTTATGACATTAGAATTCATTACTCCTTGGTATCCGGAAGATAGTGGGTTTTAACCCCACTATCGGCAGCCCTGGAGATGATTTTCCGTGGTTTACCATTTTCACACCAGGCAAATCACCCTCATCGGAGGGTCTGCCTTACAAGGACTGCACTCGGCTAGAAATAGCCACACAAAATTATTATTATTACCAGGCAAATGTTGGAGCTGTACCTTAATGAAGGCAACGACCGCTGCCTTCCCACTCCTAGGCCTTTCCTGTCTCATCGTCGCCATGAGACCTATCTGAATTGGTGCGACGTAAAGCGATTTGTAAGAAAAACTTCTTGGTATTACTTCCAGAGCTTGCCACATAGTCAATTTGAAGTTCTCTTAGTTGTTGATTGTGTGATCTCCGTATTTTCTAATAACGTGGTTATCTCATGATATTTTTAGACAAAACTTTTAATCATTTAATTCCTTCGCAAAGTTCAATTAATCGTTTTCCGTTTGTGATGGTCCCTTTATGTGCTGGATAATCGCCTACCGTTTTTCTGTATTGTTTATCTTTGTCAAATTGTGCGTTAATGTCTCCCAAAAGAATGTTGACATTTTGTTGTGGTATTTTGTGTATTTCAGATTCTAAAAATTCCCAGAAATCTTCTTGTTTACCAGGTAACTTCTTGTTGTCGCCGTTGATTGGTGCATGTTCATTTATAAGGGTGTACCCCACTTTTCTACAGTTGAGAGTCTACATCTGAAGGCGAGTTGAAGTCTGTTACTGTGTGTAGTATCGTCGTACGTCGTTTCCAAGTGCGGTCTGCTCTTTATGATCCCTTTTCCCGGTTTTCCTTTGAAAATACTGTAGTTATCTGTCGTCATGATATCCTTCCCCGTGAACTGTGTTTCTTGAGGTGCAATCACCGTGACTGTCTGATCGTTTAGCATACCAGTTAACTGTTTGAACTTCCCTGTTTGCAGCATTATGTTAAAGTTCAATGTCCCGGCCAGTATTTCTACATCGGCTTTAGTCTCAGATTTGCGGTCAGGTTTCCAGGAGCCTCCAACTCCTGTTTGCATGTTGGTTCAGGCTCCCCAAAATCCAATCGGCCCGATGACATCACTTTTGGTGACAGTCGATTTTCCTCGAAGAGGTCTACCCCCTGGGGTATTTCTCCGTTGAGGGTTACCGCCACAGGCATATGGAACAGACGTCCCCTTGTATTTTATATCAGAGCGTCCTTCTCCTAGCCCTTGAGCTGTCATCTCATAACCGTACAAGGCAGTACGATACAGTGCCTATTTGACGGCGTCTCTTACACGCCATGTCACAATATTGTTATTGAGTTTATGGTGTTCTTAATACTTATAACCCCGCCATAACCTGGTGATGCTGCCGACTGCTTATTCGGGTTTCTCCTTATTCGCACCATATCTGGTGGGACAACCGCTTTCCACCACCTACGACCGGCATGTGGGCTAGGGCTCTCCTGAGCTATTATTTATTTATGTACTAGCTGATGTACCCGTGCTTCGCTATGGGATTCTCAGAAAGACTGACCTGGTAGTTTTCCTAACTGAATTCAACATAGGTCATTACAAAAACGTCAGTAGGAATGTAGCGACTGAAAGGAATGTTATCATATAAAATACTCGATCAAATGAAAAACCGCTCACTTTCTCACTTTCAACGAAGAGTACTACGGTGCCGATCTAACAGTCCAAAGTTCCAGAGCTGGAATAACCAGGTCGCAGACTGCCGTGAACACTCCTCTGTCATTATTAGGTTAAATATGCACACTACTCATTCCAATCAGTGCCTCATAGAAGGGATTGTATAGCTCGAATACTATGATGAACCAGTGTGTTACGTACCGGTACCAGATATATCAGAAAATGTATGAACCAGAGGAATGGCATGCTAAAGAAGAAAGTTATCTTACACCCCAGCTACTTCCCGCCAATATACAGGCAGGCTGTTACAGTCGGTACGACCAGGCGAGTTGGCCGTGTGGTTAGGGGCGCGCAGCTGTGAGCTTGCATCCGTGAGATAGTGAATTCGAACCCCACTGCCGGCAACCCTGAAGATGGTATTCGGGAGATAGTGGGTTCGAGCCCCACTGTCGGCAGCCCTGGTTTTCCGTGGTTTCCCATTTTCACACCAGGCAAATGTCGGGACTGTTCCTCAATTAAAGCCACGGCCGCTTCCTTCCACTTCCTAGACCTTTCCTATTCCATCGTCGCCATAGGACCTACCTGTATCGGTGCGACGTCAAGCAAATTTAAAAAAAACCTCGGTACGCTGCAGTAATCCTATCTATCGGGGATGAGAGGAAACAGAAGACAAAAAACACATCACAACAAACAATGGTCAATGTAATGTTACTGTTGATAAAGTTTATGAACTTTCTATATTGCAGGCCTTCACATTAGTTTTCTTTCGACTCTGTGATATTAGGGTGCCTTACAAAATTATTTATATCCTAGACTGTAGTTCCTTATTCTCAGACTTTACATACCGATTTTCACTAAATTCTGTTTACCCATTTTCTCGTGACTCGGCGCTGATATGGACTTAGTAACAAAAATCCAAATTCATGAATATCTCCGATTATATGCGGTACGGTAACAATGTACAAGACATACGTGATCGGAAATTGAATAACTTCTTACATAACTACTACTAACTTACGACAATAACTAAAGTTATGTTAGTTATGTAGTATTTATCGATACGACCACTAATAACATAAATAACTTATTTGAGAATTACATTTCAGACCTTCCCCTAAACTACCATTTCACTCAGCGTGAATAAATAATTTGTAGCCTAGATTGCAGTGGTTCATCACCCGACATTACATACCGATTTTCATTAAATTCTCTTCAGCCGTTTTCTATTGATGCGTGTACAATCATACATACATAGGCCCTACATGCAGACAGACATACAGACAGACATACAGACAGACAGACAGACAGACAGACAGACAGACAGACAGACAGACAGACAGACAGACAGACAGACAGAAATTACGGAAAAGTAAAAATTGCATTTCCTTGCTACTGTTGACATGACAGATACAGAAATACCATTCATTTCAATTTCTGAGCAATGTACAGGCAAAACACTTATTTTATATATAGATTACATTTCAGGCCTTCCCCTAAACTACCATTTCGCTCAGTGTGAATAACATTATTGATAGCCTAGATTATAGCGATCTATTCCTCGACTTTGCATACCAGTTTTCGTGAAGATACGACCACTAATAAAATAAATAATTGACAATTAAATTTTAGGCCTTCCCCTAAACTACCATTTTTCTCAGCGTGTATAGCCTATATCGTAGCGACTTATTTCCCATCTTTGCCTAACGATTTTCATTAAGATACGACCACTAATGACATAAATATTTGAGAATTAAATTTCAGGCCTTTCCCTAAACTACCATTTCACTCAGCGTGATTAAAATAATTTATAGCCTAGATTGTAGCGGTTCATCAGCCGACTTTACATTCCGATTTTCATTAAATTCTCTTCAGCCGTTTTCTCGTGATGCGAGTACATACATACATACATACATACATACATACATACATACATACATACATACAGATAGACAGACAGACAGACAGACAGACATACAGATATTACGAAAAAGTAAAAAATACATTTTCTTGTTACTGTGGACATGACCGATACAGAAATACCAATCTTTTCAAATTCTGAGCAATGTACAGACAAAACTCTTATTTTATATATATAGATTACATTTCAGGCCTTCCCCTAAACAACCATTTCACTCAGTGTGAATTACATTATTGATAGCCTAGATTATAGCGACTTATTCCCCGACTTTGCATACCAACTTTCGTGAAGACACGACCACGAATACATTAAATATTTGACAATTAAATTTTAGGCCTTCCCCTAAACTACCATTTTTCTCACCGTGTATAGCCTATAATGTAGCGACTTATTTTCCATCTTTTTCTACCGATTTTCATTAAGACACGACCATTCATAACATAAATATTTGAGAATTAAATTTTAGGCCCGCCCCTAAACTACCATTTCACTCAGCGTGATTAAAATAATTTATAGCCTAGATTGTAGCAGTTCATCAGCCGACATTACATTCCGATTTTAATTAAATTCTCTTCAGCCGTTTTCTCGTGATGCGTGTACATACATACAGACAGATAGATAGACAGACAGACAGAAATTACGGAAAAGTAAAAAATGCATTTTGTTTTTACTGTGGACATGATCGATACAGAAATACCATTTTTTTCAAATTCTGAGCAATGTACAGACAAAACTCTTATTTTATATATTGTGCCATTTCACCGTTCTATAGTTGCAGTATTAGGAACAAAAATGGCGTTCCAGCCACTAATGGATCAATATAAAAGCAATTAACAGCGGTACGAGTCGAAAAGATAATAATTTCAACCGGCAATCACGGAAAGAACCATTCTTAGAAGGCGGTGAGAAAGAATGACAGGAGCGGATTATTTAAACTGATTATTGAAAAAAGACTTCCATTAGAACAGAAACTCAATCCAGCACTACAGCGAAGAAAGGACGGAATCGTGTAAAGAAACGAATTACATATCAGATTCCATAATCAATTATTGAAGAAAGAATTAAATCCGCGACAGCCCGCTCAACGTCAGCTGTAGGTTGACACATATACGTGAAATTATAGACCAGCTATAAGGAAACGTCAAGTTTGGTTCTGTACTACGTCACAGTTGGGCTCGGAAACAATATATTTTGCCCGATACTGCACAACGTAGAGAGAGCGGAATTCAACTGGCTATAAAGTGCAAGTTTAAAAGCACAGAAAATTTACATCCGTTCAGCAAACAAGGGAGGTGACAAATAAGAGCACATTTAGAGCTGTTATAGTCAAATTAGACGTCCCAGAACACATATATTTCTTTTATCATTGGCAGTACGAAACGGTTTACAGCATGTCTAAATCAACTAATGCATTGTGTTATTCTGTCCCTGACGTATTGAAGACCACTATGATGTTCTAAGAGGCTGAGGCAGAGACTACTCCGACTATGGTGGCGCTTCACGAGATTGATGACCCAGGAGGGTGGTAATCAGCTGAGAGGACGAGATGGACCCGATTACCTAAGCCGAACCATGGAGCGAGGCCTACCATTCCCGATGAACAACAGCGAGATGGAAGACACTACCCAATAAGCAAAGTTAAGTCCCCTATGAGTCGTTTCGTAAGTAGAAACCTTTATTCTTTTGGCTATATGTGATATACGTTATGACATTGTGTGTGCGTAGTTAATATTCAAGTGTAGTTACAAGGAAGTAGGTATTCATCTGAAGTTACCGTTAATTCCATACATAGGCGTAAAATACCAGTGAATGCCGTTCGCAAGTTTATCAATATGGTGTTAGAGAAGTGATTGATACTTTTAAATCGTTGTCAGTGAAGTGTTAGAGTATTAAGTGGAGGTTAATATACATGCATGATGGCATTAACAGAATACCAAGCGTGGAGATCGTATTTAGGGAATGTTTACGACGAAGTATAGTAGCACAGTTTAATGTTGTGATGTACTTTTCTTTGATACTATGACGGTAAGGATAATGTTTTTAATATGTGTAGGTTATGGCATATATGCTGCGTATTTGATGAAATGAGTGCCTTGAGACGCACTAATATGAATGCTACGTGATAATTGAAGTGATAATTGGTGAATGAAATAATAATATGAGTTGATAGTAAGTTATGATGGTGATAGTTATTGTTATTTGGAAAGTTGGTCATAGTATTCTTCGAGAGATGATAGTATGTGTAAATTGCGCGTGCTAAGGTATATTGAAACGTACTGTTTTCAATTGCTATTTTTATTCCCTGATATACAAAATAGGTTAGGATTGATCGCAATGCCATCAATATAGAGTTAATTGAGTATGTAGGATCATCAGAGGAGCCGAGAGGCCAATAACGTTAATATTTAGGCCTTCACTGACTTATCTACGATCATTTTCATGTATTCTCTCATACGACAACTTAATTTATGGTTTAATGGGAGCAGTTTGACACATCACTGGTAACTTAGTCTTTCATATATGAATTTTAGATGAAGATAGAGTCTTCTAATATGTCAATTTTTCCACTTATGGTATTATTTGTTGGAAAGTTAGTTAAATACACTTGGTAATGCTACATTCAGCCAGATACGCACTTTAATTGAATTTCAACCATGAATTAAAATAATAATTGAGTGATTTATGATAGAATTTATTTGAGATTACTTACGACTTAAAGTGGACTTGAATTTGCATATATGGAGGTCAGACAACATGAAATATGAAAGTTTATGGAAATCTGCAAACCTAAACTAGTGGAAATCCCTAAAGAACAAACATTACTTTCTCACACGATTTTCCTACTGTGCATGGACATGGAAGTGAAGTTTTCAGCAAAGTGATATTTATTTCTCTAGTCACATGTGAATTTACGTTCAAATGATAGAATTTTTGGTAATTTTGAGGAGCAATCCAGCTCAATAAGGAAGGATTCCAGACCTTAATTAATTAATTAATTAATTATTGGCTATTTCCACTGCGTTTTTACATTATTAATTGAAACCACAATTTGAAATATTGTATATAGTAGGGAGTATAGTTTTGTTTTCACTTCAACCAATTGGATGCATCTAATTATTTCAACTATATTGAATAATTTTTCACTTGATTATATATAATTTAATTTTTCCTTTTCATTTGATTTTCATGGATATTACTTAATTACAGCATAATATTTCGACAGGCCAGAGTGAGCGTATCGATGAATGAGGCCTGATTTCCATTTATTTATTAAAGGTTTTTCAAACCTGTTTTCTTTCTATGCAACATAATTACAACGTATTGTGCCCTTTTCAAGGCAAAAACTGCGGTGAACTCTTCCTTCTTCTGTGCGCCGGCTGCTCCTGTAATAAATGACATGTAAATAATACTCACCGCTGCATGTAGACTCTTCTTCCTCAGTCGTGCCCGTCCGTTATCCCCGGAGAGAGGCCACCCGTAGATCAGGAGTGAGGAAATGAAAAGAGGGGGGTAAACTAACTAAAAATGACGGTACCCAAAGACTGAATAAAATTAAAATAAAAGACTGATTTATTGAAATAAAATGCAAAATGCTAAAAATGAACGTAAACTGAACTAGTGAAAAATGTAAACAGACTGAAATCAATGAAACTAAGAAAATCAAAGATTGAGGATCTGCCTTACAAAACATCATAATCTGCCTAATAAACTGACTGAAGGTCAAACACCTTAATTAAATTATTCCAGACACTGTTGACACTGTCCTCAAGTTAAATAACATGACTCAGTTTAAAACTCTGGTCAGAAAGACCACCTTCTTGAAATACAGAATTATTATGTAGAAAATATCTCTCAAAATAAATTAAAATAGTTGAATCATAATAAGGTAACCTAGTTACGTCATCACTCCACTGACTTAAAGGAGTTATCAAATATTTATCACATGTGGCTCATTTGGTAAAATACCCAAATTTAAATAATCATGTACAGCACTAACCAAGTGTATCATATAAGGAATAACTCGAAGAAAATACAGCCATGAACATCACACTTCATTTCCGACATAACCATTGTCTTATTCAGAACCTCATGATTAAACAAAATAAATTATTGAAATATCAAATCTGAGTGTATCAACCACTCATCTAAAATTTTAAACTTCACTTGCATACCTGTGATAGACTGGACTTCTTAAGAATGAACCAAAACTTAGGCCAAGTGCCTGATGTTAACATATCAAATGATAGCGATCCTTGTACATTAAAATTTCTATTGAATTTGCCGCTAACTGCATTTCATTATCAACTCATATTTGTGGTATCACCACTAGATGGAGGCAGATGCCATCTTGTTTACCTCATTCATTGCGGCAGTTTTATACAATTGGTTTATTAAAGATCGCATCATTTTGCAAATAAAATGTAGTGGATTTTAAAAGGTTTGGTAATTACTTAAATGCCTGGTATGAGCATACCACTACTATCGTTTCGACTGCGATTTAATCGATGACCCATTAACCTAACATCTGACAATCTTATTTACATTATTACATCTGTTAAATGGAGTAACACTGCTCCGACAAAGAAAATACAGAAATCAAAAACTAGCCTATCTACACCTATCTATTTACATCATTACAAATATAAATAATTCACATACGCTTGCGTCCTACAAATACGGTAATAAAGTACACACAGAAAGAAAGCAAACAAACACACTAGATCCCACCATCGCGGCCTGCTGGAAATTAATAAGGATGGAATGCGCACAATAACGTCGGAGTCTCCATAAAAATATTCCCCGCTGCGAGTAGCAAAAATATTGCGAATTTGACGGCAATCTCTTACCTCAGACGATAAATGTCTGGACATGATACTATTTAACCTTGACGGACAAATTACTGTTATTTCATGTCATCCATGACTCTACATAATTATCGAAAAAAAACACATTGACTCGTCGCTCTGCTCACATTGTACAATGGCTAGCATTATTTGCCGAACATCTACGTTCCCTGGAATTATTTAAACAAATACAGGCTTCTGCCTACAACCATAACCCATGTCGTAACACATTTAACACTCGTGGTTAAATTCTTCATTTCACAATTCTATTTACTCATTAAATCTCGACGTCTTTATTATTCATTATTCTCACAATACGGCCTCGCTCGTATCCGGCGGGCAAATATCTGTCGTGCACATTACGACTTCTTACGACAGTTCAAGACATGGTCCAAATCATATTTCCATCATCACGTAGATCATCAGGGATATTAATCATCTAGCTCGATCTCTCGATCATTCTCTGCTTAACATAACACAAAATCTCAGAGCTGACTCATCAATGGCACTCACTGTTTCTATATAACAAAAGATGACGAGATTGCCTCTCAAAACACAGATGTTGAAACATGTGTACCCGCAACTACACAGAAATAAATACTCGCGTCTACCAAAATCGTCGCAAAATACACGGGATAGGTACAATCAAAACGTCGCATCTGAAGGATGATTCCCCAACAAAAACAAGCTGAATGCGCAAAGTAGCAAAATAAAACATTGAAATCATCGCGGCGGCGTCTACAAGATCAAAACTCCAACAAAAATATAACTCAAAAATCAACGATCTAATCACATGATGAAATAATAATAATAAACTGGCATTACACTCATAGATCAAATATCATAGCTGCCTAACTGTCAAAGTGACATACTACAGAAATAATCCAGTAAAACACGCAAACAACATCTACCTAAACGAAGTGCACAAATAACCCTAACTGAAAGTGCAACATAACATTATTATTATTATTATTATTATTATTATTATTATTATTATTATTATTATTATTATTATTATTATTATTATTATTGTTGTATTATTATAATTATTAATAGTTACAATTATCAACCGTGAATTATTTACAATCCTATCTAATACTCTAAACTACATTGATCATCGATTAATCACAGTCCTACATATTTATTTACATTATTTATTGATGCTCATACCTGTGTGATGGAGGCATGTCGGCTCACCCTCTGGCCTCGGTCATGGTGAAATTAGAATTCCATCTTCACGCTGCTGTGGTATTCCAAATTTTTACACACGCAAATTTGACACATATTTGCCATGCCGTAACACACGTTTATATTAGCATACAACACTCGCATTTCTCTCACTCCAGTGAAAGTTAGACGATCCCACTGCAGACTCCTGTGGTGTAGTTGGACGGTCGTCTCGCTGTCTACCTGGAAATCACCTGTTGGTCTGCACGCCGGTCTCTCAGCTTTATTTACCTCGCAGCTTACAGAACATTAACCCCAACGGAACGTAACTGTTTGCCCAAGGTTTGCTACTGCGGCCTTCATTGAAGAAAAGTCAATCCCCTCCCTGTCTGTCTTTACTCGTTTCTGCCCGTAAATATCTCGCTTGCCAAACAGTTTATTGAATGTTAGAAGCAAGCTAAAATACAATTTATGTTGTGGAGAAAATTTATGCTGATAACAAGTGTGAAACTACCCGTGGGTTAGAGAGGTTTTTATGCAATTATGCCGAAAACATGGACTCGTTCCTCTCGACTCGTAATGTGAGTTCATTTAAGTTGAAAGTGTAGCTCTCGCCTGTCATCTCTCTGCATTTACAGTAAGAGTTTGTTAAAGTGTTCACTACTGAAATGTTACTCTCCCAAGTAAATAATATAAGGCTTTCTCAAAAATGCCTACAAGTGTCTCTAATAGCTTTTTTTTTTTTTACCAGCCAAAAGTAAATCTGACTACCTAAACTTGCCGTCACACTCTGTCACTCTGTCAAACGAAGATTCACTGAGACATACAGAATCACTGCCAAGACTCAAGAAAACACACTGTCACACTGAGAGTATTCAAGACAACACACACACTGAGAGTACTCACGACACTGCCAAGACTCAAGAGACACAATGAGAATTCAACCCTCTGGTCGCTGGGTTTTGTAAAGAGTCCTCCCACCACCTAGAAAAATAGTTCCGTGGAAGGGATGTGGCGTAATAATCTAGCCCTCGGGAGCGCTTTATCGTACATCCGTAGGTTATAGTTTTCAAAATTTATATGCAGAACTTCCTAAATTTTGTCCGACTTACATGTGATATTGCGCCGCGGGAAAAGATCACAGGATAATCCACACGACGGCGCGCGTCACTGGTGTTATTTTCTTCCGGTGGACGGCTTCATCCCGCCATGACAGCTCATTCTTCTGGGTCCTCTTACTCCTCCGTGCGAAGTTAAATTTTATTAATTAGGCACTAATTAACCACAGATTCGCACTGATAATTCACCAAATATTATAAAGAAGTCAGAACACTGTTTTTCACCACCACACCGGGCTTCAAATCGCGAAATACTGGCTGTAGACTCCCGCTTTTACAGTTCATTCAAATTTAGAATTTTGTGATTGGGTGAGACTTTCGCGCCCTTCGTAGCGTGGGTGCTTCCACTTCCTCCCAACGGTTGGCGGGTATTTTCGCTGTCCCTTTTGTCCGAGCTAAGTAGGTCAGGCCTCAACGCGTGATTTTCTCGTGAGAACCAAACAGCAAGTCGCCACTCCTGTGCGGTGTCATAAAATTTATTGGATGGACTCCTTAGGGTGGTTTACAATTTGGTCGTGCTTTGAGAAGAGTTTCATGGATTTTACTTGCCGTCTGACTGGCGCCAGAAAGTTCCTTTGTGACTGCTAGTTTCACAGCCTAACTGTGGTATCTCATATGCGAAATATTCAATTTTAATTTGTAAATCAATTAGGTAAATTCGCTTATGGGTGCAGTATAGAGATGTGATTGCGTTATAGGACTATCTACATTATATGAGACAAATTCTCACAATACTTTACGTGATTTTCGAATCATACTTAGACTGATTTACTAATAACAGCTGAATAGTGAAAATATAAAAATTCTTTTAATGCCTACTTAGAATAAGAGCTAGATATAAGGCTATAATGACTCTATTTCTGATTGCGATTTCGATAGCAATATGCACGAATTTCTTGAAATGCCGTAATAACCTGGATTTTGCGATAAATTTCATTGACATGCGAGTATGGTATCCGACTGATAGCGTGTTGGAGACGTCCTTTTGCGTAGGTTGAGATTTACCATAGACCATCGGCGTATTTTCTCATGCGGAACTCACAACCCAGCAATATTAGGCAGATGGAATCGATATCAAGAGCTAGTCTGGAACTCATGTATTCCCACCTGGACGCGGGAGCGGTGCAATATATAGATTTACTTTTTACTTTTATTTATTTATTTATTCTCGTACTCGTTTTGTAAAATATATTATAGTAAATCTTCCTCGTGATGAACATTTATTGTGATTTCTTTTACAGTTAAATTCCTCGCCCTCAGCAGTGTAGATGATGACTGTTTTTTGCTTATTGCATGAGTTATGAACTGTTTGATATTTTGCTCCACGAACGTACGTGTGAAAAGTGATTGGTACTTTATTACTGTGGTACCTATTTAATTTTGTCAACTTTGGAACTAGGACTAAGTATCTGCCAGAAGAATTAGACTTAAGTAACCCCTACAGGATATTCAGTAAGTGAAGATGGAGAACTGGTAGAATAATCCAACTCGGAAATGATGCTATTGTATTTAAAATCTCTTGGGTGTAGACTTCCCATAACGACTGTTCACAAGACTAAATCGGATACGCTTGTACTGTGTATTCACATTGATGAAGAACTGGTGTACTGAAAGTCGTGTCGGTTGCCCGAGAGACCATGAATACTTCTACGACTTAATAAACTTCACGAGGGGATACAGCGCAAGTATCTTACTAACCTCCTAGAAGACTCCATCTCCAATCCGTCAGCTGTCCAAATGCGTACAGTAGAAATTTCCCCCACAGGAGGAGCAAAACCTAGTCAAGACATACCTCCTACCCCTGGTCTTATTCATGTGTCAGGGGCCAAAAATGTGTTAAGCTTTACTTTCCATATTAAAACCAGAACATTAGGCTAGTAGAGCCACGTACGTTTTGTTGAGTGCTGGCTTTACGGGGAAGTGGGGACAGGGGAGCCAGCAGAGTGTTGTTTCGGCGTTTATTTCCACAGCATTGCCACCAAAGAGAATGAAACTAATGTTGAGAACAATATTTACTTCACACGAGCATATTTAATACATATAAAATGAGAGTAAAAGAAATAGAAATGAAAATAAACAGAGGTAAATTTAAAGACGCCCGGTAGATATTTGTGGCTGTCTTGGATAAACATTGCAGTCCTGGAAAACGTCTGTATTAACGCGACTGTAAGGAATCATAATTCTACAGTATAATGTTTTGGTTTCTCATATTCAATAAAGTCACAAAACGTACTGACAGATATGTAAACAAGGCAAATTTATAACGGGAAAACCTCTCCTACATGACGCCATATTAGACCCTGTGTTTACGAAAATGAAGCGTTTGTTCCAACATTATAATCTCATATTTAACTCTACTGTATACCTCACTGAATTTTTAAAAATATGCTGCCTGTTCCTCTTACTGAATATATAAGATGTTACACTTTAATTTAATCAGTAATGGAAAGTAAGTTAAATTGTCAATTAATTCACACACGATAGCATTGCTCAGTCAGAATGACAGTATTTTCCGAGATTTGATGATCCGTAAGGTTGAGACAAATACAATAATTTGATTATTCTCATACTGCTTACTTATACTTCTAACCAGCACAAACTGGCGGTTCTCTTTCTTCAAAGGCACATCACTCCGTCACTCCACTTTGGATACAACTTTTCTGCTTTGGCTGCGCACCGTTATACGAGCACCTTTCGGAGAAGTTAAGAGTCTTTGAGGTATATGTGGCGTAGTTCATATTGTGACAGTGATCATCAAATTCAGTTAATCACTTCAACTGAACTGCAGAAAATAAGTTTTTAACACCAAAACAACGCACTATCATAAGGAACAAGGACGAGACTGATATCCTTGTAGTGAATCCACGAGAGGTTCGGGAACACGTTTCAAAGTTGCTAGCTCCACATACGATGTCAACTGAACGCTACTGAATGAAAACTCGAGAGCCGAGCTCTCAAGAATACCGTTCACCAATCTATATAAAATATATAAAATAAGAGTTTTGCCTGTATATTGCTCAGAATTTGAAAAGAATGGTATTTCTTTGTCGGTCATGTCCACAGTAACAAGGAAATGCACTTTTTACTTTTCCGTAATTTCTGTCTGTCTGTCTGTCTGTCTGTCTGTCTGTCTGTCTGTCTGTCTGTCTGTCTGTCTGTCTGTCTGTCTGTCTGTCTGTCTGTCTGTCTGTCTGTCTGTCTGTCTGTCTGTCTGTCTGTCTGTCTGTCTGTCTGTCTGTCTGTCTGTCTGTCTGTCTGTCTGTCTGTACACGCATCACTAGAAAACGGCTAAAGATAATTTAATAAAAATCGGTATACAAAGTCAGGAAATAAGTCGCTACAACATAAACCGTAAATAATTGTATTCACGCTGACAGAAATGGTAGTTTCGGGGAAGGCCTAAAATTTAATTTTCAAATATTTGTGTTATTACTGGTCCTGTCTTAATAAAAATTGGTATGCAAAGTCGAAGATTTAGTCGCTACAATGTAGGTTATAAGTAATTTTATTCACGCTGAGTGAAATGGTAGTTTAGGGGAAAGCCTAAAATTTAATTCTTAAATATTTACGTCATTAGTAGCCCTATCTTATTGAAAACTGATATACAAAATCGGAGAATGAGCCAATACAATCTAGGCTCTAAATCATTGTATTCACGCTGAATGAAATGGTAGTTTAGGGGAAGGCCGAAAATTTAATTCTCAAATATTTACATTATTGGTAGGCGTATCGATAAATACTACGTAAACAACGTTATAGAGAATTAAATTTCCGACCATTTATGTCTTATACATTTTTATCGTACAGTATATGATAACACAGATATTCATGAATATGTATTTTTGTTGCTAAGTCCACATCGACGCCTAGCCACGAGAAAATGGTTAAACAGAATTTAATGAAAGTCGGTATATAGAGTCGGGGAATAAGAGACTACAGTCTGAGCTATAAACGCTTTTATTCACCCTGGATGAAATTGTAGTTTAGAGGAAGGCGCCAAAATTTAATTTTTAAATACCTGTTTTTTTTTTTGTTTTTTTTTTTTTTTGCTAAGGGCTTTACGTCGCACCGACACAGATAAATACTTTTTTTGGTCCTATCGAAAAGTACTACATAACAAAAGTTACAGAGAATACAATTTCCGATCATTTATGTTTCATTCAGTTTTACCGTACCGACTATGATGAGTGGTATTTCAGAGTCGGAAGAATACTAAATGTGAATGCCTAGAATATCGAAAGCGCATAACATTGATCAACAGTAACAGTACATTGACCATTGTTTGTTGTGATGTTATTTTTCTCTTATGCTGCCTCTCAACTCAGATAGATAGGATTACAGCTGCGTAAAGAGTATAATAGCCTGACTGAATATTTGCGGGAAATAGCCGGGGAGTTAGAAAACTTTATTCTTTAGCATGCCATTCCTTTGGTTTATATATTTTCTGATGCAGCTTTTACGTAACACACTGGCTCTTCATAGTATTCCAGTTATTCGATCCCTACACTGATGCACTGTTTTGAATGAGCAGTGTGCATACTTAAGGCAGAGGCTGACTTAGTAGTAGTAGTAGTAGTAGTAGTAGTAGTAGTATGGCCTGGTCTAGAATAAGAAATTAGGCCTATTTCAAATTATAGCACCACATTTCACAAAATAACTCAAAATTCAACTCTGAAAAGAAGAGTAAAAATGGGGTTTCTCCTCTGGCTTGGAGAAAAAAAATCCTAGGAAACAGATTAGTAAAAGGGCATAGCTTTTTCCCTGGGAGTTTTCCACTATTCGACCCTCTCCCTGCCGATAAAAGACGAAGAGTGTTCACGAATCATGGCTGTCTGCGGCTTGGCCATTCCAGCTCTGGAACTTTGGACTGTTAGATCGGCAGTGTAGTCCTGTTCGTTAAAAGTGACAAAATGTACGGTGTTTCATTTGATCGAGTATTTCATATGAAAGCATTGCTATTAATCGCACCATTCCTACCTACGTCATTGTAATGTGTGTTTGTTTCAGTTGGGAAAACCACTAAGACAGTCTTTCTGAGGATGTAAAAAGGCAGGTGGAGAGTGAGTGTCTACCATTATAATGAAAGCTCCAAAACGTGATTGTGACTGATGGTATGCAAGCAGGTCTACCATTACGGTGAAAATTCCCTAACTCAGTCTTCATATGAGAAAATATGTTTGGTGAATTCCCCGTCGCGTTTCTCGGGTAACGTTAAGAGGTATGCAATTTAGTACAATCTTGCTCACAACGTCTACACTAGAATTCCGTATACAATTTATAATCCCGTAGCGAAGCACGGGTACATCAGCTAGTATTATTATAATGAGGAAGGTCCGTCAAGGTTTGGTAGGAAGTACAAACTAATTATCTGAATGAGTCATCAGAGGCGTGAAAATCAAATGAGAATTGGCGTTACACGTCCGTATTGGACCTTATCCTGTCCTAATTTCAGCCTAGATAGGGGGTAGACGCACGTGGTGCGTCCAAATATGGTAAACAGCAAATAAAAGTACACTGCCGCAAAAAAAAAAAAAATTAGTACACCTGTAAAGACGACACCGATTTTGATTCGATGATGGCAGATGCTACCTAGGGGATAGTAGATGTTCTGATAATGGTTTCAATGTCTTCCGCCAACAGATAGTGTAGTGACATAGCTACCAGAGCGCCATCTGCGTGTACCCTTTAATAGGGAATGTTTACAGTTATAAGGCTCAGTGTGATGTAAACGTGTGAAGCAAACAGGCGCCGTACCAGGACCCACACTCGTGCTTCCTACAACCAACTGAGCGAGTTTGACAGGGAGTCAAATTGTGGCCTTCCGAGTGGCGGGGTGGTCCTTTCGGAGAAATGCCCCACAAGTTGGACGTGCTGGTTGTAATGGTCACGTGAAAACTCTCACACCCGTAGACGAGGTTCTGGACGTCCATGCAGCACAGACGTCCGCCAAGATCGTCGTATTGTAAGGGCAGCAGTGGCAGATCGTAAGGCTACCACAGAACAGGTAAGAGGGTTTGTGAGCCCAGAAGTGTCAATACGAACTGTTGCCAACTGATTACTACAGAGGTGCAATAAGCTACAACGCGCAATCACCTTTGGTGTTTGTGGAGGGAACGCTGACCAGCGCTCAGTACGTGCATAATGTTGTAAGTCCCGTTCTCTTGCCATTCCTGTAACAGGAAGGTGATGGGTTGTTCCAACAAGATAATGCTCACCCAAACACTGCGCGTGAAATTCAACGTGCTCTGCAAGACGTGCAGCAACTTCTATTTCGTCGTCTTTAATGGACATTCGAAATATCAATTTTCACGTCTGTAATATCTTCAATTTTTCAGGTATCAGTATCGTAATAAAAATTGTTATCCCCTGTTCCAATCCTTTTTACACCCCTTAAGTGTTTTCTCCGAAAACTAAAAAATACGTACTTCTTTATTTTAAAGGAGATCTCAAATACGAATTTTCACATAATATGTAGCATGTTCAGTTTTTGAGATATACTGTAGATATGCTCATTTTAAGAATTCACCCCTTTTCTCTTCCCCTTCAGTGGATTTTCCGAAAACAAATTATGCGAGTCCCTTTACTTATACAAGAGAATCCAAATTGCAGTTTTCATGTCTGTAACATGTTGCGTTTTTGAGATATACTCTAGATATACTCATTTTTATAATTCACCCCCTTTGTCACACCTGTTCATCCCCATTAAGTGGATTTTCCAAAAAAAAAATCTTTACTTTCAAAGGAGATTCCAAATACGAATTTTCATTTCTCTAACATCTTCAGTTTTTTAAATATAAGTATCCTCATAAAAGGTGTTCAAACCATTTTTTACCTTTTTCACCCCCTTAAGGCGATTTTCCGGAGAAAAGTAAGTTTTCCTTTATTTTAAAGCAGATTCTAGATAGCCATTTTTAGGTATGTAAACTGGTAAATTTTCGAGATATAGATATACTCATTTTTGTTAAATTAAGCCCTCTTTTCACCATAATCTAGACTATGTATAATTTTATTCATACTGGGTGAAATGTTAGTTTAGGAGAAGGCATAAAAATTTTCACCTGTGCAACATCCTCTTGATTGATTTATCACCATCCAAATTAAAAAATTCAATCCTCGTTTCAGTATTTTTACCCCACAGCTATCGAGGTATCTCGTTGATCAGTATTCCAGGCCAGGTGTTCGCTGGTATTTTGGAAGGGAGTGTGCGATTAGTGGTTGAGAGAAAGTTCGATAAAAACCAGTGTGGTTTCAGACCACAGAGAGGCTGTCAGGACCAGATTTTCACTATGGGCGAAGTAATTGAAAAAATGCTACGAGAGAATAGACAGATGTTTCGTAGATATAGAGAAGGCATATGATAGGAAAAACGTGTTCACAGTACTGGGGGAGCTATGAGTTTAAAGGTAGATTATTAAAATCAATCAGAGTCATTTATATTGACAATTGGGCTGAAGTGAAAATTGATGGTAGAATGAGTTGTTGGTTCAAGGATCTTACATGGGCTAGACAAGGCTATTTTCTTATTTCTTATTCATAGTTTACGTGAATCATCTGCTCAAAGGTATTAAATGGCAGGAAGGGATTCAGTTAGGTAAAAATTGAGAAAGCAGTTTGGCTTATGCTGACGACTTGGTCTTGAAGGCTAATTGTGCCGAAAGCCGAGAGTCTAATATCTTGGAACTTGAAAATATGTTCAATGAGTGCAGTATGAAAATCAATCAATCAATCAATCAATCAATCAATCAATCAATCAATCAATCAATCAATCAATCAATCAATCACTTCTGATCTGCATTTAGGTCAGTAGTCCAGGTTGCAGATTCCCTCTGTTATTATCCTAGCCTTATACTAAATGATTCCAAAGATATAGGAAATTTATTGAACATCTCAATTGCTAACTTATTCCAATGCCTAACTCTCCTTCCTATAAACGAATATTCGCCCAAATGTTTCCCCTTGAACTCCAACTCTATCTTTCCTCTTGAATTCCAACTTTATCTCCATCTTTATCTTTACCTTTCCTACTTTTGAGGACACCACTCAAACTTATTCGTCTACTGATGTCATTCCACGCTAACTCTCCATTGACAGCTCGAAACATACCACTTAGTCGAGCAGCTCGTCTTCTTTCTCCAAAGTCTTCCCTGCCCAAACTTTGCAACATTTTTGTAATGCTACTCATTTGTCTTAAATCATGCAGAAAAAATCGAGCTGCTTTCCTTCGAATGTTTTCCATTTCTCGTATCAAGAAGTCCCGCTGGAACCATTCTCTAACTGCGGTCTTACCAGAGACTTATACGCATTCTACTTTACATATATTAAATAAATACAAATGCCGTGTTGCCTCCGGAGAGGCGTGGTGCAGGTCTTTCGATTTGACTCCCGTAGGCGACCTGCGCGTCGTGATGAGGATGAAATGACGATGAAGACGGAACATACACACAGTCTCCATGCCAGGGGAATTAACCAATTATGGTTAAAATTCCCGACGCTGTCGTGAATTGAACCCGAGACCCCTGTGACCAAAGGCTAACACGCTAACAACTTAGACATGGAGCCGGACATATTCCTTATATTAACACCTAAGTACTTACAGTGTTCCGCATGGGGTACTATCATACCATCAACAAAATAATTAAAACTGAGGGGACTTTTCCTGTTGGTGAAACTTACAACTTGACTTTTCATCCTATTTACACTCATACCACTGTCTGCTGTACAACTCACAATATTGCTTAAGTCCACACACAGTCGCTCACAATTCAGTTTAGTCGTGTTAACTGGTGATGGTCATGGTTTTTGTCCTGATTGTTTTACGGTGAAACCTTTGTGGTCATCAGCTCATGGCGGGAAGGAAAATTGTGAAGATTATTACAAAAATGAGAAACATTGAGAAGGAAGGTCATGGAAATAGGAAGAATGTTACATGCCCTATTATCACCGAGTCGAAAGAAAACAAAATATGAAGACCTACAATATCGAAAGCCCATAAAACGAATAATAATAATAATAATAATAATAATAATAATAATAATAATAATAATAATAATATAATATCATAATATAATAATAATAATAATAATAATAATAATAATAATAATAATAATAATAATAATAATAATAATAATAATAATAATAATAATAACCTTTTAAAGAAATTTTATATTCATAAGTTTTCTCTTTACTAAATTTCGTTCTTTCATTTGTGGGTTGGCAATATTAATCTTTTCTTTCCGCCTGTTTTGAATTGAGCCAATCCTGAATTTCTGTAATTAAGTTTTAACCAATCATGTATTTATTCTTCGACTTTGAGTGTATTTTCAAGACGGACCAATAAAGAAAGAGGGTGTGACTTGATTATTCATGAAAGGTCTCGAATCTTCCACGAGGGTATCAAACTGCTGATTTTCTTGTCTCATGGGCCACTCGAACAACATCTAGCATAGTGCATGGAAGTGTACCAGGAGGCGGGAAGCGCCTCTTTCATCCGGCAGCAGCTCTTCAACAAGGTAATGGCCACTTAACATCTTTATTTCTTGCTAGCTCAACAGTTTAATCCGCGGGGAAGGTCCGAAACCTTTATTATGTAACCTACCTTGAAACATGTAATTTGCCGTCGCTTTTGTAAAACTTCACATATCTTTAACTGTAAATCGGGGATAGAGAGTGCTTTACCCTCTCGAGCTCCCCTTCATGTTGGATTTGAGGTGACTGCGTTTTCGTAACCGTTTTTCTACTCTTCCTTAATGTGTTAAATTTATTCTGTATACGAGTCACCTCCGTAGTTTTTGGAATAGCTCCTGATTCATCGGCCTAGTGCCTCTTAGGTTTTAAGAAGTTTCATGTAGGAGTGCAGATTCACGCCTCCATTCAGTTTTGCATTTTGGTCCGTTAACTTAACCTATTATTCTCCTACTAAGGCCCAGTAGGTTGGGTACAAGATACCCCTGTTTCATTGTAAGTGGTGCCTTGATGGCAATCTTGTGTAAAAGTCTGGTATTGCCTTTAAAAAGCTTGAAAAATTGAGAGCGGGTCAGCTCTCTCTAGTATCTGGATATGTGCCTCTAGGAGGCCTGACATTGTTAGGTGGGAGCAAGTGCTCCATGTTATTAGGGTTTTTCTGCCCTTTGGTAAATATGTGGTTGTGAGCTGAGAGCTCAGGAATTGTAAAAAGTGGGGCTCAAAGCCCAGATCGTTAATTTGTCTCTCCTGGTCTTGTACCTGATTATTTGTTGACTTGTTGTTATCTGTTGAATGTTCAAATTCTATGTGAAAATTATTAAGTTTTCTTTTTTTTTCTTTTTGGAAAATATAACCTTTAATGCAATTTTAATCAATATCTCAGCTTTGTAGTTAGACCCATTCCAGCCCGCACCTTCTTTCACCTCTGCTGTTCCACGGGTGCCCCGTAATAATAATAATAATAATAATAATAATAATAATAATAATAATAATAATAATAATAATAATAATAATAATTGTTCAGGGGTATTCTGGGGAACGCAGATGTGAAAGAAGATGCTGGTGGGAACGGTCCTATCTGCGATAGTGAAAGATTAGTTTAAAACTTTAAAATAAAGTTAATATTTTTCAGATATTAAATGTTAACAAACAACAAGATTCAAGGTATAGAGGTAGTTTTGTACAAGATAGAAAAGCAGAAAAACCAAGAATTGGTAAGTTACGATTTGAGTTTCAAGCTCATAATTTACAAAGGTCCCAACATCTCTAATGTTGCGTTTAGTTAGATAGGCAAGGAGACGAATCTCCCAATTTCTTTCACATGAAATTCTAAATCACAATTTTGAAGAGCACTTTGCTCCAAAGGTTACAAGATATGGCCTTCCAAAGACACCCTTCAATATCACACAGATATCTATTACATTACAAAAGAGCCTCTGAGGTCTATAATTCAACCCAGGAGACTGCGCTCCCAAACCCTAATCGCCTACTCAAGGCAACTTTTACCTTTTACACTAGAGATTAGAGCGTCTTTGCTCAATAAGATTACACTTTCAGGCCTCTAGGCACAACCTACAAGTTACAATAGCAAATCACTTGCTTTTTAAGTTTATACAGGGGTATCTACTACCCATTCTACTGGGCCTTTGTAGAAAACAACAGGTTCAATTACTGGCCCAAAAATCAAAATGAGAGATAGAAAAATGGTGGCCATTACCTTAGCTGATGTTCTGCCTGCCGATGAATGAGGACCGCGCCTCCTCTCTTAGCACACACACACACTCAATAATACGACGATCAATAAGACAGGTTAGCCCGATAAGGCGTTAGCTTTTATACCCGAGAGGAAGATTCGAGAAGGCCCTAGACTAAAACCAGACACACCCTCTCATTTTTATTGGACAGTTAAAAAGTTACAGGAAGCCCATGATTGGCTGAAAAATAAGTACACAAAATACCCTCTCATTTTTATTGGAAGGTCAAAAAGTTACAAGAAGCCCATGATTGGCTGAAAACTAAATACACAAAATTTCTGATTCTTTAGAATCCAAGGTTGGCGGGATAAGTATGAAGTATTGCAAACCTTGAAGTAAAGAAAGTCAGTTCAGTTCAGAAAACCTATGAACACAAAATTTCTTTAACTTTCTAGTTATTCCACTTTGCACCAGAGTGCATGACATCAGTTCTTAAATAGTGACATCTATGGAGAAAAGCCCAAACTTCTTGAAATTGTTGTAAACTGTGATACAACAACAAAAAAAAAAAAGACAACCACTCAGTTTAGGAAATCTTAACATAACACATTACTCTATCACTTTAGTAGTGACATCTGTTGATCAACGTCCCAACTTCATGCACTAGTTGTTTCGATGTTTATGTGCTAGATAGTGTTCTTGAAGGCGCTTCATTTAAATGCACGGGATTGAGGTGTACCTCCCGGTACCAGAATAATAATGTTAGGTGCTTTAAGTCCCACTAACTACTTTCACAGTTTTCGTAAACGCTAAGGTGCCGGAATTTAGTCCCGCAGGAGTTCTTTCACGTGACAGTAAATCTACCACCACGAGGCTGGCGTGTTTGAGCACCATCGTTTACCACCAGACTGAGCCAGGATCGAACCTGTCAAGATGGGCTCAGAGGGCCAGCGCTTCAACCGTCTGAGCCGCACAGCCCGGCAACCCATAAAGCTTATCAAAAAATAACATTAGATGACTATTGTTGGTTGCGAAGTGCTTTGTCCCTTTTGCTGAAACACATCTCCGATAGATGGCATTACTACTGCCTCCCGAATAAAACAGCCTGCCTGAATATTGGCGGCAAGTAGCTGAGGAGTTAGATAACTTTCTTCCTTAGCATGCCATTTCTCTTGTTCAGGTAATTCCTGTTACGTGACACACTGGTTCATCATAGTATACGAGCTGCTTGGTCCCTGACGTGAGGTGCTGAGGCGAATGGGAAGCGTGCACACTAAACCGAAAACGGAAGAGCAATGTTGACCGCTGTCTGTGACCCCGTCATGCCGGCTCTAGAACTTGGCATAGTTAGAACGCCAGCTCGTGACCATTGCTGCCAACACTGATGCACTGTGGATACATCCCTGCCAAGTCTTTCTGTAATATCGTAGAACATTCAGATTCTCATTACATGGCCTAATTTTGTTTCTGTTTTTTTTTTTTTTTTTGCTAGTTGCTTTACGTCGCACTGACACAGATAGGTCTTATGGTGACGATGGAACAAAGAGGAAAGGGCGACGGGTGGGAACGATGCGGCCGTGGCCTTAATTAAGGTACAGCACAAGCATTTGCCTGGTGTGAAAATGGGAAACCACGGAAAACCATCTTCAGGGCTGCCGACAGTGGGGTTCGAACCTACTATCTCCCGAATACTGGATACTGGCTGCACTTAAGCGACTGCAGCTATCGAGCTCGGTCATGGCCTCATTCAAACTCGGTAAATTGCTGATACTGTCTCCATCTGTTCCTCAAAGACATGATTGTCTGTTCGTTAAAAGTGAGAGACTGTGCCATTTTTTTATTTTTCATTCATTGCTTTTAAAATACAGCATTCCAGCCGGTTAATATTATATTCTGACAAGATTACTGACGGCATTGTAAAGACCTATATTGAATGCAGTTTAACTTTTGTCTATGTCTGTTCCAGCATCACGGGGAAATGGGTCGGTGGATTGTAATGAACGTTGGTATTTCAGTTCAGAATAAGGTCGAGTATGATTTTAGCTGTAAGGTGTTCAGCAATTTCAGTAGGAGGCACCTAACGCATAAAAAGGGATGTATCTCCCTTACGGTTGGTTTTACACGAAAACATCTCATGGAGACTTTTTGTTCTATACCTATTTCAGATAGAGCCATAAAATGAGGGAAATATTAGTGGCAGTCGTGTGAAAGTTTGATTCCAAGAACCGGTACTCACTCGATAGACCGTAAAGAGGGATACTACAGAGATCTTTCCGGCAACGTATTAAGGCTTTGCACATCTGGGAGTATTTTTGTGAATATTAACCCGATACTTGGCTTTCTTTCATACGGGAAGGAAGAGATCAAATCAAGATCAGCAATATTGAAAAAGACATGAATGAGCAAAGGTCCACAGAAATCAAGGAAGCGTGTACGTCACGACAAGCCGCTGCCAGACAGAGCCATGCCCGCATACGTGTCACAAAATCTGGGGAACGTTATGAGAGGTGGAGAAAATATAATCATACACAAGCCACAAGCCAAGACGGGTACTCCATCTAGAAAACCACTAATGTTCGCTGACCTTAGCTGGAATTGTTTACAGGAAATTCGTTTCGTCTCGATAAAAACATGGCGTCTGGGCTCGAATGTACGATCTGCGGAATAAGAGATAGTTCACGTACTAACTAAATTAGGCTCTTTGCCACGCATCACCTTATCTGTAGACATTACTTACGTGACGAAACGAACGAGACTCCGACATGTTCTACAAAGGCTGTGTTTACTTATTGAAACGCCGATAATTTTCTTGACATAACGGTGAGTAACGCATAGGTAAGCTCCGTTGCAAGTATTATGTTTCTAAATACTGACTGATGAAGATTAGAGGAGATTTACTTTACAGTTTCAAGGATAGAATCACTAGTCCGTAGTTAAGTAAGCACATTTATCGCGCAGCTAGTAATGCTGACAACTGCATATAATATATATTTCTTTCCTTAAAACGGTGACAGTTTTCCTCATACAATGTCCCCCAGCACCTTTCTCCCACGAGCTACATTTTAATTATAATAATAATAATGTTATTGACATCCCACTAGCCACATTTACGTTTTCAGGAACCGCAGAGGCGCTGGAATTTTGTCAAGTGGAAGTTCTTTCAGGTGCCGGGTTTGAACCTACCAGCTTGGGGCAAAAAAGCCAGCGTTTCTACACTGAATCATTCAGTCCGGCACTCGCCACATTCTGGCATATCTAACATTGTCGGCACATTTAGGAATTTCGGACATTATAGTTAATATGTGTATGGACTTAAAATATGAATCAAATATTTCACTTAATCACTCAGGGTAGTATCTGCTGTGTATTTTTAAAAAAATGTTACTAAAATTGGGAAGATACGAAAGCAGTCAATCTCTTTCACTCCTACATTTACTGTTCCTACCCTTTAAATAATAATGCTCAAGTCTCAATAATTTTAATCGTTCCAACAACGTACGAGCACATAATTATTAATCTAGGTTCCCAAAAGTACATTCCCTGAAAAATAAGAATGAGCGCATTGTACTGCATGCGTTCCTCACAGGTACACTTTTCTCTGTGAATCTAAAAGTATGTCTGTTGTAGGTATTCACAGGGATTGTATCTATTTGGAAGCTGAATTATATTTTGATAACCATTATAATTAAAAGTCTGAAAGAATACTCAATGGAAGGAACTCACAATACCATGCGCTTATTTTTTACCAACTATACATGGTAGGGATAGACAGAACTGACAACCACGGCGCAAAGTAAAGGAAAAAAAAGCGTTGGGAAAAATAATGGACAGTGGAAGCCTATAACCTTAAACTCGTGGAGGATCCTTCATATATGTGTGTACGTGACAGTTAAATGTAATAATAGAAGAAAGGTAGGGCAGAATGATGCAGATATGAAAGATACTGATTGCGATGAAACAGTTCTGAAACTTGTGGCCCACTGTGGTAATAGTCCTGTTGTAATTACCTTAGGTACACGACTTGAGCTGAAGTACAGGTTTTTACATCATAGGGCACTCAGAGATGCTGTGGATGTGAAAGAACTCCGATCCAGAGGATGGACGAGGAGAGAAAAGAGGAAACTAGAAAGGTCTGTCACGTGAATAACGAAAATTCATATTGGGAATGAGAAGTAACGTGAACACTGGAACATGAAGATTAGCTTAGAACTCGTAATCCACACTGAATAAGTATCGATCAACGAAGTACGGACAAAAAAGGAAAACGGGGAGAATATCTTAGAAGACTTGCTGCAATTTAATCAATAATGCATATAGAGGAAGTGTAGGTTAGTTACAGTAAATGATAACATACTCAGCTCTGAACGGTCACGCATTTTAATTTCCATGTCTCCGGAAACCGTGTAAATAGTTAGTGCGACGTAAAACCAGTGAAAATGAAAACCTACAACCTGTTGTCCAGTCATTGACGGGTCAGGGATGGAATGAATGAAGCCCCCATCTTGCGGCGAGGATGGGAATTGTGCCGGCTGACGAGGCCAGTTGCACTCCTCTGGGGCAATGATTTATGACTGACAGATGAAATGAAATGATATTGGAGAGTGTTGCTGGAATGAATGATACACAAATCTCACATGGAGTGACCGGTATTGGAACCATGGAACCCACGGGTGAGTGGCCGGCGCGCTGCCATCTGAGCCACGGAGGCTCCCACGTAAAATTAATAACATTACTTATTTTTTCAATTTGCTTTACGTCGCACCGACACAGAAACGTCTTATGGCGACGATGTAATAGGACAGTGCTAGGAGTGTGAAGGAAGCGAGCGTTGCCTTAGTTAAGCTACGTCCCAAGTATGTGCCTGGTGTGAAAATAGGAAACCACGGAAAACCATCTTTAGGGCTGCCGACAGTGGGGTTCGAACCAACTATCTTCCGAATGCTAGCTCACAGCTGTGCGTCCCTAACCGCACGGTCATCTCGCTCGGTGGTATTATTAATATTATTATTATTATTATTAGTCAACCTCACACTAACAGAGACAGGTCTTCGGCGTTGGGTTGGAAAGGACTGGAAAGAGAGCGGCTGTTGCCGTACTTAAGGTACAGCACTGGAATTTGCCTTGTGTGAAAATGAAAAATCACAGAAAAGAAGCTATATTTAGTGCAACCGATGGTGGTGCCAAGAATACTAAAAAATCACATTATTAAGCTGTTTACCCTCCTTGGGTATCACCATATGTACATGGAGATAATAGTGGAGGTGTTGATCAATATTCTTAAATGCATTATCCGATGTCTCGTGCAGCTGATGACGGAATTCTACAAGACGTCTAGTGACGTCAGACGTTAGACGTCGATCCATTATGGGCGATACACGTTCACTAAGGGAGGTACAGGCAGAGAAATTCTGGAACAACATGCATGGCATGTTGAACAATATAGACTGTGAGCGGACTTTGTTCCTCTGCAGCAGTGTATTACCTTCCTGTTACAGGATTGACAATAGATCAGAATGAAGAATTTTCTGCCTGGTCAATACTCTCTACAAACACCTAAAGTGAAACTCAGAGCAATCTTCACCACGCTTCTAAGTGTTGAGAAAATACGTCGTCATGCGTAAACTTGCAACATGCTTTGGACTATGCCGCTTTAAAGGTCTATGCTACATACAGTACGTTGAAGATCATCAACTGCATGCAGGCAGAAGGGCTTGGAACACTACAGAGTGCCGTTTGACACCTCTGGGAATTCTCTTGTGACACTACTGCAGACTTGCAAGACAGTATTAGGGTATATGTGGGAGTCTGACCAGGGGAATGCGTGCTCTAGTCCCGCTGCGACTAAACGATTCCCGGTGGACCGTGTTGACATTTCTAGAGACACGTTGGCTTTGATCTGTACAACAGAATCCGTGTGGTCTGCCACTGCTACTCCTACAATGTATCGATCTTGACGGGCGGCTGTAACATGTGGCCGTCCAGAACCCGGTCTACGAGTATGCGAATATTTAATTGACCACTGTTACCAACATGGAAGCATCACCGCCGATTCACCTCCAACATGCACAACATATCTCGACCGGTAATATCAACCCTATCATATATCTACACATCCATAATACAAATACTTTCACACAGACGTGTACTTAGACATACGGATAAAACATGCTTATGTGACATGTATAATGCCAATATGAACATGTTAGCTTGGAGAGAGTTGAACTGTGACTAGGAAAGTCCTGTTACATAAGAAGGACCGATGATTCACGTAGAGTAATAAAAAGCCCGCATAAAACAATATATAGAAAATATTACTCTGTAACTAAGGGAATGCATTGTTCGAATGCATAAATTACGGCAGTCTTAGAGCTTCCTCCCCAAAACATAGGATGTTCCAAGGAAGGATTGCATTATCCTGTAAATCTGGTCCAAATTTCTATGAGCTGGTGTTATATATTGTGTGGAATGAGAAGCTAGTAGTAAGTCATTGTACCATTCTATCTACTGCATAATACTCTATAATTATTATAGCTATAGGAAACATTCATCTATGTATTTTTATTTTATTTTTATAACTATTATATTACAACATTGGTAATGCAATATTTGAAGGTATACTCTTTAAATCTTGCGTGAATTTCTGTGTAAGTGAGTTGCAATTATTACGTTACATTACGTCTTGCAATGAGATATAGGCTAAGTTATATTTCTGTCAATTTTGTTTGGAAATTCCAAGTGAACGTGTAGTAACTATGTTCCTACTACTTGTAAGACAATTTTTATTTTCTGTCCATTTCTTGTGTGAATTGTGTTATACTACTCGAAGGTAATTATTAACTTTCACATTATTTCATGCATTTTGTTATTATACCTCTTTAGATGCCACATAATTTGTTGTTTAGATATTTTATTTGGAATGTTTAGTTTTCATACAATTGTTTGTTATTTTGTAAATTTGTATGTAATATCATTTAATTTAGTTGCATTTCTTCTGTAAGCAGACATTGCCACCAGATATCTTACAATTGTAATGTATTTTTAATAATAATCCCTACACATATAAAATTCAAAGTTAGTCTATCATTTGGCCAATTTACTCAGCGTTTGGGATTTTGACACCGTTTCAAATTGTTTAGCAGTATAAACTTAATGTATTTTGTTCGTCGGTGTGTCATTAACGAGGTGACGCATTGTCAGCGCGACGAATACTTTCAGCCATTTTTCTTGACTTTCTGGACTGAAACTGCTATCTAGTTGTTAGATAGTTCCACAGCTGATCTCACGTAGGATGAATGGATCTTGAACCAGCCCTCAGATGCCGGTAAAAATCCTGGTGCAAAATAGAACCTGGAACTTCTAGGTAAAAGGCAGGCTCGCTACCCCAAGAATGCGAGGCCGGGGTAATAAAAATAATTCACATGTTCATCTCTTTGATACCGTATATCAGTTCTGCATCAAACTCAGTTTTAACAAACACGTGTCTTTACTTACAGCTCAAACGCAGGAAGCTCCGCAGTGAGATTTGACTGAGGTTGAATGGTCCATAAAAATTAAATAGGCTACTACTCATCATTATGCATGTACAGAAGACAGTTGCACATTGACAGTAAATGTTTAGGTGCTACAGTAGTCATTATATTTAAAATGTATTTACGTTTTCATATTTAATCTAACATGAGTAAAAATGACCTAACCTCCAGAAACGTCGTAACGTCATCGACCGCTGTGTAATTGTTGGCTGATCTTTCGATTCCTTTAGTTAGTTCGGAATACGACGCAATAAAGCCTGTGAAAGCTGGCAAGGCTCCTGGCTTTGATAGAATACACTCTAGGTTCCTTATAAATGCAGGACAAAATACTAGGAGATGGTTAGCTTGCTTTTTCACACACATATTGCAAACCGGTCCACTTCCAAAACATTTCAAGAAGGCAAAAATTCTCGCCATCTAAAGCCCGGGAAATCTAAACATCAGCCTCAAAGTTACAGACCAATTGCTCAGCTTAGTTGCTGCTACAAACATTTTGAAAAACTTATTTACAACAGAATCAGTTCTACCATAGATGCACACATTCCTGTAGAGCAAACGGGCTTCAGGCAGAACCGCAGCTGCTGCGACCACGTTCTTTCCCTCACGACATATATTGAATCAGGCTTCCAACTACAGCTGAAAACGTCTGCCGTTTTCTTAGATCTGACTGCAGCATATGATACAGTAAGGAGAGATGGAGTGCTGTACAAACTACTTCAGGTTATACCTGTAAGGCAACAGTAAATCTCATTGGAAACATGCTCAGCAATAGACCCTTCCAAGTTGTTTTAGGAACCAAAATGAGCAAACTGAGAAAATTAAACTACGGTGTTCCACAAGGATCGGTACTGGCTCCCCTCCTCTTTAACCTCTACATATCTGACTTGCCTCAAACTGTATCTAAGAAATTCTGCTACGCCGATGACATACCGTTGGCCATAAGACATAGCAGCATTAAGGAAAACTGAAAAGTACTCACCAAAGACCTACCCATCCTTGGGAACTACCGTAAGAAGTGGAGACTTCAACCAATCACAAGCAAAACTGTAGTGTCTTGCTTCCACTTAAATCACAAAATGGCCCAATGTACTCTCCAAATACTTTTCTAAGGAAAATTTGTGAGACATAACAGGTTTCCTAAGTATCTGGGTGTATTGCTTGACCGGGCCCTCTTCTTTAAGCAGCACCCTTCAGACACTGTAGCGAAAATAAATAGCCGTAACAACATATTACAGAAACTCTTTTTTGAATTGTGTCCTTTATCTGCTTTATAAATGTTATTCAACTCGTACCCACGCGTGTTACATACTGCACCCGTCCACCTCCCGAGTCCCAGACTAGCAATTATCTCAGGGGTGTCGGTTCATTATTTAAGTCATCAAATATAAATATAGCGGCATAAAATAGAACACGGGAATGAACGGAGCAATTAAAATTAAAATTGGGGACGGCTCGATTGTAAACTTGAATTTAAGGACTCCATGATAGGACTAGGAAGTGACTGTTAACTTTAAAAAGGGCATCATCTAACTACAATAACAAGATTATGAGAATGGTTTCCTTTGAAATAATTGCCAGAAAGAGCAGTTTATTACGCCATCCGACGTACGAAACTTTGATACATTTGGCAACGATATTTAAATTCCCACACATGTTACATAAACAAATCACTTGCTATACCGCAAGTGGTATCAATATCGTGCTGGGTTGCTTCTGAAATAAAATGACATTTTGAGGTATAATTTACGGATCGATTCCATTTGAATCGAATCGTTGTTCAAGGATATAGCTTCCTTCTATCGGGAGCCCGAGCATAACCCATGTTACGGTCGGCTTCTCGATTTAACTAAGATGATGTACTCCGGCTATATACATTTTTCCGAGACCGGTACTCGGACTGGGTAATGTTTCTCGTGAATTACGAAAAATGGATTACACGGACAGTTCCTATCTTACGATGTCCAGCTGATGCCATACCACTGAATTAGCATTTATATTTTATTTACACATGATTTGAAATGTTACAAAGTAGCCTCAGTAGACTACTGCCACAGATGAGATAACGAGAAGGGATGGGAAATACCGTGCGGAAACCGTACGATAACGAGGTCACAAATGACTAATATTTATCATTCTTATTATTTAAACATAAGAATCGAGGGATGTTGTCACCAATTAATTAATTAACTATCGTCAGAAATATTCATTTATCCATGAAATTATCATCCTCGAAATTATTATTATTATTATTATTATTATTATTATTATTATTATTATTATTATTATTATTATTATTATACTCAACGGTTCCTGGCACTGTCATGTTTGATTAATATCGTCATTATTATGCGGGATGCAAACACAAATGGTTATTAATGTTATTATTATTATATCCCTCTTGTGGTTATTATTATTAAATAGGTGACTCCAGATTTTATTATTATTATTCACGTCACTCAAGAGGTTATTATTATTAATGAACCGGTCACTTCCGCCAAATATATTAAGATATCGGTCGCAATTATAATTATTTCACTGATCAACCAACGGCATCATTACTGTTATTATTATGACAATTATTATTAAACTGACCGCGATGATTTAACATCGTCCTTACATTATTATTATTATTATTATTATTATTATTATTATTATTATTATCGGTTGCATATTATCATTTAGATTCCCGTTTAACATCTTTATCAACGCTCAATTAATTAAAGCGGTCCAATCCTTTATCTGCAATATTTATTATTATTATTATTATCACGACATCATGATTGTCATCGCTCGTCATTACAACGATTACAATATACGATCATTTATGTGGACTCTGAACTCTCATTATCCTTAGATCCGTAGTATCTCAACGAATAGCGGTGCAGTCTATTTATTTCGTACATGCTGTCACGGGTTCGAATTCTACCCGCTACGTAACTCAGTATTTCTCTGTGACACTGCCCGTACATTTTACACTCATTTCAATATCCTAAGTGTCTCTCGTACGGAATTTATTTCCTTTTCTATCTCAATATTCCTTGATTCATTTATTTCTCACAGAATTATCAACTGACTTATTTATTCACTTCTGATATGCTACGACCTTTTATTATCTGACTGCAGATTCTTTAACATTTTCTATCTCATTTTGATCTACGCCTTAGTTCGTTCTCCACAAATAATCGTAACATCTTGAAATTATATTTACCAAAATTTGACAATCATGGTTTCGTAATATTAGTCCTACGTATTCCGGCTAATGAATTGCAACTTTAAGACACGATATTCATACATAAAAAAATATTGGACCGTAATTTAAACCACACGTTCATTAACATATACGGATTATTAGCACCGATCTACTTTTCAATATTATTAATTTATCAAGTTAAATTACCACACACTTTAATTCCGAATTAAAAACGACCTCCCGTCATTAAATGATTCCCGATAAACTCAACACCTGATCACTTAAATTTATTATTACGCACGGCTCACTAAAAATTTCCAATATCACATGAATTATTATAATATCCAAATTATATTTTAAAAAATTTCTTCTAAAAAAAGTAGTTTTATTTTTATTTATTATTATTAATTTAAAAAAAAATTATTTTCGCCTGTTACACGGTAGTCCACTCTTAATATGTTTAACGCATAACCCCTTTTACAATTTCGATTCATTCTGGCACTAACCAATCCCACATACGATTTACTTGGAATATTATTATTATAATCGCTTCTCACAAATTTGAACAACTTCACTTTGAAAATATGAACATACTAATCACAACAAAACACAACTGGTATGGCGAAGCTGGATTTTCCTCCAGTGTCATTACATAGCTCGTTAAAATGACAAAACAGAAAAACACATATCGGGTCTATTTAACTATAATAACCAAAATCAAATGTAAAGAAAATTATTGACTACAAAGAAATATGAATGCATGCATGACTTAACGTACTACACTATATATACAAATTTACATCTCCAACAAACTGAATACATAAAAGACCCGATTATTTACATTGTTATATTTACTACTGTCCGTGCTACAAATTTAGGATGGGGTCGTTAAGCGACTCATCTTGTTACAGAAGGTAACCAAGTATAATCAAATTATTCCCATTTTTCCCAATCACGCTAACATTTCCCAAATATTATATACATTATGTACTCATCTTAGTTTCTCGGTATTCCATTACAGCTTTGCAGATGAGAGGCTCCTTTTGGTCCCTCTCTGCATTTTACTCCTCCATTCTTGATGGCGTAGTTCCACAAAAGATTTCCTGGCACATTACCATTTTACACTAATACCTTAATTATCACAAAACTTCACCATTGACAATGTTAACACTGAACACTTTAACTTTTATGCAACAAATTAATATCCTAGACCCAAAAATTTAATATTTATACTATTTTAATCTTCGTCCAATTACCGCACAATGGACCTGGACACGTACGACGAGGTGTCAAATTTTTACGCCCGTCGCGATTTACGTCGTCTGACGCGATACGCCCGTTTCATACGGCACTCTTGAAGTGTTCATGATAGCGGTTCGATATTGCAAAGTACAGGCTATTATTCCCTTAAAGTACTGTTCGTCACACAGTCTGTTATGTACGTACTTATTGTGGTACAATTTATATTACTCTCTTACAGTGCAATTAATTTACTTCACTGATATCTATAACTGACAAACACTATCCTACGTTAACTATTTCCAGTTCATGTTGCTTGAGCGCGATCACATTTTACAAACACTGGCGGATGCTCGCGCCATTAAATGTTGAGTTACTGTATGCCCGTAAAATTCGAAGTTAGCTGCGACCGACGGTTCACCTCCAGAGATTCATTTCAAGTGTCTTGGCGAGGATCCCTTGTCCCGTATATATGGATGAAGCTTTCTCCCGCGGATTCATTGACGTCATACCCCTGAGGGAGGGGGTGGAATTTTAATATCGGTACTTGCACTCCGAATTGGACGTTAAAATTTACATCAAATTAATCCACTATCGTCAGAATATTTGCTGGATTAAATATGAACTCCTGGTGATCACAGATTTAGGAGATACGGGTGGATTTAGCTCCTCACATTTCGCGCCTTCGGAAGCGTCCCTTACAACGTGGTCTTCGTCCAGCCAATGACATTCAAGCTGTCTGGTTTTCAAGAAATCCAGCCTTCAATTTATTTAATTTGCCAATAATTATTGATTATTTTTCCATGCGTGACATCTAATAAATTTATTACATCGATCCGTGTACTCACAATAATTTATTACTAATTACTTTTGAAGTTACGAGAATATCTCATCCACCATTCCTTAAGATGGTATCCCTGAGTCTTACATCAAATTTTTACGATTGGCCGGCAAGCGGTCACGTGATTTAAATCTCCACCTGCCCGAACCTAGGCTAGCGAATGTCCTCGCAGCCGCTGTAGCTTTCCATGACGTCACGGAATCTCCGTCCTGCCAAAAATATCCCAGCGCATTACTCATGTAGCGAGCTTCCTTTGTCAAACTATCCCTTTCTCTTTCTGACCAAGACTTATTTGTAGACTTGTATTTCCTTGTTCGCCAACTAATGAGATCCCCTGCTGTGAAGTAGCTAAATGTTGGTGTGTCGAGCTAATCCGTCAGGCTCCAGCCTGTCGTCCTTCCTTCGCTCCTATTTCGCCATTACATATATGAAAAGTTTTCAACTACACTTCTGTATTTCAATAAATGTACCATATATTATTTTATCAATCAAATCATGATTGACTTTGGGCCTAAGTCACTCGGGTTCAATACGTCCCTTTCTTTCGGAAAATAAAAGATAGGGCTAACGGTACATTCTAGTTAATTATTAACAGCAGGGGTGGTGCATGATATTGTTGTAGTGTTGCACAACTCCCAATAATTTTGCACTTCATTTGACGTCTTTTCTTCTAAAGTTTTAGTTTAATAAAGCTAACATATATTCGAAAACATATTAAAATCAACCATCTTTGGTCGTTCGCTGTACTAATGCTTCGTAACTGACTGATAAACGCTGCTGGCTTCGGATCAAACGCAGGAGGTTTGCTTTCCTACGGCAACTCCCTAACGGACAGCGCGGTGCAAAGTACCTCAGCAAGGACGAGCCTAAGAATGTACAGCATCAGGTGGCATGCTCGCCAGTTCGGTCTCAGGGAGTTGCACGAGACTAGCAAGTCCCCTACCTAGAAACAGTTCCAAATATCCCCGTTAGATTGCGCCACTCTGCGAAGATTACTTTATTCCTACTTCTCTCCTCTCGCAAAAGTAAATTCATTTCCACATTTTTAATTTACAATTTTTGCTTTACGTTGCACTGACGCAGATAGGACTTACGACGACGATGGGATAGGAAAGACCTAGGAAGTGGAAGGAAGCGGCCGTGGCCTTAGTTAAGGTACAGCCCCGGTATTTGCCTGGTGTGAAAATGGGAAACCACGGAAAACCATCTTCAGGGCTGCCGACAGTGGGGCTCGAACACACTATCTCCCGATTACTGGATACCGGCCGCAATTAAGCGAGTGCAGCTATCGACCTCGATTCGAATGAGGAAACTTGTGCATACGCGCGGGGCATGTTGTTTGTCTCCCACCCCTTCTCTATCACGAAGCGTCCGGCTCAATGGCTAAGTGGTTAGCGTGCTGGCCTTTGGTCACAGGGGTCCCGGTTTCGATTCCCTGCAGGATCAGGAATTCTAATCATAATTGGTTAATTCCACTGGCACGGGGGATGGGTATGTGTGTCGTCTTCATCATCATTTCCTCCTCACCACGACGCACCGGTCACCTAAGAGTGTCAAATCAACAGGCCTGAATATGGGGAGCCGAACATGTCCTCGGACACTCCCGGCACTAAAAGCCATACGCCATTTCATTTCATTTCATTTTTTACCCTCAAGCACGGTAGCAGCTTGTGCCCTGGCATAGCAAATATGGCGAGTTCGTCAATTTCAATCGCGCACCCGGAAGTAACAATGTGACCTCATTTTCTCGAAAAGAAAAATGTTCTCCACCAATCCAATTGCTCCATCTTTCTTAACATAACACGAAGAGCATCCCGGATTTTTTTGGGTCGCTATAGTTTTTTTGGCTAGTGGCTTTACGTCACACCGACACAAATAGGTCTTATGGCGACGATGGGATAGGAAAGGCTGAGTGGACGTGGTTCCAAATTTTCAAATTTCGTGGCAGAGCCGGAAATCGAACCCGGTAACCCGGGGTTGGTAGCTAATCGCATTAACCACTACACCACAGAGGCGGACAAGCTTACTGTATATGTATAGTTGCCCTTTATCTCGTTAAAATGGAATGACAACATTTGAACGTGAGTAAAATTTTTTATTCGGACGAAGTTTTGTAGTTTCCAACATACACCGTACCCATTGTACTGCTATGCTCTGTCTCTACTCCCTGAACCTGCTATTGTTCTACCATCTTTCCTGGGCTTTCAAAGTTGCAGTGTACGCTTTCTTGTGGCATTTTAAATTAGAATAACCTACATAAATCATGGCATGGATGTTGTCACACGTTACTTAAGCATGAAAGCAAACTTCCAAATTTATATTGCGGCAGTTGCGAACTAATGTACACTTTACGTGAAATCTGTGCATCAATCCCTTTTCATTTCGAAAAGCCCACGCTCTACGTCCGCAGTTTGAGCTACGACCAATTTGATGAGAAACCAGTTAGGATATTACTCAACCATCACGCCCCAAGTAACGAAAATGTACTTTCATATAAAGATGAAGACTAATTTCGAAGTTTTGCTCATTCAAGGATCAAGTTACCAACACTCTCTGAGTCATCTTACACAGACCACAATGTGCGTTTGAACCAACAGTTAGCAGTAGAGTAATTACATTCTTAATGTAGTCTTTGGGGATTTCCTAATTAACACAAACCTTGAGAATGAACTATAATTTTCTTTTAGTCCCGTTTCTTGGAAAGTAGTTCTCTGAATGAAAAAAGCAAGGACTGTTTGGAGTAATTTGAAGAACGAGTTGTAATTGTGATAAAGTATGTATGTAGCGATTCTATTAAGCTGATGTGTCGTCCCAAAAGCTGTTTAATGATAATATTGTGACACTTCTAAGCATCACAGGTTACAGAATATTCTACCACAGAGAATAGCCAGCGTCCGAATCTTCAACTACAGCTCCGTCAGATACTCTTCGAGAATAGGGTATTTTAAGGATCTTCGCAGGATGCCATTATCATTCATATGTCCATATATCCATATCTAAATGGTACTACATGAAGATCAATATTAGATGAGTATATCGGCCACCCCATTCCCAATTAATTGACTCTGATGAAAATATGTATTTTCACTTGCTGGGAAGATTAATTAACGACGATGTACAGTTGCTAAAGCTGATTCCAGTAAGAAAAACAACTGATGAAGTTCGATGGTTCATAGACAACACTATCGTTGGTATCATAGAAAATAATTAAACTGGTGAAACTTTCTTTCTTGCATGTGAAGTTATACTGTGCCCTACTGGACTCTGAAGTTCCGGCCAGGCGAAAGCCGGTCTCGAACCCAGAGTACGGTAGTGAAAGAACTCTCACAAACGTGAGCTGGTGCACATAGTCTTACCTGAACACATTCCTCTTCACTCAGTCGAATCAGCAATCTTCTCAGGGATAACATGGGTATAACGGGGCAACAAAAGATAAACAAGAGGATATGTGACAAATCAGGTAAGATTCGGCTAAATTAAAATAAAATAAAAATATCTAACAGAAAACTCGCTGCATTCAAAGTTTAACAAATAGGGATTTATTACACAAAATTGAATTATTTACAAAGGATAGAGCTTTTCATAATGACAGGGTAAAATAACGCTGAGTCGAGAATAACCAGTTCACTGCCTTCACGAAAACTGTTGTGCTGCAACAAGCATGTTACAATAGTGTAAGTAACGAAGTTTAGAAAGATGGATATCTGCTTACACTCATAAACAGTTATTCCCATGAAATTTACAATGCCTCGCGCCGTCGAACCCCGGTGCAAACAAAAATCACCACAAAATGTACAATGACCTGACTCGGTCACGAACCCTAGTCCCATGACGATTAAGGCGTCAAAGATACCAATGCAAACAAAATAAAAAGGACACAATCAACATATACACGTGTGTAAGTATCAAAACGGGCCAGTGTTAACATCTTACGTAAAACAAATAGGACATAAAAAGATTCTCACTCTGCTTTCAAAACATGAAGGTCGTTTCTTCCCCCCTGGCACCCTTGACAAACTGCAGACGACAATAACCAATTCTCAAGACTGTGACGTCCGGCGTAGCCCCTCACCCCTGTAACCACTTCACCAGCGACAGTTCACATAATTGATGGGCTCAGCTGACTGCCAGAAAAACATCTCGCCTCTCAAAATACCTCACGTAACCTGGCTGCTAAAAAGTACCTTTTTAAATACACCTGGGCGATCTGCCCTCATCTCAATATCCCCAGCGATATAACTCATCTTATTTCCGCCTCCCATGGGCTCAACCTTGATACGACAAAGACACAAATCAATATGCGATACACATGGCCATACTAGGCCTCTCCAATACATACTCTCAACTGCGCTGGGCTCTCTCATATCAATCGCAAATCTTATTTCTGCCTCTCATGGGCTCATATCTCTCAAATATTCGGACTCGCTCGCTCTATTAGTGAATCTGGGTGAATCACTGGTTACGTCTTGGTCACAACTATACACGTCTACGTCTGCCGAAACAAATGCCTAAATGCGATATTAAAAAAAAAACCTATCTGTAAGACTAACCTCCTATGACCACAGGAGTTCGATCAAACCCATAAAATCACACGTACGTTAAAATAACACAATCAAAGTGAAATATGAACACGCTAACAAGGACTCTACAAATAACATCTACCTTAATGTACGGGGTTCGAGTTTGAGGCCTAGCTCTAAATTACAAGGAAAATTGTCCTACCATAACTAATCTGACTGACGGCCCCCATATTCCTATCTAAATTTAAATGACATGCTTGAAACAGAATTGGAAAGCTCTGACCTTGTTATCGATGACAGTACGGAGCGGCCATCCCTGCGGACTACTGAATCTACCACCTCATGGTGGACTGCGGGGCTGGCATCAGATACTGTTGACCACTTGGAGACATTCTTTCTTGTGTTGCGTCTTCGTACAGCTCCCTCTGTAGTTGGAAGGTGTCCCCTTCGATGTTGTGCTGATCAGGTGCTCCCAACGTTCCTGGATCGATGCCCGTTGTCGTGTTGGCTTCAGCTCCTGGTTGTGACTTCCTTGCAATGACGATGTCAAACACTCGTACTGACTTGATGCTGGGGTAACTGAAAATAAATTCATATATTACAGACTGTCCAAATTCGATGCCTGTCTCCCTTACAATCGTGTCTCACACGTCACATTGACCAAGTCTCGTTCCGAGTTTTAACCTGGTACACAATAGTTTCTTCACTCCTCTCAGTCACTGTTCTTTCACCCTATCACACGGACAACATATAGTTTCATAATTCCTAACCTGAGCCAATATTAATTCTAGCCTTTCGTCCGTAATACCTTGACCTCATAAAAATATGAAGCTACCAGTTCATTAGTCTCTTATAAGCAGTATCTCATCTCCCCATAGCATATTCTCACAGGTAAAATCTTAAATTCAGCTGAATATTCAAGTTGATTACTTACTTCCTTGCAGAAATAGCAGTACGGGTAGTAGGTGTAGCTCGAAGACAAAGCGTTGTTCTCAGTACCAACACGCAGTATGACGACTCGTTCAGACAGCCTTCTGGTCCAAGAATGACCCTGATCTGCCCGGCGGCCTTAATTTATAATTCCGGATAGCGTCATCAAGCCGCTTGGCTGCGTGCACTCTTAGCGCGCCCGGGAAGTCTTCCCGCATTAATTATATCATGAGCTCTAATTAGCGAATGCATTAATGAATGCAGCCCTAATGCATATCAAAATAAAGCAGAAATAATACAGGTTGCAATTCTTGTCTCAAATCCAATGCAACTCTTCCGTAACCAAAGATATTAATTTATTTCTTTCTTCCCTCCAATAATAAGTTTAGCCGCGATCTGGGAAGCGTCCCCAATCTTCATCAAGAGGCTTGGCTTGGGACATAACTCCTTTTAATGAGTTCTGGAGATTTCTCATAATAACACTCGCGCTCACTTCACATAAGAACGCTTCTTCTGGACCCCTTTATGACATATACTGTAAGACATTGGCTTCGTGGGTGGCCTAGTGTGCTTCCAATATCCAATACTCAAATTAATACAATTGTCCCAATGAACAGAATGGTTCAATACAAAGCGTAAATCACTCAATTATAACTACGTTATTTGATGATATTATGAAGTTTCTCTGGCCATACAGTAGCGATAACTTACTGGCGTAATAGATTGGCTGTTAATCCTTCTGTTCAATAGCTAGCGAGTTCTATCCCTTCTGTGACGGTGGAATTTGAGAATGTTCAAATACAACAACATCGCGTCGTTGGTTCGCAGCACGTTACTGAATTCTTAGAGGACAAAGTTGTGACAACTTGGCGTCTGTTGTAACCTACAGCACCTGACGGGACGTTAGCAAATGTCATGCAGCATGGATAGAGGCGTAATGCGGGAGGAAATCCTACAGCTTGAAGCGGACACCTCTCAATTCACCGCTTAGGCAGATAAAAAAAATTAGCACCAAATGGTCCACGTTTCATTTCTAGCGAATGATTTTGTAAGGATTGACCAAAAAACAAAACTATCCGGAACAACTACCGCGAAGAAACTGCCTAATTTCTTGTGGAAAATGAGTACTCCCACGAGCTCCACTATACGGTAATTGTTAACGTTGAAGTACTCTTCCTCCGCAATCTCTCTGTTATTGTTAGAGAACTTGGCTCGATGCTGTCCTATGTTTCAATAATGATGCCTTGAAAATGATAATTCAAGAGTTTTTAACACGGGTTTGATTGCACCCTTTAATTTAAAACGAGAAGTTTGACCGGCAACACATATCACAATTTGGCGTTCTAATAGCAAACTGAGACGTATTTGTACTGCGTCCTCTTTACCAAAATAATAGCCTAAATAAAAATTCATTTATATTGCAGCGACAAATAAGGGAAGAAGAATGTCAGTACTCCCAGGTCACAAATCTGTTTCAACAGCTTTATTCAGTTGTGACCCAGGCAGTGTCACGGTAAACAAGTACAGCTCGCTCGGAATACTTTGAACCATTGAGGCTGGGACAAACAGGCTAGGCGTCGAGATAGCCGAAACATTCACTTATCAAGCATCTTGGCCTCCCAGTGAGCCAATCGCTGAGATTATATTATAAGCAGTGACCCTGTATACATTTAGTTAGGCACACACAGTTTTCCTCAAAACATAAAAACACACCATGGACGAATGGGTTAAATCGATCTTATTAACACAGTTGATTAGACGTACACCTATTGTATCCGAGGAAATCCGATCCTGGGCCAAGTCGAGGATATTTGATAGTGCCTAAATGCTACAGATTCGTATTTTTGTCTCCTAACACGGTAAAGAACTCGTACGGGACAAAATTCTGATGAAGCATGTTCTATTCCGACAAACCTTGTTAAAAAGTAACCGTTCTAAGACATGGGCTTTGTTTTGACAGAGAAGTCGTGCTACAGATGTGACTTCAATAGGTCAGTCCGTTAAAATTGTAGAGAATGGAGTGGGTATTTACCAACTTGGAAGAACACAGGTGACTTCGAGTTCCGAACACTTACATTTTCATTTACCACTAATTTTCATAATGATAATAATACAATTATTCTGTTTTCGACTCATTAACTACGTTTTCGGTTTCCTCAGACGTCGAGGTGTCGAAATGTTGTCCCGTAGGAGTTCTTCTACGTGCCAGTAAATCTACCGACACAAGGCTGACGTATCTGAGCACTTTCAACTACCACCGAACTGAGCCAGCATCAAACCTGCCGAGTTGGGCTCAGAGGGCCAGCGCTCTACGCTCTGAGCTACTCACTCCGGATGATCTTCATTGGGCTGTCGCCCAGGTGGCAGATTCGCTATCAGACGTTCCTTAAATGATTGTAAAGTAGTTCGAAATGTATCCAATATCACCCTTGGAAAATTATTCTAAATCCTAATTCCTCTTCCCATAAAAGATTATTTGCTCAAATTCGTCTTCTTGAATTCCAACTTGATCTTCATATTATCTACCTGCTGTCATTTCTTGATGGATACAGTACTTTGCATCCATCTCTTGGCACAGGCCAGAGTAAAGTGTAGCTTCCACCGAAGTCCCAGTCAACATCCATGGCTGTGAAAACATGGAAGGTGCTGGGGTATGGGTAGTGCTGAGTAATGACATTCGGAGCATGACTAGTACATCTGAGTGTTATGAAAGGTGCTGCTCATAGGGTCAGACGTGCTGCCATAGTACTTTCTGACCCAGTGAGGAAAGCAATGGCAACCTACCTCACTCCTCATCTTGCCTAGTACGCCTCATGTTGGTGCTGCCATTGGTTTTGGGGGTTTCCTTATAACCGCATAACCTTTGGTGGTGCTATTTGGGGATCCAATCAGCCTCTGGGCTGATGACCTAACAGACAGACTTCATATTATGATCTATACTATTTTTAAAAACCGCATTCAATTTTGTTCGTCTACTGATGCACTATTGACGGATGTAAAAATAATGCTTCGGAAGATAGGACTCGAAAATTCCGGAAGATTTAGTAAAAAGTTTCGAAAGATATTTAGAAATAAGTCCATTTTTACAATTTTACTGAAAACTAAATTATCATGGAATTAACATTGAGCGATAGAACTGAAGAACTTTCAGTCATTCACCTGGGGATATTCCTCTTTCCCAAGAGCTAGGTAATCGCTACCCTCCTATTCTTCTTTCTCTTTACCCTCAGAGATATGGTTCATCATTAGACGTACAAAGTCCGTAGGCTACCAAGTTCGAATCCCTGACAGAATTTTACTCTTTGATTCTCCCTGGGAATTATGTGGTAGGTCATGTATTGATATTCCAGCTGAGTTGGCTGTCATTTAACTGTGCGTATATACGAGAGACCCGTGCCTTTGAAACGTATAAGAACTCATTCTCAATGTATTATATCAGCATCGCACCAAAAATTCTCCTAAAACTGATAGCTGTGGAAGGGTAGTTAAACAAATCATGCTAATAAAATTCCTTATTTTATTGTTTATCATTTGTGTAGCTCTACACTGAGTAAGCCCTGTATAAGTGATGCAGATTGTTCTTACTAATAAACGTGGCATATGCGTTGTGTTAGTATATCGCTCGTATACAGTCGCTGCAAGCTGCAGTAATCTCTTCTGTAGTTCACTGACGTATTTCGTCACGTACACTGCCTCTATGATTGCTGTGGATAGTTACCTGGCAGTGAAACCGTTCGAGAAACCGCGTGATACCCCGAATAAACATTGTATGTCGATAAGGCTGTGGAAACACGAGATGAAGGACAACATATTTTTTTTTTCAAAAATAGTCATTACTGCTTAGTAGTTGCTGTGACAGCAAGGTATAGCAAATTGTCAACTCTGACTATAGCAGGTTGTTCTGGAGTAATTATAGGTAGCCGTCTTCATGCGTGTCAGTAAATGTTACGCAACAAACAAGTGCTACAATGCAGATTTTGTGTTTTCCAAACTTTTACTGAAACTCTTCAGCAAACACATTAATCGTTGTTTCCATACTCCGAAATAAATAAATACATACATACATACATACGTACATACTGAACCCATGACCTTTGTGCCCTAAGAACATTATGCATTATATAACAATTAAACTAAAAGTGGGATTCTTGATAGCATGGATTTGACACGTGACGAGGGGGTGATTACCTTCGGTCCCACGCTCTGGGGTACGTGACGTCAACCACACGTGTCGACGGCGGAAGAATCTCAAGTAATTTTTATGAACTATTTCAAAGCGCGTGTACACGGCGTGACCACGCCAAGTCAAAAAAATATAGTGCCTATCAAAGGAGGTCAATCATCTCACAAATCGAACCCGTAAAATTTTTAAATGTCCATGAACACTACCATCAGAAATGTAGCAAGCATGTAGTCACTTTAAAAACTCTTGAAATTACAGTTTAGGTAAGTCAGAAAATTTATAAAATTTTCTTGGCGGCAAAGGGAGAGACCTGAAGAGAGGGGGTAACTGCTATAAATATGAAGGGACGCCATGACGAAGTTTCCTTCTCCGGCATTTGTGATACAAAGCGGACGAAATTGTTGAGTTGCTCCGCGAAATCAAATCAACGAAAGTAGACTGAGTTCGACTGCAGATTTAGCCAGTGTGGCTAAGTCTTGACTCCGTGGGGAGATAGTTTTCTTGAGAGAAATAAGTGTATCAGATAGGACGGTCAAAGTACTGAAATATTCTAATGTGATTGAGTAATTCGTGTGCGGGAATAATTGAAATCCATCGTGTGCGCCCAGCAAACAAGTGAAGGGTATTTTCTTTTTTTTTTATGCTTTATTCCAGGAAACCTGAAGAAACATAATGAGATGTACAGCCATGAATGTAAAGATGGCTAAATAAATGCCAGGGTCACAGGTGAGCCCTAAGACGAATACTGGCGTGGACATGAGGTAGGTGGCTTTCCATCTTACTACCTCTTATATCTTGTCTCGTGATTTCTTGTATTTGAATGGGGATTTACGACGCAGTGGTCACCCCTACTAAGTTTTGTAAATGTGAGGGTACGACTAAAAGAGTCATTTGTTTTATTTTCCACTTGGATAAAATTTTGAAGTCTTGCGAGTGCCATATAATGTTGTAAAAAGTTATTGAATAGGGTTCCGAAGTGATATCACGTCCAATGTAGATCGTCATCCGTGTGAGTGTACTGCCTGTATTTTGTGATGTCAAAGTAAGATGTTCATTCGATGTAAAATTCTTCTGTCTGCAATTTGACGTTAATAATAATAATCCATGGTTACTCATTTTCAATCGAGTGAAAGCGCGCTGTCGGATAAGAACCTAGGGTGATGAATTTGGTCACGGAGAGAAACGTTTTTATTTAATGCCCATTTTAAACTGTGTCTGACTGACAATAAAAGATCTAGTAGAATGTTTCAGTCATTTCTCGAAAAATCAAGTTATTAAATACGATATCATTTATGCAAAGTTATTCATGAGTAATGCATTGTGCGATATTAGATGTTGGGATTTCTAGTGAGGATTTTATTCCAGTTCTTTGTCGATGATAATTGTGGAGCTGGGAAACAGAGGTTAGTTTGTGAATCAGGTTGGACCTGTCATTGAAGCCGGGATACGGAAGCCCGAGGAATGTTTTATATGAGTTGAGATGAGATGTGCGAATCAGGTTAGAGTCCTGTCATTGAAGCCGGGATATGATAACCCGAGGAATATTTTATAATGTTGAGAATGGAAAGAAATTCATAGAAATCCATAGCGGTATAATTGGCGACGCGTATAATTAGTGTGGGCATCTGGAAGCATATCTGTGCATTTTGTTGGTTAGAATATCGTATTTGTTTAATCATGTCGGCAGAGTTTAAAGGGAGCATTTTGAGAAGTCAGTCAGGTAGAACGAACCGGGTGGTTTATGTAACTGCCGGGCGAGCATGGGGTGAGAGACCTAAGCGGACAGCGGGGATAATAACGGGAATAGGAGTGGAGTCGAGATTGTACTGTATTCTCGGCCAGGAAAACGTTAAATGCTGGATTTAGTTGAAATTTCATAGCCGGTATTGATCTAAGTATTGCGAAATACTGTAATTGGGGACGGAATGAACATTTGAAACCATGAACTTTGAGTATAGGGAACAGAGTAACCCAATTTCAGGATTGTCCAAAATATAGAGCGATGGTCGTGATGATCGATTTGTCTACGAGGGGTGTGCAAAATTCAGTGATGACGAGATATGACATCGTAATGATATGGCGAGTTGTTTGCTTTGTACGTAGATTATTAGGATATCCAAGTGTTAATAACGGTTAGGATTAGATTAGATTTTTAAGCATGATATCACGAGATGAGATATATAGCTGGACATGAATGATGTAACAAATTCTTTTCCAGCCAGATAAACATCGCAATATTGAATTCACATCACAGCTGCGTAGAAATTTGTGAGGAAACCAGAGTCCGCGGAGATGAAATTTGTTGTTTGTTAATATTTCGTTAAATCATTTAAATTTATTAAATTATTAAATTCAGTGAAACCGAATTTTGAAATAACTTTAATCAAGCGAATAACTTGGAGATGCATTCTGGAAATTTTAGTTTGTTGTCTGGGGAATATAAAAAAATAAAGTAAAGATTAAAGGGACATATCCGAAGGAAATGGATTTTACTGCCACAAAGTTTGTGAGCATTGCTATTGTTGTAATTATTGAACTTTGATTGATTGAGCAGTGAATGTGCTGGGGATAGTAAAGTGGAAACTTTGGTTATCAACCGATGTAACTTAATTGTGTTTAGCCTTCAGCCTAGAAACTTGGATGGTCAGGGGGTCATCAACCTCAGTGACTTAGATTAGGGCCATATGCCATTGTAGCATCATTTCCTTGCGGTCATCATCCACAATGACTTTAAAGTAACTTAAAAGATTAGAGGTCGGTCCATGACATAGACGCAGGTCACATCGATTCAATTAAGGGTCCATGCCGTAGAACCACTGTGTGGCACACACCGATTGGACGGCCTTAATTATACTCAGAGTCCAGAGTTCGTGTTACGAGGGCTGGACCATAACGAATCACTATGATGGTACATGTGATCTCACATGGAAGCCGAATTTAAGGATTTCCAGACTTTCCTTTCTTAAATGATTAATAATTGAGACAATGGTTTCTAGTAAGAATGCCCATCAGGCAGTTATGTTAAAGTCTCACACCAGTGTTCTGACATTTATGTAAAAATGATTGTGGTGTCCAGTGGACACAATTGACTATGACACCGTTGACATAGTAAATTACTTCAGAATTTTCCTGAATAAATAGGAATCCTTTAAATAGACCTTTCATTCCAGTAGATAGATTAAAATTAATGAACCCTACCTTTACCTCAGCAAGTGACGAAGAACCCGAAACGACCCAAGAGACAGATCTCATGAACTTTGCTGATAGGTAAGGAAGGTAGGTATCCCTCAATATGGACGAAAAGGGTTCAATACGTACATACATACGTTTCAAAGGCACGGGTCTCTCGTATATAAGCACAGTTAAATGACAGCCAACTCAGCTGGAATATCAATACATGACCTACCACATAATTCCTAGGGAGAATCAAAGAGTAATACATACATAAATAAATACATAAATAAATAAGGGGTCAGGCATTTTCAGATCTCCCAATAATCATCTTTTAAATTCCTCCTCTCGAAACGTTACATAATCCGGCTTTAGCGAAACATTCTGCTGACGCGCGCAGGCTCCATATCCCTTATGAGCAAGGATATGTCGTATACTACTTAAACAATAACGGACAAATATCCCTTGATCCTTCCCATTGGTTTAGTGCCTACTGTTACATCTCTTCTAGCAACATTTTATCTTTAATATGAGTGCAGTCTATTGCGCTTGCAGTATTCCTGAACCCACATTCATGTTTCTAAACTTCAAGACTTCTTGTTCTTGTTCTGCATTTATAGAGGTGCATCTTAATAAATGCGAGTAAGAGCAGTAACTGCCCTGCGACAAATATTCAGTACAGTCTAAATCATCTTGTATCGGATTTTGAAGAAAGGGGAGAAAGGTACGGTAGAATGTTCGAAAAAACAAGAAGAGAACATTACGTTAATATAGTTATTTCTTAGAAATATTACTCTCACTAGTAATTATGTCACTGGTAATAAACTACGAACGTCATTCCGCGCCCACGAGCGTAGTGCTATGAGAATTTGAAGTTCACAAGATATGGAGCGACCTCTCGGATCTTTCATTAAGTCATTTCTGACGGTGTTAACTCGAGCATACTCTTTCATAAATTGGCATTTCATTTTAAAATCTTCGTTATCCAGAAGAAATAGGTCACTCTCTCTCTCTCTCTCAAAGTGCTCTACTTTACGAAAATGTCCATCCTCTATAACCTCTAAACAGTCTATGTCTTCTATGATAAACATATCGTGGGGATCATCAACGCTATTTTCCGTTTTTCCAAAACGTACTTTTCTCTAATGTATGTGTGAATTGAATATTGTATCACTGTTTAATTATTGCAGAGAGGAAGTAGCACTAAGATATGTATTCTTTGCTCGTTTCATTTTCGTGAGTGACCAAAAGCGTCTTGGTATGTATAAGCAATTCAGTGTATATAACCATACGAGATGTATACACTTGAGGCCTATACATGGTTTATTAGGAACAAATTTCACAAAAACGGTTTATGAACACAGTATGAAAGTTAGATATTGTACCGACGTGCAGCCGTGTAGGATAATTCCGCTTAGTAGCTTGTGTCGATAACGTGAGGACGGTTTCCATCTAATTTCGAATATTCTGGAGTTTTTAAAAAACCGGAAGATCGAAATTTCGGAGGATGTGGCAACACTCTACAAATGGCACCCGACGCCATTTCTCCGCTGGGAGCTCAGAACATCCCGCTTAGTGGAGCATTTCGTCCCCTTACTCCCAAGTCTTCTCACCTTAAAGATTTCGTAACACTGCTCGTTTGTCGGAGAACACCCATAACAAACAGTGCTGCTTTCTCTTGGACCTTGTCCAGTTCTGCAATCAAGGAATCCTGGTTGCGGATCCCATTACACTGGAACACACTCTAATATTGGGGTCTTGCCAGTGACCTACATGACCTCTCATTTACATGCTGACTACAACCCCTAAATATCCTTATAACCATATGAAGAGATATGTGACTCTCATTTACAGGCTCGTTAATGTGATAACCTCGATGAAGATATGTCCTTATGTTAACACATACGCACTTACAGGCACTCCCAGTGAGGTACCATCACTCCATCAACACAGTAATTAAAACTGAAGAAACTTTGCCCCTTTGTGAAACTTACAAGCTGCCTTCTCATCCCGCATATCAGCATTCCATTGTTTGCTCTCATAACACATCTTCGTCGATGTGCTTTTTGCAGTTACTCACAATCCTGTAAATTATTCATTATTCTATACAGCGTAAAATCATCCAAAAAATTCTTACCTGTGATTCCAGTTCTTTACTCATATCATTTATGAATAAGAAAACATAATAATCCGATAATATTGCCTCTAGGAACCCTCCCACTAACAATTACAATATCATAAAATGATTCACCTACACAAATTCTCCGAGTTCTGCTTTCTAGAAATGTAGCCTTCCATTCATCACACTCTTGTCTAGTCCAATAGGCCACATTTTGGTCAGGAATCTCCAATGATCTACCCTATTAAAATCCTTTGGTAGATTAATAGAAATACAGCACATTTGACCACTTATGTTAATACATAATCCTGCAAGTTCAGAATCACTGGAATAATATTATTCCTAAACCCGAATTGCCTTCTATCAAATGAGTCGGTAATTTCTCCGTGTCTAATATAATCAGAAAGAATGCTTTCCCAGAGCTTACAAACAACACATGTCAAGCTCACTGGCCTGTAATTATCCTCTTCATGTTTATCACATTTTCCCTTGTTCACTGGGGCTACTTTAGTACCTCTCCATACATTTGGCATGGCTGCTTCTATCAGACATCTTCTGCTTCTTTATTTGTTTACCCTCTAGTGTCGGTTTTTCCCTCGGACTCAGCGAGGGATCCCACCTCTACCGCCTCAAGGGCAGTGTCCTAGAGCTGTAGACTCTGGGTCAGGGGATACAACTGGGGAGGATGACCAGTGCCTAGACCAGACGGCCTCACCTGCTATGCTGAACAGGGGCCTTGCGCGAGGATTGGAAGATTGGAAGTGATAGACAAGGAAGTGGGAAGGAAGCGGCCGTGGCCTTAATTTAGGTATAATCCCGGCATTTGCCTGGAGAAGAAGTGGGAAACCACGGAAAAACACTTCGAGGATGGCTGAGATGGGAATCGAACCCACCTCTACTCATTTGACCTCCCGAGGATGAGTGGACCCCGTTCCAGCCCTCGTACCACTTCTCAAATTTCGTAGCAGAGCCGGGAATCGAACCCAGGCCTACGGGGGTGGCAGCTAATCGCACTAACCACTACAACACAGAGGCGGGTTTCAGTCAGACAGTAATCAAATTACGTCTTCAGTTATGGTACTTCATCCCAACTCATTGCCCTGAGTGTATTCCCAGAAATCTTATCAATTCATGCCGTTCTTTTAGCTTTCAAATTTTGTATCTTTTTGTAAATACAGTTATCATCACAGGTATATTTCGCTACGTCTCTAGTATTAGTTAGTCCCTCTATCTGGAATTGCCCTTATGTCCAACTGTCTTAAACTACTGACTAAATACTTCTGCCTTCTGTAAATCTTCGCATGTACACTCCCCCTGTCCATTAATAACTCCTGGATTTTCTTTTCTGAAACCTGTTATTGCTTTAAAGTACCAGTACTGTCCAGCTCCATGGCTAGATGGTTAGCGTACTGACGTTTGGTCACAGGGGTCCCGGGTTCGATTCCCGACAGGGTCGGGAATTTTAACTATCATTGGTTAATTTCCCTGGCACGGGGGCTGGGTGTATGTGTCGTCTTCACCATCATTTCACCATCATCTTGGCGTGCAGGTCGCCTACGGGTGCCAAATCAAAAGACCTGCGCCTGGTGAGCCGAACATTTCCTCGGACACTCCCGGCACTAAAAGTCATACGGCATTTCATTTAATTTCAGTACCAAAACTGTATTAGGTAACCAGCGAATTCCCGTCCGTATTTCACATTGTTGAGCTCCACGACTACTAATACTGCCACTACTAAACCAAACCGAACAAAAACCCCATGGCACTACAGTCCATGAAGGGCATTGGCCTACCAAGCGACCGATGCTCAGCCCGAAGGTCTGCAGATTACGAGGTGTCGTGTGGTCAGCACGACGAATCCTCTCGGCCGTTATTCTTGGCTTTCTAGACCGGGGCCGCTAACTCACCGTCAGATAACTCCTCAAGTCTAATCACGTAGGCTGAGTGGACCTCGAACCAGCCCTCTGGTCCAGGTAAAAATCCCTGACCTGGCCGGGAATCGGACCCGGGTCCCCCGGGTAAGAAACAGGAGCGCTACCCCTACACCGCGGGGCCGACCACTACTACTACTATTAAAACATTTTCTTTACGTCGCAGAAGAGGACGGCGGGCCTCCTAGGTGGTAACGCCATCTCTTAAGCCAGGGAGATTGATACGGTAAAGGATATGTTCGGAGAAGGTGAGGGGGTTGTCTGACGTGTCCTATGCCACGAACTGTCCCGGCATTCGCTTTAGCGCAGGAGAATGGGAAGCCACGGAAAACCATTCTCAGGACAGCCGACGGTGGGGGAGCAACTCCTATCTGTCTCTCGAATGCAGAGGTGTAGAGCCACGGTAGAGCAACGGTCACCCTCCTCTGCTCGGTTAGTCGGTCGAAGTGCCGCGCTGTCGGACCACAGACCAGCCGTGCCCACTTGTGGGCCGAGACCCGTTCGGCATCCGCCGACCTTGAGCTGCACGCGCACCTAGCACTAAATGTTGAGACCATCGCCAGTTATTATCGAGTGTTTCCTCGTGTTGGCACCAGCGAAAGGCTGTGTCGTTAGTGGAACGAATCTTTCTCTAAATGCTGCTGATGGGTAAGAAGTGAGTTTTCTTCAGTAAGATACGACGCCTTAATCTATGATTGCGATCTGCTCATAAAACCTTTCCTCCATTTTTAATGGACTGCTTTGGATATCGTGCATCACAAACTGACCGCAGCTGGCCAACCAATCAGTACAATACATGTGTATATTCGTAGTAATTGGATTCCTGACGCTCGGGCCAGCATTTGTGAATTTCTAAAGAATCATACTGTAACTTCAAATAAATATAACGATAATAGAATGAGAGTCTTGAATATCTCTAGGGTGTAGGGTAATAAGCTTACTTTGGCAGCTAAACATTTAGGTTCTGGGGAAAGGAGATTGGCGTGCGGTTTCCCCTTTAAAATTTGAGGTTATCTGAGCTACTATGGAAATGAAGCAATCAATTATTTTGATAATAAACAAAATATATTCTTTAAACATTTACTTTAACGAGTGAGATTTACTGCGATAGTTCAAAAGATAATATAAAACTCTGACATTATAACTGAAGGAAACTGTAGGCATAAAATTGGAAATCTTCTTGACCGGACACTTAAATGTTATAAAAGAAATGTATCCCTCACTGTTCACTTGACTGTACCTCGAACACTTTGAGTGTTATTACGATGTATTCCTTTGAGTTGGTAACCACTGTAGGTATCTCAAAAACATAATTTGGTGATGTATGCTTTTAGTTTGAAAAATGAGATATAGCATGGCTTTAAATTACATTCACACTTTACAATCAACTTTACAAGTAATTCACTGATAACTGTTAGTCTGCATTATGACGACTCAATATTCGGCTGTCACCGAACTGACACAAGAACTCAACCGAACAGATGCACGAAACACTCTCCGAACACATAATCCATTTGGTCACTGACGATTACGTATCCATATCACTGTTCCCCATTCGTCTCCTTCCAATTGACTCCAATTGACTTCATGGCAAGTCTCTCCATTCATCTCCTTCCAACCAACTGAACTATCCAACTGACTTCTCCAACTGAACTCCCTGACCATCTGTGGCCTCACCATCCAAATGACTGCCGCTGTAGTATACAGCCCATATATATAGCCATTAGTTGACACATGGTATAACAGAGCTCAGAGTAGATTTTATGTCACTCCCGCCCAGCTACAAATGTTACATAATATGTTGAAATAGCCTGAGGCACCCTAGGAATTCCATAAATACGATCTCATCGCTAAATGCATACAAGGGCCGATGACCTTTTATGTTAGGCCCCTTTAAACAACAAGCAAGAAAATGCATACAATGACAGAGCGATGACTCGACGGTTACTGTAACGGTATTGCACCATATGTTGTAATGTCTTTTTTTTGCTAGGGGCTTTACGTCGCACCGACACAGATAGGTCTTATGGCGACGATGGGATAGGAAAGGCCTAGGAGTTGGAAGGAAGCGGCCGTGGCCTTCATTAAGGTACAGCCCCAGCATTTGCCTGGTGTGAAAATGGGAAACCACGGAAAACCATCTTCAGGGCTGCCGATAGTGGGATTCGAACCTACTATCTCCCGGATGCAAGCTCACAGCCGCGCTCCTCTACGCGCACGGCCAACTCGCCCGGTGTGTTGAAATGTCGAAAGGCTTCACAAAACATATCCATATCTGATAAAAGGCAGTTAGTCTCACTTTACTTTATTTTGATGCTAATATACACACGCACATGTATATACACAATAAATTAACTACAATGAAGCAAGCGATAATTAAATAATACATAGCGAAATCAGATTATAGAATTGAATCAAACAATAATAAAGTTACAATGACAATACAGACACTTCAATAATAATAATAATAATAATAATAATAATAATAATAATAATAATAATAATAATAATAATAATAATAATACATATAAAATAATAATAATAATAATAATAATAATAATAATAATAATAATAATAATAATAATAATGATAACAATACAAATAAATGCTTGTAACATGATTTGAACCGTTACGGTACTGCCATAAAGTACGTGGTTAAGGAGCTAAGCCGTTACACCTTTATCTAGATGTGAAACTTTAATACATTCATCATATTTTATTGACATTGCGACCTCTAACTACCCGGAGTTCCGATCATCAGGTAACCTTCCGAGAAGATGACAGTCCCGAGCTATCGACATGGTGACACGTGTTGGTCCTGTTTCACTGAATTCTACCACGTTGGGATCCTTAGTCTGCCAGTGTGTTGGAAAGTGCAGATTATATTTTACCTGCTCGGTACATTATAGTCCTACTCCATGGCATGTTGCTTCTCTTTGTATGGTCAAAATACGACGGAACGTTTTGAGTTACTTTTCTACGTCGTGCGTTTTATTTTGCTTGAAAGAGAATTTCTGGTTTGATATGTTGTCAACTTGAGGATTATTTCTTTTATATTCTGTATTTCTTTGTGCTATACTCTAAATGTTGCCTCTCCTTTAGATTCTGTAAATAAACAGAGTTCTTTCTACCTGGTATTAATATATACTGTTCGAGAAGAAGCCCTTCTCTTCAAAGAACGTCTGCTTGTTTATATTGTCATGATTGAAACGCTGCGCTCTGTACTCAATTTTCTACGACGAGGAAACACTGAATGGGTACGAGGACTCAAATGAAATTGTGTGAGGCAACTTTTGCTTGTCTATCAAGCATATGATTCTCCATGAGGTATTGGGTTCGAACCCCACTCTCTGCAGCCCTATATATGGTTTTCCGTGGTTTCCCATTCTCACAGCAGGAAAATGCTGGGGTTCCACCTTGTTTAAGGCCACGGTCGTTTCCTTCCCATTCATAGCCCTTCCCTATCCCATCGTCGCCATAAGACTATCTGTGTCGGTACGACGTAAAACAGATTGTAAAATTAAAATGCCAGGGTCAGTGGCTCAGATGGTTGAGGTGCCGGCCTTCTGACCTTAACCAGGCAGGTTCGATCCTGGCTCAGTCCAGTGGTATTTGAAGGTACTCAAACACGTCAGCCTGCTGTCGGTAGATTTACTGGCACTTAAAAGAACACCTGTTGGACTAAATTCCGGCACCTCGGCGTCTCCAAATACCGTAAAAGTAGTTAGTGGAACGTAAAGCAAATAACATTTCATTGTAAATAAATAAAAAAAAGCGGGATTCTCCATGAGAACAGGACGTAGGGTTTGAACGTATATCTTGTAAAAGTGCAAGTGTGAGAAACGAAGCATGACACACACTGTGAATGATGGCACTTGAGTTTCTTAATAGTAGCGGACTATTTTTAATCCTGGTCACTTTAATGGAATAAATAAACTAAACGCGAATTGAAGTCGTAGTCAAAGACGTACCGCTTCGCCTCAAGTAACGGGTGGCTGCATCAGTATTTCCAGGAAGGTACTTTAACTCTGGCGACGAAGCTAAATACGCTAACTGTAATGCACAAGCCATCTAATATTAACTTCCAGAAATGAAATGTCTGAAACCCTAGCGCTGTCGGTTTAGTAAACTCCCTTTCTTTAACGTAGAAGTACATACAGTAATTCCACATATATCACCCACAAAATAATACATATCAGTCATTGTTGATTTACTTTTTATGAGGCTATGAGCTTAATGTTGGGTCCACGAACGTGTCCAACATCATCGTCATCACTAATTGATCATTTTTTCAGGCACAGTGACATCCATGGTCAGCAATCTCATGTAATCGTGTCAGTAAAGACTATTTGTTAGCCGGGCTGAGGTGATCAGACGGTGGAGCGCTGTCCTGAACACAAGTTGGTGAGTTCGATCCCGACTCAATGCGGTGGTATTTGAAGGTCTAAAACACGTCAGCCACTTGACGGTGTATTTACTGGCATGCAAGACAATTCACACGGAACAAGATTGCGGCAACTCGGTGTCTCCGAAAACAGCAAAAGTGGATAGTGGAACTTAAATCCAATATCACTAAATCATTATTATTGTATTTGATTGCCTGTGTTACTATGGAATCTGTATTGCTCTTCTGCTAGTGAATTAACATGATACAAGCACGTCGACGGTTTTCGGCGACGTAAAGAGGGGTAACAGCTAGGATTGTGAAGGTGGCGACCATAGTCTTAATTAAGGAGTATTATCACCAACATTATGGTGTCTGGTAGTGGATGAACTATTTACCAGGTTAAATGTTGGAGGAATATACGCCCAAGGCTATGCAGATGACATAAGCCTGATGGCGGTAGGAAATTTCCCCAGCACGGTTTCCAAGCTCGTAAAGAGCTCTCGACGTAGGGTGGAAAGATGGTGCCACGAGACAGACTTGTCGGTTAATCCCGATAAGACGGAGCTCGTGGTATTTACCAGGAGAAGGAGGCTAGACGGACTGTCAGAGCCTTTCCTATTTGGGAAAAATTAGTTAAGACAACCTCAGTTAAGTACCTAGGGGTAATCCTTGAGGCAAGACTGAGTTGGAAGAAACATATAGATTATAAGGTGGATAAGGCTCGCAAGATTATGTGGGCCTGTCGCAGGGCCGTCGGGAAGACTTGCAGCCTAAGACCTAAGGTGGTCCAGTGGCTCTATATCTCTATTGTATGTCCCACGATCACCTATGCATCTTTAGTCTGGTGGCCAGGTTCGGAGAGTAAAACTGTGACCACCAAGCTAAACAGTGTCCAAAGACTTGCGTGTCTAGGAATAATAGGGGCACTGGATACTACACCATTATGTGCAATGGAGGCCATGCTAGGTTTTCTCCCCTTACATTTATATGATAAGGTAATAGCGGGAACGAGTGCCTATCGCCTCTGGTCACTCGGAGGATGGTCCTTCAAAAACCCGAATAGAGTTAATGCCTCTATTCTTACAAGGCTTCACCAGACTTGCCCTATGACAATGATGATCGGGGATCTGATGAAGCCTAGCTTTAATTTGAATTATAAATTTACAGTGGTGATACCCACAAGGGAGGGTGGGCCGCGGATGCTGGGGCCCGTCTTAAGTCTGGGGGCTGTACATGGTACACAGATGGCTCGCGGACGGAGACGGGCACAGGCGCCGGGGTCTGGGGGCCTAAGACAAGGCTCTCCCTTCCCATGGGTAAACATGCTACTGTTTTCCAGGCCGAAGTATACGCAATACTAGCCTGTGGTGTATATATATGGAATATGCCTGGACACAGAAGATGCATCACTATTTGCAGTGATAGCCAGGCAGCGCTAAAAGCACTATGTGCAGTTAAAACAACATCAAAACTGGTATGGGAAGACCAAAGGATGTTAGATCAGCTGTGTGAACTTAGCTCAGTTACCCTATTATGGGTCCCTGGGCACACAGGTATCAGTGGAAATGAAGAAGCTGACAAACTAGCGAAACAAGGCTCAAAAGGTTCTTTCACAGGACCAGAGCCCTCCCTGGGAGTGTCACTCCGAAGCGTGAGACTGGTAATATCCCAGTGGATAAACCAGTCTCACTTAGATATTTGGAAGAGGTTAACTATAGCAAGGCAGGCACGAGAACTTATCAAAGGGCCTAGCCAAAGTTATAAAAAGGTCCTAATGAATTTGAATAGGACCAGAATGAGAATGGTAGTTGGACTGTTGACAGGCCACAATACCTTACATAGACACCTACACATCATGAAAATCACCCAGGATCCGATGTGTAGAAGATGCGGTAAGGAGAAGGAGACCTCCGCGCATGTGTTATGTCAGTGCGAGGCTCTTGCAAGCACTAGACATCGATACCTTGGCTCATATTTTGTGAGCCTGGAAGACATCAGGAATGCTAATATCCGGACACTGGTATCCTTTATAGGAGCACTAGGGCTGGACTAGGCAAACCCGTTTAAGGGGCACAAAGGGTCTTCATAGACCTGCGTGTGGAGCTCTGCGAAGACAGGGCTCACCCATTTCTTATCTATCTATCTATCTATCTATTCTTAATTAAGGTACAGTTCCAGCATAGGCCCGGTGTAAAAAGGGGGAACCCTCTAAAACCATCTTAAGGGCTGCGGATTGTAGGATTATAATTATAACCCACCATCTGCCGAATGCAAACTCACATTTACTCAACTTGAACCGTGCGAACGGCTCTTTCGGTGGGAATCTGTGTTAGTCAGAGTCAAATTTAGGCCTAGCGTTCGGGCGTGCAAGGTAGAACAGCTGACAATTTCATAATTGTTCTCAAATAATAATAATATGGTATTGGTTTAATGTCCCTTCAGTTTCTATAGAGTTCAAGAGCCCCAAATCTGAACCTGCAACATAAATGTCTTAATTTTTATTGGTAACTAGCGATTACCCGCGGCTTCGCTCGCGTGGATTTCGTAATTTGATCAAAGTAATCGTTCCCCGGCATTGTACTAAGACATTATCTGAACATTCCTAAATTATAAAAACTCACTCAAAAACTGAGTTTCATTTACACAAGAAATTCTTTGTTAACCCTTTTGGGGCTAAGACGACCATGAGACATAGAACTGTACATGTGAGAAACAGTCTTCTCTCAGGTCGAAGAAATAAATGCATGATTCTTTATTTTTAAAGGAGATACCAAATCCTTATTCAAACATCTGTAACCCCTTCAGTTTTTGAGATATACATAAGTATCCCCAGGAAAAGCATTCAACCCCTTCATTAGTCCTTCCCTCACACTCACCCCCATCTAAGTGAATATTCCGAAAACAAAAATACACGTTCCTTTATTTTTCACTCATACATAGGGTGAAAAGGGTGAAAAATGTGTTGAATGCCTCATATATACACTCATTTTGAAAATTCACCACCCTTCTCACCCTCCCTTTAAATGGATTTTCCAAAAACAAAAAGTGTTTCTTTATTTTTAAAGGAGATCCCAAATACCAATTTTCACGTCTGTAACATCTTCAGTTTCTAAGATATAAATATATATATATATATATATATATATATATATATATATATATATATAAAATAACTTGACCTGACTGAGTGACTGACTGACTGACTGACTGACTGACTGACTGACTGACTGACTGACTGACTGACTGACTGACTGACTGACTGATTCATCATCGCCGAGCCAAAACTACTGGACGTAAAGAAATGAAATTTTGGGGACACATTCATATTAGCATGTAGGTGCTCGCTACGAAAAGATTTTTGGATATATCGTCGCTAACGGGGTGAAAACGGGGGTGAAATTTTAAAATGACTGTATCTATATCTCAAAACTTTAAAAATTTACAGATATAAAATGGTATTTAGAATCTTCTTTACAGATGTAAAAATTTGTATTTAGAATCTGCTTTAAAGATAAAGAAATACGTACTTCTTTGTTTGCATAAAATCCCAATAGGCAGGGTGAAAGGCTGAAAAATGTGTTGAAGGCCTTTAATGAGGATACTTATATCTAAGAAACTGGAGATATTACAGACCTGAAGATTCGTATTGGGGATCCCCTTTAAAAATAAAGAAACACGTATTTTTGTTTTTGGAAAATCCAATTAATCGGGGGTTTAAAGGGGGTGAACTTTTAAATTGAGTGTGTATATATCTCAAAACTTTTAAAGTGTACAGATGTAAAAATTGGTATTTAGAATCCGTTTTAAAAATAAAGAAACACATATTTTTGTTTTAGGAAGATCCCAATACAGTAAAGGGGGGGGGGGGGTGAAAAGGGGTGAAAAATGGGTTGAATACCTTAAATAAGGATACTTGTATCTCAGAGACAGAAGATATTACAGAACTGAAAATTGGTATTTGGTATCTCCTTTGAAAATAAAGAAACACGTATTTTTTGTTTTTGGAAAATCCAATTAATGGGGGTTAAACCGGAGTGACAAATTGGGGTGAATTTTTAGAAAGACTATATCTACAGTATATCTCAGAAACGTAAAATGTTACAGACGTAAAAAATGGTATTTGGAATCTCCTGTAAATGTAAAGAAATATAGATGATTTGTTTCTGGAAACTACACTTAAGGGGAACTAAAATAGGGGTGAAATTCTAAAATGAGCATTTCTACAGTATGTCTCAAAAACTTCACATGTTACTGAAGTGTAGAATAGTACTTTTTATCTCTATTAAAAAGTAAGTTACATGTATTTTTTGTTTTCTGAAAAACCAATTGGGTGGAGGCATCAAGATGACTGAAAATGGGGTTGAATTCTTTTAATTAGGATACTGATATCTCAAAACTGAAGGTTACAGCCGTGGAATTTGGAATTTTGGATCTCCTTTAGACATAAAGGAACACGCATTTTTTGAATGGGGAGAAACCGACTCAACGGGCGTGGGGTGGGGTGAAAAAGTAATTGAATTATTTTCATGAGGATAGTTATATCTCAAAAACTGAAGATGTTACAGACATGAACATTTTTACTTGGAATTTTCTTTCAAAGTAAAGAAACACGTAAACTTTTTTCTTTGGAAAATCCACTTAAGGGGTGAATTAACTGAAGTATTACTTAAATACTTTGCATGAGGATTCTTATATCCCAGAAACTGAAGATGTTACAGACGTAAAAATTAGTATTTCGAATCTCCTTTAAAAATAAACACGCACTTTGGTGGGAGGGGAGGGAATCAACATGGGGGTTGGGGCGGGCGCGGTGAGAAAAAGAGTTTAATTCCATTTTATGAGGATAAATGTATCTCAAAACTGAAGATGTTACAGTCGTGATAACTGACATTTGGAAACCCCTTTATAAATAAAGAATAAAGTTTTTGATTTTCGGAATATTCACTTAAGGGGGAGGGTGAAAGGAAGTGAAAAAATTTAATTCCGTTTATGGAGAAACTTATATCTCGAAAACTGAAGTTTACACGCGTGAAAAATTGTATTTGGAATCTCCTATAAAAATAAAGAAACACGCACTTTAGGGCGGGGGGATCAACATATCCGATAGGAAGGGGGAGGTGTGAAAAAGGAGTTGAATTACTTTTATGAGTATACTTATATCTCGAAAAATGAAGATGTTACAGACGTGAAAATTAGTATTTGTGTTCTCCTTTAAAAATGATAAAACACGCATTTGTTTTTGTTTGGAAAACCGACTTAAGGGGTGTGGGGTTGAAAATAAGTAAATAAGCAGTTGAAATAGGTTTTTGAGGATACTTTATCTTAAACACTGAAGCTGTTACAGAAGTTAAAGTTGGTATTTTGAATTTCCTTTCAAAATAAAGAAACGCTAATTTTTTGTTTTCGGAAAGTCCAATTAAGGAGAGTGAAGGGAGGAAAGAAGTGAAGAAGAAGAAGAAGAAGAAGAAGAAGTTGAATTATTCTTACGAGTGTACATTTAACTAAAATACTGCAGGTGTAACAGTCGTAAGGGCATGAAAACGGGAGTTTTGAATCTCTTTTAAAAATAATGAAACACGTATTTTTGTTTAAGGAAAATCATGTTAAGGGACAGAAAAAATGGAAAAGCGGGTGAATTTTTAAAATGAGTACCGGTATAGCTACATTATATGTCAAGAACTTAACATGTTAGAGACAAGAAACTCGGTATTTGGAACGTCCTTTAAAAATACGGGAACCGGTACCTTTTTGTTTTCGGAGAAAGCAGTTAACAGAGAGTGAAAAGAAGTGAAAAGTAGTTGAATTATTTTTATGAGGATTCTAGCGATTACCCGCTGCTTTAGTACCGGGAGTGCCCAAGGACAAGTTCGGCTTACCAGGTGCAGGTCTTTTGATTTGACGCCCGTAGGCGACCCACGCGTCGTGATGAGGATGAAATGATGAAGACAACACATACACCCAGCCTCAGTGCCAGCGGAATTAACCAATTATGGTTAAAATTCCCGACCCTGCCGGGAATCGAACCCGGGACCCCTGCGGCCAGTACGCTAACCATTTAGCCATGGAGCCGAACATGTCATGATAATGGCTCCGTGATCGTCATAATATGCACTACTGGAGTGCTGAAAATCCCCACTGAAAAAGGCAGGCAGCATTTCAGGCACGATGGGGAGTAAATGTCTGGTGTGGTATACTGGGTGATCACCTAATTGGACCATATTCCTTTGAGAATCATTTTAGAGGTGCCCGGTACCTACAGTTTCTTCAAGAACAACTGCCATTGCTGTTAGAGGATGTGCCCCTGGGTGCGCGTGTAACCATGTGGTATCAACACGACGGAGCTCCCCCTCACATGTCAGCAGATGTTCGCAACTACCTGAATGTTACACATCCCGGTCGATGGATAGGATGGGGAGGACCTGTCAACTAGCCTGCTAGATCGCCCGATTTGACGCCACTGGACTTTCTTTCTATGGGGCTATTTGAAGGATATAGTGTACGCTCAGCAGCCGAAACATCCTGAAAGCCTTCGAAACCTTATTACGGAAGCCTGTAAATCCGTAACACCCACAATTGCTACAAAGAGCCGAATGGCTGTTCGACGGCGTGCTGAAACGTGCTTTACTGTAAAAAGGCATCGATTCGAACACTTACTGTGCTAACAGGCTATTGCTCAGTCAATAGGATTCAAACTCCAACCATTCTGTCGTTGTCCATCCTTTCTTACTAAACATCCACATAAGCAGCCCTAATGGCCTAGAACAGTGCCATTATAAATAAATAAATTAATTAATTAACCCACGATGTGAGGGGATTCGGATAAATTGGCTCTGTGGATGATTCACGAAGTACGGCAGATGACCTTAGATATTAGGCCCCTTTAAACAACAAGCAACATCATCATCATTCCCGAAGTACAAAATGCGAATAAAATTTACAAGCTCAAGTGGGACTCGAACCCACCTACCAAAACCACCTGCATTATCAGCGCCGAACTTACCCTGTGACACCACGGTGAATTCAGCTAGCAGGTTTCCAGAAAGGCTACTAGATAGACAACTACTTCCGCTTCAAAAATGCACACACGTTTTCTATCAGTATGCCATCAATCTTAGCGTTCATTTCATACCCTACTGAAAGCTAATAATTCGCACGCACTTTTTATATAACTGTATGACAGTTTGATGCATTGTGTAAATGCCTGTCGCATACGGTACATGGTTATTGAAAGACAATGCTGAAGTGAGTGATTAACCCTTACCCGCCCACATTTTCAGTCCGCTTATCGGCAGATTTCAACCTAGTATTTAGGAAAAAATGAAGCAGAGCACACTGTTTCAGAAAAAGTTAAATATAATAAAGACTCTTGATCACAATGTATTAAAATTTTCAATAATATTAGAAAACATACCATCACATCCATTTCCGTATTCATTGAGTCATAAGGATGTTGGTTCAAACTTCCACCTCCCTAATTGTGGTACTCGACACAAAGGTAGGCTCTATTTGTGACATTCTCATGTTGTATGAATCCCTCTAAACCAATAACAACGTGATTCTTGAAGTGGAATATATACTGTATATCAGCTTCTATTTCCCCTCAGTAAGTGTCTTCACATTCTGTACCTACGTTTTCGGAATGTGCCTGTTTGAAGGCTGCATTGATATATATACAAGTGGCTATCTCAGTGAATAGTTTGTCTCCTCCTAACATAAGTCAAAAATAATATACATTTCTCGTAATACTCTTTCGAAATTATGGACAGGTTCAACATGATCCATATAATCATTCGGAGTAACGAAACGAAATATTTGTGTGACCTGAAATACCGCGGCATCGCAATCGGGTCCGAATTCTCGATATCCGTTTTCACTTATATCACTGTTATCACTAAAATTATCTTCGCTGATACGTTATTCCCTCATTAAAAATTCACCTCCACCCCTACTCAACGATTCTGTGTCGCTTTCTTCGCTTATATTCTGCTCATTTACAATATCCGCAGTATTCGATCCCGCCATGTCTACGAACGAAACAGCTGAACCGCGCTCGCAGAATTTCAAGACCGTTTCCTAGGGGATGTCAAGACAGATTATCGCTCTCCTTTAATTTTCTAAGCCTTGTGGATCGTACTGCGTGTTCATAAATGCCTCATAAACACATCAAAGCCGATGAAAATAAAAAACTATTGCATAGCTCGCGTAAGTGTGCAGATAATGCAGCCGGGCGTTTTCGGGCGATAAGGACCGGAAGGCAAAGTGAAGAGTCAGGCGCATCGGGAACTAAAGGCGGGAAAGGGTTAAAAGCGATTGTTTCCTGGTATACAGCATAGGGGAATTGACCATAAGGACACCAGTGACGTTCGGTGGGATGCCAGCAGCATAAAATGTCAGGCGCGGCTGACTCAACCAGTATATATTGAAGAGCGAGAAATCCTCGACAATTTTCGAACAACATTGAACCTTACCGGCCAAGGTTCTAAGCTAAAATATTTCACATAATGATTTTTGGAGGCGCAACGACAAATCAATCAATCAATCAATCAATCAATCAATCAATCAATCAATCAATCAATCAATCAATCAATCAATCAATCAATCAATACTGATATGCATTTAGGGCATTCGCCCAGTGGCAGATTCCATATCTATTGCTTTCCTAGCCTTTTCTCAAATGATTTCAAAGAAATTGGAAATTTATTGAATATCACCATTGGTAAGTTATTCCAATCCCTAACTCACCTACTTATAAACGAATAATTGCCCTCTTGACCTCTTGAATTCCAACTTTATTTTCATATTGTGATCTTCCCTACTTTTAAAGACACCACTCAAACTTATACTTCTACTAATGACATTCCACGCCACCTCTCCGCTAACAGCTCGAAACATACCACTTACTCGAGAAGCTCGTCTTCTTTCACCCTAGTCTTCCCAGCCCAAACTTCACAACATTTTTGTAACGCTACTCTTTTGTCGGAAATCACCCAGAACAAATCGAGCTGTTTTTCTTTGCATTTTTCCAGTTCTTGAATCAAGTAATCCTGGCGAGGGTCCCATACACTGGAACCATACTCTAGTTGGGGTCTTACCGGAGACTTATATGCCCTCTCCTTTACATCCTGACTACAACCCCTAAACACTATCAAACCATGTGCAGAGATCTACACACTTTATTTACAATCCAATTTCTGTGTTACCTCAATGAAGGTCTTTCCTTATGTTAACATCTATACACTTACAATGATCCTCAAAAGGAACTTTCACCCCATCAACGCAGTAATGAAAACTGAGAGAATTTTTCCTATTTGTGAAACTCATAACCTGACTTTTAATCCCGTTTATCATCACACCATTGCCTGCCGTTCATCTTACAACGTTATCGAGGTTAATTTGCAGTTGCTCACAATCTTGTAACTTATTTATTACTCTATAGAGAATAACATCATCTGCAGAAAGCCTTATCTCTGTTTCCACATTTTTGCTCATATAATTTAATATATATATATATATATCAGAAAATATAATGGTTCAATAATACTGCCATGAGGAATTCCCCTCTTAATTATTCAGGTCAGATAAAGCTTCGCCTACTGTACTTCTCTGAGATCTGTTTCGAGAAAGATAGCCATCGATTCAGGCAGTCTTTTGTCAAGTCCTATTGCATTCATTCTTGCCAGTAGTCTCCCATGATCCACCCTATCAAATGCTTTAGACAGGTCAATCGCGATACAGTCCATTTGACCTTCTGAATCCAATATATCTGCTGCACCTATCTTGTTGGAATCCTACAAGTTGAGCTTCCGTGGAATAAACTTTCCTAAACCCGAACTACCTCCTATGGAGCCAGGTTTCAATTTCACAAACATGCCTAATATAATAGAAAGAGTGCCTTCCCAAAGCATGTCAAACTTACTGGACTGTAATTTTCAGCTTCATGTCTGTCACCCTTCCCTTTATATACAGGGGCTACTATAAAAACTCTACGTTCATTTGGTACAGTTCCTCCATGCAAACAATAATCAAATTGGTACTTTAGATATGGTGCTATATCCCAACGCATTCTCTTTAGTGTTGGGACCTTTTCCATTAACCCCCATAGCTCATGGGACCATGTCACGACGCAAATTTACCCCGACCGGGACGTGAACACATAGGACCACGCGCCACAGAAATTAACAGTCAAGGGACCTTTTCCGTCTAGTGACAAATACCGCTTACGACATAGCGAGGTCAACCGCTACTCTTCCGTTCCGAGATATGAGCACAAGCCTCTCATGGCCATGGTGCGTCCGCGGCTACGAAGTACAACCAACTTAAATCTAACTTACAGGCATAATATGAACGGAAAAAATAAGGATGCGATTATCGGCAAAGATAAGCAAAAATAAAGTTTTCTATAGGTTTAATTCACTCTCGTTGCAACATATAATTAACAATTTACAACCTTGATGATCAAATTCATTAATTTGTATAAATACATATATTTGACACTCAATAAAGCAACGGGAAATCAATTCCGTGCTGTCAATTAAGTAAAATTTCAGTCCACACCTTCACAAGTGTCTCTACGTGCACTATTGAAATCACGGTCTCGAATTTCACTTAATAATGAAACAATCCATACATATTTTATTTAAACACTTGAGTGTTCCTTCATTCGATTCAAACAAATTGAAGGAAAAAGAAAAAATTAAATTACCTTTTAAATCCTAAAACATTTTTGATTTATTTTTGACGTTGATGGACCCTTCATTAATTAACAGCTGTTGGATACGACAAAATTTTACCTTTCACAATAACATAAAACCATTTTACTATTTACAGTGGTAAGTTACGACCTTACGAATTCGAAATATTCCCCGGGAAGGCTCCCAATTTACATATTCAAGAACACTGATTTACTGTGAGATTTGTCTTAGAGTGGCCGCCTAATGTAAATACAGCACGAATAAATTATATGCAAAATATAAAATAAAAAGAAATCAATAAACAGATTCCACGTAATCACAACATAATCCCACAAATAATAAGAGTAAACAGAACTCTGGTGAATACGAATCACCACATTTGATGAACCAACTGTACACGTCATAAGGGTCTGAACCCCTTCACTTGAACAACACTATCAATGGATTCTCACTAAATCTGGCTTCAATAAAACAATAACTATCAAAACATCATATTCAAACACTTCTATCACCTGGAAGAGAAAAACATATAACACAACTAACGGTTGCATCTTTTTTATTTTCACGTTGCTGTGTGACTAACGATACTCATCGTGCCCCCAAGGTTTGAAGTGGTGGCCACAGTTCCGCCATCATTAGGTATCTTATAAAACAAAACCCTATCTGTCGCATCAACAGGGGTAACAATTACATATTCCTATATTAATTTCATCATAACGTTTTACAAACGTGGAAGCCGAATAAAATTACATCTCCTACTATTGTGTCTGAGAACCTTCATTTCCTTTAACAGCCAGCATAGAGATCTCGGTCCGACTGTGTTCATTTTAAACGCTTCACCCCCTCGAGTAGACCGCCATAAATCTACTTGAACAGCGGCCATAGCATGGGACAAGAACCTACTTAAAACAAACTTCTCCACAAATAAATGCATTCCCAATGCATCGTCAGCGGCTCATTATTTTAACGCAATAACACTGATGCACTTATTAATATGCTAAAATCAGCTCGGGTGTTCATCATATCTATTAAATATTTCTCAATGTCATGCCGCTATGTCATTTCAATATATTTCATTCTTACAGAAGGCCAGAGTTCAGACACAGTTCCATCAATCGCAGAGTTAACATGGTTTCCCTATCTCACAGGCTAACATTTACCATTACCTCAAACAGAGATATAAGAATATATACTTAAAATGAAGCGAATCTACTTATAAAAACTCAATATCAAATCGAATAAATAAACGAAAATAAAGAAATTTTAAAAAATACACACGGGCCTAGCTAGTGCTGGGAGGATGGACATTCGAACCTGGACACGATGTATTCTTCACACACAGGTCATACAGCCAAACTTTAACCTAGCATGCAATATACTCTACAGTTTTAATTAATAAAATGGACTAAAATACATGCAATTATCCCAAGTTGTTCCCTTCCCAAATAACCTCAAGTAATTAAGCTTAAAGAAATCCTACTGACCACTCTAAGCAAACTAATCTGATAATTCAATATTGATAAAATTATACTAACCGTATCCTTACATTCTCTATCTATTTACGAAGGGAATATTAGCAATACAAAGTCATAACTTGGTACTCAACAGCCGTTAATAGTCCTCCATTGCCCGAGCCCACAAGAGGCTCGCATGGTGAGTCTAGTGCATGGCTCCGCGCTGATGGATCACGGGTTCAAAACGTCCCTCGATGACTCTTGTCGTTTCCATGGTCTTGAGTTCGCGAACACTGGAAAGATACTATTCACACCACCTTTCACAAAGACTCCTTCTCCACACGTCACAGTTAAAATTCCCCTTATATTGTTATGATTGCGATCATCCGCAAAATGAAATTTGCAGATTTGTTAATCTGATTCCGGTCAAAACTAAGTTACTTCAGTCAGACCAAACTAGTACAAAAATCGCTGTTTCGACACTGTGATAGTTTAATAAATCTGAAAATAACGTGATATTGAGTTCTTATGTTTTAAAACCCTGTCTCGTATGTCTGTTTTCTGTACTTAATGACAATTACTCCGTCCCTTAGCACAATAACTTAAACCTGGAGTTATATTTACATCATTTTACATGGACTTTCGTGCTACTTTCTCGCATGTCTATCCTCACAATTTTACGGTTTACTCACGCATACACCACGGTCTCTCTCCATACCACGAGAGAATAATCAAAGGACAGTTTTCTTCGTCCAATATTCGGCATGTCACCGCGTCCCAGTTTCGCGATGCGAACGTATGACGTAGTTACGTAATTACGCGGCGCGTCGCGACTGATCCGTAATTCATACAGCACCATCTCTAAAATTCGGTTTTCCACTGACAATACCCATAAGAAATTACACAATCTTTGCACTCCCGTTTATATCCACATTTTCTACACAAAGACAGAGGTGAGTCCGACCACAGAACGGCCGTGTGGTTGCCTCATAGACTGCCTGTCCACTCACTAGCCACCCTCAGAAGTGCAAGCATATATGGTCTCACATGGGGTGGGGGGCGTACAGAGATGCGGTCCCCACTCCAAATTTGAGATCTCAAGATCCACTAAGTGTATGGAAATCAGCGATGCGTCAGATTGTGTGGCCCGCCAATCACTAATACTTGATGCAGTGCGAAACGCAAAACGATCAGTAGTATAATAATAAGTCATCCGTCTAAATCAAGGGTCCAACGGGGAATCCCTATTGGCTGTCTGCTTCGTAGCTAGCGTTATGACGCTCCGGCAGCTTACGTAATTCCTTTGAGGCGTAATTTCATAAATAATATTACATTATTTTGTTTTATAATTTTGCCAATAACCAAATATTCTTGCTGTTACTTCGACGTGTGTTTTATGTTTAATTTAAGTGTTATTTTCAAAAAAATACTTCCAAAATCACCTTCTCACGTTGGCTCTACTGGGAGTCGGCATTTGTTTTAAGGACGGAGTCAGCTAAATATATTATCCTTCCTTGTCTTCCCTCATCATACGCTCTCACGTTGGGGGTTTTATCAGCTACAATCCGCGTGAGTTTGGCGTCATGCTGGCGAAGATGTTGCGCAATATGATGCAACTGAGCTCCCGTCCTGACAAGGAAGCTCCAAGCATATACACTGGCCACATATTAATTTCGTAATAAATATGCATAGTGACGATACGGACACAGTATATCCCCAGATATCTTATCAATTCCAGCCGCTTTTCAAGTTTTCACACTTTTATCTTATTGTAAACGTCATTTTTATCACATGTAAATTTTAATATTTCTTTAGCATTAGTCACCTCGTCTATCTGGACATTATCCTTGTAACCAACAACCTTTACATAGTGCTGACTGAGTACTTCTGCCTTTTGCAGATCCTTACATACACACTCCTCTTGCTCATTAATGATTCCTGGAATGTCCTTCTTGGAACCTGTTTCTGCCTTAAAGTACCTGTACATAACCTTCCATTTTTACTAAAATTTGTAATAAGGTGAGTCTTTGCAATTCCTTGCCACCTTTAAAGGTAAAAACCTGATTTCTCATACCTCAACAATTGCTTTAAACCCATCCCTGAGTCTGTTTACATTTTTATTTACCGTTTTCCACCGATCATAGTTACTTTATAAAAAATCCCTTTTGCCTGCTTTGTCAGTCATATGGTACTACCTAAAAGTTCTAACTTTAAGACCTTCATTTCTATCACATTTATTTTAAGCTACGACAAAAAAAGCTTCATGATCACTAATACCATCTATTATTTCGGTTTCCCTATAGAGCTCATCTGGTATTACCAGCACCACGTCCAGGTTATTTTTCCTCTAGTTGGTTCCATCGCATTCTGAATCAGCTGTCATTCCCGTATTAGCTTATTTTCCATTTGTTGGTCATGCTGCCTGTCGTTCGTATTACCTTCCCAATTGACGTCTGGTAAATTCAGATCTCCTGCTACAATCACATTCCGTTCCAAGTTGTTTCTCACGTAGCTGATTATCTTATCAAATAATTCTGAATCAGTGTCAGTGCTATTCTTTCCCCGTCCGTACACTCCAAATACATGAAGTTGCCTATTATCTTTAGAAATGAGCCTTATACCTAGAATTTCATGTTTGATATCTTTAACTTTTTTGTAGCTTACAAATTCTTCTTTCACCAGAATGAAAACTCCCCCTCCCACCTCTCTTATCCTATGTCTACGATTCACACTCCAGTTCTGCATCCATTATATCATTTCTCAGCCATGATTCAACTCCTATTACAATATCTGGTAAGTGTATATCTATTATACTACTTAATTCTATTCCTTTCCTTACAACACTTCTACAGTTAAACACTAACATTTTTATGTATTTCAAATTAGAGTGTTTGGTTTTTCGGACATCGATCTCCAAAAATTTCCAATGTAGTGATATCCACTAATTAAATACCCAAACACAGTACCAGACAATTACCGAATGAACCTTTAATTCAGACGACGCAACCTCCATTTTAACTCGGAACAATCTTTAACTATTAGCTAACATTTGGTTAAGGGTCGATTACCTAGATCTTGGGCTTCACTTGAAATAAAACTGACGTCATGGCCATGTCAATAAAAATGCTTACAGTGAGCACACGAGCACGTCAACGAAATCGGAACTGCAAACTACTCTCAGATTCTTACGTTCAAATTAAATAATAATAATAATAATAATAATAATAATAATAATAATAACAATAATAATAATAATAAATCTTCAGGTTCATTCTGTCTTTCTAGGTATGGTTCTAAACATCTTCTTCTCCTTCTTTTCCTACCACTTTTCCCACACCTGTGGGATCGCGGGTGCGAACTGTATCGCACATGTAGATTTGGCCTTGTTTTACGGCCGGATGCCCTTCCTGAAGCCAACCCTATATAGAGGGATATAATCACTATTGCGTGTTTCAGTGTTTCTGTGGTGGTTGGTATTGTAGTGTGTTGTCTGAATATGAAGAGGAAATTGTTGCGACAAGCACAAACACCCAGTCCCTGGGCCAGAATTAATAAGAGGCGATTAATGTCCTCGACCCGGCCGGGGATTGAACCCGGCGCCCTCCGAACCGATGGCCTCATCTCTGACCATTTAGCCAATGAGTCGTATGGTTCTAAGCATGTTCTAATGTAATTAATTTCTTCTGAAATAGTTCCCGAACCTAATGAAAATGTACGAGGTATTCCGACTTCCCAGTGATCCATCCTCCATAGAGACCAGAAATGCATGCATGCTCTCTCTCTCGCACAGGATAACCAACACGTGACATTGGAAAAATATTGATCGTTTGCAGTCCTGTCACGGAAGAAATTATGTAGATGTGCTTACAGCTTCTACGGAGACAAAAATAGTACTGGTGCGCTGTACTCACAGACCTTGGATAACGGATTCAATACGCCTAATAATTATAAGTGATCATTTAATCGTTATTTCATAAAATTTCGACAGTAATAATGAACTTTCCTCTGAGTATTCACGTAAAATATTATTTAGATACATAAGATAAAAAGATAAGGATGAATGTCGACAAAGAAGCAAAAAAGTACTTGGTATGATGATATAACTACGTTTATATCAATTTGGGGTTTGCCTAGAAGAATCATTAGGCCTACGTCCTTCTGACTTCTCCATTAGCTCATTTAACTGACTGTTCGTCAACATTTGATCAAAGAATATAACAATTTTCTCTTTAATAGTTGAAAACATTATCCAGGCTTTAGAGGCCTGATATGATCCCCTGCTAATTTGTTCGATATAGAAATGGAAATAGTCCAGAGGTTCAAAGGGAATGAAATCAAATTAAAACGGAAATGACTTTTGATAGTGGAAGCCGGAACTCTGTTATTAAAACAAATGTTTTTCAATTAATAAGCAGTAATAATTGAGAGACCTCCTTCTTTTAAGTAATATTTAACAAAAGCTTTTACTGTTTGTTTGAAAACCATAATTTTGCGTGATGCCAAGCTTTCGTTAGTATAATAACTCGAACAAACACGGGTGGCTAAGTTGTGATAAATTTAATTACAATAATTTAGGAAGGGAAATAGTTTTATGTAGATTTCTAGCACTCGTCAATGCCAAAAAGATTTCAGGCTATCGATCATTATAAGTAGAAAATAACAATGATAAACTCAAATCAATAATGACTTGCTCTGTATCAACAGGGTACCACAATGGAGCGCATTTGAACGGAAGTGCAACATGGCATTCCTAACCTCATTGTAATCCGCCTCTGTGGTGTAGTGGTTCAATTCCCGGCTCTGCCACGAAATTTGAAAATTGGTATGAGGGATGGAACGGGGTCCACTCAGCCTCGGGAGATCAGCTGAGTAGAGGTGGGTTCGATTTCCACCTCATCCATCCTCGAAGTGATTTTCCGTGGGTTCCCGCTTCTCCTGCAGGCAAATGACGGGATGGTACCTAACTTAACGCCACGGCCGCTTCCTTCCCTCTCCCTTGTCTATCCATTCCAATCTTCCCATTACCCACCAAGGCCCCTGTTCAGCATAGCAGGTGAGGCCGCCTGGGCGAGGCACTGGTCATCCTCCCCAGCCGTACCCCTGACCCAATGTCTCACGCACCAGGACACCGCCCTTCAGGCAGTAGAGGTGGCATCCCTCGCTGAGTCCGAGGGAAAATCCAACCCTGGAGGGCAAACTGATTAAGATAGATTAAGATAGAAACTCATCGTAAATACGTACATACATACATACATACATACATGCATACATACAAACATAGTTATAGACTATCATGCCTTTCAGCATTCAGCTTGCAAACCTTTGTGAGTTTACTCAGTGCCTCCACAATCCTGTATTTTTAACTAGCTCTGTTGCGCCGTTTTGATCCATACCATCTATCTTTAAATCAATGAAAACTGAGTCTAACCATCGTTGTCTTCGTCTCCCTCTGTTCCTCCATGACCGAGTCCATTATTCTCCTGGGTAACCTATCCTCCATTTGCATCGCATGATCCCACCACCGAAGGCGATTATTTTCGAACAGCTCCCGTAAAGCAAAATTCGTCTGATATCAGGCCGATATAAAATTAGTTTCAGCCGGGAGATGGCTTCCGCCTTACAGAATACTGTTGACCACGACAGCACCTTGATTCACTCTCACTTACCATCCTGCGAGATTATACGTACGCCCTAAATACTTGAAATGATCTACCTCTTTCGATTTTGTATTCACAACGGGACATTCATTTTTCATAGATTTCTTTCCTACTGATATCACTTTAGTTTTGTCCGGCTCCATAGCTAAATGGTTAGCGTATTGGCCCTTGTTCCAGAGGGTCCCGGGTTCGATTCCTGGCCGGGTAGAAGATTTTAACGTTAAATGGTTAATTCCCTTGACTCAGGGAATGGGTATTTGTGCTGTCCCCAACTTCCCTTCAACTCACACGCCACACATAACACTATTCTCCACCACAATAACACGCAGTTACCTACATATAGCAGATGGCCCGGCCCCCCTCATCGGAGGCTCTGTGTTTCAAGGGCAGAACCCGGCAAGAAATAGCCACACGAAATTTTTGTTATTATTTACCTCAGTATTCTAAAGGCTACTTTTCATATCATACTCATTGCGTAAATTTTGAAGTTACATGATACCAAATTGCAGGCCTTCAATCAATCAATATTGATCTGTATTTAGGGCAGTCGCCCAGGTGGCAGATTCCCTATCTGTTGTTTTCCTAGCCTTTTCTTAAATGATTTCAATGAGATTGGAAGTTTATTGAACATCTCCCTTGGTAAGTTATTCCAATCCCTAAATCCCCTTCCTGTAAATGAATATTTTCCCCAATTTGTCGTCTTGAATTTCAACTTTACCTTCATAGTGTGATCTTTCCTACTTTTATAGACGCCACTCAAACTTATTCGTCTACTAATGTCATTCCACGCCATCTCTCCGCTGACAGCTCGGAATATACCACTTAGTCGAGCAGCTCGTCTCCTTTCTCCCTAGTCTTCCCAGCCCAAATTTTGCAATAGTTTTGTAACGCTACTCTTTTGTCGGAAATCACCCAGACAAAATCGAGCTGCTATTCTTTGTATTTTTCCAGTTCATGAATCAAGTAATCCTGGTGAGGGTTCCATACACTGGAACCATACTCTGGTTGGGGTCTTACCAGAGACTTATATGCCCTCTCCTTTACATCCTTACTACAACCTCTAAACACCATCATAGCCATGTGCAGAGATCTGTACCCTTTATTTACAATCCCATTTATGTGATTACCCCAATGAAGATCTTTCCTTATATTAACACCTAGATACTCACATTGATCCCCAAAAGGAAATTTCACCCCCATCAACCCAGTGATTAAACAGAGAGAATTTATTTTTTATTTTTTATTATTATTTTTTTTATTTTTTTGTGAATCTCACAACTTGACTTTTAACTTTAACCCAGTTTATCATCATACCATTGCCTGCAGTCCATCTCACAACATTATTGAAAGCATTTTGCAGTTGTTTACAATCTTGTAACTTATTTTTACTCTGTACAGAATAATATCATCCGCAGAATGCTTTATCTTTGATTCCACTTCTTTATTCGTATCACTTACATATATAAGAAAATATAAAGGTAGAATAATAATGCCTGGAGGAATTCACCTCTTAATTATTACAGGGCCCTCACCTACTCTAATTCTCTGAGATCTGTTTTCTAGAAAAATAGCCACCCATTCAGTCACTCTTTTTCTAGTCCAACTGTACTGATTTTTACCAGTAGTCTGCCATGAGCCACCCTACCAAGTGCTTTAGACAGGTCAATCGCGATTCAGTCCATTTGACCTCCTGAATTCAGGATATCTGCTATATCTTGCTGGAATCCTACAAATTGAGCTTCAGTGGAATAACCTTTCCTAAACCCCTCTAAGTCTATGCCTCAACTACACGCGATACTTTAAGAGTTTAGACGTCGCAGAGAATAATCGAGTTGGATTCCGCAAAAGTAGTAAGGGAGGTCGAGCGAGAGTCCCATAGAGCTTAAACAACCTCGCCACAATCTCTAAGTTGGTTATGATCGGTCCTACATAACCTTATGTCCAACATTCGAAAAGGAAATATACTGATGATGAACATGTTTGTTGTTTTAAGGGGCCTAACATCTATTTCATCGGTCCAGTAAATATACTGTTTTCACTGTTACCAAAATAAAGGTTTCAACAAAACACTTGTGATCGTTTTCCTCAGTGAATTATTAAAATTGAAGATTTCATCTCTGTTAGAAAACATACGCTAAATTTACAGTAAAACCAGTTATAACCGAGTGTTGTCTGGCCTCGCTGCTAGCCGATCTGTCCCTTTAGGCCTGTTTCACACCTACCCGGCTGCCGGGTAACCAGTAGCCGGCTCCGGCAGGAAAGGGGATCCTTTTCACATATACCCGGCAAGAACACGGCAGCAGTTGTCTACACATCGCGGGTTGGAATGGATCGCAATAAATTACTAGCGTTTATGGTCTTGCATAGGCGCTTGAAGAAAAGGAGAAAAAGTAGACTGCTAAGGGTGCATCCAGTCAATATGAGAAGAGACGAGGTTGGGGCATTCTTTATACTTTTTAAAGACTTACGAAATTTTTCAACGATTTTACGATGAGTGTGCAAACTTTCTGTGTTAATTTCTGCCATAAGAACAAATACGTAATACACTATAGAGTGTAAAATCAAGGAAACACAACACTCGAAAAGACTGAATACAGCTGCCGTGCTGGCTGGATATGTAAACTTCCACTGACTCACAGCCCGCCCCCCCCCCCCCCCCCCCCCTTACCCACCCAATCTGGTTTTGTTCGCCCGGCAGCCGGCCCGTACAGTGGGGGCTGCCGGCTTCCTACTACATTAGCACGGCAGCCGGGTGCCGTTTATACGGCAACGACTTTTACCGGGAAAGTGTGAAACGTCTCGTACAGTTCACGGTCAAACTTGTTCCACCGGCAGATATTACACTCACGTAATACTGGCGATCGCTGGAGACTCCAATGAAGAGGACGGCGACATTATCAATAATCCAAACAATTGCTGTGATTCATTTCATGTTTTACTTGTACCCAACTTATACTTAGCGAAAATGATCACCTGTCCAATACATGTGTAGTATGATCTCGCGTTTTCCAATAAAAATACCGAAATTAGAATAACAGGGCTCTAAGTAAAGCGGTGACAATTTTGATCGAACGCAATACTTAACGAACTGCAACAAAGTGCAATTGCATTACATTTGCTCACTGTAGTCAGCCGGAAAGACTGTTACCTTTTGCCAAATGTCGCAAAGCCCTAGGAGACCGTTGAAAAGGTGTTCTCTGTTGATGACAGCGAAGGAGCGCCCTAAAAACGGAGTACAGATACCACGCCACAAATTTGGTACCTTCCGAAACTTTCCTTCAACTTCGGAATCAAGTCGAAGTCTCATGGACTCATGTCAGGTGTGTACGGAGGGTACTCAAAGACCTATCACTGCCACAGTTAGGGCGATCGTCTCGCAATATACGTGGACTTCTGCGCCGCATAGCCGAACGCAGATGTCGCTCCAGACATCGGCTATAGCAGTTACTGTTGAAGGTTTGTCCCTCAGGCACAGCATGCTTAAGAATAACACCCTCGTAGTTGTACCCCACAATCAGCAGAAGCTTCAAATGACTGGGTTTCTGTCGAAATTTCTGTGGACGTGGCGAACCTGGGTGACGCCATTTACTCGATTGACGCTTTAATTTAGGCACGTAGGCTTATGCCCACGTATCATCAATGGCGACAGCACGCTGCAGAAATGCTTCTTTTTCGTTGCGGTATCTGTCCAGGTGGATGCCAGCCAGCGCTTACTGGTGCCATTTCTGTATGTCGATGAGTTGGTGTGGAACACAACGGGACGCAACTTTCCACGTGTAAAGGTATTTCGTGAGGATCTGCCACACCGTTTGATGACTGAGACCAACCTGCACGGATAATTCCCGGACAGTCCATCGATGGTCTACGGAAACGAGACCTCTTACGATGGCAATCTGATCTTGAAGAATGGACGGCCGACCCGTGCGGACCATATCCGCAGTCTCATTCCGAGCCGCACAAGACGCCTTGACCCCTCGTACAACCGTCCCATACGGTAATGCATTCTCGCCACAGGCTTCACGTAATCCTTGATAATATTCTGAAGTATTTTGGCCACGGGCAACCTCAATTTTCATCTACGAACGCTGATCACCTTTGAAAACATGTTTTAGAGTGGTGAAATCGGCACTCTTCACTTCAACGCCACACAGCAACAACACTCCTAACTGGATGCCCGTCAAATGCACACTACACATCGACAAAAGCTACACTTGACTACTCCCATCCTATATGCGCATGCGCGATCTTCTGAGAGTGTCTGGATAAGTTGCCACTACTTTATTAACAGCTGTAAGTTTGCATTCGCGGGGTAGTGGGTTCGAACCTCGCAGTCTTCAGTCGTCAGTCCTGAAGATTGTTCTCCATTTCCACACCGAGGTCTACTCAGCCTATCAGAGAACTAGTGAGGATGGTGAGGGCAGGTGCCTCCATCTTGGCCTTCGGTCTTCGTTGCCCGTGGTTCGATTTCAGGCCGGGCTGAGGGACTTAAATTTTTAACGATTTGTGGTCAGAATGAATGTGCTGTCCCCAGCAACTCGTATACCAAGCACAATATTATCCTCCATCACGCTAACACACAGTTTCCTACGGTATACACCGTCGACTCTCGCCGGAGGTTCTCCTTTACGAGGACAGCAGTAGGTTAGTTGTCCGAAATTGCTATTATCTTCAGCACTGTCGAGCATCACCTAAATCTACACGACCGTATCATCATGCCTACTCACTCCGTTTCCTTCTGCAATGCCTGGACTGTTCATAAAAGCTGTACATCGGATAAGAGTAGTAGCAAATATTTCAGTTTTACGTGATATGTCTATTTGGCTGTATTAAAGAAAAAACTGGCATAACACCGGTAGACGTAACTTGCGTGCTTATTTTACTGGATCGTGCAGCCGCAGGCAATGGAGGGGAGACAGTGAATGGGGTGCGTTGATCACTCTAGCTATTATAGGAATACTTGAGAGGAGAGAAATATTGGTTAAAATGCGTTCGTGGATTCAAACGTCTGCTCGTAAGAAAAGCAAACTTCTGCTGCTTTACGCCAGCGGTCAGATCTCACATATTTCTCGAGTTCCCTCATATATTAGTTACATTTTTTCATATTTGCAGTCTTCATTAAAACGTTTACTTTTTTCTCTTTTTCAGTTTCAGCTTGACTTTTAATTTCTTTTCAGTCGTTTTTCACACACCTTCCCCGGCTCGTGCGTGTGAATTGCGACTCACATTTGGACTTCGCCCTGTTTTACGATCGGTTGCGCTTAATGACGCCAAACCTATGTGGAAGGGTGTATTCACCAATGTGTTTTACTGCAATGATTGGTAGTGTGTTGTGTTTTACGTACATAATAATAATAATAATAATAAGAAGAAGAATATTTAATAATGATTCATGTGGCTACTGCTAGCCTGGTGCTACCTTCCAACGCCGGTGGGCGGCGTCTAGTATGTGTAGGAAACTGCGTCTTGTTGTAGTGGATAATTGCGTTGTATGTGATGTGTGAGTTCCAGGGATGTCTAGGACAGTACGATCACCCAGTCCCCGAGGAAACGGAATTAAACATTTAACGTCAAAATCTCCAACCCGGCCGGGAATCGAACCTTTGGCCCTCTGAACCGAAGAGCACTACGCTGACCATTCAGCGAAGGAGCCAGACCTTAGCACGACTTCCAGTACAGGAATGTAAAGACAGTCAGAATACCTATACTATCGTAACTGATAGCAAGTACACTATTTCTGAATTATGTTCAAATAACATCCAGCAATTGCCAGTTGGTCATCAAGTGTTGAAATTCCAGGTTAATTTCGGTGGATGATCCAGTGAGAAAAGTAATTATCAGTAAAACCTTCCGTTAGGTGCGGCCTAGCTGAGGCGAAAAAATGTGCTCAGTTCATCCGAAAGGACGTGGGCTTGATTCCCGTCAGGAAGTCATCGAAGAATTCAGAAACTTATTGTCTTCTAGTGGTTTGACGTCTACTAACACATCGAAGGCTTTCGGTGACGCAAGGATCGAAAAGGGCTAAGAATAGAAAGGTAGCAACCGTGGGTCTATTAAGGTACAGCAACCCCAACATTTGCCTCCTGTGAAAATGAAAGACCACGGTATGCCATCTTCAGGGCCACCGACGGTGAGATTGAGACCCACCATTTCCCGAATGCAAGCTCGCAACTACGCGGTCCTAACAGCATGGCCATCTCTCTCGGTTTTAGGAACGTGATTTTCACTTCTGGAGAGACACTTGTTCCTGAGACACTTTATCACACTTAGTGCTGAGTATAACTTCCACTCCTCCTAGGGCCTTCGAGACCAGTATGGCGATGGTTTTGATTTTCTACTTTCAAACTTTTGTTAGACAGAAATAAAACACTACATTTGACTGATTACGTAAGTAACCGTCAAAAATTAGAAGTGTGAAGGATAACAAAACTAAGTAAGAAAATGTATAAAATCTTGGAAGAGAAAGACGTACGGTATGTTACACGATATGTAATTCAGGGTTGCGCTAAGAGGGAAGAGAAATTACTTATTTCGATTGCCAAGGAAGAATGTCCAGATCCAGGGAAATGTATCTGATATCAATATGAAATAACTCGTCCAATTATTATTCACTACTATTTAAGTTATATTTACATCTGTTGTGAAAGGGTAGGTGCCTAACTCATTCTCGGTAGACCCAGGTTCAACTTCCGCCTCGTCCGAGGGTTTGAATCCTAGACTATGTGCTGGCACACGGTTCACTCAGCCCCGCATGAACAACTGAGAAGCTGTCTGATACAAGAGTCAGCGGACACGATGAAGAAAGCCAAGCAAACGGCTGAGAATGTCGTCATTTACATCTCATCATGCTGGGGAAAAGTCGTTCTTTTCATTCATGTTACGTCACGCCGAGATCAGACAAATCTTATGACGACGATGGGATAGGACAAGGCAAGGACTGGAAAGGAAGGGACCGTTCCTTTAACTTAAGGTATAGCCCGAGTATTTGAGTGGTGTGCAAAGCGAAAGAGAGAAAACCATATTCAGGGCTGCCTACGGCGGGTTTTTTTTTTTTTTTTTTGCTATTTGCTTTACGTCGCACCAACACGGATATGTCTTATGGCGACGATGGGATAGGAAAGGCCTAGGAATGGGAAGGAAGCGGCCGTGGTCTTAATTAAAGTACAGACCCAGGATTTGCCTGGTGTGAAAATGGGAAACCACGGTAAAACCATCTTCAGGGCTGCTGACAGTGGGATTCGAACCCACTATCTCCTGATTACTGGATACTGGCCGCACTTAAGCGACTGCAGCTATCGAGCTCGGTACGGTGGGTTTTGATCTCACCATTTCCCGAATGCAAGCTCACAGCTACGTGACTCAAAATGCGTAGCCAACGGGCTCGCTAGAGCAGAAATCTTCTTAGCATGGCAACGTTCATAATGAGTTCTATACGCTACAAGGTTTGGTTTAAGAAGGATGTTAACAATGTGCGCATTTTCAGCCGTCATATTTCTAGAAGTAATTTAAGGCTGTCGAGATGGAACCAATAGGTGTCGCGGTCCTGTTTAAGACAATTGGAGTATTATCGCGTGTTGAAAAGACCAAGCTATTGCATAACTCCTATTAGGACATATTTAAATTGACGGCTTAATACCCTAGTGCTCATAAATGCAGGAGAATGCTGAACCGTGCACAAACAAAACTTCGGTGTGTTCATGTTGTGGCTTGAAAGCACGTCCGGGTACCGTACCAAGCAACCTGCGATAAGTGCGACCTTCGTCAGGCGCGTTATAGCTCTTTAAGCAGACCATTGATTAACAAGTGTGAATCTGCTGCCCAGAAGTCGGTGCAGAGAGGAACTGTGCAGCTAACGGTGAGTTTATGTGTCGAAAATGATGTAATAAGTGGCAGTATAATTGGATGACTGGAAGTTAACCAAACACAGTAGGACGTGTTGCCAAAGGTTCACGTGCCTCAAATCACACGAGTATGGTAAATATTCATCCAGACAGGAAGCGTGTCCCGGCGCTACAGCAGCGGACGCCCACAGTGTAGAACACCACAAGAAGACAGGTACCTTGACAAAAGTGCCCGAATATGGAGACGGAGTACTGCAGTAGTCCTAGCTTGAGACCTTACAGCTGCCACTAGAACAGTTGTTTTCCTTTTTTCTCCTTATTTTTTTGTTCAGAAGGAAGCCATACCGTATTTTTTCAGTGTCAACTTTGTTAACGAAACTAAGATTTTTTTCAGTCTGTCAAAAACCGGGCGAGATAGCCGTGCGGTTAGGGGCTCGCAGCTGTGAGCTTCGGGAGATAACAGATTCGAACCCCGCTGTCGGCAGCCCTGAATATGGTTTTCCGTGGTTTCGCCTTTTCACACCAGGCAAATGCTGGGGGTGTACCTCAACTAAGGCCACGGCCACTTCCTTCCCACTCCTAGCCCTTTCCTATCCCATCGCCGCCATTAGATCTATCTGTGTCGGTGCGACGTAAAACCAATTGTAAACGAAAGTCTGTCGAAAACACTAATTATAACACTAGAACACACCTGTAAAAATAAACCATGGCGTGCTTAGTTCTACATGAACATCCTCATATTCTATCAAATCACGTTAAATCATGTGTATACAGGGTGTCCCTCATAAAGCCAGACCGACGCACGGTGTCTGTACTCCGCGCTACGGCAGCTGGCTCAGCCGAAATTATGCGGAGTGCTGCCGCCCTGCTTTATGCTACGGCCACAATTGCGTGTTTTCCCGCAGCGGGACTGCGTGGGGGGGGTGGCCACACTTGCGGTTTGTTCACGCTGGATTTCTGCGTGTTTTTCACGCAGCTTGACGAAGATACGTGGCCACAACTGCGTGTTTGTACGGCGTGATTTTATTAGTGTGTTGTATATTGTGAGTAGCAAAACATCGCCATTGCTCTGCATATGGAAGGCATTCCATTTTAAAATAATAACTCCGTTGTTGCGTTATGTGCTGCGATGGTTGTTCTTCGTCGTTGTCAGCGTCAAAGAAAATATTGGTTCCATCCTATATTAAGTGACAGGTCATCAAGTGGACAATTTGTGCTCCTACACAATAAACTAAAAGACAACCAAGATAATTTTTTTGAATATTACAGAATGTCCGTGACCTCATTTGAACTGCTTTTCTGTATGTTGAAAAATGCTATCAGCAAAAGAAACACAAGGCTGCGGGAATGTATTCCTTAGGAAGAAAAACTCGCATTGACATTAAGGTGTCGTAAAGGTACGGGTACCTTTGTATCTCCAAAATTATCAGTTTACTGTCTAACATTAAACACGAACAAGAGCGCAATAAAACCGCGGCGTCTTCTTCCCGCAAGTGTGGCCGTACCGTTAAGCGTATATACAATCATATATAATATCTTACCTCATAAAAGATGCTGGAAGTGTCGACCTTCCTGGGTTATACAGGAATTGTACCTGGTACCCACAATCTGGCTGACGCTAATGAGTTCTACCACTGTAATGTTTCTGTTTTCATACGTAATATTTTCTTTCATTTCCTCCAATGTGTGAGAATGTGTTCGATACATTTTTTCTTTCAGTTTACCCCACAAGTAAAAAATCACTCACTGTTAGATCTGGAGAACGAGGGGGAAATAGACCAGCACTGATCACACACTAAGAAGAGAATTTTCTGCTGTATGACCAGGGGCTGAATCTTGTTGAAACCACCCAAGCGATTTTCTTTTTGCGGCAACTGATGGAAGGACGGCTTCAAAATATCATCTTGGTATCCCTCTGCTCTTACTGTCGTCTCAAAAAATTAGGCCCAATTCTTCGTCTTGCACTAACAGCACATCAAACAGCAACCTTCGTATCATAATGAGGGACTTCATAAATTCGATTAGGATTTTCTGCACGCAAATTGCGAGAGTTATGACTGTTCACATGACCATTAAGAAGAAACCAGAACTTGTACATATATGACAGTACGGTGTTGCAATGGTAACTGTTTCACCATGTTAACAGCTGAGATTCAGACTGGCGACTGGTGCTTGCCAGATCGAACACGTGCAGGCTGCTTGCAAGGTCAAGAACTATGCGTGCACCTCTCATATTGTAGCTGACGTAGCCCAGAGTACAGACACTTGCGTTTGGTCTGGGCTTATAAGACAGACACTGTATATCTACAATATTGTTTACGCTGCGTAAACTTGTCTATGATTGAGAGTTAATGATAACAAATACTGATTGTAGTGGTACTCAACCGTCATGTTATTTACATATGTAAGCTGTTACAGAGTAGTCCGTTGCTTTCAAACACTGCTTCCGGACTGAAGAGGGAAGTTTCTGTGGGCGTTGAACTCTGTTCCGCGGATAGGCGATTGAAGCAGGGGAGTGTGGGGAGTGTTGTGGATCCTGTCTTCTTGAGGGGAGAGGGATATGTTGCTTCTTCGTGTTATAATGTATTTTATGTATTAGGGAGTAAATGCATTTTAATGATCAAATAAAGTATGGAATTGAATTAGAGAATATCTTGTACGATATTACTTTAATGATAAATAATATCGTAAAAAACCGTCTCGAGTGGCGAAAGACGTTGCATAATTTCAGAGAATTTAGTATGGATATGAATATCCTAACCCACATTCCAGACATTTAAGTCAGGGATTTCCCTCTTTGGGATTCATTAAGCGCTAATGCAACGAGTGTAAATGTTGTCCAGATGTCAAATTATGTATTGCAAAACGGGGGCAATTTTTACGTGTATGATCATTTTGGTTGACTTAGTTAGCTTTTTGCTTTGTAAAATTCGGTTGTTTCTTTACTGTTCAAATATTTGCTTTTATTACCGACTCTATTCCGTTTGTAGGCGAGGGTAAGTGGAGGGGTGTAGGAATTATTGTGGGCTATGGTTGTGTCCATTGGAGAGTGGAGGGTGTGTTACTTCTTCACGTTCTACTGTATTTTTGTGTATTAGTGTGTAATACGTGTTAATGATTTGATTAAATGAATCTACCGAACTGAATTAGAGATTATCTACTAAGATTTTATTGTTAATGATAAATAATATCCTATCCGAGTGGCGAAACACGTTGCGTAAATTCAGAGAATTTACTACAGATAAGAATATCCTAACCCTCATTCCAGACATTTAAGTCGGAGATTTCCTCCTGTAGGATTTATTAAGCGCAAATACAAAAAGTGTAAATGTTGTGCGTATGTTAATTAAGTAGGCCGAAGTAGGGGGAATTTTGTAAATGTGTATGGTCATCCAGGATGGTTTCGTTACCTTCTTTTGCGATGTAAATTTTGATTGCTTCTTTATTATTCAAACATTTCCTTTTATTTTCGATGTCTAAAATGTTTAGATCTGTGTTGATGACTGTGACATGTTGTGAATTCCCATATACAGTATGTGCTCTTCGAATGCTGAATGCCGATTGTACCTCATCGCTTTTTTGTGTTCTTTTCATCTTGTCTGGAAATTACGTCTTGTTTGGCCTATTGGTATATACAGTGTGATACAGCAGATCCTTCCATTATCGTTTGCTGCAGCCCAACTAACGTTCACATGGTTATAGGGGTGTTATTCCCCTGCAGGCGTACTGTATGGTACTTTTGTTCAGTGAGCACATTTTGCACACGATTCTGAACTCTAGCGAAATGTTATATAATCCGTTCGCAAAACATGACGCCTTGAAATCACGTAGCAACGTCCTTTTATCATGTAACTATGTTAATGTGTCGTGCCTCGTGACCGGCTGTAACGAAGAGGCGAATCAATGCATAAAACTAGGTAACAGTACAGTAATTAGTGTCTTAAACACCGAACAGGAAAGCGTATATACTCTGCTCTCGTCGTACTACCAGTATGTTTCCACGAGCGTAGCGTGGCGTATGTGGTTAGGCGTTTGCCCAGCAATCGATGGAGTACGCCAGCGGCGGTTTGAATTCTGCATGGGTAAAATATTTTTGCATCGGTATGATGTTTAAATACGTAAACCCAGGCCCTCCTGTGCCACATTCAAGCAGTAGAATTACGTTATTATTCAACTTGTGCCTTCCTTATACTCCGCTGGTTAGGGCCTGAATGTACTGTAATCTCTGCTGTCATTCGGCATGTTTTCCACAGAGGAATGCGTTGACATGCTCCTCATTTATGGCGAAGCAAGACAAAACGCGTGCGAGGAACTACGTCTGTACCGGGAACGGTATCCCGTCAGGCGACACCCAGCTGCTACGAGATTGGAGTCCGGACAATCCTCACTGGGTGCGACAGGCGGCCCATCAATTATGATGGGGAGTGAATGTTTGGTGTGGAATCTTGGGGGATTGCCTGACTGGACCTTATTTCTTTGAGGATGTGCCCTTGCACGACAATGTGGTTCCAACAGGATGGAGCTCCACCACATACCACTTTGTCCTTTCGTAACCATCTGAACGAGAAACTGCCAGGGAAATGTGTAGGACGAGGAGGTCCTGTTTCTTGGCCAGCCAGATCACCGGATTTAATGGCGTTAGACTTCTTCTTGTGAGGACATTTGCAGAACGTCGTTTACACTCAAGCGCCGAAAAAACCCGACCATCTCCGGCAACTCATCACGGACGCCTGTCGATCAATTACACCTGGAATGCTTCAGCGCGCACGGCGATCTATTAGACACCGGGCCCGAATGTGCATAAACCGAAACAGTGTCTGTATGTGTTCGGCCTGCTAAATAATCGGCCCTTCTTAGGGCCACAAACACATTCATTCACACACAATTTGCATGAAAGCTGGTACTGAACTTACATTGCGTGCGGTACGTGTTAAACAAATGTTTCAAAACTTCGTAGCCTTCGCCCCGGACTCGAACCTCCCATCTGACATGCAAGCCCGCTCCGCCACGCCTTTACCACCTACATAACGGTTTCGTACAAGACACCGGGCAGCTTATAGCAAGTATTCGGTTTAATGCGATCACAATATCAATTTAGTGTTTCGCCGGCGTGTCAGGTTCATACGATCTAGAAAGCACACGCATGTCTTCCAATGTTTAATGCGAGTATAACATTACGGCGTCCTATCATGGTTAGGCGATAAATACCAAGATATCCGGTTGTGTTGTGTGAGCATACCGACTGGGCAGATGTTTTCAGGACGGAAGGAATATTGTGGGTTGCATAAAACTACATTGGAAGGGGCGGCTGAATCACCCTGTACATATATGTGCGGTATTGCAGTTAGGTTCTTAGCACTTGACTTCATATACACCCAACTTGGAGAAAAGGTCATTCATATTTAGGTGCATTTGCTGGTGTGCCTTCGCAGTGTGAAATTCAGTCTAAAATTTGCGTTTATACATTGTATTTTGAAAATGTTAGCTATTTTGTAATGCGTTTTTGTTAACGTAGTAGAAGACAGTGTATTTTCCTTTTCATGAGTGGTTTTCGTGTGGTTTTTCTTTTGTTTATACAATAATTTATCTACTGTGAACGGAGGTTGGTTGTTTTCTTTCGCAATTTGTTCTATTGTTTGTATCTCTTCACTGAAATTTGTTGTGCTCATTGGTATGGAATCAGCTTTGTGTATCATAGTATTCAGTCCTGCTACTTTGTGAGTGTATGGGTGGTTAGATTCGTTGTTAACAGTGTGTGATATCTCAATGGGCTTTCTGTATATTTTGAATGAGAGAATGATTTTTTCCCACTGATTGTGATTCTAAAATGATTATTTGTCTTATTAGTTTCTCGGTTCCATTGTGAATTTGCTTGAATTTCGTAGGGAATTCAGTGTGTTCAACAACTGCTGTGCGTTTGTGACTCCATTATTATGGAAGCATATTACCTCATCCACATATCTGTTCCAGTTTAAGATTCCCTTTGAATGCTGGTTGGTTAAGAAATTGGTTTCGATGTTATTGAGGTAAATGTTCGCAGTTGTGCCTGATAATGGCAAGACCGTGGTTAAACTTTCTCCTTGACGTTAGATGTTGTCTTTAAAATTAAAACTGTTTTGGTTTAATGATATTCTGAGGTCAGTTATTTCTTGTACTGAAATGTTATATTTTAGAACGTTTTCTAAACTTTTAATCGATTCTTTTATTGGTACATTTGTGTACGTGTTGGTGACGTCAAAGGATATCATTTTTGTGTTCCCTGTTAATGTTTAGTGTTTTGATTATTTGGTTAGCTCTATACTTTTTCTAATTTACCTGTCTTCTCTGCCTTAGATGAGATTTTTGCCTACATTATACCTTCCTTTTTTCTTGTTTTGTGACAATAAGGTCTGTTTTCTCGATCGCTTACATTATTTCGTTTCGGAATGTATTTGTTGGGTCGCGCTGTAATTCTCGAATTTCCTTGTTGCTGATAAGTTCTTTTGTTTCCTCTGTGTACTCATCTCTTTTCATTATGACGTTATGACTGTTGTGTTTCCCTTATCTGCTTTTGTGACGAATGGGTTATCGTTTTTTATTTTTTACTAATTGATTTTAATGCCGAGTTTGTTCCATAATTCGGTTGTTTAATTGAATGTTCATGTCTAATTACTTTTAGGGCTTCGTTGGTGGCTACGTTTTTATTATTTCTCTTTGTGGTGCGGGTATGTTTCCGCACGCAATTTGTACATCGGTGATTAGTTGTTTTATGTTATTTTCGTTATGACGTTCATGGCATGTTGAACTTGAAACCTTTTTCCAGCAGAGTTATTTCCGTATTTGAGAAAGTAGTGTTTGATCTATTAATTAACCTAGGGTGAAAATCAGTGCGTTTTTCGTAGTTTTTGTTTCCTAATTAAGTCTGTCTGCTTCTTGGGTTACACATTTTGTTGTCAATGGTCTTATGTTTGTTCATAGCTTAATTTGTAATTCAATCACGAAAAAAGTAGGGTAGAATGTCCATTGAGTGGGTTGCAAGAAGTTGCTCAGGTATAACTTGATGCGTAAATTTTGTTTGCTGACTCCTTGTTTCTTTGTATATACGAATTTAATTTCGTTTCTCATCGATAATAACTACGATTGAGATGCTGATACTTTAGCTGGTGTTGATGTGGGTTTACTCTTTATGGGTATGTAATTGGGAATGAGTTTCAGTTCTAGACATTTCTTATAAATGCAATTGATATGTCAATTTTCATGATTTTGATTTTTAGTGATTTGAGTCTTTTGACTTTGTAATTTACCTGACTGACTGAACAAATTGAAAAGAAAGAAGCCGTATTTTCCAGTGTCGACTTAGTTAACATAACTTCAAGTTTTTTCAGTCTGTCGGAAACACAAATTTAACACATATAACACAACAGTAAAATTACACACTAGAAAATAAAGAATTATATGTTTCCTTCTACAAAAAGATCCTCAGTATCTATCGAATCACTTTAAATTATGCGCATATACGTACAATATTGTTTACGTTACGTAGACTTGTCAATGATTGAGAGTTGGTGATATTATGAAGCGGTAATAAAAAATACTGATTGTAGTGGTTTTCAACCGTATAGACATGTTTTTGTAATTATCTAAGCTGTTACATAGTAGTCCGTTGCTTTCAAACACTGCTTCCCGACTGGATTGAAAAGTTCCTGTGGGCATTGAACTCTGTTCCGGGAGAGCGGAGGGTAAGAAGGGGAGTGAAGGGAGTGTTGCAGATCCTGCCTTCTGTCCTTAAAGTCAAGTTGATTTTCAGACACATTGTGTACAGACGATTCAACAGGCATGGTTCGCTCGCCGGAGGCGTGCAATTTGCATTCCACCAAGTACACTATAGAGAATACGTGCCACATTGCAACATATTGATTGGCAGCGTTCCTAGCGGTCAGGCCTTGCAATTAGGAAGATGGAGTGCAGTAGTGATACCGATCAGCTGGTGTTGTGCGCAATTTTGTTTTCGGTTTATCCTCATGGCGAAGATCTGCAAGAAAATGTAATTTATCTGCGGAAAAAGGATTTTGAAATCAGAAACCGACACGCACGGAACCATATCTTGCAACGTTTGTGCTGTTCTTGGCTGCAGTAACTTCGAAATTGTGATGTTATAGAAATATCTTTTCCGCTTTTATCCAGACAAAACAATGTAAGTGTAAGTAAATTCCGTCATTAAAAAATATTACTGTACACAACATATTATGTTCAACATTTGGTGTATCTGTGTTGAGTATTCAGCCCGAAGGCTGGTTGGATCCTCAACAGGTTCACCATTAGTTGTCATAGATGGCCTAGGTGTCACTGAAGAGGCGTACTAGGGAAATGAGGAGTGAGGTAGTTTCCCGTTGCTTTCCTCACTGAGCCAGACGTTGCTATTGCACATCAGTCTGCCAAGCCCACTGAAATGCATGCACCAACCGACCCTATGAGTGACATTTTCACACCATTCATAGCAGCGACTGGCTGCATAAGGAATGGCATTACTAGCGTCACTCATACCTCAGCCACTTTTATTCTAGCCCATACCAGAAGACATATTGCACTGTAAACACTACATCTTGCCAGCAAAGGCTTAACATTTGGTTGTTAACCCTATTGTTACCGGTATCTTAGATTATGTATATAAATTGAACGTAGACAACGGTCTGCAATTTGCAATATTAAATAATGGTATAGATTTTATGTCCCACTAACTACTTTTACGCTTTTCGCAGACGCCGGGGTGACGGAATTTTATTCCGCAGGAGCTCGTTAACGTGACAGTAAATCTACCGACACGAGGCTGACGTATTTGAGCACCTTCTAATACCACTAGACTGTGCCAGGATCGAACCAGCCAAGTTGGGCTCAGAAGACCAGTGCTCTACCGTCCGAGCTTCTCAATCCGGCTACAAGTTGCACTCATGGATATGTTGTTTGCTTTTGTTATAAGTTTTTGGTTCCACAGTCTGATTTACAGAATCTTCAGTACATCTTCAGTAATTAATCCACTACCGGGAAGTGATGATATCCCCGTAAATATTTTTCAGCAATTTGCACATTCATATGTATGCAGCCGGTTTTGTCCAGAATTACCTCATCAGGAATGTAGAAATAGATCGTTATATGTTGATGGATTTATGTATTTATCGTACGGCTTTTAGTGGCGGGAGTGTCTGAGGACAAGTTCGGCTCGCCTGGTGCAGTTCTTGTAAGACCCTCCAGCGAGGGTGGGCAGCATCTTCCGTGTATGGGAACTGCGTAATTTATTAGTGGAGGACAGTATTGTTTGTGAGCTGGAGGAATTTACGGGGAACGTACAAACATCTAGTCCCCGAGCCAGGGGAAGTAACCATTTAAATAATCTCCGACCTGGCCAGGAATCGAACCCGGAGCTCTCTGAACCGGAGGTGACTACGCTCACCATACAGCCAAATAGCTTGAAAGAGTGATAAATTGAATGCTGCGCATGTTGCCCTGAAGTAGTACGAAAATATTGTATTCATTTTCACAATGAATCTGTTCATATGGTGTATAACAGATGTAATAATTTGTTTATTTACTATATTTCTGAGAGTGAACTCAGTGTGAAGTTAATATTAAATAATTCTTTAACCTGGTGTGTTATTCCCTCCCTCGTACGTGAACATTTTAGATATGTGTATATTGATAAAGAATTCATGTGTTAATAAATTGTTATTTGAATGAAGAAAATGGAGAAGAAAAAACGAACGGGAATCGAGGAAGAAACATTAAAGCAAAGAATATCATGCGTGTGCAAACAATTTTATTGACATAGTTGTCGATGATGGTAGATAGATTGTTACAGACGTCGTCATTGACAAAGCATAGTGTGTTAATATATTGTTATTTGTCAATAAAAATAAGAAAGCAACAATACATAAAACAAAAATCATGGTTGTGCATCATTATTTAGCGTGCAACTTTCGTAGTTTTACAAGGTCTGGCCGCCAGGTGCGCCACTATCAATCAACATGCCTCTCAGTTTAGTACAGTAAAATATCGAAGTGCCCAGCACTGTCTATAGTGTATTTGATTCCAATGAACAGTGGCCACAGAGGAGTCCGTAATGCCTGGTGTAGTAATTAGAGTACATGGACAATGGAACAGTGGTCGCAGGTTTCCCTCACTGACGATGCTAGGTATAGTTTTAATTGTGATTTTTATCGTGTCGTCATCTGGCGTGAACCAGGAACCAGATACCTAATCGCTAGCATACCTGAAAGAGACCAGTATGGAGGTTTTATGGTATGGAGCACCGTTACCATTGATTCTCGTACATCCCTGTCTATCTTCGACAGAGGAACGGTAATAGGTTAGGTGTACCGGCGTTTCATTCTGCAACACTACGTCCGACTTTTCAGATGTGAACGGGGTCACATATTCCTACTTATGGATGACAATGAAGGGTCTAGCCGAACTGCTGTCATAGAGGAATACCGTGAAAGAGAATATCTGGCAAATGAATTGGCCTTCCTTAGACTCCATCGAGTATGCTTGGGATGCTCTCGGTCGACGTCTCCGTGTACGGCATCTTCAGGAGCTCCGATGGGCACAGTGCAAGAATGGAAGGCCGTACACCAACAGCTGCACAATAACCTGATTGTGAATATGCCAACTCGTTGTACTGCATGTGCCAATGTGCATGGTCATCTTTGTCATCACATACTATATTGAAACCGGTTTACATGCTCAGAAATACAGTGGGACAGCAACTTACCGTCTCCCTGGCATTGTATCATATGTGTGTCTTTGCGTAGTTAGAATATTTTCTACAATATACGGGGGTATGTGGATGTGTTTCTTACGTGTTCAACTTATATCTATGCTACCACCATTAGTCTGGTGCAGTGCCGCATCGTGTGGCATAAAAAGCTTCAATATTCTCCTACGAGTGTAGAAGTGTGTACGTTCTTCAGTTGTATCATGTGACCTTCCAATACAGAAAATTAAAGACAAGATTTCTTTGGCTCAGGGATTGAATGATTATGTTCGTCTTAATACACTCCTTCTCATCTACGTACTACAAAAGACCGTTTGGGATCTCTATTGACGGGTTTGAAGGCCACTGGCGGCCCTGATATCAACTTGAGCACAACAAAACGGGAAATAACGATTCATGTCGGTACTGAGAACGTGAATGTGTGGAGTTTCGCGACATTTGATGCGGATTGAGCCTTACTGGGCGGGCTACTTAACAGCCATTTCTGATGCTAAGTATAGCTATGCTGCAAACCAAGGAATGTGCAAGATGAGTGATTTCTTGGTATCAAGGAATGCGCTCAGTGCTGTACAGAATAAGAAAGGCTAAGGCCGACTGCGCTTAATTCCAGAGGGGAAGAAACAGGCAAATCCATGACCAGCCACCAGCCGTACACCAGAAGTGGTGAGGAAAATTAATGCCCTTTTCTCAGGTGGAAACCCTTATCCCCAACGGACTACTGCACGTAAGTTGGAGATATCCGTTTCAACAGTTAATGCAATGATCTACAAAGACCAGCAATTAGAAAAACGGCATAAGCGCCGAGGTTGCAAGCTGTTGCCTCGTCACATTTCGGAACGTCGCACCAAAGCAAGAAAGCTGTATGAGGCTATCTGGCAGGGGACAGATGGAAAAATGTGGTGACATTAGACGACGAATATGTGTATCTTATTGACTGTCAGAAACCTCTCTCGATTTACAACCACCCTAGAGACAAAATCAATCATCAAATATTGTATAAAGAGTGCCAGAAAGTTTTCCAAGGGATTTCATGGTCATCGCTGGATACTGCCACAGTGGCAGGTTAACCACTCGCCATGTCGCTAATAATGTGAAGGTGAACTCTGCATCCAAAACCAAGAGGTTTTAACATCAACTTACTACACAGATATCCCAGGAATAGCGAAAAATTAGGTATGTGTTCACCAAGATAAACCATCCAGCCATACATCACGTTCGACATGTCTGTTCTTAGAGAGAAGTGGGATGGAAACTAGAATCCGTGCAATTTTTTTTACTGACGTTCCGGTAAAGGCACTCGATGGGTCACTTATGGACTTCTGTGCATTTGGACTTCTAAAAATGGCCTTAGATAATAGACGTCCACGCACTATCAACGACCTCTGGAAAGCCCGTAAGAAGAGTGGGAAAAGACAGACATGCTAGCTCTGCGAAAAAGTCTGCAGCAATGGAAATTACCTTGTCGGGCTATAGCTAGAAATACTGGCTTACCAACTGAGCATGATCATTGGTGGAGACATGGCTTTTCATAAGCTAATTACCCTTGAAACATCGTCCCCACAGATACCGAACGACCTTCTGTATACACCACATTCTCAACCACCACAGAAACAAACAACAGTGAATAAATTCCTTCACATCCGGTTGGCGTCAGGAAGAGCAATCTGCCGTAACATTGGGCCAAATCCACAGCAAGTGCCTATGCCAGCAAATAGGGAAAAGGACCAAGAAGAAGAAAATAAGTCAGTATTTCGCTGTTGATAATTGCAAAGAATTTTGAAATTTATTGGACATCTCCCTTTGTAAATTATTCCAATCCTTAACTCCTCTTCCTATGAACGAATATTTGCCCACAATTTTTCCGCTCAAATTCCAACTTCACCTTCACATTGTGCTCATTCCTACGTTTAAAAGCACCACTCAAACTTATTCGACATGTAATAGAATTGCACGTCATCTCTCCCCTGACAGTTAGGGACATACCACTTATTCGAACAACTGGTCTCCTTTCTCACAAATTCTCCCAGCCTATACTTTGCAACATTTTCGCAACGCTACTTTATTGTCGGAAATCTCCCATAACAAATCGAGCTACCTTTCTTCGGATTTTTTCCAGTTGTCGAATCAAGTAATCCTGGTGAGGTCCCCATGCACTGGAACCATACTCTAATTGGGTCCTTACCAGAGACTTATATACCCTTTTCTTTACATCCTTACTACAGCCCCTAAATAACCTCATAATCCTGTGCATAGATATGTACACTTTATTTACCATCCAATTTAGGTGATGAACCCAATGAAGTTCTTTCCTTTTATTAACACATAGGTACCTACAGTGATCCCCATACTGAACGTTCACCTCATCAATTCAGTCATTAGAACTGAGAGGATTTTATCAGCATTCGAATATGACATTTGGTTAGTTTGCGGAACCTTGCTTTCGTGCTCTGTGGTAGCATTGGGGCATGCAACATCCCACGTTTCGTTTAGGCTAACGTGATGTTCCTCCAAGTAGTTTATTGTTTGAAGAACTGAAAATACTGGGAATGATGATGACTGGATTCGTGACGAACTGTTGGATTCAGACTAAAGGAAGAGTGTAGATAGAAAATCACTCACTACAGATGACGATGAGGACACTGTGATTGAGGTGCGGACTATCATTCACTCATTGAATTAAAAATATGATATAAAATTGAATTTAAATGAAAAATATTAAAATAATATTCATTAATTAAAATACTCAATTCGCCGGACTGTGTGTTCACACTTAGTTATTACCTGATTACTTACACGTACAATACTAGATGAGCGCCAGCTACAACTAAATGCATCAATAATAGAATGAGAGTCTTGAATATCTCTAGGGTGTACGGTAATAAGCTTACATTTGACAACATACCAAATAGGTTCTTGGAAAAGGATATTGCTTTTCGGTTTCCCCATTAAATTTGAGGTTATCTAATTCTACCATTGAAATAAAACGATAAAATTAATTTGATAGAACAAAATATAATCTTTAAATTATTTCGACAAAAATAGTACGACTGGCTGCGATAAAGAAGATGAGAATATAAAACTATGACATTACAACTGAAGGAAACGAGGCATTAATTTGAATCCCTCTTGACCGGACATTAAAAAATTGTACAAGAAATTTATCCCTCACTAGTTCACAAACAGTACCTTCAACACTTTAAGTGTTATTACGACGTATTCCTTTGAATTGTTATCCTGTAGGTATCTCAAGCCTAATTTGGTGATGTATCATTTTTGTTTCACTTACGAGATATAGCATGGCTTGAAATTAGATTCACACACCGAACATTTAATCCATGTGGTGACTGGCGACTAAGTATCCGCGTGACTGCTGCTTCTCCACCCAGATTACTTACTACTATCATCTCAGTAGTACTCCGTATAGAAAGGCTCTGTATTCCACTGACTTCATGGCAAGTCTTTCCGTTCAACTACTTCATCCAAATGACTCCAAATAACTGACCGACTGAGGCCTCTCCATCCATATGACTGACTCTATAAGACGCTGGTCCTAGTATTTATAGCCTTTAGCTAACACACCTACACAATCTCCAGAAATAAGTATGATGTTACTCCCACCCGGCTTCAAATGTTACATACTATGATGAAATTGCTGGGGCACTCAAGGTGTGAAAGTAATCAAATTATAGCTCGTGACCCCTGTTTTATACTGATCTACTTCTTAGTCCATCCGATCAGCGCGTCGTTCACAATCTCAAAAGCGTCCTTTTATAAATTCACGCGTCATGGTTTATCTCGTAAGTACTCCCAACTTTTTCCTCACGTTGCCAGATCTTAGTACTCAGTTTCAGTCTGCACACCACCATGTGACATGCGTCATTACTGATCCACTATTAAAGTATTGCATTTATATGCATGAACAATTAGCATTAAATACGTCGGTTCGAATGAGAACTGACTTATAAATTTCCATAGATTATCTCAGACAAAGGTGTTATTCTTCTCCTTCTTCTTAGATACATACGGTGAACTGGCATCAATTAATGCGGTGTTGAATCAGTAAGGATTTTTATTTCATGGGGGTTAACACACCTTAATTCACCCCACTCTCTGTCAACATACATTTTCATGCGTAGCGTCATCTCTCCTCCTCTCTCGCACCAAGTGAGAGCGCGATTTCAAGGTTCCGCGGTAATACGCTATCCTTTTCTCGATACAGCGCAGAAAACCGCTAGCTTCGGGCCTGCGCATCGCAACTCATATCCCGGTTCGGCACGTAAATTGCTAATTACGACATTATCTGTAGCAGAATGTTGCGAACAACGGCATATATGATTGATTAAAACTCCTAACATGCCTATGGCATAGTGATGAACGGTTGTCGTTGTTAGCATAGATAATTTTAATGCTTCGTTAGTATTAGTCTTACCGAGCTCGATAGTTGCAGTCGCTTAAGTGCGGCCAGTATCCAGTATTCGGGAGATAGTAGGTTCGAACCCCACTGTCGGCAGCCCTGAAAATGGTTTTCCGTGGTTTCCCATTTTCACACCAGGCAAATGCTGGGGCTGCACATTAATTAAGGATTAATTAAGGCCACGGACGCTTCCTTCACACTCCTAGCCCTTCCCTGTCCCATCGTCGCTATAAGACCTATCTGTGTCAGTGCGACGTAAAACAACTAGCAAAAAAAAAAGTATTAGTCTTCTCCAATATTTGGACATTATCCTTGTAACCAGCAATTTTTTACATACTGCTAACTGAATATTTCTACCTTTTGAAGATCCTCGCATACACTCTCCCCTATTTCATTTATGATTCCTGATATGTCCTTCTTGGAATCTGTTTCTGCCATACCGATCTTCATAGCTCCAGTCGCTTAAGGTAAGTAAGACCTGCCTATCTCGCCCATGTTAAATCTTCACTTTACTCAAAATCTGTTTGGATTAGCACCTTGAAAGTTTCAAGGATTACTAGTTAGAACATTGTCTACAATAGTAAGAAGGATTATTCGCAGAAACCAAATACTTTCATCAGTATGAATTTTTTCTTAAGGTACGATTTTTTAAACTAAAATAATGTCGAAAAATATTTATATTTCAGTTTGTATTTTATTTAAAGGCATATCCCTTCTTATTACTGTTAATTAGAATGCTGGTGATGCACCAACAAAATTTAATGGACCTATCATTATTATTTTTTCATATAAAAGGTACCAAAGTTGTGAAAAATGTTAAACTGATAAAAATGAGGTTGAAGTTTCTCATTATAATTTATTAGCTCTGACAATTCTTAGAACATTCCTGCCCCATAACTTGCATCATTTCTGTCCTCCTAAGGTTTATCTTCAGTCTTCTGGCCCTTTAACTCATTTTTTCCACCATGAGGTCTGCTTTCTTTATTCGGATGTCATCCAACTCCTTTAGGATGTTCAACATCCGCAGCACCTTATCCCTACCAATATTCCCATCCTTGAAGGATCACATTGTCCAAACTCGAGTGTAGTATTACCAACAAACACTGTTTTCGGAACTCTGGACCACAGAACATGATTGAATGCTTCGTTAGCGTTCTGTGTTTATCCATGCAGGCACTTTTTACAAGTCTGGGTGTGCCAAATCCCAATATACTGGCTTTATAACTTCAGCTACAGCATGAGGTAACCCATGGTGCTTATCATTTTGGTCTTTCCTGTTATATTTGCACCATGAATCATGTCCCTTTTTGTCCATTTTTTGTTTTGATGAACTTGAGGGAGATTCATTGTCTATTTCAGATCCAGAAACACTACATGGCGAGCATTTGCCGATGTCATTTTTAATCTTCACTACATTGGAACTAGGCCTACCTCTACTTTCACATAAACTAACATTATTTACTCCGGGAAGTTTACGTATGTGTCGATTTCCTGTATACCTCTTCTTTCCAAAATATTTCAAATGACCCATTCTTCAATACGTCAGTGCAAAATCACAAGGATTATAATACTACAACGATGTTTAGTAACCACTCGTAACATAAACAAGCAATACCGGAAGTTGTCATGGTTACCAACACAAAGTCTATGCTCAAGAGAGCAGACCAGAAGTTGGGAAACCTATGTATAATATAATATATATAAATATAATTTAAATCTATGTATAATAATGTATAATAGTTCACAAGTTATACGAACAAACATAAATCTCTCTAAAAGTGGGCGTTGACTTTCACGGTGCAGCATAGTAATTTATATGTTATAAAATGATCAATTTTCATATTTTTTTTACTTTTTAAACAAATTCTTGTTCTCTACATTGTAAACAAATAAAAACGCCAAAAACTTTTTTTATTTTTTCGCCCCAAGAAGGGCCTTTCTTACCTTAAGTGTGGTCACTATCCTATATTCGGGATATAGTGGGTTCGAACCCCACTGTTGGCAGCCCTGAAGATGTTTTTCCGCCGTTTCACATTTTTTGCAATTGGTTTTACGTCGCACCGACACAGAGAGGTCTTATGATGACGAAGGGAGAGGACAGGCCTAGGATTGGGAAGGAAGCGGCCGTGGCCTTAATTAAGGTACAGTTCCAGCATTCGCCTGGTGTGAAAATGGGAAACCACGGAAAACCGTCTTCAGGGCTGCCGACAGTGGGGTTTCCCATTTTTACACCAGACAAATACTGGGGCTGTGCCTCATTTAAGGCAAGGCCCGATTCCTTCCGATCCTAGCCCTTTCCTGTCCCATCGTCGCCATAACACCTATCTGTGTCGGTGCGACGTAAAGCAACTTTTTAGTTAGTTTGTACCTGCTTTGAAGTACCTATACATACACTTCCACTATTTACTAAAATGTGTACGACTGCCAATTATCCTTGCCATCCTGTTATCCTTAGCTGTCTTCTTTGCTAGATTCAATTTCCTCGTAAGTTCCTTCAATATCTTCTTACTTCCACAGCCAGTTCTAACTCTATATCTTTCCAAGCTGCACCTCATTCTCAGTCTCTTTAATTCTCTGTTACAATATAGTGGGTCTTTACCACACCTTACCACGTTTAATGGTACATTATACCTGTTTTCGCATTCTTCCACAGTTGCTTTAAACCCATACCAGTGTCTGTTTACATTTTTATTTACCCTTTACCGTTTTCCACCGATTATAATTACGTTATAAGGACTCCCTCATGCCTGTCTTATCAGCTATGTGGCACTGCCTAATAGTCCTTCTTTTACGACCTTCCTTTCTATCACATTAATTTTCAACTACGAAAAAGCTTCGTGATCACTAATACCATGTATTACATCAGATTCTCGATGGAGCTTGTTGTATGTCCTCCGCTCTCTTCGCTCAGCGCCAGCCAGCCGCACGCACGCAAGCGTGGATCATTCGAGACTCGACGCGCAGTCTTCAGTGCGCGTGTCTGTTACGTCGTGTGCAGTATATAAGGAACTCCCTGTCTGTCACTCATCAGGATTCTCCCCAGTGTCCTGCTCCAGAATACACTGAACGTCGAACACGGAGGCTACTCCTCTTAAAAATGTGTCTCGACCAGGTGGACGGAATTCTGGTAGTATGAGGTTTCACCTCAGGTCACTACTCCGCTTTCCCGTTCCTTCATCCATGTCGAGCCCCGATGTTGTATGCCACACTTCCCCAAGCTCAATCAAGCTCCGACACACACATTAGATTCTCTAATTGTGAACATAGCTTTCATTTAATACAAGCTTATGAACTCAGACACTTCAGGTTAGAAGGAACTCTCTTAGCTAATCTATGCTACTGCAAATGATAGTTTTCAACTATCACGAACTATATCTTTCCCAAGAACTATCTTTTCAAGATAGCAGTGAGTGTAAATACATTCAGAGTGTACATAGTGTATAGAAACAGAAACGCTCACAAGATTAATCATCTACTTTGCTTCAAGACAATTTTATGTTTTATTCCTGTACATACTGTAGAATTCTATGTGAAGCAAATAAATAAGTTGTGTCCTTGTAAACCTTATCTTGTTTACAACAGAGCTCATCTGGTTTTACAGCCACCACGTCCAGAATATTGTTAACTTTAGTTGGTTCTGTCACTTTCTAATCCAGCTGTCCTTCCCATTTTCACTTATTTGCCATTTGCTGGTCATGTTTCCCTTCGTTCACATTACCTTCCCAATTGACATTTAATAAATTGTCCGGCTTCATGGCTAAGTGGTTAGTGTGCTGGCCTTTGGTCCATAGGATCCTGGGGTTCAATTTCCGGCCGGGTCAGGGATTTTAACCTTTATTGGTTAATTTCGATGACTCGGGATCTGGGTGTGAGTGCCATCTTCATCATTAGAATTCATCTTAGAATGTGCCCCATCCTCATAGTAGCACAGGTCGTCTATACGGCGTCAATTATATAGACCTGCACCAAGCCTCTTCGGAGGCCAAACGCCATTAAATTATTATTATTATTATTATTATTATTATTATTATTATTATTATTATTATCATTATTTAGTAAATTGAGATCACTCGCTACAATCATGTTCCTGTACGTATCGTTTCCAACATAGCTGATTACCTTATCAAATATATCCGAATCAGTGTCTGCGCCACATTTTCCCGGTCTCCCTCTAAACCGTCCACCTCGGCGAAATGAAGGTGTTTTTTCTTTTCTTGCAGATGCGGTGGGACGATTGAATATCTTATTTATGCACAAGCACTACGTGAAAAATTGCAATGCAACATAACACGTTTGTGAGCAATTATTTTCAGCGATGAAAGTAGCTAAAACCACATGTGGATCACGAATGACGAACACCTTTGTGCTCAGTTACGACGGGCAGTAAATGACATAATTTCTGATTTTGAAACGCTATCACAAAGAAGGTCTGACGACAGAGACTCTGTTAAACTACTAATTAAAAAAACACAACAGGTCCTTATCAAATATTGATTAGTGGTGCTAGGTGAATGATTCTACGAGTAGAATTCATGTTCAATCATAGCTGAGAGTAGTTATGTAAGTAAACTCATGTCCTCATCGTGAGGTGGTGCAGCTTTCTTCAGGCACACCCTCCAACAGAGGTGAGCTGCATGTACCATTTCAACCACATACGAGTCCTCCCACCATTTTTAAATTTCTGGCAGTACTAGGAATAGAACCCGAACAATAAGTTTAGGCTTACGTGTGCTATGTTCTTTTCGTTTCTTTCTTTGACGAAGAGCGCTCTATTTTCTGTACTAAACTTATACTTTTGTGGCCATGTGCTGTACAAACTCGTATGTACCGCTCTTGTCGTTAGTAAAGGAACATCTGTCACCGACTCAGACTGTTGCTTCAGTCCTCCTACGTTTCCTTGTTGTTCTTTTAACTTTCATTCCGTAACCCTGATGGGTGATGTGTACAGTAGCTGTGAAAGTCGAGAGGGGAGTGGCCGTGGCCAATAGGAACTATCCTGGCATTTGCTTTACTGAGGAGAATGCGAAACCATGCTAAACCATCCTCAAGACAGCTGATGTTGGAACCATGTCACCGCCTCCCGACCGCTCGGTATCCTTGATACGAGAAGACTGGCCTTCTAGTGAATGGTGCCGTCTCTCAGGCTGGGAGATGTGTTGCGGCGGTTTCAAGGGAGCGGCGCACTAAAACATGAAAGGTTTTCGGCGACGTAAGTCCGGGGAAGCGCTAATGTTAGGAAGGAAGCAGTACTGACTTTAATTAAGGTACAGCTCCAACATTTGCCTGGTGTGATAATGGGAAATCACGGAAAACTATCCTCAGGGCTGCCGACGGTGGAGTTCAAACCGACCCTCTTCCAAATGAAAGCTCACGGCTACGTGAACCGGACTGCACTGCCAACTCGCTTAATCTTCTTCAAGACTCACTTAATTTTAACAAAATTATTTAATTTTGTAATGAACAAATACACTGCAATTAGGAGATATCCCGGCAGCTTTGATTTACTCCAGCAGTATGACAACGAAGTAAAATTAAAATATAAATTACATAACAACAACAAAAATAAATCAAACAATTCCAAGAAAACTAAATATTACAAAATATTATATCGAAACAAGAAATTTCATGATAACGAAAAAATTAAAAAAAGGAATGTCAAAAAGACAAGAAACAAACAAAACCTGACAATTGACTTATATATGAGTAGTGTAACATAATGGCCGCTTCTGTGGTGTAGTGGTTAGTATGATTAGCTGCCACCCCCAGAGGTCCGGGTTCGATTCCCGGCTCTGCCACGAAATTTAAAAAGTGGTACGAGGGCTGGAACGGGGTCCATTCAGCCTCGGGAGGTCAACTGAATAGACGTGGGTTCGATTCCCACCTCGGCCATCCTGGAAGTGGTTTTCCGTGGTTTCCTACTTCTCCTCTAGGCAAATGCAGGGATCGTACCTACCTTAAGGCTACGGCCTCTTCCTTCCCTCTATCCCTTCCAATCTTCCCATCCCCCACCAAGGCCCCTGTTCAGCATAACAGGTGAGGCCGCCTGGGCGAGGTACTGGTCATCATCCCCAGTTGTATCCCCTGACCCAGAATCTGAAGCTCCAGGACACTGCTCTTGAGGCTGAGTCTGTGGGAGAAACCAACCCTGGAGGGTAAGGAGATTAAGAACGAAAGTGTAACATAATAAATAAAGGCTATGGCAAAGAAATTAATATGAAATTTGAAGAAAAATTTTAGAATATTCCTTTACATGTAGCATAATGTAATTACAATGCAGATACAGTACTTAGATATTCATCCGATATTTACCAAGTATTCCACTACAAGTAATGTACAACAATAATACATAATTACAAGGCAATCACGTATACTGTAAATTCACACACACCATAAATGTTTACAATGCCTTAACACTACGATTTATAGTAGATTGATAGGTACGATGACTTACTACTAGCTTAACAGCGTAAACAGTATATCGTCACATTGTGTGTTTTACTTACCATGGATGTCCGCAAGCGACGAAACATCAGCCACTCCTACCTGTAGAGGATAAAGACTTGTAATATTTTACCATTCTTAAACCTTGAAAATACGTATAAATGCTTTTTCCCTTCTATTTGCTGTAAACCTCACTGACTCAGGAAGGTCTTATGGCGACAATGGGATTGAACGGGGCTAGGAATATGAAGGAAGCGACCTTGGCTTTCATTTAAATTACAGCCCAAGAATTTACCTAGTGCAAGATTGGAAGCCACGGGAAATCATCTTCAGAACTGGCGATAGTGGAATTTGAACCCACCATCTCCGAATACAAGCTCATAGCTACACGACCCGAAACACCCAGGCAACTCGTTCGGTTACAAGCGTCTTCAGGTGGCAAAACAGGGGGAAGGGGCATGATATCTGAGAAACTTCTTCACTCTCTTCTTACCAGGCCTGCTGTGGTTCAAATCGCAGTCAAACGTGATATTTCGAAATGAAAATGCATATCACAGTGGTTCGAATTATATATAGAACTCTAGCTCCCATGATGTATAACTGAAAATGTTTATCCATGAAAAATTCAAGGTTTCTTCCTTTTATGTTAAGAAAGCACGATACAAAAATAAAGAACACATCTTGTGTTGATGATATTAGCTTCACAGGTACATTTTTCTGAAAAATAATTAAATCTATAGCTATAATGTTTGTTTAGGGTCTCCACAGTGTTTGTACCTGCATGTGAGGTTAATTACATATTTCACAATATTTTGATAACAATTAACATTAAATCTGATAAAATATTAGCATTATTTGGACCTGAAATAGGCATTCAACGCGAAATACGGCAATCTCTTAGAATTTTCCAGGTGTGAGTGAGGATATACTGTATCACGAAGGGAGTGACGCCCATAGGATAGCAGCTCTCATCTTCGATATATGAACCTCAGATCTCCACGTAGCGCAGCGTAACGAACGCACAAGAGTCCAAACATACTGGAGAGTACGTTTACGTTCCGAGCGACGGGCGAGTTGGCCGTGCGGTTAGGGGCGCGCGGTTGTAAGCTTGCATCAGAGAGATGGATTCAAATCCCACTGTCGGCAGCCCTGAAGATGGTTTGCCGTGATTTCTCATTTTCACACCAGACAAATGCTGGGGCTGTACCTTAATTAAGGCCACGGCCGCTTCCTTCCAACTCCTAGGCATTTCTTATTCAACCGTCGCCATTAGACCTATCTGTATCAGTGCGACGTAAAGCCACTAGCAAGAAAAGCGAGTGACGGAGGTAGGTTCCTCGCTTCAGCTTCAAGTAAATTTCGGGGAGAGCCTCATTCTCACAGGTCATTGTCACTCTTTTCCTATGCTCTGATTTCGGTTGCCCGCAGGCTCCTATTTATTTATTTATTTATTTATTTATTTATTTATTTATTTATTTATTTATTTATGCGCTTAGTTGGTTAGTTTGCGCATGGCTCCACAAGAATATAAACCGAATATCGCAATATATACACTACAGTAGCAATGAACACTGAGTTAAGACAATATCGGAATGGCATTTTAACTTTATGTCCAGTTGCTTAATCCACAAGAGTGCTTCCGCTGTTGGTGACAGGAAATGTCCCCACCTACCTAAATAAGACCTCTACAAACACTCGCTTAAGGCAATCATAAAAATGGTCGATGTGGAGCTGTACAGTCGCATTCTGCAGATGCCAAGGTGTACTGGTTGTAGAGAGAAACACCTGCACCTGCCATGTTCTGATCTGATTCTACTCACAATCAGTGTGGTCCACATCGTGCACGGCATTTGTAACTAGCTTACAATTCGCTCTCCAAGGAAGATCCTGTGCAAGGGAATGTCTGTACAATTTTCCCATCGGCTTACAAATACCGTAATTTTATGTCATTTCAGCAGCATCACATAAAGCCGAATGACATAATTTCAGTCTTCAGAGCGTAAAAATTGATAAGTCCACAAGAACATATTCATAAGGATTACTGTAGATGTTATTGTACTTCTTATCTAATAAATGTGGTGTTACAGAAGAATGCTGAAGGTGAGATGGATAGATCGAATCACGAATGAAGAGATACTCAATCGAATTGGTGAGAGGAGATCGATTTGGCTACATTTGACGAGAAGAAGAGATAGAATGATAGGACACATCTTAAGACACCCAGGACTTGTTCAGTTGGTTTTTGAAGGAAGTGTAGGTGGCAAGAACGGTAGGGGTAGACCAAGGTATGAATATGACAAACAGATTAGAGCAGATGTAGGATGCAATAGTTACGTAGAAATGAAAAGGTTAGCACAGGATAGGGTGGCATGGAGGGCTGCATCAAACCAGTCTACGGACTGATGACTCAACAACACATCTAATAAGGTCATTATATTTTAGAAGATCAAGTGGCATCATTCCTCAGAACAACAATAGCTAGCGAAATGAAGTGGACATGGTGGTACACGATATTAGGAACATGCCGGTGTTCAGCAGTGATTCAATATATCCATATAAGTGTTGTTAGCCACACTGGGCTGCTGTTTTGACGTAGGTATCAGGCCTTCTTTGTGACAGAATGATATTCCTTCTCGGGTATGTCGTGGGTGTTGTGTCAGTGACGGGCTGAGAACCAAACATTCAGGGAAAGCATATAAGGACCTTGAACTTCTGTTTTAAAATATATTTAAAATATATACAGTATATTCACATACCTTCTATTTTACCCGAGCGTTGTTAATTTCCGTTATATCTGTCACGAAACGCCGTAGTGCTGAAGCGATATTGCGGTAGGAAAAGAAGCAGAAAATCCTCTTTGTTGTAAACTGAATAGTCCAGTCTATGTAAACACCCTCAATATGCAGTTCATTCCGCAATATACTCACTACAGTATTAATATTTTACAAAATATATGTATGCGAAAAATAATTCCTGCGTGCATCAGCCATACCGGGTAACTGTATTGCACGTACGCAGTGTCCTCTTGAACACTGTATTTGAAATAATAATCACCTGCGGATTGGAAAAACACTTCTCTGCTTATTGCCAACCTGACATGAATGGTTCTTTGCCGCTTCAGCACTCAACACTACAAAAACATATACTTATAACTTACATTAGAAATCGGGCGAAGACACTATCAGTCTGCAGAGTTTGAATCTCCACAAAATGAACATGCACATCCATGCAAACTACTTACATGAATCTCGATGACCCTGTTCTGGCACCGAACATGATATCCGCTCGAATCTACCATATTAACATACATACGCATGCTTGGTGAAACCGGCCAGCATGTTTTGCTCATATAATTTCTCATCGTTACTGAGCTTAAACTTTGTTTCAGTGTATTCCCATAAGATTTACTTTTAACCTTGAGGTGTACAAAGCATCTCCACAACAAAACAAGATAAAATAGCAATGAAATGGAATATATGTAACTAAGTAAAAGCAAGTTAACCATATTTGTCTGTAAAAAGAAAAATACAAACGCAATGACCTCCTCCACTGGTCATGATTATTTCACAGTATTTACAATTAATCTGAAATTGAATGTTCATCTTAATGAAAATTTAGGAAATTATCCTACCAAATTACCCTTTTCCCTGGGCAATTTCGTATGTGTACATTATAAAATAATATGAAATCCTGCACTCATTGTTGATGGACGGCTCCACCTCCACCTTAGAAATATCCCCGGATTTCATGCATTCAAAGTCGGTTAAACTATAGTCTATTACGGATCGGTGCCCCTACCCACCCTCCCATTTGTAGTGGTGAACAGCCTTATTCATGAAGAATATATTTCTAACAGCTAATCATATACTAGCACAAAAGCCTACTAAACGTTTCCCATTCCTATTAGATCCGATAACCTCCCTACAAAACCCATCACCTCCTCATATCCTTCAGCTCTATTTCCAGCTCTTACGTTTGTAACCTCCCATTACTACTACCATATCCTTGCCGTTGATCCTGACTACAATATAGTGCTTATAAAACTTGTCAACTTCATCATGATCTGCACCCTTACATGGTGAGTACACTGAAACAATCATTGGTGCCAGGGAATAAGAGTATAAGTCATGTTACATCAGTTTCAACTGTTAGCAGACAAAAATGGTTCTTAAAAAATGAAATACAATCTTATGAAATATGTTAATGCAGGCCGATTAATTTCTAACTCTCTACAATTAATACTTATACAATTAAACTTATATACTAAAATGCAGCTGCTTTTGACTTACACTCTTTAGCCCTGGTACAAAATAATTCTCGTCCTAATTCATCCAACAGCTAAATCTAACCACCTCTTTCACTCATTCACGTGCCTACAGAAACTACATTGCGTGCAATGGTATTCCCGAATGACATTCCTACCCTACACCCTGTCCTTCCTTTTTTAATACTTGTTAAGAACACATTATAATCTCCTATACTCGTTATCTCTCCTTGTCCGAATGCAATTAACTCCTAACACATCCAGACGCATCTTCTTTCCTGAAAGCCATTTCTACTTTCTCCATTCCGTAAGCCCCATTATTGACAGCTCCACATCGAATTCCATTTCATTCGCCAAGTTGTTTCCAAGGTGTTCCGCACCTGTCAAATGTAAGTGGGGACTCTGTTACTACCATAAGCCCGAGGCTTGCTTAAAACACTATGAGGGTGCTCGGGAAAAATTCTGTGAAGCGGAGTTCTACCCTACTTATACATAGTCCAACTAAGAAACTCTTCTCTAATGGGTTAGGTATCACGGTGGATTGTATTGTCCTAGCCGCCTGAGCATAAGGAGGGCATGACTCAGGATACGTCCGAGATGCCCACTCATATTCCATAGCAACTGGTATCCCGACAGTCAGGACCACCTACTGGGGGTCTCAGCCGGTGCCTATGTTTCATAAACTAGGACGTAACTACAGTAATCTATACCACGAACTATTATTATTAATATTATTATTATTGTTGTTGTTGATGATATTATTTCATATGGAATGAAAATTTAAGAAGAAATTGGAGACCATTTTCCAGCATAAATCTGGTATAAGTTAAACTAGATCTGAATACGTGAAATACTTGCTAAATGCTGACACCTATCTGTCGTCTCAAAATACTCGAGTCTCAAAATATCTGTATTTCTAATGGAGGCACAGTCTCAGAACACCCTGCATGTATACAGTATTATAATAAAAAGCAAGGAATATATAAAGTGCGTAATTGTTCATCGTTAGCATCAGCTGGGACTGCGTGCCCTCTTCTAAAATAGATACCCCAATCTTGAGGAGGGCCTGCCGTATTGTTTCGCACAAACACTTACGATAGGGGTCAGTAGACCCACGGACGCCATGCATCCGCGTAAAGTTAGGATTAGTTCCGTTGTATAAAAAGTAGCTATTGCTTCGTCTGATATGAACAATCATGATCGTCTCCAAATGTTGTCACAGGCTTCAGTCCATTTTGATACGTAAGGTCGTCGCCATAAGACCTATCTGTGTCGGTGCGACGTAAAGCCCCTAGCAAAAAAAAAAAAAAAAAAAAGATACGTAAGGAATTGTTCTGAAAATATTAGACGTCTCCAGTTACCTCATATTTATCTGTAGCTGTTTTGATTCTTTCGTGTAAAGTGAAATATTTCTTTCTTCTCTTGGAACCTTCAGGATTCATAATTATCCATCCTGGCTATTTGAAAATTAAATGTTTCAGCTTTTCTTTTTCAAACAAGGTACCATCTCCTTGAAGTGGGGATGATGTCTCCTTATCAGACTGCTGAACTTAGAATGCCATCCTTCACCGGCATTGGTTGTTCGTTGTCGTTTTACATGACAATTCCATAGCTCAATTGGATTGTCCAGCGTCCTGGCCGTCGAAGTAGTCGAACAAATCTTTCAAATAAAATGAATGATAATAAACAAAATCACCCTCAACGTAGCGAAGTCCCTGTCCCTGTCACCTATGCAGCTACCTACACTACTCGGATATTTTGAGACACATTAGCTTATTTATTTCGGCTACAAATTCCTTGCGGTTATTTTGATACTGTTTCCTGTCAATTTCATGTTCGGATCTTTTGATACTGCGGCGACACTTGACTGCCACCGAGGATACTGTTTTCATGAAATGCATGTAAGAAATACGTAGGTAAAAGGAAGATCATGTACCTGAGAAATATAACTACTAACAGAATATCTATAGTGCAACACCAGTCCCAGAAGTATCATCAAAATCAAGCAACATTTAGCATGATTAACTTTTAGATTTTTATTCACATCCTGTTGACACTCATATATGTACAAAGAGATGACTTCCTTCTTGTACGTGATCTCCAGTTCATAAAATTCTTCACTAATTGTAAATCTTCAACTAGCTCTCAGTTCTTGGTGATGATTATATTGCACCCGACAGGTACAGAGCTCCAGACTCCAGGGACATGTGATTCATCATTTATTATTTGAGTGAACTTCGGAGACGGTTGAGGAAGCCCGCTCGAGAACGAAGCCATCGAGTTCGCGGCCGTTGTGTAAGACAGGGAACGCGAAACTCCAGAGAAGGAAGGAGATAGAATGTTTGAACCGGAGCGGGTATTCACAGAAGAGTGAAACTTGGCAACAGCAGTGTCAACTTAGATTCGGCATCCAAGTTGACCATTTCCAGAAAAATTCGATATCCCAGCACGTGGACGACAGAAAGACCAGTTTGAATCAGTGAAAATTGTAGGAATTATTGATGTAATAAAATGCTCAAACATATTAATATCACCGAAGTAGGTAGCCGCCTAGCGTTAGCACTATTAGCTGTCATCCTCTGTGGCTCGGGTTCGATTCCCGGTACTGCCAGAAATTTAAGAACGCAGGAGGGCTGGTATGTGGTTTCAATGGTACATGCAGCTCACCTCCATTGCGGGTGTGCCTGAAAAGACTTGCACCACCTCAGGATGAGGACACAAGTTGACGTACTTAAGTAGGTAATTCCAACCGTTCAGGCGGTGAAAGTCAACCGTCATTCAGGTCTAGTGGTGTAGGAGCAATCGGTGATTACACGATAGGAGCGCGAATAGCGTCGTGATAAGTGATTAATTACAGAAGAATTGGATGATGTCGAATTCTAAGCTCAACTGTATGGAATATCCTTGCTATAAATTCTCTATCGTTTGCCTGACTCAGTGACGTTTTTGGACAGGAGATATCGGAACGACCTTCATTAACTGAAGACCTCCCGGAATAGGGATGTAACCAACAAAGTTCTGTAAAGTGATAGTTCATTGGAAATAAAGTGTATCATCACGCATCTATGCTGCGGTGTCATCTTATATCTCACATTTGAACTACAAGCTGGTTTATAGTCAGCAGAACTTTGTCATCCGTAGTGTAAGGATGAAAAATCAGTCAAGATGTTGGACAGTGCTTGTGTTGCTTCATCACCTGATGAAATGTAATTTCAATAAATGACACAGATGATATCACATCTATATTTTAAAATATCTTCTTGAATTTTTATTGTTAGTGTTGTCATTTTTATTATTACACTAATATTATTTGCTATCAGTTTTGCTCCAAGTGCATGTAAGCGATTTATCTTATGTTTTTTTTGTTGTTGTTGTTTTTGCTAGGGGCTCTACGTCGCACCGACACAGATAGGTCTTATGGAGACGATGGGATAGGAAAGGCCTAGGAGTTGGAAGGAAGCGGCCGTGGTCTTAATTAAGGAACACCGGGCGAGTTGACCGTGCGCGTAGAGGCGCGCGTCTGTGAGCTTGCATCCGGGAGATAGGGGGTTCGAATCCCACTGTCGGCAGCCCTGAAGATGGTTTTCCGTGGTTTCCCATTTTCACACCAGGTAAATGCTGGGGCTGTACCTTAATTAAGGCCACGGCCGCTTCCTTCCAACTCCTAGGCCATTCCTATCCCATCGTCGCCATAAGACCTGTCTGTGTCGGTGCGACGTAAAGCCCCTAGCCAAAATAATAAAAAATTAAGGTACAGCCCCAGCATTTGCCTGGTGTGAAAATGGGAAACCACGGTAAAACGTTTTCAGGGCTGCCGATAGTGGGATTCGAACCTACTATCTCACAGCCGCAAGCCTCTACGCGCACGGCCAACTCGCCGGTTATCTTCTGTTATATAAGGTCATAGGTTAAATACAAACGTAAGGCATAGACTACTTGTAGATTATTTTCCATTGTATCACTTCGAAATCATACATTATTTTTAAAACCGTAAGTTATATTCTAGTCCGCCTCTGTGGTGTAGTGGTTAGCGTGATTAGCTGCCACCCCCGGAGGTCCGGGTTCGATTCCCGGCTCTGCCACGAAATTTGAAAAGTGGTACGAGGGCTGGAACGGGGTCCACTCAGCCTCGGGAGGTCAACTGAGTAGAGGTGGGTTCGATTCCCACCTCAGCCATCCTCGAAGTGGTTTTCCGTGGTTTCCCACTTCTCCTCCAGGCGAATGCCGGGATGGTACCTAACTTAAGGCCACGGCCGCTTCCTTCCCTCTTCCTTGTCTATCCCTTCCAATCTTCCCATCCCTCCACAATGCCCCTGTTCAGCATAGCAGGTGAGGCCGCCTGGGCGAGGTACTGGTCATTCCCCCAGTTGTATCCCCGACCAAGAGTCTGAAGCTCCAGGACACTGCCCTTGAGGCGGTAGAGGTGGGATCCCTCGCTGAGGCCGAGGGAAAAGCCGAACCTGGAGGGTAAGCAGATGATGATGATGATGAAGTTATATTCTAACAATTAAATATTGTCTTTACGGGATGAATTCATTTGTAGGCTTGCATATGTAATGGATTCAGATAGTTTATACTATGATATAAACAAAATTACTGATTTGTTGGTTACATTCTTATTCAGGGGAGGTTTTCAATTAGACACGTCCTGACGCGCTTAGGCGTGGCCTCTCGAGGAAATACTGTATAGTGAGGGCGAGCTAGCCGAGCACTCATTGTTATTCCGATTCTCGGTGTTAACCTCAGTGTTGTGTTAGTCTCAGTCGGTCGTGATTTCTACTCGCATGGCATAATATCATAGTATTATAAAGTGAACAGTATGAAGTTCGGGAGTGAAACTCCGGTTTCCGCAGTATCGTAGTGTTGAATAAGCTTTATTTCCCATAACGCTGTACTATTTACCAGGGCGCAGATAGCAACATTCTCATCCCGGTATGAACTTGAAATTACAGACTCCATAGGTCCATTGTTTAATCCGTTAATAGGGCTATAATAGCCTGATTGTGCAAGGAGATAGCTGCAGAAAATAACTTTTTAATCGTAGTAAAAGGTGTGTTACCAATCACGCCTAAAGGGATTACCTACCACAATGTGAACAAGATGGCCGTCGATGCAGATGCAAAATCTGCCAAATTTAACCTCCAATTGCAAAAACCTGCTGTCCATCAAATTGAAATTATTATAATTCGAAAATCTTTTACGTAAAACTATACAGACTCTAATATTTAAATCGGCGATTTTTTTCTGGTGTAAGGAAAATAAAATCATTTTGTTCTTGGGAATTAGCCGTAAGACGTTTTAGCCAATTCCATCCATTACGTTTGGTATCCGTTTAGCAGGGTTTGCAAATGGGTGACTCATTTGTTCTGCGAAATCGACCACGTTTGTAAGATTCACCGATGGAACCAATCAATAGTACAAACACATGTTCCATTGTATATATAGTTGCAACTCAGTTTCTTTTTGGAATAGTCACGCAATACTAGGCGCCAACGCGTCAGGGCGACCGACTATTGCAGGGTGGTGAGTACATTCCATGGACTGCTTATTAATATCATTAAATGACCATCGTTCGTGGACTAAAGCCCTATTAAATTCATTAATGGCACTTCAAAGCAGACAGAGAGATCCCTCATCCTGGACATCACTTTAGCTATCAAGATTGACGCGTTAGAGGGCGTTAAACTCGACTCCACCAACTATACAAAAGCGTTCAAAAGCGTCGAACGGACATTCAAGAGTGTCCAACGGGCTTTCAATAAGCATTCAGAAGCGTTCAAGGGTTGTTCAAAACCGTTCAATAAGCGTTCAAAATTGTTCAATAAAAGTTCAAAAGGCGTTCAAAATGGCTTTCAAAAAGCATTCAATAACCGTAAAAGAAAATCGGCCGCCTCTGAAGGGTTCCTTCAACTTCGGAAAAAGGTCGAAGTCACAAGGACTCATGTCCGGTTTTAATTTAATTTCGTGTGGCTATTTCTAGCCGAGTGCAGCCCTTGTAAGGCAGACCCTCCGATGAGGGTGGGCGGCATCTGCCATGCGTAGGTGACTGCGTGTTATTGTGGTGGAGGATAGTGTTATGTGTGGTGTGTGAGTTGCAGGGATGTTGGGGACAGCACAAACACCCAGCCCCCGAGCCATTGGAATTAACCAATGAAGGTTAAAATCCCCGACCCGGCCGGGAATCGAACCCGGGACCCTCTGAACCGAAGGTCAGTACGCTGACCATTCAGCCAACGAGTCGGACTCATGTCCGGTGAGTATGGAGGGTGTACTAAGACCAACCAATGCCACCGTTACAATAAGATTTATGCATTGTTTGTGACATGATAACGTGCGTTGTATGCAACACGATAGGGCGATCGTCTCGCAATAAACGTGGGCGTTTGATCTGCACAGCTGGACGTAGATGTCGCTCCAGGAATTGGCAATAGCAGTCACTGTTGACTGTTTGTACCTCAAACACAGCATGCGTAAGAATAAGCCCTCTTAGTCGTATCACACAATCAGCATAAGCTTCACCCGACTGGGTTGCTGTCGAAATTTCTGTAAACGTGATGAACCTGGGTGACGCCATTCATTCAAATGACTATTAAATTCAAGTTCGTAGGCTCGTGCCTACGCCTCATCAATGGCGACAGCACGCTGCAGAAACGCTTCTTCTTCGTTGCGGTATCTGTCGAGGTGGGTACCAGCCAGTGAATATCGGTGCCATTTCTGTTACGTGGGCGACTTGAAGTGGAACCCAATAGGACACAATTTTCCCTATGTTAAGACATTTCGTCAGTATGTGTCACATCCTTTCATGACTGAGACCATCGAACTCTATAGCTGCAGTTGCTAAAGTGCGGCCAGTATCCAGTATTCGGGAAATTGTGGCTTCAAACCCCACTCTCGGCAGCCCTGAAGATGGTTTTCCTTGGTTTCTCATATTCACACCAGGCAGATGCTGGGGCAGTAACTTAATTCAGCTCACGGCCGCTTCCTTCCCAGTCCTAGCCCTTTCCTGTTCCATCGTCGCCATGAATCTACCTGTGTCGGTGCTACGTAAAGCAACTTGTACGAAAAAAATGACTGAGACCAACCTCTACGGATAATTCCCTGACAGTCCATCGATGGTCTACGGAAACGAGACCACTAACGATGTCAACTTGATCTTGAGGAATGAGGAATGGACGGGCGACCCGTGCGGTCCTTATCCACAGTCTCGTTCCCACCCGCACGAAACGCCTTAACCCACCGTGCAACCGTCCTACACGGTAATGCTTTCTCACCACAGATCTCACGTAATCCTCGGTAATATTCTGATGCATTTTTTCCATGGGCAACTTCCATTATTTTACACGAACGCTGACCACCGTTGGGAAACTAGCTTTAGAGCGGTGAAATCGACACTCTTCATTTCAACGCCACACAGCAACAACACTCCCAACTGGATGCGTGTCAAATGCACACATCGACAACAACGCACCTGACCGCTCCCATAGGCCTATCCTATATGCGCATGCCCGATCTCCTGCTAGTGTCTGGACTACGTCGCCACTAATTTATTTACAACCCTCGTACGTATAGGTCTATACACTTGCGTACATTACACCGTATATAGCCCAAATTATTATAAAGTCTTAATCAGTCTTAATAAGATAAATTTACCCCAATGTCGGCAGCCCTGAAGATGGTTTTCCGTGGTTTCCCATTTTCACACCAGGCAAATGCTGGGGCTGTACCCTAATCAAGACCACGGCCGCTTTCTTCCCATTCCTAGGCCTTTCCTATCCCATCGTCGCCATAAAACCTATCTGTATGGGTGCGACGTAAAACAAAGATTTAAAAAATCGGATTTAATATGTATAATAAGATCTTTGTTTGGTTCTGCTTTGTATACTCCTCAGTGCTGTCCAATTGTGCCTGTGAGCAAGTAGTCCATACTGCTACGGTCCAGCCAAGCCGAATAATTTAACAACTTCCTTTTCGTCGAACCGACACAGATATGTCTTGTGGCGACGATGGGATAGGAAAGGCCTAGGAGTGGGAAGGAATCGGCCGTGGCCTTAATTTAGGTAAGTTTACACCCCTAGCCTGGTGTGAAAATGAGAAACCACGGAAAACCATCTTCAGGGCTGCCGACAGTGGGGCTCGAACCCACTATTTCCAGGATGCAAGCTCACAGCTGCGCGACCCTAGCCGCACGGCCACCTCGCCCGGTAGCCGAAAATTTGTAACTTGCTGTGGTTACAGTAGAACTTGGTAATAACGACATCCAAGGCACCTGATAAATAGTGTCTTTGTAAACGAGTGTCTTTGCAAGCGATAATTATACCATCAGTCGAGTGAGATGGAAAATGATATAGGAAAAATCTAAATTAGACTTATTTTTAGACTATGCGTGTTTGCTTTGAAGCTTGTTATTAACGCGCAAATTTGAAATATGCACAACGTATTCAATTTCATAGAAGAGTTTTAGCTCGTTCAGTAAACTTACAACTGCAGTACAATACGTACAGTAAGTTTACTCAACATAGGCCATTATTTAGGAATAATAATGAGTAATTTTTGCCTGTCTTCCCCTGTTTGTTCTATATACACTTTATGTACACTGACTGACAGAGCAAATGCAACACCAAGAAGGAGTGGTCAGAACTTTATGCCAATTGCAGGGTAGACTGACGTCACTGAGGTATGCTCATGATGTGAAATGCGCCGCTGTGCTGCGCACGTAGCGAACGATAAATGGGACACGGCGTTGGCGAATGGCCCATTTCGTACCGTGATTTCTCAGCCGACAGTCATTGTAGAACGTGTTGTCGTGTGCCACAGGACACGTGTATAGCTAAGAATGCCAGGCCGCCGTCAACGGAGGCATTTCCAGCAGACAGACGACTTTACGAGGGGTATGGTGATCGGGCTGAGAAGGGCAGGTTGGTCGCTTCGTCAAATCGCAGCCGATACCCATAGGGATGTGTCCACGGTGCAGCGCCTGTGGCGAAGATGGTTGGCGCAGGGACATGTGGCACGTGCGAGGGGTCCAGGCGCAGCCCGAGTGACGTCAGCACGCGAGGATCGGCGCATCCGCCGCCAAGCGGTGGCAGCTCCGCACGCCACGTCAACCGCCATTCTTCAGCATGTGCAAGACACCCTGGCTGTTCCAATATCGACCAGAACAATTTCCCGTCGATTGGTTGAAGGAGGCCTGCACTCCTGGCGTCCGCTCAGAAGACTACCATTGACTCCACAGCATAGACGTGCACGCCTGGCATGGTGCCGGGCTAGAGCGACTTGGATGAGGGAATGGCGGAACGTCGTGTTCTCCGATGAGTCACGCTTCTGTTCTGTCAGTGATAGTCACCGCAGACGAGTGTGGCGTCGGCGTGGAGAAAGGTCAAATCCGGCAGTAACTGTGGAGCGCCCTACCGCTAGACAACGCGGCATCATGGTTTGGGGCGCTATTGCGTATGATTCCACGTCACCTCTAGTGCGTATTCAAGGCACGTTAAATGCCCACCGCTACGTGCAGCATGTGCTGCGGCCGGTGGCACTCCTGTACCTTCAGGGGCTGCCCAATGCTCTGTTTCAGCAGGATAATGCCCGCCCACACACTGCTCGCATCTCCCAACAGGCTCTACGAGGTGTACAGATGCTTCCGTGGCCAGCGTACTCTCCGGATCTCTCACCAATCGAACACGTGTGGGATCTCATTGGACGCCGTTTGCAGAGACCTGCATATCGGTTTGAAATAAACATCAATTATTCGTCCGTGCCGTCTCTGTTTTTTCCCCAACTTTCATCCCTTTGGAACCACTCCTTCTTGGTGTTGCATTTGCTCTGTCAGTCAGTGTATTACGTTCTAAGTTCATAACTTGCTTCACAAATTCACTGCACACTTCCCCACATTCGTCGAACATCCACACAACTCTGATGGCCTCTAAAGCATCACTGTGTTGAGATAGGCACTTCTTCCTCTTCATCATCAGTAATAATAATAATAATAATAATAATAATAATAATAATAATAATAATAATAATAATAATAATAATAATAACTTTTATTTTTCGTGTGGCTATTTCTAGTCGAGTGCAGCCCTTCGTAAGGCAGACCCTCCGATGAGCGTGGGCGGCATCTGCCATGCGTGTTATTGTGGTGGAGGATAGTGTTATGTGTGGTGTGTGATTTGCAGGGATGTTGGGGACAACACAAACACCCAGTCCCCGGGCCACTGGAATTAACCAATTAAGGTTAAAATCCCCGACCCGGCCGGGAATCGAACCCGGGGCCCTCTGAACAGAAGGCAGGTACGCTGACCATTCAACCAACGAGTCGGACATTATAATAATAATAATAATAATAATAATAATAATGATAATAATAATAATGTTATTGGTTTTACATCCCACTAACTACTCTACGGTTTTCGGAGACGCCATGGTGCCGGAATTTTGTGCCGCGGGAGTTCTTTTACATGCCAATAAATCTACCTACATGGGGCAGACGTATTTGAGCACCTTCAAATACCGTCGAACTGAGCCAGGGTCGAACCTGCCAACTTGGACTCAGAAACCCAGCGCCTTAACCATCTGAGCCACTCAGCCTGGCTCCACTATCACTATGGCCCTCATTCATCACGTCGCTTACAACATCGTCGTCCCTTTGTGCCTTTATTGCTTACTGGCCATCGTCTTTATGTTTCATAGTTATATTGATTCTGAATATCACATTCTATTTTTTGGAAGAGTTCATATAACGGCCCACCATTATCACTCTCATCGACATCATTTTAGGCTTCATATTGTTCATATGAGAAGAAAGATCTCAAAGTACTTTGGTTGGTAGAAAATTCTAACCCAAACTGTGGTTTAAAATTACGTTGTCTTAGGTAGACGCATACTTTTTGCGTTTTAATTAGGGATGAAAAAATGATGGGTATATTAGGACCACAGAATTGAGGAGGTATCGCTGAAACCTCACTCTCTATAACAAAGTTGCATTATTGTTATTGTTATTATTACTTCTTAATCCATTTATGGTCCAGGGTTGCTTTCTCACTCGGATTCGGCGAGGGATCCTACCTTTACCGCCACGAGGGCAGTGTCCTGGAGCGTGAGATATTTGGTAGGTGATACAAATGCGGAGGAGGACCAGTACCTCGCCCACGCTGCCTCACTTGCTATGCTGAGCAGGGACCTTGTGGAGGATGCGAAGGTTAGAAGGGATAAGCAAGGAATAGGCAAGGAAGCGGATATGCCCTTAAGTTGGGTACCATCCTGGGATTTGCGTGGAGAATTAGGAATCCACGCAAAACAACTTCGAGGATGATCGAGGTGGGAATCGAACTCCCTCCACTCACTTGGCCTTCCAAACCTGAGGGGACCACGATCAAGTCCTCCTACCCCGTTTCAAATTTTGTGGCAGAGCCGGAAATCGAACCGGGGCTTCCGCGGATATTAGCTAATCACACTAGGCACTACACCACAGAGGTGACACAACAAATTTGTATTGTGTAATATTACGGCTTTAACGTCACTTGGAAGTATAATTGCATTAAGGAGACACCGAAGTGCTGGAACTTCGCGTTCAAAAGAAATTCTCTAGGGTGCCAGAAAATCTATTGATACTCGACACACACACAAAAAAAAATCCACATGATCGATACTTTTATTATTTAACCTTAGGTTAAATTTTATGTCATTGAAAATTGCAGTACATGTTTCAATTGCTTGGCAATCATCATCAGCTGCTTATCTTAAAGCTTAGGCGAAAAAGCATAAAACATTTCATAATTAAAATTTGTTGGTAAAGGACACTTGATGGTTCTTCTGCCGGTTTCAGGTCACACCAAATGTGCCAATCATTTAAAGATTTAGAATAAATTTACACAACGAACAATTGAATAGGGGTAAGTTTCGGCCTTTACAATTCTTTTCAAATACGCACAATTTCTTTGGATAACAGAATCTCAAACAAAAATCTTTTTAATTAATAATTATATCTTTCCTGCCGGTTACAGGTCGTACTTCAAACTATCCATCTAAATGAAAACTGAACAAATTCGACCATAGTCAGCATAAATTCTTCTAGCGGACAATAAGAATGACCTAGAAAAATGAAGGACAACATATAATCAAGACAAGTGAACTGAGCATTGAGTGAAACACAGTTGAACTTAATGAAGAACTAGTGTAGTGCCATAGAAGGAATTTTAGGAAGTTTTAGTTTAGAAATAGCTTTTTAATTTGTATATCTAATTTTAACACCCCCCTCCCCCACCCTCCCTCACCATCAAGTGTCCTTTACCAACAAATTTTAATTATGAAATGTTTTATGCTTTTTCGCTTTAAGATAAGCAGCTGATGATGATTGGCAAGCAATTGAAACATGTACTGCAATTTTTAATGACATAAAATTTAACCTAAGGTTAAATAATAAAAGTATCGATCAGGTGGAATTTTTTTTACTTAACCCTTATCTTGATTGCAATATCGATACGGAATGAAGTGGATAGTATGTAACACTCGACACATACTCAGACGATAGCACGCCCCAAACTGGCTCAGTCCGATGGCATTTTAAAATCGAAAATACGGCAACGTCATTTCGGTATACTTACCTGCGCGTAAAAGAACTCCAGCAGGACAAAATTCCGGCACTTCGTTATCTGTAAAAACCGTAAAAACATGTAGTTCTACATAAAACCAACTACAACAAAATTGTAATCATCTGCAGTAGAATTCAGTTCTATTCGAATCAACTGTTCTACCCAGTTATCTTATTAATAAGAGAGATGACAGCGTTCCAAAACACCTTACTTAATAATAGGCCTAGCATTTTCCTTTTATCCTATAGGACACAGTTTTGTTCCTGAAAATATACTATACACATGAAAAAATGTTTTGCATAACTAACTTTTTGTACAAGTTGCTTTACGTCACATCGACGCAGATAGGTATAATGGCGACGAAGGAATAGGAAAGGGCTCGGAATAGGAAGGAAGCGGTTAATAGTATGGACAATAAACATATAGCCTTGTTTTGAGCTTCCTATACTGCCATTCGTGATCTTGCACAGTGTGTCGTTTTGAAAGATCCGCGTGCTCACTCATTTTCCAGCATTTTCCAGCGACCAATGGTTTTGCCCATTTTCAGCTTTCTACAGAGGAAGAGCAGGCCACACTCGGACTGGTCCTGAGTATAAAGGAGGTATCAGCAGACACATTCAGTGTCGGATTGTCGGAGGACAGATCGCCCTCACTCCACAACAGGAGCTCAAGGCCGCTTTGTTATCAGCGCCTTTTGACGGCACCATGACCGGCGAGCGTTACATTCGTAAGTGGGACCGCCTCCCTCAAGATGACCTGGATAACTTGATCTGTGGCATGCCACGGTGAGTACGAACCCTGCTGAACGTCCACTGTGCCCGCGTTTCTGAATGAAATGTCAGTATTGCAAAATACATACATCACCCGTCCTTATGTAACAGGCGAAGTTTCTTTCTGTAAGTCTTTTGTAATTTTCTTTTCAGACATGAATAAATTATTCATGAGAATGCAGTCCATTCTGTGATACCCCAGCCCAAAATCCCTAATAAGCTCTGCATCATAGCGAATAACCATTACGCAAAACATGTTTTGATGTGTATGTTTAATTAGATTACTAGCCTACTTCTCTTTTTAAATACAGACTGATAGTTAACTTCACAAATCATCTGAATGTGACCGAATGATCAGTGTTCTGGTCTCCCGACCCCAGTGACCCGGGTTCGTTTCCTGACCGAGTCGTGGCATATTCACCGTGTATGTATAATCCTTGTGACTCAGGGAATGGGTATTTATTCTGCTGTTGTTACTAGTATTAACATTACGCTAACTACTTTTACCGTTTTTGGAGACGCCGAGGTGCCGGAATTTTGTCCTGCATGAGTTATCTTACATGCCAGCAAATCGAACGACACGAAGCGGAACTATCTGAGCACCTTCAAATAACACCGGTCGCAGCCGAGATCGAGCCAGCCTCAAGTGCAGTGACTTGGAACGTGAGACATTGGGTCGGGGGGAAACAACTGGGCAGGAGGAAAAATACCTCGCCCAGGCGGTCTCATCTGCTATGCTGAATATGGGCCTCTTTGGGGGGGGGGGGGGGAGGAATGGGAAGATTAGAAGGGATAGGCAAGGAAGAGGGAAGGAAGCGGCCGTGGCCTTAAGTTAGGTACCATCCCGGCATTTGCCTGTAGGAGAAGTGGGAAACCATGGAAAACAACTATGCAGATGGTTGAGGTGGGAATTGAACCCCCATCTACTCAGTTGACCTCCCGTGGCTGAGTGGACCCGGTTCCAGCCCTCGTACCACTTTTCAAATTTTGTGGCAGAGCCGAGTATCGAATCCGTGCCTCCAGGGGTGGCAGCTAATCACACTATTAATTGGTTAATTCCGCTGGCACGAGGGCTGGGTGTATGTGTCGTCTTCATCATCATTTCATCCTCATTTCAACGCGCAGGTCGCCTACGGGTGTCAAATCGAAAGACCTACATCTGGCGAGCCGAACTTGTCCTCGGACACTCCCGGCACTAAAAGCCATACGCAATTTCATTTTTTTACTAAATCACATAGGCGGACATTATTATTATTATTACACGACTAGGCTATATATAATAATAATAATGGCGCGTGGCCTCCGAAGAAGCCTGGTGCAGGCGACCTGCGCGTCTATGAAGATGGGGCCCTACATATGGTAAATTCTAGTGATGAAGACTGCGTACAAACGCAGCTCCCGAGCCATTTGAATTAACCAATGAATGTTAAAATCCCTGACCGGCCAGGAACCGAAACCGGGACGCCCTCCATCCCTCCTCGCTAACCAATTAGCCGTGGAGCCGGAGAGACAACAGATACCTGACCGAGAGATGACTTGGTCTTTCTACAAGCACTATCCTGTAGAGTTGTACAGGTAAGAAATTGACAATATGACCAGTTATAGTAACGATATTCACGAATTAACTGAACACTGGACTACCCCTGTGCTTTTATGAATGCGTCCTGTGATGTATTTATGAAAAGACTCTGCGCATCAAAACTGATGCCACCACCACCACAGCTGACAAGATGACTGACTTACTTCATTTTGAACTTTTCTCCCTAATCATATTATAAATATTGAAATAAATGATAGCTTTTCCAGAGAGCCAATTTGATTTTGTTGTGAACTGTGTCGGCACGCCGCCGTACCTGTTGCTGCGCAGCCCCATTGGCTGTGGCAACGGCCAGGGGGTGTGGTGGGCGGAGAGCGCACTTCTGCTAGCGCGCTCTTGTGACTAGCAGTCAGTGACTGGTCGTCGTCTGTGTTGCAGGTCGCTGGAAGTCTTGGCTGCTCTCGCTTGACGGACGTGTTCATGTCGTGGATGGCAAGAGCGAGGGATGTGACATACCAATAGACAGGAAGTGTTCTACTGGTGGAAAAAATCCCAGTAGCCTCTTCTTAGTGCGCGTGTACAGCCAGTGGTAGGTTTACTAAATTGTGTGAATGGCTTGAAGCTTAGTGCGTGTTAAACAATGAAAACTTTAGTTTTCCATGTGTTCACTCTCGCCGCGACGCTGCTGATCCTATCGCCGACGCCTCCAAAATGCCAGACGGATGCTCTTGAACTGGGTGAGTAGAATATTCACTTATGTATGCTAGCTGTGCCAAGATGTGTGTGTGTGTGTGTGAGTGCCAGCCGGCTTCTTCACTTGGGAAGTGCGGTCACGTGCACTAAGCCGGCCGCAGCCTCTCACACTATACATATGATGTGTCATTCATTGGAACTCTTTGCTTGCACGAAAATGGTCTCTTACCTAGGTTTATTGGCACTTGAAATGTTCTTTCATTGTATGTTTATTCAGAATGAATATAAGAGTGGTAGGAAACTGATATTCAATTCAGATTTCGAAGAAAGTCATGATGTGGATGGAATTATGAGACCACTGAATGACAGATAACGTGCCCGGAAAGTGTAGAACTGATAGTAGTTTGTGTTAAATACTCCAACCTATATGCACCAGTGCGTATTCGAAGCCAAACACAGTAAGATGCTTGAAATTAGTTCTTCAATTATTTTGAATGGAATTCATTTCTTGACGTGTTAATTCTTGCAAATAAAAATCAGTTTAGAAGATTGCAGTTATAAAGAGTAAAGATATTTCGTCGGGCTGAGTGGCTCAGCCGGTTGAGGCGTTCTCGCTTTCTGGCCTTCTGACCCCAACTTGGCAGGTTCGATCCTGGCTAAGTCCGGTGGTATTAGAAGGTGCTCAAATACGTCAGCCTCGTGTCTGTAGATTTACTGGCACGTACAAGAACTCCTGCGGGACTACATTCCGGTACCTCGGCGTCTCCGAAAACCATAAGAGTAGTTATTGGGACGTAAAGCCAATAACATTATAATTTTAAAGGTATCTCTGATATTTATCGAGCTGTCGGCGTATGTAATGCATTTCATTCAAGTTCATTGTTATAAGGATGATTTTGTTTCTAACTGAAAATCGTTAATAGACATTTCTGATACAAGCGTAATTGTGTAATCATCCTAATACAGAACCATGTTGACGAAATAACACCTATATGTTCGCACTGGTTCTAGTTATTTATATTTTTACCCCATAAAAGAGGACACCGTTTCCACAGTAGGTATCTTTCACAACGTTCGCATTTTCTCATCTCATTTTGCACTCATGAGAACTAATACTGTGGCAAAGTACGAGCTACGTAGCGGCATGACTGCTACTGTTATCGAAAGTATAGTTTTTATTGGTTGCATAGATTGGAGGCTTGTCAAATAACGCGTGGTTGTGTTAAATTTAGTGCTGGTTACAACTAAAATATATGCTCTATGGAGGAGAAAAATGATGGAACAGTGCCAGAAATCTTTTATGCGTGTACTCCAGACTGACACCCTACTATTTAAGTTGCCACCAGTTTCACAAATTTGGAAAAAAATGAATAACGTTTCTGGTGACGTCCCTAATGACTTCTTTAATACGTCAACGAGCAGTTAGTTTGTTACGCTATAAAACTGTGAATTTAACCTGTATATTATGGATGAATTAAAGTTACCTACTACAGCACACGTATTCCTTATCGGCCTATTGCAGAATGATGTACAGTTTCTCTGTAACTTCCGCCGTTGTACGGCCAATCCCTATAGGCTATTATTATTATCCAGTGCAGTTAGCAATTCACGAATGGTTCCAACAGTGGTTTGGCCTCAGTTCTCTGTATCGAACCCGCCAACTTGGGTTCAGAAAGCCAACGCTCCACTGTCTGATCTGCATTATTATTATTATTATTATTATTATTATTATTATTATTATTATTATTATTATTATTATTATTAATCACAGTATTGTGCAGTTCGCATTGCAGGAAGCGCCGATTCCCAAGATAGCCATCTTAATAAATCAACACTGGGAGAATTGTAGAACACTAAAATGTCTGTTAGGCTACTGAGAAATTTAATCATTCATGTTTAGGTAGATTGTACGGGTAATTTTCAAATAGCCTTCAATTGCGAAGCTTCGTTCATTTGGCAGGCGGGTTTAATGATCCACAACAGTGATGCTATTTATATAGCGCTTGTTGTTTACGATTATTGCTGTTTTACTTCAAGGGTAGAAATGAATCATCGTAGCTCTCGTTGATACGTTATTAACGAGGACCATAATTATCTTTATGGAAGGAGATTTATTAAACTATAGATTTATAAACTGCTGTTTTGGAGAGATGGTTCGATCAGAAGCCGTAAGTGCCGTGTTGCGTAGTTTAAGTTCATATGACAACTTGAACTTTTCAGTCGGTCAACACATAGTGGAATGAGAGTTTAATTAGAGGGCTATTTATTATTTCTTCGAATGTAAGAGCACTCGTTAGGTATAGGCCTAAGTGAAAACATACATAATTAATCACATCAGTTGTATTGAATACCGATTTGGAACCGAAATCTACCGTTTTGAGAGTTAGTTCAGAAGAATTATCACTAAACCCTTAAATAGGCCTATATATTGTAAGCTTCCTATAGGCCTAATTGATACATCGTTGGTCAAAAGTCCTGCGTTCTGTTCGTCGCTCCATTCTAATGTAGGCTATCTAGTCTCTATGATTTGCATATTTGCCTCGAGATTTAAAATGTATTATCTTGGAACTTTTCTGGAATTACTGTGAAAAATATTGGCGGAAACCACCCGCAGGATATCCAACAGCGGAATCTAGTTTCGATGGTGGTCTTTCAAACTGAATTTTGCAGGCTTATCAGGGCTTTTTAACACTGATCGTAGGAAAAAGGTGATGATTTGGCACTACGAAGAATGAAGGTGTTGGCTAAAGAAAGGAAAGGGTCGAAATTGATGTAAAAATGACCTCACAAACCTAAACGGGGCATGATAACAGAGTGATCGCTTGCTTCTCAGTAAGGCGCCCGCGGTTCGATTCACGGTCAGTGAGAATCCTATTTTCGAAATTCAAAATCACGTCTCTGTGGCTCATATTCTGCGTAAAACTGAAGTTCCTGTGGCTGCTATCACAATATCGACAGTCGTGTAGAAATACAAGCTTGCTTCACGAACGTTGGTAAAGAACAAGGGTTGACCACGGAAGGTCGGACACGAAGGATGATAGAGTGTAGCCAAGCAAAGGTAAGTGTAAACAATACTAGATTCCGCTTGATTTCTGGGGTTGCCACTTCATGATGAAATATTGCAAACTTCTGATGTCGGAGATTCTAGTTTTGGGTCTCTAAACAGTGCCGATTCCTGGCCCTATCGTTGAGCAGACTTCGTCCGTGATTGCGGGTAAAGTAGTTGGTTGCTGTTAGTAATCGTTTCTAATAATGCGTACGCTCTTAGAAGCCAGTCCCATTCACGCAATCTCGCTCACGCCATTAATCCTCGGGACGGGATAAAGAAGTGAAGATTGAGTCTTGTTGCTGTATTTGCGGAAGGCTGGATTTGGTCTATGTTGTCTGCTTGCAGCTATAGAGCTTGCATGTGTTACGTTCATAGAATGAAACGCGACAGGGGAATAAGTAACGCAAGACACGGTTGTCACCTGGGTGTTAATGACGTTAGTATTTATCTGAAACCTTGGCATTGAGGTGTGACCTGCTTTCTTTCTTAAGGTATGACTTGAATGTCGATGATCATGGCTATCTTCATTTCAGATCCACAATTCCGAAGAAGAACAATTTACATATTCTCTTGTTTTTAAAATTTCATGCAACTGGAATTCGACTCGATTGAGCTATCTTTCGCTTTTTCCTCACACAGTACATTTCACGGGAAACCAGTGAGAATTCTGGAGGAGTATAGGCCTATAAGAGTTTTGGTGGTAGACCATAGCGTATGTGAGGGTAATTTTATAAATTACATAACACCTTGGCTGGCCGAGTAGCCAACACTTGGCCTTGTGACTGAACTAGCGCTCGGCTGATGATTAAAATTTTGCCTTATTTATTATTATTATTATTATTATTATTATTATTATTATTATTATTATTATTATTATTATTATTATTATTATTATTATTATTATTATTATTGACATCCATTCTCACTACTAATGGTAGTCCGACTCGTTGGCGTACTGGCCTTCGGTTCAGAGGGTCCCGGGTTCGATTCCCAGCCGGGTTGGGGATTTTATCCTTCTTTGGTTAATACCAATGGCCCGTGGGATGGGTGTTTGTGCTGTCCCCACCAACCCTGCAACTCACACACCACACATAATACTATCCTACGCCACAATAACACGCAGATACCTACACATGGCAGATGCCGCCCACCCTCATCGGAGGGCCTGCCTTACAAGGGCTGCACTCGGCTAGAAATAGCCACACGAAATTATTATTATTATTATTATTATTATTATTACTACTTATGGTCTTGTCAGCCTCCAAGTTATTGGGACAGTGTACTACTACTACTACTACTACTACTACTACTACTACTACTACTACTACTACTACCACCACCAGGCTGACTGGCTCAGACTGGCCGTCTGAGCTCAAGTTGATGGTTTCGATCCCGGCTCATAAGAAACCTATCCCACTTTGAGGCCGGCAAAGCACAGTGTTTCTGATATCATTGAAAGCTCCAGACATCTAGATCGCATGAGCCATATTAGCTGCTGATGAAAAAAACTTGTCCACAGGAGACTAATGAAAATTTACCTCTTGGTACACGTCTGTTTCTGAATTGGAACATAATCTATGGGAGATGGGATTTATATGTCGCACTGTGGTCATCCTCTGAGTTCACAAAATTGTCAGAGCAGATTTGCAACTTGCACCATGAACACTGAATGGGTGCCAGCCTCATGTCAGTAGATTTTCTGGCACGTAAAATAACTCCTGCGTAACAAATTTTCGGCACCTCGGCGACTCCGAAAAGCGTAAAAAGTTAGTTATTGGGACGTAAAATTATTATTATTATTATTATTATTATTATTATTATTATTATTATTATTATTATTATTATTAACATTGAATGAAGAATGAAACACTGCGTTGAACACAGTTTACTATGCCGGGCTGAGTGGCTCAGACGGTTGAGGCTCTAGCCTTCTGACCTCAACTTGGCAGGTTCGATCCTGCCTCAGTCCGGTGGTATTTGAAAGTGCTGAAATATGTCAGCCTCGTGTCGGTAGATGTACTGGAAAGTAAAAGAACTCCTGCGAGACGAAATTCCGGCACCTCGGAGTCTCCGAAAAATGACAATAATAATAATAATAATAATAATAATGCTATTGGCTTTACGTCCCTCTAACTACTTTTATGGTTATCGGAGACGCCGAGGTGCCGGAATTTAGACAAGCAGGAGCTCTTTTGCGTGCCAGTAAATCGACCGACACGAGGCTGACGTATTTGAGCACCTCAAAAACCACTGGACTGAGCCAGGATCGAACCTGCTAAGTTGGGGTCAGAAAGCTAGCGCCTCAACCGTCTGAGCCATTCAGTCCGGCCGAAAAACGACAAATAGTAGTAAGTGGGACATAAAAAGTACAATAACGTTTTTAGAAATTCACTGTTTCCAAATCAAGAACAAACACATTCGGCATGAGAACGTTTCAGAACGATCATAATTTTAAAAAGGTAGGCCTATTCATTGAGAACTCCTATTGCATCTCAGTGTGTCATACTGTATAGTCTGCCACACTGGGGCATGGTAGATACAAGTGAGGAAAGCGTATTAAGGAAGCTTATCTTTGTTCTGGTCCTCGTCTGAGTGGTCAGCATAACGGTCTTAGGTCCATAGAGCCCTGGGTTGAATTTCCTGCCAGGCTGGGGATTTTAAACACTCTCTTTAAGTCCTCTGGCTCGAGGAATCGGTATTTGTGTTCTTTTTAAATTCCGCAGTAAATAAGTTAAAGTGAGTTTCATCAACATTGTCAAGAAATACCCATGGAGGCTGGTTGTATGGTCGAATCCGACCGAAAGCCTTTTCTTTAATACTTCCTTTCAGGTTGTCATCGTATTTTGCCGTGTCTGTAGCACTCGCTAATCGTTCCTCGTCGGAATTTTTACAATTGCTGTTTTGTTAGGTGCTTGCCTTCCATGAATAAGTTTGTGAGATCAAATCTTGTCGCAGTTAGTTGGGATTTGAAATTAAAATCGAGACACCTGCTTCAATTGATTTACCGTTTGTTATAGAGTTTGGCGTCTCTCTTAACTGTAACAATTAGAGAGTGCTTAAACACATGACATCATCAACATCTTCTCAGTGTTGTACCATTTCTCCAAATAATAGCAGAATGAATGGATATCTGACGAGTTCTGGTAAGATTGTGTGCACTTATGACGCTAAATACCATCTTGGAACATGTCAAGAATAAAATAAAAAGTTGTGATGGACGGACCTTAGTCAGAATTGCCCGTTCTTCCAGCTACAGATGATGAGTTCAAAATGCAGTTGTTCAACTTTCAATTGATATTTGTGATGTACTGACCTAGCGAGTGATGATTGCAAGTCACTGCCAAATAAGAGGCCTATGTCAAACAAACCTGCGTAAGAACGAAATTGTGACCTAACTGATATTTGCATATTTAAATAAGAGCTTTAAAATCTCCCTTTTGACCAAAAGCCGAAGAATGAGTGGCATATTCAAGAAGTCACAAGAAGGGTGAAATTTGACTCCTTTTCACCATTCGGTCGCCAAGGCGGAAAGTGATCTTGAGAGACATGTTCCTTCGGATTGGTTTTTTTTTATTCGTGAATATTTTTACTATTCTCTCCTTTTCACTAACTTACCATATCATTACTCTTTTAATTTATTTCGTTCTATCTCTATCCTACTTAATTTAGGCTTATGTGAATATCACAATGATATGTGTCAGTTGTACTTTGTTGTCACAAAAATAATTTTCTGAATTGGATTGCTGTATAATGGGGTGAGAAAGCAGGTAAAATGAAATGTCGTATGGCTTTTAGTGCCGGGATATCCCAGGACGGGTTCGGCTCGCCAGGTGCAGGTCTTTCTATTTGACCCCCGCAGGCGAACTGCGCGTCGTGATGAGGATGAAATGATGATGAAGACAACACATACACCCAGCCCCCGTGACATTGGAATTAAGCAATTAAGGTTAAAATCCCCGATCCGGCCGGAAATCGAAGTCGGGACCCTCTGAACCGAAGGCCAGTACGCTGACCGTTTAGACAACGAGTCGGACAGAAAGTAGGTGATCAATGAAGAAGGAATCCTATCAGCATTCTATAGCCTACTCCTGAATTCGGCAGACAGACGAATTCAAATACCTATTCGACCACACTTTCCAGTGATATTCCAAGCATTCCCCATTCCAAATTCCAGAGAATGATGGAATGGTAGCTTTCGCAAGATCATGACCTTTTAGTTTTCAGTTTTACCCTCAGTGCATCATGAATATTTGCCTTTCCTGGCGAGGTGTAGTGTTTGCAGTACGCTATGTTTTTCTGGCATAGGCTAGAATAAATTTGTTACATTCATTGACCTGTCTGTCTCATCCTTGGCTTTTACATTATGGAAGTGAATCACAAAGTTTATACACGGAGTAATTTCAATACCACCTAATCAATACAATTTATTCCACTATTGTCTGGTTAAATATATATGGAAATTACCAGAAATTTGAAGGGTACATGTTTTGCCCACTATTTATTGGGCATCATCAGCCTCAATCAATCTTAAAACACACAATGGTCTAAGGATTCATAATAATTTACATAAAACATATTGATGAATATTTTTAAGTGTTAATACTGTGGATGCAAAATGTTTAGAGTACAAAAATATTGAATAAAACAGAACTTATACTAAAATCACTTTGAAAATTGAAATGTTCGTCTAAAAGTAATTGTCACACATTATTGTTTAAAAATAATCCATGTCTGACACTGAAATTGATCTTTTTGATAAAAAGCTTGAACAATATATATTACATTTGGAAAACAGAATATCAAAGATAAGGCGTCACATGATAAGAACAAGACGGTTAAAAGATACAGTATTTGCTCATGTTTGAGGCCAATATTTAAAATAAGGATGAAAATATGTAGTCGAATTGGAGGCGGAATAGATTAAGACGACTCGGAAAGTTGGATAAAAATAATAGTATGTCGTGAAGTGCTAAAAACATTGAAAAATTTGCCGTAAACGCTGTTAAAATTATCCAAATAAAAGAAGGTAGGTTGGACGACAATTTCGTGTAACCAGAAAATGACTCATGTAGACGTGGATGTCCGTAGTAAACAATGTTGTCAATTTATTCTCAAGGTGTAACGTATCTGTATCTGTAGCGTTAGTTATCCAACTTTCAAAGTCGTCTTAACCTATACCGCCTCCAATTCGACTACATATTTTTATCCTTATTTTAAATATTGGCCTCAAACATAAACAAATACTGTATCTTTTAACCGTCTTGTTCTTATCCTCTGACGTCTTATCGTTTATATTCTGTTTTCCAAATGTAATATATATTGTTCAAGCTTTTTATCAAAAAGATCCATTTTAGTGTCAGACATGGATTATTTTTTTTAAAACAATGTGTGACAATTACTTTTAGACGAACATTTCAATTTTTCAAAGTGATTTTAGTGTAAGTTCTGCTTTATTCAATATTTTTGTACTGTAAACATTTTGCATCCACAGTATTAACACTTGTAAATATTCATCAATATGTTTTGTGTAAATTACTATGACTCCTTAGACCATTGTGTCTTTTGAGATTGATTGAGGCTGATGATGCCCAATAAATAGTGGGCGAAACATGTACCCTTCAAATTTCTGGGAATTTCCATGTATATTTAACCACACAATAGTGAAATAAATTGTAATGAATAGGTGGTATTAAAATTACTCCTTGTATAAACTTTGTGATTAGCTATTTTTCAATACGGAATAATGACGAGAATAATGGTTTGTACTATGGAAGTGACCAAGGTATGAGAGATGCTCGTAATACCATTTCTTATGAAGCCAGTCCCTGCTAAGAATGGTGTGAAAATATCGCTCATAGGGTCTGTTTGGTGCATGTATTTCATTGGGCTTGGCAGACTGATATGTATAGCAATTTCTGGTTCGGTGAGGAAAGCAACGGGAAACTACTCACTCCTCATTTCCCTAGTACGCCTCCTCAGTGACACCTAGGCTATCTGTGACAGCCTTCAGGCTGAATATCCAACAACATCATGGATGTAGGCTGTCATAGAATAGTAGCACAGATTCTCAGAAAAATTCAACTATTGTTTGTGAGAAGTTTATGGGAAGTTCATAGCGGAATCCTCGTTATAGAGCCGGTTGGCGAGTACTCACGGACTCAGGACAAAAATGGCTTCGAATTCTACCGTCGCAATTGCTCGTCTTGAGTATCAGGCAACTGCTTTGGTGGTAGTCTACGTGATCACATGATCACGGCCGCTTCATCTTCAACTCTAGCCCCAGGTAGCTTGAAGGTACTCATTACAAACACAGTATAAAGAACAGGCATGAATACCAGAGCCGATAAGATCGATGTGTTAGGAAAATTCCTATCCACATACTATTTCCACCAGAGTCTTTCTACATCACTTGGTTTGGGAAAGTGGTATTTTTCCTTATTCTGTCATGTGATACCCAGTTCTGCCTCAAGGAATGATTTTGTTTCTCACTCCAACTACAGGCAAGTATATAAGGCGCAGCATACTCACGGTCATTGGCTCCACAAAAATACAGCATGTTCCAAGTTCAGAAGAATTAATTAATTTAATCGAGGCAGACACAGATACCTCCTCAAGTAAAAAGGTACATTTAAAGATAAAGTGGAGACGCCGAGGTGCTAGAAGATTGAGACACAGGAATTATTTTATTTGTTAGTAAATCTGCCGACACAAGGCTAGCGTATTTGAGCATCTTCAAATACCACCAGCCTGAGCTGGGATCGAACCCGCCACCTTGGTTCAGAACGCTAGCGCTTCTACAGTCTCAGGCAGTCAGAGCGGCAGAAAAGATTCCAGGAATTCTTCCTCGTCTAGTAAAATGTTTCAACCACCCGCTAAGCCCGCCACCATACCTTCCATTCCGGTTAGTTCGACTCTGCCATGAATTGGAGAGTAATAAGGAATTGGTGCACACTTCACTTACTCTCGGTGATGCAGATAATAATAATAATAATAATAATAATAATAATATTTCTTTCTTTCTTTCTTTCTTTCTTTCTTTCTTTCTTTCTTTCTTTACCGAGCTCGATAGCTGCAATCGCTTAAGTGCGGCCAGTATCCAGTATTTGGGAGATAGTAGGTTCGAACCCCACTGTCGCCAGCCCTGAAAATGGTTTTCCGTGGTTTCCCATTTTCACACCAGGCAAATGCTGGGGCTGTACCTTAATTAAGGCCACGGCCTCTTCCTTCCCACTCCTAGCCCTTCCCTGTCCCATCATCGCCACAAGACCTATCTGTGTCGGTGCGACGTAAAGCAAATAGCAAAAAAAAATCTTTCTTTCTTTCTTTCTTTCTTTCTTTCTTTCTTTCTTAATCCGTTTACCCTCCAGGGCAGGTTTTTTCCTCGGACTCTGCGAGGGATCCCACCTATACCCCTCAAGGGCAATGTCCTGGAGCGTGAGACTTTGGGTCGGGGATACAACTGGAGGGGAGGACCAGTAGCTCGCCCAGGTGGTCTCACCTGCTATGTTGTACAGGGGCCTTGTGGGGGATGGGATGATTGGATGAGATAGGGAAGGAAGCGGCCATGGCCTTTAAGTTAGGTACCATCCCGGCATTTTCTTAGAGGTGAAGTGGAAAACCGCGGAAAACCACTGCGAGGATGGCTAAGGAGAAAATCGAATCCCCTCTACACAGTTGACATCCCGAGGCTAAGTGGGCCCCGTTCCAGCCCTCATACTACTTTTCAAATTTCGTGGTAGATTCAAGGATCGACCACGGGCCTCCGGGGGTGGCAGCTATTCACAATAACCACTACACCAAAGAGGCGGGCAACAACAACAACAACAATAATAATAATAATAATAATAATAATAATAATAATAATAATAATAATAATAATAATAATAATAATAATAATAATAATAATAATAGGTTGTGTGGTAGCCGAGTAACATGGTCACTAGCTTCTTCTCAAGGCGACCGTGGTTCGAATGCCGGCCAATGCATGTGGTATTTCTGAAATGAAAATTCACGTGCCTGTGTGGTTCCTATTCCACGTAAAGCTGCCGGTTCTGTGCATAGCCACGTACTACTTGATGCTTACTTGCTTAATAGCCACATTTTTTTCACAATTTGCTTTACGTCACACAATAACAATTACAGGTCCAGTGTTATTGGTTTTACGCCTCTCTATTAGTTTGCTATGGTTTTCGAAAACGCCGAGGTCCCGGAATTAAATATATCAGGTGTTCTTTTCGTAACTTTAGATCGTCTTCGGATACGATGCTGGTGTAGGCCTACTCTATTTGAGCACCTTCAAATACCACCGTACTGATCCGGGAATGAACCCGCCAGCTTGGACAGAAAGTCAGCATTATTCTGCCTGAGGCACTCAGCCCCGTTATTATTAATTATGAATAACAATTTCTTTTTTTTGCTAGGGGCTTTACGTCGCACCGACACAGATAGGTCTTACGGCGACGATGGGATAGGAAAGGCCTAGGAGTTGGAAGGAAGCGGCCGTGGCCTTAATTAAGGTACAGCCCCAGCATTTGCCTGGTGTGAAAATGGGAAACCACGGAAAACCATCTTCAGGGCTGCCGATAGTGGGATTCGAACCTACTATCTCCCGGATGCAAGCTAACAGCCGCGCGCCTCTACGCGCACGGTCAACTCGCCCGGTGAATAACAATTAACATATTGTCTTGACGGTAGTATTTTACAAAAGCGCAACAAAAATAAGGTAACAAGAGCTCGCATGGAGAAATTTTATTTTACAGACAGAGACAAATATGCACAGTACAGTAGTAGGGCATGAATACAAATTTCTATTTAGTATAGCCACTATTGTTTACCAAGCACTTATTCCAACTATACACTAAGACATCGATGCCAGCGTGGAAGGAATCTACGTCCAGTCCCTGAAGCCACGTCATGCTGAACGCCCGTATCGTCGTTTGATCCCTTACCACATAGGTTATTCTTCAACAGACCGAAGAGATGGAAATCACCGGGTGCCAGTTCCGAGCTATAGAGACGATGGTCGAAATAGTTGAGTTCCTCATCGGGGAAGTGACAATGAATGCTGCCAGTTGCTATGAAACAGTGGAAATTATGCAGGTAACAATTCGCAAAAATCGACCTGAACTTCTCTCAACTGGCGTCGTGTTGCCTCACGACAACGCCAGACTACACGCAGCCAATTGCACCCTGGTGCGAGTTACTGAACGTCACTTCCCATAGTCCCGACCTAACACCCATCTCTTAGGACTGTTGAAGAAGCAACTGGATGTTAAGCGATTCATCGACGATACGGTAGTTCAGCATACCTTCCTGATGCGGCTTCAGGGATTGGACGTAGATTTCTTACTTGCCGGCGCCGATGTCTTTGTGTGCCATTGAAACAAATGCTTGGACAAGAATGGTGACTATATTGAATTATAATGCGTATCAGTGCCCTACTCCTATGTATCATTATATCTACCTGTAAAATAAAGTTTCTCCGTGCGAGCTCTTATTACCTTATTTTTTGAAGTTGCCTTGTATTTCTCAGACGGCTAGATTGAACAGAATTTGTGTAACACACTGGCGGAAAATGAAATCCCATTCCCAAGAATGAGTTGTGCTAGATAAACGAAATTCAGGAGGCATGTTTCCATATCTGAAAGGTGACGCGTGTTCGAATTTGCTCGCTAGTTGACGAAGAGTGATGCTAGTAGCGCTACTATGACCATTTTTTTTTTCTTTTTGCTAGTTGCTTTACGTCGCACCGACTATGAACTTGCAAAGCAAGTTTGCTTTGAATACGCGCTGTACACTTCATGAGCGTTAGTCGTCGTCCCGTGTTGACGTTGTGAGGTACGTGTGAGTCAAACATTCCTTTAGGGAGACGCAGAAGGAAGCATCAACAGCTTACTGAGTTTAAACGAGGCCGTGTAATAGGGCTACGAAAAGGTGGATGTTCTTTCCGCGATTTTTCAGTTCACAGGGATGTATCCACAGTGCATCATTGTTGGCAACAATGGTCACCAGAAGACACTGTCTTAAGAGGGCCGGAGTACGGCCGCACACAGAGAGGGAAGATCGCTGAATTCACCGCATGGCTGTGGTGGATCGTGCCGCAACTGCAGCAGCCATTAGAGCTTCAGTTGGCACCGGAGTGACACAGCGAACTGTAACAAATCGATTACTTCAGGGACAGCTCCGAGCCAGACATCCTGTAGCGTTCATGCCACTAACTCCCAATCACTGACAACTTCAACTTCGGTGGTGTCAATCTAGAGCTCATTGGAGGGTGGAGTGGAGATCTGTTGTGTTCTCAGATGAGAGCCGTTTCGGTATTTGTGCCTTAGGTTGGTAAGGAGGAAGCCAGATGAGGGCTTGGAACCAAGCTATCTGCGGCTTCGACACATTGACCTACACCAGGAGTTATGGTCTGGGGAGGGATTTGCTTTGACAGCCGGAACACTCTCGTCGTTATCCCAAGAAACTTGACAGCGGATTTGTACATCAGTCTGGTGACCGAACCGGTTATGCTGCTATTCCTCGCAGTAATCAAGGGGGTGCTTTTCAACGGGATAACACTCGTCCTCACCCCGCTGCTGTCGCCCAGCGTGCTCTACAAAGTGTCGATCAGTTTCCTAGGCCTGTGAGGTCACCAGATCTTTCACCCATTGACCAAGTGTGGGACATTATGGGACGGCAAATCAACATCATCCAATACCAGCATTAACTGTTGCCGATTTGACTGGCTTAGTGCAACAGGCGTGGAACTCCATCCCACAAAATGACATACGGCACCTGTACGACACAATGCATGCACGTTTGCATGCTTGCATTCAAAATCGTGGTGACTACAGCGGTTATTAATGTACCACCATGTCACTTGTCTTCTCGCGCATATTTGAATCTGTGACCTGGAAACTTCAATCGAATAAATATGTTACCTAGACAATTGCTTAGCCCGAATTGCATTTCTCTAAATTAATGTGATGATATGCCATGGTTTCATTTGCACCTGTTTCAGAAGTCAGTAAGTATCAACACCGTATTATTTTAACGACATTCTACCTTTCATGGATTATGTAATCCTTGTATTTTCATTTAGGCTTAATGTAAATCTATAATTAACTGCCGTCCCCGTGGTGTAAGAGTAGCGTGCCTGCCTCTTACCCCGAGGACCCGTGTTCGATTTCCGGCCAGGTCATGGACTTTGTCAGCCATAGTGAAACTCCTGTTGCTCCACTTTTTACCACAACATTAGAACATTATAGCCTAGCACGTGGAAGATTTTCTGCTCTCGTAGAAGAGTAACTACATTATAAACTATTTTACAGTCTAACCCCGTAGTTGCTCTTCAGATCTGCTGGCGGACGTCCAGGCAGTAGTAGCAACTAAACGCTGAAACACTACACAAAACGTTGTGCACCAAACTAACAAAAAATACAATATACAGTATAAATATTTAAAATTTATTGCGTGTTACTCAGGAATAAACTGTAATTACAGGATTGACAAATATAAACCCTGTAAACCTATAAACGAGGTGTGTAAGCCTAAGCGATGCTCAAAACTACCCTAACGTTACCGACAATCTAAATATTCACGAAACGAAGCCAGATAGCTATTGATCTCCTCCACTTCCCAGTAATATTAAACCGATATTTGAGTTAGGAAAGATAATAAAGGAATTCCGAGTCTGCCTTATTTTCGTACACAATGACTTACAAAGGAAACGTAGGTCAGTGAATGTTACGCTTGGATTATTTTCCTTTTCGACTCGTAAAACAAACGCGAACTACAGATCGCATGCTTGAAATATGCTAATATCAACCGATCGACAGGTTATTCTTTCATTCATTCAATGTAAGCTCACAGGTAATGCTACCGATGAGAGTTGTGCCAATCCAGGGAAACAAACAGTACTTTCTTGCGGCCACACATCCTTTAGGCAGTTCTCAACCGGACTATGAGGTTCGATTAGGAGCAGACGAATAATCGAATGGCTCATGGATGGATCAGAAGTCGTAAGTTGCGTAGATACGATTCAGTTTATCAACACACTAAGTATTGTGCAGAGTTGACATTAGCGTAAAATAGAAAATAAAGCAGATAATATAAACGATCGCTTAAGTATCTGACAAGAAATGGAAGAGAAGTGGAAGAGGGGAAATTATGCAAAAAGATAATTGGCTCTTAAGAGAAAGACACAGTCAAAATGAATTCCGTTTCTTGACCCACTATCTACTTTTACGGTTTCCAGAGAAAGGAGAAAGAAAAAATATTAGTGGGATTTTTTCGATTTGCTTTATGTCGCACGGACACAGATGGGCCTTTCGGAGACGATGGGATAGGAAAGGGCTTGGAGTGGGAAGGAAGCGAACGTAGCCTTAATCCAGGTACAGCCCAAGCAATTGCCTGGTGTGAAAATGGGAAATCACGGAAAACCATCTTCAAGGCTGATGACAGTGGGGCTCGAACCCACTATCTCCCGAATGGTGATAACTACGTGACCCGAACCACGCAGCCACTTTTTCGGTCAAATATTAGTTAGGCTACACTGCAGTCGTAAAAAAGAAGGAATGGTTAATCACATTTTGTTTTGTCAACCAATCATTTTTAGAGACTTAAAGAATTTAATCCTCATATTATTTCATGAATTGTGTTACAACTAATATGAGCATTGATATTTGTGGGTCTTAAGAGGATTGACAATGGAAACATATAACCACCTAACCTCTCCTTAACTTGGCATTGCGTGTATATACGAAATTAAAACAGCTTTATATAAGAAAGAGTATGAGCTGGAAGATAATGAGGTAATAATAATAATAATAATAATAATAATAATAATAATAATAATAATAATAATAAATAATAATAATAATAATAATCATCTGTTTACCCTCCAGGGTCGGCTTTTCCCTCGGGCACAGCGAGGGATCCCACCTCTTACCGCCTCAAGGGCAGTGTCCTGGAGCTTCAGACTCTCGGTCGGGGATACAACTGGGGAGAATGACCAGTACCTCGCCCAGGCGGCCTCACCTGCTATGCTGAACAGGGGCCTTGTGGACGGATGGGAAGATTGGAAGGGATAGGCAAGGAAGAGGGAAGGAAGCGGCCGTGGCCTTGAGTTAGGTACCATTCCGGCATTCGCCTGGAGAAGAAGTGGAAAACCACGGAAAACCACTTCCAGGATGGCTGAGGTGGGAATCGAACCCACCTCTACTCAGTTGACCTCCGGAGGCTGAGTGGACCCCGTTCCAGCCATCATACCACTTTTCAAATTTCGTGGCAGAGCCGGGAATCGAACCCGGGCCTCCGGGGGTGGCAGCTAATCACGCTAACCACTACACCACAGAGGCGGACCAATAATAATAATAATAATAATAATAATAATAATAATAATAATAATAATAATAATAATAATAATAATCATACTAATAATAATAATAATAATAATGTTTTACGTCTAACAACTACTTTTACGATTTTCGGGCACACCGTGTTGCTGGAATTTCCTTCAGAGGGAATTCCGCCCGACATAAGGCTTTCGTCGTATCTGATCACCTTCAAATAACTCCGATTTCAGCCGAGATCCAACACACCAATTGGAAATAGAGGTAACTGAAGTTATGCTCGGTGTGCGAGCTCCTATAACAAAGATTTTCTAAGATTCCCAAAGTTTTTGCCTGAAGAACTACCTCTTCTGTTACAATTTCTTCACCACCACCACCAGTATCTAGCCAACGGCCGTAGCCGTGTTGAAACACCGGGTCCCGTGAGATCTCCGAAGTTAAGCAACATTGGGCTTGGTCAGGAGTTGGATGGGTTGCCACGCGCTGTTGGTGGGGGGTAAGGGAATGGAGGAGCGAAAGGGAACTGGCCACCCTACCGCACGTAAACTCCGGCTCAGGAACACCTCTGCGGAGGTTCGCACCTGCCTTCGGGCAGAATAACCCTTAACTCACCAGTATCTAAACAAAAGACAAGAAAGCAAATTTTTAAAGAATGAATCGTATTCTGAAATACGAATATATTTTCATATTAATAGCTAGGTACAGTAAGTAACTAGGGCTCGGCTCCTTAGCTGAATGGTCAGCGTACTTCGGTTAAGTGGGGCTCGGGTTTGATTCCCGACCGGGTCGAGGATTTTATCTACGTATTGTTGACTCTTCTGGTTCGGGGACTGGTTATTTGTGATCGTCTTAATACACATCTGCTTACAACATATCACCCAGCCAGTCACCACAGAAACACGCAGTAGAGAATACAAGCTTCTACATTGGGTTGGCTTCAAGAAGGCCATCCGGCCATACAGCAAAGTTCGCACCCGCGAGCCCACCAGAAAGTAGGAAGAGCGGCAGAAGAGGAAGAAGAAGAAGAGGGAGAGGAGGAAGTATTAATACATTTTGTCATTCCAAGAAGGTGACACTAATGGATATAACAGAGAGTAGCGCTTGCGACAGTGTGAACAGTTTACTTATATCAAGGTGAATTTTGCTCAGTATTAATCTGAGTTCGCCATTTAAGTGCAGTCTGTCACCGTATTTGTCTTTCACAAAATTATGTTTCCGGTGTCACTATCTGAAATTTCGCTACTGTTGATGAAACTCATACATGCATACATACATACATACATACATACATACATCTTAATTATAGACTGTCTTGCCTTTCAGCCTCTGTGAATTTACTAAACGCCTCCATTCTCAGCACTTTCGTGTCTCTTATTTCCGACTTACGAATGAGATATCTTGAATCCATCCAGCTTTCACTCCCGTACTGTAAATTTGGTCTGAAAACAGACCGGTGCAAAATAGTTTCGACATGGAGCAGATTTCTTTCGTTCCGAATACTGTTTATCGCAACTGTAAGCTCACTGCACTAGTTTTGCTGCACCGTGATTCAATCTCACTTACTATATCTGCTATCCTGGCAGAATAAAACAAACAAACATCCAGGCACTACAGCTTCGAAGGACCTTGGGCTACCAAGCGACCGCTGCTCAGCCCGAAGGCCTGCAGATTATGAGGTAACGCATGGTCATTGACAAGAATCCTCTCAGCCGTTATTCTTGGTTTTCTTAACCGGGGTCACTATCGCGCTGTCAGATAGCTCCTCATTTGAAATTACGTAGGCTTGAGTAGACCTCGAACCAAACCTTAGGTCCAGGTAAAAATCCCTGACCCCGTAATTCCGCGTGAGATGCAGGCACATTTCCCCTAGACCGAGGAGCCGGCATCCTGGCAGAATGCACATCCTAAATACTTGGAATGACCTACCTCTTTGGTTTCTTCCCGACTGACATTACTTCATTCTTGGAGAGGCTAATTTTTATCATACTCACTGAACATATTTTCAAGTTTCAAATTATCAGATTGCACGGTATCAGCACAGTATGGCATTAAGACTAAGTCGTTGGCATAGGCCAAACTGCATATTATATTTCCACCTAACTGAATCCCTCCCTGCCTTTTTATACCTTTCAGTGGATGATCCATGTAAGCTATGAACAACAGAGGTGAACGATTATATCCTTGTCTAACCCCTGTAAGTACCTTGGACCAAGAACTCATTCTACCATCAATTCTCACTGCAACCCAATTGTCAACATAAATGCCTTTGATTGCTTTTAATAATCCACCATTAACCATATACTCCCCCACTCAGATCCACGAAACATAACTGTCTAATTTCTCTCGTAGCATTTTTCAGTTACCTGTTGCATACTGAAAATCTGATCCTGACAGCCGCTCTCTGGTCTGAAACCACACTGGGTTTCATCCAAATTACTCTCCACAATTGATCGCACCCTACCTTCCAAAATATCAGCGAACATCCGCCTGTTACACTAATCAGTGAAATACCTCTATAGTAGTTGCAATCCTTCCAGTTCCCTTACTTATTGTACGTACAGTTACTGCTTTTGTCCAATCACATGATACCTTACTAACATTCCATGCTAATCTTATCCCTGCTTTCCCACTATACTTCACCACGTTAAGTCAAATTTCATCTATTCCTGCTGCTTTACGGCATTTCCTCAAGCATAAATTCATTAACTTGATTCTCTTCCTCCCCACGACTTCGGATATTCGCGGCGTTAACAGAAAGATTTCCTTTTACATTGAGATCTTCAAAATCTTCCTCTCACCTGTCCAGTAATTACCTGTGATTTACTATGAGTTTATCTGATTTACCCACAACGCTATTCAGTTTCTTCTTCCTTCCCTTTCTAGGATCGTTTATTACTGCCCAGGACTATTTTCCTGTGGCTTGACGTAATATTTTAAGATTATTACCGAAATCTCCCCATGACTTCTTCTTGGATTCAACAAGTATATGTTTCTGTCTGACATTCCCTGTCAGCATCAGTCCTTGTTTGGAGCCATATCTGATACGCCTTCCTTTTATGCTAACAAGCTGCACTCACTTCATCGTTCCAACGAGATGTTAGCTTCTTCTTTTCCCCATCTTTACAAACTGTTGTTCCTAGGCGTTCTTTCCTGTTTCTACTGCTGCATCCCTGTATGGCACCCGTTCTGAACCTGCTTACTGTCTATTGTTTAGAACTTTTCACTAAATATATCCATTTACTTCTAATTTCCTCATCGTGGAGATTTTCTACCCGTATTCGTCTGCAGACATGTTTTATTTTCTCTATACTGGTCCACGAGATACGCCTACTTAGGTCATAGTAGATGAGATAGTGGTCTGTATTATTGAAAACTCCCCGAAATATCCACACATTCCTAACACATCTCCTGATTTCAGCGTCGGTCTTAATAAAGTCTTATTATAGATCTGGTGTCCCCACCCTCCCATGTGTAGTGGTGAATAGCTTTACGTTTACAGAATGTATCCGTAACTACTAATCCCATACTAGCAAATGGAACCTACGTGTGAAAAATCCTTACTCACATGCCTTCGAAGAAGGCACTAACAACTTTTTTGCCCTCTCGGTGAGCTCGGGGTAGCCACACAATAATGTTTTAATACAAAAGTGAGAAAGATGATAATGATAAAATGCTTTTTTTTGTGTGCAGAATGATGCTGTTCCATGATCTGTTCTTTTTCTCGGAACTGTCAACACTCCTGATAAATCTTCTTGATCAGAAATTGGAATTCTGATCGAGTTTTGAGAATAAGTATTTTTAGAGAAGCAAGAAGTGAGGTTATTTGTGATCGCAGGAGTATAAATGTTCCCAGGAAGTCATGGCAGGGAGCAGAGCAAAAACTTACTTCACTCAACTGTTAATGTGTGGTAGTCTTAAGACGAATAGTTTTTCATTATATGCTTTACGCCATTCAACAGTTACTTATTATAAAGTAAGCCCTCTAGTGTCATTTTATGGGTGTTTTATTATTAAAACATTTTACCCCACCACCTCGTTGCGTATCAGCTGATTGCACCCCATTACCCCACTGCTCGTAAGCGTACAGTAGCTTGGAAAACGTTGATCGATAGTGTTCTTGTCACCACGTTCTTCTTGTAAAACAAACTATGTGCCTTACTTGTTCTTCCTTGGTTGTAGAGTGGTTGCCTTCTTATTTACGCCATAAAGCAAAAGATGAATGCAGTTCCAGGTGGCTCCTGATGCCATTGTCGTAGCCGCAGGACCTCCAGGTCTTAATTCAATCTGAACCTCAAGATGTAACTTTACATTTCAAATATCCCATATTCGTTGGCTGAAAATGGAACTATGATTGACTTAAAGAGAAACCAGTGACGATATATCACGCTTCTATGCATGGTATGCCATGGTTTCACTTGCACCTGTTTCAGAAGTCAGTAAGTATCAACACCGTATTATTTTAACGACATTCTACCTTTCATCGATTATGTAATCCTTTTATTTTCATTTACGCTTAATGTAAATCTATAATTAATTGCCGTCCCCGCGGTGTAAGAGTAGCGTGCCTGCCTCTTACCCGGAGGACCCGGGTTCGATTTCCGGCCAGGTCATGGACTTTTACCTAGATCTGAGGGGTGTTTCGAGGTCGACTCAGCCTACGAGATTACAATTGAGGAGCTATCTGACGGTGAGATGGTGGGCCCCGGTCTAGGAAGCCAAGAATAACGGCCAAGAGGATTCAACGTGCTGACCACACGACACCTCGTAATCTGCAGGCCTTCGGGCTGAGCAGCGGTCGCTTGGTAGGATATGGTCCTTCGGGGCTGTTGCGCCATTGGGGAAGGGGCAGGTTATAATTATATGTCCCCTGTGAGCTTGAGTTCATGTGAGACAAGTTCACTAGGTTTTGTTTACAATTTGGAAAACCTTCTTGAATGCTTTGGTCCAGCCAGCTCCCTATTGAACCAGGGACATTATTATATGAAACTAGCCGCAAAGCATTAACTTCGCTAATGGTTTCTGTTCTAGCCTTCGTTCTGTAAACATCCGGAGCACAACGGCAAAATCTCACGTTCGCTGGAGGTGCCAAGCAATATCTTATTTTTAAAAATAGTATTTTACTCTTCAATCCTTGTTTCTGTTTTTAGACGAGTGCAATCCAGTACATAACACCTATTTCCACTTACAGTATGCATTACAATCTAATGGGTACATTTAAAAGCAAATTTTGTAGGTAATTTAATTAATTACCGGGTTCTAATTGACTTGGGTTTTATAGTTTTGAGGAAAGACGGCTCCTTTTTCCGCTTAAATAAGGTTTATGAGCCCGCGAAAAATAATGCTGTTTCAGCCTGTCCAGCTCCTGTGAAATATAAACAAATAATATTAATTACTTTTACGTTATTTGGAGACGCCGACGTGTCGGAATTTTGCCGCGTTGAAGTTCTTTTACGTGCTGGTGGGTGGATCTACCGACACGGGGCTGACGTATTTGAGCACCTTCAAATACTGTTTTTTTGCAAGTTGCTTTACGTCGCACCGTCACAGATAGGTCTTATGGCGACGATGGGACAGGGTGTCGTAGGTACGACATCGTAATTGGTGTAAAACCTTCAATTAGTATGGTTAATATATTTCAATTATAGTTTATTTAATGCTAAATTATCTTTTATTAAGTGTTAAACATGACTAGTATATGGTTCCTCTGTAAATATGTAGTATAAAATTGTATAACCTTAAATACGTATTGTTTAACCTCAAAATCTATATGGTCGAAAGCGGCAGAAAATTCCATAATGTTCGTATGTTAGACTTATTGTGCTATAATTTGGTGTATATGAAGGGTTCTGGAAACTTACTGTAAGGTTTTATTATCCAGATACATGTAGAGACATTACGAATGTTGTAGATATTTCCATGTACATTTTTAAATATTGAAAGAATATTCGAGTACCCATTCGACTAGCTGGTCGATCGATGTTTCGAGTGTGTTTCATTAGAGTGTTGTAAGAACTCTTCCAGAAGTCGATCATTCTAAATGGTTACTCGAGTAGTATAAATATCGAGCTGTCAGTCAGTGAAGTCAGTTCTCAGTTCTAAGTTCGCAGTTCAGTTCTTGGGACTCAGGCAAGTGATGGATTGGGAGTGAATGTTGGGCTCCGAGGTGGAGTCAGATCATTGGAATCGAGTGAGTAAGGCGGGAAATTCAAGAGAGAGTATGCTATAGTGCGCGCGTCATTGTTGTTGATATCTGTACTTGTCAGAATCGACTTCAGGATACTCCGCTATTGAGTGTTGTATATAGTGTCATTTGCTAATGTGTATAATTGTGTGTTGTGACGTACAGTGTAAATAAAGTAATTTTAAGAAGAAAGTGAACGTGTTCTCGTGTGATATTTATTTACGTCAAATAAAATCGCAGCGTAGAACGTTAAGGGAAGGGCTAGGAATGGGAAGGAAGCGTGCGTGGCCTTAATTAAGGTACAGGCCCAGCATTTGCCTTGTGTAAAAATGGGAAACTACGGAAAACCATCTTCAGGGCTGCCGACAGTGGGGTTCGAACCGACTATCTCCCGAATACTGGATACTGGCCGCACTGAAGCGACTGCAGCTATCGAGCTCGGTCCTTCAAATACTACCGAACTGAGCCAGGATCGAACCTGCCAACTTGGGTCTGAGTCACTCAGCCCGGCAAGAAACATGATCAAGAGGCAGGTAATGTGATAGTCAACAAAGAGGAAATATGTCTGACAGTTCAAAGCATAGCAACTAAATCTCTTTTGCCCAAAGGCAAATTACCTAACGAATGTAACTAAATGACAGTTCAGACTTCGGACTGTAAAATCAGTGTGTGTTCTTTTGCTGAACATATCAGTGCTCATAGCAATTTTAGACATCAAACATGACCTTGATTTACTTTTATACTTGTTACGAAACTCGTCCAGCATACACTTCCGCCAGATAGGCTCGTAGTGAAGGGCACGTGGGATTTGACACCGACTGGCGTTGTACGACACTGAGAAGGCAGAGGAAAATTTAAACAAATTGTGAAAACTTTATATGTTATTGATGGAAGCGAGTGTGTTACGGGAGGGAGGTGGGTTTAAAATTAAATAGTTTTATTCCAGTACGTTGAGGACTTGAATGCTTTCCGAGTATACATTATACAAAGTAGTCGGAAACAACGCGAATGAAATGTCGTATGGCTTTTAGTGCCGGGATATCCCAGGACGGGTTCGGTTCGCCAGGTGGAGGTCTTTCTATTTGACTCCTGTAGGCGACCTGCGCGTCGTGATGAGGATGAAATGATGATGAAGACAACACATACACCCAGCCCCCGTGCCATTGGAATTAAGGTTAAAATCACCGACCCGGCCGGGAATCGAACCCGGGACCCCCTGAACCGAATGCCAGTACGCTGACCGTTCAGCCAACGAGTCGGACGGAAACAACGTGAACCGGATATATAAACGTTAGAGGGGGGGGGGGGGGGGCGGTGTACAGATCAATAATTTGGAAACAAATAATTCGATATGTCACGCCTTTTTCATTTTACCAGGAGCCGTGCGGTCAGAGGCCTTCGACTGTAAGCTTGCATCTGGGAGATAGTGGGTTCAAATCCCACTGTCGGCAGCCCTGAAGATGGTTTTCCGTGGTTTCCCATTTTCACACCAGGCAAATGCGGGGGCTGTACCTTAATTAAGGCCACGGTCGCTTCCTTCCAACTCCCAGACCTTTCCTATCCCATCGTCGCCATAAGACCTATCTGTGTCGGTGCGACGTAAAGCAACTAGCAGCATTTTACCAGCTGCTGAAGTCAGATAATCAGATCGTTTGGCGTGCGAATTCAAATGGTCTTTGCAAGCTGGTGTTGTTAAATCTGCAAGTGGCTTAAAACCGGCTTTAGAGCCATGTTCAGAAATCATCATCAAGCACAAACGCACCGTGCGACTCAGCCGGTGTCACCGTAGCGTACTTACTGTGGCGCGATCCTGTTAGTTCGGAGGCCCGTGTTCAAATCCCTCCAGTGGCAAATTTCCTTTACTCGATGGGCGTTCTTTTTCTTTTTTTCTTTTTTCTTCTCCTCTGATAAAATTTCCAATTTAGCTCAGATTTTAAACATAAGACAGTTACACGCAAAAGTGCTGACAACAAACATCTTGAAGAACTACAACAGGTTCCAAGTACATGCCATGGCACTGTAGACTACAACTACTGTAAGATCTGCATTACTATTCCCAACTAGAAACACACCTCTTGGACAGAGACATGCAGCATATCTTGGACTAGGTATTTTTTAATACTCTGCCCCCAGAAATATTAAAGATGAGGAAAGGGCAAAGCTAAATGTATGCCTGAACACCTGGCTTCCTTCTTCAAACAGATATTAATCATCTAATAAATTTCTACCTACGATAACTCCTTCCAAAACACTGCAGGCTATGAAGAGTATCAACATTACTATGTGAATAACTCCTTGTCCAGTAATCATTTACCACTGTAATAACATTAGTACTTACGTCATATTAATTAAAACAAATTACGTCCCTCGGTACGGTACAATAAGTATTACCTCTCTTGTTATGCTACTTTATGATATAAATATAGGATTTAAAGAAAGGAAAAACAATTTAAACATACCTAAAAATACTCGATACATCTAGGTTATCCAAAGTTTTTTCAGCATTTCATTTAAGTAACATTTATGCATATACTTACAATAATAATAATAATAATAATAATAATAATAATAATAATAATAATAATAATAATCATAATAATAATAATAAAATTTGAAATGTGAGAAGTGGTACGAGGGCTGGAACGGGGTCCACTCAGCCTGGGGGGTCAACTGAGTACAGGAGAGTTCGATTCCCACCTCATCCATCCTGGAAGTGGTTTTCCGTGGTTTCCCACTTCTCCTCCAGGCAAATGCCGGGATGGTACCTAACTTAAGGCCACGGCCGCTTCCTTCCCTCTTTCTTGTCTATCCCTTACAATCTTCCCATACCCCCGCAAGGCCCCTGTTCAGCATAACAGGTGAGGCCGCCTGGGCGAGGTATTGGTCATTCTCCCCAGTTGTATCCACCGATCCCGGGTCTGAAACTCCAGGACACTGCCCTTGAGGTGGTAGAGATGGGATCCCCCGCTGAGTCCGAGGAAAAACCCGACCCTGGAAGGTAAACAGATAAAGAAGAAGGTTATTTACATATTGTCCTAGATTATATAACACTGTTAACATCTAAGGTTAGGTAAGGGTGTATTTTGCTCGAAGGCAGGTCCGAACATCCGCAGAGGTGTGCCTGAGCCGGATTTAAGGTACGGTAGGGTGACCGGTTCCTTTCCGCTCCTCCATTCCCTTACCACCACCAACAGCCCGTGCCAACCCATCCAAATCTTGAGACCATGCCCAATTTTGCTTAACTTCGGAGATCTCACGGGATCCGGTGTTTCAACACGGCTACGGCCGTTGGCTGTTAACATCTAGGAGAAAAATAAATAAATAAATAAATAAATAAATAAATAAATAAATAAATAAATAAATAAATAAATAAATAAATAAATTAATTAATTAATTAATTTAAATACCTACAATTTAAAAATTAGGTATAAGTAGCTAATAGGTTTAATTGTAATGTTTAATGTAGTAATAGATAAACAAATTGTAATAAAGAAAAGTATGTATGTATCAAAAACACAATTTGGTTTAGAGTAAATTATTACTCTCTCCTCAGTTTCAGGCGAACCGAAACTGGGGGATAGGAGTATTCTGTTCTACCTTATTCTTCGAAGTGCCTTTGTTGTTTATTTCTTTTCGTGATCCCTTCTTCTAACGCCTGACGAAACAAAAATTGTAACCTTCAGGAACTAAGCGAGTTGGTTACAGGTCGAGTAGTTAGAACCGAGAATTAATGAGAGAGTGGGATCGCATCCCTCGGTCATCAACCCTGCATGTGGTTTTCCGTGGATCGCACTTTCACACCAAGCAAATGCCAGGGCTATAGGCCTACCTTTTTTGGGGACACGGCTTGGACCTTCCCTTTCCCTGCCCCACCCTGCCGTCTCTGAAGAAATACTTGTGTTAACGCAACGATAATGAGTTACCAATGAGAGAACAATAAAAGTAAACCTATCGCCAAAATACTACTCCATTTGAAACTAAAATTTATTTCCAACTGATGGATCCTGTGTCTGGCTAAATTTCATTTCAGGAGCAGATTACTTCGGAATAGTGGGTGGCGAAGATGTCACCAACAAAACTGTGGCAGATAAATGCAGGGAATGGAATGACTGGAAAATTCTGTATGCTGTAATCCATTTGTATAATTCTCTTCGCGATTAGAGACATTTTAACAAAAGAGAATTCGTGATAGCAAATTAATGGGGGCCCGGCATTCATGTTGCCATAAAATGTCCTTCCTGCGAAGTAATTAATATTTATTGGTTAGATAGTTGACGAATGTGTAGCAAGGGAATATAATCGTACAACCATATTAGAATTAACCCCCCACATTCAATGCTACCTCCTTTATGAACTTTATGTACATTCCCTTTGATTTTGCATCTCTATTTCGCCCCCCCCCCCCGTCTCTCTCTCTCTCTCTCTCTCTCTCTCTCTCTCTCCCTTTCAGGTTTTGTTTTAACATATTCCTTTTCTGTGTGTTCGAAAAGCAAGCAATCAAGGTAGTATTTTTGTGTGACTGTGATATCGCGATCGTAGCCACAAACTTACAAATTAGCATGGAATCCGAAGCATTGTCAAAAATCCCACATACATGGCCAGGATTTAAACCAAATCTGCCTTGGCGAGACGATAATGACCATGCCACTCGGCTAACACGCCCCCGGACATTATTAAATTTAAGTTTAGTTCTTCTTCTACCGCTTTTCCCACACCTGTGCTGTCGCGGGTGCAGACTGTGTTGTACATGTGGACTAGGCCCTGTTTTGAAACCGGATGCCGTTCCTGACGCCAACCTTATATGAAAGGATGTAATTACTATTGCGTGATTCTGTGGTGGTTGGTAGTGTAGTGTGTTGTCTGAATATGAAAAGGAAAGTGTTGGAACAAACACAAACGCCCAGTCTCCGAGCCAGAAGAATTAATCAAACACGATTAAAATTCCCGATCGGCCGGGAATCGAACCAGGGACCCTCTGAACCGAAGGCCTCAACGCTGATCATTCGGCCTATGAGTCGGACAATATAAGCTTAGTTAATTTATGTAATATACGAATACGGTATATTAAATTCTTCTTCCTTCCCCGCTTGTTCTGCACCGTGGTGGGATCGTAGATGCGAACTGTGTCGCACATGTGGTCATGGCCCAGTTTTATGACCGGATTGCCTTCCTGACGCCAATCCTCTATAGACGGATGTATTCTCAATTGCATGTTTCCGTGGTGGTTGGTAGTGTAGTGTATTATGGGTAGGTGTGTACTGAGAAAAGTACAAGCACCCAGTCCCCGAACTAGAGAAAGTAAGCATACACGGGTAAAATCCTCGACCCGGACGGGAACTGAACCCAGGGCCCTCTGAATCTTAGGCCGTGACGGTTACCATTTATCCAGGGAGTTGGGCTCACTCAGTAAGTACGCAGATAAATTAATAAATCCATAAAGAAATAAAGAAATAACATTCAGTTACTGTATTGTGAAATATCTTTATTTAAAATCAATGTGTGTGTGTGTGTGTGTGTGTGTGTGTGTGTGTGTGTGTGTGTGTGTGTGTAGTATGCGTATTTATCAGAACTTTAAAATTAGTTAATACAAGTAGAATTAAAGCGGGAATGTCAGAAGAAACAATCATATTTCAGCTGAATATTTGAAGCTTTCTTTTTTCTTTGTTAATGGTCTTATCGCACTTAACCTAGTAGGGTAGGTTTTCGACGACGATGGAATAGCAGAGGGCTAGGGTAAGGACGGGGTGACTATCCGACAGTTACGTGGTTTAAAATGAGAAAACCGCTGCAAGCATCTTCCGCGTTGCGGATGGTTGAGATCGAACCCACCAACTAGCGAATGCAAGCTTACAATAACGTGACCCATACCAGTTACCAATTTCTTCTTCTTCTTCTTCTTCTTCTTCTTCTTCTTCTTATTATTATTCTTCTTCTTCTTTATCTCTTTACCCTCCAGGGTCGGTTTTTCCCTCGGACTCAGCGAGGGATCCCACGTCTACCGCCTCAAGGGCAGTGTCCTGGAGCTTCAGACTGTGGGTCTGGGGATACACTGGGGAGGATGACCAGTACCTCGATCGGGCGGCCTCACCTGCTATGCTGAACAGGGGCCTTGCGGGGGGGGGGGATGGGAAGATTGGAAGGGATAGACAAGGAAGAGGGAAGGAAGCGTCCGTTGCCTTATGTTAGGTACCATCCCGGCATTTGCCTGGAGGAGAAGTGGGAAACCACGGAAAAACACTTCCAGGATGGGTGAGGTGGGAATCTAACCCACCTCTACTCAATTGACCTCCCGAGGCTGAGTGGACCCCGTTCCGCCCTCGTACCACTTTTCAAATTTCGGCAGAGACGGGAATCGAAGCCGGGCCTGCGGGGGTGGCAGCTAATTACATTAACCACTGCACCACAAAGGCGTACCAGTTACCAATTTACTCTATTTATTAATGAGCTAGATGAGGGTTATCCTTCATTTATCACCTTCTACGCAACGTGAGCAGTCACACTTAACCGGGAAGAAGAGCAGTCCACTTCCTTGGTGACTCGTTCCAGGAAAGTACCACGAAACCTGGGAGGAAATGGAACGTGGAAGTCAAGAATTATTTCAATACTTGCCTTTTCAATCCATTGATCACTTTCCCCTGATCAGCATTGAGGTATCCATGCAAGTAGAAAACACTTCATGTTAGTTTGCTTTCCCAACACATCATTTTCGTGTAAAATAACGAGGCTCAGGAAGAAGCTGTAATAAAAATGTAATTCAAATTTCACGGTTTTAATTAACATCACTGTGTGTGAATATTAATTTTAAAGTTTCTAAATGAGCAGTTGGAATGCAAGTTCCACACATGCATTTACTACCCTTGGTGCTGCAAGTTGAAAGTTCACTCAATTTTTGCTGAGCTCGTTATGTTCCATCGCACGCTCAACTCGAAGCACCATGTTAAGCCAAAGTTAAATGGCTGGAATTAATTCAAAGTCTAGCATTTCTAATTGAGGGGCATTAACTAAAACTGCCTCTCTCAGTGTGAGTACTGTACAAAGTCTCTATTGAAATACGCTCCTCTGTCATATCAACTTATTACAAGACTCCATGGATGATATATAATACGGAAGAAGGCGTAAGGTTAGGTTTTAAACCTATTTCTGCTGATAAATAATTGGGAGAATATGTTTAACCTGAGATACTCTGTATTATTCTTCTTCTTCTTCTTCTTATTATTATTATTATTATTATTATTATTATTATTATTATCTCTCTGTGGATCAGCGTTAGATTTTCGAATGTCTGATACGAAGATCACATTTTCAAACTCGTCAAAGGTAGTTCGATTTTTGAAGGGTGTAGAAAAGTCCATACGCCACTCTATGCCGTAGGATGTAAAATTAATCCGATTTACTCTGTCATATGATATTACTGTAAATGTAAACCCACAGCCTGTTTCCAGTTTAAACCGGGTCGGGAATGAAATTAATGAAAGCCCCATCTAGCGGCGAGGATAGGAATTGTGCCGGATGCCGAAGCCTGTCGCACTCTTCTGGGGCAATGATTAATGACTTGCAGATGAATAATGTAATGATATTGGAGAGTGTTGCTGGAATGAAGGATGACAGAGAAAAACGGATACCCGGAGAAAAATCTGCCCCGCCTCCGCTTTGTCCACCACAAATCTCAAATGGGCTCGCTTTTGCTCGTTCCTGATCCGAGACCACCCTTCTCGTTCTCCGGGGTTTCTCTACGAATAGATCCGTCACCTCCGCAGTTTTCCTTTTGAAATATCTCCCTCCTCAATGCCAAATTTTTTAAGATCCTAATGAACTTTTTTCAGCCATGCTACTTGGGTCTTTCTTCTTTACTGGAAGATGAGGATCTTATTTGCTAGGCGTATCGGTGCCATTCTTCTCAGGTGTCCATAAAAAGTCAGTCGCCTTTTTCTTATCGAGGTTGAAATGTTTTCGCATTTTTCATACAGCTCTTTGATATCAAACGGAAGGTAGACTCGTTTCCTGTTGCTTTCTTGGGTTCCTGAATATTCCTCAGAAATTTATGCTCTTTCTTCTGTATTTCGGTAATTCCTTTTCTGGCAATTGTCTCTGCTGCATAGAGGCATTCAGGTTTCACCACGGTATTATAGTGTCTAAGTTTGGCTTGATAGGAGAGGGATTTGGACTTACAAGTTTCCTGGCATAGTATGAATGCGATCTCCATCTTCTTTGCTCTTTCTTCGAGGAGTCAGAATCTCCCCTAGATATTTGAATTTGTGGACACACTTTATGTCACCATACTTGGTCTTCATTGTTCATGTTGTTCTTTGAAATCTATGTTCATGTACTTAGTTTTCTCAAAGGATATTTGCAGTGCTGCCTTTTCTGCTGTTTCTTGCAAAACCTCCATCTGTATAGTGGCAGTCTTTAGATTTTCAGCGAAGAACACTAAGTCGTCTGCAAATGCAAGACATTCAAAATTAAGCCCAGCCTTTTTGTGTCCTATCTTGATTCCATTCGGGATATTTTTCTGACTCATTTCTTTTCTCCATTCCCTTATCATCTTCTCCAAGACGCAGTTGAAAAGGATTGGGGAGAGGCCATCTCTTTGCCTGACACCTGTCTTGATTTCAAACGGTTCTGATAGCTCTCCAAGCAATTTTACTCGTTACAGTGTGTTTGTTAATGTCTGTTGTATTATGTTAGTTGTTTTGTTATCAATTCAATATTCTTTCAGCACTTTATTAATATGTCCCTGTCCGCAGTTATATGCCTTTTGGAAATCTACAAACGTCATAATTATCTTCTTGTCTGTGGCTTAAGTCTTAGTTTTGTTTAAAGTCTTGATGGTAAATATCTGCTCCGCATAGAACCGTTCTTTCCTGAATCCTGCTTGGTATTCCCCCAACTCTTGATCTATGTGATTCTGTATTATATTCTGGTGCGCTTTATACAATATCTTGTATGCGACTGACAGGAGTGATATGCCTCTATAGTTGTTAACATCAGTTTTGTCTCCTTTTCATGTAACGGATGAATAAGGGCATACTTCCATTTATTTAGTACCTTTTCCGTTTCCCAAACTTTTTGGAAGAGTCTCACTAACTGTTCTAATACTTTGTCCCCTGAGTATTTTAGACGTTCCGCCACGATTAAACTTTACCGGGCGTTTTGTTGCTCTTGAGGTTCTTAATTATTTCTTTTATTTCCCCTTTGTCCGACTCGTTGGCTGAATGGTCAGCGTACTGGCCTTCGGTTCAGAGGGTGCCGGGTTCGATTCCCCGCCGGGTCGGGGATTTTAACCTTCATTGGTTAATTCCAATGGCCCGGGGGCTGGATGTTTGAGCTGTCCCCAACATCCCTGCAACTCACACACCACACATAACACTATCCTCCGCCACAATAACACGCAGTTACCTACACATGGCAGATGCCGCCCACCCTCACCGGAGGGTCTGCCTTACAAGGGCTGCACTCGGCTAGAAATAACCACACGAAATTAAAATAAAAAAAATTTCCCTTTGTCTGGTAGGGCCGAGTTGAAAAGTTTCGACTGGGGTTATTGGAAGAACATCTTCTTTGGAGGTTCACAGTTCAGTAATACTTTAAAGTATTTGGCCAAATGTTCACAATTTTGTGTGTTGTTCAGAGTCAGTTTACCGGAATCGTTCTTGAAGCAGATAGTTGTTGGAGTATATTTTCTAAGATTTGATTTGAAGGTCTTATAGAAGTTTCTTGTGTTGTTCTTCTTATTCTTCAATATCCCTTAATTGGCCTGTTTCAAATTTTTGTTTGGCATTTCTGAAAACTTCGGCCGTCAATTTTCTTTGAGTTGTGAACCTATCAGAATTCTCTTTGGTGGAGTTCCATGTATTCCGTGCCTCAGAACGTTTCTTTAGAGCAGCTTCACACTCATCATTCCACCATGGATGCTTTTCCCTTTTAGCGAGAAATATTCTATGTTTTGCACCTTCTCAGATTTTTCGAGCCATTTCATACTATATATGTGTGTGTGTTCAATAAATCCAGTTCTATCTGGTAGTTTTCTGTTATATCGTGGTTTCAGTTCATCAAACGTTTTGTATCCATCATGGTAGTTGTGTACGATAGCGCTTATGGGATAGAGCAATGCCCTGTCATGGAGTAAAACCAAGTTGATAAGACCTGGAGTTGGTTCTTCCGCCCTCCAAGCCGTTGGGAATCTTCCAATTCCGCCCTGGAAACCGTTGGCTTTGTTGCGCTCACATTAATCCCCGAATGTAGGCTGCCTCTTCCGCCATCTCCACCGTACTAAAGTCCACCTTTTCCGCTGTAGGTCTTGTTGAGGTCTTCACTCGTAACCCTGAGTTGCAACCATAGACATATAGATCTAGACTGGCAATGAGCAGCAGGATTCTGAAGCCGGAAGCGTGCGGCCGCGGCCATCTTACGTCACTACACTACCCCCGATGAATTAATGTAAACTAGTATGCGAAACGGTAATACTGGACAGGAGATAATTAAAATAATTAAAAGCACATCGAAATAATGACAACAATGCTGATTAATTAGACCTATTATGTCCTTCATTTTACTGTTAAAGAAAGAAAAACTGGTATATCAATTTACGAATGCTTAAAAATAGCCAGCCTTTTTTAGACCGATCTATGGTCAAATCTGTATCCATTCAACTCTCTTACAGCACGATTTACACGTGTTTTCAGGTTTGTTTATTTCTCCAACCCTTATTCCGTTTTTGTACAGGGTCGGGTATGAAGTGAGATGAATCTGCCGTGGCGAGTTTTTATGACCGGATGACCTTCCTGACGTAAACCTCAACAGAGGAGTTAATGAGATGAAATGAATGACGTGATATATAATAGTAGGAAGGGAGAGGGTGAAATCCGATGCCGGCACATAGCCTTCTCCTGTCGAATAGCACCAAGGTGTCTGCTCGAGGCATATCTTCCCCATCCGACGGACGAATCACCATCAAGAGAGTCATATGCCCTCACTCCTTTTTGGCACTGCGGAGTGGTTTGGAATTTAATCGAGGCTTTTAGCACGCAATCTAATCATTGGATATTGTATACCACCACCTCCCCTACTCTGCCGGCCAACATTCTGATGGTGGATTCTTTTTCGACCAATGGGACTCGAACTGGCTAACCACGGTGTCAGACTGTTTAGACTTCAATGCCACCAGGCGGGCTCTGACACGTATTTTCAGGTACAGTAATGACATTACAGTAATAAGCCGATAGACGTGCGCGTCCTTTGAGTTTAGATCCAAAGCATGTCAGCTTAAACTTGAAAACAAATGTTTCCTACAACTTAGCTGTGACTTCATTAAGTATGTTCCCTATCATGACTGACCTTAAACGATTACATGTGTTCTCTCCGAAATACATCTCAGTAAGTTTGCACACATGCGCAACATCTTTCGTAGGACCATGCAGATTACCTCCATTCCTGATAGAAATGAATGGATAAGGATTTTCTAACAATAATGTTTAATGTCATTTAATGTTATTTATTTTACGTCTCACTAACTACTTCTTTTTTCGGAGACGCCGGGGTGCCGGAATTTTGCCCCGCAGATCTTTTACGTGCTAATAAATATACCGACACGAGACTGGCGTGTTTGAATACCTTCAAATACCACCAGACTGAGCCAGGATCGAACCTGCCAAGTTGGGGTCAGGAAGCCAGCGCCTCAGCGTCTGAGCCACTCAGCCCAGCTGAGGATTTTGTTTTTGTACAATAGCTTCCTCCGCCTCTGTGGTGTAGTGGTTAGCGTGATTAGCTGCCACCCCCGGAGGTCCGGGTTCGATTCCCGGCTCTGCCACGAAATTTGAAAAGTGGTACGAGGGCTGGAACGGGGTCCACTCAGCCTCGGGAGGTCAACTGATTAGAGGTGGGTTCGATTCCCAGGTCAGCCATCCTGGAAGTGGTTTTCCGTGGTTTCCCACTTCTCCTCCAGGCAAATGCCGGGATGGTACCTAACTTAAGGCCACGGCCGCTTCCTTCCCTCTTCCTTGCCTTTCCCATCCAATCTTCCCATCCCTCCACAAGGCTCCTGTTCAGCATAGCAGGTGAGGCCGCCTGGGCGAGGTACTGGTCATTCTCCCCAGTTGTATCCGCCGACCCAAAGTCTGAAACTCCAGGACACTGCCCTTGAGGCGGTAGAGGTGGGATCCCTCGCTGAGTCCGAGGGAAAAGCCGACCCTGGAGGATAAACAGATTAAGAAGAAGAAGACAATAGCTTCCTTGCAAGTATCACACGGTAGATAATAACTGACTAGCATCATTACCACCAAATCCTGAGATATATTCAATAATATTCTGTGATAATAAACCTAACACCTATTTTGATTGTTACAAGCTTACCAATCCTTCCACTTTAATTTTAACAGTAATTTTGATATCCTTACAATGTATCCTTAAAGAAGAGAAAAGATAGAGGCCACTACCACCGAAACAAAATCTTAAGTTATATCACAATGTATTATTATTATTATTATTATTATTATTACTATTATTAGGTCCCAGCCGCACTCCATCACGAGGGGGCTAACGCTGACAAGTATACACCGAAAGGAAGCGAATTAGGTATCTTTAATAGTAAATGTCCGGCTGAATGGTCAGCGTACTGGCCTTCGGTTCAGAGGGTCCCGGGTTCGATTCCCGGCCGGGTCGGGTATTTTAACTTTCATTGATTCATTCCAATGGCCCGGGGGCTGGGTGTTTATGCTGTCCCCAACATTCCTGCAACTCACACACCACACATAACATTATCCACCACCACAATAACACGCAGTTATCTACACTTGGCAGATGCCGCCCACACTCATCGGAGGGTCTGATTCACAAGGGCTGCACTCGGCTAGAAATAGCCACACGAAATTAAAAAAATAGTAAATAAAATTGTATTCATAAGAAGGCAACAGGTGTACATGAACACATGTACGCCACTTACCGATGTACTGAAACTCCTATTCCTTCCTTATTCATTCTTCGTAAATAGGAAAAACCTCACTCAAATACTACTTAGGTATTCACCAATCTGCCACACAGAAGTTTGCCGAAGCATTAATGTGAAATGTGCATTAAAGCAACATAAAACAAAACTCCACGTTACACAGTAACATGCATGTTTACAGTGGCTCTGTAGTGACGTAAGATGGCGGCGGTCACAAGCTTTCAGATTCACTTGCACCAATGCTACAAGATAAAGCGCTGCCAGTCTATCTTCTGTCTATATGATGATGCTTGTTGTTTAAAGGGGCCTAACATCGAAGGTCATCGGCCCTCTATCTATATATATATATAATAAGTGTTTTGTCTGTACATTACTCAGAATTTGAAAAGAATGGTATTTCTGTATCGCTCATGTCCACAGTAACAAGGAAATGCATTTTTTTAATTTTCCGTAATGTCTGTCTGTCTGTCTGTCTGTCTGTCTGTCTGTCTGTCTGTCTGTCTGTCTGTCTGTCTGTCTGTCTGTCTGTCTGTCTGTCTGTCTGTACACGCATCACGAGAAAACGGCTGAAGAGAATTTAATGAAAATCGGTATGTAAAGGCGGGTGATGAACCACTACAATCTAGGCTATACATTATTTTATGCACGCTGAGTGAAATGGTAGTTTAGGGGAAGGCCTGAAATGTAAATCTCAAATAACTTATTTATGTTATTAGTGGTCGTATCGATAAATACTACATAACTAATATAACTTTAGTTATGTCTTAAGTTAGTAGTAGTTATGTAAGAAGTTATTAAATTTCCGATCACTTATGTCTTACACATTGTTACCGGACCGCATATAATCACAGAGATATTCATGAATTTGGATTTTTGTTACTAAGTCCATAGGCTATCAGCGCCGAGTCACGAGAAAATGGGTAAACAGAATTTAGTAAAAATAGGTACCGTATGTAAAATCTGAGAATAAGGAACAACATTCTACGACATATATAATTTTGTAAGACGCCCTAATATCACAGAGTCGAAAGAAAACTAATGTGAAGGCCTGCAATATAAAAAGATCATAAACTTTATCAACAATAACATTACATTGACCATTGTTTGTTGTGATGTTCTTTTTGTCTTCTATTTCCACTCATCCCCGATAGATAGGATTACTGCAGCGTACCTAGGTTTTTTAAAATTTGCTTTACGTCGCACCGACACAGGTAGGTCATATGGCGACGATGGGATAGGAAAGGAATAGGGGTGTGAAGGTAGCGGCCTAGGCTTTAATTAAGGTACAGTCTGGTGTGACTGGTGGGAAAATGGAAACCACGGAATACCATGTTCAGGGATGCCGGCAGTGGGGTTCGAATCCACTATCTCCCGGATGCAAGCTCAGAGCTGAGCGCCTCTAACCACACGGCCAACTCGCCTGGTCGTACCGAGTGTAATAGCCTGCCTGTATATTGGCGGGAAATAGCTGGGGAGTTATATAACTTTCTTCTTTAGCATGCCATACCTCTGGTTCATACATTTTCTGATATTACTGGTACCTAACACACTGGTTCATCATAGCATTCGAGCTATTCAATCCCTACTCTGAGGCACTGATTGGAATGAGTAGTGTGAATATTTAAGGGAATAATGACAGAGGAGTGTTCACGGCAGTCTGCGACCTGGTTATTCCAGCTCTGGAACTTTGGACTGTTAGATCGGCACCGTCGTACTGTTCGTTGAAAGTGAGAAAGTGTGCAGTTTTTCATTTGATCGAGTATTTTATTTGATAACATTGCTTTCAATCGCTACATTCCTACTGACGTTTTTGTAATGACTTATGTTGAATTCAGTTAGGAAAACCACCAAATCAGTCTTTCTGAGAATCTCGTAGCGAAGCACGGGTACATCAGCTAGTTTACTATTATGTCTGTGGTTGCGACACTTCCAGATGCTACGCACCGAGTAAGTGTGCTCTGGGACTCACATAGGCATGGGCGCCACTCCCTGGGCAGGAGTGCCTCAAAAGAGGGTCCCTACCTGCTACCTATTATTATTATTATTATTATTATTATTATTATTATTATTATTATTATTATTATTATTATTATTGTACCGGGCGGTACACTTCCACGCCGCTAATTTAAAATTTGCGCCAGTTGAAACTCCTCTGCTGGAGGAAGTCTGAACTTTATATACGCTATTAATTCGCTACCTTCTCAGAAGATGTCACCACGTGGAAAATTTTGAGTTTTTGAACTGTGTCATTTTGATGTGTTTTTGTTTTGCTTGAAGTAAGAAGTGTGAACTTTCTCTTCTAGAGGACACTACTGAAGATCAACAATAGTGCACCCTAGTGCGAAGTCAAAGAACTATTTTGTTGGAGAAATTTTTATTTCAAATGTTCGTTCTTTGCTAAATTTCTTTCAGTCATTGGTTAAGTTGGCAATATTAACCCCTTCTTTCCCCTTGTTTTAAATCTAGCCTATCCCGAATTTCTTAAATTAATTTTCCACCAATTATGTGTTTCTTCTTAGTATTGTGTAGGGGGTTTATGGATGAACCAATAAAATCCTCGTGGGAGGGTGTTCTCATTCCCCTAACGCCTAGAAACTTCCGCGAGAGTATATAAACTGCTGATTTTAGGGTCTCCGGGCCACTTCTGTTCCATCTTTCAGTGTATAAGGTACATAGCAGGAGGCGGGAAGCGCCTCTTTCCTCGGCAGCGGTCAACAACAGGTAATGGCCGATTAATAACTTCTTTCTTTGCTAGCTCAGCAGTTTAACTCTCGGGGCGGGTTCGAAGCGTTCCACCATGTAACCTTTTCCTAAATGTAACTACTCTTTTCATATATTCTCTTTTAAAGCTACATACTGGGATAGAGAGTGCTAACCCTCTCGAGCTCCCACTCATATTGTTTTGAGGTGAACTTATTTTTCTCAACCTATTCTTCGTTAACGTAAAACAAATTGTTCTCTTCTTAAGTCACCTCTTTAGTATGGGATTAGCCCTTGTATTAACGGCCTAGTGCCAAGTAGGTCTTAATCAAAGTGTATTAGGAGTGCAAGTTCGCCTCCTCTCAAATTGTTATTTTAGAGGTCATTTAATTAACCTCCTTTGCATTTAATAGACCTCAGTAGATTGGGTATTTTACCCCTGTGTTTATGTCCGTTGAGGACAACTTGAAGGTGGAGTTTGGTGTGGCCTGGGAGAGGCTTAAATTTGAGAGCGTGTGGCTCTTTTGAAAATTGAGTGTTGTATGCCTCGTGGAGGCTTTTCAGTGTAATTTGGAGCAAGGGCTCCTAGGCATGAATGGGGTTTTCTGCCCCTCTGTTGAAACTTGTGTTTGGAGGTAAAACTGCGCTGATTGCCCAAGCATTGTGTTTTCAGGGCTCGAAGCCCAAATCCTGTAAATATTGTAACTACCCTTTGACTTGCTACTTTGTACCTGCCATGCTTGTTATTTCTTTGTTTTTGAAAAGAAAATATAACCTGGTTAAATTTTAATTAATTTTACTTTAGTAGCTTGAGACCCGTTAACCACCCCGCACCTTCTTTCACGCATAACTACCACAAAAACACGGTAACAATTATTATTATTATTATTATTATTATTATTATTATTATTATTATTATTATTATTATTATATAGAACAGGCAGTAAAGGATATGAAAGAGGAATTTGGGAAGGGAATCACAATACAAGGAGAGGAATTAAAAACCTGAGATTTGCTGATGGTATTGTTATTTTATCTGAGACTGAAGGAGATCTGGAGAAATTGCTTAATGATATGGACAGAGCCTTAGGTAGGGAGTACAAGATGAAAATAAATAAATCCAAAACAAAAGTAATGGAGTGCAGGAAATATTATATTAGGAAATGAAGTCTTAAAGGAAGTGGATGAATATTGTTATTGTAGTAAAATAACTAACGATGGCAGACGTAAGGAGGGCGTAAAATGCAGACTAGCATAAACATAGAAGGCCTTTCTTAAGGAAAGAAATGTTCTCACTTCGAACATTGATACAGGGATTAGGTAGATATTTATGAAGAATTTCGTCTGGAGCGTCACATTGTATGGAAGTAAAATACGGACGATAACCAGCTCAGAAAGAAAGAGAATAAAAGCTTTTGAAATGTTGTGTTACAGAAAAATGCTGAAAGTTAGATGGATAGATCGAATCACGAATGAAGTGGTACTGAATCGAATTGGTGAGAGGAGATCGATTTGCATAAATTTGATCAGAAGAAGGAATAGAATGATAGAACAGATCTTAAGACACCCAGGACTTGTGCAGTTGGTTTTTGAGGGAAGTGTAGGCTGTAAGAACGGTAGGGGTAGACGAAGGTATGAATATGACAAAGCAGATTAGAGCAAATGTAGGATGCCGTAGTTACGTAGAAATGAGAAGGTTAGCACAGGATAGGTCGGCATGGAGGGCTGCATCAAACCAGTCTATGGAATGATGACTCAAGCCAAAACAGCTTTATTATTATTATTATTATTATTATTATTATTATTAATATTATTATTATTATTACTACAGACACACATTTCCAGATGGATTCTACTCCCACATGTAAACGTACCTGATTGTAATCTTTTTTGATTTTCGAAACGCATTTTAGGACGATAGAAGGAAATAATCTCATTAATGTTTTCGAAGGGTGCTGCTGTTGCTGCTTCATGTAAGGGGTTTGAAGCATCGATATCGACGGCCTCGCCTGCTTTGGGATAGTGAAATATATATGGTAGCCTATATTGCTGTAGTGTCTAGTCTATTCTTCGAATTGTAGCAAGAACTCTGAAGAATGTCCGTGGATTCAACGCTAGATACTCAGTATCCACCAAGAGTTGAAGTAGAAACGAGAAGGGACAATTTTGGTGAAAATGAAGTAGGAAATGAATCACTCCTTTCCTCATGCGAAGGCTTTTATTAGGATGAATGTTACCATGATGTTGACTAAAGAGTTTTAACCTCCCACTTATCCTTTCAGCAGTTATAAAATTCCGTCTACACAGAATTGTAATGGACTTCATCCGAGAAATTTCTACTTTCTGGTGGATTGGACATCACCAACAGATTTTCTATTCTAAGAATTCTGTAGAGTCCAATGAAAGTTAGACAGATGGTGTAATATCCTTTCTATTTTGATGGGTGAAATAAGATACCGAGGAAGTGGCCGCGTTGTTTGGGTCACGTAGCTGTCAACTTGAATTCGGAAGGTAGTAGGTTGCAACCCCACTGCTAGCAGCCCTGAAGAGGGTTTTCCGTGATTTGCCATTTTCACACCAGGCAAATGTTGGGGCTATGCATTAATTAAAACCAAGGTCGCTTCCTTCCCACTCATAGCCCTTTCCTATCCCATTGTCGCCATAAGACCTATCTGTCTTGATGCGACGTAAAGTCAATTTAAAGAAAGGAAAACCCGTTACGGGTGACAATAATAAAAGAACTAGTCCCACGTACAGTACACAACTGCTTCATCGCCACACTATCCCAAATATAACACAACACATCATAATCTAATAAAAGCAAAGCAAAGAAATCTCCGTACAGGCCACGAAGGCCCTTGGAGAAGTGGAAAGTAGAGGCTTCCACTATCTGTAACCTCAGCACTTGATGGGGAAGAGTGGTTAGGTCTACGTCCGGCCGCCTTTGCCTTTGAGTGAACCTCAGGGCCGTGTGCACCTCCGAAAGTGGAAATCTCGTTTCTTAAACTTTACGAATTCCTGACGGGGATTCGAACCCACGTCCTTCCGGGTGAACCGAGCACGCTTTTACCGCCTCGGCCAGGCAGCACCCATCATAATCTAATACCACAGGGAATCACAATGTTCATAATATTGGAAATTCCACAAGAAATGAAGCATGAACAGTGTGCAAATATTCCGCAAAATGCTTGAAGAAATAACTTTCAGTTCTATCTAGCTGGAGTTAAAATGACGATATTCATGAGCACTGCATTGTGTTCTTAAGTCATTTACTATTTTTTAATGTTATTTTCATCATCATCATCATCATCTGTTTACCCTCCAGGTTCGGTTTTTCCCTCGGACTTAGCGAGGGATCCCACCTCTACCGCCTCAAGGGCAGTGTCCTGGAGCTTCAGACACTTGGTCGGGGGATACAACTGGGGAGTATGTCCAGTACCTCGCCCAGGCGGCCTCACCTGCTATGCTGAACAGGGGCCTTGTGAAGGGATGGGAAGATTGGAAGGGATAGGCAAGGAGGAGGGAAGGAAGCGGCCGTGGCCTTAAGTTAGGTACCATCCCGGCATTCGCCTGGAGGAGAAGTGGGAAACCACGGAAAACCACTTCCAGGATGGCTGAGGTGGGAATCGAACCCACCTCTACTCAGTTGACCTCCCGAGGCTGAGTGGACCCCGTTCCAGCCCTCGTACCACTTTTCAAATTTCGTGGCAGAGCCGGGAATCGAACCCGGACCTCCGGGGGTGGCAGCTAATCACGCTAACCACTACACCACAGAGGCGGACTAATGTTACTTTGCTCTTCATTATTGTCCGACTCTGTAGTGTAGTGGTTAGTGTGACTAGCTGCCACCCCCGGAGGCCCGGGTTCGATTCCCACCTCTGCCACGAAATTTGAAATGTGGTACGAGGGCTTGAACGGGATCCACTCAGCATCAGGAGGTCAGCTGACTAGAGGTGGATTCGATTCCCACCTCAGCCATCCTGGAAGTGGTTTTCCTTGGTTTCCCACTTCTCCTCCAGGCAACTGCCGGGATGGTACCTAACTCAAGGCCACGGCCGCTTCCTTCCCTCTTCCTTGTCTATCCCTTCCAATCCTCCCATCCCCCACTAAGGCCCCTGTTCAGCATAGCAGGTGAGGCCGCCTGGGCGATGTACTGGTCATCCTCCCCAGTTTAATCCCCCAAAGAGGTGGGATCCCTCGCTGAGTCCGAGGGAAAAACCGACCCTGGTGGGTAAATAGATTAAGAAGAAGAAGATTTAATATTTATTTCATTAATGTTTATTAATAATAATAAAAATCAATACATATTAATGTTTATTTTAATGTTTATGTTGCAACTGGCCACGATTGTACAATCTGTCTTATTGGCCAGATGCTCTCTTGAATTTTCGGTTGCACTCTTATATCTCTTGTTGACCGACTGAAAGATCAAGTTAGATTATGAGTTTAAGTTAACATCAGCACGCTTTTTATATAGTTCACAGATGGCTTTACATCTGTGAGCAGACCATGTAAGTTAATTAAGGCCACACCCGCTACCTTCGCAGTCCTAGCACTTTCTTTGCTTAACGTATTGTTAGTGTGACGTGAAACATTCGTTTTTTCTGCTTGGGTGTAGCAGGACAGCATCAGAAGCAGAAAATGTGATTTCCGTTAATACATATTGGACTCTCTGGAAGAACACATTCCTGATTGCAATAGAATTTGACTCTTAAAGAAAAAGTACGTCAGCTTGGAAGTGAGTACAAAATATCATGGGTTTTCAAACAGTACTGTAGCATAAGAATGATGGTCAAATACATCCCTGTTAAAAAAATGCTTAAGCCTGTATTATTCAACACCGGAGTAGCCAAACAGCTAATTCCGCTATTTTCTCTTTGCGAATGAATAGCCCAGAATTATTAGTAGTCTACATGTACAAAACCTATCAGAATACTGTTAGAAGTGGCATTGAGAACGTTTCGCGTTCTGGTGCATTAATGCTCATCAAGCACAGTGAAGAAAAATTATTCCTTCTTCGAAGCCCCTGGAGAAGTGGAAGGTAAAAGCTTCCGTTAGCCATAACCTTGGCACTGAGTGGAATGGAGTGGTTAGCCCTTAACGCATGACATTTCATTCGACATTTAAACGTTGTATTCCCCATTCCCTGGAGAGTTTACAGCTTGTGAGAAAGTGTTTTTTAAATTCCATGTGGGTATTTTAAAGAAGTTAACCCCATACTCATTGTTAGTGTATGCTGACTGAACCTCAGGGCTATGTGCCTCTTCAGAAGTGGAAATACCTTTTCTATATTTTTAGACTTCCTGACTGAATCGAACCCAAGGCCTACCTGGTGAACCGTGCACGCTTTCACCACCTGGGCTAAGCAGCTCCTCTTTAAAGCTCATGAAGAATTAAATTTCTAGTTATCCCTCTCAAGACACCGATGGTATCATCGTAAATGTTAAAAGCAACAGGGCGTGGCTATGCCCTCCCTTGCTGGTGTATTCCGTTGATCAGCACCTAAATTAGACAATAAGACTTGTTCACCCAGTCGGTGTTTAATCTCCGTAGACTGAGTCAATAGAAACACTGTGGTCAAAAGTCGACTGTGAATCAGAAGATCAAGCTTTATTCGTTGGTCCCGCATAGGTCATATGAATGCTTACATTGCTTGCGTAAATATTGTCCAACGTTATTGTATACAAGACTTGGTTATCGCTTACGTAAAAGGAGATTCTTAACAAGGGAATCATGCGTACAAATACTACGTTCTTCATCTCTCATGTAGGAGTTTGTTTTTCACATCACTCACTGCACAGTGTAGTTGTAGAAACACTCCTCCCCTATGCTCGAAGTTAGGGGATACATCCCTGGCGCAGTCGGTTGAGATTAGGAGTGCTTAACTGTGAGGTAGGCCTACTCATGTCAGCTCATTCATTGTTACGCCATAGAACATAATTTCAGAGTAAATCATCGGTACTTGTTTTGTTTTAGCCGTAACGGACTTCTCATTTGAGTATTTCAGTAAATTACACGAATATGGACGAGTTTTATGTGAAAATATCCCCCCCCACCTCCATGGCACAATAGCTCCGAAGGATCATGGCCTACCAAGCGACCGCTGTTCATTCCGAAAGCGAATACTCTCGGCCGTTATTCTTGGCTTCGTAGACCACAATATGAAACTACCACCTATACCAGGGATGGCAAAGCTTTACTGACTAGCGTGCCAGTTAAGGTCATGTTTATTACTTTTTAGTGTCTAGTGTGCCTTCGATTATTTTACTTTAAAATCATCTTGAAACCCATCATCTGACTTCATTTAGGCATTAATTTGAATAACACATAAATTAATTCAACAGAATGTTTCATGACTTTGTTTTGCGAATATCACTGAAAATTAAATTTAAGAAACAGGTATATTTTCGCTTTAACCTAATCACATTTGTAGAAAATATGGCCATAGAATTAAGTGAGACATACTTTTTTATTAAGGCATAATATTAACTTAAAGTATCCTTTGTTGCTAGTTTTCCGACCTATTTTTTATATGTTGTCAGACGTGCCGCAGAGATCGTGGCACGCGTGTCATAGTCCGGCTCCAAGGCTAAATGGTTAGCGTGATGGCCTTTGGTCACAGTGGTCCCGGATTCGATTCCCGGCAGGGTCGGGAATTTTAACCATCATTGGTTAATTTCGCTGGCACGGGGCTGGGTGTATGTGTCGTCTTCATCATCATATCATCCTCTCTCGACGCGTAGGTCGCCTACTGCCGGCAAATCAAAAAGCCTGCACCTGGCGAGCCGAGCATCTCCTCAGACACTCCCGGCACTAAAAGCCATACGCCATTTCATTTACGCGAAGGGTCAGGTTCGCCATCCCTGATCTATACGAATAAGAAAGATACTGTATTTGCAACTTCTACCTTCCGTGTTTATTTTTCTTTGTGTCTTATTCCATTTCACCATTTGCCGCATTCTTCTGCATGTTTCCGAACATCTTGTGTAATGGAAGTAATAGTAGTCTTAAAGGGCTATATAGTTAAAGTACCAGACTTCGGAGATTTTTGCCATTTGTATACTTTTGTGAGTATTACAGAGAAGTAGAGTTCCTATCGGCGTGTCGTGTGCTGCACTGGCACTCAGCCATACAGGCAGAATAATGTATGTATAATTTAGATGCTGGTGTATTAAGCCTGCTCACGTTGTTGAATTTTATACATTATTTACTTGGAATCGAAACTGGACCACCAAGGCGAAGAAAGCGGATACTGCCAGGCGAATGAGCACAGATATTGGTAAATTTGGAGGAAATTTCGTTGATCCCCTCTGTTGAAACTTGTGTTTGGAGGTAAAACTGCGCTGATTGCCCAAGCATTGTGTTTTCAGGGCTCGAAGCCCAAATCCTGTAAATATTGTAACTACCCTTTGACTTGCTACTTTGTACCTGCCATGCTTGTTATTTCTTTGTTTTTGAAAAGAAAATATAACCTGGTTAAATTTTAATTAATTTTACTTTAGTAGCTTGAGACCCGTTAACCACCCCGCACCTTCTTTCACGCATAACTACCACAAAAACACGGTAACAATTATTATTATTATTATTATTATTATTATTATTATTATTATTATTATTATTATTATTATATAGAACAGGCAGTAAAGGATATGAAAGAGGAATTTGGGAAGGGAATCACAATACAAGGAGAGGAATTAAAAACCTGAGATTTGCTGATGGTATTGTTATTTTATCTGAGACTGAAGGAGATCTGGAGAAATTGCTTAATGATATGGACAGAGCCTTAGGTAGGGAGTACAAGATGAAAATAAATAAATCCAAAACAAAAGTAATGGAGTGCAGGAAATATTATATTAGGAAATGAAGTCTTAAAGGAAGTGGATGAATATTGTTATTGTAGTAAAATAACTAACGATGGCAGACGTAAGGAGGGCGTAAAATGCAGACTAGCATAAACATAGAAGGCCTTTCTTAAGGAAAGAAATGTTCTCACTTCGAACATTGATACAGGGATTAGGTAGATATTTATGAAGAATTTCGTCTGGAGCGTCACATTGTATGGAAGTAAAATACGGACGATAACCAGCTCAGAAAGAAAGAGAATAAAAGCTTTTGAAATGTTGTGTTACAGAAAAATGCTGAAAGTTAGATGGATAGATCGAATCACGAATGAAGTGGTACTGAATCGAATTGGTGAGAGGAGATCGATTTGCATAAATTTGATCAGAAGAAGGAATAGAATGATAGAACAGATCTTAAGACACCCAGGACTTGTGCAGTTGGTTTTTATACATCATTTACTTGGAATCGAAACTGGACCACCAAGGCGAAGAAAGCGGATACTGCCAGGCGAATGAGCACAGATATTGGTAAATTTGGAGGAAATTTCGTTGATCCCCTCTGTTGAAACTTGTGTTTGGAGGTAAAACTGCGCACAGATATTGGTAAATTTGGAGGAAATTTCGTTGATCTCCTCTAAGACCTGGATCTTTATTATTTTCTTTATCCTTTTTTTACAATTTGCTTTACTTCGCACTGACACAGATAGGTCTTATGGCGAAGATGGGATAGGAAAGGGCTAGCAGTGGGAAGGAAGCGGCCGTGGCCTTAATTGAGGTACATCCCCAGCATTTGCCTCGTGAAAATAGGAAACAGCGAAAAACCATCTTCAGGGCTGCCGACAGTGGGGTTCGAACCCACTATCTCCCGAATGCAAGCTCACAGTTGCGCGACCCTAACCGCACGGCCAACTCACTCTGTAGACCTGGATCTAAAACACAAGTCTATCTTGTGTGGTTTCCAAATACAGTATTTTTCCTGCCGCATTTGAAAAGCTTCATGCTTCTACGTAGTTCACTGAACTCATATACCTGTAAATTGCCTGTTTTGACCTATATTCGCCCTCGCACGCAACTCTGTATAATATTTCATGTTTCATTGCTGTTTATGATATTATCAAACTGAGGTTCGAATCAATTTTGAGTCCAGCTGTAAATGGCCATACCCTGGTACATGTGGAAGTTTCCTTCCTGTCCACCGCATATACAGAATGATTCATCAGATGTTCCTGTCATATACAGGGCTAATACCCGAACGCATCTGGAGTGGATTCCAGTCTCAAATTTATATGTGGTGATAGTGGCGATGTTTGTCATAAAGAACCACGAGTTGAGTTTACCGAACGAGTTGACTGCGTGGTAATTCGGGAGATGGTAGCTTCGAACTCTACAAGCGGCAGCCCTGCAGATTGTTTTCCGCGGTTCCCCATTTTCACACCAGGTAAATGCTGGAGGCCGTATCTTGATTAAGGTCAAAGCTTCTTTCTTCCGAACCTCAGCTCTTTCCTGTCCCATCGTGGCCGAATGCATGTCTGAGTTAGAGTGCCGTTAAACCACTTGCAAAACGATGAGGTTATCAGTCCCAAAATTTGCTGACTAGTTTAAAAGCAATTTGGTGTATAATATTTTCTTTCATTTGGGGAGCAAGAGGGAGGGAAAAAATAATAATTGCGCGACTATGTTGGGTAGTTGGGTAGTTGGCTCGCCGCCATTTTTCAGTGTTGTGTGATCGAATATACGGTGTCGTGGTTTGGCATTGAGTACTTATAGTAAATGAGCCTATGTTGGTATATTTATTGATGCAATAGGGAGTCCCTTTTAAATTCATAATTCCAATATATTAACGTCTCTTAATATCCGCGGCAATTGACATGACGTTAATTTATACCATTATTATTATTATTATTATTATTATTATTATTATTATTATTATTATTATTATTAGCTACGAAAGAAGATATATTTTAGAATTAATATTTTTGTTAACTGGCTATGATTATTAAGTTAAAAATGTTTCGTAATTTTGTAGTGAATCGTCCGAAGAAATCCGAGTATTGACTCTCATTTATTCCCATTTTAGCTTCAGATATTGCTGATGGAATGCCATCCTCTAGACTAGAGATACCCACACTCTTTTCTATTTAGGGCCAGTAATTAACTTGAGTGATTGGTCGCGGCCACGTATGTAGTCTAACAAAAAAAAATGTAATTGTTTATGGAATGTCAAAATGACCAAAAAGGTTTTGGCTACTGGTATTAAATAAATTTATACCTTGTATTAACCAGTTTTGCAAAACTTTCTGCTATATACGTTAAAGTACAAGCAATATTTCTCACCTAGTATCTTTCTTTCTTCTTTTTCTACCGCTTATCCCACACCTGGGGGGTCGCGGGTGCGAACTGTGTCGCACTTGTGGATTTGGCCCTGTTTTACGGCCGGATGCCCTTCCTGACGCCAACCCTATATGAAGGGATGTAATCACTATTGCGTGTTTCTGTGGTGGTTGGTAGTGTAGTGTGTTGTGTGAATATGAAGAGGAAAGTGTTGGGACAAACACAAACACCCAGTCCCCGGGCTAGAAGAATTAATCAGAGACGATTAAAATCCCCGACCCGGCCGGGAATCGAACCCGGGACCCTCTGAACCGAAGGCCAGTACGCTGACCGTTCAGCCAACGAGTCGGACATTTCTCACCTAGTATAAAGTGTGGAAATGGTGTTTTGAACTAAATAAGTTGCTGATGTCTGGTGGCGTAATTTACCATTCAAAATTAGGGTAGCTAAGTCGGACAAATTTTAGCTCTGTGGGAGGAAATCCGTAAATCTGTAGAGGAGAAAGGGCACGTGTGTGAGATTTTAGGAGATCCTGACTGGTTTTCCTGCCCAGAATTTCTGGTTATCTTGTCCGAACATCTGTACGATTTGTACCTGGTATTACAAGCCAAGGATAAACGTATTAATGACGCGCGCAACGCAGTTAAATAATTTCATTTGAAATGGCTTATTATAATCAATAGAGACTAAACTTAAAAAAATGCATGATGGTAAAATGACTTCAGTTCAGACGAGCCACAAAAGAAGCCTTAGCGGGCTGGTTATGGCCCCTGGGCCGTAGTTTTTGCATCCGTGATCATAGCTATCAAATGTTACCAGAAATAATTCACTTGCACTATGTATGTAGGGGTACTAATGACCAAGTTCCTAGTCCACACTTCTAACAAGAATATCAGCAGTAACCGACTGCCGGTCAGGTTCAGAACACAAAATTCCTCGCTGTTGATGAATACAAAATAAATCTGTGCGTTGTTTGAAACACTTAAGTAACACCACACTCGATTTTGCAATGGCAGTTCGTTCCTCAGTTAATAAAACCGACAGCGTGTCAGTGAGCACAGAGAGCTACTGAACATTCCACATAGTGAAACATCAAAGAACCGCCGACGTTCTGGCTGCAGTCATAGGGACTACAAAGCTTTTGTGTTACCCGTGATCTGGGTGTTTTCAATTATTTCACTTGAACTGTTAAAGGTTTCTTTCCTTTATTCCAAACCTCTTCCAGCTTTTATACCCTACTATTTGATAACCCTATAGATGTTTCCTTTGCGTAGTGTCTCAGCTTTATGGCTGATAGGACATTACCATCCCTGTTTTACTTGTGACGTTTCTGTCAAGGAAGCCATTATCTAGATCTATTTCAGTGTGGTTTATATCCCAGGTAATGATGAAACCCTCGTATACATTTAAGACCCTGTCTCAATTATCTCGTGGTGAATCTCTCATCTGTTTCTGCCATTTGAATATAATAATAATAATAATAATAATAATAATAATAATAATAATAATAATAATAATAATAATAATAATAATACAAAATAAGTAATTTTTATTTATTTATTTATTTATTTATTTATTTATTTATCTGTTTATTTATTTATTTAATTTATTTATTACTTCCCAACTTACGGGTTGCCGAACGTGCAAATGTATACCATATCACCAGTGTTGAATTATAATAATGAACAGTGCCTGCTAATGTGGGTTGTGAAAATGGTTACGAATAATTTGAAGTGACCCCTTGATAGCTAATATTGATACATCTAGGAGGATCCTATTAGGAACCCCACCCCCTCCCTCCTAGATTTCGCAGATCTTTCACCCAACATATTGTCATTGTTCCTCTGGCCCCGATTAACAGTCCAACAACTTTAACGCTAGAAACTAGGAGAGTAGATAGTGGGTTCGAACCCCACTGTCGGTAGTCCAGATGATGGTTTTCCGTGGTTTAACACTTTCACACCAGGCAAATGATGGGGCTGCATCTTAATTACGGCCACGGTCGTTTCCTTCTCACTCCTAATCCTTTCGTGTTCCATCGTCGCCGTAAGACATATCTGTGCCGGTGCGACGTAAAGCAACCTTAAAAAATTAGGAATGTTTGAAATATTCTACTGTTGGTCTCTCTACTCGAAATGGCTGCAGCTCTCTTCGAATCTGATAGTTGGGTCCAAGATTACAGCGTTTTCCGTTCTGTGGTCGATGGCGATTATGTCGATCCGTCTGTTGCTCTCTGAACTTTTCCTCGGACACTCCCGGCACTAAAAAGCCATACACCATTTTTGTTGCTCACTCCAGTTGCAATTTGTCTTGCAGAAGTTCGTAAACATACAGCATACGACCTGCAACTTCGTGCACTGTTGGTAATATTCCTAAAGGAAGAAAGTAGGGAATTAGACTCCAGCAGCAGTACGTAGGTGGATGTTTCTGGAATGAGAGAGGTAAGGTAAGGGTGTGTTCTGCCCGAAGGCAGGTCCGAACTTCCGCAGAGGTGTGCCTGAGCCGGATTTTACGGACGGTAGGGTGGCCAGTTCCTTTCCGCTCCTCCATTACCTTACCCCCCACCAACAGCGCGTGGCAACCCATCCACTTCTCGACCACGCCCAATGTTGCTTAACTTCGGAGATCTCACGGGATCCGGTATTTCAACACGGCTACGGCCGTTGGCTCTGGAATGAGAAATTGAACATATTTCTTTCTTAAAAAAACTGAATCCCATCAACATTGTAACCTGAAAATATCATATACTGGTATTGGTAAGAGACAGGATAAGATAAACAAACCTGTGGCACATAGAGCCCACTAAGGGCCTTGAACTGCAGGACGGACACTATCCATAGGCATATTTTCAAATAATCATTTACATCATTCACCCTTTTTAATTGCGTGTATTTACATAGTAAATCTTGATTCACCAAGTGGAGTGGCCGCACTTGTTAAAGCGCTACAGCTATGGAGACAAGCTCTGAATTTAGGAGACGCGTGGGTTCGAAACCCAACGTTGACTGTCCTGAAAATGGCTTTGCGTGTTTTACCATTTTCACTTCCAAGCAAATGCCGGGATATTTCCAATGCATAGGCTACTGCTGATTCCTTCCGCCTCCTTATCCAGTTGAAGACACAATAATTAATTTCATATTCATTAGCTCCTCAACTGAGATTGGCGTCAGGAAGGGCATCCTGTCGTAAGAGCATGCCATATAAATTCATTCCATTTTATCCCCGATCCCGTATCAAGAAACGGGAATGAGGAGAAGGCAAACAGTAAATCTTGATTCATATTGCATAGGGTCGATGATCTGGATGTTATGACCATTAAAAAAACAATAATAATGATCATCAGTTAGGCCCTTAATAATAATAATAATAATAATAATAATAATAATAATCATGTGTACCGAAATATTCCTTCGCAGGTCTACAGGTGTGGGAGTGCCTGATGGTCAACGTAACGACCTTGTCCGCATTGCTTGGCCCTCGTGACCAGAGAAACTGGCCTATATCCTCATTATCTGTGATCCGTGCGGCAGTGGAGTAGGCCCAGTTTTACGGCCGGATGCCCTTCCTGATGCCACCCCTATGTAGAATGATGTATTCACTGTTGCGTGTTTCTATGATGGTCGGTTGTGTGATACGCTGTATGTATGTGAAAATGTGTGTTACGACTATCGCAATCAACCATCCCTGGAACTAATGAACTAATCAACTTCTAGCAATGATATTCCTTCCTGGTCCAAGTTTCGTCATATTATCTGCCAGAGGCTTCATTATTGGCCACAACTTGATAACATTTGTTGAAGGAAAACTGAATATGTTTCCATATTTCTTTCTTTCTTTCTTTTAATATTTTGTCTGGCACATTAGGTCATAGTTACTCTGAATTGTCAATGGTTTTGTGAATCATCAAAGTTGAAGGCTAGACCGAGTACTACAGTAGTAAACATTCTTGCTTTTATCATGTGTGTGCGGACCAAGTTCCTTAAATAATACGTTTCACATTGGAATTATATTTGCACAAATCACTGTGCAAATCTGAGTGGGGCCTACATTAAAACATCTCTTCCCCTCTGGAGCACACTAGTCAGGGCAACATAAAATTATCACAACACCCTAGGTCGGGACACGAGCCCAGAATACGTATGAAAGGTCACAGGACAGAACTGCATCATTAATGAATACAATGATCACGTATACAACAACACAAGAATAATATTGAGATAGTAGTAAATACAGGTGGCCACGAAACACTCCGTGTGGGTAACTACGCTCATTGCGGCCGCCGAGATTCGAATAGGCAGCCTGCTGCTGCTGAGGACGGGACCCTATATAACGCTACTGTGGAACGGCTCTGTGGTGAGTCGTCTTATCTACAAAAAAATCATCCCCTAATCTAGTGGCCTGCGTTAATTGCCTCAGTGTGACTTTGGGTGGGTAACCCAGCCAACATCTGGTTTTTTTTCTTATCTAAGGAATCGGAGGCCACAGATCTCTCCACAGCAAATGGAAACTAATGTTCCGTATAACAAACAATTCAATACCTCTTAGTTCATATCGGCTCTTTTCAGTGTAGCATTCACATTTCACTTTAAAATCAATTTTCTACACAATTCAATGAGGCAATATACTGTACATCAAATCATACGCTTCATGGCGCTGACCAAGTTCTCCACACTTGTTTCATCAGAGGACACCGGTATTCCTCGTACTTTATAGTAATTTAATTCTTTCTTTACGGATTATCTTTATAATACAAGTAGGGTAAAACCAGGATTATTCTCTCGCAGACGGGCACCTGTCTAAAAAGGATGGTCATATGTTCGACCCTCGGTCACAGGTCCTCTTCACACCATTTCACACGCAAATAAGTACTCCACCATTTAACAAACCCACATCCGCGTTACATTGAAGCTTTGAGCGTTTGTCCTGTTCCCATATTCTCTTAGGAGACGCCCTAACGTGAAAAAGCAACAGCATGCTGCTACTACTAAAATCTTGTGCCCCCTCCCACTCCCGGCATAAACATTACACTGATGGCTGTATTAACAGAGATAACTAAATACTCCCCAGATCTAAGCACTCACAATCCCAAAATTATAAATTTAGCTGGAATGATATGAGGTGAAATAACCAAGAAGAAAATAAACGCCCACGAAATAAACACGCATATTTACGCGAGTTATAACCACTTACATTGTTAAGTTAAATTCGTACCCTCCGTTGTAGGCACATTTAATCTGAACCCTATCATCTCTTATGTACAGGATATTACATTTATCCGCCACGCTTCATAGTCATGCAAATAAAATATGGTTAGTACTCAGCTTTCATCCTTCTGCGTGTCTCCGCTCAATTCCCAAGAGGTCCATATTTGGATTTCGTCAGCCATCTGGGTTGGTCGCCTCGTTGTGTGGACTACAGATATCGTTCACGGCACGAAAATCCATGGTCCTGATGTATTCGGCCTCCACTCCAAGTGTCTGTTCGGGTATTCAGACTAAGAATCCTGCGCATTCATTTCCGTTTTATCTCACTGAAATAATGTTAATAATGTTACTGATGATCTAGCTCCAATATATCATCCTTCCTTCTACGTACAGTGAGATCTCTTTCACGGGAAAACTATCACCGTTTCAGCCATTCACAGAGTTAAGGTGCAGTTATGCTTTTACGTATACGTACTCTGAATTACGTGTCCAGACATCTGTCCCTATGTTTACCTATTCTGTATCGATTCCAGGTCAAAACATCGTCCGTCTTCCCCATTCCTCAACACGAGCGAATAATAATAATAATAATAATAATAATAATAATAATAATAATATTTATTTGAGATTGCATGAATTAGTTATTCAAAATATTCTCTCACGCACATGGTTTCCTCACCTGACTCTTGCTAACGATTCCATATCAGTGAAATAGAATTTCCTCTGCACAATTTACACACAATGAGTACCACACAAAAATGTTCACGAAACAACCCCCATGCGTGTTTCACGAACGAGGTATTAGTTACAATTGTCTTGGGAGGGGAACCTTGTCTTTTTATAAGAACGATGATAAAATGACGTAGATTTAGAACTGTCCCCTCTACTAACATGGGTTACCCATATCCATGAGGTATTACAAGTGAAATAGCGTAACATTCAGGTAACCAATCTTATAGGATACAATTTTATACATATATGTAAGTATCCAATCGTAGGTTAATGAGTTATAAGGATGGAATCATTTTTCTTCGAGGTGAATCCCCGTTTTGAAGCGCTCCCCTGACGGTTACCAGATGGTCGGGTGGAAAGTTTCCATTCGTAGATAACGCATAAATACTTAGTTTCACAATTTCTTAATAAGAAATGACAGATAAATGATCATTTCAACAATGTAATTAAATGATCAAATATGAATAAAATACTTAATCGCCTCGCGCATGGGCGTCAATTCAAAAGATATGAATTCAATTCAATTCTAATTCAAAATATATGAATAAACTTGCAATTACCTACGGCTTCGCTAGCGTGGATTTCGTAATTTGATCAAAGTAATCGTTCCTCGGCATTCTACTAAGATATTATCTCAAAATTCCTAAAGTATAAAAACTCACACAAATATTGAGTTTCATTTACCCAGAAATTCTTTGTAAACCAAGTTTGTGGTATTACCTTTTGGAGCTAAGACGACCATGCGACATGGAATTGTACATGTGAGAAAAAAATCTTCTCTCAAGTCGAAAAAATGGATACATGTTTCTTTATTTTTAAAGGAGATTCCAAATACCAGTTCCCACATCTGTAACATTCTCAGTTTTTGAGATATACATAAGTATTCAATTCAACCCCTTGATCACTCCTTGTCCCACCCCCACCCCTATTTAAGTGTATGTTCCGAAAACAAAAACACATGTTACTTTATTTTTATAGGAAATTTCAAATACCAATTTTCACGTCTGTAACATCTTCAGTTTTTAAGGTGTAAGTATCCTGATAAAAAATAATTCAACTATTTTTCACTTCTTTTCACCCCCTGTTAAGTGATTTCACCAAAAACAAAAATGTGCATGTTCCAGTATTTTTAAAAGACTTTCCAAATACCAAGTTTCTTGTCTCTAACATGTTAAGTTTTTGACAAATACCGTAATATAGATATACCAGTATTCATTTTAAAAATTCACTCGCTTTTCCAATTCCTTTCAGCCCCTTAACGATTTTTCGAAAACAAAAATTGCCTGCTTTGATATTTTTAAAGGAGGTTCCAAATACCAGTTTTCATGTCTGTACGCCTGTAACACCTTCAGTTTTTGAGAAAAATGTATACTCATAAAAATAATTCAAATCCTTCTTCTTCACTTCTTTCCGCCACTCTCCCGCCTTAAGTGGACTTTCCAAAAACAAAAAAAAAAGTGTTACTTTCTTCTGAAAGGAAATTCAAAATACAAACTTTCACGTCTGTAACAGCTCCAGTTTTTAAGATAAAGTATCATCATAAACATATTGCAACTCGTTATTTACTTATTTTCTACACCACACCCCATACTTCGATTTTCCGAAAAACAAAAAACAAATGCGTGTACCTTTATTTTTATGGGAGATTCCAAATACTGATTTTCACGTCTTTACCATCTGTAGTTTTTGAGATATAAGTAACCTCATACAAAGAATTCAACAATTTTTCAATTCATTCACCCCCTTAAGTGGATTTTCCGAAGACAAAAGAACATGTGTTTCTTTACTTTGAAAGAAGATACCAAATACAAATATTCATGCCTCTAACATCTTCAGTTTTTGAATTATAAATATCTTCATAAAAATAATTCAATACTTTTTCACCCCAGCCCCTACCAAAAAAATGCGTGTTTTCTTTTTTTGTTAAGGAGATTACAAATACAAATTTCCACGTTTGTAACCTTCAGTTTTGAGATATAAGTTTCTCCAGAAAAAGAATTCAATTTTTTTTCACTTCCTTTCACAATCCCTTATAAACTGAATTTTCCAAAAATAAACAGTGCCTGTTTTTTTTTTAAGAGCTTCCAAATACGACTGTAACATTTTCAGTTTTTGAGATATATGTATCATAGTAAAAAGAATTCATCTGCGTTTTCATCCCCCCCTACCAAGTTATTCCCCCTCCCCCCAAAAACTTCGCCTTTCTTTATTGTTAAAGGAGATTTCAAATACCAGATTTCACGTTTGTAACATCTTTAGATTTTTCGTATATATATTCATACAAATAATTCAAATAAGTTTTCAATTCCTTCACCCCCCCCCCTTCCCGTTAACGGTTTATCCGATGACAAAAGAATATGTGTTTCCTTATTTTTAAAGGCTATTCCAAATACCAATTTTCACGTCTGCAACGTGTTAAGTTTTTGAGATATACTGTAGATACGCTCATTTTAAAAATTCACCCCCTTTTTCAGTTCGACAGCCTCGTGTCGGTAGATTTACTGGCACGTAAAAGAACTCCTGCGGGACTAAATTCCGGCACCTCGGCGTCTCCGAAGACCTTAAAAGTAGTTAGTGGGACGTAAAGCAGATAACATTATTATTATTATTATTACCTTTTTCAGTTCCCCTTAAGTGGATTTTCCGAAAGAAACTTCATGTTTCTTTACTTTTACATGAAATCCAAATACCCGTTTTCAAATCTGTAATATGTTACTTGCCTGAGATAATTTGCAGATGTAGTCTTTTTAAAAATTCACCCCGCTTTTCACTCCTGTTCATTGGATCGGATTATTCAAAAACACAAAAATACGTGTTTCTTTATTTTCAAAGGAGATTCCCAGTCTGTATGTCTGTAATATCTTCAGTTTTGAGATATAAGGCTCCTCCAGTTCCCCATTTCAACCCATTTTCCTCCAATTTCCACCCCTGTTAATGGGATTTTCCGAAAACAAAGAAATACGTGTTTTTTTTATTTTTAAAGGAGATTCTAAATACCAATCTTTACGTCTGTAACCTTTTAAGTTTTTGAGAGATAAATACCCTCATTTAAAAATTCACCCCCCTTTCACCCCCTTAGCGACGGAATATCCTAAATTCCTCCCATAGTGAGCACCTACACCCTAACATAAATGTATCCCCGATATTTCATTTCTTTATGTCCAGTAGTTTTGGCTCGGCGATGATGAATCAGTTAGTCAGTCAGTCAGTCAGTCAGTCAGTCAGGACATGTTATTATATATATATAACTAAATAAATAATCAGAATATATATAGTATGAACACCAGAGATCGCCAGAAAGGATTCCTCGAATTTGATAAAGCATTATCCTTCTCTCTCCCGGGGCGTGTACATAATGCTGCGTACTGGTACATCTGCTTCAGGCCTTACCTAATCTTCTGAAAACGACTAAATAGACAGGTACTGCACCTAGGTTCACCAACAACTCTACTGATTCTAAAATACATAAATATATTTTAAATATTTTGATGTTCTCATCAACACACCAAAATATACATGAAATACACTCACAAAATACTGCTGGAAGACTCCATATTTACAACAACAACAACAACAACAACAACAGTAACAAAAACAGTGGGAAACCACAAGCGAGGCCCAAGCTACCATTTGCAGTCAGCCCGATGAAAGTTCATTACAAAGCATATGTGTACGGATAAATACCCTTCACTATCTCTGTGTAACAACACAACTTGCATATTCTCATTATTGGCACTTGTTATCACACTGATACTGTACCTTTATAATACTGTGTTCGTTGACTCTATAACACTTGGTTTAAAGATATATTCACTCCAGCAACACACGCTTGCTATTCCAGAACACAAATTATGGAAATTCTGAGACACAGTACCCCATAGCTTTTACCAACATATATGACACCAAGCCGTCACAAGTAATAAAATACCAAGTGCCTAAGCACTCCACACTTTGTAGGTCAGTACCACACATCACATTCCACAAACATAATAAGACCACGTTCCACAAAAGTTACATCACCTCTTACTACCAAGGTTTTCAGTCAAGCCTCTCCGCCGTTTCCTCACATGTCTAAATAGATCTCAGCTTAACTCTTTTCTCACATGATGCGTCTGGATTGATCCTGGTCAACCAATCACGAGCAGAAGATCCTCTTACTGTACCAAGACTACGCCCTGAACCACTTCCGGATCCCATCACAATAAAAACCAGGACGCGTCATTGGACTCTAGGCAGTTACATATCTCACGCAAAGTTTCCGAGTTGTAAATAGCACTGTTTTCCCACCCGTTTGTACAAAACAAATTACTCATATCACATATGGAGACCTTCCAGATTAAAATGTGAAGAATAAATATACAAATCAAATAATAATAATAATAATAATAATAATAATAATAATAATAATAATAATAATAATAATAATAATAATAATAATAATAATAATAATAATAATAATTAGAATACGAATAATGCCAATAATATCTCCTACTTCTGAATACAGTGGGAGGGTGAGATATATGTACTATCACAATCTATCTTCCACCATTCATCTCCGATGGTCCTACCGCCGAAGCGTGTTTTTACGTACAGCACCATCCATCTAATTAATTACTAGCTTAGTTTTCATCTATTGATTCAGAGTACTCTCTTGCCATAGTTCCCACCAGTTTGTAGAAGCAATCATTCTCGTTTCTTTCATGTACGTTCCACTCAACTCCTTAAAATATTCTGGGTACACCCAGCGTTCACTCTCGTACAGCAAAGACAGTCTGTTCCTTTAGAAATCGCCTTTATTTTCCATCTTACTGATAGAGGCTACTGTGTTTCATTTGTGAATATTAAAATTGTGTAATTAATTAAACATAAATTAGATCTAATCTTTGGTGACTTGGATTACAAATTGCGTTTTGTAATCGTACCGGTGATATTACGCATTCATTCTTAACTCTGGTTGATAATTTCGTGCTCACCTACTCTTTGAAACTTACATTTACCTATGTTCAGTTCAGAAATAACTGATGTTCTTGCACTCATGGATAACATTTTAATGAAAATCATTTGTACAAGCACTCAAAAAGTAATGAGAGCATTGTATTTTATATTCCTCGAATTTCATATTTTATCGGATTTAGTTATAATAATTATCAAAATATAATTCACCTACCGTGGAGATACAAACCCTGTGGATACTCACAAGAAACATTATATCTATAGGTACAGTTGTGTTTGAAAAATTGTACCTGCTCGGAACTTACACAGCACCGTGCGCACATTTTTTCTTTCAGCCACTGTACATATGGCAACTATAATTTTTGAAAGTAATTCTAGGTTTTGAAAATCCCGTGACAATTGGTATTTGGAATCTTCTTTAAAAATAAAGAAATACGTATTTTATGTTTACGGAAAATCTACTTAAGGGTTGATGAAATGAAATGAAATGTCGTATGGCTTTTAGTGCCGGGATATCCCAGGACGGGTTCGGCTCGCCAGGTGCAGGTCTTTCTATTTGACACCCGTAGGTGACCTGCGCGTCGTGATGAGGATGAAATGATGATGAAAACAACACATACACCCAGCCCCCGTGCCATTGGAATTAACCAATTAAGGTTAAAATCCCCGACCCGGCCGGGAATCGAACCCGGGACCCTCTGAACCGAAGGCCAGTACGCTGACCGTTCAGCCAACGAGTCGGACAAGGGTTGATGAACAGGTGTGACAAAGTGGGTGAATTTTTAAAATGAGTATATCTAAAAATGTAACATGTTACAGACGTGAAAACTGGTATTTGGAATCTCCTTTAAAAATAAGGAAACATGTACCTTTTGTTTTCAGAAAAAATCGTCTTAAGGGGTGAAAACTGTGAGAAATGGGTTGAATACCTTTTTAAGGGTACATATATCTCAAAACCTTAAGTTGTTACAGTCATGAAAAGTTTTATTTGGACCGAGCTCGATAGCTGTAGTCGCTTAAGTGCGGCCAGTATCCAGTATTCGGGTGATAGTAGGTTCGAACCCCACTGTCGGCAGTCCTGATAATGGTTTTCCGTGGTTTCCCATGTTCACACCAGGCAAATGCTGGGGCTCTACCTTAATTAAGGCCACGGCCGCTTCCTTCCCACTCCTAGCCCTTCCCTGTCCCATCGTCGCCATAAGACCTATCTGTGTCGGAGCGACTAGCAACTAGCAAAAAAAAAGAGTTTTATTTGGAATTTCCTTTAAAAATAAAGAAACACATTTCTTGTTTTTGGGAAGCCTACTCATGGGGGAGGGTGGAGGGGTGAACAGGACTGCCAAAGGGAGTGAATTTTTAAAATGAGTATATCTCAAAACGAAACATGCTACAGATGTGAAAATTGGTATATTTAACCTCCTATAAATATAAAGTAACACATACGGTAGTTTTTGTTTTCGGAAAAATCACTTGGTGGGATAAAATGAACTGAAAGAGGGGTTGAATTATTGTTTTTAGGATACTGGTATCTCAACATCTGAAGATTTTAGACGTTAATATTGGTATTTGGAACCTCCCTTAACAATAAAGAAACGCGTAATTCTTTGTTTTTGTGAAATCCACTTAAAGGGCGTGTAAAAAGGACTGAAACGGGATTGAATTCTTTTTTGAGGATACTTATATCTCGAAACTGAAGATATTACATACATGGAAATTTATATTTGGAATCTTCTTTAAAAATAAAGAAATACGTATTTTTTGTTTATGGAAAATCTACTTAAGGGTGTGACGAAGTGGGTGAATTTTTAAAATGAGTATATCTAAAAAAGTAACATGTTACAGACGTGAACATTGCTATTTGGAATCTCCTTTAAAAATAAAGAAACACGTATTTTTTGTTGGGAGGAATCAACTTAAGGGGGGGGGGTAAGATGAGTTGAATTCTTTCTTTGAGGATACAAATAAAAAGTAGAGTTAAAACAGTACACCCCTAAGGGGTTTTGACTGGGGGACGAGGAATGATAAAAGAAATATACGTTTACAGGAAACCGTTCGAATTACGAAGATATAATGTCAAATGATATCCCAGGTGTTAAATGACAGAAGGTTTGTAACAGATTTAACTCCTCAGAGAGTTAAACGGGGTCAAGATCCGAATATATATATATATATATTAATTCCTTCCTTCGAAACGGTTTGACGTACGAAGACAAAATTCCAAATAGCGGTATATATTTTAAATCCTAGGTGGGAAATCTATATATATAAAATAAGAGTTTTATCTGTACATTGCTCAGAATTTGAAAATAATGGTATTTCTGCATCAGTCATGTCCATAGTAACAAGAAAATGCACTTTTCACATTTCCGTAATTTCTGTCTGCCTGTCTGTCTGTCTGCCTGCCTGTCTGTCTGTCTGTACACGCATCACGAGAAAACGGTTGAAGAGAATTTAATGAAAATCGGTATGTGAAGTCGGGGGATGAGCCTCTACAATCTAGGCTATAAATCATTTTACTCACGCTGAGTGAAATGGTAGTTTACGGGAAGGCCTAAAATTTAATTCTCAAATATTGTTGTTATTAGTAGTCCTATCTTGATGAAACTCGGTATGCGAAGTTAGGAAATAAGTTGCTATAGTCTAGGCTGTAAATTGTTTTAGTCACGCTGAGTGAAATGGTAGTTTAGGGGAAGGCCTAAAATGTAATTCTCAAATATTTTTTATTAGAGGTGTAATTGATGAATGCTACATAACTAAGGTTATATAGTATTAAATTTCTTATTATTCATGTCTTATACATTGTTACCGTACTGGCTATGATCACAAAGATATTCATGAATTTGGATTTTTGTTACTAAGTCAATATCAGCGCCGAGTAACGAGAAAATGGGTAAACAGTATTTAATGAAAATCGGTACGTAAAGTCGGAGAATAAGAAACTACAGTTTACGGTATGAAATATTTTACAAATCACAGAGTCGAAAGAAAACTAAATGTGTAGGCCTACAATATAGAAAGCTCATAACATTGATCAACAATAACATTACATTGACCATTGTTAGGCGTGATGTGCTTTGTGTCTTCTGTTGCCCCTCATCTCCGCTAAATAGGATTACTGCTGGGTACAGAATATTTTTTATTTGATTTACGTCGCACCGACATAGATAGGTTTTTAGGCGACGACGGGATAGGAAAGGGCTAGGAGTGCCTTAGGCCTTAATTAAGGTACAGGCCCAGGATTTGACTGGTGTGAAAGTGGGAAACCACGGAATACCATATTCAGCGCTGCCGACAATGGGGTTCGAATCCACTATCTCTCGGATGCAAGCTCACAGCTGCGCACCGCTAACCACACGGTCAACCCGCCTAGTCGTACAGAGTGTAACAGCCAGCCTGAATATTGATGGGAAGTAGCTGGGGAGTTAGATAACTTTCTTCTTTAGCATGCCATTCCCCTGGTTTATAAATTTTCTGATACTACTGGCACGTAACACACTGGATCATCATAGCATTCGGGCTATTCAATCCCTATTCTGAGGCACTGATTGGAATGAACAGTGTGCATATTTAGCGAAATAATGGCAGATGAGTGTTCATGGCAATCTGCGGCCTGGTCATCCCAGCTCTGGAACTTTGGTAGATTGGCACCGCAATCTAACCGCAGCACTGTTCGTTAAAAGTGATAAAACGTGCGGCTTTCTATTTGATCGAGTATTTTATATGATAGCATTGCTTTTAATCGCTACATTCATACTTACGATTTTGTAATGACCTGTGTTTATTTCAGTTAGGAAAACCACAAAGTCAGTCTTTCTGAGAATCCCGTAGCGAAGCACGGGTACATCAGCTTGTAGAAAATATTTTTATACGTTCCACCACTAAAGTGTCAAATAAGGTTAGCGCCGTAAACTAAATTATTCATCCCTCCAAAACCGTCTGGCGTACAAAGTTGTAATTTTACGAGAAGGGTCTTTTTTATGTCCTAGGAGTAAAATACCGTATACATCAAAACATTTCTCCCCTAAGAGGTTTAGATTGTAGTTGACTCTCAAAAACACAATATCCATTCATCCGAAACCGTTTCAGGCACGAACATATTTTGATGGGTTGTCTTCTATATCCTAGATGTTAATAAATATTTCGAAACATTCACCCCTTAAGAAAGTATTCATTCCTCCATTTCTGTTCGACGTAAAAAAAATTAAAAATGCACAGGTTGGTCGCTTTTACGTAGTAGATGTTAAATCAGATATGGTTAAAACATTAACATTATTCCGTACGAGGTTTAAGCGAGTGGTAGGTAAAATAAATAATCATTCCCCCAAAACCGTTTGACGTACGACCTGAGGGCGTATTTTACAGGCTCGACTGACAGTGGACTCTCCAAAATGTAAAACTTTGAATATTAACTTTAATTTTAAAGCCGTAGCGAATCACGGGTATCTTGCTAGTAAGATAAAGTTCAAATTCAAGAAGACAGCTTGGAGCAAATATCCGTTTATAGGAAGCGGAGTTATGGATTGGTATAAATTACCAAAGTAGACGTCTAGTGAAAATGAAAATCCACAGCCTGTCTCCAGTCATTCGACCGGGTCAGGAATTGAATGAATGAAGCCCAATCTAGTGGCGAGGATAGGAATTGTTTGGCTGCCGAAGCCTGTCGCACTCCACTGGGGCAGTGGTTAATGAATGGCAGGTGAAATGAAATGAAATGAAATGAAATGAAATGAAATGAAATGAAATGAAATTGGAGAGTGTTGCTGGAATGAAAGATGACAGGGGAAAACCGGAGGACCCGGAGAAAATCCTTTCCCGCCTCCGCTTTTTCCAGCACAAATCTCACTCTGAGTGACCGGGATTTGAACCACTTAACCCAGAGTTGAGAGGCCGGTGCGGTACCACCTGAGTCACGGAGGCTTCCGAGATCTTTAATAAATTTCCAATTTTTTGAAATTATTTAAGAAAAGACAAGATAAACATTTTACTGGGAATCTACCAACTGGGCGAGTGCCCTAAGTACAGAACAGTGCTGATTGATATGTGTGCTGTAACGCTTCCGTAATACTGAAGCTTTAATGTTATTCGAACTACCTACCATAATAAATATGGGTAGTGCAGTTTAGTTATGGGTTTATATTGATCATCCCTACCCCCATACCATACTCCGCATTATCCATATCAGTCCATTTCTATATTTCTAATTTTCGACCCGCGCTCCAATTATCATAAGAAGAATAGTTGCCATGACGTATGGCCCCTCCTTTGTATGTTTGTTTGTTTTTCACGAGCTCAGTGTACTACAATCAGACAATTAATAATTTTATTACTATTATTATTATTATTATTATTATTATTATTATTATTATTATTATTAATGCGAGTAGTAAACCGCGCTCTCTTTTATTCGAAGTGTTGTCAATGATTACCACAACATAGCATTTAGTGAAATGAGTAAAAACGTAAGGCCTACAAGGTATTCGTCCTAGAGACCTTGTACATTGTTCAATAATTTATTGCTCAGTACCTACGCTTATTCTTCGCAATTAAGTGTAATATAACGCAACTGTTACTTGACTTATGGTGCAAAGGGCTTAATAGTTTGCAGCACAGTTGGAGTGGACCATTGCCTTCAGGCCAGGCTGTGCTCCCGCCATAAACGCATTTCTAGGACATAAACGTGACTTGTATGTGTAATGTATGCTTATATTCCTGGTGATATTGTACCTAGAGTTTAAGCTGTTAACAGTTGCTGCTCTGATTAATGATTGCCTATTTTATATATAACATTTTCAGATAGGGGTTTCCTACGTTAACCATTTTTGTCGTCTTGCTTCTGAATTTAACTCTGTGGGTTTGTTGCGGCAAAACAACATACCCCTTACAGTTGATCATATTAATTCTCTCTTCATGAAATATAGTGTTGTTATTCTAGTTGTTGTTTGAGACATCAGTCCATAGACTGGTCTGATGCAACCCTCCATGCCACCCTATCCTGTGCTAAACATTTAATTCTACGTAACTACTAGATCCTACACCTGCAATGATCTGCATGTCATATTCATATAGTGGTCTACCCCTATCGTTCTTACCGCCTACACTTTCCTCAAAAACCAAAAGAAAGATTCCTGGGTGCCTTAAGATGTGTCCTATCATTCTGTTCCTTCTCGTCAAATTTAACCAAATATATCTCCCCTCACCAATTCGACTCAGCATGCCTTCATTCGTGACCCGATCTAACCTTCATTATTCGTCTGTAACACAACATTTCAAAAGCTTCTATTCTCTTTCTTTCTGAGCTAGTTATCGTCCATGTTTCACTTCCATACAATCCTACGCTCCAGATGAAAGTCTTCAAAAACATCTTTCTAATCCCTACATCAATGTTCGAAGTGAGCAAATTTTATTTCCTAAGAAAGGCCTTCTTTGTTTTTGATAGTCTGCATTTTATGCCCTCCTTACTACTGCCATCGTTAATGATTATACTATTCAAGTAACAATATTCATCTACTTCCTTTAAGACTTTTAATATTTCCTGCATCACCTCACTTCGTTCGACTGCACTCCAGTACTTTTGTTTTGGACTGACGTTCGTCTTTTTCTCCTTCCCCAAGACTCTGTCCATACCATTCAGCAATCTCCATATCTTGTGCAGTTACAAATAAAGTAACTACATCACCGGAAATTCTCAGAGTTTTGATTTCCCCTCCTTGGATTGTGACTCTCTTTCTATATTTCTCTTTGAGTTCCTTGACCGCCTGTTCTATATAAAATTGAATAGGAAAGGGGAAAAGGAACGGCTTGCCCTACACCTTTCTGCTTACTTTTCAAAGTCCACGATTCCTATCACTGCAGACAGATTTTTATGCAGATTTTAGATAATCATTCTTTCTCAGTGTCTGATCCCGATCATCCTGTATCATGCTTCTTACACACTAAACGCAATAACCTCGCGGTCTTGGGTTCTAGTAACGCAGTCTCTAATTCTGAGGGTATGTCATCAATTACAGCTGCCTTATCCCTATTTATATCTCTCAAAGTTCTGCCGAATTCTGACCTCAAAATTGGGTCTCTCATTTCATCAGCATCAACATCCTCTCCTCGTCCCAGAATCATATCATCTACTCCTTTACCTTGACACAACTGTTGGATATGTTCCTGCCATCTTCTGGCTGTCTTTTCTTTCCCTAGAGGTGGTTTTCCATATACCTTTCCTACAGTCATATGACCTACAACCATCCTTGCACTTCTCTTTCAGCCATTCTTCCATAACTGTCCCTCACGTTCTATCTACTTCATTCTTTAATCGCATGTATGGTTTTCTGCCCTCCTCATTTTTTGTGTTCTTGTGCTTTTGCCGTTCATCAGTCAGGTCTAATATCTCCCGACTTGTCCAATGATTCATACTTGATCGTACCGTTCTTACTAACATTTCTTCAGCAGCCCTGCTGATCTCATTCTTCGCGACTGCCCACACTTCATCTATTGTGTTTCCTTCAGCCCACAGGCATATAGTAAATAGACTGGCAGCGCTGTATCTCGTAGCATTGGTACTAGTGAAACCGGAAACTTGCGGCCGCCGCCATCTTACTTCTCTACTGATCCACTGTAAACTAATATGTTACTGTGCTACGTGCAGTTTTGGTTTATGTTGTTTTTATGCAGATTTCACTTTTAATTTTGGCAAACTATTGTGTGGTAGAATGGTGAATACCTTCATAGTGTTTGGGTGTGGTTCTTCGTATTCGCGAAGAAAGAAGGGACAGGAGTTTCAATACACCGGTAAGTGGCTCACATGTGCTCGTGTACACTTGTTGGCTAGTTACTAATGTTATTAAATTTATTATTCTTTTTCTTCTTCTGTCGCTTTTTTCGCACTTGTGGGGTCGCGGGTGCGAACCGTATAGTGCATGTGGATTTCGCCCGGTTTTACGGACTGATGCCCTTCCTGACGCCAACCCTATATGGAGGATTGTAAACACTATTGCGTGGTTTTTGGTCAATCAATCAATACTCAATCAATCAATACTGATCTGCATTTAGGGCAGTCGCCCAGGTGGCAGATTCCCTATCTGTTGCTTTCCTAGCCTTTTCCGAAATGATTTCAAAGAAATTGGAAATTTATTGAACATCTCCCTTGGTAAGTTATTCCAATCCCTAACTCCCCTTCCTATAAATGAATATTTGCCCCAGTTTGTCCTCTTGAATTCCAACTTTATCTTCATATTGTGATCTTTCCTACTTTTATAGACGCCATTCAAACCTATTCGTCTACTAATGTCATTCCACGCCATCTCTCCGCTGACAGCTCGGAACATACCACTTAGTCGAGCAGCTCTTCTTCTTTCTCTCAATTCTTCCCAACCCAAACATTGCAACATTTTTGTAACGCTACTCTTTTGTCGGAAATCACCCAGAACAAATCGAGCTGCTTTTCTTTGGATTTTTTCCAGTTCTTGAATCAGGTAATCCTGATGAGGGTCCCATACACTGGAACCATACTCTAGTTGGTGTCTTACCAGAGACTTATATGCACTCTCCTTTATATCCTTACTACAACCCCTAAACACCCTCATAACCATGTGCAGAGATCGGTACCCTTTATTTACAATCCCATTTATGTGATTACCCCAGTGAAGATCTTTCCTTATATTAACACCTAGATACTTACAATGATCCCCAAAAGGAACTTTCACCCCATCAACGCAGTAATTAAAACTGAGAGGACTTTTCCTATTTGTAAAACTCACAACCTGACTTTTAGCCCCGTTTATCAACATACCATTGCCTGCTGTCCATCTCACAATATTTTCGAGGTCACGTTGCAGTTGCTCACAATCTTGTAACTTATTTATCACTCTATAGAGAATAACATCATCCGCAAAAAGCCTTACCTCCGATTCCACTCCTTTACTCATATCATTTATATATATAAGAAAACATAAAGGTCCGATAACACTGCCCTGAGGAACTCCCCTCTCAACTATTACAGGGTCAGACAAAGCTTCACCTTGATGCTGTTGGTTGGTAGTGAAGTATATTGTGTGAATATGAAGCGGAAAGTGTTGGAACAAACACAAACACCCAGTTACCGAGCTAGAAGAATTAATCACACGTGATTAAAATTCCCGAGCAGGCCGGGAATCGAACCCGGGAACCTCTGAACCGAAGGCCTCAACGCTGATCATTCAGCCAAGGAATCGGACATTAAATTTACTATTAAAGATGCTTAATTATGTAGGATAACTTCTTCTGATGTATATTTGTTGGCGTTAGTCCCCTTGTGATGCAGTGCGGAATAATAATAATAATAATAATAATAATAATAATAATAATAATAATAATAATAATAATAATAAGAAGAAGAAGAAGAAGAAGAAGAAGAAGAAGAAGAATGATAATGATAATGTTACTGCAACACTTTGTTATAGGTTGAGTTTTTGTATTGATTATATTATTAATTAAATAATAGTGGTCTTGGTCTCTTCTATTCTTTAAGGATATGATGTAAGGATGTCAAATTACAGTTAAAATTAGAGTGGCAGGATTAGTAAGCTTGCATAAATCGATAGGTGTTAGGTTTATTATCACAGAATATTATTGAATATATCTCAGGATTTGCGGTAATGATGTTAGTCAATTCTCTTCAATGTGATTTCTGTAAGGAAGGAGCTGTACAAAAGGAGAATTCTTATCCATTCGTTTCTTTGAAGAATAGGCGTAATCTCTATGTTCCTACGAAAGATGTTGATCATGTATGAAAACTTACTGATATCTATTTTATAGAGAATACATGTAAAGGTTTAAGCTCAGTCTTGAAAGGAAACATACCTACTGAAGCCACAGCTCTTTTGTATGAATGAAATTTGTTTTCAAGGTTAAGCTCACATGCTTTAGATCTAAATCCAATGGACAGGCATGTTTATCGCCTTATTAGCACAATTTCAACACTGCTCTTGTAAATACGTATGAATCATGCTTTAAGAGAGTTGAATGGAAACAGATCTGACCCTCGATCGGTCTTAAGAGAATGGCGATTTTTAAGCATTTATAAATTGGTATACCATTGTATCTTTTTTAACAGTAAAATAAAGGAGCTAATAGGTCTAATTATCAGTATTATTGTTATTATTTCGACGTGCTTTTAATTATTTTAATTAACTCCTGTCCAATATTCCCGTTTCGGCTACTATTTTTACATTTACATCGAGATAGTGCTCCATGGCTAAATGGTTAGCGTGCTGGCCTTTGGTCACAGGGGTCCCGGGTTCGATTCCCGGCAGGGTCGGGAATTTTAACCTTAATTGGTTAATTTCGCTGGCACAGGGGCTGGGTTTATGTGTCGTCTCCATCATCATTTCATCCTCATCATGACGCGCAGGTCGCCTACGGGAGTCAAATCAAATGACCTGCACCTGGCGAGCCGAACATGTCCTCGGACACTCCCGGCACTAAAAGCCATACGCCATTTCATTTCATCGAGATAGTGTAGTGACGTAAGATGGCGGAGGCCGCACGCTCCCGGCTTCAGAATCCTACTGCTCATTGCCAGTCTAAATTTATACGTCTGTGCTTCAGCCCTTTCATTTAGTTCTTGTGCAACATGTTCTTTGAAACAATCCCTCAACCGCTTTATTTCAACCCTTCTAGATCCCATCTCCATACATTCCTTCCTTTATTCAATCTCTTCAACTGCAGAGGGCATTTCATGACCAACAATTTGCGGTCAGATTCCACGTCTGCTCCTGAGAAAGTCTTGCAATCTAACACCTGGTTTCTGAATCTCTGCCTAATCATAATGAAGTCTGTTTGATACCTTCCAGTATCTCCATATCACGTTCAAGTATACAGCCGTCGTTTGTGGTGTTTGAACCAAGTATTCGGAAGGGCTAAATTATGATCGGTGCAGATTCAACCACCAGGCTTCCTCTTTCTTTCCTTTGTCCCAGTACGAATTCTCCTACTGCATTACATTCTCTTCCTTGCCCTACCATTGCATTCCAGTTCCCCACCACAATTAGATTCTCGTCACCTTTTACATATTGTTTGGGATCTTCTATCTCTTCGTATATTATTTTGATTTCTTCGCCATCTGCTGAACTAGTGGACATACAGTTCTGCATTGTTATGGTGGACATTGGCTTGGTGTCCATCTTGACAACAGTAATCTTTTCATTATGCTGGTCATAGTAGGTTACACGTTGCCCTATTTTCCTTTTCATTATTAAACCAACTCCAGCATTTCCCCTGTTTGATTTTGTATTTATAATTCTGTAGCCGCGTGGCCAAAATTCCTGCGCTTTCTGCCAACGTACCTCACTTATACCAACTGCATCTAACTTTGATCTATCCATTTCTCTTTCCGGATTCCCTAACCTACCACAACGATTAAAACTTCTAGCATTCCCCGCTCGGACTCGCAGAATGTCAGTATCCATCTTCCTGATGATGTCCCCTCGTGCAATCCCCACTTGGATATCCGAATGTGGGACTACTTCACCTTCGAAATATTTTACCGAGGGGAAGCCATCATCTATATAGCATTCATACAGAGAGAGCTGCATGTTTTCGGGTGTATGTTGCGGCTGTAGTTTCCCATTGCTTTAAGTCGTATAGCAGTATCAACTCGGCTAAGCCATGTTAGAAGGCCGTGTGAGTTAATCATCTAGACTGCCCCCTTGCAACTTCCGAAAGGCTGCTTACCCACATTTGTTGAATCATTCTTTAGTCTGGTTTCTCGACAGATACCCATTTGCCGTCCTCCAACATTTCTGAACGTTTGTAACATCATCTCGGATACACCTTGTACTTGTTCGTTCTAATTAACATTTACATTCTGGCAACTTTCCCATGCTTTATTGTGAATTATCTCTAACCACATACTTATGAACTTAAATTGTTTGTTTCTTTAATTACTACGAATTTAATAGCCTTTAAGGTCACTATCATGGATTAGCATTTGAACCAGCAGTTTTTCTGAACTTGATCGTCGCGCATTTCACACTCGTGATTAGCATTTGGTCGCTGTACCATCTATTTTCCTCGCTTCTGGGGTGTTCTGTGACTGATTTTCAACGTCAAAAATTGGTATACATGAATACACTGAAATGTATTCGGATTGGGGAGAAATACTCACAACACAGATTAATTAGCCTCGTATTCATGAATTTTCAGGCCATCTCAGTAATTATTTCTTAAAGTATGTTCATACTGGTGGCGAAAAGTTCCAGAATTTACAATCTGTGAATATAGGAATATCCAACGCTACACAAGTGTGCCATGGCTCTAACAGAAGTAAAGTCAGGTACTCGGATAAAGTTATTTATCATTCAAAACAGAACATAGAAACACTCGTTTTCTATGTAACTTCTTTATATTGTTAATAAAATCATCTAAACTGTCTAATGTACGGCTCCACGGCTGAATTGTTAGCACGCTGGCCATTGGTCCAAAAGGTCCCGGGTTCGATTCCCAGTCGGGTCGGGTATTTCTGTTTTCATTAGTAAATTCCTGTGGCTCGGGGACTGTTTGTTCTGGACGTATATAGCACAAGATTTCATCTCAGTTAGGGCCGCTTTCTCACAAACGCGCAGATCTCCTTTGCGACGTCAGCTCGAAAGACGTGAACCAGGCCTCTCCGGTGGCTACACATTATTATTATTATTATTATTATTATTATTATTATTATTATTATTATTATTATTATTATTATTATTATTAATTATCTTATGTAATGGAATTTCTCTTTATGCCCAAAATAACAAAGTCTTATTTTAGCTTCAGAAAATGGTGATATGATCAATGTTGGGGGAGAACAATATTATCAAGGAGAATTTCGTAATAAAGTAAACCTATTATATAGACTGAAGTTCTTCTTTTTGATATTGGTTCTTAATAGTAACTGCAATAATATAACAACCATTAATATTTCTTATAATATTAATTTACTAATTTACTGAACCCATAAGGAGTTTTCTCTTGTTTTTAGTCTAGCTTCTGCACTTAAGTAAATTTAAACCTAATTTTAACAGACGGATAACGAAGTATTATATTATTACGTGTGGCCTCCGGAGAGGCCTGGTGCAGGTCTTGTGCTTTGACGCCTGTATTCGACCTGCGCGTCTTGATGAGGATTAAATGATGACGAAGATGACACATACATCCCGTCCCCGTGGTAGGGGAATTAACTAATTGGGTTTAAAATTCCAGACCCTGCCGGGAATCGAACCCGGGTCCCCTGTGACCAAAGACAAGCACGCTAACTATTTAGCCATGGAGCCGGATGATTATATGATTACAGGCAGCAAAGATTCATCGTTCGGCGAAAGCGGTGTAATCAGACAATTCAGTTAATTCTCTCAATACTTTTATTTACCAATAAAAGTGTGTAAATACCTTCATCCTACGGATACCACAAACAATTTTAAACTGGACTAGACAAATGAATACAGTAGAGAAGTTTGCTTTTAGCAGGCGTTGTAGTTGGTTAAAATGAAGTCCAGTTTCCACAGACTTCCTGACAAGAATCGTATGTATTAGTCTAACATGCCTGCAGCCCCCTCACGCCCTTTAAATCCAATTTACAGTGCATCTCCCGGTAGCCCCACACTAACTAAGGAACGCCCGGGCGACCGGCCGCCTGCCTAACCAGATTCTTTACAACCAGACTCCACCTGCACTAATAACAGGGATTCGAGAAAAATAGAGAGAAATGTGTGGAATAAGGAACATCTTTTTCGTATTGTTACTGACAAAAAAACTATGGTGAATTTACTTCGTGAAAAAAGATTTCCACAGATGCATAGTTTTGTATTAACTGTATGAAACATACACACTAACTATTTTCAGGTCTTCAGACACCCTCAGTAGTTCATTTATATTCTTTAAATCTCCCGGCACGAGGCTACCCTTTTTTCAGCACCTTCACGTATTCTGCGGGCTCAGAAGGCCAGCGCCCTACCATCTAATCCACTCTACCCGACGGTAGTGAAAGAAAAGGCTGAAGTAGATTCATAAAAGAATATCCTTTTCAAAATAATTCGTGAGGATTCAGTGCTGATCGTGATTCATTTAAAGAGCCAGAGACATGATTAAATGCCATTGTTGTGTGTGATCAGTGTCTGAAAATGTGTGTTATTGTGAGCTGATTATGATGCTGTAATTCCTCACCAGTGCTGTGTGTAAATAGTGTCCGAATATGTCTGTTATTGTGGGGCTATTTGTTTGCGTGGGTGATAAATTAGAATCCGAGATTTGGAAGGAGTTACGTATTTGGGGTTTTTATAATATCCCAGGATTTGTCCGATGTGGGTTTGAAAAAACTGCATACAACCTTCATTCAGAAAAGTCGATGTAAACCCCGTAATAAACTGGAGTGTCCGAGAAGAGTTGCAGACTTCTACTCTGTCCTTCTTGTCACAGCGGTGAGGAAGGAAGGAAGGAAGGTGTCCTTGTTGCTTCAAGTAAGGGGGCAGGGATATCCTGTTCAGCAGTTTCACGCACTTATTGTATGAGTTTTGTGCCATGGACAGTGTTCATGTGGTCTCTGGACCAATGTGTGTTCCTATATACTTGCCCTGGGACAAGGATCAGGAAGGAAGCTGCAAAGCCTGTATGTTAGGTACCATCGCAGAATTCACGTCGAACTGAAGTGAGAAAACCGCGAAAAGCCATTTCTAGGATTGCCGACGATGGTATTTTAACCCGCTCCTCTACTAAGAATGCCCCGTTCAAGTTCTCCAGACCGCTCCTACAATCGTGGCAGAGCGGGAATTCCGTGTGGGAAGAAACGATACTAACCCTTGGACCACAGCGATGAACAGGGCAAAGAAAAGAAAGTACAGAGGAAGGAAAGCATGCTGGGAAGAGTTCGGAATCATGAAACATGTTATAGCCTTTAAGTTTTTAGGTTATCAATGACAGTGTTATTTCTTTAATATCCTTCAACTATTGAAGATTTTAGAGACGCCGGGGTCTGAGAATTTTGTTGCACAGGTGTTCTTCAGCGTGCCGAAAGGCATCAACATGGAGGTATTGCATATAAACCATCTTAAATGCCACCGACCTCAACAAAATCGAATCTGCTATCTGTGGAACGGATAGATATAAGACTGACAAGATTCGTTGTCCTTCCGTCCATCAGATAGTGGTTCTATCCCGATAAGGGCGTGGCATTTCTGGATATTTCAATGCGGCACATTGGCTTCTCCCAATTATTTGGTATTGGCATTACTGTACGTGTGGATTTCGACCAATTTCACGGCAGCATGTCGTTTCTAACGTCGACCTACATTGGGCGGTGGGAAGAGGGATATTGTGTATTCTCATTAAGGCATGTCTCTGCGATGGTTCACAGTACGATGTGTTGTGTATAAATGAAGTGGTTTGGATTAGGATGAATACAAATTCCCAATCTCCGAGGCAGAGGAAGTAATCAGAAGCGGCTAAATTCCCCGGCCCGACCGGGAATCGAATCCCAGATCATCTGAACCCTCTGAACGTATGCCACTCATCTAAGGAGTTTATTATTATTATTATTATTATTATTATTATTATTATTATTATTATTATTATTATTATTATTGACAGTTGCCTAACCTGTCAGAAACCAATTATAGTGCCTGAGTTCGAATTGAGATATGTGACGTTTTCAAAAAGGCCAGTACAGCGTAGTGGCAGCAAGGGCACACGGCATTAAGCCCTCAGTTGCCGAACTGAGTCTGGGTACTCTATTACCCTACAAAAATGTAGCATAGTAGCGACGACCCCTATAATTTATATTTACACACATTCTATGTATTATATATACCAGGTGGCTCTCGAAAGCCGTACTTTGTACTTATAAATGTCCCGCATGCGCAAATGATGAATGGGATATCTACCAATTGATTTTCGCAGGGGAACTACTGCCAGTGGGCATGTTACGTCAGAATATGAAGACATAAGAAACGTAGTGTCGCTCGCAGCATGTTATTCAGCGCTGCCGGTCGAATGCACCCCTTGCATTAGTAAACATCGTTTTCGACCGAATAGTTCTAGGCTAGTGTATGGTATAGCCGCACTGTATTTGCTGTCTGCATATCGGCAATGGCTAGTGTGATCAGCAGCGGTGAATACATAGACATTATTTTAAGATGGACAACCTGGTCGGAGTGCAACAGAAGCTCCAAACAGACGTACGCCTTCTACACACATATTTCGCCGAACAGTATTCGTTTTTGTTCCGTACAATCAACTCTTTTATCGATTTGAATGTCTACACGAATCTAAATTCCTAAGTTATTAGATTGCATTTACTTCATCTTTGGCGTGTCCACAAACAGTAGCGGCGGTTAGGGCGTGGGGTGAGGAGGGACAGTCGCTCCCACCCCCACTTTCTAGAGTAAATTTGACATTTTATTCCACTTTAGCCAGCTGGAACTAGGAATTATTTTAAAAAAGCTATATGTACAAGCCTTCTTGTCTTATATACTAAATCTTTCCTGTAATGTATAGCGCTACGGCAAGTAGTGAAGACTTTGCATGTGCTGTGAGGAAGGGCAGTAGGGGTACATACTTTGCCGAGGTCGTGGCCACTGAGTTATAATTCACCCGCTTGCCGCGCGCATTCGTCAGTCTGGCAGTCTCTTTATTGTCTGTTAGTTTCTTAGTGTGTATTCAAATACTAAATGATTTTAATTGCATAATCATGCCGTACATCTATGAAATTGTACAGGGCGATCTGGCCATCAGGTTACGGGTGCGCAGCTGTGAGCTTGCATTCAGGAGATAGTGGTTTCGAATCTCATTGTCGACAGCACTGAAGATGGTTTTCCGTGGTATCCCATTTTCATACCAGGCAAATGCTGAGTCTGTACCTTAATTAAGGCCACGGCCGCTTCCTTCCCATAAGTTCTATCTGTGTCGGTGCGACGTAAAGTCAATTGTAAAAAAAGATATATTTAATTGTAATTGTAATTTGAACGCGAGAGAATACCAACTTTACTTTCACCGGACTAAATTATTTCATTTGTATTATGTTATTTTATATGTAAATGTAATTAATCTTCCCCGACACAACGATGAAACAGGAAAGGGCTACGCGTGGAAAGGAAGAAGCCGTGGCCTTAATTATGGTACAGCCCCAGCACTTGCCTGGTGTGATAATGGGAGACCACGGAAATCCATCTTCAGGGCTGCCGACAGTGGGATTCGAAACCACTATCTCCCGGGTGCAAGCTCACATTTGCGCGCCCCTAACCACACGGCCACTTCGCCCGGTACAATTAAATAGAAGTACGGCATGATTATGCAATTAAAAATCATTTAGTATTTGAATACACACTAAGAAACTAATTGGCACTAAAAGAGAGTGCCAGACTCATGGATGCGCGCGACAAGCGGGTGAATTATAACTCAAGTGTCCACGACCTTGTCAAAATATATGTACCCCTACAACCCTTCCTCACAGCACATGCAATGTCTCCACTACCTGCCGTAGCGCTATACAAATCGTTTAGCCGCGACGAACGGCATTTTGTGCGTATTTCCGCCGATAATTATGTTAATAATTAAAAATACAGGAAAGAATTAGCAGATAAGACAACAAGGCTTGTACAAATAGCTTTTTTTAAAAGTAATTCCTAGTTCCAGCTGGCGAAAGTAGAAAAATGTAATGTTTACTTCAAAAAGTGGGGGGAGTGTGCCACTGTCCCTCCTCGCCCCACCCCCTAATCAGCTCTACTGTTTGTAAACACGCCAAAGATGCAGAAAAGGAAATTTAATTATTAATTTATAAACGTGTAGAAATTCCACTCGATAAGAGTTGCTTTTATGAAACAAAAACTAATACTGTTCGGTAAAATACGTGTGTGGAGGGCATTGGCCTACGTCTGTTTGGAGCTTCGACTGCAATCCGACCAGGTTGTCCAGATTAAAATAATGTCTGTGTATTTGTCACTGCTGAACACACTATCCCTTGACGATATGCAGACAGCAAATACAGTGCGACTGTATCATACACCACTCTAGAAATATGCGGTGGAAAACGATGTTTACTATTGCAAGAGGTGCATTAGGCCTGTAACGCTGAGTAAAGGCTTGGTTTCTCAGAACTGACGCATGCGAGGTGCGAGGTGCGAGGTGCGAGGTGCGAGGTGCGAGGCCGACGTTGCGTCCTTTCGTCCCAAAAACGCTGCGAGGCTCGTGGTTTCCCAGGCTGCGATGCGGATCAGTTGCTGAGCACATGTCTTGTTCAATGGATCTCGCAGCCTGTGCACTACTATTGGAAGAGGAAGCGGATTATGTGTCAGTACTGGAGGGTTTTCTTCACCCCTATGGCAGTATCAATGGAAACTGTTGATGATCTTGTGATGTCAGCCTGTATCGTCCACAACCTTCTCCGGAATGAGCGAATTCCTTGCCCAAATGAACACTTTATTGGCAATATGGAATTAACAGAAGAAAACATGATTCCTCTGGCAGCTGACAACGGAGGAAATTCTGCACATGATGCTTTAATGATAAGAGACAGCTTCAAGAAATATTTTTGTAGCAGGGAGGGAGAATTGGCACGCAAAGTGAATATGCTAACAGGGTGGAGTGCAAGTTTTTTCTAACGGACAAACATGTGTTTGTTTAACTATAGTTTACTTTTTCTGTGACCCAATTCGCATAATAACGGAATTAACACCGTTATTAAAATAAAACACGTGATTTTATTAAATGAACAATACTGAACTCAAATTTTGTAAAATTATATATATTGGCATATTTGATATTAAAGTAATGAATTTATTGGTTGATATATCATTTATAAATAATTATTTAATCCTTTGAAACTGAATTTATTATATTTGTTGTAAATAATAATAATAATAATAATAATAATAATAATAATAATAATAATAATAATAATAATAATAATAATAATAATAATAATAATAATCTACCACCGATCCACAGAGGCAGCTACCACACCAATGAAAAAAATCCCAAGAACGGAGGTTCCTAATGACAGTAAATTAACATTAATCGTCTGGTACCTCCGTTTCTAGAGTTCCTATTTTTACGAGCTCTTTCCTTCTCAAGACAATCGCATAATACCGTACATAAAACTAGCAACATTTATTAGCTGTTCTCTCCAACTTCAGCGATATCATTTTCCAAAAGTTGTCTTTCACAACGTTGTTTTTGTAGCTCTAGTGTTGTAAGTTATACAACACTGGGTGCATTCGAACTTCTTCAATCAGTTCCTCTTCCATTTCGTCCGTAAAGCTCATCCTGTTGCTTAAAACAGTGAAAACACGAAACAGAAACAATGTCGCCTCGCACTGCTGTCGCCCCGCACAAATCTGACCGGACGAATCAGTGCGCGGTGACGCTGCGAGGTCTCACTGCGAAGTTGCGCAGACTGCGCACCGTACAGCTTGAGAAACCACTTGCATTAGCTCGTGTAGTCTGGATTTGTGCGAGGCGGGCCTCGCACCTCGCACCTCACACCTGGCACCTCGCACCTCGCATGCATCGGTTCTGAGAAACCAAGCCTTAACATGCTGCGAGCGACAGCTGGTGCTTATCTCTTCATATTCTGACGTAACCTACCCGCTGGCAGTAGTGTCTCTGTGAAAATCAGTTGGTAGACATCCCATTCATTATTTGTGCATGCGGGACATTTGTAAGTACAAAGTACGGCGTTCGGGAGCCACCTGGTGTGTGTACATATATATATAGGCTTAAAACTCAAATGCGAGTCTTCCACAAATGCAAACTCTTGAACTACAAGCAGTTATGGGATGCGGTTAACACCAAAAGTTTTCCAAGTCGTCCGAATAATGCAGGGAAAACCCTTAATTTATTTTATTTTGGATGAAGTATGGCCACCATACTACCAAACAAATCGCTGCACGCAGCTGTTCGCTGAAGGTGTGCATCAGCCATTTATTAATGATAAGAATAAGATACAGCTTCTTAAATTTACGTAGATTCAACATGTGAGACAGAATGTGCATAAATTCCTAACGTCCAGTATTAGTAAAATCAGGGACTATTTTTCTCAGCTATTGGTCCATTATGTTCTACCGTGGATTAGCAGTATGATACTGCGCAAGTGCTTCAGTATCGCCTGAATAGTGTAGGAAGAATCTACAATTTCTTAAAAAATCAATAGAAATACTCTTATTTTGGTTATAAAATATACTTCATGTGTTGTGGCGTACATACGCACCTACAGCCAAGTAGGGCTGGGAGTTCTCCGGTAATACGAGGCTGAGTCAAATGAAAATGAAAAGTGTAGTAACAATTCTAAATATTGCGCTTCGGTTCTGTCCGTTGGCAGTATTGTTGCGAAGGCGTTAACGAACATCCTGTAGACGGCAGAACTATGCAGACAAGCAAACGGCATCTATGGACCAATGTAACTATGGTCGCACTTGAGACATGCACGAAGGAAGAGCAGCGAATCGTTATTCGAAATTTTTGAGAAGTAAAGGTCTGAAACCCATTGGAATTCATCGGCGATCAGTATGGTGATGCACGTTTGTCACAGCAACAACATGACAATGCTCGGCCTCATATTGCCCATACAACAGCTGCGATCATCCAATAGCTGCATTTAGAATGTCTTCTACATCCACAATATTCACCAAGCCTCGCCTTTAATGAATGCCACATATTTGGGCCATTCATAGAGGCAATGATAGGATGGCAATTTCGACAGGATGAAGATGAAGGATGAAGACGGTGCAACCAGAGACATTTTTCCTATAGTTATCATTGTATTGGGTCGGTGCATACGTTCGTGCGGTTCTTGTATGTTATATTTTATGTTACTGTCACTGCCTTGCGCTGTAACTCACAATCACCCAGTGATGTATTCACCTCCACTCTCTGTGACCTGCCAACGTTCAGGTAGCAGTTGAATGCCTCGTCTGTAGAATTGTTTTGGTTTTAACTGAAAGAAATCTGTTAGCCATTGATCAAGAGAAGCGGAGTGTGGTTAGAAAGAGAGCGGAAAAGATGAAAATCTGACGGGAAAAGGTTAGGAATATACGGAGGATGAGGAAGAGGTTTCCAGCCAAGTTCAGCCATCACACATTTGGTCAATTGCCCTGTATGCGGACGAGCGTTATCATGGAGCAATAAGACTGGTTTTTGTCTTTGTCTTTTTTTGTCAATAACAACGGCAAGCCGTCTTAGCTGGTTACTATACACAGCAGAGGTAATTGTTACGTTTTTCGGATGGAGTTCATGGTGAAGAATGCCATCTTTGTTCCACCAAACACAGAATATGATTTTCTGTGAATGGGCACTATCCTTGGCACGGGAAGTTGCTTCTGTTTATGTTCTGAGCAAGTCTGTCCTCTTCTTCATGTTGAAATAGGCTACAGATACCATTTCTCGCCACCGGTTGCAATGTTCGAAAGGAATGCTTCGTGCCTATCACAAGCCAGCCGGTGCTGGGCAAGCAATAACGAACAGATGCTTACTCATTGATTTTTTTACTGTCAGTTAGATAATGGGGTACCCATATATTCAATTACTGTACATTACCCATCGAATGCAAATAGCATACAATAGTATGACCACATTCAAAAACTTGCTCCACTTCCCGCGTTGTTTGACGAGGATTCCCATGAAGCAACTCATTCAAGCGATTTTCGTCAAAATCTTAAGGTCTTCCAGAACGTGTATCACCAGAAAAGTCAAACGGTCCTGCTCGAAAGCGGGAAAACCATTTTGGTGCTGTTCTTTCAGCAATTGCTTCATTCCCGTACATTTCACAAATTGCTCCCGTACCTCCTGCTGCACTTGATCCTCGGTAATGCTCACTTTCCTCAACTTGACATTCCATATCCGTTTGTCAGAAACATACACAAATAATACGTACACAATCAAAAAACCTGTGTTTCCAAACACACAAACTCCAAATTCAGTTAAAACAATGGAATAACGATAAGCAATCCCTTCACGCCGCATTGTTGCCAACCCAAAAGAATACTGCACGAACTTATGCATCGAACCTATACTTTGTAAGTGTTGAAAGACATGCATTGAATGCAATGGTGTCTACGTACACAATGAAACAGTTGTGTATCGCTAAATAAAATGCATTGAAATAATATTTAAGGTTTTCATTTGACCCGCCCTCATATATATCGTTAATAATGTGATTAGCATTTTTTTGCTATTCGTTGTAAATCGCACCGACACAGACAGGTTTTATCGCGACGATTGGATAGGAAAGAGCTAGGATTCGGAAGGAAGCGACCGTGGACTTAAGTGAGGTACAGCCTGAATTTGCCTGGTGTGATAATGGAGAAAAGTGGAAAACCATCTTCACGGCTGCCGACAGTTATGTTATAATCCACCATCTCCCGAATGAAAGCTGATAGCTACGTATCCAAACCGTTGCCAACTTGCCCGGTTAATGTTACTTGTTTAACGTTTATTTTAACTGCTGAGCGACTTACAAGGCACTACGAAAAAAATAAATCATCATCATCACAATAATGAATAATGGAGATTGTCGCTGAAGAACAGTTCTCTGCAAGGCCTATGGATCAGAAACCTATTCTGTAAGCGTTTGATCAACTCGTTATATTCGGCATGGAAAATGGAGTGATCCAACTATCAAGTTACAATTAATGAATTACAGACACATGATTCAACAGAATGTCTAAGCCGTATTTTATTAGTTTACATTTCCTTTCCAGAATTGTTTAGATAAGAGCGTATAATTGTTATGAAATGACGTGTTTTCGTAGTTTTTCGACGTTTAACACCTGTAGTCAGTTTTTCCTAATTTCCACGTTGTGGCGTTTCATACGTTTGAATAAATTGCCATGTAACTTCTACACCATACCAGACAGTAATTCATGAAGTACTGTATCTCATTATTGGAGCCACTATGATATTGATCACATTGGAGCCATTGCAAAGGATGTTGATCTAGTTCAACTAGAGTGAATGCAGCATTACTGAATTTTCGTAGTAATGGATATTACGCTATCTAGATCAATGCCACCTCATAATTAGCCATTTACTTCAGCCGTGCACTCGAAATGAAAATAGTGGTAAACTGAATGGTGTGCTATCGTCATTGTGCAAATTGAAATGAATACCTCCTCTTTCAACGTGTGCTTGCATTAGGCATGGACAACCGAACAGATTCAACGCGTTACTGTTACCAGGGAAGCAACAAGTGATTGGGGAATTTACTTTATTGGGCTCATCCTAGTCTGTTCAGTTACTAGTGTTTATATTCATTATGAATTTCATAGTGAAGGACTGCGATGATCTTATTTTGTGATGATATTGTTTATGTTATCAGCCCACAGACTGGTTCGATGCAGCTCTCCATGCCACGCTATATTGTTCTAAACATTTCGCTCCTTAGTAACTATAATACATCCTAATCTAATCTATTTGTCATGTTTGTGCCCTCATCTACTCCTACGGCTTTTACAGCCTACACTTCCCTCAAAACTACCTGCACAAATCCAGGGCGACTCAAGATGTTTCCTATCAGTATGTCTCTTCCTTTCTAATTTCACCAAATCGTTCTCATCTCATCAAGAAAAATTCAATAAGCTACTTTTTTTGACTCGATACACTCATCTCATCTTCAGCATTCTTCTGCAACACTGCACTTCAAGTTCCATTTTCCTCATTTCTGTACTTGTTATTGACTATGTTTTATTAACATACAATGCGACGCTCCATAAAATAGTCTTCAAGAAGATCGTCCTAATAAACATACTATATCTATGTTTGTTTTGGACATATTTATTTCCTTAAGACATGCCTTCCTTGTTCTTGCTAATATGAATGTTATGTCCTCCTTACTACTATTGCAGTCGTTAGTTATGCTAATACCCACGTAACAATATTCATCTACCTCTGTTTCTTAATCGAATATTTCCTGCATCACAAGACTCCATTTGATTGTAGTGCATGACTATTGTTTGGTATTTATTTATTTTCATCTTCTACTACTCCCCGAAAGATACTGTCCATACTATTAAAAATATCTCCAGATATTTTGCAGACTGAAATAAAATAACAATATTATCCGCAGATCTTATCGTTTTAATTAAGTTATCTCTCCTTGAACTGTTTTCTTTTCGAAATTCCTCCCTGATTTCATTTACCCCTAGTTCTGTACGTACCGGATGAATCACCAGCCCCTTGCGATTTAGTTTCATGCATCCCGCCGCGTTTATTACAGTTCTCAAATACGTCGGTCCCTCTCCCTAAACCGTGGTAATATAAAGAGAATTGTGGTTAAGGGCTGAAAACCAGCAGGAATCTTGAGTGCCACTTTTAATTTATTGTGAGTACCCCGAATGAACCGATAAAACTAGCAGAGATACGAAGAAAATGTTCCTTACTACAGGAGGTACACACACATACCAAGAACAGGGGTTGCCGGATATTTGCGGTCACCGGACATTTGCGGTCACTGAGGTAAATTCGTGCCCAGTCACAGGCGATTTGCGGTCACTGCAGCGGGGAGTGGGCCTTATTAGCTTAATCTCGGGCTATCCCCGCTAACCTGCCTGGGCTCCTGCTCGCTCCTTCTAGATCAACATTATTCTCTCGCGCGCATTATTTATAGACTAATGCCTTCAGCCACAAGCACCATTCTACATCGAAACTTCCTGGTGTTGTGTGTGTGCTGTATTGCAATTAACAATTACTAATAATGCAAATCTTTCTGCACTTTACAATAGGTATATGTATCGAAAGTATAGAAATAATCAACATGAAATCGTCACCTGTGTGTATCTGAAGGAGAAGAACAAGTTATGTCATGCTTTTGGAAACATACAATTCTGCCTTATCAGTACCTGTCAACTCCATTACAGAACACAACAGTAAATACTTACTTACGTCCTACGACCTACTTTTACGGTTTTCGGAGACGTCGAGGTGCCGGAATTTAGTCCTGCAGAGTTCTTTTACGTGTTGGTATATCTGTCGACACGAGGCTGACGTTTTTGAGAACCTTCAAATACCACCGGACTGAACCAAGATCGAACCTGCCAAGTTGGGGTCAGAAGGCCAGCACTTCAACTCAGCCCGGCCCAGTAATACATATTATGTCGATTAACGTGGGAAAGTGAAGAGAAACAAGACAAGAGAACGGGATAACATTGAAGACTCAGATGCTCCAGAACATGGACCTGTGGTGCACAAAGGTATTGGCTCAACTTTAAATCAGTTTTCCCCAAAAATTATTGTTTCAACCTAGAAGCATGAAATTTCTGTCAGAACATGAACTATTTACTGCAAAGCTACCGACTTTTCTTTGTATACATATCTGAACAAATGAAAATATTAAGCACAAGCATAGTGTATTGAAAAAATTTTAAAAATAGCACTACAGACTTTTTTTAGAAATGTTGTGTGTTAAAATTTCATTGCCTTATAAAACCAGTAATCACAGAATGTATGAGCATTTTTACGTACCAATTTTCATAAATATAGGATTTATAGTTTCACCGAAACGTGTGCCTAAAAATACTAAAATGGACGTAATGAGGATAGGGTGTACTACCTTCTCTTATGAGCTGGATTTATTATAATATTTTCAGCTTTTGGTAATCAGTGTTAAAGTTATATAGTAGGGAATAGTAATGCTTGCCACGGATACACGAGAAGCTAACAACATTTACCTTCGCAACTTAACGCTAACGCTACAATAACATAATTTTTTAAATGGCTACCTGCTTCACAGATAAGAGAGGCCGGTAACCAAATATATCTCCAGCCTTTAAAAAATGAATCACTTAAATATACGACATTAAGCATTCTTTATTTATACAACCTTCTCTCAGAGCAATTATTAACTTAGCACTTCCGCCAGCCTTGAGATCTTCTCTGTCGTCAGAGATCCATCATATAAGCCGTTTGTGTACATACGTGCCTTGTGTTCTGAATGCCACGGTTCGATTCCCCTGCTGGCAGAATCAATACATGATAGGTTCTGTTTGATTTGCTGGATTCCTCCGTGAGATTGTGCCCGTTAGACCACCACAGTAAAGCGCTTCGGGCAAAGAGCCACCCTCCCATGTAATGACCTTAATCGAGATTTGAAATGCGCTGATCTTCCACGGATACAAGACAAGAATTCTAACAATTTATTGTAAGAAGAATAATAGCATTCCTGGAAACTTACATTATTGGTTAACAGGAAACGGACAAAATTGAATGCCGGTGAATGTGTATTATATTAAGTGGAAAACAAGTGTAGCGTATGGTGTGGTATTAAGATAAAATTGCGTTGAGGCCCTTCATGGACTTTGAAGACGGTTTTCCGTATTTCCCCATTTTAATAATAGGCGAATCCTGGGGCTGTGCCCTGTTTAAGGTCACGGCCACCTCCTTCCTACTCCTAGCCATTTCCTATCCCATCGTCGCCATAAGACCTGTCTGTGCCGGTGCGACGTAAAACACATTGTAAAAAAGTGTCTAACTGTTAAGGAATAAATGGAAACGAAGGGAAGGTCATATGATCTATTTTTAACCCTTTTGATTCTAGTTGGAGACTTTGAGCCTTTTCAGATGCTGTGCAAATATTTAAGAGTATCAGAAATAATTTCCACGGTGAAAAGCAAGTCTTTTTGAATAATGAAGTTGTGGACTTTAAATTCGGCAGGTTTTTGAAATGGATAACTGCCATAAATTTGAAGGTTTGAAAGCTTGCCACAAACTAAAGACTGTACATGAAGACCCCACTTCATTTCAGCGCATGTTCGTGAGACTTGCTTTTCAGTTATTTAGTACTTCTGTTGCAAGTGGCCTAAATAATTTTATAAACCAAACCAAACTACATGGCGCTACAGCCCCGAAGGGCCTTGGCCTACCAAGTGACCGCTGCTCAGCCCTCAGGCTGCAGATTATGAGGTATCGTGTGGTGAGCACGACGAATCCTCTCGGTCGTTATTTTTGGCTTTGTTGACCGGGGCCGCTATCTCACCGTCAGATAGCTCCTCAACATGTAAGCAGAGTGGACCTTGAACCAGCTCTCAGATCCGGGTAAAAATCCCTGACCTGGCTGGGAATCGAACCCGGGAACTTCAATTAAGAGGCAGGCACGCTACCCGTACACCGCGGGGCCGACGGCATGAATCTTCTTAGGCAGATACACTCAGAGTTTTTGAAGACAGTGAACCGACGGAAAAATTCACTAGGAAATTAAATAACCAAATAGATGTATAAATAGTTCTACACCAGCAGGGTCTCTTTATAAATATCTAATAGGACATCGAACCTTAATAAAATGGAGAGATAACCTCAGTGGGAGCAATAATACTTTTGCTTCAGAAAGAAATCTTGAATCCCTAAGAGTAACAGTTGAGAGCACCCTACAGGTGTCCGAGTATTAATGGAATAATGGATTCCGATGTACGCTGATAGCAAAATTTCATGAAGATCCGCTAGAACGGCACTTTGGTGTATTACGCCCAGTTGTGACGACTACCTTTCAATGATAGATTTTCTGAAATTACACATGGTGCAGTCTATTTATTTCCGAACAAACCTTGCTCTGTAATCGGGTAGTAATTGTGAGTTTAAGTATGAATTGCCATTGACATTCTACGTCAGTGAAATAAGAACACTGGCCAGGAAGGCAGAAGAGACAAATAAGACTGTAGTAGATAAAACACTGTATAAGGTAAAGCCAGCACTAGATTTTACTCAGAGCATGGATGACCTTTAACCGGACTGGAGAAACAATTTAGGTGGATTTATGAATGTATCACTGTTGACGGAGGAATTTCGAACATGTTTCATGTGATACGTCCTACTCGTGCGCGTTTCCCATGTACAGTTGTTGAAAATGAGTTCTAACAGGAAAATAAAGTGTTTTCGTACCATGTCCACATAGGCTGATGTCTTTTTCTACATATTAGGAATGTGCCCTGAAAGTTTGGCCTATCTAACTGTTACACATTTCATAGATAGTCGTAAACCACTCCAAGATCTTTCTTTCCTTCTTTCTTTTGTTGAAAGATGGCTGTCACCTGTTTCCTTTGTAGCCATGACGTACGAGATGTTCCGCTAGTCAACGATCATTCGTTATAACGAGAGACCGAATAGCGGAATAATTTAGGTTTGGATAGAATACCGGTATTACAAAACGCTTTGACCTAAATATAACCGTAACTGTGGAAACCGTCATTATTGCAGACAATATAGATTCAATACCAGTATTTTCATGTATATAAAGGTTACATTCCCGGTGAGGACTGCGAGCAAATATAGTCGTAAAGAAATACTTTATCGGCGATTGAATTCATGCATTAGAATATAAATTCTGAAACGATTGTGAAAAACCGGGTAAGTGACAATGCACTTCCCAACCATTATTTTCCTTAAGACTGGTCACGCCTTTCAGCCACGTACGGATATGCAGTCCATCAGAACAATTGCTGTTGTGTTCATTTTCATTGCATGTGTGTACAGGAAAATAAACCTTACATCTTTCTAGCATAATGACTGCAGCAGAAATGTATGCATGATTCCATCCTACAGTACAGTATAATGCATGTAAGTTTCATTTTCCTGTACACATAGGCATAGGAATATGAACACAAGGACAATTGTTCTGATGGACTGCATATCCGTACGTGGCTGAGAGGCGTAACCAGTCGTAAGGAAAATAATGGTTAGACAGTACATTGTCAGTTACCCGGTTTTTCACAATCGTTACAGAATTACGAGCAGAGAGACATCAGAGTAAACGTTCACTAGTGAGCCTATCCGCACAGAGTCGACTCGAAAATAAAACACTAAAAACAAACAGGATCGTGCATTGTAAATGCCTGTCTGTTAGGTCATCAGCCCAGAGGGTGGTTGGATCCTCAAATAGCACCACCAAAAGTTATGCGGTTATAAGGAAACAGCAAAAACCAAAGGCAGCACCAAAATGAGGCGTACTAGGCAAGACGAGGAGTGAGATAGTTTGCCATTGCTTCCCTCACTGGGTCAGAAAGTGCTAATGCAGCACGACTGACTCTATGAGCAACACCTTTCATAACACTCAGATGCACTAGTCGTGCTCTGAATGTCAGTACTCAGCACCACCCATACCCCAGCAGCATCCATATTGTCACAGCCATGGATGAGACTGGGACTTCGGTGGAAGCTACACTTTACTCTGGCCTGCGCTAAGAGATGGATACAAAAGTACTGTATCCATCAAGAAATGGCAGCAGGCAAGCATAGTAAATAAGGAAAATAAATGTTTAATTATAAGTGAAAAGGCTTGGTGCCACTTTTTTCATTTGTTTTCGTGTGCCTTCACAACCATTTAACCATTCGGGATGGCATGGCTGAATGTCGTGTGCATGAATTCCTGAGTGCAGTAATAACAAGACACCACCATTTACTGTGGATTAGTATTGATTAACAAGATATCTTCTATTAGGCCTATATCACTGCGTCAGTTGAAACGATGAGGAGAAAGTATGTACTTAAATGACGACAATTCTTTTGACACTTGCTTTTGTGGATGGAATTGTCGTGAATTCGCCTGTAAGCGTGTTGCTCAAATTTACCTCCAAATTCCTCCCAATATTGCCCCAGAAGTAAATTAGTCTGTCTAGGCTCGCATTAATATGACAGAATTCTCAGCAACTATCCATCGTAGATGCATAGATTCGCCCAAAACATACCACAGTAAGCCTAGCGATATGCAAGGATGAAAGTCAACATTGTTAAGTAACGTAATGTACAGACCTTCACAATATACAAGCATTATTTTTAAAAAATTATTATGCATCTGGATGTGTTTGATATTCGCTGATATTCAAAGTACCGCTATACAGGATTTTGTTTTCTACCCATTTTAGCTTGCTCACCACACAACAGGTGTTACCACTGCAGCCCAACTAAAATGTTACTCCCACTACGTAACGAAACAGCAGACTCCACAACAAGAAGTCGATCAGAAGGGCCACTTCTTTGCCATGTAAACATAATGACTAGAGCTATCAGAACTAGAGTCCCTTCTTAAATTTTGAGATTTTATTCTTTTTTATTGTGGGTGTTTCTACCTGTATGCTACCCGTATATCGTTGATGTACGTTTGTACCGGTATGCACGTCCTATTACGACATAATGCCCGTATTAACGATCTACGATTTTCTCCGGTAGTACCGGTTAATATCGAAATAATACCGGTATTTTCCCGATATTTTCTGTAGCAATACGTTGTCTGGTTATAACTATGGCTATGCCTATTTTTGCTACATCACCTGATGATGATGATGATGATGATCATCATGATATTGAAAATTACTGCACCGAGCTCGATAGCTGCAGTCGCTTAAGTGCGGCCAGTATCCAGTATTCGGGAGATAGTAGGTTCGAACCCCACTGTCGGCAGCCCTGAAAATGTTTTTCCGTGGTTTCCCATTTTCACACCAGGCAAATGCTGGGGTTGTACCTTAATTAAGGCCACGGCCGCTTCCTTCTCACTCCTAGCCCTTTCCTGTCCCATCGTCGCCGTAATACCTATCTGTGTCGGTGCGACGTAAAACAACTAGCAAAAAAAAAGATAATTACTGCTGTTTAAATGGGCCTATCGTAAGTCATTGTATTCCCCCCAGACTTCCCTTCAGATATTTTATACAAATAATAACATAAAATTCCTTTATTCTTCAGTCTATCGAACACCAGTTATTATTGTTACTTAACTACTTCTATTTTCAGGTATGCGCCAGTGTTTCATCGATTTGTGTCTTCTGTTTGAGAGGCGAGAAACCTAAAAAGTCTATTTTACCTAAGTCGACACTGGAGAGCATGACTTCCAACTTAACAAATAATATAAACCCCCCATACCCCAGACACCGCGATACCATTTATTTTACAGATTTCACAAACAAAAACTCTTGACGATGATAATGATATATCCGTAGTACGTAAAACAGGCGATTATCTTTAAAAATGTGAGAGAAGTACTGACTTATAGATCTTACTTTCTTTAAGTTCAGTTAGTTTTTTACACAGTACAGGTAGGATTTTCAACCTGAAAGGCGCACATGTATTCTGGGTCAGTCTTCATAAGCATCGGAAAAGCCTGGTGGACTTTATATAGAGCCACCACAAAATATATTTTTTTAACAATGTGATTCCCTCGCTAGTTTTGCTCATTATTACAATCGATGCTTGTATTCCGACCCAAATCTACCGTCTTTTGACCAGTACCGTTCACTAAAGTTCCATTCAGATTCTACTTAACATAACGTGATTTTATGCATCATTTTAGTAACAAATGTTACTTAGAGTTTGGAGTTTTGTTACATATTTGTGAACAACCATAAAGCCGTTATTCATGGTGAATGAATGGTTGAAATTGGTCGGTAAGTACGCTGCAGAGTAATGAGTTCCAAAATCAAGTTGCCACTCATTTCAGAACCGAGAGATAGAGTGTGTATGAATGGGAATTATGAGTGGCGTTCGTACCACTGTGACACATCATATCAACAACCTAGTTATTTGCTTTTCCGTTTTATAGAGTGGAGTGTGCTGCCGAACGTGACCACATTATCGAGCTCATAAACATGTTAGAATTTGTTTTACATATTCCTGACCATTAAAAGTGGAGGGAATATATAATTGGGCTAATATGAGTAGAATTCTTAGATCGTGGGAAGATAATATCATGGTTAGCGGCCCAGCATGGTTGCGCATCATGTGAAGCATTCACACCTTCGACAAGCGATCTAAGAGGGGATGACAAAGCCGCGTTATCATTGTGGAAGCTTTTGCTCGCAGTCCGTATGCATAGACAGCTTAATTATTCTTTGTCGAAGAATACGATAGCCATACCAACAAGTTTCAATCTTCGGTCATGGGAAGATTGTGGTATGTGGAGACGTGGATTTACCTTTTAACTGATTGGTGTTCGTGTTGGAAGAATTGTGACCACAATGTGTGGGTCGAAATATGACGAACTCCCTAACTTCGATGATCACAGTTGCCCCGTCATTCCACCGAAAGAAATAATAGACCTCATTTACACTTTCGGATTTTATATCCACATCACGAACACTTGCTTAAGAATTGAGATGTGTTGCATAGCGACAATTTTCCACAGGCAGGATTCTATGTTGCGGTTCACCGTGCGGCACAGCGACTGGTACGTCAAGGATAAACATTTCGAACTTGGATGGACTGATCTAACCCAAGGAAACACTCAAAGTCTCTCCTTCTCCATACGGCACCGTTTAGTAGCAGTTACTGGCGTGCATGGTGGTTCCACGACTTGCTGATTTCTTGCGTTTGGTAGTCGAACCGAGCTTTCCAGCACTTTATTTTACGTGTCCGTTTACACGATGTCCATCCAAAACGTAGCAACGTGGACTGTGTTTTCATTTGCAAGTGTAAGATCTTGCTTTGTGCCAGGTTGACTTGGAATTAAAAAAGTCAGCAAATGCTAGGGAATTTTGCATTATCCCACAGGAGCACAGGGTAGTTTCCTCTGGAAGCATCTTTCATCGCTCTAAATTGGTTTTGCATTTTGAAACCCCTGCGCAGACACGGTTTGAAGTCTATCATACAGGGAAAGGTCAATTGTGACTAGGTGGTAGTTATTTATGTAGTGAAAAAGGGAGACTGGTTCTTGCCTTTCCATTTCTGAAGCCTCTTTGTTTCCCTGCTTCCTTTTACAAGCGTAATTTTTGACAGAAAGATATGATGGGATCGAAGTGTAGATCTGGCTTATTGATAGCCATACAGTGGGTGCCTACGATCCGTCTCTTGCATCTTCCTTTCTGCCTCTGTGGCAACTTACCTTCTAATATTGGATGGCGCAATGCCAACACGGGGTTACTGATGGTGGACAAGAGTAGGTTAGAGGCAACATGTAACAGTTTATTCATAGACAGTGCCAACTCTCTGCTACTTCTTAGAAGCCCTTGTACAGCAATAACTGTGTCATCTTCATAGAAAAACTGTCTGGTTACTCAGAATCATTCTTTCCAGGAGCTTAAAGCTACTGAATTGATACAGTCCGAACATTATTTGAATTATGGCTGATCCCTCATTTCATCTGAGCGACGACACGGGCTCGTCTCCAGAGTTTACGGATATTCAATGTCGTAACGCGGGTGTTTAAAAGAAATAGCGACCATTCATGGCTTTAGGACCAAAGTTCTTTAACTGCTCACCGCTGATATCATCAAGTCCAGCGGCACTGTTAGGTTTCAAACTGATTAAGGCTTTTTTTATTCTTCAGGACTGAATGGGGTGTGGATAATATCTACCTCTGTTGTCTGGCCATGGACCATTCTTACCTTAATGTCCTTCCCATTGGTTTTGCCATTGTGTAAGAACTGCGACGCCACTTGGTTGGCAGAAACAGAGCTGAAATTTAATGGAGCACTTGTAGAAACGTCGCAAAGACTTTTCAACACACGCCATGCTCGTCTGGTATTTTGTTTCATATAAAGATTTTCCAGTAGTTAGAGGATGTACTTTCTCTTAAAATAACAACCACCACCACCACCACTTTATCAGTAGTGATACTCATTTTCTTCTTGTACTCAGAGACTGCATGCATCAGTGCTTCTCCATCAGCAATATTGTCTCGTCTGAAAACGGGTCACTGTGATCTTGCATTCGGGGGATAGTGGTTTCGAATCCCACCGTCGGCAGCCCTGAAGATGGTTTCCTATGGTTTCCCATGTTAACACCAGGCAAATACTGGGACTGTACATATAATGAAGGCCACGGCCACTACCTTCACAAACCTTGCAATTTCCCATTCTTCCGTCGCCGGAAACCTTCAATGTGTTAGTGCGACGTTAAACCAGTAGCAAAAAAAACCTGGTCGGTTTCGTAAAGAAGATGGTATTTGTGCAGTCACGGTTTATCATTAACATCGAACCGAGCTGTGAGTGCAGTACTTTTACCATAGAATAGTACGTCCGTGTAGGCCTATAATATTATTACTTTGACTTGCAACATACTTAGCGTTGAAAATATTTACCTGATTTCAAACTATAGGATTCAAATCGGAGACCCTTCAGAAGAGCTATTAGCATTCTTTGAATTCATAATTCCCTAAATGAGAGCAGTGGCTTTTTAAGCCTTAACTGTCTTGCAAGTATAACTATGCGAAGATTATTTGGCCGAGTTTGGATGTAATGCTAGAATGTTGCTCGATTAAGCCTAGATCCGTCCCAGTCCCTGGAATTTTCATTTCAAGTGATAAGGTAGCACACTACTAACAATGACAGTCATCTAAAATACCATCGTCTGATCCCATATACCTCCTGAAATACCACTATTTCTCCTTTAACCACGCTGAAGTGCGTCCTCCACCACCAAAATAATTAGTGCAGGAAATGAACACTTCAAGAAACTGTGTACTCTAAATCTGCCACAAACACAGTTCAAAACAGGCTGGTCGAGCGTGCTAGTGCAACTCAGATAATATTATGATTTATTTTATTTAACAAATGGCTTTACAGATAGAGTGCACTCAAATATGCTGAGTGACTTAGGAAAACAATATCTTTATAATGATACTTGCTCGTTGTTTAGAGGGGCCTAACATCTAAGATCATCGGCCCAATATCTTTATATCTAGACTGTTTGTATAACTGATTGTGTCTGGAAACGTATGAGCAAAATCACTGATGTCGCCGTTGTATTTTATTTTCGGACACTGGGTGACAATACGCTGGATGGTCTGCTTAGAGGCACCACATTCGCAGTCAGGTGGATAAATTCTTTTCCGTTTGTAGTGGAAGTCTGCGCAGTTACCATTGCCCGATCATATCCTGTTGAGAGTAGACCATATTTTCCGAGAAGACTCATATCCAGGTGGCAGCGACGAACCAATGCGTGGCGAAGTTGACTCAGGCCTGGCATCTTTCCTTCCCTGACATTCTTTAGCTATTTTGAAGTTGGTATTCTTCAGTTCTATTTCAGTTCTTAGTGATGGGTTTCGAGACCGTTGTCGTTTCAGATGGACATCAGTGATGTCGCCATGTATTGGTAATTGGGAATTATTCTTTTTTTGCCAGAGGCTTTACGTTGCACCGACACAGGTAGGTCTTATGACGACGATGGGATAGGAAAGGCCTAGGAGTTGGAAGGAAGCGGCCGTGGCCTTAATTAAGGTACAACCCCAGCATTTGCCTGGTGTGAAAATGGGAAACCACCGAAAACCATCTTCAGGGCTGCCGACAGTGGGATTCAAACTCACTTTCTCCCGGATGCAAGCTCACAGCCGTGCGCCCCTAACCGCACGGCTAACTCGCCCGTTCATTATTTTCTTGAACTTTCTGAGAAAAATACGTCGAAGGTGTGGTAGGGATATTTGGCTGTGGATAGGTAGACAACAGGTGGGCGTAGACTTTACTGTGCCGGCGATGAGGTGCATCGTGGTATTGAGCTGCGTATCTATAAGTGTCGTGTGAGGGCTATTCAACCAAACAGGATAGTACTCGGCAGCCGAAAACACAAGTCCCAAATATGTAAATCGAAGTAAAGTTGCCGTTGAACCCCAAGTTGTACCACATAATTTTTGGATTGCATTGTTGCGATTATTTACTTCGGATTTAATGTTGCGAATGTGTTGTTTAAAGGAGTGTGTTCTATCGAAGGTGGCTAGTAGATATTTAGGGAAACTATTATGTCTCAATAATTGATTTCCAAAGTACACTTGCAATTATTTAATATACATCTCCCTGTTTAGATAGAAACAACATACTTCTGTTTTGTTGGCATCAGGTTTTTGTCTCCAAAAAGTGAAGTACTGCATCAGCTCTTCAAGTTCATCCGTTAGTCACCATGGATTTCTCGAATGTTGTATCTCCAGTATCAAGCACCCAGTCATCGGTGGTGGCAGGCAAATGAGATATATAAGCTATATAAGATTTAAGAAGAACAGAACCCTAAGGAAGTCCATTATTTATGGACTTTTTGGTATTCCCCATATGCACTTGGAGAAGCCATTGACTTAGCATGTTATTCAAGAGCCGGGCAGTCATTTTACTTGGTAACACTTTCAGAAACTTGAAGAGTAAGCCATCCTTCCGGACTGTGCCATAGGCTGTTGTCAGATCAATAAAAGACACCGATGCCTTAAGCTTCCTCTGACAGCCTGCTTCTATGAAAGTTGTCAGAAACATTACTTGGTCTGTAGTGCTTCTGTGCGGTCTGAATCCTGCCTGCTCCACTGGGCATTCCTTGAGTTTATCTGGGCCAATTCTGTTGAGAAGGAGCCCTTCTAGTAATTTATATGTCACACTAAGCAGGGCAATAGGGCGATAACACTCTGGTTTATCGCTAGCTTTGCCTCTCTTGAAAATGGCTGTGATCTTTGTTTGTTGGAATAATTTCGGCAATTGCTTCCTCTGTGGAATGTTCATGAAGAAATTGGACAAACATACGGTACTCTAACTCTGCCCCACCATGATTTATTTTTGCTAGTGGCTTTACGTCGCACCAACACAGATAGGTCTCATGACGACGATAGGATAGGAAAGGGCTAGAAGTTGGAAGGAAGCGGCCATAGCCTTAATTAAGGTACAGCCCCAGCATTTTCCTGGTGTGAAAATGAGAAAAGACGGAAAACCATCTTCAGGTCTGCCGACAGTGGGATTCGAACCCACTATCTCCCGGATGCAACCTCACAGCTGCGCGCCCCTAACCGAACGGCCAACTCGCCCGGTCCCATAATGAATGATAAATTCCGGGGGCGAGTATCATCCACACCCGGTTCTTTGACTGGCTTGATATCAGCAATTGCAGTAGTTATTCGCAGTAAAGGGTCTGGTGCATTCCAATATATCTGGTACACTATCTTCCAGAATTTTCAGATTCTTCTGTAAGCTTTTTGTGAATACTTTATCCCTGCTACTTTTGGAAGTCATGACTCTGTGAGAGACAATTTTTTTTGTGTGAATTTTTGAACTCATTCGTGTAATGGGTTTACCATCCCCCAGCTTTCTGAGAAGGGACCAAGTTTCACGATTTGAATTTGTAAAATCAAGAGATTCTACTTTCGAAATCCACTTTGTCTTCTTGCAGAATCTAAGCTATGTAAATGCTGATTTGGAATTCGTGATTACCAGTATCAATATACTGCTGATAAATAGCTCTACGGATGTGGATTCTTTTTGTTTTGTTGCTGTAAATATCATAGCTCCCACTAATCTCTCGTATTCTGTACTTGATGGTGGTATCCTTCGTAAACATATGTCGAGATCCTCTGTACAGCCAGATCAGTTAGTTCTATTGAAGTTCCAGCGTGGTCTTGAGATAGTTGAAACTACAGGAATCTGGATGCCAAGCTCCTAAAGGACTGACCGGTTTTGGCTATGAGAGTAACCTTTGAGGTATAAAGGCATGAAACTCATTCTCCTGTGTAACCTGTCCTCCTTTATTCGCCTCACATGACGTTTATGCATCTTTATGCATACAGCTCCATCCATCGGTCCTAACTTAGCCGCCATTGTTCCTACCAGTTTGTACCAGTAATTATTCCCGTTATTCCCAACGTACGAATAAAATATCCACTGAGCGACTTGGCCGTGCGGTTTTGGGCCTCTGTGAGCTCTCATTCGGGAGGTGGTAGGCTCGAATCCATCCGTTGGCAGCTTGAAGGTGGTTGTCTGTGGTTTCCCATTTTCGCACCAGGCAAATGCCGGGGATGTACCTTAACTAAGGCCACGTACACTGTCATCCCAATCCTATCACTTCCCCATCTTTGCGTCGCCAAAAACCTGCGATCTGTTAGTGCAACGTTACAAAAATACATACAAAAGTACATAAATATGATATCGTGAGTCCAAACAGTTGTCACCCTCCTACAGCGAATAAAACCTGTATATCAACTAATTAGTAGTAATTTCAATCTCCACTCGACACAGATCTCTCTTTCTGAAATTTCACATTGAGTCGTAGTACTTTATACCTTTGATTCATCGTCCCTTGAAATGTATTCATTTTGTGTAGCATGCCTGACGCTGTCTCCTTTCATTTCCTCCGCAGTTTCCCTCGAGTTGTGCTATGGACTTTTGATATTACATACAAGTATATCACACCCTCGCACTGTATTCAGAAGTGGAGATATTATCGTCGTTATTCGTATTATTATTATTACGGAGGTCGAGTCATGAGTCATGGCAACTATTTTTTTTCTCGCGAGCAGGAGACAACACGGAAAATCTAAGATATACATTTGGAAACGTGCGGTATGTACTTGCGTATGATGCCACAAGATGGTGTATGTAAACAACAGTGGGGTCTAAATATGCCCCCAATTTCAGTGTGTGACTGAGAGCGTCACAAATTGGAAGTCAACAAGCAGGAGCAACGATCGTATATTAAAATAGCAGTTCTCCGCGACAGAAATGCGCGCCAATGCCATGCAGAGCTGCGGGAAGCATTAGGTGTGTGACTAGCATCTAATCCCCAAAGTCAAGAAGCCATTACGTGGACAACGGTTTGTTAACAAAGGGGACATCGTAACAGCATTTCGGAGAGAGGTGTCACACGTTAGCGATACACATGCAGCGAATGGTATTCAGCGCCTGCCCCACCGCTGGCAACGCACAGTGGAAACCTTGGGTGATTATTTCGAAGGTCGGTAACCAGTGGAGACCTGTCCTTTGAACGTAGTATTGTGTATTTGCTGTCTATACCATAATCAAACAATGTTTACCAATGGCCTGGGTTCTGTCACTTTCCTACGAGAATCTCCTGAAGTCAGAATTTGCCTTCAGACACTATGCATAAGTACATGCCCTATATTTCAAAATGCATATCTTAGATTTTCCGTGTTATCTCCTGTTCAGGAGAAAAATAGTTGCCATGACTTATGACTAGACCCTCGTATTATTATTATTATTATGATTATTATTATTATTATTATTATTATTATTATTATAATTTCAGTTGTATATTTTGTTCGTAATATTTTAAACTGGAATGTTTCCATATGTGGTATGAGTAATTTGTTTTGCACAAACGTATTGGAAAGCAGCGCTAATTACAACTCGGAAAGTTTGCGTGAGTCATACGGCCATCCCAGAGTCCGATGAGACGGCCTTGTTATTGTCTTGTAACACGGAGTGGTTCGGGGCGTGGTCTTGGAATGACAAGGGGATCTTCTACTCATGATCGTATGGCCAGGATCAATCTAGATACGTTGGAGGAAGGGGGAATCTGAGGTATATTTAGGCGTGTGAGAAAACTGCGGAGAGGATTTGAGTTCAAACTTTGGTGAGGGTACTTGACTTGAAATTTTGGTAGGGAGAGGAGATGTGACTTTGGTGGAACGTGGTCTTATAATGTTTGTGGAATGTGAAGTGTGGTACTAACCCACAACTGTGGAGTGCTTAGGCACTTTGTATTGTATCACTTGTGGCAGCCTGGTATTATATGCTGGTGAAAGCTATGGGGTATTGTATCTCACACTTTCCAGAATTTATGTTTTGGAACGACAAGCGTGCGTTGCTCAAGTGAATGAATATATAAAACAAGTGTTAGAATCAGTGAACACAGTACAGTATTATAAAGGTACATTATCTGTGTGATATACCAAGTGTCAATAATGAGAATATGCAAGTTGTGTTCATACAGACACAATGAAGGGTATTCATCCATATATATATGCTTTATAATTAACTTTCAACGGACTGACTGTAAATGGTAGCTTGGTTCTCGCTTTTGGTTTCCCACTGTTTTTGTTGTTGTTGTTTTTGTTGTTGTTGTTGTAAATGTGGAGTCTTCCAGCAGTAATTTGTGAGTGTATTTTATGTATATTTTGGTGTGTTGATGAGGTGCCCATGCACGGATGTTATTTAGAATATAGTTAGTTATTTTAGAATCAGTGGAGTTATTGATGAACCTAGGTGCATTTCCTACCTATTTAGTTGTTTTCAGAAGGTGAGGTAAGGCCTGAAGCAGATGTAGCTTACGCAAGACGCCCTGGGAGAGAGAATGATCATGCTTATCAAAATTCGAGGTATTAATTCTGGTGAACTCTGGCGCTCATACTACGGATATTTCGATTAATTTTTTGATTAATCTATTTTAATTATTTTATTATATATTCAGATAGATTTAATTTGGCGCCCAAGCGTGAGGCGATGAAGTATTTTATTTTATTCATATTTGATTATTTGAATCATATTGCAATGGTTATTCATTATTATTATTATTATTATTATTATTATTAATCAGATTTCAGACTTGTCTAACAGTAACATAGTGCTTTAACATATGTATATTTCATATTAGTAGGCGTATGTTACGATCCCTCACTGGCCTCTGTAGCAGTATATAAACGTCCATTACTGCCAACTACTATTAAAAGAAGTTATTTTTTAAAATAAAAGAATGATGGGTTTTAGATGTAATTTTTACCATGAATTGCTTCTTTTCAGGTACTTGAGTTTCAACCTTATTCGAAGTCATCTTCAGTCTATAAATGCAGCAGGAATAAAATGCGATGTTTTGTTACACAGACGCTGTTCATTAATCTTACAAAATAAGGAGCATTATAAACATATTTAAAAACCGCTGGACGAAACTTTCGTAGTGTGACGTTAGACGTCAACACACGTTAGAGACAGATGAGAATCGGGTAGAGGAAATATGCTAAGGGTCGGAATTGTACGATTTATAAATCACAGTGTGTTCAGTGAAGACATTTATTTTCATTTATACATATCTCTTGGTTATTTTTGACACACTTTGTATTTCTATTATTTATAAAGGAACCCTTGGTATCAACATGAAGGATTTTGAAATGCTTATCCGGATTGAAGAAATTATTGCTTTGTTATGAGGTGTTTGGAGGACTGAAACTTTGGACTTAGGTAATTTCCATGATCTAATACTTTATGTTGTTTCGTCCTGATTTTATAGATCCGTCCTGTCTTACCGCCGTGAAGGGAGTTGCAGTCGCCGCACTGTAATACATACACACCACTTTTATTTACCTTACTGATTATATCTGTTCTTTTCGATAATTCTGAGAAAGAATACATTTAAACACTACAGAATAACCCGGTCTTTGTAGCATATTTCCAAGTTTTTCGGAAACTGGACCGTAGTATGGTAGAACTTTGCATATTATTTCTGTTGTATTTATAGGCTGAAGTTGACATTGAAGAAAGTTGAAACTTGAGTACCTGAAATGGAGTATTTCGGGGTATAAACTGCATCTAAAACCCATCATTATGAGTACTTGCCACAACACCTCTGCAACAATCATTAAAAATAAAAAATAAAAAACAGAATAAAGTAAAACTTTTGTCTGATTTTTGTATAGGATTAAAATGAATGTATACTAAATCACTTGCTTCTTTCTTCAAATACATTTTTTTCTATGGAGGTTCTTTTGCTGTTAACTGTGAGCACTTGAGTACTGTCGAAACTGCCTCGAGTAGCAAAAGTCCCCTAACAATAAATATATTTAGTACTCATCAAAGGGTTTTGGACTAGAATACTTCCTTGTGTAGAATACCTCATAGTATTATTCACGTTATTCACATTTGTGGACCAAGATGACTGGCTCAGATGGTAGATCGCTAGCTGTATGTTCCCTAAGTGGTGGGTTCGAACCTTTCTTAGCTCAGTGATGGTTGATTTTGTTTAAATGGATAAGCCTTGTGTCGGTGAATTTTCCGAAACCTCTGTCTCCAAATTCCGCAAAAGAAGTTAGTGGTAAATAAATCCATTAGTATTATTATTATTATTATTATTATTATTATTATTATTATTATTATTATTATTATTATTATTATTATTATTATTATTATTATTATTACTAGGGGAATCCTTAGGAAAAGCATGAGCTTCGTCCAGACTGAAGACACCTGGAAAATTTGGATCAACAAAGAAGTCTACCGAAACGTGGAGAGAATCTCAGAGAGGAAGAGGGAGGCTGATACTTCTCGGACACCTATACAGAATGGACAAAAAACAGACTAACAAAACCGATATTTATCTACCTCTGGAGAAAGACGACTGTGGCATAGATCAAAGAAGATCCGAAATATCTTGAATGTTCCAACGTCCCGGAGTCCAAATATTAGAAAGAATATGTTTTGGAGCATAGTACAACATCTGGAAGGTTTTCAAGTTGTAAGATGATCTATCAGGACTGGAAGAGCATGGTCAGAAGAGCAAGTGCAACAGGTCAGCGAAGGTAAGAAGGAGTGCTGGAGACGGAGAAAACTCCAGACAAGAAAAAACAAAATGAAGTACATGAACTTGCCTTTGCTGTAAATATCAACCGATTGCATTAGTATTCGGATCAGTGACCTTCATAAAAGTTGAGTCTCAAGCTAGAAATTGTACCTAGTTTCTAGAGAATTCCCATATTCCTGCTTCGATTAACAATGTTTAATCCGATTTCAAAAATTAAATTCGTTCTCTCGGTTAAAAGTTAAACTTCATGTCGTTGAAATAGACCTGAAATGCTGGTACATTTGCGTTAGTTGAAGACGAAGACAATCAACATTCGTGTTCTAGAACTAGATGTCTGCCAGGGTGTGTAAATACCCAAGCCCCTTTATCGTCTTCCACATCCCGATAATACTGTAGCTAAGGAAACCAAGATAACGAATAAATTTGCATTCACCAAAATAATTATCTATGATAAAGTTGACCGGTAAAATAGGAAAATCTAACATAATCGCCTTTAATAAATGACGGCTCCTAGGTGACTGGATGTGGAATATCTAATTAATGAAGGAAAAATTATACTGACGATGGAAAGACCAATATTATGCATTAAAAAGTCCCACATGGATAATAGAACACCCTATATACTTCAAGGGCTTCGGTGATGTTGATTTTGTAACACGTTATCCAGATCTTCGGCTTCGTCAACCTTATCCATGATTAATCTGGAATTCCCAACGAATGGATTAGATGAACACTAGACTTATACAATTTTCTTTCTTTCATGAACGATCATTTTTCATTTATGTTGTTACACCAACCGTTTTCTTATTATATAATTATGATATTAACGTTCTCTACCATCAAATTAAATAACACATCCTTCTCTTGGTACGTCATATTAGAACATAATGTACGATAAATTAGTTATTTATTTTTCCATGAATCGGTATGAAAATGTCAATGTTCAAACGCACGTTGAAGCGGAAACGCAGTTTTAGATATCTCGGGAAAAAAAAAAAAAAAAATTGATGAATACAGATGTGAACGTTATCCAGGATAATGACAATACCCGACTTTTAAAAATGTAAAATAACAGCGAAGTCCGCCTCTGTGGTGTAGTGGTTAGCGTGATTAGCTGCCACCCCTGGAGGTCCGGGTTCGATTCCCGGCTCTGCCACGAAATTTGAAAAGTGGTACGAGGGCTGGATCGGGGTACACTCAGCCTCGTGCGGTCAACTGAGTAGAGGTGGGTTCGATTCCCACCTCAGCCATCCTGGAAGTGGTTGTCCGTGGTTTTCCACTTCTCCTCCAGGCAAATGCCGGGATGGTACCTTACTTAAGGCCACGGCCGCTTCCTTCCCTCTTCCTTGTCTGTCCCATCCAATCTTCCCATCCCTCCACAAGGCCCCTGTTCAGCATAGCAGGGGAGGCCGCCTGGGCGAGGTACTGGTCATTCTCCCCAGTTGTATCCCCCGACCCAAAGTCTGAAACTCCAGGACACTGCCCTTGAGGCGGTAGAGGTGGGATCCCTCGCTCAGTCCGAGGAAAAAACCGACCCTGGAGGGTAAACACATTAAGAAGAAGAAGAAAATAACAGCGAAAGTAACTGATGTTGGTGAATAAGGACCTTACAAGCAGTTCTTTCAGTGGCGAATATAGAATATATTTTTGGGGGGGGCCAAGATTGATGTAAGGTTAGGTTAAGTAATTTTAAGAGGTCAGTCGATTTCAAACACTTTAGAAAGGAAAAAGGAAACATTGATTTGGGCTGATACATACATACATACATACATACATACATACATACATACATACATACATACATACATACATACATACATACATACATACATACATACATACATACATGCATACATACACACATACATACATACAGTACACCAATGGTTACAAAACGAAGTCCAGGTTTCTTGGTACACTTGCAAACTTATCAAGAACTTTTTCGTCACTAACTATAATGTATCTGTGGATAGAGAGTAAAGCAAGCCCGTTAAGCCTACTTTCAGATGTGCTGTTCCTTAAGTAAGTCTTCAGTCTCCTTAGGCTAGAGAAAGTTCTTTCTACGTTTGCCATGGAAACAGGAAGAACGGCGAGTAATTTGAGAAGGGTATAAATGTTGGGGAAGAAAGACTTGTCACATTTTTCTAGAGAACTTACAGCCATTTTGGGAAGATTTGAAGGATTTTCCTGACTCCACTTTTCTTTCCACAACATAAACTCACTTTGCACAATCTCTTTATGTGACAGATCTCCTTCGTAGAAACTAAAAGCAGCCTCCAGTGAACCGAAATCTGTTACGATACACAATTGTGGAAGGATGTTTTGTAAAGATGCAACTATTTCCTTGTGAGATTCAAAGCGTCTTTTAGTGAGTTACAAAAATCGTCCAGGTTTGGCACATAAACTGCTAACTGTTGGCTCGGTATCTCAACAACGATCGAAAATTCCCATCATTTTGGTCCGGTTCTTCAAGGCTTATACATTTTTCTGGGGGGGGGGGGGGGGGGCAGGCCCCCTGGCCCCCCCCCCCTTATATACGCCCCTGAGTTCTTTGATTAGCGCTTAGACACAACAAGAATGGGAGATAAACCCTTTCTCAAAGACCATGTCACCCGAATAAGTCACCTTTGCTACATCCATACGATTCTTTCCTACAGCAAGCAAGCAGACGTGTAGTGTTGCGTGACTGTACTGTAGGTATCGTGATTATTACCAGAACTTCAGTTTTATACGGAATCCGGACTAGAAGGACGACACATTGCACTCCTAACTGGACTAGTGAGGAGGGAGAAAGCAAAGAAGGAGAATTTCATGAATGTTAATTTAAGCATATCAACATTTATTAGGACAAAGACATTTAACATAAATGTTTTTACACCGAGCGCATTGGCTGTGAGGTTAGGGTCGCGCAGCTATGAGCTTGCACTCGGGAGATGGTGAGTTCGAGTCCCTTCGTCGGCAGCCCTGCAGAAGTTTTTAGGGGTTTCCAATCTTCACACCAATCAAATGCTGGGGCTGTGCGTTCCTAATCCTAACCCATTCCCATCCTTCCATCGCCGAAAACCTTCGAATTATTAGTGCGATGTTAAACCACTAGAGAAAGTTGTTTACGCTTGTTAATAATATTTATGATTTAATTATATATATATGTAGAGAGAGAGAGAGAGAGAGAGAGAGAGAGAGACGGAGAGAAATATAAATAATATAATTAAAGGTGTGATTTGATATAATCTGATGATGTTCTCTCAAGAACAAGACATGTCATTCCCTTTTAAATTAAATGATATATTTTCAGTTATTTTCTAATTTATGTTTTCTGAATTAGTTCTGACAGACTCAATAACCTCACCGTTATAGATTTGACGAATGTTGAAATGAATTTGGGCTTTATGTTAAGGCGGTTGAATTGGAAAACCTTCGTTATTAATTTTTTATGTTTGCCATCTGTGTAATGTTACATCTTATGTAAGTCATTGGACGCGTAACTAAACTACCGAAGAAATTTTTCAGCGATGACGAAGAATACTCATAGAATGGAATTCATAGATTCTGTTTGTTGCGTAAATGGGGTGTCCCATAAGTTTTCCTCCCCACTTTATTCCAAAGTTCCACGGTCGAGCTCGACCCTCAGGCTTACCAGCATAATCCAATTTGTCCCGTAAGGAGGGGTAACCCTGGTAGAAAGCCGCACGATTGACAAGGATCTGAATACGTGATCCAATACAAGCCGTGTTCTACTGAGTGATGGGGAATGTAATAAAGCTAGGGAACTGGTCGTTCGACACGGCAAACGGCGCCGTCCTACTGAAATAAACTGGGCGTAAAGGACTTTATAGATAAGAGAACGAAAGAGATGTCTTGGGTACTTACAATGAACTGAATTTATTTTAGTCAGCACCGCTGTGGCTAACGTGAAGCCATCCCAGATCAGAAAGTTTGTGGCATGGAAACGACCAATCTTCAGATTTAGTCTTAGTCTTTAGAAGCTGGTTGATGATGGTTATTAGAAAATCCTAGACACTCGACAGTGCTAAAATGAGATATATGTTCGGCGAGAAGTGAGGTGGTTTGCCATAACATTTCTCCAAAACAAACCAAACCCCATGGCCCCGAAGGCCCATGGCCTACCTAGCGACCGTTTCTCAGCCCTAGGCCCTCCAGATATCGAGGTGTCATATGGTCAGCACGACGAAACCTCTCGGCCGTTATTCTTGACTCTCTAGACCGGGGCCACTATCTCACCGTCAGCTAGCTCCTCAATTGTAATCACGTAAACTGAGTGTACCTCGAACCAGCCCTGAGATTCAGGTAAAAATCTATGACCTGGCCGGGAATCGAACCCTGGGTCTCTGGGCAAGAGGCAGGGACGCTACACCTACACCGTGGGGACGACGACATAACATTTCTCACAGAGCCATTGACCAATGATCAACACCCCGTACCGCCTGTATCTTATCATAGGCCTACTCCAAACTATCACAGCCGAAATCGAGATTGAGTGACCAAAGAAAATTACACTTAAAACTGTAGCTTGAGATGCAAGCTTACAGCCACGGCACTGGCAGCACACAGCCAGATAACTGCATTAGTCCAATAAGGGCAAGCTCGAGTGAAGTGAGATGATGGGTTCCAACTCCATAGTCGTAGTTTCCCATTTTTACCCCAACGTAAATTCTGGGACTGTACTTTAAATAAGATCACGATTGCTATATTCTTAGTCGTAGCCCTTTCCTATCTTGTTGTCGCCTAAAACTTCTGAGTAAGAGCGACGTTGCACAAATGGCAAAGAAAGGCCGATCTTCAATTCACTCACAAGATGACGGTGTCACAACAGTTCATCCATTTTCATTCGAGCTCGGCAATCTATTAGTATTATATACGATTTTCTTTTATACTTATGCTACGAACCATAATAAAACACGATTTAAACATACAGTACATATCTTCATGATAGACTGGTCTGCAGCCCTAGTGCTCTGCCAAGCGACCACTGCTCAGCCTGAAGGCCTGCACGTTATGAGGTGACGCGTAGTCAACGTAATGAATCCTGTCAGCCATTATTCTTGGCCTTCGAGAATGGGTTGAGGTGTAATAATAATAATAATAATAATAATAATAATAATAATAATAATAATAATAATAATAATAATTGTACCGGAGGTGCATCCGCCCCGTACATTTAAATTAAGCACCTTGGATAAGGTCCCCTCTAAAGTAAAGTTTGAAACGACTATTACAAGAAGTTTGAATATTTCTCAACAAATGTCGCTACTATAAACTTATGTTGTGCCCTCTGGTGTGAAGATGAACTATTACAATTCTAGAGTAATTTTGCATTTTAAGGTTTACTAAACTGAATTGCTTATACTTTGTTTTCGGTGTGATAAAGTTTGCAACACTTCTATCTCTTCCCGCCAACTTAAGATGTTGGCCAATGAAAAATTTTGTACATTTATTTTTCGGCCAATTTAAACCTTCTGGTAGTTATTTGATTACCCAGTGAAAACTGGGGTGTGTCGTGCCTTAGCCCAGAGTTTTCTGGAACTTTCTCCTCGCCTGTAAAAGCTGGCACATTTCGGACCAGGTTGTCTTTGTGATCGCTGCAGTCTACATCTGGTGTGTGCTCGTAAGGCAGGCGAGGGTGCCTCGTCCATTTTCGGGAGGTCCACCAGCTAAAGGTAATGGCAGATCCAGTTTAAAATCGGGTAGTCTTTCAAAGCTAGCTCGAGGTGAAGGTTTCAAATTTTTAGTAATATAACTTCATTTTCTAAAATGTAAATTTCAAACTCTAAATGGTAATTTCAAACGTGCCGAAAGAACTTAACCGAAATCAGGAAAATGAGAGTTATATTCCCTCTTGTGTTCCCTCTCAACTTGATTGGGAGGTGAGTATGATTTTATAACAGTTTCTATCTTGTAATTTATGTAACTTAAATATTTTTCTCCTCTGTAACGTCGGGCCAAATAGGGTTTAAAGCATTTGATGTAAATTTTAAGGAGGGCAAGTGTTCACCTCCTCACCATATTGGTTTTTTGGCCCGTAACTTTAATCTTTTGTTTTCATCCAAGGCCTTGTAATATGGGTACTTGTTACCCCTGTTAACCTCTCTTTCATTCATTTCACGTTAAAGATATCAGACTGTTGAGCGTAGAAGACAGTGAACGCTGGTTAATTTTGCTAAACATAGGTTATACCATTGATAGGCTTGGAAAATGTGAATTTTCGAAAAAATAGATTCCTAAGTGTAAAATTATAGAGCAAAGACGCTCTTCCCATTGATATAAAGGTAGTAATGTAAAGGTTGAATGGTGCCTTTGTGATGGATCCTGACTCTCTTACTTACTTTCAATAATATATAAAAACTGCATTGACATGAAAAATATGAAAATTAATATTTATTAAATAAAATACACAATCGTCGGACCTTGTACTCACACATAGTTCTTACCTGACTACTTACACATTCGTTATTTGATGGGCGCCAGCTAAAACTCAGTGCAGCAATAATAGAATGAGGATCTTGAATATCTCTAGGGTGTGGGGTAATAAGCTTACTTTTGACAACATACCATATAAGTTCTGGGAAAAGGAGATTGGCGTTCGGTTTCCCCATTAAATTTGAGGTTAAGTAATTCTACTCTTGAAATAAAACGATAAATTAATTTGATAGAACAAAATATATTCTTTAAGTTGTATAGAAAATTAGTAAGTCTTGTTGCGATAAAACAGATGGGAATATGAAATTATGACATTGCAACTGGACGAAACTAGGCATGAATTTGAATTCTTCTTGACCGGACATTTAACAATTATACACAAAATTTATCCCTCACTGGTTCACTTGACTTTACCTTCAACACTTTGAGTGTAATTACGACGTATTCCTGTGATCTGGTGTTCACTGTAGATGTATCAAGCCTAATTTGGTGATGTATCCTTTTTGTTTCACTGACGACTAAGTATCCATGTGACTGCTTCTTCTCCATCCAGATGACTTCTTGGTAAGTCTGTCCTGTATGGCTTCATGGGAAGCCTTTCCTTCCAACTGCACTGAACGACCAACTGTGGCCTCACTCTCTCAGTGACCAATGACTAATGACCGACTGAGGTCTCTCCTTCCCTTTGACTGAAGCTATAAGACGCTGGTCCTAGTATTTATATCCATTGGTTGACACACCTACGCAATCTCCAGAAATAACTATGATCTCTTCCCACCCAGCTCAAACTGTTTCACACTATGTTGAAATTGCCTGCGGTATCCTGGATTTCTCAAACAAAGTGAGCACACCGCTAAATACGCACGATGACAGAGCGATGACTCGGCAGTTACTCCAGCAATATTTCGCAATATTACAATGTCACAAGTTATCGCACACACTACATTCACATCTGATATACAGCAACTCTTACTGTACATGTTTTTAGTGTTAATCTACACACACGTATATACCAGGTGGCTCACGAACGCCGTACTTTCTACATATGAATGTCCCGCACGCACAAATGATGAATGGGATGTCTACCAACTGATTTTCACAGGGGAACTACTGCCAGCGGGCATGTTACGTCAGAATATTAAGAGATAAGAATCGGAGTGTCGCCCACAGCATGTTACTCAGCGACACCAGTCTAATGCACCCCTTGCATTAGTAAACCTCGTTTTCCACCGCATACTTCTAGGCTGGTGTGTGGTATAGCCGCACTATATTTGCTGTCTGCATATCGACAAATACTAGCGTGTTCAGCAGCGATTAATAGACAGACATTATTTTAAACTGAACAACCTAGTCGGAATGCAACAGAAGCTCCAAACAGACGTATGCCTTCTACTCACGTGTTTCGCCGAACAGTATTAGTTTGTGTTTCATACAATCAAATCTTTTATTGAGTGGAATGTCTACACTTGTATAAATTAATAAGATATTAGATATCCTTTGCTGCATCTTTCGCGTGTCTACCAACAGTAGCGGCGATTTGATTAGGGAGTGGGGAGAGGAGGGACAGTCAACCCCCCCCCCCCCCCGCCCCCACTCACTTTGTGGAGTAAACATTATATTTTTATTCCTCTTTAGCCAACTGGTACTAGGAATTATTTTTAAAAATCTCATTGTACAAGCCTTGTTGTCTTATATGCTAAATCTTTCCTTTGTTTTCTCTAATTAACATAATTATTTGAGGAAATACGAACAAAACGGCGTTTGTCGCGGCTAAGCGACTTGTATAGCGCTACGGCAAGTAGTTGGGACTTTGTATGTGCTGTGATGAAGGGCAATAGGGGTACATATTTTTTGCCAAGGTCGTGGCCACTGATTTATAATTCACCCGCATGCCGCGCGCATTCGTCAGTTTGGCAGTCACTTTAGTGTCTGTTAGTTTATTAGTCTGTATTAAAATACTAAATGATTTTTAATTGCATTATCATGCCGTACTTCTATGTAATTGTCCGACTCGTTGGCTGAAGGGTCAACGTACAGGGTCGTCGGTTCAGAGGGTCCGGGTTCATTTCCCGTCCGTGTCGGGGATTTTAACCTTAATTGGTTAATTCAGATGGCTCGGGGGTTGGGTATGTGTGGCGCATTCAACGTTAGAAATCATCCTAGGTAGGGCCCTCACCTTCACAGACATGCAGGTCGCCTAATAGGCCGTCTACTAGAAAAAGACCTGCACCAGGCCTCTGCGGAGGCCATACGACATTATTATTTCTGTGTAATTGTACCGGGCGAGCTGGCCGTGGAGTTACGGTTGCGCAGCTGTGAGCTTGCACGCGGGAGACCTGGTCAAAATTTGATTATACAGCATTGAATCAAATTCTCAAAAGAAAACTATTATTACGAATAATCCACGGGGCAGGTTAATTACATTTACATATAAAATAACATAATGAAAACGAAAGAATTTAGTCCGGTGAAAGTAAAGTTGGTATTCTCTCACGTTGAAATTGCAATTACAATTAAATATATATTTTTCACAATTGACTTCACGTCGCACTGACACAGCCTTAATTAAGGCACAGCCCCAGCATTTGCCTGGTATGAAAATGGGAAACCACGGATATCCATCTTCAGGGCTGCCGACGTTAGGGTTCGAACCACTATCTCCCGAATGCAAGCTCAAGCTGCGCGACCCTAACCGTACGGCAAACTCGCTCGGTGATTCAGATCATTGAGAAGATCAGTTTAACATAGACATATTCACAACCACATCTATATAAAGAGTGACTTCTATGTTTTTTGCACTCCGTCTAGTAAGAAATATTTTCAAAAACCAATACATATCTGTGTTATGTGCCGGCAAATCTACGGACACGTGGCTAACGTATTCCACCATCTTGAAATGCCACATGACTGAGGAAGGATCAAACCCACCAGCTTGGACGCCGGCAATCTTCGCTCTACCATACTCAGTCCGGCATCAAAGTAGTGTGATTGGAATATTTTCCTTTTACTAATTTGAAAGTGATGGCTCACTACTTCGTGTATGCACGCGGAGTCATTAATGAGCGGATACTCCAGCTAGTGGACGGCCATCCACCTTAATAAGAAAGTTCTTGACGTAAGCCTTTCTATTAACTCAATCCCCGGCCAACTTCCCCCACAGCAAGTGACGTTAATTGATCCGCGGTTGAGGCTCGCCGCCACCTACGCAGCCAACAATTTTCAAACGTAGTTAGCTAATTTCCGAAGTCCTGTTGACACCACTCCGGTGGGAATGGGGCTAACTACATTACGTGGTTCCAAAACGAAATTAACTTTTTTTTCAACACAGAAATTTCGTTACACGTGAGAACTGAAGTTGCGTTTGATTTTTGACATGGAGAGCTTTGGTGTATCTCCTGCGCATCCTCATGTGTGCAACAAACATTCCGAGAAAGTAAATGTGTAACATTGTTGTGTTAAATTCGCCTCTATATGCCATCACTAGACATCGGATTTGCGCACCAGTGCATATTTTGTTTGCCGATATGTAGACCTCCAAAACCTACAAGGAAGTGCATTTGAAGGTGAAACTCGACGAATTATTAAATTTAATAGTGCATATATAAATAAGTATTTGCATATATTTGAGATTAGTGCATACATTTTAAATTTCGCGTTATGTATATTTTAACGTGTTTTACAGGTAGTCTTCAACAAAATCTGAAGTTAATGCCGTGAACTCTTTCGGCAATGAAACGGTTCAAGGGAACTGACACTTATCAAGACACTTCCAAATCATACCAGAATCAATCAAGAAGCTAGAAACACGTGGATTGCGTCTTGGTGAATCGCTGGACGTGAAGCGTGAAATGGAAGGTATCTCAAGAAACCTCGAACTCCGTCTGCAAACAAAATATAGTAATGTCCTTAAACGAAATCCAGGCTACGACATCATGATAGCTATAAACAAATATTTGGCTTTTACTGGTGATGTGTGTGTTTTTTGTTTCTTTTTGCAATTTGCTGCACGTCGCGCCAACAAAGGTAGGTCTTATGGCCACGATGGGACAGGAAAGGCCTAGGACTGAGAAGGAAGAATTTGCTGGTGTGAAAATGGGAAACCACGGAAAACCATCTTTAGGGCCGCCGACAGTTGGGTTTGAACCCACTATCTCCCAGATGCGAGCTCACAGCTGCGCGCCCCTAACCGCACGGCCAACTCACCTGATATATGATGTGGATCTCCAGAATGTTAAAAGCGTACTCTCGCTCTCGTATTCAAATACTGTCCTGTCACATCCATAAATGCAGAGAGATAATTCTCCGCATTGTTATAGACAAACGCCACATATTGAAACTTGAAAGCTTAGGGAAGGCAGTTTAATGTATTGCAAAGCAAATTATGTACGGAAAGAGTGCATATAACAGTGAACAGTAAAAATGGCGTATGGCTTTTAGTGCCGGGAGATCCCAGGACGGGTTGGGCTCGCCAGGTACAGGTCTTTTAATTTGACACCCGTAGGTGACCCGCGCGTCGTGATGAGGATGAAATGCTTATGAAGACATCACATACACCCAGCCCCAGTGCCAGGGAAATTAACCCATGATGGTTAAAATTCCCGACCCTTCCGGGAATCGAAACCGGGACCCCTGTGACCACTAGCCAGCAGTCTAACCATTTAGCCATGGAGCCGGACACAGTGAACAGTGATATAGTGATACGTCTCACAACAGTCGTAACTGTAAGTAGTGTAAATTTTTGGTTCTTTTATTCAGTTGTTTATTCATGATAATCATTTAAAGTATTGATCTGGTTGAATCAAGTGTGTCTTTAAAGGAATATTATGTTTACGTTTCCTGCACGTGCTTAATAGCATGAAAATAAGTGCACACTTAAATGCATATTCCGCCACTTTTTGTAGCATGGTTGCATGCTTATATTGTTGATTTATACAGTATAAAAACCCGATGTCTAGCTATCACCAAGATTTGAGGAGAAAATTATTAGTAAAGTCCTCTGTAAAAAAAGAAACCCCCGAATGTTTCAGTAAAACAGTGTTAGAAGGGGGGTGCATTTGGTCGGTAGAGAACGGTAGTTGTGGCCAAATTAAAGAGAATACACGTGCATCATTCACACATTTGTTGTTAGTGATTTTAACAGTAATTTAGTATCTGCCTGCGTCGTGTCTGAGTATGTTTGGGGGGGGGGGGGAAGGGGTGATAGTCAAATAACCTGTATTATTAATGGGTTTCTTACAACATGTGGAAGTGTATTTCAAGACGGTCTTCCTTTCCTAAAGGTTTTCCTATTATTAATTTTATGAATACTACAAACAAGGAAACAAACAATCAACAAATCAGTGGCACAAAGGCTAATAAGTTCCTTGGTCTGCCAGGTCGACTGCTGCTCAACCAGATGCAGATACTGGAGTGCGACGTAGTCTAACCATTGTTGCCATGGTCTCTCTCTGCTTCTCTTATCCTCCGTGACCAGAGTTCATTCTTTCCCTAAGGATCATATCTTAATCCATTCACGTCACATGACCCTACCTCCGAAGCGGGTTTAGCCTATATGCGCATATTCATCCATAGATTTTAACCTACAAGCCTCATTCCGATTACTCACCTGCCATTGTTTCCACCACAAACAATACATCTACCAGTTTTCACGTGTCTTACTTCCAACATATCAGTAACATATTCACTCTGCACCCAACTTTCACACCTGTATATCAGAATATTTCTTCGGAGAAGTCACATTTTTACCATAAGGTCGTTGATCAGAACTGCGACATTATTATTATTATTATTATTATTATTATTATTATTATTATTATTATTATTATTATTATTATTATTATTATTATTATTATTATTACTATTATCATTATTACTTTATCTCTGAAAGTTACTTTGGGATAATTGGACGTTAAACATAGATGATTATTTAACAACATAATCTAATCCCATAATGCTTTCTTTGCTAAGTTTTCGATACATTATATTGAGCAGCTTGAATACTCTCTCTGAATTTAAATGCCTGCCATTGGCATTACAACCCTTCCAAATGTACATTCATCTTGTTCAGTCTTCATGATAGCACGACCAGGATTACGTGACACTGGAAAGGAAATTTGTGTTACGATAAATATCCAGTCAGCTTTTCTGATTTATCTACAAGTGTTCGATTATTCCATTTCCTTCTTTGCCTTCCTCCTGCTCTGCTTTGAAATATGCCATTCCATCAGATGCCACTGCCACAAATGTCACGTATGTTTCTCCTATACAAAATCCCCCCGACAGCGCGATAAACGTTGGAGTAACATTTCACGAGAGAAATAAGAAGCGTGTAGAAACTTATTGCCTGGAATCATTTCCGAACCTCAAGTAATCGTTCAGTGACATTACATGCACACGCACTTCGTATTCTACCGTGAGTTAAGAACATTTCCTGCAATGGTTGGACGTTCAGTTGTGTGATTCACTCTACAGAGGAGGAATAAGAGACCCGTGGCACACACAGCACTTTTTTACCTGGTTTTACCAAGGCAACTGTTGCAGAACCAGATAGCCTGCAGATATTGGAGTTCCACGTGTTCAGCGTAACGACATCCACAGTCGTGACCGGCACGCTGCCACTCGTGTCCGACAGCTCATCATTTGGTCTCACGAGGATGAGTGAAACCCCTTCCAGTCCAGAATTGAAATCTATGGACAGGCCGGGAGTCAAAACTGGGGCCTCCTGGTAATCGGCAGGCACGTTACGCCTACACCACGCGGCTGTCAGAAGATCAATAGTCCACGCTAAACAACATGCCCATGGACTGTTCATCCACACTGAGACAGAATGTTTTCTTTCAACAAGCAAAGAGAGCTAGGAATTATACGTTACAAATATTTATTAGCGTTGTTATTGCTTAATGTTGATCCAATGTGGTTTCGAGCCATAGTAATCGATATTTCCTTTTTTCTTTTCTTTCTTTTTACAATTTGCTTTACGTCGCACCGACACAGATAGGTCTGTGGTGACGATGGGATAGGAAAGGGCTAGGAGTTGGAAGGAAGTGACCGTGGCATTAATTAAGGTACAACCCCAGCATTTTCATGGTGTTAATATGAGAAACCATGGAAAACCATTTTCAGGGCTGTCGACAGTGGGGTTCGAGCCCACTATCTCCCGAATGCAAGCTGATAGCTACGTAACAAAAGCCGGGCGGCCACTTGCTCGGTACGGTAATCGATATTTTAAAGAACTTCGTAGGTCTGAAGTCTTTTTCCTTTTCTATGTGCGACTCGGATTCCTCTGCTGATGTGCATGTTATTGGGCTGAGTATGAATATGAAACGATTGAGAAGAGAGCGGCCAGGCAACGACTGGGATAAGGTCTCGATATCTGACATAGAAACCACGGAAGAAATGCTTTATCTGGGCATTTGATGGTGTAGTCCGAACACACTATCTCCTGGATACAAGTTTACTGCAACATGACCTATGTCGCTCTTGCGTGTATCAGATATTATGTACTTGGGGTAAAGGAGCGGCATTAATTACCATACTGGTGATGTGGAAAACGGCGGAAAGACACTACTAGAATGACTGAAGTTAGAATTGTAACTCATTCCTCGCCCTAGTTGTGTTTCTGAGGTTGATTACGTCTCGTTCCAAGCTCCCAATTCGTACCACAGCCAGAAGTGAATCTCGTTATCTACCGGGCAGAAGTTATCAGTCTAACCTCTGACAATAACAGCAACTTAGGCCTACGTTTTACAGGTGTCATATAAGTAAGCCGTTGTGGTCTCACTGATAAAGGAAGTTTCTACGTTTGTTTATGATATCAAAAACACAGCTACAGGACCTTCTGTTTTACGTGGAATACGAACTACAGGATCGTGACTGTTCATTTCAAAAATCCCACATGCGCTGCTCGGGATTCGAATCTCGCCACCTTGATGCGAAACCAGTGAAAATGCCTCTCCGCTATTCCGCCCTTGGTCTCTGTGGTGCCTGGCTCTGAATATGGTACCGAATTTACAAATACATCCTTCTGACTGCCTTTTACCATCAGAGCAGTGGTTTTCTTTTTCTTTTTGATCGTTATTTCAAGGCTCACTAACAGAAATAAGTTTTTGGTGGCACTGATAGGGGAAGAACTAGTAGTGGAAAGGTCATGGTTATCATGTTATTGTTTACCTGGTTTGAAAATGAGAAACCATGAAAGACAGATTACTGGGCTGCTGACGATTTGTTTCAAACCTATGTACCATCTCTCGAATGCAATCCTACAGCGACGTGACCCATACAGCGTAGTCATCTCATTCATTTCCAGAGGTGTGTGAGTCGTAAGATATCCTCTAGAGATTACATTGCCTGAGGCATTAACTGGCGTGAATATAACTAGGAAGTCACCTTCTTTCTGGCTTTTCTCCAAATTTATAGGGCTCTGCACTTGCTGTGGATTTGGCCCAGTTTTATGTCCGATGCTCTTCCTGATGTCAACCCTATGTAGAGGGGTGTATTTGTTGTTGCGTATTTCTGTGGTGGTTGGTAGTGTGGTGTCTTGTATGTGAAAGAAGAGAAGTGTATTAAGACAAACACACACACACACACTCACACCTCAAGCCAGAGGAATTAACCATAGGCAGTTAGTCTTCTTTCCGACCAGGAATCGAACCCAGTGCCCTCTGAACGGAAGGCAAGAACGCTGACATCTCAGCCAAGGAACTGGACTAACTGAAAAATAATCGATTTGACGAAATGCAATGCAACGAAATTAAAATAAAATATAAAATTATTCTTTTCTTCTTCTTATTATTATTTCATAGTTTTACAGCCTTTCCTTACGCCAACTCTACGTGGAAGGATGTATTGACAGGTGCGTTTATCTGTCGTGATCATAGTGTAGCGCAGTGTGTATAAATGTGTGTATGTTTTGTGACAAACAAAACAGCCAGGGCTTCGAACCAGAGGAATTAACCAGACGAGGTTAAAATACTGTCCTATCGGTAATCAAACCCGGAGCTGTGAGAATCGAAGGCCACCATTCTGACCATTCTACCAAGGAACTGGGTAATATAACAAATCTCAACGATACTAAGAGTCGAAGTTATGTGAGAAACGGATTTTGATACCTTCAGCGTGATAAACCAGATATTCGTGCAATAAAATAAGCGCATCGTAGGCACACCGATACTATTGGCAGGTATACATATTCCTTCTAAGAGTCTAGCTCCTCGGCTGAATGGTCAAAGTACTGGCCTACGATTTAGAGGGCTCTGGGCTCGATCCTCGCCCGGGCTAGGGATTTCAACTGCGTATAGTTAATTCCTCTAGCTCAGGGTCTAGGTGTTTGTGTTAGTCTTAATACAATTCGCCTAGGACCTAGGGAAGGTTTTCGGGGCGTGCCACCTAGAAGGTAACGCCTTCTCTCTGGCCAGGACAATTCACTTAAACACAACACGCTACACTACCAACAACCACAGAAACAACCAATAGTGAATACTTTCCTCTTCGTGGCATTGGCGTCAGGAGGAGCATTCGGGCGTAAAAACGAGCCAAGTCCATATCAAGTGCCGGCCCCATTAAACTGGGGAAGTGTTTGATGGAAAGAAAAAGAATATGAAGAATAAGAAGAAGAAGAAGACTCTTAATTAAAGAATAAGCGTGCTGACAGTCTTCTAGAATACTGGCATCCCAAAGTTCCATCCCGACGCATTGCTATGGTATTTGAAGTGCTTGAATACGCCTACCTCGTTTCGGTAACTTGAAAACGTCTGCAGGATAAAGTTTCCACCACCTCGACGTCCTAGAATGCCATAAAAATAGCTGATGGGACGTAGCCTAAAATCCAACAATATTATTATTATTATTATTATTATTATTATTATTATTATTGTTGTTGTTGTTATTATTAAAAACCCATATTTGTAATGACTAGGCTAACCCTCAGTCCACAATATTACCAATCCTAGAACCTAATAAAACCTAATAATTATCTATTCCAAGTTAATATATGCTGACAGTCATTTTTCACACACACAAATGCACACAATTGATGGCCGAAGATTCAGCCATCCTTCCAATAAAATATATCGAGTACAAAATACTGGTATTCTTTTAGATTTTTTGATATATTATTTGTAATATACACTCCATGGGATTCACAGGGATAATAGTACACCAAGATATTCGATGGTTCGGAAAATAAACGTTACCAAACTTTTTGGTCTGAAACCATCGCAGAGAAGAGGTAAGTATATGTTGATTTGCACTTACCCCTCAATTATCACTCTGTGTTTATTTCACTGTATTAACTATTATACTCGTGACATACAGCATTAGTTACTTTAACATTCCTTAGGATATATTTTGTAGAATGTAAAATAGAGTAATGCACTCAACGACTCGCCTAGTCGAATGTGGTTTTGACAAACGAAATCACCCAAATAGCCTACGTCACTGTGATATCAGTGGAACTCTGCAAAATATGCTTTCGCTAACGTCTTCTTCTTCTTCCTCTTTTCTTCCTGAGGCCTCTAAATATTACTTCGTAATTTGCGTCGACCTCTAAGATCTTTTGCTACCATGTTTTTCCTTCATTCCAACTTAGATATACCTGCTCCCTTCACAAAGCTGCAGGTTGTTCTTATTGGGTCTTCTTGGATTTTTTTCTCTCTCTTCACCTGGTAGTCCTAGAGTGGAGAGTCTGATTCTACCCAGCGCCTCACATTCGTCGCTTACGTCTTAGTCTCAAACCTTTTTTCCTGTAAAAAGTAGTGACAACACATACTAGTAAATTATTTTCTAGACTTAGCGGATGCCTCTCACATACTCGTCTATCTGTCTTAGATGAAAGATTTAAGGACTATTCGGCGATTCAGAAATACATTTGGAGTACGCCTCTGTATTTTAATTTCAAATATTTCGTGTGTGTGTTTCCATCACCGACCATGCGGGTCAATCAGTTAATTGCGGGCCTTCTGTTCCTAAGATAATGGGCACGATCCCGGCTGATAGTTTCCTTGAAGTATTTCAAGCTCGCTATACTCTTCGTTTGGAGAAGGTTCCAAAAGTGCAAAATGTTCATCTAATTGTGAAGATTCTTGATTTTGTTTCGAAAGGCGTTTCCCCATCGCTGGTGCTACTCCACTGGTAGATTCTTCTTCCAGTTTGTAAATGTGAGAACCTTGATCATATCTTGAAATGTACTCCTTTTTTCTCATTAGCAACTTCACTGTGATCAAAACTCAACCTTTCTATTCGTTGTTAAAATTAGGTTTGTCCGAGGACCTAGACGAAGCTTCTTTATATAGTATTCTATTGATATAGGCTAGCCCATATATAGATCAACCGTACTATCCCGATTTGGACCAGTTGTATGAGCATAAATTCAGATAATTCAGTCACCACTGCTTAGTTATATTTAATAATAATGTTATTGTTTTACGTTCCACTAACTACTTCTACGGTTTTCGGAGACGCCAAGGTGCCGGAATTTAGTCCCGCAGAAGTTCATTTAAGTGCCAGTAAATCTACCGACACGAGGCTGACTTATTTGAGCACCTTCAAACACCACCGGACTGAGCCAAGATCGAACCTGCCAGGTTGGGGTCAAAAGGCCAGTGCCTAAACCGTCTGAGCCCCTCAACCCGACAACTTTTATTTTGTTACAGATATTTGCTAATTTTTTCTTACTATATAAGGTATGTGGTGTAACCTTAAACATACCACTTACTTTGAAGGAAATAACATACCTGCAAAATTATTCAGTAAGGTGAAACATTCGAAATCGCACGTCATATTACACTGAGTCTGAGCCACTAGGCTACTTGCAACCAACCGCTCATGTGTATTTTGTTTGTTCCAGAGTACAATTTCACCTTATTTCTACAAGTTTACAACAAAAGGGTGGCTTCCTCTAAACAATATTTACATCGCAGTCGGTATTCTAACTTCCTCCCCTATTATTATTATTATTATTATTATTATTATTATTATTATTACTATTATTATTATTATTATTATTATTATTATTATTATTTTCCCAGTTTTAATTTGGCTTGTGGCCTCTGGAAAGGCCTGCTGCAGGTCTTCTAGTTGACGCTAGTGGGTGACTTGCGCATCTGTGAGGATGGGGCGCTATCTAGTATGACATCTGATGTTCAAGACAGAAAAATATACCGTCTCCACGAGACAGAGAAATTAATCGGTGAAAGTTAAAATCTCCGACCCAGCTGGAAGTCGAACTCGATACTCTTTTTACCAAACACCAGCTAATGTAACCAGTCAACCCAGTTAACGATGAAGCCGGACGTTTTCCCTGTGATTTACGGTTTCAAGCTCTGTCAGAACCCCCTTCTCTTGTCCTGTTGAAACTAGTAATATTCATCCATTGTACATTTCTTTATATCGGAGAATCAAATGAAAAATAGGCGCACTTGGTTCATCTGACATTAAAGTTTATATATTGTAGTTACTGTAACTGTTGGTTGTTTCTGTTCTAGCTGCTGTCAAGTTATATACACAAATATTTTTACTTTATGTGGTTAAGTTTATGAAAGGGTCAACAGCCCTAACTTCGCCACGTGCAATAAAGTTATCAAATAATAATAATAATAATAATAATAATAATAATAATAATAATAATAATAATAATAATAATAATAATAATATCATATTGAACAAGCCGGACGGGCTGACTGGCTCAGACGGTAGAAGCGCTGGCCTTCTGAGCCAAAATTGGCGGTTTCAATCCTGGCTTAATCCTGTGGTATATGAAGGTGCTCAAGTACGCTAGACTAGTATCGGTAAGCTTGGCGACACGTAAAGGAACTCCTGCAAGGCGAAATTTCGGCACATCGGCGTCTCCGAAAACCGTAAAGGTAGTTAGACGTAAAATTATTATTATTATTATTATTTAGTGCTTAGTATGATACGCAGCTTTTATACCAACCTTTCCTCAGTTAATTACAAATACAATGTACAGTACAGTTTCACGTCCACATTAATTCGATGGGTCTGTTTACCTGAGATATGAGCTATGCTAGAAAAGCCACTCCTTACTTAGCCAGTCCCTGTTATGAAAGGTACGAAAATGCCGCTTATAGGGCCGGTCGGTGCTAGCATTTCACTGCGCTTGGCAGACTGATACGCAATAAAAAAAAGCAGTGGGAAACTACGTCAATCCTAATTTCCCTTTAGTGCCGCTTCAGTGACGCCTCGGCCATCTACCGTTTCAAAAATCGCGCGAACATTGTCAGCGATATGGATCATAGCCGCCTTGGTGAGCAATTAGCGACTCTGCCACTGGGCTATCACACCGACTGACAGCTTCCATTCTGTTCTTCTTTGAGAATGCTTTGGTAGATTTACCGACGCATAAAGTCAAATCTTTCAGACAGAAGTGCCAGAAATGTTGTTCTTCAGGATTTCTTTTCTGACACATTTGCGTACATTCAATTCCACCGGATTAAGCCGGTTTCGAAGCCGTCTCTCTGCCATCTGAGCCATTAAGGACGGCTCATTGGCATTTAATTGGATGTTAAACTTTTAAAAAATTTTAAATTGTAGAATGTACTCGTCACTGACAGGCCAGTTGTTTATGATGTCGCTGACTTAAGACTCGGCAGTTGCCGTGCTTGGCTTACAGGCAACGATCGGTAGGGTAATTTCGGTGCCTCCTAATATACATCATTCTTAGTTGTATATCTAGGAGCACGAACGACATCTTTTGCTGCTCCTCATCATCGAGAATAGATGTAGCACTTACACGCCTTGTTCCTCCCTTGGTAATACCGAAGTACCATATTCTCCATTCTACCGAAATCTTGCACTGAACCGTAGTTGCTTGGAATTACATTCCCAATATTTATATTCCATGATACTTTCTTTAACCACAGAGCGCGTTAGCGGTGCGGCTAGGGTGGCGTAATTGTGAGCTTCCAGTCTGGAGGTGGTGGTATCGGATCCCACAGTCGGCAGTCCCGAAGAAGTTTTCCGTGGTGTGATATTTTCACACCATGTAAATGCTGGGCATGTACCTTAATTAAGGCCACGTCCGCTACCTTCCCATTCCTCGCCCTTTTCCCGTCCGTGGCTTGCCGAAAACCTTCGATGCGATAGTGCTACGTTAACTCCAATATTATTGAAGATATTTGGCTTTTTTGATGTGAACATATCGTATCAATCAGATTGCCAGTTTGAAAAGTTGAACGAGATGAAAATAGAAAAGCTGTTAACGCGTTATAAAATAAAAACCGCGCAAGGTACAGTCGAGTTGCGTATACACGTACGTAATGTAAGTGTTTAGGAGCCTGCCAATAAGAACAGCTCTCGCATACGAACACTGTTACCGCGGGAAATCGACGCACTTCTCCAGTGTGCACTTGTGAGTGGCCAGTCTACTTTGACAGTGCTTAGCGAACACACACTTCAACCGATTCAAATGAAATAAGTCGGATTTTTTAGAATATATTGAACTATTTGGAATACGTTAACGCTTTTACGCTATGAAAACTGAGATGAAATAACAAAAAATAGTGCAAAATTCGAAAATTTCGAGGTATATGGAGAATGAATGTAATATGAATTTCAAGAAACTGCAATTAGAAGAAAGGGCAGATCGTAGAGATTTCAAAAAGGTGCAACTTACCAATGTCGAACGGAAAATCCTCTAATGGGGAAGGAAGAAACTTAAGTGCAAAGTTGGGCCAAACATCCGTTTTGGGGAAAATAGTATCGTCCGTAGTAGAATATTTTTAAAAGAAACATGTCATAGTGTGTTTCCTTGTAGTTTTTGATGATGAATAAAATGAAATCATTCCCGAAACGCTACGAGTAACTGCACTCAATATAATTATCGTGAGATACGTAGACTAAATAAACGAAGCGTTAAATTTAACTGTGTGAACCTGTGACGCATATAACAGATGGCTAGTCAAAAATGTCTCAAAAATAAGAATTTTAGGCATTTTGGCTCCGAATAATAATAATAATAATAATAATAATAATAATAATAATAATAATAATAATAATAATAATAATAATAAATTAAAACACACAAAATTAATAAAACGCCAAACACAACATTGTACTACTTGATTTTTTCTTATAAACACAAGAGCTGTGTATTTGCACACACGATTCACTTATATATGAGGAAAGGGACGAGGTTAAAAAATATCATTCTATAACAAAGTTTTAAAAAATAAAATATGTTCTCTTTAAAACCTGAAGTGATACGTTTCGTTTAGTATCAGATGAGGAGAAATAAAGTTCATTCTATTAACAAAGTTTTGAAAATTGAGATATGGCCTTCTGTTTACAAACTCAAATGAAAAATTGTGTTTAACAAGTGGGGAAAAAGAATGTTCATAATGTTAACACACCGAGCTCGATAGCTGCAGTCGCTTAAGTGCGGCCAGTATCCAGTAATCGGGAGATAGTGGGTTCGAGCCCCATTGTTGGCAGCCCTGAAGATGGTTTTCCGTGGTTTCCCATTTTCACACCAGGCAAATGCCGGGGCTGTACATTAATTAAGGCCACGGCCGCTTCCTTCCAATTCCTAGGCCTTCCCTATCCCATCGTCGCCATAAGACATATCTGTGTCGGTACGACGTAAAGCAAATAGCATAATGTTAACAAAGGTTTCAAAAATAAAATATATGTGCTGTGTTTACAGTTCATGGCATGTTTCAACGTTAATTATAGTGAAAGTAGTTTATTACACTAGTTTGAAAAATGTTTTATTTATACCGCATATGCCAACGGCCGTAGCCGTGTTGAAACACCGGATCCCGTGAGATCTCCGAAGTTAAGCAACATTGGGCGTGGTCAGGAGTTGGATGGGTTGCCACGCGCTGTTGGTGGGGGGTAAGGGAATGGAGGAGTGGAAAGGAACTGGCCACCCTACCGCACGTAAACTCCGGCTCAGGAACACCTCTGCGGAGGTTCGGACCTGCCTTCGGGCAGAATAACCCTTACCTTACCTTATACCGGATATCAGCGTACTTATTTATAAGCCTAGACATATGGGCTATTACACTAAAATTCGCTACTTTGCTCAAATTATCCCTCGTAGATAAACATTTGTGCCAACTAACTGTTTTTCGCATGCTTGAGTATATTTAAAAAAGTTATATTAAGGTGGCTGAATTGTTTAGATAATGTAAAACGGCACCTTAATTTCCAATAAACCGCAGCAAACTCCACGATATTCACCCTTTTTCCGACTTAAATGTATGTTACCTCTTACAAACGATCTTTAACCGCAAAACCATTAGCACAGCCTGATTCTACGGCTGATTCGCTGAGTGTAGAGTATCGGCCAAAATGTCACTTCCTTGAAATTCGATATTTTCTGCACTGTCCCTACTGTGGTGCCACCCGGCCTTGTAACTAGTTTCTAAAACTCAAACAAAAGTAATATTATCTATAATAAATTCTACAAAATTTGAATGAAACTAGTATCTTTATTTGAACTCTGTCCATTCACACGATATACAGTATTCACGTTAAAAGGAAAACTTCAGCCTATGTTCCGATACGGACTACCCAATGTTTTTGTTTCTGTTCCCTGCAGATTCTCATTACTTTCAGACATGTTCTGAATGAGTAGATGTTTAAATATAAAGTTTGTCTGAAATACCTCCAGTAGATTACTCGTTATAAGCATGTGGACAAATTCAGATACACGGAAATACTAAAAATGATAATCAAGCACTGGTATTGAAACAGTCTGAAACATCTAAAAGTAGCCAAAAATGCGGAATGAATTGCAAAGACAGAGAAAAAGCAGACAAATTTTGAATAAAGTATTCCACATATTTGAATGGTCAGCCAAACCGCAGCCACTTGATGTCAAACAAGTTCACTTCACTACCAGTGGAACTACAGTATGATGATTACAGTATTGACATATGACCTTCCTAATTTAAGTTGGCATGCAGAAGTTTCTTAGTACAATATACGTTAAGTGTTTGTGTTTTTCAGAATCTGTATGCATATTTCATTGAGTAGTCCCGCATGTCCATGTCTCCGATGCCCGTATTGACCGTGTGGTTAGAGGCACTGTATTGTTTACTAAATGACAAAAGCGGTCGATCGAGCTGACCATGTGGCCCGCTGAAATGTTTAACTTAAAGTAGGAAAGTGATTGCATGAATGTATGTAATGGGTTGTTCGTGCTCTAAAATTCAGTAGGCATTCTCCCAGTTGAATATTCACTTTTCTTGATTGAGGCCTAATAGGAATATTATTTTCATCAATCTTCAGTAAAATAGGTAATGACGAGTTGTAGTTAGGATAACAGATATACGTATCTCCTTTTAAAAACACGGATTCAGCAGTGTCCTAGCTGTAAATCCTCCATATCTCGGCTGCGGTTCCAACTGGTCCAATACTACATGCATGTGTAAGTAAACATCTGCGATTTCAATTTCAAACGAAATTTTTTTAAACATTTCAAAGCAGTAGTCTTAGGAGATCGTCTTAATAAATGGCGGAAAAGTAAGCTTGTGTTTTAGTTAAAAGCATTTATTCCAATGTGTTATTTCTCAACAATATGTATGTAGGCCTATCACATTTTACAGTTATCGACCGGACTGAAAACACTGCATTAATAAAAAATAATCTTATTTGATTTAATTGAGGTATGGTTTCATATTCTGCCAAACATTCACTCGTGTATTTTAGGATGTAAATTACATAGGATAGTCACAGTATATAAAATAAATTCCACTTTAAATTTAGAAGGCAAATAAGTCTCATGAATGCTTATCACCAATGCTAAAATTCGATCCTGGAACGCTCGATGTAGGACACATGTGCCTCTCAATAGTTTATATGGGCGTAGTTGTGAGACTTGAAATATGGCTACCCCTGTACTTCGTGAGGATGATATATTAAAACCCAGGAAACGTTGACTCTGGTAGCTGTCCGGGTTTCAATTACTGATGTTTGGCTTCCTAGAAACATTAAAAGACGCATCGTACCTGATTTTCGATATAAATTGTACGTTCGTGATAGAGATGTGTCCTTATGAAACAAGCTCAATATTTATGAATGGTGCTTACGTGACCCGATCAACAGCGATAAGACTGATTATTAAAATTAACTTACAATTTTCGTGGCATAGTAGTGTCCGACTCGTTGGCTGAATGGTCATCTTACTGGCCTTCGGTGGCCCCGGGTTCGATTCCCGGCCGGGTCGGGGATTTTAATCGCTTCTGATTAATTCTTCTGGCTCAGGGACTGGGTATATTTGTCTGTTCCAACACTCTCCTCACCATATTCAGACAACGTACCACACTACCAACCACCACAGAAGCACGCAACAGTGATTACATCCCTCCATGTAGGGTTGGCGTCAGGAAGGGCATCCGGCTGTAAAACAGGGCCACATCCATATGTGCGACGCAGTTATCACCCGAGACGCCACAGGTGTGGGGGAAAAAGAGGTAGCAAAAGAAGATTCGGAGCATAGTGTGTTCGAAACCTGCTGTCGGCAACCCCAAAATTGATTCTGTCATAGTTTCCAACTTTCACGCCAGGCAAATTCTGGAGATGTACCTTAATTGAGGCCACGATCGCTTCTTTCGCAGTCCTAGCCCTGTCCTATGCCATAGTCTTGATTAAGACCTGTCTGTGTCGGTGGGACGTGCAATAAATAGCAAAAAACAAAGTAACTTCTAATATATTTTACGAAATCAATCTGTTTCTCGGTACAATAACTTTTGGTATTATTAATTTGCCTATAGTTGAGAAAATAGACTCTTTTCGGTGACAAATTACCCTTCCACTAAAGTGTTCAAAAACTGCGCGTTTCAATATAACGGTAATATACGTGGTATTTAAAGCTAAATGTGTAAGTTAAGTTTCAGTTGTTCTCTTAGTCGTCTAAACAGAGGATGTGAACCTCAAGGATGTTTCACCAGACGCTTCCGGTTGGAATGTCCGCATCTTAACCCTCATCATCCTTGCTAGGGTCCGCTAGACGGCAAGAATATTCTGAAGTTGAAATACATCCCCTCCTGTTTGTGGTTCTCGCATGTCTCTGCATGTCTCAGTACAGCTCTACTTGTTGAAAAATATAACTAATTACGTTCCAAAGTTTTGAGTTGTACCTCAGACTGAAATTCACTGCCTGTGCTTCATATTCGTCGTGAGTATGAATATTTATGGACCTTGTGACAAATTGGACTACCAACGCACTCAATCTCAATGAACTGTCCAACTCGTTGGCTGAATGACCAGCGTACTGGCCTTCGGTTCAAAGGGTCCCGGGTTCGATTCCCGGCTGGGTCGGGGATTTTAGCCTTCATTGGTTAATTCCTATGGCTCGGAGGCTGGGTATTTGTGCTGTCCCCAACATCCCTGCAAATCGCACATCACACACAACACTATCCTCCACCACAATAACACGCAGTTACCTACACATGACAGATGCCCCCCACCCTCATCGGAGGTTCTGCCTTAACAAGGGCTGCACCCGGCTAGACAGTGATATTATTAATTATTTATCTCAATGAACTGATCTTTTGTCGCATGCGACTATTGGTAAGAATAATACATTTGCGGTATCTGTGACCTCGTCTTGCAATATACCTTCTCAAAATGAAACCGCACAAGTTTGTTTTTCTCTTATAGACTCCTATTTCCTTCCGTGATCACATTTGTACAATTTGGAGAAATCTCATCAAATGCTGAAAAATTAATAAGAACTGCTGTACACCTTTCACATAAAAATGGTGTATTTCCATCATCTATCAAGAAATTTCGGACCACTTGGTGTATAATTTCGATTATGCTGCGATTATGTCCTGAATGTATTTAATGTATGAATGTAACACTTTTCAGCGGACACGTCAGTTTTGTTACCAAAAGTTTTACAATTTTAATGTAGTGTGAATTTAAAGGAGGACCTACAAAATCTTTCTCTTTTAAAATGGGCAAAATGACCACAAACCAATCCTACACAGAAACCTCTTTCTTTCTTTCTTTTATTCTTTCTTTCTTTCTTTCTTAATCAGTTTACCCTCCAGAGTTCGTTTTTCCCTCGAACATGTGACGGATCCCACCTCAAGGGCAGTGTCCTGGAGCATGAGATTTTGGGTCGAGGAATAAAACTGGAGAGAAGGACAAGTACCTCGCCCAGGTGGCCTCACCTGCTATGCTGAACTGGAGAATTGCGGGGGAGGGGATGGGATGGTCGGAAAGGATAGACAAGGAAGAGGGAAGGAAACGGTCGTGGCCTCAATTTAGGTACCATCCTGGCATTTCCCTGTAGGAGAAGTGGCAAACCACAGTAAACAACTTCGAGGATTAATGACGTGGGAATCGAGCCCACCTCTACCCTGTTGACCTCCCGAGGCTGATTGGACCCCGTTCCACCCCTGGTACCACTTTTCAAATTTCGTGGTAGAGCCGGGAATAGAACTCGGGCCTCCAGGGGTGGCTAATCACGCTAACCACTACACCACAGAGGCGGACAACCTCAATACAATCAATCAATCAATCAATCAATCAATCAATCAATCAATCAATCAATCAATCAATCAATCAATCAATCAATCAATCAATCAATCAATAATGCTGATCTGCACTTAGGGTAGTCGCCCAGGTGGCTGAGTCCCTATCTGTTGTTTCCTAACTTTTTCTTAAATTATTTCAAAGAAATTGGAAATTTATTAAACATCTCCCTTGGTAAGTTATTCCAGTCCCTAACTCCCCTTCCTATAAACGAATATTTGACCCAATTTGCCCCCTTGAATTCCAACTTTATCTTCATATTGTGATCTTTCCTACTTTTAAAGTCACCATTCAAACTTTTCCGTCTACTAATGACATTCCACGGCATCTCTCCACTGACAACTCGGAACATACCACTTAATCGAGCAGCTTGTCTCCTTTCTACCAATTCTTCCCAGCCCAAACTTTGCAGCACTTTGTAACGCTACTCTTTTGTCCTAAATCACCCAGAATAAATCGAGCTGCTTTTCTTTGGATTTTTCTATTTCTTGAATCAAGTAATCCTGGTGAGGGTCTCATACACTGGAACCATACTCTAGTTGGTGTCTTACCAGAGAATTATATGTCCTGTCCTTTACATCCTAACTACAACCCCTAAACACCCTCATAACCATGTGCAGAGATCTGTACCCTTTATTTACAATCCCATTTACGTGAATACCCCAATGAAGATCTTTCCTTATATTGACACCTAGTTACTTATAATGATCCCCAAAGGGAACTTCCACCCCATCAACGCAGTGATTTAAACAGAGAGGACTTTCCTATTTGTGAAACTCACAACCTGACATTTAACCCTGTTTATCATTATACCATTGCCTGCTGTCCATCTCACCACATTATCGAGGTCATTTTGCAGTTGCTCACAATCTTGTAACTTATTTTGTTACTCTATACAGAATAACATCATCTGCAAAAAGCCTTACCTCTGATTCCACTTCTTTACTCTCATATCATTTATATAACAGTATAAGAAAGTTTAAAGGTCCAATAATACTGCCTTGAGGAATTCCCCTCTTAATATTTACAGGGTCAGATAAAGCCTCGCCTACTCTAGTTCTCTAAGATATATTTTCTAGAAATATAGCAACCCATTCAGTCACACTTTTGTCTAGTCCAGTTGCAGTCACCTTTGCCAATAGTCTCCCATGATCCATCCTATCAAATGTTTTAGACAGGTCAATCGCTATACAGACCATTTGACCTCATGAATCCAAGATATCTGCTATATCTTGCTGGAATCCTACAAGCTGAACTTGAGTGGAATAACCTTTCCTAAACACGAACTGCCTTCTATCGAACCAGTTATTAACTTCGCAAACGTGCCTAATATAATCGGAAAGAAATACCTTCCCAATGCTTACATGCAATGCATGTCAAACTTACCGGCCTGTAATTTTCGGCTTTATGTCTATCACCCTTTCCTTTATACATAGGGGCTACTATAGCAACTCTCCATTCATACTCCATTCCTCATACTGAACTTAAAAAAAAGCCTTTTCTACACTTTGAAAATTCAAGGTTATCCTTACTAACTTTTCTCCCGATAGCGTATCGACTCAGTGTATCACAATAATAATTCTGATAAGAATAAAGTTAATTAGTAATTACAAAAGTAAGGTGGATTTGACCTTATTTGGACAGTTTATTGATGACTGTAGGGTTATTTCCGTGTTCAAGTCGAAGGAACCTGAAGATTTTTAAATTCCCCTATTTTCTTTACTGTGTTGGCTCTCTCTGGTCAACTTGTATTCACCCCGCCGCATATCTCATATGCATCCTAAAACAGTCTCCTATTATACGTAAATTGTTGCATTTGTCACTTAGGACGATATATTTCTTAACTAAGTGAAAAGTCTACAATTCCTGTTCTTTTCCTAAAGTCATATTCGACAATATTCGCATGCTCAAAATAAAATATAAAATCATATAAAAAGAATGAGCGCATAGAATTTTATAAGTTCCTCGTAGGTAGACTTTTCACAGAAACAATTGAATCTATAGATGTAATGTTTGTAGTGGCTATTCGCGGGGTTCGTATATATATATGTGTGTGTGAGGTGAAATATATTTTAACAAAACTCATGCATACGATATGCCTTCCAACTGCGACATGACGCTCATGTCATACCATATGTCAAAACATTGGGATGGCTACGCATAAAAGAACAAGGAATTTTCACCTAATGACACTTGTTTACCAAGTGCTCTCAACGAACACTCCTACTTATCTCTCTTCTAATTTTCGTTTCCTTTCCTCATTCCACGAAATTAGTACCCGTTCTAGTTCCCTACTTGAAATTCCACTAAGTCGAACGAATTCCTACAATCATTCCTCTTTAGTTACTGCATCGAGACTCTGGAATACACTCCCAATGGACATTCGGCACCTTACTTCCTCTCATAAATTCAAATCTGCCTGCCGAAAGTTATTCCTGGGAACATAAAACTGAGTTTTGTGAATCATTGTGTGTTTGTTTTCTTGGGTTTTCTTCTTCTTTTATTATTATTATTATTATTATTATTATTATTATTATTATTATTATTATTATTATTATTATTATTGTTAGTACACACTAACTGCCGTACTGATATGTAGGCCTAACTTAGTCTTAGAATTATCTGTTCGTAGTATTATGTCCTTTTAGAATTTCTATGTCTTACTTTTATATTTACATTTTTAAATGTTATTGTTTATAGTGGTTAAGTGTAAGAGAGGGCCGTGAGCCCTAACTTCGCCACAAATTTAAGTCAGGAGTAAATAAATAAATAAATAAATAAATAAATAAATAAATAAATAAATAAATAAATAAATAAATAAATAAATAATAATTAAAATAAAGTCAGATAAAATGTTAAGTGCGGAGAACATGCAATACCATGCGCTCATTCGTTTTTGGAATGAATATACATCGTTTTGCATTGCAGTGGTTATTATAGTAACGACATGTGATGTGTTATCTTCTTGATTCCTTTTCTAAAATTATATATTATTTTTTCGAAGATTTGTCTTACATATTTGGAAAAATTTAGTAGGGCCTAGTTACATTTTATCTATATAGGACTGAGGAACACTTTTTTAATAACAGCGACGGTTACCAATTTTTCAGTTGTCATTATTGTGGGACTGTACATTCCTTGACACAAAATGGTGATCTGTGTCGGGTTGAGGGGCTCAGAAAACAAAGGTCTGGCTTTCTGTTTATGAAGGACCATTATTACGGGACGAAATACTCAAATTTTGACGCTGATTCTTCCGTACAAAGTGTTTGTGTCACAAACTGAGCTTGAGTTAATAACAGCATTGTCACTGCCAGTAACTTGTTGGTGTAAAGCTGAGAGCATGGTTTCCTATTTCAGCCATTAGACTACCGGAGTTGATCTCATAGCAGAGTTTCTTCATTAATTCGCCCCCGTAGAAAAGCTCCACATTTAATAATACTTAACAGTTAATGGTTAATGTGGTAAGTTAGAAAAATAAAATATTCTCATTATTTGATCATGTAGCTCAGTATGAGGTGGTCTACTCTGTCAAACACGACAGAGTGCCGGTCGTACGGTCGCCAGTGCGAAAGCAGAAAATGTCACGCCTTTCGCTCCGAGCAGCGAGACAGCCAGAGATTAATGGATGTACTATAACCCTTCGACGTCTGGCCGGTTCTGTGATATAACTGTCGATGATTTGACGGGTTTCACTAATAACCTAGCGCTCTACCTGCCGGCTCTCATGAAATATGCACATAGCACGACGATATACCTTGCTCCATCGATGAAATCTGCAGGCTAGTGGTTTGAAATTACTGCACGAGGAGATTAATTTAAGTGCTGACTACTGTGGAAGTAAACAAGGAATTGATACATCTGGAAACGTATCGCTTCCCGGACACTATGGATGCCCGAGCAATATATCGTTTTAGCAATATCATTCCACCGAGGTTGATGAACCCATAGGAAAACCAAGCAAGCCGCTAAGGCCCGTATTGGAATGAATCGTAAACACTTCCAGTTATTTATAGCTTTGGCTCTAAGTGGCGGAGAAAGTATTTTATTATTTTTAGAATTGGCTTCATGTTGCATTGACACAGAAAGGTCTTATGGCGACGATGAGAGAGAAAAGGCCTAGGAATGGAAAGGAAGCGGCCGTGGCCTTAATTAAGGTACAGCCCCAGCATTTGCCTGGTGTGGAAATGGGGAAACCACAGAAAACCATCTTCAGGGCTTTCAACAGTGGGGCTGGAACCCACTATCTCCCGGATGCGAGCTCACAGCTGCGCGCCCCTAACCGCACGGCCAACTCGCTCGGTGAGAAAGTAGTTAGCTCTTTGCTTGGTCACCTTTACAGACAGGAATTAACCTGCTTCCCATTTCTGGTGTAGCCAGAGAACCTCAGGGTCAGGCCTCTCCATAAGTGGAAGTTTCGTTGCTAAATTTCTCGTGTTCCTGACTGTGAATCAAATCCACGTCCTTTCAGGCGACACTTCATTACCGTCTCAGATATACAGGCCCTCTGACGTAAGGAGCCTATCCTGAATGTTATAGGGTGCATTGCTTGTGTCAGAGGAAATGAGCCAAAATAGTTATTTAGAGCAAAGTTTATTATTTCGAAAGTCAGTCCCGTGGTGTAGGGGTTACGTGCCTATCTTCCATCCGCAGATTTACAGCCAGTCCAAGGATCTTAATTCTGGACTGAGGGCCGGAACGGAGTTAACTCAACCTCATAGGACCAACTGAGGTACTGTCTGAAAGGAGTGGCAGCGAACTCAGTTACAAAAGCCGAACAATAGTCTGAGGATGTCGTCACCCTGACTACGTGGCCCTCCAATATCCGCAGGCCATTTTACAGAGTCGGATGTAATTATAGACTCGATCTGCAAGTAGACTGTATGAGTTTTTAGTAGGTTGCGTCAAGGGTGCCATTAACATGGGGGACCATGGGTCGTGTACCCCTCAATATCCCACTATTTGTGGCTCAGAAGAACTTTAGTTCTCTACGAAGGCTCGAGACCTATCTACGTTCTTCAATGTCGCAAAGGATACTTACTCTACTGGCACGTACACAAAGATATCTTAGACTCAACAAAGTCTCGAAGAGTGACTGGAATATTGATATCTAGGCCTGAAATAAAACAACAACATTTGGAATTATTTAAACCGAAACTTATAGGAGGTTTATTATTAAAACTTTTCCGGCCTATGCCCCTCTTTTAAGCTAACAGCACCTATGGCTGCATAGCCGAAGCGGTAAGACGTCCTTGATCCACTCGTAAGGACGTGAGTTCTCTTTTCCTACAGACTGTCGAGACATTTATGAGCAAGATTTTCACTTTTGAAAAGTCACGTGTCCATGAGTTCCCTTTAGCACACAACAGAAATTATTGACAGGTTAAATTCTGGGAGCATAGGGTGCCGATCACAGAACTAACACTTCTCTGTCGCTTAGATTGTGGAAGCCTTTACCTCCCACCATTTCATGGACCTTCATGATCTGTTATCACAATGACGAGATAAATTTCAACATGCAGACAAAACGTGTCTGATGAAGTTGTAGGTATTAATCGAGCTTGATGGTGGAGTCAGGGGAGGCGAATGGAGGAACGTAGTTAACTATGACACTACTGGACGCAGAGTTGGTCAGCTAGAAAAGTAGAGGGTGTTATATTCGACGATAATTAGACTCAGTAACCTATTTAGTCATTTGAAGCCAGGAATCGAGTACACGATGAGAAAAGTGTAAGTAGAGGGCTGTGCGGAAGCTTAATACATTCCAGAGCCTTGCAGATTGAACGCCGAAGGGAATGACAGAGTGTAATGTGATATTTTATGTACTAGTAATGATGATGATGATGATGATGATGGTAACAATAATTGCGTGTGGCCCGGTTCAAGTTAACCGTAGATGTTGGACTCCTTTAAACAATAAGCATCAATAAGTTTTCCGAATTGACGTCCATGGGTGTATGCTAGGATGAGGCCCAACCTAGAATGAAATACAATACTGAACATCGCCCACAGGTGTAAAATATAAAGACCTGCACCAGTGAAAGTTAAAATTCCCGAAATGGCTGCGAATCGAATCCGGACCCTTCGGACCTAAGGCTAGCGTGCTAACCATGAAACCTGATATTTTGCTAGCGGTTTAACGTCATAATAACACTTGCGGGTATCCTGCGTCGCTGGGGTGGTAAAATGGCTAGGAGCGAAGCGGTAGAGAATGTGGCTTTAATTTAGGTGTAGCTCTGCCATTTGCATTGTGAAATGAAATGACGTGTGGTCTCCGGAGAGGCGTGGTGCAGGTCTTCGTGGTGTGAAAATGAAAGGAAAAAACACGAAATACTGTCTTCAGGGCTGCTGTCGGATTTCGAATCCACTATCTTTCGAATGAAATGTCGTATGGCTTTTAGTGCCGGGATGTCCCAGGACGGGTTCGGCTCGCCAGGTGCAGGTCTTTATATTTTACACCTGTGGGCGACCTGCGCATCGTGAGGAGGATGAAATGATGATGAAGACAACACATACACATACACCCAGCCCCCGTGCCATTGGAATTAACCAATTAAGGTTAAAAACCCCGACCCTGCCGGGAATCGAACCCGGGACCCTCTGAACCGAAGGCCAGTACGCTGACCGTTCAGCCAACGAGTCGGACATCTCTCAAATGCAAGCCTACAGCTGCAAGACCTGTGAAGTGTAGCTAACTTTCTGTCTGAAGTGAGAATTAATATACTTATTATTATTATTATTGTTATTATTATTATTATTATTTTTTGTTGTTGTTGTTTGTCTACTCCTTAGTCCCATCTCTAGACGCGGGATCGGGAATAAGGTGAGATGAATGTATATGGTATGTTTCTACGGACGGATTCCCTTTCTGATTCTCCAGCCTCATTTAAGGAGCTATTGAAGATTAAATGAATGATGGTGAATGTAGACTTAATTAAGGAGATTGAATTAATCAGTTGTATAAATTAGATTTGTCCCGCCATTTGCCTGTAAGTGAAGATGGGAGACCACAGTAAAATATTCTCAGGACAGCCGATGGTGAGAATCGAACCCACGCGTCTCCTGAATGCAGAGCTTAGTTCCATAGCCGTCACGCGTTGACGTGCAGCCACTGTGCTCGGTACATTATTATTATTATTATTATTATTATTATTATTATTATTATTATTATTATTATTATTATGTTCTATGGCTAAATGGTTAGCGTGCTGGCCTTTGGTCACAGAGGTCCCGGGTTCGATTCCCGGCTGGTTCGGGAATTTTAACCATCATTGGTTAATTTCGCTGGCACAGAGACTGGATGTATGTGTCGTCTTCATCATTATTTCATCCTCATCCTCATCGCCTACGGGAGTCAAATCGAAAGACCTGCACAAGGCGAGCCGAACACGTCCTCGGACACACCTGGCACTAAAAGCCATACGCCATTTCATTATTATTATTATTATTATTATTATTATTATTATTGTTGTTGTTGTTGTACATGGGGGGTGCAGTTTGCGATTAGCTCAGTGGCTTAGCTGCTGGCTTCCTACATGGAACGCTCAGGTTCGAATGCCGGTCGATTCTAGGTTGAGACACGTGGCGTCACGAAAGTCATCCGGCCTTAAACCCTCGGCCGAAACCTAACTAAGCCTGGGTGGTGCCGGCGACCCTAATAATTACTGGAATAAGCTGAAGAAAGTTGTTATTAGTCTGATATACATAACATTCAACCTGTATATGACACTTAGCCCTCCAAGAAAACAACTGTGGCACTGACGGTGGAAGAAATATGAGGTAGGCTATATATATATATTTATCTTATTATTGAAATCTATCTCAGCAGGTTTCATCTGGAGAAGACATAGGAATTACCTTGTTTTCAAGATTGTCGTACAGTTTGTTCGTAAACAGCGAATCTCCTGTAGTGCGTCAACAGCATCTGTATGTAATAATAAAGATTTTCATTGTTAGTTAACCGCTGTTTTCTTGGAATTATTCTTAAAAATTGTAAATATTTTCTTAGTTTTTCAGCTTGTTTGCAACAGGTAGTATATTGTTCAAATAACAAACATGTATCTGACAGCACAGAAGAAAATATTCCTACATTTCGTGAGGTAGGAAAATGAAGTATTCTTGTGACTCAACTGTGAGGAAATTTAGGTTTTTTGATTTATTGAAGCCGCGGTTTATTACCCGGCCTGCCAAGGTTCGGTGGTGTGTCTTAGGACGGAACATACATTGGATAGTCACAGCATATCAGATCAGTCCCACTCTGTATTTTCAAAGTAAGTTAGAAACAACTCTTAAATGCTTACATCATGTGGCAGAATTCGATCTTGGAACGTTGATCTCATAAAACGAGTGCCTCCGAAATTTTAATTTGGGGCAGTTATCTTTCTACTCCCTTACGTATAGTGGAAGGCTTTTCGTTCCAATCCTCCAAGGTCTTTCTTAGAATGCACAGAGACATATTATTGAGAGACGCGGCGTTGGGAAGGGCATCTATCCTTAAACCCCCGGCCAAAACCAAAATGAGCTTGAGCGGCGCGAGTGACCCCAGAAATTATTGGAATAAGCTGAACAAATAATTTAATGGACATTTAGCACATTATTATTATTATTATTATTATTATTATTATTATTATTAATCATTATCATTATTATTAATAATAATAATATCATAACTTTTATGTTTGAGCTATTGTAAATGATACCAAAGATGGAATTTGCCTTGGTAAGTGAGAGTTAGAAGCTTGAAATTTTGCTGCAATGTAAGGTACACGCCATAATCTTCTTCACTCTCAAAATCTGGGATTTCAAAAATATAGTTTCATGTCTACAGATTTGTGTCGCTTAAACGAAGGATCTTCTCATTCGAAACAAGTGCAAAGGGATTAGCGTGAGGAGTATTCGTGTAAACGATATCTGCACTGAATCTCTAGCGAATGAGCGTCTCCAACAGCAAGAGAATGGAAAGAGCCTTGTTTCTGTATTTATGTCGAGCAGTATTGTAAAGCTGCTTGTTTCAAGTAGGATTAAAAGCTATAGCTGGGGAGGTAGACATACTAGTGTACGCAGTTTAAAAAGAGAGGGGCCACGATACACAGCGTCGAGGAGAATTACATGAAAAGTTGTACGTGATACGACACTAAATTCTGTGATATAGGCCTAGTTCAATATTATTATTATTATTATTATTATTATTATTATTATTATTATTATTATTATTATTATTATTATTATGCGAAGGGAGGAGGATAGGTTACGTAGAAAAAGAATAAGCTCGACCGTGGAGGATAAGGGAAGTAGAAGATCAAAGTGACAATGATTAAAGTATTTAATGATTTAATGGTAAGTGATGTAGACCTTAATGAGGTCACAGAGCTCATTGCAGATTCACCGAGACCTAGAGACTGAACGATGAAGGGCATAATAGTCCATACCTAATGGGGATTTTTATTTATTTTTTGCTATTTGTTTTACGTCAAACCGATTCGGTCAGGTGTTATGGCGACGATAGAGTAGGACAGGGCTAGGACTGGGAAGGAAGCGGCTGTGGCCTTAACGTTAAGGTGTAGCCGTAGCATTTTCCTGGTGTGCAAACGGGAAGTCACGGAGGAACATCTTCACGCCTGCTGACAGTGGAGAAAGATGTATGTGTATCGTCGCTGCCGAGACAAAACCTCCTATGTGAAATATTTTAGCTTAGAACTTTGGCCGGTAATGTTCTGTCGTCTAAGGTGCAATATTGTGTGCATATTGCCAAGGCATTCTCACTCTTCATAATGTATGTGCTGCGGGTCAGTATATCTCCAAAAATATTATCACATAGGAGGTTTTGTCCCGGCAACGACGGTATACTGTATGTATGTATGTATGCATGTGTAAGAAGAAGATGAAGAAGAATCGAATTACGTCAGCTGCCGTTTGCAGGCATTTTAATCTGACTCCATTCAGGCTGCCCGTGCGTTAATTTTGACGTTCCGTACTACCCTACCAGAGGACAGAGAAACCCCCGAATTTGAGGTACTGAATTCGCTGTTATAAAAGACAACAATTATCTAATGTTCATATCCAGTACAACATTTTTTAAAATTTGAGAGTCACGACCACAAACCGATTACAAATGTCTAATTTTGTTCCTTCAAATGAATCAATATAGGCTATAGGTGATGAAACTAAATTCGCCACATAAAGTTTGAGACAGAATAATGAACCATATTTATGAATCTAATTTGGTAAATCACTGAATGTCTTTTAAAATCCGTGCACGAAGTTATATAAACCGAGATTGGTTCATGCTGCCATGTTGAATCCTGTAAACGATGTTGCCGGAACAGTTTTGTCCATTAATCTGGAAATTACTGCACAAGTTAACTTCGAATGTTGGCCATGATCATTAGGGCGTCGAGTCTGTATGGTCAGACACCACGGTTAGCCGGTTCGAATCCCGTTGGTGGAAAAAAATCACCATCAGAATGTTGGCTGGCATGGCATACAATTTATAATCCCTAGATTATCCGGTTCCATGGCTAAATGGTTAGCGTGCTAGCCTTTCGCTGCAGGGGTCCCGGGTTCGATTCCCGGCAGGGTCGGAATTTAACCATAATTGGTTAATTCCCCTGGCACGGGGACTGGGTGTATGTGTCGTCTTTATCATCATTTCATCCTCATCACGACGCGCAGGTCACCTACGGGTGTCAAATCAAAATATCTGCACCTGGCGAGCCGAAGTCCTCGAACACATCCCGGCACTAAAAGCCATAAGCCATTTCATTTCATCCGTAGATGCAATGCCGAAAGCCTGGATTACTTTCCAAACTTCTCTTCATTGTTCATAGGAAGTGAGGGCGTATGGCGCAGTTGATAGTGATGGGCCTTGAGCAGACCACTCGGTGTTATTCGACAGGAGTAGGGTATGTACCAACACCGAGTTCCACATTTATTATTATTATTTTTATTATTATTATTATCGTCCCTCATGCACACGTGCTGGTCACCCGCTGGCATCAAACAGAAAGACCTGCACGAGGCGAGCAGCACGGTCCTTGGGTACTCCCAGCACTAAAAGGCACACATTGATTAAATTTCAAAATGGTTTGCCGTGTTGGCATTGAGTTTGGTCTGTCACTGAAGGGTTATGATGGCGTACTAATCAAACTACATACAGAGTGGTCGGAAACAACGTGAACCGGGTATGTGAACGTTAGAGGGTTGGTCATGCTGGTAAATAATATTAAAAAATAATTCGATATATCGTACCGTTGTCATTTTATTATTTGCTGAAGTTAGCCAATCAGATCGCTTCGCGGGCGAATTGAAATGGGCTTTGCGCGCCGATGTTGTTAAATCTCCGGGTGGTTTGAAGTGCCTTGAGAGCCAGGCCGAGAAATCAGCACCAAACCCAAACACACAGAGAGTTCCAGCCGGTGCCACCTTACCGTACTTGTAATGGCGCAATCCTATGAACTCGGAGGATCGTGTTCAAATCCTTCCCATGGCGAAGTTTTTCTTCGATTGGTGCCAGTCGCAGACCACGTGCATATTTAGCTACGCTATTTGCTTTAGGTCACACCGACACAGATAGTTCTTATGGCGACGATGGGATAGGAAAGGCTTGGGAGTGGGAAGTAAGCGGCCGTGATCTTAATTAAGATACAGCCTGTTCTGAAAATGGGAAACCACCGAAAACCATCTTCAGGGCTGCCGACATTGGGGGTTCGAACCCACTATCACCCGGGTGCTAGCTCACAGCTGTTAGGCATCCCAGCGAATGTCACTGGTGGCGTTATGGTCGACTCTTCGCCGTACACCAAGCAATAATCGCCTTTAATCACTTACTGCACCATCTCTCCTTTGCAGAAACATGTACCGTTTGCGATAGGTATGTATCAAACTGCCATATGGTTATGTAAAAATTTAGTGCCCGTTATATGATAAGGATTCCAGGATATACTTAATACGGTGTCGGACCACCCGTTGCACGGGGACGGGCGGTGATCCAGTTGTGCATGGAAACATATTGATGTCTTCTATTCTTCTGAGGAAAATCATGCCACAGCTAATGCAAATGAACCCGAAATCTGCCGTAGTTGCTTCTGGCCAAAGTCGCCATCCAATCCGGCTTCAAACGTTCTCGGTGAGCGAGAAATCTGGAGACCTTTGCTGGCCAAGGAAGCATGTTGACATCACGAAGACTGGCCACAGATACGTATGAAATGAAATGGCGTATGGCTTTTAGTGCCGGGAGTGTCCGAGGGAATGTTCGGCTCTCCAGGTGCAGGTCTTTTGATTTGACGCCCGTAGGTGAACTGAGAGTCGTGATGAGGATGACATGATGCTGAAGACGACACATACACCCAGCCCCAGTGTCAGCGGATTTAACCATTTATGGTTAAAATTCCCGACCCTGTCGGGAGTCGACCCAGGACCCCTGTGACCAAAGGCCTGCAGGCTAACCAGTTAGCCATGGAGCCGGACACAGATACCCATGTTGTGTGAGGACGGACAATATCCTGTTCGAAAATGGGGTTGTAGAGCTGCACCAGGAAGGGAAGCACGCACAGTCCCGGAATTTCCTGGACGTTTCATCGCACCGGTTCCCTCAGTCACCACCAGTGAAGACCTGGAATCGTAGGAAATGGCACTCCACACCACGACACCTCTCGTTGGGACGGTCTGCCGCTCTACAATGAAGCATGAATCGCTGTGCGGACCAAGACGTCTCTTGACTCGAATTCGGCGGTTGTCTGTACAGAGGCATAACTGTGGTTTGTTGCTGAACACCACTCGTTACCAGTCCACAAGCTGTCATGCTGCCGGTTCCTAGCAGAAGTTCAAATGTGATTGACAATATTCCGGTCGTAATGGTAGACGTCGCGTCGTAAGGCACTCCGTGACGACAGATCCTGCTCTACTGGCCGCCTGGATATGGTTCTAATTGACTCAAGCGAATCCTCAGCTGCCGCGGAATCTCTATAATTGGTGCTCAACGATGCCCGTGGTGTGCTTACAGCCTGTTACATGACGAAATGATTCTCCCTGCTGCTGGTCTACTGGGGTCGACTAGAGCCTTCTTTACGATTGTGTATACCGATACCTTAACGTTTCTACTGTGTCCAATACCGACGCACATTGAAGTCAGAACTGTTCAACTGTCGAGCAGTGCGCTGAAACGTCTAACCTGCCTTTCTTTGTCCGACGATACGACCTCTCCCAAATTCATCTAGCTGGTCAAAGGCTTGTCGAATGTGCCGTCAGGGCATGCTGCATGTTCACTCAATTTAGTTCTGTGGCTCAAAATACTCACGCTGATACTAAGGCCTTATTTGATGTCTTGTATTTATGAATAAGGGAGGGATATGTGCACCTAATAGTAGAACTTCCGCGCAAACAGTCACGCACATGGACACATGCCAGCCTATGGCAATACTGCGTGGCCACCTTCGTTGCTTCATTCGATCATTTTGCGCTATTATTATTATTTTTTGTTTTATAGTTCATGTTTGTGGGTTACTGTAGTCACGTCCTAGTTCGTGAACCATGGGCAACGGCTGAGTGGCCTAGTAAGTGGTCCTGAGAGTCGGGATACCAGTTGCTATGGAATGGGAGTGGGCATCTCGGACATATTCTGAGTCCTGGCCCTCCTTGTGCTCAGGCGGCTAGGACTATACAATCCACCGGTGGTCCATAACCCGTTAGAGGAGAGATCCTCACTTGGACTATGTGCAAGTAGGGCAGCATCCTGCTTCATGAATCGACCGAGCTCAGAACATTTTAAGCAAGCCTCGGACCTTTGGGAGTACCGGAGTCCCACTCCCATTTGACAGGCGAGGGACTCCTTGGAAACAACTTGGCGAACGAAATGGAATTCGATGGGGAGCTATCAATATTAATGGGGCTTATGGAAGAAAGAAAGTAGAACTGGCTGAGTCAGCAAAGAGGATGCATCTGGATGTGCTAGGAGTAAGTGATATTCGGGTAAGGGGAGATAACGAGGAAGAGATAGGAGATTATAAAGTGTACTTGACGGGTGTTAGAAAGGGAAGGGCAGAGTCTGGGGTAGGGCTCTTTATCAGGAATACCATTGCACGGAACATAGTTTCTGTTAGGCACGTAAATGAGCGAATGATGTGGGTAGATTTGTCTGTTGGAGGAATTAGGAGTAGAATTGTGTCCGTGTATTCACCATGTGAGGGTGCAGATGAGGATGAAGTTGACAAGTTTTATGAAGCATTGAGTGATATCGTAGTCAGGGTAAACAGCAAGGATAGAATAGTGCTAATGGGCGATTTCAATGCGAGAGTTGGTAATAGATCTGAAGGATACGAAAGGGTGATTGGTAAATGTGGGGAAGATATGGAAGCTAATGGGAATGGGAAGCGTTTGCTGGACTTCTGTGCTAGTATGGGTTTAGCTGTTATGAATACATTCTTCAAGCATAAGGCTATTCACCGCTACACATGGGAGGCCAGGGGTACCAGATCCATAATAGACTATATCTTAACAGACTTCGAATTCAGGAAATCTGTTAGGAATGTACGAGTTTTCCGGGGATTTTTCGATGATACAGACCACTATCTGATCTGTAGTGAACTAAGTATCTCTAGGCCTAAGGTAGAGAAAGTGAAATCTGTCTGCAAACGAATAAGGGTAGAAAATCTCCAGGACGAGGAAATTAGACGGAAGTACATGGATATGATTAGTGAGAAGTTTCGAACAGTAGACATTAAGCAGGTTCAGGATATAGAAAGTGAATGGGTGGCATACAGGAATGCTGTAATAGAAACAGCCAGGGAATGCCTTGGAACAACTGTGTGTAAAGATGGGAAAAGGCGAACATCTTGGTGGAATGATGAAGTGAGAGCAGCTTGTAAACGTAAAAAGAAGGCTTATAAGAAATGGCTCCAAACAAGGGCCGAGGCAGGTAGGGAGTTGTATGTAGATGAAAGAAACAGAGCGAAACAAATAATTGTTGAATCCAAAAAGAAGTCATGGGAAGATTTTGGTAACAACCTGGAAAGGCTAGGTCAAGCAGCAGGGAAACCTTTCTGGACAGTAATAAAGAATCTTATGAAGGGAGGGAAAAAGGAAATGAACAGTGTTTTGAGTAATTCAGGTGAACTCATCATAGATCCCAGGGAATCACTGGGGAGGTGGAGGGAATATTTTGAACATCTTCTCAATGTAAAAGGAAATCATCCTCGTGGTGTTGTGAACAGCGAAGCTCAAGGGGAGGAGGAAAATGATGTTGGTGAAATTATGCTTGAGGGAGTGGAAAGGATGGTAAATAAACTCCATTGTCATAAGGCAGCAGGAATAGATGAAATTAGACCTGAAATGGTGAAGTATAGTGGGAAGGCAGGGATGAAATGGCTTCATAGAGTGGTAAAATTAGCGTGGAGTGTTGGTAAGGTACCTTCAGATTGGGCAAAAGCAGTAATTGCCCCTATCTCTAAGCAAGGGAACAGGAAGGATTGCAACAACTGTCGAGGTATCTCACTTATTAGTATACCAGGCAAAGTATTCACTGGCATCTTGGAAGGGAGGGTGCGATCAGTCGTTGAGAGGAAGTTGGATGAAAACCAGTGTGGTTTCAGACCACAGAGAGGCTGTCAGGATCAGATTTTCAGTATGCGCCAGGTAATTGAAAAATGCTACGAGAGGAATAGGCAGTTGTGTTTATGTTTCGTAGATCTAGAGAAAGCATATGACAGGGTACCGAGGGAAAAGATGTTCGCCATACTGGGGGACTATGGAATTAAAGGCAGATTATTGAAAGCAATCAAAGGCATTTATGTTGACAATTGGGCTTCAGTGAGAATTGATGGTAGAATGAGTTCTTGGTTCAGGGTACTTACAGGGGTTAGACAAGGCTGTAATCTTTCACCTTTGCTGTTTGTAGTTTACATGGATCATATGCTGAAAGGTATAAAATGGCAGGGAGGGATTCAATTAGGTGGAAATGTAGTAAGAAGTCTGGCCTATGCTGACGACTTGGTCTTAATGGCAGATTGTGCCGAAAGCCTACAGTCTAATATCTGGAAACTTGAAAATAGGTGCAATGAGTATGGTATGAAAATTAGCCTCTCGAAGACTAAATTGATGTCAGTAGGTAAGAAATTCAACAGAATTGAATGTCAGATTGGTGATACAAAGCTAGAACAGTTCGATAATTTCAAGTATTTAGGTTGTGTGTTCTCCCAGGATGGTAATATAGTAAGTGAGATTGAATCAAGGTGCCGTAAAGCTAATGCAGTGAGCTCGCAGCTGCGATCGACTGTATTCTGTAAGAAGGAAGTCAGCTCCCAGACGAAACTATCTTTACATCGGTCTGTTTTCAGACCAACTTTGCTTTACGGGAGCGAAAGCTGGGTGGACTCAGGATATCTTATTCATAAGTTAGAAGTAACAGACATGAAAGTAGCAAGAATGATTGCTGGTACAAACAGGTGGGAACAATGGCAGGAGGGTACTCGGAATGAGGAGATAAAGGCTAATTTAGGAATGAACTCGATGGATGAAGCTGTACGCATAAACCGGCTTCGATGGCGGGGTCATGTGAGGCGAATGGAGGAGGATAGGGTACCTAGGAGAATAATGGACTCTGCTTTGGAGGGTAAGAGAAGTAGAGGTAGACCAAGACGACGATGGTTAGACTCGGTTTCTAACGATTTAAAGGTAAGAGGTATAGAACTAAATGAGGCCACAACACTAGTTGCAAATCGAGGATTGTGGCGACGTTTAGTAAATTCACAGAGGCATGCAGACTGAACGCTGAAAGACATAACAGTCTATAATTATAATGTATGTATGTATGTATGTTTTGTTTTATAAATTAGCGCATATATTGGTGGTTTCTTTAAACCTCTCGAATCGGAAAAGAAAGTCCTAAATCTTACGAGAAAACCATTCCAGGAAGGAACAGTGCTGATGTTTTCGTTGAAATCGCGAGTGCCACACAACATTCACTGTCTTGCACAGATTTAATTCCTTATAGTATACCTTGTTTGCAGGAGAACGATGGAAAATTTACCATTGAGAGGTAGGTAGAAGTTCATGGAGTTACCAGATCTTCAATCTAACAACCAGTGAAGTTACTGCTAGTTGCTTTACGTCGCACCGATACAGATAGGTTTTATGGCGACGATGGGACAGGGAAGGGCTAGGAATGGGAAGGAAGCGGCCGTGCCCTTAATTAAGGTACAGCCTCAGCATTTTCCTGATGTGAAAATGGGAAACCACGGAAAACCATCTTCAGAGCTGCCGAAAGTGGGATTTGAACCCACTATCTCCCGAATGCGAGCTCATAGCAGTGAAGTTACTATCAGGAGCTTCAGACATTCGTAATTTCATATAAAGTACATCATTCTTTCAAATTTTGCAGTCATTGTAATTTTAAATCAACGAATCTTGCACGCTTCATCGGTAACTCAGGATATCATGAAATTGTTATGTATACTTGAATTCACGGAAGGTTTTGATATTCTTTCTTTCTTTCTTTCTTAATCTGGTTATCCTCCAGGGTCGGATTTTCCCTCGAACTCGGCGAGGGGTCCCACCTCTACCACCTCAAGGGCAGTGTCCTGGAGCTTCAGACACTTGGGCCCGGTTTCACAGTATACGCTTAAGCCTTGGATCGGGCTTAAGCGGGAGCTTAAATTCTGGACGAGTTTCACAGTGGGGAGTGCAAGTGGTAAGCCGAGCTTATCTGTGACTGGCTTAAGCTGTATGAAACTGAGGTTTAAGCTAAGGATTCAGATCAGATGGTAGAGCGCTGGCCCTCTTTATAGCCCAACTTGGCAGGTTCGATCCTGTCTCAGTCCTGTGGTGAAGGTGCTCAAATTCATAGTTAGTGGGACGTTAAACCAATAACGTTAATAAATAACTTATATTTCTGAATATATTTCGAGGCTCACGAGACAAAAATGTCGGTCGGTCACTTGCTTTCTTGGCTTACGCTGCGTGAACCATCAACGATAGACCCCAAGTGTAAGTGTACGAATTGTAGAGCATAGAAACCTCTACAAAAAGTCCGCGATGGTATAAACTTATACCTATTTCCAACCGTTTGCCCTCTAGAAACGATGTATAACCTACAAGTCAATCAATCATAGGCTACGGATGTAAACAAAGATGAGAATTGAATCACTGCGCATGCGCAAGCATTACCAACTTCGGAGATGTTCAGCTTAGTAAAGCTGCACATGGTCCCCCTACTGTGAAACTCGTAGTGTTTAAGCCAAAGAGTAAGCCTTGCTTAAGCGGCGTGCGTGGCTTACTAAAGCTTCGGCTTAAACTCAAACTGTGAAACCGGGCCTTGGTCGAACTTGGGAGGATGACCAGTACCTCGCCCAGGCGGCCTCACCTGCTATGCTGAACAGGGGCCTTGCGGGTGGATGGGAAGATTGGAAGGGATAGACAAGGAAGAGGGAAGGAAGCGGCCGTGGCCCAGAATTAGGTACCATCCCGGCATTTTCCTGGAGAAGAAGTGGGAAACCACGGAAAACCACTTCGAGAATGGCTGATGTGGGAATCTAACCCACCTGTACTCAGTTGACCTCCCGAGGCTGAGTGAACCCCGTTCCAGCCCTCGTACCACTTTTCAAATTGCGTGGCAGAGCCGGGAATCGAACCCGGGCCTCCGGGCGTGGCAGCTAATCACACTAACCACTACACCACAGAGGCGGACCGCTTTTGATATTGCAATTTTAAATTCGATAACACAGTAACCAATTACCATGAATACTGAGCAAGTAATTAAACGCAATTGATTTTGTTACCTCAAGTCTGAAGTTCACTTGTGATTTCAAATTCATTATTGAAAGCACTAATGATATTTTGATAATAACATCGACAAATCGAAGTTCAGTTACCGGTTCGCTATTAGTCTATCACTAAAGATGGCATGACAATTAAGGCACTTCGTATGTGAAATCAGTATCGTGTTTGTTCTCTTTGATACTTCATAACCAATAAGTTTCAATCCAAAAAAACGCAATTATCATCCCAAAAACAGCTGTTCGTCCATGCATTCACATTAAGAACTTATTTTTCCCCCGTGAGATATTTATTAGTCTTATAAATCCTATACTGTATTTCGAAGTTTAACGTCGGGCTGAATAACTTAGAAGGTTGAGGCGCTGGCCTTCCGACCCCCAACTTGGCAGGTTCGATCCTGGCTCTGTCGGGTGGTATTTGAAGGTGCTGAAATACGTCAGCTTAGTGTCTGTAGATTTACTGGCAAGTAAAAAGAACTCTTGCGTGGCAAAATTGTGGCACCTCGGCGTCTCCGGAAGCCGTAAAAGTATTCTAAGTTTAACGTGAAAATTATTTTCGTTCTTCGCCCTTCCAGGATGTGGCAATCTCATTTTACTCTGTTGTTAATTTGGTCAAAATTCCAGGTAAAACGAGAGCCTCAGACTAACACAAATTACACCGTAAATACGCGAACTTCTTTCATTTACTACCTTCAAAAGTGCATTGAAACCATTTGGATATACTCCCCATATGGTCGAATGTATGTAGCTTAATGGGTAGCCCATAGCTTCAGCCAGCAACGTTCTATAAGCCTTCCTTGAAATGTAAATCCTTACTTATTCCAGTTCATCCCTTCCTTAATCGATGTGGAATGAATATCTTGGGTTTAATATGCGGTTAATTACGGGTGCGCCTTTAATACCTCGCATTATTTGCGATATTTGTGAGGAGGAATGTATCCTCCCCACCTCCCCTATCAGCATTATTTAGATTGTCACTGACTTATGCGAGATTTTCATCATGCCTTGGTTAACAAGGCAATTAACTTCCAAAGAATTACAGTAATGGTTTCCCATTATTATTTTGCGTAGATACCTATACAACTTCATTCGGGTAGTACGTTTGTCAGAAGCCTAGCGCAGTTGTCTCAGTTTCGTAAATACTAAATATCAAAGTTTAACACTCTTAGATAACTGTAGCAGTTATTGTCTTACTCGCTCAACCAGCGGGACTATTTTCGTTACATTTTCATGAAAGTTGCCGAATGTATTTTGTTATTAATTCTGTGTATTTTGATGTACGGTTCTTAAATGTCGAACATCATGGCTATGTCAATCGAAAATCGTATGTGGTAGTTATAATCCGTTACAACCTTATATTCACCAGTAAAACAAACACCCGATGGCAATCATCTTGAAATCTTTAGGCGTTGGGAAATATGCAGACAAAGTGAGAAATACGATGTGTGGCCCCTCACAATTCCCCGCCACCCACAGGACATCGATTATAATTTGGAGCGCAAACCCGTAAAGTTTTCAGATATAGATTGCGAAATGAGACCCATAATATTTGATACAGAATATGAAAATCCACAGCCAGTTTCCAGTCATTCGACCGGGTCAGGAATAGAATGAATGAAGCCCCCATCTAGCGGCGAGGATAGGAATCATGCCGGCTGTCGAAACCTTGATACGGAATATAATTTTGGATGTTAATACAAAATGTTCAGCTCTGAGCGCAACCAGGTTAGTCATGGCAGGAGTCATGATAACCAAGTGGCATTGTCACTAACTTCTCACTGAGGCCACTGCAGTTCAGATTCCGGCCAAAGCATATGGGATTATTAGATGAAATTTCACGTCCATGAGGTTCGGATTCTACATATAGCTAGAGGTCACAGTGTAAATTCACAGACGATACCACTTGGCTGTCACGCTCTATGAGTAAAATTCTTCTTCTCCTTCCTAGCTTTCTTACCAATTTCATTGGATCAGCTCTTCATGTGAACTTCGCCTAGTTGTATGCCCAGATGCCCTTCCTGATGCCAACCATAAGGTGACGGATGCATTCACTATTGTTTGTTGCTGTGGTGGGTATTGTGGTGTGTTATACTGTTGGATGAAGAGATGTGTGTTAAGACATTAATTAAGATAATATAATTATTATAACACTCAGCCTCCAAGACTGAGGTATTAACTACATGCAGATAAAATTCCCGGCCTGACCGGAAATCAGATCCGGACCACATGAACCGAAGAAGACTACGCTGACCATTCAACCAAGGAGCCTGACAGTAAAATGATTCAATAATAATAATAATAATAATAATAATAATAATAATAATAATAATAATAATAATAATAATGTTATTGTCTTTACGTCCCACTAACTACTTTTACTGTTTTCGGAGACGCCGAGGTGCAGGAATTTAGTCCCGTATGAGTTCTTTTAGGAGCCTCCGTGGCTCAGGCAGCAGCGCGCCGGCCTCTCACCGCTGGGTTCCGTGGTTCAAATCTCGGTCAATCTATGTGAGATTTGTGCTGGACAAAGCGGAGGCGGGTCAGGTTTTTCTCCGGGTACTCCGGTTTTCCCTGTCATATTTTATTCCAGCAACACTCTCCAATATCATTTCATCTTTCATTCATTAATCATGGCCCCAGAGGAGTGCGACAGGCTTTAGCAGCCGGCACAATTCCTATCCTCACCGCTAGATCGGGGCTTCATTCATTCCATTCCTGAACCGGTCAAATGACTGGAAACAGGCTGTGAATTTTCAGGAGTTCTTTTTTGTGCCAGTAAATCTACCGACACGAGACTGACGTATTTCAGCACCTGCAATTACGACCGGACTGAGCCAGGATCGAACCTGCAGAGTTGGGGTCAGAAGGCCAGAGTCTCAACCGCGTGAGCCACTCAGCCCGGCTAAAATAGTTCATATTATTCTCAAGATGATTTTCGTCCCGGGACAAGTTGATTGGTTTATATAAAATCCCCCTTCTCTGCTGTACGTTTATCAAGTAGAAATAGTTTATATTTTGCTATTGGTATGATGCCCCCACTTACCCCAGCTCATGGAAACTGTGTCTGTCTGGCAATTCACTGAACATGCGAGTCTGTGTGTAGAAAGAGTGAGGCACGCTTCTCTCTGTTGATTGAGCTGCAGCTGCCCAACAGGGCGGAGGAGGGGAGAGCTAACCCTCGAACCAAGGACACAAGCACGCACTAGCCTGTGTTACAGCTCTCTCCATGGCGCCGACTGGAGAAGGACGTAATGTTCGCGGGTACTAAAGCCTATCGTAGTCGTTTCTTGTGCCATTGGCTCTCTATCTTGTTAGGACCACCGTGCATTCGACATCCCTTTGCTGCATTTTAAACAGGAGGCCCAGTCAGTGCGCTGTGTAAAGTGGTGGAATCATATTCTTAACTCTGCACATGTTTCAGTTTACTTTTCGTTATGTATTTTGAAAAAGGAACAGAATCTTAACAATTAATTTGTCATAGGCGGGAAAATAATTTGAAACGCATTCGCTACGCAACTCAGGCTCTTTCTGATGACGTCCATCACTGTAAAGAAATGAGCAAACACACAGTTTGTTCTAAGATTCGGAGTGTAAATAATAATAATAATAATAATAATAATAATAATAATAATAATAATAATCATAACTGCGTTTACTGTTTTCGGGGACGCCTAGGTGCCAAAATTATTTCCGTCTGGAGTTCTGTTACGTACCGATAAATCTGTCGACACGAGGCTGACCTATTTGAGCACCTTCAAATTCCATCGGACTGAGCCGGGATCGAACCCGCAAACTTCTGTTCAGAACACCAGCGCTCTACCATATGAGTGAGCCTCTCAGCTAGGTCAACGACGAGTGGTTTGATTACGGGTCACGGTGATTGTTCTTGGAAGTGGAAGAGGGATTCAGAATGTAGCTTTATTCAGGATTCTCCAGTTACTGTACGAGCATTTCTTCGCGTTTACGGGTTATAACTGCTCCAATCTTACCGAACGAGTTGGCTACGCGTTTCGATTCACGTAGCTGTCATTTTGTACTCGGAGGATGGTGAGTTCAAACCCCATAGGAAGTACCTGGAAATACAGTTTTCCGTGGTTTCCCATTTTCCTTTTATTTACAATTGGCTTTACCTCGCACCGACACAGATGGGGCTTATGGCGACGATGGGATAGGAAAGAGCTAGGAGTGGAATGAAGCGCCCGTGTCTTTACTTCAGGTACAGCTCCAGCATTTACCTTGTATGAAAATAGGAAACCACGGAAAACCATCTTCAGGGCTGACGACAGTGGGATTGGAACCCGCTATCTCCCGAATGTAAGCTCACAGCTGCGCGCCCCTAACCGCTCGGTAATTCGCTCGGTTTAGAAATCTGCCTCCTTGCTGTAGATGTATTGTAAATGTAATTATTGCCCCCCTGAATTGTCTACAGCATTCTGTATCGAGGCTGATGTAATGAACTTCGCTTGAATGATCTGTCCAAACCACGTGAACGTGAAAAGGGGGCGTTTAAAAAGGAGATCGAAGTAATTTGTAATTTTTGAAGCCCACTAAGGACTGATAAGAACAAAATTATAGCCTACCTTAATGAGACTTCACTTTTCCATGTGTTTCAGGCCTCGCGAGCAGGAAGTACAGACAGAGCCTCTATCAGTTTCTCCTGGGCTATATCAATATTCTACCTTGCATTGGACCATATACTTACTATAAACTTCCTGCTTTTAAAATTGATGTTCAATTCCTTCTGCCCCCGTCGCAAGTGTAACTCCTTAGGGGTCCTTAATATACCTCGTGTATAACACTCTACTCTCAATTCAGAATCATGGAATGGAATCATAGAGGTCAGAATAGTCTGGATTGGGAGAGTTCAGTTTACTATTTCATTTTGTTGTAGCCTACAGTTTATTCTTTCGGCTGTAATAAACTCTTTCGCTACATGTTTCAAGAAAGACTTTTCTACTTCCTAGGAAGCTACGTTGAACTCCTGGACTTGTTTCCTTCCTACTATTTATGATAAAATATAATTAGTTTATTCAAGTGGAAACTTCTGCCAAATGCCTTTAAACTAATAATGTTGCGTTGGAAACTTTATTACATTTTTACACTGTACGACAAATTAGGGAGCAGGTTACATTGCGGAGCTCTGCTTTTGCTTGACCCACTTACTTGGGCACTTAACACAGTTTTATAATAGCATGATGCTAGTGGAGTTCCCTCTTCAACATTTAACGTAACTATCCATCCAAATTTATATATCTCTATTAATTGGCCCATAGCGTGCTCATGATTTGCATAACGGCTTGAGAAAAAAGTACAATTTGAACTACACTTGCATCCTTGGCTAAATCTAAACCGAGACAGAGTTCTTCATCGACCCCACGGGAATGTGGTAATGTTGCGTTGAAAGAAAATTTTATTTTGTTTTCGTCTGCTGTCAATTTAATTCTAACAGAACTTATAATTGTTCACGAAGTCACCAACGTACATGTCAGCAGTTAATACGTTTAATTGTGAGACCACGATCAGCATTGTCAGTGTAGTGTTAAATATTGTTTCGGTGCCTCCTAATAGGTCTATACGACATTCTTTGTTGCAAATTGAGGATCACAAATGAAAATCTCTCTATTACCGTTCACGCTCAAGAAGGCAACACATAACTGGCCGTGAGAATAGGAATAAGTGCCGAGAACAACGCCTAGAATTTTCAGTGTTTGTCCTAGTATTCTACTTCATGGGTCGTCTCGGAGTAATTCCAAAATTCCTCAGACTTCAGCCTACTGAGATCTTGCACTGAACAACCGTTGCTTGGAACTATAACATCGCGTAAACGCAATATTAACGAAGGTATTTCGAATGTATTCTGTCATGCTTTAGGGATAGCAAGGCATGGTTTCGATTCCTAGGGAATTGAATTTTGAACTGAATGCTGGAACGGGGTTCACACAGACTCGCTAGATCAACCGAGAAGTTGTCAGATACGAGAAACAGCAATACGGCTGGGGAAGTGGTCACAAATACCACGCATCACTCCAGGATCTGCAGGCCGTCTTGTTGAACAGCAGTGGCCTTAGCAATCCAAGGCCCTTAATAGGCTGTTGCACCGCGGTTTTGTTTTGTATGTACCTGAAAATTATCCTTCAGTTTGTAAACTTTAATGTTTTGTTAAAATACCTCCAGTAGGTTTCTAGTATAAACAGATACATAGATAAACAATATAAAATTCACATTTTGGTCTTCAGACACACTGAAACGTGTAAAACATACAATCCACGTAGAGAATTCGTAAGAACCGCATAAACTCTAATATTTTTATATATGTACAGTCACTCAATCAACTACAAGCGCATGGTATTGTAAAAGTTTTCTCAGAAACAATTAAACCTCTAAATGTTTATTGTGGGTATCCACAGGGTTTGCATCTAATGGGAGGGAATCGTATTTTGAAAGTAATTAAAATTATGTCTGATAACATTTTAAATATGAGGAACATACAAAACCATGCACCCATTGGGCACATTCATTTTCCTTTCTTATTTTGAGTGACTGTTTTCTATACTGTATAAGAAATTGCATTATGCTCAGATACTTCAAACCATAATCCTGCTCTCCCCAGTATCTAAAAGGCCGTATGGGTAGTAAAGTTGGTTGACTATCGATTTCTGTGCTCAAGGTTATGGTACAGAATCGTGGCCTTACAGTGGTCAATTAGCATTTATGGTCAGGTTCAGTTTACGAAACAAATCTGCCCAAGTTAACGTGTTTGAATTTTTTTTTTTTTTTTTTTTTTTGCTATTTGCTTTACGTCGCACCGACACAGATATGTCTTATGGTGACGATGGGATAGGAAATGCCTAGGAATCGGAAGGAAGCGGCCGTGGCCTTAATTAAGGTATAAGGTACAGCCCCAGCATTTGCCTGGTGTGAAAACGGGAAACCACGGAAAACCATCTTCAGGGCTGCCGACAGTGTGGTTAGAACCCACTATCTCCCGGATGCGCCCCTAACCGTACGGCCACCTCGCCCGGTTTTGAAGAATTAAACCAAGTAATTTACCACATTCACATGTCAGGAACTCGCGTGGAAAGCAAGTTCGTTCAGGGTGACTGGGAGCGGGTGGCGTATATTAATGCAGAACATGCTTCCTTCCAGCTTGTTTTGCAATTTAAATATTATACACCTGTGCAGGAAGTCACTCAAATTTGGTTCATTTTCTTGTTATTAACAACTCTGCCTAACTGTGGACTTATTCGAGTGTTTTCACTTGCGGTAAGAGTACAGTTGATAAACTTGAATTAGGGTTTACCAGAATGAAATGAACATTATTCTGAATCAATGATTAGCTGATATGTTTTTATGAGAATATGAGCAAATAATTTCTCCCGTTGGTCGAATACAGTCTATATTTTATAATATACTCGTCTTTCTGTCTGTATGTTTTGAATGTTGTTAACCTGATGCTTGGTTTTTATTCCGATAAGGGACAAATGATAGGTTTTGTCCGCTTCAGTTTATTTCTTTGCCTCTTTGTTTATCGGTTTGTCTGTTACAGCATCACGGGAAAAATGGATTGGTGGATAGCAAGTAAGTCACGACAAGCCGCTAACAGGTAGACGCATGCCCACGTATGTGCCTCAGAATTTCAGGAAAAGAATTCGGACACCTGGCGTCCCTTAAATATATAAAAGTACATAGTTGGACGTAATTCAATAACATTATTATACCATTTAACGTACTGCTTTTTGACTGAATGGTCAGCGTACTGGCCTTCGGTTCGGAGGACCCCGACTTTGATTCCCAGCTGGGCCGTGATTTCAGTCGTAAGTGGCTAATTCCCTTGACTCGGGGGTTGGGTGTTTGTACCGTTCCCAACATCCTTGCAACCCATACACCAACACAACTCTATCATTCACCATAGTAACACGCAGTTTTCGATACACGGCATATACCACCCACCCTCGTCGGATAGTCTGCGTTACTGACTGTACAATGCTAGCAATAGTCACACGAAATTATTATTATTATTATTATTATTATTATTATTATTATTATTATTATTATTATTATTATTATTATTATTGATCCATTCAACGTGTCTTGGATAAGCTCATTCATCGGTGAATTTCGGCTAGGTTTTGCAAAATTCAGAAACAGATAAATTAGCACAAGATCAGCGCGGTAAAACGAGATTGAGTCCGCGACACTTGTATTAAGGCGCCCGGGATATACATTCTAATGGTACTTTACAATATATGCACTTTAGTGTACATTTTCATCAGTACCATGGACCAGGGATAGCGTTTTTCACTTAACCTTAATCCCCCAGTTCGATTCCGGGCTTGACCAAGTACTTTATTCCTATCTGTAGGTTGTAACAGGGTGCATTCAGCCTCGTGATGTCAACTGAGTATCTTTCTACTATGCAAGGGGCAACAGACTTATTCGAGAAAGCCAATCAGGACGGCCAAGGAAGTAGTTTCATTTATCACGTGACACTCCCATTACCTAAATTAAAATATAACATTTCAACCTATTCAATACCATATAATGCAACCTTATAGATTACCTAATTAACATATTGTAGTTTTTAAATACATATGCCTCGGCTTTTTCATCCATCCTCAGCATTGGACGAGTGTACATTATTAATCTATAAAGTCTGCTTGAGATAATTTAAAATAAGTATGTATTAAAATCGAAAAGAGTAAAAATGTTTAATTACCTCAAACAGACTTGATAAATTAATAATGTATACACATGTATGCCATTTCCAGTGCTGACGATGACTTAAAGAGCCGAAACATTTAAAAAATATAATATGATGATTAAGTAATGTATAAGATTACATTATATAGTATTGAATAGTTTAAAATTTGATATCTTAATTTAGATATTACAGTCAATACGGGGCTTGAAATATGAATTTCATTTCTAGTAACTCCCACAATCTGCAGGTCATCTAGTAATCTAGTTGAACAGCTAGCGTCTTGAGAGATGCAATATTCCTTAATAGACTGTATGGACCGAGCCCGATAGCTGCAGTTTTGAACGTATATTACTCACATTTATTACACTTACGGCACTTATATGACACATTATAAATACAGAATACTGGTGACTGTTGGGCAGATGCCCTCGATAACAGTCAGTCACATCCCCGCATCACATCTCGTTAGAGGCACACGAGCATAAACGTCCCTCATCTCCTTCCATCCACACCACTTCCGGGTGGGACCTTCAAAATGAATACACACTGAAGGGTGTTGCTGTCTGTCCTAAAGAGTTAACGATCAAATACGAAATCCGCTGCCAGCAGCCCTGAAGATGGTTTTCCGTGGTTTCCCATTTTCGCACCAGGTACCTTAATTAAGGTCACGGCTGCTTCCTTCCCACTCCTATCTCCTTCCAGTCCTATCGTCGCCATAAGTCCTATCTGGGTCGGTGCGACGTAAGGCAACTTGTAACAAAATGTCTGTATGGAAACAGCTTTCCTTTTATAGATTCAGTTCCTAATTTATCCACAACCAATTGATATAATACACTGACTGACAGTGACAATGCAACACCAAGGAGGAGTGGTTCGAAAGGGATGAAAGTTGGGGAAAAAACAGAGACGGCACGGACGAATAATTGATGTTTATTTCAAACCGATATGCAGGTTACACAATGCGCACGGCATCGACTCAGTAGGATGTAGGACCACCGCGAGCGGCGATGCACGCAGAAACACGTCGAGGTACAGAGTCAATAAGAGTGCGGATGGTGTCCTGAGGGATGGTTCTCCATTCTCTGTCAACCATTTTCCACAGTTGGTCGTCCGTACGAGGCTGGGGCAGAGTTTGCAAACGGCGTCCAATGAAATCCCACACGTGTTCGATTGGTGAGAGATCCGGAGAGTACGCTGGCCACGGAAGCATCTGTACACCTCGTAGAGCCTGTTGGGAGATGCGAGCAGTGTGTGGGCGGGCATTATCCTGCTGAAACAGAGCATTGGGCAGCCCCTGAAGGTACGGGAGTGCCGCCGGCCGCAGCACATGCTGCACGTAGCGGTGGGCATTTAACGTGCCTTGAATACGCACTAGAGGTGACGTGGAATCATACGCAATAGCGCCCCAAACCATGATGCCGCGTTGTCTAGCGGTAGGGCGCTCCACAGTTACTGCCGGATTTGACCTTTCTCCACGCCGACGCCACACTCGTCTGCGGTGACTATTACTGACAGAACAGAAGCGTGACTCATCGGAGAACACGACGTTCCGCCATTCCCTCATCCAAGTCGCTCTAGCCCGGCACCATGCCAGGCGTGCACGTCTATGCTGTGGAGTCAATGGTAGTCTTCTGAGCGGACGCCGGGAGTGCAGGCCTCCTTCAACCAATCGACGGGAAATTGTTCTGGTCGATATTGGAACAGCCAGGGTGTCTTGCACATGCTGAAGAATGGCGGTTGACGTGGCGTGCGGGGCTGCCACCGCTTGGCGGCGGATGCGCCGATCCTCGCGTGCTGACGTCACTCGGGCTGCGCCTGGACCCCTCGCACGTGCCACATGTCCCAGCGCCAACCATCTTCGCCACAGGCGCTGCACCGTGGACACATCCCTATGGGTATCGGCTGCGATTTGACGAAGCGACCAACCTGCCCTTCTCAGCCCGATCACCATACCCCTCGTAAAGTCGTCTGTCTGCTGGAAATGCCTCCGTTGACGGCGGCCTGGCATTCTTAGCTATACACGTGTCCTGTGGCACACGACAACACGTTCTACAATGACTGTCGGCTGAGAAATCACGGTACGAAGTGGGCCATTCGCCAACGCCGTGTCCCATTTATCGTTCGCTACATGCGCAGCACAGCGGCGCATTTCACATCATGAGCATACCTCAGTGACGTCAGTCTACCCTGCAATTGGCATAAAGTTCTGACCACTCCTTCTTGGTGTTGCATTTGCTCTGTCAGTCAGTGTATTAACTGGACATGTCATAACTTTTTGTCAACTTTATTTTCATTCCCAAGTGATAGTAATAATAATAATAATAATAATAATAATAATAATAATAATAATAATAATAATAATAATAATAATTTCCTGTGGCTATTGGCAGCCTTGTGCAGCCCTTGTGACGTAGGCCCGCTGGCGAGGTTGGGCGGCAACTGCCGTGTATGGAACACTGCGTGTTAATGTGGTGGAGGATGGTGCTGTGTGAGTTGCAGGAATGTTGGATATAGCACATATATCCCAGTCCCCGAGCAAAGAGAATTTACCGCTCGACACGGCCGGGAATCATGCTGCCTTCCACCACGCCATCACTAGTTCATCAATGAGCCCTGTTTAGTACGAGCCCGATGCGGCTGCTCTATATTCTAGGATTGCACTCAACGAACGATAGATAGCCCGGCTCATTCACCTGGGAACTTCCGCCCTTCAGCACCCACGTCACAATATGCCAAGGCTTTTACGCTTTGGTAATTACGCTTCCTACGTGATTGTCCCATTCTAGATTTATTTCTACGAGGTCTTCTAGGCATTTACATTAGTCACTCTCCACAAGAGCGTCCGATCCAAGACAGAATAGAAAGCTCTCTTGCCTTTGTCTGCGCCCAATTCTTATAAGATTACAATTTTGATATATCTGAAAAATGATGTTGATTCAAATTTCCCGCAAATCGCATTAGCGTGGCGCTAGTAGCGGCCCCATGACGTTGCACACCAGGTTTGCTTTAAATACGCGCTGTACTGTGCGAGAGCGTTAGTTACCTGCGACATTGGACAGAGTGACTGTGAGTGGGTCAAGAATGCCTTTATGATGACGAAGAGGCCAGTATCAACAGCTCATTGTGGTTTAACGAGGCCGCATAATAGGGCTACGTGAACATGGATTTTCCTTCCGCGCTATTGCAGAACGACTTGGCAGAAATGTCTCCACTATGCATGCGTTCTGGCAGCAGTGGTCACAATAAGGTACGCTCGCAAAAAGACCGGGCTCCGGACATCCCCGTGACACCACCGAGAAGGAGGATCGCCGAATTCGGCGTATGGCTGTAGCGCAGCAGCAGTTGAGCGGGAGCTGGCACCACAGTGACGCAACAAACTGTTCGACATCGGTTACTGAAGGTCAGCTCCGGCCCACACGCCCTGCTGCGTGCATTCCGCTTACCCCAAACCACCGCCGTCTGCAACATCAATGGTGTCAAGCGAGAGCACGTTGGAGGATGGAGTGGAGATCCGTTGAGTCCGAGGCCCGTTGTGTTTGGAGGTCCGATGAAAGGCCCTTCTGCCTTGGTGCCAGTGATTGCCGGGTGTTGATTAGGAGGAGGCCAGGTGAGCGCCTGCATTCCACCTGTCTGCGGCGTCGACGCACTGGACCTACACCTGGAGTTCTGATTAGGGGAGCAATTTCCTATGACAACAGGAGCACTCTCGTGGTTATCCCACGCACCCTGACTGCAGATGTGTACGTTCGTCTGGTGATTCCACCTGTTGTGCTGCGATTCATGAACAGCATTCCTGGGGGTGTTTTCCAACAGGATAATGCACGCCCCTGCCACTGATGTAACCCAACGAGCTCTACAGTGTCGACATATTGCCTTGGCTTGTTGGATGTCCCGCTCTATCCCCAATCGAGCACGTATGGGACATCATTGGAGGACAACTCCAGTGTCATCCACAACCGGCATTAACCGTCTCTGTATCGACCGACCAAGTGCAACAGGCATGGAATTCCATCCCACAAGCTGACATCCTGGACTTCTATGACACAATGCATGTACGTTTGCATGCCTGCATTCAACAGTCAAGAGATTACACTAGTTATTAATGGACCAGCATGGCACATTTGCGATGGCTTTTCTCGCGCTGATATTAACCTGTAATCGTGTACCTTTAATCATTTAAATATGTTCCCAAGACAAATATATTGCCAAAATTTCCGTATTCTACATTCCTTATTTCATGGTGTTTGGATACTTTATTCTGCCGATGTATTTTCGTCAAAGTTTCAGTAATTTTCTTTATTTTATAAAATATTCCCAAGTTTTGCAACCACGAATTTTGTTCGACAGAACGTTGATAAACGATATAAAAGGAAGTAGCCCAGAAACACTACCCTGTACGACTCCCGACGTTACATGAAGTATGGAACCATATTTACAATACAGACTGTTAATAATTGTGTAAGTATGAAGAGCATAAGCATGAATAAATCTAATTTATGATACGATTTAGCAAATAAGCTCCAGTAATAAGTTAGGCATAAATTTCAATAAAATATATCAATTAACATACATACATACATACATACATTATCATTATAGACTGTTATGCCTTTCAGCGTTCAGTCTGCAAGCGTCTGTGAATTTACTAGACGTCGCCACAATCCCCTATTTGCAACTAATGCTGTGGCCTCATTTAGTTCTATACCTCTTATTTTTAAATCGTTAGAAACTGAGTCTAACCATCGTCGTCTTGCTCTCCGTATACTTCTCTTACCTCCATAACAGAATCCATTATTCTCCTAGGTAACCTATCCTCCTCCATTCGCCTCACATGACCCCACCATCGAAGCCAGTTTATGCGTAAAGCTTCATCCATCCAGTTCATTCCTAAATTAGCCTTTATCTCCTAATTCCGAGTACACTCCTGCCATTGTTCCCACCTGTTTGTACCAGCAATCATTCTCGCTACTTTCATGTCTGTTACTTCTAACTTATGAATAAGATATCCTGAGTCCACCCAGCTGTCGCTCCCGTAAAGCAAAGTTGGTCTGAAAACAGACCGATGTAAAGATAGTTTCGTCTGGGAGCCGACTTCCTTCTTACAGAATACTGCTGATCGCAACTGCGAGCTCACTGTATTAGCTTTACTACACCTTGATTCAATCTCACTTACTATATTACTACCCTGGGAGAACACACAAACTAAATACTTGAAGTTATCAACCTGTTCTAGATTTGTATCACCAATCTGACATTCAATTCTGTTGAATTTCTTACCTACTGACATCAATTTAGTCTTCGAAAGGCTAATTTTCATACCATACTCATTGCACCTATTTTCAATTTGCAAGATATTGAACTGTAGGCTTTAGGCACAATCTGCCATTAAGACCAAATCGTCAGCATACGCCAGACTGCTTACTACATTTCAACCTAACTGAATCCCTGCCTGCCATTTTATACCTTTCAGCAGATGATCCATGTAAACTACGAAAAGCAAAGGTGAAAGATTACAGCCTTGTCTAACCCCTGTAAGTACCCTGAACCAAGAACTCATTCTACCATCAATTCTCACTGAAGCCCAATTGTCAACATAAATGCCTTTGATTGCTTTTAATAATCTACCCTTAATTCCATAGTCCCCCAGTATGGCGAACAACTTTTCCCTCTGTACCCTGTCATATGCTTTCTCTAGATCTACGAAACATAAACACAACTGCCTATTCCTCTCGTAGCATTTTTCAATTATCTGGCGCATACTGAAAATCTGATCCTAACAGCCCCTCTGTGGTCTGAAACCACACTGGTTTTCATCCAGCTTCCTTTCAACGACTGATCGCACCCTCCCTTCCAAGATGCCAGTGAATACCTTGCCTGGTACACTAATCAATGAGATACCTCGATAGTTGTTGCAATCCTTCCTGTTCCCTTGCTTATAGATAGGTACAATTACTGCTTTTGTCCAATCTAAAGGTACCTTACCAAAACTCCATGCTAATCTTATTATTCGATGAAGCCATTTCATGCCTGCCTTCCCACTATACCTCACCATTTCGGGTCTAATTTGATCTATTCCTGCTGCCTTATGACAATGGAGTTTATTTACCACCCTTTCCACTTTCCCAAGCATAATTTCACCAACATCATTTTCCTCCTCCCCATGGGCTTGGCTGTTCGCGACACTAACAGGAAGATTTCTTTTTATCAGTCAATATCAGTCAATACCGATCTGCAATTAGGGCAGTCGCCCAGGTGGGATTCCCTATCTGTTGCTTTCCTAGCCTTTTCCTAAATGATTTCAAAGAAATTGGAAATTTTATTGAACATCTCCCTTGGTAAGTTATTCCAATCCCTAACTCCCCTTCCTATAAATGAATATTTGCCCCAGTTTGTCCTCTTGAATTCCAACTTTATCTTCATATTGTGATCTTTCCTACTTTTATAAACGCCATTCAAACTTATTCGTCTACTAATGTCATTCCACGCCATCTCTCCGCTGACAGCTCGGAACATACAACTTAGTCGAGCAGCTCTTCTTCTTTCTCTCAATTCTTCCCAACACAAACATTGCAACATTTTTGTAACGCTACTCTTTTGTCGGAAATCACCCAGAACAAATCGAGCTGCTTTTCTTTGGATTTTTTCCAGTTCTTGAATCAGGTAATCCTGGTGAGGGTCCCATACACTGGAACCATACTCTAGTTGGGGTCTTACCAGAGACGTATATGCCCTCTCCTTTACATCCTTACTACAACCCCTAAACACCCTCATAACCATGTGCAGAGATCTGTACCCTTTATTTACAATCCCATTTATGTGATTACCCGAATGAAGGTCTTTCCTTATATTAACACCTAGATACTTACAATGATACCTGTTGTAACCAAGGTTGAAATTTACAAACACAACTTTTATTTGCTTCACTTTATGATATTTACACAAATAACAGAAATTTATTTTGAAGCAAAAAGGAATATTGAATCTTGAGAAAAGTCTGTCTTTATACAATATGTACAGGTTTACAGTCTTTATATACACTTCTATCTTGAAAAGATAGTCTTTGTGAATTGACACGTTGATAGTCGAAAACTATCTGGCACACTAACATGAATGTCTTTGAGAGTCCTTGTTTGTTGAAGTGCCTGAATTCCCAAAAAGCAAGTTCAATTGATTGAAGAAATTCCACCTAGCGAAACTAAGGGAGCTTGCGTAAATTAGGGAATGAAAATGGCTTGTAAAAGAATTACGGAACATTGGCAGCGGAAATAGGTAAGGGAGCGGTGACCAGAGGTGAGACCTCGTACTGCCAGAAATTCAGTCCACCTGGTCGAAGCACATTTTCAAGAGGAGTAGCCTCCGTGCTCGACGTAGGGTGTATTCTGGAGCTGGACACCGGGGCGAGTGGGCAAGTGAGCAGACAGGGAGCTCCTATTTATAGTACACTCGATGGTCAGGCACGCGCACTGAGGGCTGCGCGTCGAAGCTAGCAGAATGATACACAGGCGCTCGTGCAGCTGGCTGTCGGAGCGAGAAAGGGAGCGCCGGACATACAACAATACCCAAAAGGAAATTTCACCCCATCAACGCAGTAATTAAAACTGAGAGGACTTTTCCTATTTGTGAAACTCACAACCTGACTTTTAACCCCGTTTATCATCATACCATTGCCTGCTGTCCATCTCACAACATTTTCGAGGTCACGTTGCAGTTGCTCACAATCCTGTAACTTATTTATCACTCTATAGAGAATAACATCATCCGCAAAAAGCCTTACCTCCGATTCCACTCCTTTACTCATATCATTTATATATATAAGAAAACATAAAGGTCCGATAATACTGCCTTGAGAAATTCCCCTCTTAATTATTACAGGGTCAGATAAAGCTTCACCTAGTCTAATTCTCTGAGATCTATTTTCTATTACGTTGAGAAGATGTTCAAAATATTCCCTCCACCTCTCCTGTGATTCCCGTGGATCTATTATGAGTTCACCTGAATTACTCAAAACACTGTTCATTTCCTTTTTCCCTCGCTTCCTAAGATTCTTCATTACTGTCCAGAAAGGTTTCTCTGCTGCTTGACCTAGCCTTTTAAGGTTATTACCAAAATCTTCCTAAGACTTCTTTTTGGATTCAACAACTATTTGTTTCGCTCTGTTTCTTTCACCTACTCACAATTCACTGACTTCCTCGGCCTTTGTTTGGAGCCATTTCTGATAAGCCATCTTTTTACGTTTACAAGCTGCTCTCACTTCAACATGCCACCAAGATGTTCGCCTTTTCCCATCTTTACAAACAGTTGTTCCTAGACATTCCCTTGCTGTTCCTACTACAGCATCCCTGTGTGCCACCCATTCCCTTTCTATATCACGAACCTGCTTACTGACTACTGTTCGAAACTTCTCACTAATCATATCCGTGTGCTTCTAATTTCCTCGTCCTGGAGATTTTCTACCCTTATTCGTTTGCAGACGGATTTCACTTTCTCTATCCTAGGCCTAGAGATACGTAGTTCACTACAGATCATATAGTGGTCTGTATCATCGAAAAATCCCCGGAAAACTCATACATTCCTAAAAGATTTCCTGAATTCGAAGTCGGTTAAGATATAGTCTTTTATAGACTTTGTACCCCTAGCCTCCCATTTGTAGCGGTGAATAGCTTTATGCTTTAATAATGTATTCGTAACTGCTAAACACATACTAGCACAGAAGTCCAGCAAACGCTTCCCATTCATATTAGCTTCCATATCTGCCCCACATTTACCAATCACCCTTTCGTATCCTTCAGTTCTATTTCCAACTCTCGCATTGAAATCCCCAATTAGCACTATCCTACCCTGGTTGTTGACCCTGAGCACGATGCCTCAATGCTTCATAAAACTTGTCAACTTCATCCTCATCTTCACCCACACATGTTGAATACACTGAGACAATTCTCGTCCTAATTCCTCCAACTGACAAATCTACCCACATCATTCGCTCATTTACGTGCCTAACAGAACCTATGTTTCGTGCAATGGTATTCCTGATAAACAGCCCTAAACCCCATACTCTGCCCTTCTCATTTTAACACCCGTCATGTACACTTTATAATCTCCTATCTCTTCCTCGTTATCTCCCCTTACCCGAATTTCACCTACTCCTAGCACATCCATATGCATCCTCTTTGCTGACTCAGCCAGTTCTACTTTCTTTCTTCCATAAGCCCCATTAATATTGATAGCTCCCCATCGAATTCCATTTCGTTCATCAAGTTGTTTCTAAGGAGTCCCTCGCTTGTCAAATGGGAGTGGGACTCCGTTACTCCCATAGATCCGAGGCTTGCTTAAAATGTTCTGAGCTCGGTAAATTCATGAAGCAGGATGCTACCCTACTTACACATAGTCAAAGTGAGGATCTCTCCTCCAACGGGTTATGGACCACCGGTGGGTTGTATAGTCCTAGCCGCCTGAGCACAAGGAGGGCCATGAATCAGAATATGTCCGAGATGCCCACTCCCGTTCCATAGCAAGTGGTATCACGACTCTCAAGACCACTTACTAGGCCACTCAACCGTTGTTCATTGTTCACGAACTAAGACCTGACTACAGAAACCCACACCATGAACCATGTATCAGTTAAAAGAAGGAATAATCGTAGAATTGGTTTTCGAAGGTAATTCAAGGCTGGCGGAATTGGTGCATCGTCAAGTAATTCGTAAAAATTCAGTACGTTGTTTGTGGATGGTTTCATAAACAACTATTCCATTGTGAAAAGCTGAATTTGATTCCCGTGTGTTTCGACTGTCGTAGCGAAATCAATTAATGCAACTATTTGGAGAGTGGGGAAAGGTCGATGGTTAGCTCCTTAAAATAATAATAATAATAATAATAATAATAATAATAATAATAATAATAATAATAATAATAATAATAATAATAATAATAATAATAATAATAATAATAAAAAAGCGGTTTCCAGCCCAAGAGCTATTATAATTTCATCCCCTTAGCCATAGATCATCATCATCATCATCGTCATCCTCATCGCAATTTGGCTTGAAACCAGAACGCTATCTGCTAACGTGTGGGTCATCAGTCCATAGACTGGTTTGACGCAGCTGTCCATGCTACCCAATCCTGCGCTGTAGTGTTGACTACTGAGTGTGTGATTCGAAGCAGTGCATCGATTCATTCAAGTATCCGAGTGAATCGATTCAGAGGAACGGCGAGCTCACGGCACACAATTCAGTTGACTCGCAGCAGACAGTGCTGAGTGGTACACTCACGGATCAACGGATGAGTGAGACCCAACACACACACGGTTCATTCCCGGCACACTGGACATTAGTGGCGAGCCGAACCTCCGCTGCAGCGAGACATGCAGAGCCATGGCGATGGTACACAGAAAGAATCGTAGGCTATAACGGACTCCCGCTTTCAGTTCATTTGAAAATAATAACACTTGCATTCCATGTCCTCTTCTTGCATAGATGGATTTATTTGCAGTATTAAAAAGGTAGTCAAAACATAATTCCAAAGTAACTAGCTAGTAAATAGGTAGGCTGTCAAGTTATTCTATTTATTAGTTTAATGAATCAGTATTATAACTTAGTTGACATTCGATAATTAATTCAGATATATATTTTATTAATTAATTAATCATTAATGAATTACTCTAAGTCATATTTGTGACCACTCGAAATTGTTTTATATTGGAAAGAACTGCTCAGCATTTTCTCAGTTCTTGTGTCACATCATCGCACAAGATTTCAATAGTCGAATGAAGAGATCTCCGGTGTACGTGTCTGGCTCCAAGGCTAAATATTTAGCGTGCTGGCCTTTGGTCACAGTAGTCCCGGGTTCGATTTCCGGCAGGGTCGGGAATTTTAACCATCATTGGTTAATTTCCCTGGCACGGGGCTGGGTGTATGTGTTGTCTTCAACATCATTCCATCCTCATCACGACGCACAGGTCGCCTGCGGGAGTCAAATCAAAATACCTGCACCTGGTGAGCCGAACCCGTTTTGGGATCTCCCGGCACTAAAAGCCATACGCCATTTCATTTCATTTACCGGTGTACGTGGACTGATGCAATAACTGAAATAAAATTATGTTGAATCAGAAAACCACAGGGCTACAGTACATCTCGGGTAGCCTATACAAAATATGACTATTTAAAAATCCTCTACTGATAGAAATAGACATATTTTCAAAGATGACCGAGTGGGTTGGCCGTGCTGTTAGAGTTGCGTAGCTATGAGCTTGCATTCAGGTGATTGTGAGTTCGAATCCTACCGTTGGCAGCCGTTAAGGTGGTTTTACGTGATTTACCATTTTCACGCCAGGCAAATGCTGGTGTTGTACCATAATAAATGACACGACCGATTCTTCCTTTCCACTCCTAGCCAATAGTCGCTATAAGGCCTGTCTGTGTCGGCGCGAGGTGAAGCAACTTACACTAAGTGATCAAAAGTATCCGGACACCTGGCTGAACATGACATACGAGTTCGTGGCGCCCTCCATCAGTAATGCTGCAATTCAATATGGTGTTGGCCCACCCTTAGCCTTGATGACAGCTTCCACTCTCGCAGGCATACGTTCAGTTAGGTGCTGGAAGGTTGCTTGGGGAATGGCAGCCCATTCTTCACGGAACGCTGCTCTGAGGAGAGGTAGCGATGTCGGTCGGTGAGGCCTGGCACGAATTCGGAGCTCCAAAATATCCCAAAGGTGTTCTATAGGATTCAGGTCGGGAATCTGTGCAGGCCAGTCCATTACATGGATGTTATAGTCGTGTAACCACTCCGCCACAGGCCGTGCATTATGAAGAGGTGCTCGATCTTGTCGAAAGATGCAATCGCCATCTCTGAAGTGCTCTTCAACAGTGGGAAGCAAGAAAGTGCTTAAAACATCAATGTAGGCCTGTGCTGTGGTAGTGCCACGCAAAACAACAAGGGGTGCAAGCCCCCTCCATAAAAAAGCACGACCACACCACAACACCACCGCCTCTGAATTTTACTGTTGGCACTACACACGCTGTCAGATGACGTTCACCGGGCATTCGCCATACCTATATCCTGCCATCGGATCGCCACATTGTGTACCGTGATTCGTCACTCCACACAACGTTTTTCCACTGTTCAATCGTCCAATGTTTACGCTCCTTACACCAAGCGAGGCGTAGTTTGGCATTGACCTGCGTGATGTGTGACTTATGGGCAGCCGCTCGACCATGAAATCCAAGTTCTCTCACCTCCCGCCGAACTGTCATAGTACATGGAGTGGATCCTGATGCAGTTTGGAATTCTTGTGTGATGGTCTGGATAGATGCCTGCCTATTACGCTTGACGACCCTCTTGAACTGTCGGCGGTCTCTGTCAGTCAACAGACATTCTTCAGCTTAACTCAGATATTTCTAGAGTCACTGGAGCCACCCAGGCTTATTTTGGTTTTTGGCCGGATACTCTTCCTGACGCCACGAGACTTCTCAGGGGAAATTTCCAACCCAGAATCGACCGAGACTCAAACTTCGGCCGGCTGCGCGGAAAGACAGCAGCTTCGCGAGACCATTAATAACGCCGCCCCCTCCACCCTCTTTAAGAATACGTACAGCAAAATGACAGGACCGTTGAACTAAGAATAGTATCAATTAAGACATTCACGGCCAGTCCGACACACACACACACACACACACGCACACACACACACACACACACACACACACACACACACACACACACGGCCAACTAATTCGAAAGTTTCCTACTGGTGTGATTTTTTTTTAACATCAGTATCTTAAAAGATGCCAGTACTACGAGCAGTCAGTCAATATTTAGCAAACATAAACTTCAATGGGTCGACCACGACGTTCGCATCCCTCACATACACACTCCGTCCAAAGCAAGTGGTTTATTCTCATCTGCAGGCTGGACAACACAATCAGGGAACCGGGTGAGTTGGCCGTGCGGTTACGTGCGCGCAGCTGTGAGCTTGCATCCGGGAGATAGTGGGTTCGAACTCCACTGTCGGTAGCCTTGAAGATGGTTTTCCGTGGTTTCCCATTATCACACCAGCCAAATGCTGGGTCTGTACCTTAATTAAGGCCACCACCTCTTCCTTCCCAATCGTAGCCCTTTCCTATCCCATCGTCGCCATAAGACCTATCTGTGTCGGTGCGATGTAAAGCAAATAGCAAAAAAAAAAAAAATTAAAAAAAAATTCAGGCAGGACAACAAAAGCGATGTCAACGAGGTCCACAATATTCTTAACAGCAGCATCGAAGACACGAGTCCGGCAGAAGGGATAGTAAAAGGGAACGAAAAATAATCACTAGGTTCATCAACAACGAATTAAGCTTATACACTGACTGACAGAGCAAATGCAACACCAAGAAGGAGTGGTTCGAAAGTGATGAAAGTTGGGGAAAAAACAGAGACGGCACGGACGAATAATTGATGTTTATTTCAAACCGATATGCAGGTTACACAATGCGCACGGCATCGACTCAGTAGGATGTAGGACCACCGCGAGCGGCGATGCACGCAGAAACACGTCGAGGTACAGAGACAATAAGAGTGCGGATGGTGTCCTGAGGGATGGTTCTCCATTCTCTGTCAACCATTTTCCACAGTTGGTCGTCCGTACGAGGCTGGGGCAGAGTTTGCAAACGGCGTCCAATGAGATCCCACACGTGTTCGATTGGTGAGAGATCCGGAGAGTACGCTGTCCACGGAAGCATCTGTACACCTCGTAGAGCCTGTTGGGAGATGCGAGCAGTGTGTGGGCGGGCATTATCCTGCTGAAACAGAGCATTGGGCAGCCCCTGAAGGTACGGGAGTGCCACCGGCCGCAGCACATGCTGCACGTAGCGGTGGGCATTTAACGTGCCTTGAATACGCACTAGAGGTGACGTGGAATCATACGCAATAGCGCCCCAAACCATGATGCCGCGTTGTCTAGCGGTAGGGCGCTCCAAAGTTACTGCCGGATTTGACCTTTCTCCACGCCGACGCCACACTCGTCTGCGGTGACTATCACTGACAGAACAGAAGCGTGACTCATCGGAGAACACGACGTTCCGCCATTCCTTCATCCAAGTCGCTCTAGCCCGGCACCATGCCAGGCGTGCACGTCTATGCTGTGGAGTCAATGGTAGTCTTCTGAGCGGACGCCGGGAGTGCAGGCCTCCTTCAACCAATCGACGGGAAATTGTTCTGGTCCATATTGGAACAGCCAGGGTGTCTTGCACATGCTGAAGAATGGCGGTTGACGTGGCGTGCGGGGCTGCCACCGCTTGGCGGCGGATGCGCCGATCCTCGCGTGCTGACGTCACTCGGGCTGCACCTGGACCCCTCGCACGTGCCACATGTCCCTGCGCCAACCATCTTCGCCACAGGCGCTGCACCGTGGACACATCCCTATGGGTATCGGCTGCGATTTGACGAAGCGATCAACCTGCCCTTCTCAGCCCGATCACCATACCCCTCGTAAAGTCGTCTGTCTGCTGGAAATGCCTCCGTTGACGGCGGCCTGGCATTCTTAGCTATACACGTGTCCTGTGGCACACGACAACACGTTCTACAATGACTGTCGGCTGAGAAATCACGGTACGAAGTGGGCCATTCGCCAACGCCGTGTCCCATTTATCGTCCGCTACGTGCGCAGCACAGCGGCGCATTTCACATCATGAGCATACCTCAGTGACGTCAGTCTATCCTGCAATTGGCATAAAGTTCTGACCACTCTTTCTTGGTGTTGCATTTGCTCTGTCAGTCAGTGTAAATGGAGTTACAAATTAGTCTGCTGAACCGCCTTATTCAGATGGAGCAAATATACATAATAATTTCATTATATTCCTTTCTATGCATTACTTCTACAGTTTGACACTAACAACTTCATGGCATCCTTACTTGGCTTCCAGCTCGCTATATTCTAATCACTGCTATCTAGTCCACCCGTTTCCCAGAATGTACCTACCTATAACTCTTCTAAACAGACCCCCGAACTTACACGTAGCATTGAGGTTTAAGTAAATGCCATCTGAGGGTAGATCCCTATCTCCTACCAACTCATTAGGATCTACAACCCTCACTTCCAATTTCCCACCTACACACACCATAGTCCCATAAAATCCCCGATCACCACTCCACTTAGTTTCCCTCCTACAGTGAATATTGTATTATTATTTATTTCATTCGTTAAGGTCATCTATGGACCACGTTTACACAGTCCACCAGATCTTCTATCTCTCAAACCTAATCCTTTTTCTTTGCACTCCTTCCAGAAGTCTTTGACTTCTCCTTTGTCGCTCTTCCATCGAGATATTGCGTGGCTTGACGAGTTTTTGCGGTGGATCCTGCATTCCCGCTATTTTTTCATAAAGGTTGTTCTTTTCTGTATATCACCCTCCTGGATCCCTTCTTCTTCCGAGTCCTTGTGAACCCCCCTAAGCCATAAAGTTTGTGCCATTCTCTTTGGGTTCATCCTCTTAATGAGCCCATAAAAAGGGATAGTCTTCTATTAATAATGTTATTGTTTTTATGCCCCACTTACTACTTTGACGGTTTTCGGAGGATAGTCTTCGTTTCCTCATTGTAATTATTAATAATATTTTATTACTATTAGTGGTTTTTTTTTGCTAGTTGCTTTACGTCGCACCGACACAGATAGGTCTTATGGCGACGATGGGACAGGGAAGGGCTAGGAGTTGGAAGGAAGCGGCCGTGGCCTTAATTAAGGTACAGCCCCAGCATTTACCTGGTGTGAAAATGGGAAACCACGGAAAACCATTTTCAGGGCTGCCGACAGTGGGGGTCGAACCTACTATCTCCCGAATACTGGATTATTATTATTATTATTATTATTATTATTATTATTATTATTATTATTATTATTATTATTATTATTATTATTATTATTATTATTATTATTATTATTATTATTATTATTATTATACGGAGTGGCCTATAAGTCATTTGGCACTAACAGTACGTAGACGCTCGATAGACTAGTAACTAGTTACTGGACTTGACTAGGGCAGTAGTTTTCATACTTCCGTTGCGATTTAAGGTTACGAGATTAGGTTAATGTTGATGAGTATGCTTTTGTTAGCGCTTGTTTGTTGTTTGTGTTTGCGAGACAATGAATAGAAAACTATCTACAGAGTAGCGGAGTAGCGGGCTTTTGTACTGCAGACGTGGTGGAAACAGGACTATAATTGCAGTGATGTTGTCGAGTTGTTTGAAGAACGTTTTCCAAACATCGGACCTGAGTCTACACAAGGTATTCGTAAAGTAAATAAGAGATCTGAACTTCCTCGACCAGGCAGGCCAACATCTGCTACAACAGAATAAATGTATGTGATCAGTCGAAATAAGCTATATTTGAACAGTGAGTTCAGTGAGGTAACCTAAACTCGAAACTCGGTAGGGCCTACAGGCTCGGTATAGGTACTAAACCACTCAATTGTTCAGCCACTATGGGGGTGATCAAATTGCGAGTTTTTTCCACGTTTGTGCTTTAGTTGGGTGCGTTACGAGTGTTATATGCAGTGGCTATACAAAAAATGATGTGTGGAGAACCAATGCATGTGGCAGCAGGGTATCAGTGAGTGAGTCACTTGGAACTTCTGTGTTTCCGGACTGCTCGACCTGTCCAGAGTCGTTCTGCTCATTGTGATGAGACACATTTGTTCAGTGGAGTTGAACGCCTTTTCGAGTTTGGTCTTCCAAACACTCATGGAACAAAGTGCTCGAGCAGAATGCTCTCAAACAGTGTAGACTGAGGGAGACCCACTTCTTGTAAATTAATTTAAGCGAGACCACACGTCGTTTTGTACACTCGGATATAGTAAAAAAATCCGTGTACTCTGTGAAGATTCGTGATGTTCAACAATTGAAAACCAAAGATTTGTTTACTTATTCTAATAATAAATTGTGTGATAGCCATGCCTGGTTGGCTTATATGGGGGTTTGGCTCTAAATTGAGTAGGGGCTAAATGTAACCCTGCATAAGACACTGGGGTGGGGGACCTCAACCCCAACACGGCGCGTCCCAATGGCTGATAGGGGAAGTTCCTGTAGATATGCAGGACAGGCGTGAATAAGGCAATGCCAAATAAGCACCCGCGGGTCAACTGAGGTCTAAAGAAAAACGGTCGACGGTCTCTGCGGCGGAAGAAGAATTTCATTTCTCAACGGCTGAGAGGGCGGAAGACCCTAGTGGAGTCAACCACGAAAAACATTCATTTCAGACTAACAACCTGATCTTACTTTGGAATGTTATTCCTACCCTTGAAACATACCATTTCAATTGCAGAATGGAAAAGCCGCTGAAAGAAAGCACTACCCCAGGTGGCAGCTCGGAAGAGAAATCCACCATTGCGTTATGCAATGCATCGGGACTTAGGGTTCTGGGGAGTCCCAAACTCTGCAGTAAGGATGAGCCGGAGCACCCTTGGAATCCGTCCAGACTTAAGTTTAAACAGAAGTTTTTGCAGGCACTTTGAATATAAATTCTTTGTTGAAGGTTGGTAAACAGAAGGAATTTTAACTACTTCTAGATAGAAACGAAATTCAAACCTTAGCAGTACAAGAGACGAGATTTTTGGATGAGAATGTGACAGAAACAAAAGATTATCGAATCATTAAAGGTAAACCTACTGTTAAAATTATGAAAGGAATGCCACTCTTGGGAACGGCCTTTTATGTCCATAAAAGATTATTAGACAATGTAACCATAACGGCAGCAGGGTGTAAAATGAGGTGAGACCAATTGATTTTACTGTTCATAATGTACTTATAAGGAGCCTCCGTTGCTATATTAGCAATGGGAATCTTTTAAAAAATATATAAATTGCATTGCTGTGTTCAGGTATTTTCCTAGATGTGTTAATGTACCCATTTATGCTTCATTTTGTTTTTACTAAGTACAATCAAATACTACATTTCTGAGTCATCCTGGGTGTTTCTTTAACTACTAACATTCAAAATTTTTATGCGAAAAAGTACCGCATTCATTTTTATTTTGCTATAAAACCCATTTAAACAGAAATATTTGACAATCAGTGTAATATGATACCTATAAACTATTAGTTTTATAGCCCGTATTGATAGTTTAAGCACACAAGTATGATGGATGAGTTCTCCACCTAATCAATACTTTATTTTACATAGTGTCAATATTATTTACATAAATGGACAGTACCGGTTTCGACCTGTAAATAGGTCATCTTCAGCTGTTGACGAACCTGATTAATAGCGACTGTACAGAATAAATACTACTAAAATTAAAATTAAATAAGAATGCCTTAAAATAAACATGAATGCCACTATTCTAAAAATACTTAAGTTTAAGATATATACATATGGTACAGTTTTGGGGATTAGAGGACTATTTCCTGGCCCCATGATTTCTATATATTTCAAAACTTATATTTGCTGAGTTTGGATACAATTCTAAGAGTTTATCAAGAATCGCTGACATTCTGGTGTCAGGCTCGGATATCTAATGTTAAATTCCAACACTATGTCCAACGGTTTTATGAGATGATTCAAAGTACATTGTTGGGCCGCAAATATGCGGGGACGTCGTGTTCATTAGAATAAGAGGTTTAGTTACCTGTTTACAGATACATAGCGCACTCTCAGTCTATATCAATGCTGAAGGACATGCTAGTCTATATCAAACTTCCTTGTTGAGGTTTACTTTGCTGTGAGCGACATATTGAAATCAATGAAAGTGAGTTGTGGGTGCTCCCCTCTTCATACTTGCGTTCCTTCAGGTAAATTTAAAAAATCTGAGAAAGAATGAAGAGAAGGTAGGCATTAGAATAACTGATAGAGAATGCCTCTTATAATAGGTTGTGTACATGGTGTGTGTGTGTGTCTGTCTGTCTGTCTCTCTCTCTATCTCTCTCTCTCTCTCTGTGTGTGTGTGTGTGTGTGTGTGTGTGTGTGTGTGTGTGTGTGTGTGTGTGTGTGTGTGTGTGTTACTTACGTGTGAGCTGGATATGTTCTCGAGCATAGTTGGGAGCGTGTTGCAACATATCCATATTTTCTCATTTCTGAGCCACGTAATTAATGGAATGAAAATTACAGAATCTAAATATTGTTATACAATTATACTAGCAAGATACCCGTGCTTCGCTACGGTAGATATATAATCCGCCGAAATTCGCGATCTGACTCGTTTTCTAATAGATTGCGGCAAGTTTCTTCCCATTTTTCAATCTTTCTTTCCAGCAATCGACTTCCTACTTCCCGGGCTAGGTCCAGATATTCCACCCGGTCAGTTGGGTCTATAAATCTTTGCCATCTTTTCCTATAAGCATTTTTAATATGGATCAAATCCTTCAGGAGATCTGTTGTGGTGTCGTCTTGGGTGCCTTGGCTGTACTGAACCCGCGGCTGGACTGAATTCTTAGTCATTACCCGTCCAGGACCCGTCTCTAGCGCGGTCCGCACATTTGACGACGATCGAGAACATTATTATTATTATTATTATTATTATTATTATTATTATTATTATTATTATTATTATTATTATTGTTATTATAGATATTCTGGATCCTACAGCAATATGCAAGACCGCTACTTGCCGGTAAATTACATCTGCTGCGATTGTCATTGTTGACAGTGTGACCAGCACCATTGTCGCGCGTAGGCAAGTGTGCGGGATTTCTGGCTATACCAGTGACATACTTCCGTGCATTATTGACCTTATTAGAGAGGTGAACATTTTGACGGTCAATCTCATTCCTATCGTTTATTTCAAATGTGTTTAAATGTTTATTTATATGCCAGGAGAATCTACAGTAATCTAAGAACGTTCTCCGAAGGAAAAGATAGGTGTTGAAAACGAACCCAGGAAAGATTAAAAATGATCGGTTTATGATCAGAATAAGTACATCGAAAATCTACAGCTTGTTTCCAGTCATTCGACAGGGTCAGGAATGGAATGAATAAAGCCCCATCTAGCGGCGACAATAGGAATTGTGCCGGCAGCCGAAACCTGTCGCACTCCTCTGGGGCAATGATTAATGGATGACAGATGAAATGAAATTATATTGGACAGTGTTGCTGGAATGAATGATGACAGGGAAAACCGGAGTATCCGGAGAAAAACCTATCCCACCTACGTTTTGTCCAGCACGAATGTCACATGCAGTGACCGGGATTTGAACCACGGAACCCAGCTGTGAGAGGCCGGCGCGCTGCCGCCTGAGCAACGGAGGCTCCTTATAAGTGCATTATGAACAGTAAAATCAATTGGTCTCACCTCATTTTACACCCTGCCGCCGTTAAGTTTATTTATCCCCCCCCCCCCAAAAAAGGAGTGTTTCCTTATGTTTAAAGGAGATTCCAAACACCAATGTTCACGTCTATTACCTTCAGTTTTGAGATATAAGTATCCCCTTTGTAACAATTTGAAGATAATAATAAATAAAATCATGAATAAAAATATGTAAATAAAATTACTCAAAAACTTAATAAAATTAATAAGCATAATTAACCGAAATGTCCGTAGTATGGGCGCCAGAGTTCACCAGAATGGATTCCTCGAATTTAGATAAGAGCATGATAGACTTTATATCCCAGGGCGTGTACATAATGCTGCGTACTGGTACATCTGCTGTAGGCCTTACCTAACCTCCTGAAAACGACTAATTAGGTAGGAACTGCACCTAGGTTTATCACTAACACTGATTCTAAAATAGCTAACTATATTCTGAACAAATTCCGTGCATGAGCACCTCATCAACATACAACATTATACATATAATACACACATAAAATATTGCTGGAAGACTCCATATTTACAACAACAATAATGAAAACCGTGGGAAAACGAAAGCGAGAACTAAGGTACCATTTGTAGATAGTCCGATGAAGAATGTACATGTATGAAGATAAATACCCTTCACTGTCTCTATATCAATTCGACTTACCGATTCTCATAATCGGCAGTTATCACATCACACAGATACTGTACCTTGTACTACTGTGTTCACATATTTTAACACTTGTTGTAAAGATATATACACACGTCTGTCGATCCTCAACATAAACTATGGAAAGTCTAAGATAGCTTTCACCAACATATAATGCTAGGCCGCCACAAGTGCTACCATACTTAATGCGCAAGCACTCTCCACAATCAGTCACTTTCCACGAACATAACAAGACTACGCTCCACGAACGTTTGAAGTCCAGTCCATTGCTGCCGTGTCACTCCAGTACCGTGTATCAGCACTACTTCCTTCTCGTACAGTGTGTCAGTTGTCGTTCCTTCGTACAGTGTTACTGCTTGTAGTTGTAGTAGTTGTCTTCCTTCTCGTTCCTTTACAATCACCTCTACGATCACCCTTACAATGTCCCTTACAATGTTCCTGGTTGCCGCCGTATCATCAACCTTTTATAGACATCAACATCCCCCTCCTCTCAGATGATACGTCTGGATTGGTGCTTTGCCCACCAATCATGAGTGATCTCAAGTCAAGACCAAGCCCTGAACTACTTCTTCCTCCCAAGACAATAACAAACTCTGGGGTATATTCCATGAATCACCAAACTTTCCTAATACAACAACAAGCTCATCTCATCAGGCTGGGATATATACATGACTCATGAATTTCCCGACACAAGTACATCACAACAAACCCTGGGGTAGCCATATGACTCATTCAAATTACCAGAGTTATTAAAGCAATGTTTTCCCACTCATGCAAAACAAATTACTCATACCTACATATGTGGATATCTTCCAGCTTATAAATATAAATGACAAAACATACAAATGAAATACCGATGATAATAATAATAATAATAATAATAATAATAATAATAAATCGAATACTGACAATCATATCTCTACCTTCTACATATAATTCTGGGGTGTGATATATGTACTATCACACCTTAAAGGTAATTCACTTATTTTTCACTTCCTATCACCCCCCCCCCCAAGTGAATTTTAAGGCAAAAAATACTTGTTTCTTTAGTAGTAAAGGATCTTCTAAATACCAATTATCACGACTCTAACTTCTTCAGTTTTTGATTTATGTGTCCTCATGAAAGGAATTCAACTCCTTTTCACTCCCGCACCCCAACATGGTTTCCCCCCAAAACGCTCCTTTCTTTGGTTTTAAAGGAGATCAACATACCAATTTTCACGTCTGTAACAACTTTAGTTTTCATTAGATGTATGTATTCACATACAATGAAGTCAATTATTTTTTTCAATCCCTTTCATTGGATTTTCCGAGAATACGTGTTTCTTTACTTTTAAAGCAGATTCCAAATATCAAATTTCACGTCTGTAACATCTTCATTTTTGAGATATCAGTAGCCTAATTAAAAGAATTCAACACCATTTTCAATCACTTTTACCCCCCCCCCCACTACCCAAGTGGTATTTCCGAAAACTAAAAATACGCATTTCTTTATTTTAATAGAGATAGAAAATACCATTTTTCACTTCTGTAGCATGTTAAGCTTTTTGAGATATACTGTAGAAATTCTCATTTTAAAATTTCACCTTTCTTTAGTTCCCCTTATGTGGAGTTTCAAAAAACAAATCAGCTACTGTATGTTTCTTTACATTTACAGGAGATTCCAAATACCTATTTTTCACGTCTGTAACATTTAACATTTCTCAGATATTCTGTAGATATAGTCTTTCAAAAAATTCACCCCAATTTGTCACTCCTCTTTAACCGCCACTAATTGGACTTTCCAAAAGCGAAAAAAATAGGTGTTACTTTATTTTTAAAGGAGATCCCATATACAAATTTTCAGTTATGTAATATCTTCAGTTTCTGAGATACATGTATCCTCAATAAAAGCATTCAACCCATTATTCACACTTTTACACCCCTCCTATTGGGATTTACAGAAAACAAAAAGAAATACGTGTTCCTTTATTTTTAAGGGAGATTCTAAATACCAATTTTTACATCTGTAAACTTTTAAAGTTTTAAGATGTAGACACACTCATTTTAAAAATTCACCCCCCTTTTCACCCCCCATTATTTGGATTTTCCAAAAACGAAAAAATACTTGTTTCTTTATTTTTAAAGTAGATCCCAAGTATCATTTTCAGGTCTGTAATATCTTCAGGTTCTGAAATATAAGTAGCCTTATTAAGGGCACTCAACCTCTTTTCCGCCCTTTTCCACCCTTCCTATTGGGATTTTCTGAAAACAAAAAAATACGTGTTTCTTTATTTTTAAAGGAGATTCTAAATACCAATTTTTACATCTATAAACTTTAAAAGTTTGAGATATAGATAAACTCATTTTTAAAATTCACCCCCTTTTTACCCCACCCCATTAATTGGATTTTCTGAAAACAAAAAATACGTGTTTCTTTATTTTTAAAGGAGATCCCAAACCCCAAATTTCAGGTCTGTAATATCTTCAGTTTCTGAGCTATAAGTACCTGTATCCTGATTAAAGGCATTCAACCCCGTTTTCACACTTTTTCGCCCCTCCTATTAGGATTTCCTGAAAAAATACGTGTTTCCTTATTTTTAAATAAGATTCTAAATACCAATTTTCACATCTGTAAACTTTTAAAGTTTTGAGATATAGATACGCTCATTTTAAAATTCTATCCCCCTTTTCACCCCTTTAGCGACGGAATATCCAAAAATCCTCTTTTAGCGAGCACCTACATTTTAATAAGAATAAATCCCCAAAATTGCATTTCTTTATGTCCAGTAGTTTTGGCTCGGCGATGATGAATCAGTCAGTCAGTCAGTCAGGACAAGTTATTTTATATATATAGATAAAATGTATTGAATGTAGGTAATATTTTTTCTTGTTTACTATTGGCTTTACGTCGCACAGACACGTCTTATGGCGGCGATGGGACAGGAAAAGTCTTGGAGTGGGAAGGAAGTATCCGTGGCCTTAATTAACATACAGCCCCAGCATTTGCCTGGTGTGACAATGGGAAACCACGGAAAACCATAGAAAACCATCTTCAGTGCTGCCGACAGTGGGGTTCGAACCCACTATCTTCCGAATACAAGCTCACAGCTGCGCGACGCTAACCGCACGGCCACTTGCTCGGTCGTAGGTTATCATTAATTCCTTGTCTCCTTTGGCAGAGAAGGATGGAAGTGCCATTGCGCTCAGGAACTCTACCATTGGCATTTTCTCGGTAACGTGTTTCTGCCACTTTCACCCTTTTCCATTTTTGGCCCTCAGTTGCAGGAACGCATTCAACCTGAATTGAAATCCTACAGTCCCTGAACATTTCGGACATAATTAGTGCTTCGGTACTTCGAAGATGTCAGATTTGCTTGGAAAAGGATGGAGACCACTTTGAGCATTTCTTTTTAGTCTTGAGAACTATGCTACAATTACCTGTAAGCTGTATCTCTATCCAACCTGCAGCTCTACAATAAAGTGGTATTCGCAGTTTCGATAACTGACTTACGGGCCACTGTGTATAAATTATTATTATTATTATTATTATTATTATTATCATTATTATTATTATTATTATTATTATTATTATGTAGTTGTAGTTTCCTAACATTAGTATGGACAATATTGGAAAACACTACTTGCGTGACCATCTACTGTACGTTGACCTGGGTTTTGACATTGTGAACTTCGACTTTCTAGTTTCTCCGGTGCATACTTTGGAGGATATGGTTTAGGATGAGTGCAGAAATATATCCTAAGACAAGATAAATTTGGTGATGTTTGTAATACGAGATGCTAAAAAAATGTGAACTGTCGACGGTTAAAAGAGTTCTTTGATGACAACATATTCGTTAAAGATCCTGCAACTGATGTCAAAAGAATTTTTCATTTGTGCCTGCCATCATTATGTCTTACTCATGTTTCACATACTCAGCTGCCAGCCAGCATTGAAACACAGATCTCATTTAAACGGCGGAACTCCAACAGAGAGCTCCATTAGTCTGTGTGCAGATGATTTCACCACATGACAAGTCCACGGGGTGGTTCTTTTACGGAGGAAGATACTTTTACACAGCAATTATCTTTCACTCTCCATTGAAGCGTCCAGGTTGTTTTCTCTTTCTTCCCAGCATGTTCCTTACTTCAAACATGTCGGGAACAAATTCACATGTCAAAACTCTTTGAAGAGACCGCTGGCCAGGTCATTAACGACTAACATTTAAACTCGCAAAGCGATTTCAGCCTTTAGTTTTGCGCAGAAAACATTGCGTTTGTTCTTTGTAGACCAAGACAACTGTAGTCTTTCCATTCTGGTAATGGAAGAAAAATAATGCATAAAACCAACAAACTGAACAAAAAATGACGGAACATGAAGATTCATTTTGCCACGCTCGAAGTTAATATTTCTTCTTAATAAATGGCTGACACAAGTTGTGTTTCTGAACTGCGAAGCACCGGCTGGCGCGAACAGCGACACGTGCTCTTAAGGGCGTCAGCAGCAGAAGGGGGATAGGAGTCTTGGATTGTGACATTAGACCGCTCAACCATTTAGGTTTCCTGAAAACATTAATTATCACTGCACAAAAAATCTTGCCTGACAAAACAAAAATGGGAGGAAATTTCCTTGGCATTATTATTATTATTATTATTATTATTATTATCATCTGTTTACCCTCCAGGTTCGGTTTTTCCCTCGGACTTAGCGAGGGATCCCACCTCTACCGCCTCAAGGGCAGTGTCCTGGAGCTTCAGACTCTTGGTCGGGGGATACAACTGGGGAGTATGACCAGTACCTCGCCCAGGCGGCCTCACCTGCTATGCTGAACAGGGGCCTTGTGGAGGGATGGGAAGATTGGAAGGGATAGGCAAGGAAGAGGGAAGGAAACGGCCGTGGCCTTAAGTTAGGTACCATCCCGGCATTCGCCTGGAGGAGAAGTGGGAAACCACGGAAAACCACTTCCAGGATGGCTGAGGTGAGAATCGAACCCACCTCTACTCAGTTGACCTCCCGAGGCTGAGTGGACCCCGTTCCAGCCCTCGTACCACTTTTCAAATTTCGTGGCAGAGCCGGGAATCGAACCCGGGCCTCCGGGGGTGGCAGCTAATCACGCTAACCACTACACCACAGAGGCGGACATTATTATTATTATTATTATTATTATTATTATTATTATTATTATTATTATTATTATTATTATTATTATTCACTCCCGTGTCAACGTCTGTGATGAAAGTGGTCAGTGAGTAATTAAAATAAAATATAATACATCTGTTTATCGATCATCCCCAAGGAACTTTGTTTTTACACTCTTTCTTGCTTCTTCTTTAAAGGGGTCTAACATCTAGGTCAACGTCCCAATTTTTTCAATCTAAAGACTTTGACGGACAGACAGACAGAGTAAACTTAGGTATTATAAAAGAATTATGTAGTGTGTTTTACACACGATAGTTTGTTTATCTCTTGCCATTTCACAAAATGACTACTTTTGCTGTTAAATGGTTAGTGCTACTGGCTGTCGTCCTCGAAGGGCCGGTTTCCATCTCGGTACTACCAAAGATTTGAGATTGACAGGAGGGATTTTATGTGCTTAAAAACGTACAGGCAAATCCCCTCCAACGGTGGTGTACCTGAAAAGCGCTGCATGACACGAAGACTTGGGTTTACTTTGTATTTCAAGAAATGTCTTATACAGATATAAACTCTCTATTACCATTCAGCTACTTCCATTGACGCTCTGTTGATTCAGATATTTGACAGAATCATCGGAAAATCTTCAGTTTTAATTTCCAATCTTCGATTGTTATTCCGTTACCAATTTTCTCTTTGATTTCCTTTACTGCCTGTTTATTATAATGAACCCTTGAACTTACCATTCCATCGTTGGTCGGCCACGGCTGCTACAGTAGAACAATTTAGAACTCTTAAATCTTGGGTCGTTGCGGGAATAAATTCGGTCACGATCTTAACCAACGATGGGGTTCAGAAGAGAGCCTAACTACTTGAAATGAGGAGCAAAAATGTGCTTACTAACTTTTATTGAACTGAAATAGCACGATAACATAATTAATTTAATATGCATCCTTGCCACAAAAATAAAAAAAAATATAAATTATTGATTTTGAATGTTCCAAACACAGTCACATTACATAACGTCACTTCGTTTCTTACAATGCCGAAGATTTGCTTCGGAGAAGCTAATATGTTAGTGGACAGCGAAACTGAAAAACTGAAAAAGGGAAGACCTGAAAACCGGGCACCTATCATTCCAAACGAGAACTGAGAGTTAATCCACACGATCCGTGGAAAATCTGACTTTCAACAAGTAGAACGCCTGATTTTCTCTCAATTAAGGTTATCCACCAGTCAAATACCCTTCACGGATACGGAAACATCCGCCGAATGGACCCTTAATCGAACCAAACTGACTATCAGTTGCTTTGGATAGGTTGCGAAATATTATGGGAAAGCATGGTGTTCACTACAAGTTAACAGCATCATTCACAATTGACCTAAATTCCACCATGTATTTGTCATTCATGACACCCTTAAGTGATACGTTAATCCCGATGCTAACTGTGCATCACCCAAACAACTGTTCGGAAGGAACCAACAACCACATGATCCGGGAGGATCTTACGTTAAGTCGTTCTAAAGGAACAAAACTGCGAAATGCAGGAAACACTTACTAATCATGCATTTAGAAGAAATGCCAAACACTGAAGTTAATCAAAAAGTGAAAAGTCACTTGAAAATATTATTATTGAACCGATTTTCAGGTTAGAAATGGGTTTATTATGCTTAATAAATTTACCAGTCCACGCTAAAATTTACTACAAATTTAAGGAATTCTTTCCCTTGAAAAACAATGCTACCAGTACAGATCTCTCTATTTACTGTCTGTCCCAACACACTACTGGTAAAGTGATTACTTACTTACTTACTATGAATAAGAATGAAAATACGACAAGGTGAAAATAAAATAAAATACTGGCTGACGAATCGAAACCGCATTCGCAACTCAAGTCTCATTCTAAAACACTGAGTGTCAATATGCACACCATCAAACGAAAACGGACGTTAAAACGAGAAACAATGAAGTTCGTAAAAATAAATTAACATCTCAAAGTCATACAGCTTAACACGCACGAAGAAACACAGTAAAAATATTTAATCTAGATCGGGTCGATGTCCCACACTTGGACAGCCCTCATTTATCAACAACAGTCCCGTTATCTCAATGAGAGCTTCGCATAGACCCTCTACAATAAATCATATCGTACTGTAACTGCTACCTTCCCCCAGGCCACTTCCACAAAAGAACAAACAAAAGAGAACATCTAAACCGAGACTTGAGCGTGTACAGCTACCATCCCAGACCTATCGTCGGGCTCACTTGAAATCTGTACACCCTAAACCTAATCAGTATATACATGATGCCTTCCAAATCCTATCGTCGGGCGTGACCTAGGACGTCTCATCACCAATGACTCCAAGAATAAACACGTGACGTCCTAAATCTATCGTCGGGCGTCAAAGTGGGTCGTACTACGTCTCCCTCAACATATCAGGCGAACCGCAATTTCCAACAAACCTCCAACAGTAACACTGAATCTGGTCAGACAAAAAATACGCACGACGGAACTACGTCTCTTATCAAAAGAATGCGAGTCGAAACACGGTAAGTGCCTACCTCTCGAAAAAAATACAACAAGTGTCTATCTCATCATAATATGTGAACTCAAAAATAAATAGACGTGACGAACGATTCTCCACCTCGAACACAATCTCAGCCTGTGCACTGAAGTGTCAGGGCTGCCAATGAAAATTCCCAACACACGTTTCCCTTTTAGTGGATGCCTTCAAAATAATAATCATCACCATCACATTCGAAATTCTCAGATCGCCTATCATCAATTCCAACCATCTTATCCATGACCTCTCCAATGAACAAATTAAATATAACCCAACCGTGTGTCAAAATTTCTCTTCAATCCGTGAGGCCGTACCTTATCTTAACAAAAATCACTGGATGTTTACTACCAAGACCTTTACATTTTACTAGAGTCGTTTTCACTTGGAATCGTTCTATAAATTTACAATGCTTCACATCATAGTCGTCTCAAATTCGGATTGATTGCGGAAAACAATACAGCCTGTTTCAACACAGCCTGTTCCTAAATACTTCCTCTACAAAAATGTCTCAACACTCTTTCTCATCGCTTTATTTCAGCGGTAACACTTCTCTCTCATCTCCACGTACATATAAATCCATCGCTTTCAATCCCTTTTCCTTCAAGACCCTTTTTCATACTTCGATCCCCTGGTGAAAACGACAACATTATTAAGCACATCTCTGACCTTACTATTATTACGACTTTCGAACCTCAAAAATCCAAGAGCACACATCGACCTTTCGCAATACTGGTATACACGATGTCTCAGAATTTTTTTCCCGTTAATGACTGTGACTCTAACAAAATTTTATTGACATTATCTAAATATGATTACGATCCTTGGAAAAATAACTGGTTAAATGTAATTTAACAAAGAGGAATTTCCTTAACCCGCGGTAAACATTATTATTATTATTATTATTATTATTATTATTATTATTATTATTATTATTATTATTATTATTATTATTATTATTATTATTATTATTATTATTCAACATTTCTGAATACAACTGACACCTGAAATTACAATGTTCGCCACGACAAATTTACACTTATAACGTTCACAAATCCGCACTTTGAATGATATCTCATCTCAACACCAAATTTTAAGCGTCGCATTTTACCGTTCTTGACATGAATTTTACACACTGAAATTTTCACACGCTGACCAAAATTTACAACGCCTTTCGCCTGATAATTACGAATATCACCCGACAATCATCTGGAAATTTTGTTTAGGACAGACAGTAACTAAATAACTAACTACAACATAATATAAAATAGACAGACCTGCACAATGGTGACATTCTCAGCATTCTGATTGCATCATCCCAGCAACCTCGTACTTAGCCACTCATTTTTACAGATAACATTTTCATTTTTAAAATCTCACTCATCCAAACACTACCCTTCACACACACGAGATTAAAACTACCATATAAATAATGCACTTTCTCTGTAACTCGCACCACGAACTTCCCTCGCTCTGCAGTCGACTACAACTGTCTGATGCGTTCCCAGTGGTTTCTTTCTCCGTTGTTTCAATAAGAACAGGTGGTCGGACGATAAGGGAGTAGGACTACCTTGAATCTCTTCCCCCAGACCTTCTTCACTTACAAGAGTACAGGAAATGATAAAAATAAAATCTGCTATGTATTTTTCAACCAGCCTACACCTTCCCAGTTCGTCTGCAAACGTTCACAGCTTCTCCAATCACTTTTCTTCTTAACTAAGTATATGGACCTTAGCCACGAACATGTATTTGGTTATCGTCGGTCAATCTGGCGCGAAATTCTAATGACGACGGGCACGAGCTCCCGCGGCTTCAAGTTCCAGATCGACACTGAAAAATCTACGGTGGGGGGGTTTCTTTTATAATTTCCGGAAGGACGCTATCCCCTCTATGAGGCTTGGTGGTGTAATCTGCCAAATTTGCTTCTAATAGACCAATTTTGATAAGATTTGTCCCAGAACTCCGGACAGACTTGTACTTATGTTCGATGTTAATTTTATGATTTTTCTGCATTCACAACAGGAGAAATAAATTGTTTCTGCCCGTGCGTTTCGCGCGTTTTCTTCTGCCCACGACCTTGGCACGTGTAACTAGCTCGCTGTTCTTACGCTAACACACACTTAGGCTTAACTGCATCTAAAATTGTCCCTGGTGTCACTACCTTTACAGAGGGTGTATGAATAATTTTGCTTATTTATTTCTTCCTTTACTATATTGTCAAAATCCCTCGTTGTGCAGAATTCATTAATTTAGAAAATTGTCGGGCACTCGAGTTCCACCGAGGTGTCCCGGCAATCCACGAGCTCGCCGGGAATGAAGAACCTCCCCACGCAACATCGGGCTCTTGGGAGCGCAAAATGGCTGCCCTCAAACATACAGTAGTTTCTGAATACCAAATAAATATTTGGGAAAAATAAAAATTTTTCTCACCGTAGAATTATGGGTTCAATAACACAGTAAAATTAACGAGAGATTACTTGCAAACTTCTTCATTACTATCTGGATAATTTCTTCCTTTTTTATCCCTCATTTCTTATCATTGTAGTTTAATCCTTCCAAGGATTTTGGAGGACCTTCCTCTCTCTCGGATCGATTCCATTAACCTTCAGAATCTCGAAGAGATTCCTCCAGTCAACTTTATATTTTGTAAATTCGAGGACGCTGCATACTTGGGCTTCGTATTCTTATGCAGTCTTCTACAAGCAGACGTAGTGTTAATATTGCTTCACTGAATTATTATTGTTGTTTTTATTTTTATTTTTGTTATGGGATACGAGGGAAGTAGTGAGAAAAAAGCGGCAGCGCCCAGGCTTGTGGACAAATGACCACAGAAAAAACTTGAAATTTTGAATATATTTAAGTAATCTTTTCATTTCTTCCTTTTCTGTTTTTATTTCCTTTTCAGTCGAAAACAACACAATTAACAATAATAAGATTTAGAAGAGGATATAACGACAATTTTAACAATATAAGCTTTAGAGCAGAGGTGCTCAGCTGGCCGCCCGTTGAGGCTAGCCCTGTGTGGCTGGGCAGGTTTGACGTCACTGCGGACAGCTTACGTATTAAGCGTACATCACAGTGAAGCAAGTGAACGAACACGTTCTGTACGACAAAGGAGGAGTGCCGTTCGATTGTGACTCGAGAACTTTCCTCGCACCATTTCCAACGAAATGTTGCTTGGAGTACAGCATAAATAAAGATATTATAATCACAAGATAAACTATTTTTTCAAATATTCGTGTGTGATTCATACTGCCGTCGATATTAACAGACATGGTTTTATTTTCCGATATTTACACATTCAAAGAAAACTGACACGTTACAATGTACAGTCAGTGAAAAACAGAACGAGCTCATGCTATTTTACGTTCCTCGTACTTAATATTTTATCAAAAACAATATTTATTATTATCAAATTCACCTCCCATGTAGATAAAAGCCCTGTGGATGCTCACAACAAACATTATGTCTGTAGGTTCAATTGTTTCTGAAAAAATATATCTGCTAGGGACTTTTACGACACTATGCGCTTTTCTTTTCTTTTCTTTCTTTTGCTTCTTCTTTATGCGACTGTACAAAAACACAGGGTTGAAACGTGCAAGCTATGATTTACAATTTCTTCGATGGGAATGACAGAATTTCCAATAAGAAAAGTAATATCACCATTATCCATTCAGTAAAACGTAATACGTAATTCAAAAGGTTTTATGCTTCATTGTGTGCAGTGTTCTAGTGTTTTATTGACTTCCCCTGTTCGTTGAGATTCAGAAAATAGTATTTAAAATTATCTTCAACCATTTTTATTCGACCGTCCCCAACAACAGTATCATGAAAATGAGCAAGTTTCGCTTTCAAGTGGCGTTCGACATTATTACCTTTCCGATGTGACAGACTGCTCTCATAGTAGGCATTTTGCACGGTCCACTGGTAGAAAATAATAATAACAATAATCTGTTCTTCCCACTGACTCTCTGCAGAGAAATTAGTTTCTGCCACCATTTCGAACTCGGGTATCGCTGCAGTCATAGAGTCTGAATGGCAATAACCATCACGGCCTGTGGAGTAACCGCAACGTCACTGTGGCTGAATAGCATACGCTCACCGCTTGCCTGCCCGCCCTCTTACAACGCTCTGTGCCCATGGGACCAAATGCCCAGCGTGAGCACCTTTGCTTTAGAGCTTCATAAGTAAGCGGGCACATGGAGCTCCCTCTTCACAAGACTTGTTAGTCTTTACACATGGTAAGGTAATCATAGGTATTTCGCACGATGAAGAAGCGTGACCTTCCAAGAATAAATATGTTACACTTAAGAGGGTATCACACTTTCAACACTAATATTGAATGGCCGAACCGACCTGGAATTCACATCTTAGTAACCCTAGGAGCTTATCAGCCTGTTTGACACTCGCTGCCCTTAATTCAGAGGGAAGTAACAACACATATATCAAAAGAAGCAGAAGAAGAAGCTCATATTGCACGGCCATGAATTAGAAAATAAAAGGTGAATACGAAAGGCCGAAAACAAAATAGAATGGGATGCTGAACCACCTCAAGTAATCCCGTGAATGGCGTTTTCCAAATTAGTACTCACCTCATCACCAGACTATGTGTTAAGGGTCATACTTTCATAACGTGTGTTATCACACGCATTATCCTGTGGCTTTTCTACACACTTTCTTTCCATTCTTTAGTTCTATTCTGTTCTTCTATCCTGGGAGCCTCTCTTTACACTTTATTTTTTTTAATTTTCTATTTATTTCTTGCCGAGTTGAGTGGCTCAGACGGTTGAGGCGCTGGCGTTCTGAACCCAACTTGGCAGGTTTGATCCTGGGTCAGTCCGGTGGTATTTGAAGGTGTTCAAATACGTCAGCCTCGTGTCAGTAGATTTACTGGCACGTAAAAGAACTCCTGCGGGACTAAACTCCGGCACCTCGGCGTCTCCGAAAACTTTAAAGTAGTTAGTGGGACGTAAAGCAAAATAACATAATATATTTACTTCTTCTATCATTTGCGTCCCTGATTCTTCTGATGGCCTTGCTTTTACTTCGCAACGCGCAAACAGTGTAACAAGAAACATCTTAATTGGAGCTTGGATGGTGTCGTCAGCTCCCAGTTGGAAGGCCAGCGTACAGTGAGCCATGTGGTGACCATTTACTATAGGCCAACGGTAAAGTATCTTTATATTCAAACCTTCATTGCTGGAGAAGTCTTCCTAGTGAAAAGTCAATATTTTCTTCTGAAGACGTGGAGCAATGTTCTCTGCGAAAAGTAAAGAATTTCACCTTGTTTTCTTGACATGGCAAAAGCCCAAAAGCTTGTTATCATGTTTACAACTATGGGCCGTAAAAGCATCAGTCTAAATATTTTAAATAAGACATCAAACTTACTGTGATGTATTGGGTGGAATTAATGCAAGTAACTTAAATGTAATTAGATACGTAGTATCATCAATGCGTGACTGGTTGTTATAAATAGAACATGCCTGTAACGGTTTGACGTTTCGGATTTCATTCCATAAATAGGTTGCCGATCCATGCGCCTGTGATAGGCAGCACCAATTCATTCGTAGCCGGGCAGTTCCCCCTAGTGCGCAGCTGATTCTTATCTACGTTGCGTGTTTCCTGAAGGAGAACATCGACTGAATGATCTCTAAAACGTTTTAAAAGATACTGTCATCTTGATGTGATGTTCATTTGCAGAACTCACAGGGAGTTCTCTATCGTGCCTTTCTACAAATTGCTAGTGGACTTCATCAATTCCTCGGCTGCAAATGTTTATTGTTCATTAAATACCTCCTTGGGTCGCACCTGGATTAGTGAATTCCATAACGACGAAGACTTTGTCCCCACTTTGTAATTCAAATTTTATTCTAGGTTCTGTTGAAATTTACCTTCGCAAGAATATCCAGTTCAAAAGAAAATTTTAAATACCTGGCAACCGAGTGAAATACCTCTGCATTGGCAAACTGTAGCTTTAATATTACGAAATTCACAACTTTAAACACACAACTGGTCCAGATGTAAGGAATATGGTAAACATTTCTCGATAGTTTTACCGGTGGAATTATACAGAGCAAACTTCAGGTCATTTGTACTTTACTAGGTAAATCAGAATCTTTCGGACTCACAGTCAAATAATAATCTACAAACACCATTCCAAAAATATATATTAATTTAGAATTCCATTACAATGGTTCATTTACTACTACTACTACTACTACTACTACTACTACTACTACTACTACTATAATCAAAATCTTCTGGGCTATTATGCCGAGGTCTACTCCTGACATTCCTTCCAGACGTTTCGACTACTGCTGTGTTAGTCATCCTCTGTGGCGTCGTGTAGGTACTCTCTTCTGTATCCTGCCAGCGGGATACAGCCCCAGATATCGGTCAGCTTCTGGGGTTGTCATGTGTCCACGACCTTGTCCATCCCTCTTTGCAAACTGGCCTGTCCCATTGTAGCGATTTCACTAACGTTGAATAACTGACGGAGAGACATTGAGATCCACAGGAACACGGCGAAAATTCCATCCTTCCTGGATCAAAATGACGGCCTTTGCGTCTTGAACCTCGTCAAGATGTCTCATGGGATGTGCTGGTTTACATACAACATGCTCAAATGACCGCAGTAGTCTGTGCACCTCACAACGACACACGGACGCACCGCTATTCACTTTGTTTTGAGGGGTCACCTGACATGTTAATGCATGGCTACACCTACAGATGGAGTATAACTTCGATTTGACATATCCTGAGTAGCGAAAGTCTCAAGGTATGCCGTACGACCATTGGAACCCCTTCTACCAAATTAATGTTCGCACACTAGACGTTACAAAACATGTTCCCCTAATTTTTTTGAACTGTGTAATAATAATATCATTGTTTTCACGTCCCACTAACTACTTTCGACGGTTTTCGGAGTCGGCGAGGTGCCGGAATTTTATCCCGCAGGAGTTCCTTTACGTGTCACCATATCTACCGACACAAGGATGACGTATTTGAGCACCTTCAAATGCCACCAGACTGAGCCAGGATCGAAACTGCCAAGTTGGAGTCAAATGGCCAGCGTCTCAATCGTCTGATCCACTCAGCCCGGCTTTACAACTAGTGAAGGGGCGCGTATCTAAACAGATTTTAACTTTTAACAGGTATATTTTGCCTAATGTCACGCTCTATTCAGTGCATTAGAATGTGGTGAAAATAAATCATTTTGTATACAAACGGTTTGCGCCAAGTAAATACGTTTAATTATATTAATTTCATTAGGTTATGCATAGGAAACAAAATTAATTATTTGGATATGTGATAACTAAATACTCCGACTACTACCTGTACCCACAGAAATGTTGCAGGGCCAATATAAAAGCTTGTTTAGGAATACAGCATAGACAATGAACGACAAACGAACTGTAAGATTGTAATGCGTGAACATAATACACTCAGCCAGGTACAATGCTGTGGCTTTGCTTGAGCCTTGACTCTGCACATCGCCATCTAGTCTTTACAGCACAAATTATTTGAAGTGAGCTGCCCTTGGCTCTTCCCGTCCTCACGACATTAGCTCACCGAGATCGATAGCTGCAGTCGCTTAAGTGCGGCCAGTATCCAGTAACCGGGAGATAGTGGGTTCGAGCCCCACTGTCGGCAGCCCTGAATATGGTTTTCCGTGGTTTCCCATTTCCACACCAGGCAAATGCTGGGGCTGTACCTTAATTAAGGCCACGGCCGCTTGCTTCCACTTCCTAGGCCTTTCCTATCCCATCGTCGCCATAAGACATATCTGTGTCGGTGCGACATAAAGCAAATAGCAAAAAAAAAAAAAAAAAGACATTAGCTCAAGGAGCGCGGTTCTCTCTTTGCCCACGTATGCTCTACAATAATAAAAAAACATTTTCAGAGAAAATGTTGAGGACAAATGTTACTCTCTTATCTTCGTTTACACGTATGAAATAATGAACAAAATTGTCAACCAGTTCTACGTTGCGAGACAAGTCTTTCAAAACTCCGAATGTGAGCCATCAGTACATGTAGGAATGTCCATGTATGGAAGAACAGATATAGTTATTAAGTGAAGTTTCCATGTTATGGTAAAAAATGACTAGGAAACCACCGAGAGCAGTCTTCTGGGCTTACGGCAGCGGGGTTCGAACCCATCATCTACATGACATGCACCGCGTAGCCTAGTCTCTCTGTCCCTGAACGGTAAGAAGCTTATGGTGACCAAAGTAGATGGCACATTCCCTAGGTGCTCCTGAAACCTGATATAAAATATTTTTGATTAATGTGTCGCTCGCTACAGTCAGGTCTGGTGATATTTTTCTTTCCATATCTAAACTCCTTTATAAATAGTTTGGACTGAGACCACCAGGTTGCACTGAACTTTGATCAAAGCCTTCGACAAGCGTTTATGTCTAATCCTTACAAGCTACAAAATGTTACTATTGTAGCTTGTAGTTACGATCTAAGGAATAGTAATAGACCTATAGGCCTAGGTGGTTGCACAAATTTCGTCCTTAGATATATTGGTCGAGTCTTATTAAATGTGACGGGAGAGCAAGAGATAAACTGAACGATTCTTTAAAATGATCTTACGTTCAGAATGTTGGAAAATTGGAACTCAAAACTAATATCATGGTAGTCTTACCTCAGTAACATAACGAGAGCTCCAGAATTTATACTGGGATTTTCTTTAAAGTTATATTGCACCTGTCCAGGACTTCAGTGCATAATAATAATAATAATAATAATAATAATAATAATAATAATAATAATAATAATAATAATAACACGTAAGTGCGTTAGCTGAATGGAATGTACATGGTGAGATCTTCGAAGAACAACCCTAGAACCGAAGTCCCATCACCCCTACTTCATAGTAACCGAGACTAGACTTTAGAGCAAGTGGGCCGATGGAACGTCCTTATCAATGGGCATATATAAAAGTTGCTGAGATACCACGCAGCTCACTGTAGGTAGATTGTTCCTGATTCACTCACTTCGGTGATTACAACATAGTACGGAATATCGCAAATGGATAAACTCTTCACAATTTGTGGCATATGAGTAATTAATATACTCAAACTAACAATTTACACAGTATTTCACCACTTATGTGGTACAAGCGTAGCACTGCACCACAAATGAAAATGTTGCACAACTTCACTGATCGTGCGAACAACGACACGTCTGAATAGTCCGAGAACACAGTAAATAATGGATGGATAGTCCTCAATCCAACTTCTTTTATGCTGAATAGGGTTAAAATCGAGGGTGGGGGATAAGCACGCCCATTTCTCGGCCATCGTTCCGCTAATTTGTCGAAATTGATTAGTATATTTAAAGATAGCTCTGACCTTCCATATCCCACTGATCGAATGTCATCCTTTTCGGATCACGAGTTTGATCATAGTCATCAAAGAGTCACTTAGCATTTTTCCGATAGTTGACACTACGTCTTGGAAAACTCCAACCTAGGCTCGCCTGGCCAGACTCATGACTTCTTCTCGTAATTCGCCGCACCCATACACATCGCGTAATTGATGATGTTAAGTAAGTGTAATATGTTTCGCTGTTATATTCAACTAGAAAATTTTCTGATTATGACGAGCTCTTACTTATAAATATTCGTTGCGTATGTCAGGATTCACGTGATTAATATTATTATTCTCACCGTTGTTATTTTCGGAACAAGTGAAGGTTTTTGGCTGGCATCACTGAATACACTAACAAATACTTAGGGAATTACGTTTCCCTAGGTTAACCCGACTTAATTAAGTACAGCCCACTGGCTGTCACGTGGTATTTGCCTCTTCTTGCTCACTCCCACAAGAGAGAGAAACTTTCTAATTGCTGGCTAGCGTATGACTCACTTCGATCATTACGCACAATGAGGCTTTCGTCCGTTGAAACAGCGGCGAGTCGTTCGTGTCCCGTATATTGCTAGAATCTGCTAGTTATGAGACTAATCATCATAGAATGACGCGGAAAACGGCATATTATTACCACAGAGTGTCCCGATACGCTATTTACAGTATCATGAACGGTCACAATATTTAGTTTGAATATTTAGCGATTATCTGGTCCCGTGGGATAGGGGTAGCGAGTCAGAATTTTACCAAGAGGCCCCGGGTTCAATTCCTCGTCAGGTCAGGGATTTTTAATTGCATCCCAGGGTTGGACCGAGGTCCACTCAGCCTGCCTGTTGACGAGCTACCTGACGGTGACGGACCCGGTGTAGAACGCCAAGAATGACAGCCGAGAGGATTAGTCGTCCTGACCACCTGACATTTCATAATCTGCAGGTCTTCAGACTGAGTAGCTGTCGCTTGGTAGGCCAAGGCCGTTCGGGATTGTTGCACCATGGGGTTTGCTTTTCAAATTTAGCGAAAACTACAAAATTAAATAATAATAATAATAATAATAATAATAATAATAATAATAATAATAATAATAATAATAATAATAATAATAATAATAAACAATATTTCGTGTGGCTACTTCTAGCCGACTGCAGCCCTTGTGAAGCAGACCCTCCGATGAGGGTGGTCGGCATCTGCCATGTATAAGTAACTGCGTGTTAATGTGATGGAGGATAGTGTTATATGCGGTGAGTGAGTTGCAGGGATGTTGAGGACAGCACAAACACCCAGCCCCAGGAACATTGGAAGTTACCAATGAAGGTTAAAATCCACGACCTGGCCGGGAATCCAACCCGGGACCCTCTGAACTGAAGGCCAGTACACTGACAATTCAGCCAACATGTCGGACATAATAATAATAATAATAATAATAATAATAATAATAATAATAATAATAATAATAATAATAATAATAATAATAATAATAAAGTAGAAAATGCATCGGTATTTATAACTTATTCAGAGAAGAAAACAAGGAAACATAGTCCTTTCCATTTAAAATAGGAATAACAGAGTTACGCCATATTGATTGTGCTCTCTGTGGTAAAATTTACGCTACATAGATGTTTCATTGCGCTGTCCTGATGAATTTTCATAGAAAGGAGTGAACGTAGATGTAATGGAAAGTGATTAAACGAAAACTATAAATTAGTGACGTTAGGATGGTGTAATTAGTTGAAATTCCTTCTGTTCTTGTACCGACAGGGTGAGTTGGCCGTGCGGTTAAGAGCGCGTAGCTGTGAGCTTGCATTCGGGAGATAGTGGGTTGGAACCCCTCTGTCGGCAGCCCTGAAGATGTTTTTTCCGTGGTTTCCCATTTTCACCCCAGAGAAATGCTGGGGTTGTACCTTAATTAAGGCCACGGCCGCTTCCTTCCAATTCCTAGGCTTTTCCTATCCCATCGTCGCCGTAAGACCTATCTGTGTCGGTGCAACGTAAAACAAATAGAAAAAAATTTCTTGTACCGGACTGGTCACTAATTCATGAGCTAAATAGACTTCAGGCGACAAAATCTTTTTTTTTGTGATTTGTTACCTAAATACAAAAAATACATAATTATCCATTCATAATTTAATAGTTTTGATGAATTGATATAATTCCATATTTGTTAGGAATTGTATATATATTTCACAAAATTCGCCTTGATGGCTTGAAGAAAGAGGAGACTATTATCACTGACAAATGAACGAATTCGGAGTTAATAACTGGACCTATGTAAATTCAATGGCCTTAATCAAATTTAGTACTCAGTAGGCACAGTCTGCGTAGACTGCGTAGTGAAGAACCTATTCATTGCTTAAAGGAGTGTATACATCCTTACATCCATCTAGCACACCACCTCATACAATTATTTTGTAACTGGGGGCTCTCATTACATTATTGCGTAACAAACTTACCAGAGTTCTGCGTGTGCAAGTATAGAAACACATTTAATACCGAGAATCCCAATAATTCCATTAGAGTTGCCATTTAATGTCCTAAGAGTCCTGTTCCTGGCAATAATCGGCTTTGTCTTGACAATGTGGTTAGCTCATTAATTTTGAATTGAAACAGAATTAAAATAAAACATGAACTAAAATACTCAATCGTCGGACTATGTAGTCTCACTTAGTACTTACCTGATTACTTACACATACAATTGTTGATGGACGTCAGCTACAAATAAATGTAACGATAATAGAATGAGAATCTTGAATTTCTCTAGGGTGTGAGGTAATAAGCTTACTTTGACAGCATAACATATAGGTTCTGGGAAAAGGACATTGTCGTTTGGTTTCCCAATTAAAATTTGAGGTTATCTGATCTACCATTGAAATAAAACAATTACTTGTGTTTGATTCTAAGCAAAATATATTCTTTAAAATTAGACATTAACGAGTGAGACTTGCTGCGATAATTTAAAAGATAATATAAAACTCTGAAATTACAACTGAAAGAAACTGTAGACATGAAATTTGGAATCCTCTTGACCGGACATTTACAAGCTGTACAAGAAATTTATCCCTCACTGTTTCACTTAATAGTACCTTGAACACTTTGAGTGTTATTACGACGTATTCCCTTGAATTGGTATCAGCTGTAGGTATCCCAAACCATATTTGGTGAAGTATCCTTTTAGTTTCACACACGAGATATAGGATGGCTTGAAAATATAACCACACTTCACAATCAACTTTACAAGTAATTCACTCATTAACTGTTAGTCTGCATTACGACGACTCAATATTCGACTGTCACCGAACTGACACAAGAACTCGACCGAAGAGATACACGATACACGAAACACGCTCCAAACATTTAATCCATTTGGTCACCGACGACTTTGTATCTACGACACGGTTCTATCTTCAACTGGCTGACTGACCAACTGTGTTCTCACTCTCCAAATAACTATCCATCGACCAAGGCTCCATCCATCTGACTAAGACACTTCATCGTTTGACGCTATCCTTCCAACTAACTTCAACACTCCATGGCAAGCCTCCCAATTCAACTGACTGACCACTATAGGATTCTCCTCTATATATAGACACTAGTTGTCACATGGTATAACACCCATGTCACCTCTAAAACAGCCCATTATATCACTCCCACCCAGCTCCAAAGTAATACAGATTGTGATGAACAGCCTCAGGCAAAGTAGGAACTCCCTAAATTATTTCATATTTCTAAATGCATAAAATGACAGAGCGATGACTCAACAATTATTGTAATAGTATTGCACCATATCGTCGCTTCACCGGTAAAAGGTTGTAATTCACAAAGCTCTTCCTATCGATTACTCTCCTTAAGACTGGTCACGCCTCCCAGCCACATATGGTTATGCAGTCCATCAGAACAAATTTTGTTGTGTTCATTTTCCTATGCCCATGTGTAAAGGAAAATTAACCTTACTGTACCGTACTATACGAATGTATGCTTGCATTACGTATTTACGCACTCCTATTGTATAATGCATGTTAGGTTCATTTTCTGTTACTCGTCGGCATAGGAAAACGAACACAACGGACATTGTTCTGATGGGCTGGATATCCATATGTGGCTGGGAGGCGTGACCAGTCTTAAGGAGAATAATCGATAGGAAGAGCTTTGTGGATTACAACCTTTTACCGGTGAAGCGACGATATGTTGTAATATCTTAAAGTTATTTCACAAAACATATCCATATCTGATATTAGGCAGCAACTCTCACTCTACATTATTTTACTGCTAACATACGCACACACACATATATGTACATAGTAAATTAAATACAATGACACAAACGATAATTGAACAATAGATAGCGAAATCAGATTATAGAATTGAATTTAACAATAATAATAGTTACGTTAATAATAATAATAATAATAATAATAATAATAATAATAATAATAATAATAATAATAATAATAATAATAATACAGATAAAATAATATTAATACAGATAAAAGTTTGTAACGGGATTCGAACAGTTACAACAACAAATGAAGTACAAGGACAGATACTCCCTCTGAATGGAGGTGACCTAAGTGAGGAATATTTCTCTCATAGGCAATTCTACATGGATATTCTGAGTATTTAATATTGCACTGTTTAAAACAAACAAGTTTCACTTATTCTAGGTTAGGAAAGAGATGGGACTCGAAAGTAGCTGCTGTGATCTTAATTGAGTTACATCATCGACATCTGCATGGCGTGAAAATAGGAAACCCCAAATAATCATTTTCAGGTCTCCCAACGTGGGTTCGAAACCATCATGGATGGCGTGCAAGCTGTATCTCACAGTCAACTCGCTCTTCGCCCATAACTCAGAAATTCTCACAGGTCATTGGTAACAATGGTAACACGCGCACTGGATATTCCACAGTAGTATATGGTAAGGACCGTGATTGCAGCTATGGTTCCATTTTCTCTACAGTGACGATAATCCCGAGGGAAATAGAAAAAAAGTGCTTTTAATCATTTAGAATACAGTATATTCCGAATGTAGGTTAGTAGTTCATGTAGGCTGGCCGACGGGAGAGGAAATTCTGATATCACAAATTCAGCGTGAAAGGACTGCAAAGAAAATTATCTACTCCAGAAATTTTAGCTCAACACAGCCAAAGGCTAAAGAAAATAGTGATCTAAAATTCCGGGTAATGAGAACAAGGGAGGAAGAGGAACAAAGACTGGAGTGGCGGCAGGCAGGGAAAGGGGTGGGCGCGGGGTGCACCCCCATTCGTTGCCCAAGTTAACAATTAGCTGGCGAACTAGGTCCATACCGGCGTCTTCTAATGGGTCTTGAGGAAACCAGGAGTGGATATAGGCGAAGGGAGACAGAGAAGGAAGAAGAGAAATTGATGGCTTCTTGCCAAAGCTTGAAGTCACAACTTGGCTGCGGGATGCATAATAGGAGTAGTTATTAAGGATGCTGCATTCCATTGGGCTACTTCACTCTTCGCTCCTATATTACCGAAACTTCATTTAATTACTGTTTTCAGCTGACTGTGTAATGACAACCGCAGGGATAATCACACTGACGTACGTAGAAGACTAACTGGAAACTGTTTCAAATATGGAAATTAAAATCCCTCAACATAATTAACACGTGCACTCTGCTTAACTATCAACACGCGGAGGAACGTGTTTCTTCGGATTAGTCTCGAACCCTTTGTTGTACGGAACATAAATACATGTGACCAACTCGAAGGTGTTGGAATTCGAATACCTGGTACTCTGCTGGCACCTGTCTCGTTCACCGTAAGTTCAGTTCTTCAGGCGTTTTGTTAGCACGGTTGTCCGCTGAACGGTAGCAGTGCCACTTCAATGCTATAATGTCAAAGCTTGTTGGAAGAAATATAACAACCGAAGTTTAACGTATGAACAGTTGTTTACGATCATTCACTGAATGGTCAGCGTAGCAGACTTTGATGAAGAGAGACCCGAGTTCGATTCCCCGTCGGGCCGGGGATTTTAGCCATGTCTAGTTAATCCCACTGGCTTATAGACTGAGTGTTTTTCTCGTCTTTGTAAAGGCTTCTTCATATATTTAGAACACACCGCACAACCAACCACCACGAAAACGTGCAATAGTGAGTACGTCCCTCAACATAGGGTAGATGTCAGGAAGGCCGTCCAGGCGTAAAACTGGCCTAATTAATTGGGCAAAGGCCAGGAAGAATAACGGGGGGGAGGAATAAGATAACACGTATTATTATTATTATTATTATTATTATTATTATTATTATTATTATTATTATTATTATTATTATTATTATTATTATTATTATTATTATTAACTTATCCATATTTTAATTTGACTCTTAACTATCGTCTCGTATCACCTTGTTTTTCCGTACCATATCCTATCAACCAATAGAAAACAAACATGACAAGTTTCTTTGTGAGGGAATAAGTGTTTCATTTGACCAGAATCAACCTTCTCATTCTAGGTAAATCTGTGTTCGAGACTGATATCTGATTTTCATAAATATTTTCCATTCATTTCCTTTAAGTCGTGCTGGACAGTGCACATTTTTTTTATCGAAACTTCGAAACCTGATAGCAAATGAAATACCGTACTCTTGTAATTAAACTAACCAAATATATTCGATCTTGTCTCTGGTCTGCATTGAGCCATAACTCTTAAATAGGCTACAAATGGAATATTATGTTCCAACGCAAGTTTTTTCACAAATTTTAAACGATGATCACAACACCCACCGTCATTATATCTTATAACTTTAACATTGCTCGTATTCCTAGCCGAAATCTCCCCAAGAGTAGCCATCTAATTATCCTTAAACTACCAAGCCAAGAAACAAGAAAGACTCCATTTTGCTTGATAATACAATCAACCATTTATCAGCTGAGATGATGCAACCTTGAATTATCACCAAATAAGACCGTTATCACGATGCAGGCTCTGTGTGATGAAATGCAAGCAACGTATAGCTATAAATTACTGAAAAAATGTTAAAATTGTTAGCTCCGTGGTACGGGCCACATGGCTATGAGCTTGCATTCGGTTCGAATCCCATTATCGGCAGCCCTGAATATGGTCTTCGGTTGTTTCCCATGTTCACGCCAAACAAATGCTGGGGATGCTCCTTAATTAAAGCCACGCCGCTTCCTTCACAATCCTAGGCCTTTCCTGTCCATTCGTCGCCATAAGACATAGCCTATCTGTATCGGTGCGAATGAATGCATATTGTACATTCTAATAATAATAATAATAATAATAATAATAATGATAATAATAATAATAATAATAATAATTTTAAAAATAATAAAATAACAATAATAATAATAATAAAGTGGCTCGGATAGTAGAGCACTAGTTTTCTGAGTCGTAATTAGTGGGTTCGATCCCGGCTCAGTGCGGTGGTATTTTAAGGTGCTCAAATTCGCCAGCCTCATTTCGTTAGAATTACCAGCGTGTTAAAGAACTCTTGCGGGACGAAATTCCTGGATCTCGACGTGACCGAAAATCATGAAAATAGTTATTTTCTTATTGTTTGGCTTTACGTTCCATGAACTATTTTTACGGTTCGTGGAGACGCTGAAGTACCAGGATTTAGTTTTACAGTAGTCCTTTTATTTGCCTGTAAATCTACCGATACGAGGTTTGCGTAAAAAGGTAAAGTAGTTACTGGGACGTAAAACGAATAACTTCCATGTTGATATATTGTTTAATTACTAATGTAGGTAAAATAGTTTTATTTCTGTTTCAATTCAAGTGTGGACGAGTGGTTTCTAAACTACAAGGATATGATGCTGATGATAAAAAAAGTTAAAAATAAATGTGAAAGGAAGGAAGGTATTAAAATTAGGACTAATAGCCAGTACCATATGGCTGATAAAAGAGCCATGATGGACTTTAAAAAAAGTAAATATGATCGGTGGAAAACGGTAAATAAAAATGTAAAAAGACTCTGGGATTGCTTTAAAGTAATCGTTGAAGAATTTGAAAATAGGTTTGCACCTTTAAAGGTGGTAAGGAATGGTAAAGATCCACTTTATTATAACAAAGAAGTAAAGAGACTAAGAAAGAGGTGCAGGCTGGAAAGAAATAGTTAGAAATGGCTGTGGAAGTAAGGGGAAATGGAAGGAACTTACTAGGAAATTGAATCTAGCAAAAAAGTCAGCTAAGGATAACATGATGTCAAGCATAATTGGAGGTTATACAAATTTTAGTGAAAAATGGAAGGGTATGTATAGGTATTTTAAGGCAGAAACATGTTCCAAGGAGGACATTCCAGGAATCATTAATGAACAAAGGGAGTGTGTATGCAAGGATCTTCAAAAGGCAGAAGTATTCAGTATGTAAAGATTGTTGGTTAAAAGATAATGTCCAGATAGAGGAGGTGATCAATACTAAAGAAGTATTAAAATTTACCAATGACAACAGTGATATTTACAGTAAAATACAAAAGTTGAAAACAAGAAAAGCGGCTGGAATTTATACGATTTCTGGGGATATACTGAAGAAAATGGGTTGGGATATAATACCATATCTGAAGTACTTATTTGGTTATTGGTTGGATGAAGGAGTCATACCAAAGGAATGGAGAGTTTCTATAGTAGCCCCTGTATATAAAGGAAAGGGTGATAGACATAAAGCTAAAAATTACGGCCAGTCAGTTTGACATTCATTGCATGTAAGCTTTTGGAAAGCATTCTTTCTGATTATATTAGACATGTTTGCGAAATTAACTGGTTCGATAGAAGGCAGTTTGGGTTTAAGAAAGATTATTCCACTGAAGCTCAACTTGTAGGATTCCAGCAATATAGCAGATATCCTGGATTCAGGCGGTTGCCCTATCTAAGGCATTTGATAGTGTAGATCATGGGAGACTACTGGCAAAAATGAGTGCAATTAGACTAGATAAAAGAGTGACTGAATGGGTGGCTATATTTCTGGAAAATAGAACTCAGAGAATTACAGTAGAGTAGGCGAAGCTTTATCTGACCCTGTAATAATTAAGAGGGGAAATCCTCAAGGCAGTATTATTGGACTTTTATGTTTTCTTATACAGTATATATCAATGATATGTGTATAGAAGTGCAATCAGTGATAAGGATTTTTTGCAGATGATGTTATTCTATACAGAGTGATAAATAAGTTAAGAGATTGTGAGCAACTGCAAAATGACCTCGATAATGTTGTGAGACGGGCAGTAGGCAAAGGTATGGTGATAAACGGGGTTAAAAGTCAGGTGTGTATTTCACAAATAGGAAGAGTCCTCTCAGTAATAATTACTGTGTTGATGGGGTGAAAGTTCCTTTTGGGGGGTCATTGTAAGTACCTAGGTGTTAATATAAGAAAAGATCTTCATTGGGGTGATCACATAAATACGATTGTTAATAAAGGGTAGAGATCTCTGCACATGGTTGTGAGGGTATTTATGGGTTGTAGTAAGGATGTAAAGGAGAGGGCATGTAATTCTCTGGTAAGACCCCAACTAGAGTATGGTACCAGTGTATGGGATCCCCACGAGGATTACTTGATTCAAGAACTGGAAAAAATCCAAAGGAAAGCAGTTCGATTTTTCCTGGGTGATTTCCGACAAAAGATTAGCGTTACAAAAATGTTGCAAAGTTTGGGCGGAGAAGACTTGGGAGAAATGAGACGAGCTGCTCGACTAAGTGGTATGTTCCGATCTGTCAGTGGAGATATGGCGTGGAATGACATCAGTAGACAAATAGGTTTGAGTGACGTCTTTAAAAGTAGGAAACATCACAATCTATATAAATAAAACTGTAGGGGGTCCGCTGTCTGTAATTTCGTTTGTTTTGCCAATTTTTCACATATTTATCCGTTTTAGGTCAACTCAAGACCGAATCGGTGGTTTTTACGTTTCGTGTCTGTTTGTTGGTCTGTTTGTCTGTTTGTCTGTCTGTTTGTCTGCTCCACCATCACGTCGAAACGGCTGGATATATCTCAACCAAACTTCATATTTTGAGTATACTCATCCCGGGGAAGGTTTCGATATGCGTATCATTTTAAAATCTTTGAATACACGGGGGGTTTTAGGAAAACCAGAATGGTTTTTCCACCATCACGTCGAAACGGCTGGATAGATGTCAACCAAACTTCATATTTAGAGTATACTCATCCCGTGGAAGGTTTCGATATGCATATCATTTTAAAATCTTAGAATACACGGGGGGTTTATAGGAAAACCAGAATGGTTTTTTCCACCATCACGTCGAAACGGCTGGATAGATCTCAACCAAACTTCATATTTAGAGTATACTCATCCCGGGGAAGGTTTCGATATGCATATCATTTTAAAATCTCTGAACAGACGGGGGGTTTATAGGAAAACCAGAATGGTTTTTCCACCATCACGTTGAAACGGCTGGATAGATCTCAACCAGAATTCACATTTGGAGTGTACTCATACCGGGGAAGGTTTTAGTATGCATATCATTTTAAAATCTTTGAATAGACGGGGGGTTTATAGGGAAACCAGAATGGTTTTCCTCCATTTTCTCTTATACTATTGATTTTCTGTAAACTTCGTTTACCGTACGTGAAACGTCTCTTCATTATAAACAACTTTCGTTATGTTCATAATTTACCTTACTCTTCACATGACAGAGAAATTTACAATTTTGTGCTGGTATCATGCTCTGCATTGAGTGACCGACAGACCGACAACGAACCTACAGATTACCATGGCAACGTCTCTGACTGCATGCCAGCAGGGAAGTGACGTATTGCCATTTTCCTCATCATGCTTTTAAATTCGTGGTTGTTCCTTGGGTAGAAGGCAAGAGAGGCGTCAATCGGCCTATCTGCGGGATATTGGCGGAATATCGTTGGATGTTATAACCGCCCTCCAATAGATTAAGTAATAACACCATTAGTCATCTTCTTATTATTTGTTTACCTAGGAATCACTGGACCTAAATTTCTCCTCTGTTACCGCTTTATTATATCCATAACTCACACTAGCATAATTTATTGAGGGGCATTTGATTTTCCAATACATTAATTTCACATTTACATATTTGTCGTTATCCGGCTGTCCTCACTTATAATCCATTTTCTATTACTTCCAGCTTTCTTAACTGTATTATTTTCTTCCTTAATTAAGCCGTATGTACGCGAGTACTACAAACTACTGGATGTATTTCCACCAAGACTCATATTTAGAATACACCTGTCCTTGATAGGTTTTAGGGCAAATATTGTTTCTAAATCCCTGAACTGACTGGGGGTTTATACGAAACCGAAACAGTGATTTTGCACTTCCACAAGATATACACAACCAACGTTAATTTAAATCTACCTGCCTTGGTAGAAATTAATTTCTAAACCTTTTTTTCTCATGTGCATCATTTCGATACGAGGATTAACAAGGGAGATATCATTAACGGACCGTTTTTCTGTACAAGTCCCATCGGACTTAACTCACGAGCGGGTGCGTGTAAAGCGTATTCCTTACAACTTGAAAACTACTGAAGACATTCGAACCAAAATTTATATTTAGCATCCACCTGTCCAAAGGTAGGTTTTAAACGTAAATAACAATGCATGTTCCGGAATGGACTGGCGGTTTATAGGGAACCGAAATGGTGATTTTACTCTTCCACAATATATACAGGACAAGACCAACCTGACTGGAAATCGACCAAACGTGATGGAATTCCACCTCTAAACCTTTTTTTCATGTGCATTTTTTCGTCAGGAGGATTAATAAGGGAGATATCATGAATGGTCACTTTTGCAGGTTAAGTCCAGATTCCTTATCTATATAAATCAAATCGTAACGACTGTGTGCCTCTACACTGACTATTTTGGCGAAATTTTCGTACAGCTTTCCGTTTAAGGGGTAATAATGACCATCTGCATAATTTTTGGTTTAGTTTCCTGAAAGTCCTAATTTTTACCCCGCCTCGCCCAAAATCCAGATTACGGCATAATCTGCCAGAAGAAAAAGAAGATAATTGAAATTTGACAAAATTATACGTTTTAGCCTGTAACGAACGGAAAACATCCAAGATCATTAAATTTTTCACTTTTTATCCCCGAAGAATATCGAAATATGCAGGCAATTTTAATGATGGTGCAGACCTTCGGAAATTCCTATCACATAACAGATTGCACAATCTCCGTTCAATTTGGAATGATCTACAACCTTGGTCTTATGACTTTTTGCCGTATCTGTATCCCTTTTACGTTTGATTTTTCTCTATTAATGGATGTTAAGTCAATTTGGAATTTTCACATGCATAATTCATACCTTCGATTACTTACATGAAATACAGAATCATCAAACTCTTCACGAAAATTGGCTCACCCAGTAGCCATATGTGAGCCAAATGCTATGTATGTAGCTGTCGCATAATTATCCGAAAAGTAATGTAATGTGAGATAATCTTACAAAACAGTTACCCTGTTCCACGTTTCTAACTCAATCTGACCCAAGAATAGATGACATATCATAGGACCAGCCATTTAGGCCACTAAATCCGGCGAGTCTTATGGTAAAATCCTTTGTCGATATGACGTACGTGTAGTAGCAGTTAATCTGTAAATGAAGTTCTTCAATATTGTAAACACGCATATACTTTCGTATGTCGATCTATATATATTCACTGATGTCGATTTGTAGCGATCGAGAAAGGGTGGGTCTGCTATTGTAATCAGTTCTCCCCACACCGACTTTGACTGGCAGTATGAAAGGGTTCCTTCTCCAACTCCTGTGTAACTGTCATTAGTAAGGAAGGCCTACAATTGTAGTGAATAGTTCACTTCTCGATTTGACTTGCAGAAGGCAAGTGAGCATGCAGTTTTGTTTAAAACTTCCCTACCCGATTGTGTTTGGCAGTAGGCAAGGGTGCCCCCCGTTATAAAGAAATGTCCTCATCTAAAACGTGACTGGCATTAGGCATAGTGGCCTGCTATTTTGATGGAAACTCACCAACTTGGTGTGACTGGCAGTAAGCTGGCTGGAAGTAGGAAAATGGGCCTGGCATTATTATGATAACTGCACAACTCAATTTCGAGTGATAGTAGGGTAATTGCCTGCCATTATAATAAAAACTCCTCAACTGTAATCTGTCTGGAAGTAGGAAGGGGGCTGCCATTTTAACGAAAACTCCCAAAATCGATTCTGTCCGCGTAGTAGGCAATGGGGCCTGCAATTATAATGTAAACTTCCCAACTCGATTGTGAATGGCAGTAGGCAAGTGAGCCTGCCGTTATATCACAAATCCATAACAAACACTTTACATTGGAGACAATGTACGGGGATCTCCCCATGCTCTTTCTCGGATAACGCTAAGAGACATGCAATTTTAAAACTATCTTATTTACTGCATGTACACTCTTTACTTCGATATTCGAATACAATGTAGAATACCGTAGCGAAGCACGGGTACATTCGCTAGTATGAAGATAAAGCTCGAATTCAAGAGGACAAATTGGGGCAAATATTCGTTTATAGAAGGGGAGTTAGGGACTGGAATAACTTACCAAGGGAGATGCCCAATAAATTCCCAATTTCTTTGCGATCCTTTAAGAAAATGCTAGTAAAACAACAGATAGGGAATCTGCCACCTGGGCGACTGCCCTAAATGCAGATCAGTATTGATTGATTGATTGATTGATTGATTGATTGATTGATTGATTGATTGATTGATTGATTGATTGATTGATTGATTGATTGAAACAGGAACTCGAGGAGCTCTCAACTTGAGAACATAAGTTGGCGATCTCGCACTCGTAGCTTTGTTTATGATTTGAAATGTGTCACGTAACTAACATAAATCTGCTGCTACACTGGACATGATGGTCCATATTGTTGTTTAAAGATTCTTAATTGTTGGAGGAGTCACTTTCAGTTATGGAACGCATGTAACAACTTAACGATTTATATTTTTTGCCTTTCTGCGTAACACAAACGTAAGGAGAACTTGCATGTTTGCTCTTCCTGCACAAAACATCTTATAGATAATTATAATCTTCCCGATGTTCTAATAAATTTGGCTTCTGGTTACAAGTAATACGTTTCAACCATCATTTTCAATACGCTGTCGCATACACCGTCATGCACCTCTCTTTTTTCTCACTTCATCTGTACAGAAAAGGAATATTCTCACGATCTTTCTTCCTTTGTTTGGATGACTTTGTTATACTGACGAGAGCTCTGTCTGGGTTCAGTGACCGAATTGTACTACCATCTGTAAAAACAACTCTTCAATCAGAATTTCAGCACATGCTCTTGTTGGTAATGGTCTATTACTACGTTTTTTAATACTGTATCTGAAAACCTAAAAATGTGCCAAATCTCTGCTATAGGCGTTACATTGCATGTGCATATGTAATGTATTGGCTATTTTGTATGTCAAGCTTGCTCCGTTGGAACTTGAATTGTAAATCACGCCTACTACCTCCACATGCCCGGTCGCAGAAAACGTTTACCATGTATAATTCATAGCGTGCTTCTTGAAAGGGGGTATTAAGGTAACACAGTCCTTTTCAAAGTTGATATCGACGTAAGGAAACCTCGCCTAATGTTTAATGTACACAAGGCTGCATGTGTTAATATCTACCTTTTATTGTATTCCTAGTATCGCAGTGTCTATACTAAAGAGACAATACCAGGTTACAGCACGAGTAGGATTATCATAATATATCATCTAAGAGGGTAAGTTTACCTTTCAGAAATAGTGTATGCTCAAATATTGATAAAACGTTGGTAGTGACGATAATATTATACAGAATGAAACTGACCTCACTACACTTTCAAACGGTAAACGAATTACCTTTATAACTTGCTGCTTTGTGGGCACTGTTGTTCTCTTGGGATAAGAATGCTTGATGTCGTGAATGCGTTACTAACATTACAGTACATTTCTATATGAAGCGGTCGTATAGTGCATGTGATCTAAATTGTGCCTATTCCATAATATTGATATACCCAGTGGCTATCACAGCCAGATGCTGCCATGTACGGTAATCTGCTTGTTATTGTGGGGGAGGATGGTGTTGAGAGTAGTGTGTAAGTTGCAGGAAGGTTGGATACAGCACAAACACAAGCAGAGTAATTAACAATTTTCGATTAAAGTCTTACGACCCAGTCATGAATCGAACCCGGTGTCAGAAGGTCCGAAAGTCAATTTACCGACCACTCAGCCATTGAGTTGAACGTGAGAAATAATGTGTGTACTTTATAAGGATCTCTGCCTCTGAACGGACGTCAGTGCCCTTTAGTGCCGGTACCAAGCCTAGATAATGAAGGAGAGTGATTGGCAGAGTTTGAGTCTTGAGGGGTGCACTGATACCGAGAATGTGCAACCATTAAAACCCAAGAATGCATAGGTTAAGTGTTCAGCTGTGAATGTAACCAGCAAATTGTAGCCTGCAACAGGCAGGGTAAGGGCGAGTATCTGGCACCCTAAGACAGGTAATACTCGGCTAAGGTATAGGAACCGGACAGAAGAGTACCCTGGAATTGAGCATGGATTTGACTATTCTATCCGATAAAAAATGAAAGTGGACTGATTAACGGATTGCAAATTGGCGAACAAAAAGTGGCTAATATGAAGAGACTTCGAGGTTCACAGTGTATTGTGGAGGTCCCGGTGGTGGTGGTGGTGGTGATTGTGGTGGTATTTTATAGTGTTTTAAACTATTGAACTCAAGTGGAGAATTTCCATTCTTGTATTGATATGTGCGTGCTCGTGTCGTGTACTATGTAGCGAGTGGTTAGCAGATGCAGCTTCTGGGCTTTGTTGCAGTGTTGTCATATGTTCACTGTACCATGTTTTGAAATATCATCCAGTGTGTCCAACGTAGAATTGGGTGGTCTTTGGGTTGGCTTATTAGCTTCCCGCTCAACTGGCCCATGTTCGATTCCCAGCACTGCCATGAACTTAAGACCAGTTTGAGATACTGGAACAGGGTCCACTCAGCCTAAAATAACATCATTGAGTAGAGAAATAAGTTGAAATCCCACTCTTAGCTCTCCAAGAAATGATTTTCTGTGGTTTACCTACTTCAACTCGAAGCGAGGCCAGGAAGATACCTAGCCCTACTTGAATTAATTGCCCACACGAGCAGATACAGTGTTTACCAGCCAGTACTCCAACCAAGCGAGTTGGCTACGCAGTATGCGACGTGAAGCTGTAGGCTTCGGGAGGTGGTGGGCCCGAACCCTACTTTGTGCAACTCCAAATGTTGTCTACCGTGCTTTCTCACGGAAAATCTCAATCTCTTATTTGTATTGTATTAATGCCCTATAACCCTCACCATGCATTATAGTGACAAGAAGTTCATTGACTGCAGAGCTCTGTGTTGAAAAACTCATGTGGCTGCCATGTTTTACCTTTCCATGTGTGGTCAAGAGCATTTTCCAAATACTGTAATACAGTATAATGCTCTCTCATACACGTTTGGCTTCCTAGCACTGTTTCCGTCATGTTTTGGCATTTCCTTGCCTTGTCTGGTTAACTAATTTATCACTTATCGACCATTTGTGAATCTAGATAGGTCTCTAGATTTCTGCATTTCAAGATGTCGTGATTTGGGGAATAGTTTGCAACAATCTGTGTTAAATCTGTCTCTGGTAACATACGGCGACTGTTTGAGCCATTGCTCGATCGTATGATCGCCTGTATCCTAACACGAGGCTACCCAACGACTTACTGTACTATTTGCTTTACGTCGCACCGACACAGATAGTTTTTATGGCGACAATGGGATAGGAAAGGCCAAGGAGTTCGAAGGAAGCGGCTGTGGCTTTGACGAAGATACAGTCCCAGCCTTTGCCTGGTGTGAAAATGGGAAACGACGGAAAATCATCTTCAGGGCTGCCGACAGTGGGGTTCGAACTCACTATCTCCCGGATGCAAGCTCACAGCTGCGCGCCCCTAACCGCGCGGCCAACTCGCCCGGTAACGACTTACTAAAGACGAACTTAATTTGCGTCAAATGTAAGTGAAATAATGTCTTGATAGAGCGATTTCAATTCAGTCCTATAGTTTCTTGTGTGAACGTGCACAGGACTGATATGCGAATATCTTTTGTTCATTAAATAGGAGCAATGAATGTTAATTTCGTCCTGTTACAGCGAAGTAACTGCAAATCAGAAAGCAACCTGAAACTAAAACATGCATTCAAATGCTATTTGTGCACGTGCCTTAAACAGAGAATGACATCTCGCTTGATGGATCAGTTATAAAAACGTGCTTTCAGTCGTAATGGAGAGAAGAGGAACGGAGAGTAGATGAATTACCTTTGACTATTATGGCTTTAAATTACTTGAACATAACCGAGAAATGGGGCATCATCCGCTGAGGTTGCATATGAACAGATTACTTAAATACGCTTAATTCAGGCAAATCTCATGCTTTTCATAGAATTAAACTGGATTTACTAGGCATGTGCGAACATTTTATCATATGAGTGCGAACTGAAGGCAACGATTGCCCACCATCTTAATTATCCTCCTAATATTCATCATCTGACAGAAGCTGTTATTCCATAGTGCGACAATCTGCCTCAATATAAGTTGGATTTTTTTTTTTTTTTTTGCTAGGGGCTTTACGTCGCGCCGACACAGATAGGTCTTATGGCGACGATGGGATAGGAAAGGACTAGGAGTTGGAAGGAAGCGGCCGTGGCCTTAATTAAGGTACAGCCCCATGGATTATTTGGTGCTGACTATGTTTGGCGTGTTCTAGAATGCCTCAGTGCCTGAGGTGGCTACACA